>NW_028252733.1:0-1200000 GCF_964263255.1 Lissotriton vulgaris | reverse complement strand
CCGAAAATCAGACGGGCCAATTGGGGTGGAAGGAGCTTTTTTGTACATACAGCACGGGCGTGGAACCTGCTGCCACTCATTATAAAAAATAGCCCATCTCTAGGCTCATTTAGAAAAGCAGTGAAAACTTGGCTCTTTACTGCGGCCTGTTAGGTTGTCCGTCCGAGAGGCCTGCAGTCTATCATAAGCGCCAAGTCGCCTTCGGGCATTCGCGCGCTTTATAAGTGGATAAATGAAATCAATCAATCAAATCTTACATCATACTGTCCTTTCCTGTTGTCCGGTCCCCCAGCCGCAAACCCTCCACAGTACTGTTCCCTCCCCGCTCCGACTCAGTCAGACCCCTGCTCAGAGTGCGTTAGCAGATACAATCGTAGTGGCTCCCAGATGTCTCTAGGTCTAGAAGGCAGGGGCATCTCCTCCGTGTATACGTTTAGGCTATCTCGACAATCGTAAAGAAAATGTTGTCTGGGGATAGAAAGACATGAGACCAGTTGCTATCCCTTGCCTTTTTTGAATTACGGAGTCAAGACCAAAGTAGCTTAAGTGTTTCCTCTTTCAAACTACTTTTTGGGCAACAACCATATACACTCTTAGAGATTACAAAGGTGGCTTGGGAAAGAGATGCTTAAAATGAATTTGGCTCCCTTCTAGACTATATCAATCAACTTAAGTCCCGGATAGGAAAGCTGAGTGTGTTGGCTCATGAAAACCTAGAAAAAAGTCCATTGAAAAAGAGGGTTTTCTATGATAAAGGAAAACGATGGAGGGAACTTCCAGTGGGAGATTGGGCCTTGGTTTTTCTACCTACTTCCTCTACAAAAATGAAGAAAGAGTGGCAAAGTCCCTATGAGATTATTAAGAGAATAGGTTACTTATCAAATACGTCTTTCTCCAAAAAAGAACAACTTCACCATATCAATCCTTTAAAAAAAATTGCTGGAAACCCACCCCCCAAAAAATATTCATACAGTGGTTCCTGCAGGAAAGGTAGAAACCACTATTGTTAAAACTGATATAATAAAGTCTCTCTCTGTAGAAGACAGAAAATAACTCCTCACAATACTAACATCCTTTTCAGACATCTTTTCTGATTACCTGGGAAAACCACTTTGGCCAAGCATTCCTTACCAACCCAAAAAATACGTAGACTTGCTCTCCAGGCTGAAGTCACACAAATGCTTGCAATAGGAGTCATCGTCTTGTCCAAGAGTGAGTGGTGTTCGCATGCCAAATCCTAACAGCAGTCTACGCTTCTATAAGGATTTTAGAGAGTAAACAGGGTCTCTAAAATGTATGGGTATCCCTTACCGAGAGTAGATGAGTTTAATGAGAAACTGGGTGAGGCAAACTATATAAGTACCAGCGATTTAACCAAAGGTTATTGGAAGATTCTTTTAAATCCAACTTATCAAGAAAAATAGCTTTGCTACACCTGATGACTTATATCCTGTCCTGCTATTCAGCTTGCACTGTGTCCCCACTACCTTCCAGAGGCTTATGAATACAATCCTCCTAAAACACCAGTAGTACTCATCTGCTTATCTGGATGACATAGTCGTGTATAGCAAGACATGGTCAGAACACCTTAAACACCTTCGATCTATCTTATCTTGACTGCAATAAGCCCACCTCCATATTAATGCTCACACAATCTAAATTGCACTCTAAAAGGTCAAATACTTGGGTTATCTACTTGGGTAGGGTGTTATCGCACCACAAATAAAAAAGATAAGGGCTATAACTGAAATCCCCTTCCGAAAAAGAGACTTAAGAGCATTTCTAGGCCTCTTGGGGTATTATAGAAGGTTTATTTTTCACTTCTCTGAACTGTCTACTCCCCTTATAGACATGCTTAAGAAACTTGTATCCCCTGTTTTCTTTAAATACCCCTCTACTGTAGTCTTTTCCCTTGAGTTTAGCAAACCATTTATACTACAAACAGATGCTTCAGACTTTTGGATTGGTGCTGTGTTATATCAACTAGAGTCTGAGAGACAGGAAAGGCCTCTCCTTTATATCAGTCGAAAATTGTTCCCTAGAGAACAAGTGTATCCCACCATTGAGAAGGAATGTCTGGCATTTAAATGGTGCTGCGGTACAAATTACTGAATGCTGAATTAATCAAATATTCACCTGAGTCAAGAGATCTGGGTTAAATCCATTGTTCTTTTGCTCGCTATGCCGCCACAGTTTGGATCCAGCCATAATCAAATCAGTCATGACCCTATTCCTCATGGGAACAGTCCACCCCGAACTGCCAAGCCAGGTCATCTCTGGACCAGAAACAAGCATTCTGGGACCAGTTTCGGGGTAACACCCCTCATCAGCCAGGCTAGCTTGAATCCAGTAGCACAGCGAGCAAGGAACCCACGTCTGGGCATACCCATCCCACTTAGGGCAAAAAGTGCTGCAGCAACACATGATGGACTGTATGTAAATGGAGCATTGAGAAACTTACATGGCTTCATCATAATAACAGGGACAATGGTAGAGTTCTAAGATGGTTTTTAACTTAACAACCCTTCAATTTTGAAGATCGGCATAGGAAAATCAAAGAGCAAGGAAACACTGACTATCTCTCTCGGTTTCTTATTTTCCCCCTGGAAAATCCTAGGTAGGAGGTGTGTGGTGGGGACGAGCGCATGGGTAACTCGATACCCTGGCCCTTCCCCTCCTTTCACGTATCACAAGATGCATTTCTCTTTTCTCCGCAGGCTCCCCGGGACACCTGTCCCTTTAAGATTCATGAAACGCTACAGGAAGAGGGAAGGCATGACCCCTAGCCTGTAGCCACTGAGCTTTTCTCCTTGCGGGTGACCAATGTGGGGGAGTGTCACATTTCACGTTAAACGTAGAAGGCCAGACACAGTATGAATGGGGAATGTTTGTCTTGCACTACATCTCCCAGAGGTCCTGAAGAGTAGGCTTTTCCATATTCTCCTGTCCTTTCTTCCTGTCCTTCTTAAACCCCGCCTTGTCAGACATCAGGTGCTTGTCACCTGACATCGGAGTCAAAAATTTGCTAGCATTCGCAACAAGAATTTTCAATTCTATTAAGGACACGGAGGCGAGGATTATGCTTCTCAAACTTTACTGCATCAACACAGCAGCCAATGAAAATGTATTATTTTCACAACAAACAATAAATTACTACATTTCCCATGAACACCATGGTTATAGGCACGCCCCCACAGTCCATAAGAACCCCTTGCGTGCATTTCACATCCTCTTTCTTTGAGGCGATAAGTCCAGAACTTGAACCAAAACGAATCCTCCAACATGGAAGAATAACTTCAGATTAACATCTTGACGTCCATCGTCTTTCAGTCCGACTTCTTCTCAGCTCCTGAAATAAAGGAAATAACACCACCGTAATCATTGAAAATTTGGGTGGGTAAGCGTATGATATACAGTACATTAAGCCGGGTGGGATAATCCTCGCCTCCGTGTCCTTAATAGAATAGAAAATTCTTGTCGCGAATGCTAGCAAATTTTTGATTCTATTACAGGACCGGAGGCTTCTGATTATGCTAGTTTAACGCTGAGTAAATACAACTGAAGTAATATCTCCCACCGGCTTATAATAAAATGTTTTAAATGTCGATTCAGACAACCAATCTGCACAACGCATGATATCCTGGATACTTGACCCCAAACCATATGATTTTGACGCCATAGCGCCTCTCACTGAATGAGCACCAAAGATCTGTGTATCTACACCAGCTTCATTCATCACATATCGAAGCCATCTAGCTATTGTGGCCGCTACCACAGGCTTAAAGGGTTTCTGAATGGCAATTAATAATGGATTGCAACCCTGCGGCCGCAAGGCCTTGGTACATTCCTCGTATGCTTTTAAGCATTGAACCACACATAATTTTTCATTTGCAGGAAAAGCATTGTATGAAATGTGTCGAGACAAAGTTTTAGTGCGACCTGTAATATGAAAAGAAACCCCTTCCGGGGTGAACACTCTACCTGTTACGTCGAGCGCTCTCACATCCGAAGACCTTCTGCAAGACGATAAACACAGCAACATAGCTAATTTCGCCGACAACTGTTTTCTAGACAAAAGAGCATTGACCGGCCAACTGTTGAACAATGATAACACTAAAGACACATCCCACAACACGGTATACTTGGGTTTAGGTGGGTTGGCTACCCTGATGCCCTTTAACAGTTTGCACACCATCGGGTGCATACCTACCGGTTTCCCGTCTATTAGAGTATGCCCCGCTGAAATTGCCGAACGAAACTTATTGACCGATCGGTATGCTAGGCCGACCCCGGCCTTTTCCGTCAGAAAATTAAAAACTTGGGACAACTCTGCCCCCACGGGATCCAGGTGTCGTCCCACGCACCAATCCACCCTGTTCTTCCAGGCTGAGGAATAACGTTTCCTGGTGGAAGGCGCCCATGCCTGTTTGATGAACTCGGCAGTTTTGCTCGAAATTCCCGGCAACTGCCACTGTTCCCGGAAAGCCTCCATGCCATCAGCGATAGTCTGCCCTCCATTAGCAACGGGTGTTGTTCCTGTTGAGGGCCCTGCAACAACCATCTCGAGTCCGGAAGCATCCGTGGACGATCGCAGCTCCACTGCAAAAACTTGGGGAACCAAGCTTGTGACGTCCACCACGGAGTCACCATGACTGTTTCCGCCTTCTGCCTGATCACTTGTGTCATTACCCTGGGAATCAAGAGGAAGGGGGGAAAGGCATACTGAGTCCCCTGTGACCAGTCCTGGAGAAAGGCATCCGTCGCCGTCGCCAACGGATCCGGTCTCCAGCTGAAAAACCGGCGAATTTGAAAAGTTAGCCTGGAGGCAAACAGGTCCGTCTGAAACGGTCCCCATGTCGCCTGAAGCCACTGAAAAACACGAGGGAGCAGCTTCCAATCGCTGTAGTCCCTCAAATGTCTGGAATTCCAATCCGCTACCTGATTGGCCTGACCCGGAATGTATTCCGCTACAACCGAGATTTGATGTTGGAGACAGTAATGCCAAAAGTCCTTGGCTATCTGAAAAAGCATCGACGACCTCATGCCGCCCAACTTGTTGATATACCTCACCGCTGACACGTTGTCCCAACGGAGGAGGATGCAACAAGATGTCTGCCTCGGGGATAACGTGCGAAAAGCAAACGACCCCGCCAGCAGCTCCAAGCAATTTATGTGCATCTCGAGCTCTAGTGCCGACCATCTGCCGCCTGTAGAAACCTCTCCACAGCGCGCGACCCAGCCCCACCTGCTGGCGTCGGACTCGATCACTACCTCTGGCTGGGATCCGAAGATCGCCCTGCCGTTCCAGGCATCCACGTGACTTAGCCACCACTGCAGCTCTGTTCGTACTTCCTCCGAGAGAGGAACCGAGTCGGTGTACGAAAGGCCCCTTCGTAGGTGCTGGATCTTGAGGCGTTGGAGGGCCCTGTAATGCAGCGGCCCCGGAAATATAGCCTGGATGGACGATGCCAGTATACCCACAACTCTGGCCAGCGTCCTGAGAGTTACTACTTGACTGTCTAACAACTTTCTTATCTCTAGTTTCAAATCCCGCAACTTGGCTTGAGGAAGACACAGTTACGCGGACTGGGAGTTGATCATGAACCCCAGGAAGTCTATTGTCTGTGTCGGAACCATCACCGACTTTTTCAAATTGATCACAAATCCTAAGTTTTGGAGTAAGGACGTAGTCATGGTCAGATGTCGCAGAAGACTGATTTGATCCTGCGCCATGAGCAGGATATCGTCTAGATATATGATCAGTCGTACCCCTCTTTCCCTGAGGAATGCTACTACTGGCTTCATCACTTTTGTGAAGCACCATGGAGCCGAGGAGAGACCGAAGGGAAGAGCTAAGTATTCGTAACATTGGTTGTCCCACATGAATTGTAGAAACCTGCGATGAGGAGGAAAAATCGGTATAGACAGATATGCATCCTTGAGGTCCAGGCGGACAAACCAATCCCCTTCCTGCAGCAAGTCTGCTAGGAGATGAATACCCTCCATTTTGAAACGGTTGTAAGTCAGGTATTGGTTGAAATCCCTGAGGTTGAGCACCAACCTGTTGCCACCCCCTTTCTTCTGGACAAGGAAGACGTTGCTGAAGAAAGCCCGAGGACCTCTCTGGCAGCGAGCGATCGCCCCTTTCTTCAGTAAGTCTTCCACCTCTTCGCTTATGAAATTGTGATCTTGTAGGGAAAAATGGAGAGGTGGAGGGGGAAACGCCTGCGCTGGACGGGAGTAGAACTTCAGCCGAAACCCTTGGACGGTCTGTAACACCCACGCATCCTGCGTCAAAGCTCGCCACTGCGCCAAGCAATGTTGCGTGCGTCCCCCCAATGGAAGAAGGGAAATATTTGTGACACTCACCGGAATTCTGATGCGATTTGAAGGACGCTCTATTGTTTCCCGACTGGAAACGTCCTCTGGAAAATCTCCGCTTGGACGGATAGAAGGTTCCACCGCGGGTGGAGTCCCACTCTCCACGTCCGCGACCAAAATCTCCACGTTGGGAGCCTTGCTGATATCCTCGGCCCGACGAGCGACCCCCGCCTCGTCCGGCCCTGGTGAAAACCCCTTCGGTAAGGGCCCGCTTTATTCCGCTCTGAGCCTTATCTAGGGCGGTGAAAGTTCCAACGTACTTCGTGACATCTTTAACGAATCTATCGCCAAATAGAAAACCCCCGGCATGGGGTCCTGGTTCCGCCTCCACAAGCTCAGTTAGGTTGCTGTCCATTCTGAGTAGCAGGGACTTGCGCCTCTCTGAAGAGATAGCGCAATTGGCGTTGCCCACCAGGCAAATGGCGCGCTGAGCCCAGCCCGCCAAGATTTCCGGTTCTACTGCCTCCGTTCCTTCCTTGGCCTTCAGTGCCATTTCCAATATTTTCGCTAGGGGCCCCACGACGTCCAGCATCTTGTCCTGGCAGCCACGCCAAGCCCTGTCCAACCCCCTCTTGGGATCCTTTGAGAACTTTCTCAAGAATGTGAGCATGCTCGCGTCGATCTCCGGAGTGTCTGCTATGCCATCCGGAATCTCAGGGCGCGGACACTCTGACCTTAAGCGATTACGAACCTCTCTGCTGAAACTCTTTCTGAGGTTCTCATGTAGATATTCGGAGACCGCTGGGGGCGGGATCAAGTCCGAGGACCGGGGATGGACAATATCCAAAGGATCAAAGCTGAAAGTTCTGATCTTGTCCTCCGTTGTCTTTGGGTCGACTCTGGCCTTCTTAAAGAGAGGAGGATGCTCCTCCGAGGTATCTGTATCGGTACCCGTGTCCGTGTTCGTCGTAGCGGTGTCCGTATCTACAGGAATCGGGCGTTTAGCTTTGGCTTTTCCACCCAAGTTAGGGTGGTCAGACGATCCTCTCGCTGGCAGGGAGGCCAGTGACTGCGCATGCGGCCACTGTGTCTGCTCGGCCGAGCCTGCTGCGGAAGAAGTGGCTGCCTGCTTCTGTTTCTTCTTCCCTTCATAACCATGGCGTTTGGCAAAACCCTCCAGCTGTTTTTTTGTTTTTTGTTAGAAAAGACCTTTATTGATAGCAAAGCCATTGACGTCACCGATTCTCTTACAGTTTACATTGCACTGGTATACACAACACAAGGACCTTGTGGTCAAGAACAAAGAAATACTGTACACAGCCGTAGTGCCGGCATCCCGGAGGCCCGGCGGCGTGATGTAGTGGCGCTAGTCCATTGTGATCAAGAGAGATAACCCTCCGTGGGCAGCAAGTAGAACAGTGCGGCAACTGGCCATCCCAGAATGTAAACGCGGCAGCAAGGTCCTATGTCGAAGTAAGGTCAAAGGAAACTATCCGAATAACCAGCCCAACTCCCCCCCCTCTCCCGAGTGTGATTGTGGAACTACTACCCTCATCTAATCGTGAGCAAATCATGGTGTGTCTGCCGTGTGCCCCGTGTCATCCCCCCGTCAGTGTAGCTGTCCCCCCTGTTGCCACCCCTACCCGCCCCCATGGATCATGAACTTCAATGTAACACCCTCCCGCCCCTCCATCCACTTCATTCCACGCCCCTTGGGGAGAAAACCATATATGTCCAAACCCCTATTCCAACACCTGGTCTTGTAGATCAACTACCTCGGAGGATTCCGAGCCGCCGTCTTCCCCCTTTTGCAGGTGTTCCTTGTAAAGGTCCAGAAATTTTTCGGCCTGCTCCTGGGCGGCAGCAATTCGCTGTACAGTTCTGTTTGAGTACAGCAGTATTGTAGATCCCTTAGCCATCTTGTCTTGGTAGGGAGGGGTCCACGCATCCAACAGGCTGCTACCACTCTCCTGGCTAACAGCAGTGCCATATCGACCAGCCGACGCAGGGAGGGGGCAAGAGGTTTAGAGTAACCGAGAAGTGCAAGTGCCGGTGTTCGAGGCAGCGACTCCCCCAAAATCTGGTCAAGTTCAGTAAATACCTCCCCCCAAAAAGCACGTACCCCGGGGCAGAGCCACGCCATATGAAAGATATCAGCCACCAGTGTTCGGCAACGCTCACACTCCGCCGAGGGGCGTAGGCCATATCAATGTAATCGTTCGGGGGTGTAGTACACCCGCTGAAGGAATTTGAAATGCACCAGTCTGTGTCTGCCATTTAGGGATATCTTGCGCGTGCTGGAACAGCAATATCGCCACATGACGTCATCTATGGGTGTTTGCAGATCGTCCTGCCATGCTGCTCTAGCTTTAGAGGGTTGTAAGCGCTGATGCGTCACCCCCAACCTGTTGACTTATGAGATGAGTTTAGCAGGTGATTGGGATTTAATGATGTGAGTCAGTTCAGGGACCTCCTCAGGCTCCTCCATGGAAGAGCCCAGAACCTCCCGGAACGCCGAGCGGAGCCTGTGAAATTGGAATTTCTGCAGCAAGGAGGGGCCCGACTCCGTGGGAGGGAGCTGATCCCAGGTCTTCAGTGTACCCTCGGAGAACAAATCCTCCATTTTCACTATGCCGAGGGCACGTAAAGCCCCGACTACACCCTTCTCGCCCAAGGGGTCCAGCCAGAGAGCCCATTCTACCGGCATCAGTGGGGAGTACAGCAGATCACAGCCGCGGGCTCGCGCCAGGGCATGCCATGCGTGGTTGGTCGCCTTAAGGGAGTCCATCCGTCCGATCGAACGATCTGCCGGGAGGCAGATCGTGGCAGGAAGGGGGGGCGGGTCCGCAAACAGTCTTTCTAGAATGAGATGCGGCGTGGGAGCGTCACCGTGAACCCATAAGTGTAAATGAACAGCTTGCGCAACTCAATAGTAGCGCTCCAAGTCCGGGGCCCCCAAACCCCCCATCTCGCAGGGGAGAGTCAGAGTCGCCCATCGTACTCTTGGTTGCTTGTCGCCCCAGGCCAGTCGGATCAAGACTTGTGTGAGCTGCCTAAAAAACGACTTCGACAGAACCACTGGGATGTTAAGAAAAAGGAACAGGAACCGGGGTAGCACTATCATTTTCATGATAGCGATCCTGCCTAGGAGGGATAGCGGGAGTCTAATCCAGGCGTCGACATCCTCGACTAATTTATTGAATGCTATGCCGTAGTTGTCCCGAACCAGGATCTCGGGATCAGTGTGCAGTCGAATGCCCAAGTACCTGACCAAGTCCGTGGACCACTGCAGAGGGTACTCCATGTCGAAGGGTTGTGTCACCGGGGTGAGAGGGAAAGCGATGGATTTGTCCCAATTCACCCGCAGACCCGAGAGTGATCCAAAGCGGACCACCTCCCTAAGAACTGCGGACAGATTCGACTCTGGGTTCCGGACGTTCAGCAAGGTGTCATCAGCGTACGTCGAGATCCCTATCTTGTAGGTGGGAAAGCTTATTCCCTCCAGACAGTGGTACTCCCTTATAGCACAAGCTAGGGGTTCCGCCACCAGCGCATAGAGCAACGGCGACAGAGGGCAGCCCTGCCGGGTTCCCCTGCCAATGTAGATCGGCTCCGACACTCTATCTCCCAACCGCAGTCTGGCCGACGGGCGATGGTACAGCGCACCGATCCTCTGCAGAAACGGTTCGCCCAAGCCCAACTTCCGTAGTACTCTGATCATGAAGGGCCACTCGACTGAGTCGAACGCCTTCTCCATGTCTAGGAAGATCGCCAGCGCTCGGTTCTCCTGCTTGACATGTTGCATCGTGCCCAGCACCGTGCGTATGTTGTAGGTTAAATTTCTACTTGGGACGAATCCAGACTGTTCCGGTGCGACCAGCTCTGGCACTAATAGAGCCAGTCGGTTGGCAAGAATTTTGGCATAGATCTTTGCGTCCACGTTCAGCAGACTAAGTGGCCTTTATGAACTGCAGAGATCCGGGGGTTTCCCTGGCTTAGGTATAGTGACCAGCAACGCCTCACGCATGGTGAGTGGCATCTCACCGTCCTCGCAGATGGTGTCAAAGAGGGCAACTAAGTGCGGGAGCAGTATGTCTTTGTAGGCTTTATAAAAGCCAACCGTAAGCCCGTCGGAACCCGGCGCACTTCCCGCTTTCATGCTCGCCAGTGCCTCCAGAATTTCGTCCTCATGGAAGGGGGCCATCAGAAATTCCCTATCTGAATCCTGCAGGAATGGCATGGCGATATGGTCCAAATAATCGTCCATCTCGCTCTCCACACCCTGCGTCTTGGACTGGTAAAGTTCAGCATAATAGCGTCTGAAGGTCTCTAGGATTTGCTCCTCATCCGCGACCGTGTCACCCTCCGGGGACCTCAATTCTTCCACGACCAGAGGCCTCCGAGAGCCTCTAACCATGCGAGCCAACAGTGTGCCTGGCCTATCCCCCTCACCGTACATGCGGGCCGTGGCGTATTTGCCCATATAGAGAATTTCTCTGTCCGCCAGCGACTGATACTCCGATAGGAGCGGAGCGAGTGCCGGGCCATCGTCCGCGCTAGGAGCCAATAATTGTCGGTTCTCTAGTTCCGCCAGCTTAGTTTCTAATGCGGTAAGTTCCCGCCTAATGGAGCGTAGCACACTGGAGTGCTTTGACATAGCCATCCCCCTAATGAACACCTTGAAAGCCTCCCAGACCGTAAAAAAGTCATCGACCGTGCCTAGATTAGTTGCAAAATATTGTTCTATGTCTTCCGCTAGTTCGCCCCGAAAGGCATCATCCAGCAGAGCGAAGGGAGGGAACCTCCAGGTGAAGGCCGGTATTCCCTTCCTGGCAGTGGAAAGGTGCAACAAAATAGGAGAGTGGTCCGAGAGGGTACGCGGGAGCACCTCGCACGCGCTAATACCACTAAGGACCGGAGGAGACGCCAACCAATAATCTATCCCAGTGTGCACATTGTGATAGGCCGAATAGTGTGTAAAGCCGCCCTTCGTGGGGTGTTTGTCCCTCCAGACGTCCACTAGGTCTAATTTGGTCAACTAGGCTCTCATATAGGCAGCGGAGGCCACCGGTCGCCGAGAAGGGCCCGCGGAGCGGTCCCTTGCGGGGTCAAATACAAAATTAAAATCCCCCCCCCATAACATCCCAGGCTGTGCATGAGACCTACAGTGGGCGGACAGGGCCGCGTAGAATTCAGGGTTATCATAATTGGGGCCGTAAACGTTAACTACCAGCAGGTCCAGTCCCTTACCCACACACCTAGCTAAGACATATCGACCCTCCGTGTCCGCCTGCACCGGGATCAATTTCAATTGTGAGGAGGGGTTGGCCCAGGTTAACACCCCCCGAGCATGTGTCGTGAAGCCAGCTGCCACTATATTTCCCGCCAACCCTCTGGATTGTAACATCCTACTGTTGATAGGCAAGTGGGTTTCCTGCAACAGGGCCAAATCAACATGGTGTCTGTGTAGGTAGCCGAGGACCTTCCTCAACTTGCGGTAGTCGTTCAGGCCTCGCACGTTCCAGGTCATCAGTTGCAGCGTGTGTGGGGCACGTGTGGGAACATTCATTGCATCATTAGGCATTGCAAGGGCCTATGAACCATGATATCACCAGGGATGGAGAGAACATAACACAGCAGTACACTGTCCCCCATTGTAGCCAGCCAGGATTTCCATGTAGTTACAGTTCCACAAATCAGTCCACTCACAGCAATCACGAACCCCCCAAACACACCAAGGCAAAAACCCCCAACAGCCCAGTCCCCAGACCCCACCCCCCGCTCTCCTGCCCACCCACAGCCGACCACCCCCAACCAGGTCAGACAGGCCCCAAAAACCACCCTCATCAACCCAAAAACAGCAGAGAGTTAGTCGTTTCGAAACTCCACTCCCTGGGGAGTCGCACAACCAAAGGCACCGGGGCGAAGCGCGCCTGAATAGTTCAACACCTCCAACTGTCCTAGTGTATTTGGTCAGTTCAGCACTCCATCCCAGCCCCGCTGATATTCCAGTGTCCATAGTAAGGCACGTCAAAAAGCCCCCCCGACCCCACCAACCCCCCGACAATGTTATGTTGACCAAATCTCACTCCCCAGCAGCGTTAATCGTCCTTTTCACCAGCAACCTATATTGCACAAGTCTATGCAGTGCGTTCGCTGCACCTCCAATCAATACAGACAGTCCCCATGTAAACCAGACTTAACGCCCCCAGGGGGGTGGTGCAGCTCCACCATTTTGAGGGATAGTGTCCTTCCCTCGGTAGGGAGAGCTAAACGCTCCGGCAGAACCCATCTAGTCTTGCTCATCCAGGTTCGAAGCTGAACCTGCGTCGTCTTCCTGGTTCTTCCAAGTCTCCTTGCGCTCCCGTGTCCACACCTTCAGGGATTTTTGAAGTTCTCTGGGATCCGTGAAGACATATGAGTGCCCTCCTGTGTTAATGCGAAGTTTGGCAGGGTACAGCATCACGTAGTCTAGGCCCAGCACACGCAGTTGCTTTTTATACGGCGCAAATTGTCGCCGCTCCTCCTGCACCTTGGCCGTAAAGTCCGGGTAGAGGGGGATGTCCATGCCCTCATGCTGGAGCTTACCCTTTTCCCTCGCCAAGCGCAAAGCAGTGTCCCTGTCGCGGTAATTGAGGAGCTTCGCTATGATGGAACGAGGAGGCGCGCCCGGCTGCGGTTGTGGGCCCAACGTACGATGTGCTCGTTCCACGATGAACATGGGGGAGAAAGCCTCCTCACCGAGTAGAAGTTTCAGCAATTTCTCGACGTAGAGTTCCATTTGCCGGTTTGAGTCGTCTCCGCCACTCCCGTTATACGGATGTTGGACCTGCGTGAGCGCGCCTCCAAATCCTCCGTCTTATCACGGATTACCTGCAGAAGTCTACCGAATTGTTGTCTGTCCTTGTCCCATTCGGTCTGCGCCTCCTCAGCTTCCGTGAGTCGACGTTCCGCCATATCCAGGCGCTCCGCATGTTTATCTACTCGTTCCGCCATGCGGTCCATGCAGTACGACAGAGCATCTATTTTGGAGCCCACTGACGCGATACTGTCCTGTATGCCCTTTTCCATGGCAGCCAACATATCCCGGAGCTCCGTGGGCGCTGGGGCAGTCGCAGTGGCCCCCTTCGGGGACGCCTCCGGGGCTGTTGCATCTGTTCCCTTCGGTCGACGCCGGTCAAAGGAGAGCTTTGCCTGAGTGGCGTCGTTTTTCCCCATGTTCTTTCCTGCCGCAGGGGAACACAAAAACAATAGGCACCTCGCTGCCTCCAGTCAGCAAGGGTTGCATAGGAGTCACACCAGCCAGCGATCCGCTGCCACCAGACACAGGGCCTGTGCCGGGGGCACGATGCATCCAAGATGGCGCCCTGTATGGAGGTCCAACGGTCTCTAGCGATATACGCACTCAACACTGGGCGATGTTAGTTCAAAAGTCTCAGCACCGGTTACAACCCTTCGGGTGTAGCGTAGGGACGCGGGGACAACAGGACACACCAGGACGGACTTGCCCCCGCGATCGCTCCGAAGTGGCGGCTGCTCCGCCACGTAGTTCAAGTGCACAGCGTCCGCTCCACCGGAGACCCACAACATGTGGGGGCAATTGGTTCCAACGTGGGGTGGCAGCAAATAAGGGGGGGACGCTCCGGGCAAGGAAAGGCCTGGTGTCAGTTCGGCCGGTGACCACACCGCCCCTGCCAGATTCCGGGGCCGCACGTCAGGTGACGTCGCTCGGCCTTCTTCCCAGGATAGTCCGCGGCGTCAGGCCCAGTCCGCCGCCGCCAGGTCGCCGAAGAACCCCGTTTCAATCATCTCGGTGGGACTCGCCAGCCAGGGTCTGTAGGTCACCCAGCAGTGCCTTGGGGTGCCAGTGGGTGTAGCAGAGCCAGTTACGGCAGATTGGACACTTCGAAGGATAATTTAACAGGATTTTTCCGGGGCTAAGGCAAGGAGCCGAAAGCTCACGCGTCCGCCATCGACGCCGGCTAGCTCCGCCCCCCCCAAACCCTCCAGCTGTTTACGAATAGGACGCAGAGCCACTGCAAGTGCCTGCTGCACTGTCTGCGGGACTTTCGTCTCCATAGCTTTAGCCACTGAAGCCTGGACCGAGGCATCCAAGGCTTCCACTATATTGTCTTCCAGAACAGCCTCCTGCTGTCCGTCCACAATCTCCTCCCCATCATTATACTCTTTATCTGGATATTGAACCCAACCGTCCATTCTGAAGGTACACACTGCCGGTCTGCAGGACACACCTTTGGGGGGTAATGGGGGGGGGGGTCAGCCCAGGCACACTGATATGATACTGTAGTTAACGGTTCCCAAACCCCCTCAGCAAAGCTGTAGTCAAAGGTCAGTGACCTGGGCTCTTCGATTCCCTGAGCGTGTGCACACTCTGGGCCACAATAGTTTTCCAACCATCAAGCTCAAAAGCACTGGCGATCACACAGGGGGTCGTGCCGGTGTGTGGAACGTGCGAATATTGCGTTCGCGGAAAGACTAGGAATCAGACCGAGGCGCGCCCCCTTAAACGCTACCAAATCTACCAAAAACTAGCCCAATTTGTAAGCGTTTTGGGCGCACGCGTCGGCCGAGAGCCACCCGGTGTTAGCGTCAGGGCGTATAAGGGAGGCCTCTGCGCGCCTTGCGGCTGCCGGTAACGGGCTCCTGTGCGGTGCGCGGCGGACCCCCTGCCGGTCAGAGACCGTTGCTGTTGGCGCTCGCTAAGCGTGTGGTCCTGTGGGCGGCCGCCCGAAGTATCTACGGCTCTGAAGTGGTTCGTTACCGGACAGAGAAAAGTGCAATACTGCTCAAGGCGAACGCGCCACAAATAACGTATAAAGTGAACATAAAGTGAACATTAAGCAATAAGAACGACTTCAAATCGCGGAGCGATCCGCTCACTAATACAATCTGCCAATACACAATATAACAGTCAGCATTAACCCCAATGGAAAACCCAAACACAAGCAGAGTGAGGGGACCAAGGGGAGGTGCACTTAACTCTGGCTTGAGCAGCAAAGAAAGTGGATGTGAAATGCACGCAAGGGGTTCTTATGGACTGTGGGGGCGTGCCTATAACCATGGTGTTCATGGGAAATGTAGTAATTTATAGTTTGTTGTGAAAATAATACATTTTCCTTGGCTGCTGTGTTGATGCAGTAAAGTTTGAGAAGCATAATCGGAAGCCTCCGGTCCTGTAATAGAATTCATGATTCCTCCAGAGCCCAGTACTACCAAGGATGCTTCCCAGCCGCCGAATTGCCATTCCGCGGGTTTGCTGCATTCAGAGACAATAATTTGCATCACAGTTACCTTTTTTCCGAGAGCGCATTTCCGCGCTACCCCAAGGAGTGGCTCTTTCCCTTCAGGACATCATAAAGATTTACGGAGCGCGGTGTTGCTGATTACCGGCAAACGCGCACTCCATTTAATCAGCGCCGAGTCGCGCTAAAGGCTCAATTTATTTTTAGCTGACATTAAAGTAGGAAGCACGTGGAAGCACTTCCTCTGCCAAAACCTTTGATAAGGAATACAGAATTTGGTTAGCCTGGAATTACAGAGCTGTTGAGAGGCTCGGATTGCTTTTGGGTACATACAGTCCAGGACTAAATTAACCAGAAGGCCATCTGGTTTCAGATAAGTTCCAAGATTTGTGTTTTTATGACTAACCAACATTCTCTTGTTGCGGAACATATTTATCACTGGATTAAGTGATCTTTCATTGCTATTTTCCTTTCTGTACTTTATTCTGCATTTTGTGCCTTTTTTCTAAGGAATACCTGTGGCAGCTTAATATGTAAGTGTAAAATCATATACACATATATATATATTGATATTTACTAGAGGGTGTGCAATGCATGTATGACGTGTGTCTCTCTTCTGCAGGATTCATGGGCAAGGTAGGAGTGAGGTGCACACAACTCCCCACCAGCTCTCCACTGATCATTCAAGCTGCTGCAACTTTATTGTTTCGTTTATCCCATTTTTCCCCTTCCCCGGGTTGTGGTGGGGTCTGTTGAGATTACTAAATACTCTGCAGGTGGTTCCATGTTCGGGGTAGAGGAGAATTACCATTGTTCATTGCTCCAACTGTATCTGGCTGATCAGGTTAGTGGTAACCTAGGTTGAGTTGCGACAGAGTGACAAGCCCACGAATTACTACAGTATGAGGGATGGACACTAACACTGTTCTTACATCAGTGTTGGAAACCCTGACCGCTTTACGAATGGAGGTAGATGCCTTTCGAGGAGAAAGCTTAGAATTACGGAACAAGATGGGCTCTATCAGGAGAAAAGTAGCAGGCCTGTCTCATGGTAGCCCTACAGGTACACAGGGAGTCTCATACATAAGAAATTGGACCCTTCCACCTCCTGTATACCAGGACGTGGCACAAGCTCAGACAGGGGGATCTGGTTCTTCCACCATCCAAGTAATACAACCCCTCCAACTGCCACTGGCACCCCCGAGAGGTTTTTTAGGGATCCCAAGAAATGTGGCATCTTTTTGGGGCAGTGTAAGCAGCACTGCATGTGCAAACCTGCTGTTTTTCCAGATGATCAGTCCAAAACTGCTTTTGTCATGCCTTATCTGTGAGGGAATGCGGCTAGCTGGTCCTTCCCGTTAATAGAGAGGAATGACCCAGTGTTGCTTAACTTTTCTGATTTCTATGAGGAAATGCACAAGCTGTTTGACAGGAAGACACATCAACTTTCCTTAGACAGAGCACTCATAAC
The DNA here is from genome assembly GCF_964263255.1 of Lissotriton vulgaris. Taxonomy (NCBI): domain Eukaryota; kingdom Metazoa; phylum Chordata; class Amphibia; order Caudata; family Salamandridae; genus Lissotriton; species Lissotriton vulgaris. The sequence goes on along the minus strand of NW_028252733.1, from coordinate 1,182,945 downwards.
ACTCAAGCAGGGTCCACAGGACCTCTTAATATACATCACCACGTTCAATAGGCTAGTCATAGAAACTGAGTGGCCTACAGACAAAAGAACTTCTCTATTTTATCAAGGGTTAAGAGGGGAACTAAAGGACGTGTTAGCCTAAGTAGTACACATGCCAGCTACCTGTGATGAACTTATCGACCTGGCCGTGCAGGTAGACCATCTCCTTCAGGAGAGAAAGGGTGATAAACAACATATTGACACCCGGTTCCTGTTAGCTAGACCAAGAGCTGCAACAGAAGAGCGTCCTCAGTCATCAGATGGTACAGAACCCATGCAAGTTAGTGGTATACGGGGTCCGCTGAGCGCAGAAGAAAGGAACCGACGACGTAATCAACGGCTGTGCATGTATTGTGGGAAGCCTAGACATTACATTAAAGACTGCAAATCGAAATCCAAGACATTGTATAAGGACAACCCAGGAATAAAAAATGTGCCGGTGGTAGAATACCGAGATGAGATGTTGGAAAACTAATGTGCACAGACAAGATCGAGACCCCTTGTTTGAGACAAAGAGAAGAAGAGGTCTTTCCTTCTTTGGCCAATACGGTGCAAACCTCTGTAGCCCATATGAACGTGTGCGTCACCTTGGAGATATTGGGAGCAGAACCTATACTAGTGCATGCTCTATTGGTTTCTGGGGCTACAGGAAATTTCATTGATCAGAGTTAAGTCCATGAGTTAGGCATTCCTTGTATCATGAAATTAAGGCCAGAACCAGTTAAGGCAGTAGATGGCACTGCCTTGACTTCAGGTCCAGTGTGTTACCACACACACCAAATACCCATGCAAGTTGGATTAATGCATTTCGAGACTATACAATTCGATCTTATTGACGCCCCGAATTTCAAACTCATCCTCGGCATGCCATGGCTTGCGCTTCATGATCTCCAAGTACGGTGGGCAGCCCGCTCTATCAATCTGAATTCTTCATTCTGTGCAGAACATTGTACACAAGAAAGACATCCACAGACCTCACAAAAGGACAACCCTGCTGCTTTATTAGCATATGGCTGCAGTACTCAGAGCGTATGCCTTATCTCCTCATTACCTGAAGAATACACAGAGTACCTGGATGTGTTTAACAAACAGGAAGCTAGCAAACTGCCTCCCCATCGGGAATATGATTGTGTGATAGACTTGGAGCCTGGTGCCTGCATACCGAAACTGTTTATTTGCAAACATATCTACAACTAGCATTGAAAAAATGCAATAGGTCTCGCAATAGATAAGTTTGAGCTTTTGGTGTGTAAAATGTAAATGTTTGTAATATTTGTTTATGTTTTAAAAAGATTAAAGTAATATTTTTTGTAATACAAATGGCAATAGTTCTAAATTTAGCAAATGTTACATCTATAGCATTAGTAAAGGTACATGTTTAGTGTTTCCCTGTCTTCTATGTATTGTTCTGACAAATTACAATGTATCATCAAGAACATAATTGAAACTATTTACCTTTTTTTTTTTTTTTAAAACCTTTATTCAAAAAAGTAAGGAGATACATGCGCAGGCCCACAACCATCATGGCCGGCCGCAAAGACAGTCAATAAAAACACGAGAAATATAGGCCAATCAGCAATCAGGATATGTTAAGGTACACCAGACGTGGTTGTGAGGCTCGCAACACAGGATATGAGGTTTTCATTTTTAAATTTTTAAAGAAAGAGTAGGGGCTGCAACAACAAGGACTTAACACCTTACATGAGAGATACACAAAAGAGACGAGGGGGACGTATCCCAATTACAGTCGGAGATAGGTTATGACTACAGCAACTATATAATCTAGACAGCCGCGGTGGTAATACTGTACAATAGGCAATATTACAGTAAACAACATTCCTAAATATCACCCCAGAGAGCCCACCCCCAAGAACGGAGAAACAGAGGCATGTTGAGATGCCGAAAAATGAAGAAAGGTGCAAGACCAAGAGACAGCCAACCCTACGAAAGAGGAAAGAACCCTCCCAAAGCCGGAAAAGAGCAATAGGGACCATAGAACAAAACAAACTAAAATAACAAACCTCCCGCACCCGCCACCCTGCACCCCTGTAATGGCTACGGCCTAACCCACTAACAGCATGCCTGTCGCCGCGGAACTGCCCCACAGAAGGGAAAAAGATACAAGAAGTGGAGGAGGAGAGAAACAGACACACTCCCGGACACCCGGTACCCCCCGCCGGCAGTGAGCCCCCCGAGACACCTTCATCATAAATCAAAGCAAACAATCGACACGATCACGGGGAGGACAGTCACCAATAAACCACCCCCCCCACCTCACCCCTGGCCCGGTGAGATACTCGGTGCTGTCCCGGCAAAAGTGAACTAAGCAATCACAGAAAGGCAAAAGGCAACCCTGCAAGCTTCACGAGGAGATCTATGGCCAAAGTCAGAACAAATGCAATCAAAGGGAGCGTCTCAGGTGGTCAGAAGCAGTGGCGAGGAGCGAGATCAACTCAAAGTCAAAATCAGCCCTGACCAGTGCGAATCCATACCGGAGCACAGTTCGACCAAGCCACATCCATCCAGAGGCAGACAAAGCGTCCATGGCAATCCGAGGCATTGAAGGTGGAACAAAGTTCGGACACAAAATGGCGGCCTCCGTTAAACAGATGGGCCGGAACAAAGAAAAATGGCAGTCCCCATCGACAGGACCCTGAGACTCGGCATTGACGGACAGGACCTCCAGCGACGATACACCATCGGATGGGAAACTTGAAGGGAAGACCAGGCACAGTAGTAGATGAAGGAGAAGTGAGGCAGACTCCCCATGGAGCGAAGTCGGGCTGCCGCCCGGGCACCGTAAGATGGCGGGTCAAATCGCTCGACTGGACCACAAACTGCCGTTCAGGTGTTGTGGCGTCAATGGCCGGTAGCGAGCAGACATCATCCAGCTTTGCCGCCAGGGAGACACATGCGACGGTGAATTGCGAGCGGAGCGCCCCAATCGCTGCCATTACGGAACTCAATGAATGTGTGTCATCCATCCCCTCCATCCCGGGGCCCATGGGATGGAGGGGGACACAATCTCCAGCCCACATCGCCGGGCTCCGAGCACACAATTAGCGATCCCAACTACAGGGGCGCCCCGAATTGGCACACTCAACACAGTCACCGGCCGTGGGTGCAGCCCGTCAGCCCCTGGACCGGGAAACGAGGGTCGGGCACACAGCTCCCAGCCACGGTGCAGGAGGATCGCAGCACGTCCCAATGTGTCTTCTCCGGTACCATCCATCAACGAGGCCAAACGCCGAAGGCGGATAGAATTATCCAAACCTGGAAGACCGGTCACAGTCGCCGTCCCACAGCCGCTGTTGATCAGTTCCAGCTCGGGTAGTTCAAAAATCGAGGTCCTGGCGTCAGCCCGGGAGTAGGCCGAAAATGGGACACGACATAACTTCGTCGCTAAATAAGGTAGAAAGTCCGGGACAGCACCATTGGCATCAGGCAACCTTCATACATACAGGCACAGGGCGTGGGTAGAGGATAAACAACAGGATAGACGAGCCGCCGGCGGAGGTCGACGGAGCCGGGAGCTTATGCGGCCATCTTGGTTCGCGGCGTAGCTCCTCCTCCCTATTTACCTTTTTTAATTAATTTTTTAATAACGTTAGATACATTGACAGAAATGTTTTGATGCATTTGTAGTTAAATTGTTTAACAGATTGATGCTGTGGTGGCGCAGAGTGATGTTGTTTTTGCGACAAGTGATGCAGTGGCGTTCAGTGTTGCTGTTGTAGCGCCTAGTGATGTTGTTGTGCCCCTGAGTGATGCTGTGGTGGTGCTGAGTGATGCTATGGTGATTGAATGGATAGAGTGAGTGAGATAGATAGATAGATAGATAGAGGGAGGGTGAATCATAGAGGGAGGGCGATAGAGGGTGAGCAATAGAGGGAGGGCGATAGAGGGAGGGAGTGCGATAGATGGAGAGAGGGGTATAGAGTGATGGAGGGCGGTTGAGTGATGTTGTGCGATAGTGTGATGTTGTGCGATAGAGTGATGTAGGGCGATAGAGTGAGGGAGTATGATAGAGTGAGGGAGTACGATAGAGTGAGGTAGGGCGATAGAGTGTGTGAGGGCGGTAGCGTGCAGCTAGAGTACACGGACAGGCTGGGGTGCAGCTGGAGTACATGGACATGCTGGGCAGGCTGGAGTTGAGCTGGAGTACACCGACAGGCTGCGGTGCAGAGTACACGGACAGGCTGGGGTGTAGCTGGACTACACAGACAGGCTGGGGTGCAGCTGGAGTACACGGACAGGCTGGGTTGCAGCTGGAGTACATGGACAGGCTGGGCAGGTTAGTGTGGAGCTGGAGTACAGGAACAGGCTGGAGTGCAGAGTACACGGACAGGCTGGGGTGTAGTTGTAGTACACGGACAGGCTGGGGTGCAGCTGGAGTACATGGACAGCCTGGGCAGGCTGGGTTGGAGCTGGAGTACACGGACAGGCTGGGGTGCAGAGTACATGGACAGGCTGGGGTGTAGCATGAGTACACGGACAGGTTGGGGTGCAGATGGAGTACACGGACAGGCTGGAGTGTAGCTGGAGGGAGTACACGGACAGGCTGGGGTGTAGCTGGAGTAGACTGACAGGCTGGGGTGCAGAGTACACGGACAGGCTGGGGTGTAGCTGTAGTACACATACAGGCTGGGGTGCAGCTGGAGTACACGGACAGGCTGGGTTGGAGCTGGAGTACACGGACAGGCTGGGGTGCAGAGTACACGGACAGGCTGGGATGTAGCTGGAGTACACAGACAGGCTGGGATGTAGCTGGAGTACACGGACAGGCTGGGGTGCAGCTGGAGTACATGGACAGGCTGGGGTGCAGCTGGAGTACATGGACAGGCTGTGCAGGCTGGGGTGGAGCTGTAGTACACGGACTGGCTGGTGTGCAGATGGAGTACATGGACAGGTTGGGGTGTAGCTGGAGGGAGTACACAGACAGGCTGGGGTGTAGCTGGAGTAGATGGACAGGCTGGGGTTCAGATGGAGTACATGGACAGGCTGGGTTTTATGCTGGACTACATGGACAGGCTGGGGTGCAGAGTACACGGACAGGCTGGGGTGTAGCTGGAGTACACGGACAGGCTGGGGTGCAGATGGAGTACACGGACAGGCTGGGGTGTAGCTAGGGTAGACGGCAAACAGGCTGGGGTGTAGCTGGAGTACACGTACAGGCTGGGGTGCAGAGTACACAGACAGGCTGGGGTGTAGCTGGAGTACACGGACAGGCTGGGGTGCAGCTGTAGTATACGGACAGGCTGGGTTGCTGCTGGAGTACATGGACAGGCTGGACAGGCTGGGCAGGCTGGGGTGGAGCTGTAGTACACGGACAGGCTGGGGTGCAGAGTACACGGACAGGCTGGGGTGTAGCTGGAGTACACGGACAGGCTGGGGTGCAGCTGGAGTATACGGACAGGCTGGGTTTTACGCTGGAGTACATGGACAGGCTGTGCAGGCTGGGGTGGAGCTGGAGTACACGGACAGGCTGGGGAGCAGAGTACACGGACAGGCTGGGGTGTAGCTGTAGTACACGGACAGGCTGGGGTGCACCTGGAGTACATGGACAGGCTGTGCAGGCTGGGGTGGAGCTGTAGTACACGGACAGGCTGGGGGGCAGAGTACACGGACAGGCTGGGGTGTAGCTGGAGTACACAGACAGGCTGGGGTGCAGCTGGAGTATACAGACAGGCTGGGTTTTACGCTGGAGTACATGGACAGGCTGTGCAGGCTGGGGTGGAGCTGGAGAACACGGACAGGCTGGGGTGCAGAGAACACGGACAGGCTGGGGTGCAGAGTACACGGACAGGCTGGGTTGAAGCGGAGTACACGGGCAGGCTGGGGTGCAGATGGAGTACACGGACAGGCTGGGGTGTAGCTGGAGTAGACGGCAAACAGGGTGGGGTGTAGCTGGAGTACACGGACAGGCTGGGGTGCAGAGTACACGGACAGGCTGGGGTGTAGCTGGAGTACACGGTCAGGCTGGGGTGCAGCTGTAGTATACGGACAGGCTGGGCTGCAGCTGGAGTACATGGACAGGCTGGGCAGGCTGGGGTGGAGCTGTAGTACATGGACAGGCTGGGGTGCAGAGTACACGGACAGGCTGGGGTGTAGCTGGAGTACACGGACAGGCTGGGGTGCAGCTGGAGTACATGGACAGGCTGTGCAGGCTGGGGTGGAGCTGTAGTACACAGACAGGCTGGGGTGCAGAGTACAAGGACAGGCTGGGGTGTAGCTGGAGTACACAGACAGGCTGGGGTGCAGCTGGAGTATACAGACAGGCTGGGTTTTACGCTGGAGTACATGGACAGGCTGTGCAGGCTGGGGTGGAGCTGGAGTACACGGACAGGCTGGGGTGCAGAGTACACGGACAGGCTGGGTTGTAGCTGGAGTACAGGGACAGGCTGGGGTGCAGATGGAGTACACGGACAGGCTGGGGTGTAGCTGGAGTAGACGGCAAACAGGCTGGGGTGTAGCTGGAGTACACGGACAGGCTGGGGTGGAGAGTACACGGACAGGCTGGGGTGTAGCTGGAGTACACGGACAGGCTGGGGTGCAGCTGTAGTATACGGACAGACTGGGTTGCAGCTGGAGTACATGGACAAGCTGTGCAGGCTGGGGTGGAGCTGGAGTACAGGGACAGGCTGGGGTGGAGCTGTAGTACACGGACAGGCTGGGGTGCAGAGTACACGGACAGGCTGGGGTGTAGCTGTAGTACACGGACAGGCTGGGGTGCAGCTGGAGTACATGGACAGGCTGTGCAGGCTGGGGTGGAGCTGTAGTACACGGACAGGCTGGGGGGCAGAGTACACGGACAGGCTGGGCTATCCAGCATGGTACAGTGCGGCCTGGTGCAGGGGGACGGAGATAAAGGCACAGACAGGGAGGGGGTGGGCAGGCTGATTAGCTGTGGAGCGGATCTCTTTGAAGAAAATGAAAGCAATTAGGGGGGAGGTGGGAGGAAGGCTGATAGGCAGAAGGCTCGGGCAGATGTCAGATTGTTTTATCGGGTTTCCAAGGCCTACATGCGCCGTAGATAACCCACTTACACCGAAAGAACTGTTGGCACGGAAACTGAAAAGTACAAAAGACAAGTTTATTAAGACCCCATGGGGTGGTGGTACATTCCTACAGCACACTTCGGCAATGCAAGAAGTATCACACCGAACGTTGGTGTGATTCGTTCTTTTGTACAATTTACGGGTAATAAAAAGGTAGGCGGTACAAGGTTACAGAGCTTTATGTCCATATATGGTCATTTTTGGAACACAGCCAACTCATGGGAGGGGTTACAACTCCACTGGTCAGTTTGGCGGAATATTCCTGAGGGGTGACTGGTCAGTTGGGACTGCACATGTACAGGCTTGACCGTTACTAAAAATAGCCTGTTGCTGGGCAAAGTCGAGTGGTCAGTGGTACGGACAACGGACTAAAGGGCATGCTGACCACGAGGCCGCTCATTCCCTAAAATGGCCGCCGTGACATACAAAATGGCGTATTCTGATATGGCCAAGTTAAGGGGAAATACGTGTAGCAAAGCTAAGCGCTAACCCAGCCGTCGTCAAATTACGACAGACAACCCTTTTAGCGTTTTAGCTGAAGCTACCTCATAGTGGACATAGTCGGGATACTCATCTTCGATATCAATTAACATTATTTGAGCAACTTCTTTATGAAGCATCATTTCATTTCGAGCAAGAGTGCGTCTAGATGGAATGCAAGCTGATAAGCACATAGAACATAAGGCAGGGCCACATTGTATACATAAACATACAAAGAACAGTATCCCAACAATGACACATAGAATCGTCAGCAATTTCCAACCCCAAGTGGTGAGCATCGACCAGAACCACCCTGAAAGAGTCCAAGTTCCATTGTCCGGGTGTATTTCAGCAGCTATTTTGTGCAACTTTGAGATGGCATCATAAACAGAAGGCGAATTATCAGGCACGTACACGCAACAGCTACTTCCGATGATTCTACATGCCCCCCCACGGTCAGCTAGGACCACATCTAGAACCATGCGGTTCTGGAGCGTAACAATTCTAGAAATCTGGAGTTCTTCTGTTATATTCCCCAATGCAATAGCAGTATCATTGGCTACAGCCTCGACAACACGGGTCAGTCGTCGTATTTTCCGACTATTCAAAGCAGCCCCCACAAAGGAAAACAGTCCCAAATTAAAGTCTACATACTGTTGTAAGGCAGTATCGGTCTGGTCAATATCGTCCAAGACCACAGCACGTTTAACACGATTTAGTACGAAGTCATGGTAAAGTACATAATCATTATGGTACATTGGAGGGGCAATGAATACAGGAGGCAATACAAATGATACATAACATGTGCCTAACCATCCTAAAGGGAGCTGATGATAACCTTTAGTTCCGCAAATAAAGTAGGTATTACGGGATGCCACAAACGATATGCCATTCGGACTGTCAAATGTAAGTGTGGTGTTGCATTCACTTTTTCCAACCGGGATTGTACCTTTATTACGTATGCACAGATCAGCCTTAGTAGCAATGACATTAATAACATGCGAACTGGACATATTAATATTCCTTTGATTATTGTAAACACGGGGTGCAGACAAATTATCGGGGCGGTACTCTTCCCATTCAAATCGAGTACCCTCAGCTCTTGGATACCCATCACGATCATGGTAACAAATCTTGTTCAAACTGAAAAGCACCCCCCCTTTCGTTGGCCATCGTAAAGTGAATAAAAGAGTGTACCAGGCATTGCAGGAACCATTATGCGAAAATGGGAGTGGAATGAGTGGAGTGCCCCCTTTCTTTTGATGACCAGGCAACATCCCACATACCCAACAATTTGAAGTGTTCGTCATATTGTGAGTATGATGCAAAATCTGTTTTTATTTGAATTTTTTTTTAATTTATTTTGTGGCAGAGGCATAAAACATACAAGGACACAACAGCTTCTGGTCAGCGACCGTCATTCACATAGTTTCTGGTACATTATTGGCATAAAAAGAAAAAAAAAGCAAAGAAATAACATTACAATAAACAGTAATTATTAGGTTTAAATCCAGTTTTCAATAGGGGACCATAAATTCCGACCAAAAATCTTCTTTTTCTGTCCTTTCAGTTTATAAACAGCTTTATCCATTCTATAAATATTTAGCAGCTTTCCCAATCATTGTTCAAATGTGGGTGGATCTAAATTCAGCCATCTAGAAGTAATACAAAAACGATATACAGCCATTCCAATAAACAGAAAGTATTCTTGATCAGCAGATAAATTTTCAGAAGGAAAATAAATACCAAAAATAATCAAAGGAGGACATAGCTTAATATTAACATTGAGCAAGTTAGTCAAAAATTTTTCAATCTTATCTATATATAACGCCAATTTGAAGCAGCTGTAAAACATATGGCATGAGTCCGCTGCTAGGATTCCACAACGGCTGCAATTAATACCTTTTGTGGCCTTCCATTTGGCTAGTTTAGCAGGTGTGTAGTAGAGGTCCAAGGTAGACATATAGTGTTGACTTTTGAGAGAACTATTAATTAGTACTTTTTTACTCAACTCAAAGGCCCTTGCCAAGTCTATTCCTTCTATGCTCAATTTTCTTTGCCATTTCTGGGCTTGCTGATCAAGATCATCCTGCAACCTATTAACCATTAATTGATAAATCGTACCAATACGGCTGTTCTTCCTACAGCTCTCTAGAATATCAATAGTCTCCATAGCATCATTATATAACAGATTTTTTTTTTCCAAAAAGCTACGGATCTGTAAATATTTAAAGAATTCGTTCCTAGAAAGGCCAAATGTTTCTTGAAGTTCAGAAAAGGACACAAAAATCCCGTTTTGATACAGTTGCCCCAATAAATAGATCTGTCTCATATGCCATCGATATATTGCCATATCTTGAAAAATCCCCGGTAATGACGTATTACCAAAAATAGGTGTATAAAAATTAAGCTTTGAAGTTATCCGCAAGCTTTTATTGATTTGTCTCCAAACTAAGAAAGCAGATAAAAACACCTTGAATTTTGTTCTTTTGTAGTAGCTTGGTTCCATGAACTTCAGTAAACATTGACTCACATCAGCGCCCATTAGCATTTCAAAAATAGAGGGTACCATAGAGGTTTCGGTAACATGGTCATGGAATAATAGCACCCTAATTGCTTTAAGAGTAATAGCCCAATAATACAATCTAAAGTTTGGGAATCCCAACCCAGCACGTTCTTGCGGTAGAGTACACCATTTTAAAGATCTTCTTGAGCGACGGTACCCCCACAAAAATCTGGACAGCATCCTGTCAATCTTATTAAAAAGAGACATTGAAAAAAATAGGGGAATAGTTCGAAAAAAATAAAGAAATTTTGGGAAGATCATCATCTTGATTACATTGGTTCGTCCATATAAAGATAAATGTAAATTATTTAACCTTTCTAAAGTTCTATTAGTAGAAATGAGCAAAGGATCCAGATTTAATCCAACAATGTCATCGATTTTAGGAGAAATAGTTACGCCAAGATATGTGGCAGTAGCATTTAATGGGATATCGGTAGGTGTACCAATCTCAGAGTGTATGATCTGGGTTTTTGAAATATTAAGTTTGTATCCGGAAAATTTACCATATTCTCGAGCTACTTCAATTATTTTAGGTAGCGCAGTGGTAGCATCAGAGGTTACAATGGCCACATCATCTGCGTACGCGAGAACTTTATGGTCTACCTCGTAAAGTTGAACTGATGGAATATCAGGTTCCATAATTAGTCTGTTCAAATAGGGTTCTAAATAAAGAGCGAATAAAAGCGGGGAACAGGGGCAGCCCTGTCTGGTCCCTCTAGTAATTAAAAAGGGTCTAGAGGTATCAGTGCCTAATCTTATTACACCTTTGGGATTAGAATAGAGTGCTTGTATAGCTTTAATAAATTGTGAGGGAAAGCCCTTCCATTGTAGCACCGTCCAAAGGAATCCCCAGTCGACCCTATCAAACGCTTTTTCAGCATCTAGTAGAATCACCCCAACTGGGGATTCCTTTGCTTGAGCCCAATCCAATAATGTTATAACACGTTTAACATGATCTGTGGTATCCCTATGTCTAATGAAACCATGTTGAATATGAGAGACCAAATCTACCATTACATCATTTAATCTATTTGCAAGAATTTTAGAATAGATCTTGCTATCTGCGGTAATGAGAGAGATAGGGCGATATGACCCTAATTCTTTTGGATCCTTATTCTTTTTTACAAAAACAACTATAGTGGCAGTAGACCAAGAATCAGGAGATTTTCCTTGAAACGCTAAATTAAAAATCTTTAACAGCTCTGGTTTAAGCATATGTCTAAATGTCCGATAGAATTCAAGAGGTATCTGGTCTGGCCCCATCGCTTTGCCTGCCGCGAGGCTCATAATGGCTTTCTCAATCTCATCCCAGCTTATTGGCCTTATAAATAGATCTGTCTTTTCTGGACACAATAAAAGTTGGTTAGCACTTCTAAGATAATCTACAGGATTAAGAGTCTTGTCAACTTCATTACTGAGATCATTATTCAATGCCTTATAAAAATCATGGAATGCCTCTAATATTTCTTCCCTACGTTCATGAAAAGCACCATTCATGTCTTTAACGCACTGTATTTCATTAGCTGAGGCTTTTTGTCGTAGGCGTTGAGCTAAGACTTTTCCGGTGCGTTCACTATATTCATAGCGTTCAGTTTTATATTGCTTGAATTTTGCCGCAACTTCGTCAGCAATATGAATACGCAGACCAGAGCGTTCCATAACTAGATGTAATTGTGCATCCTCTATTCCTACGTTGTTTTTGCAAGCAGTAGATAGATCCATCTCGGCTATCCTAATCTTACTTAGCCTCTCCCTAAAATCTGTTTGAATTTTCTTCCTCTTATAGTTTGCAAAGCTGATTGTCTCCCCCCGTACTATAGATTTAAATGAGTCCCACACTACTTGTGGAGAGGTAGTATCATTGTTTATTAAGAAGTAATCTTTGATAATTATAGCCATGGATTGGAGATATTCTTCATCTAATAGCAGATTTCTCTGGAATGACCAGAGCCTGATTGGATTTTGACAGTCAGTGGGAAACTGAATCTCAGCAATCATAGGATTATGGCCAGAAATAACTTGAGGTAGTATTTCAATATGGGTTTTCTCCAAAAACAAAGAGGATACAAAGAAATAGTCCAAATGGACGAATTTCCGATGAGGAATGGAGAAAAAAGTATATCCTGGATCTTTACAATAAAATTAGTTCCATACATCAGTTAGCCCATTGTTTAACACCAGATCTCTGAGTGCTCTGTAAGTTCTAATTTTGCGGCCCGTGTATCTCATCCCTGATTTAATATTCCAATCAGCTGCCAAATGGATATTTAGGTCCCCACATAGTATTATTGGCTGTGTCCACGTAGCTAGCTCTGCATTCATAGTGTTAAACACTTCAGCGTCATCCAGATTAGGGCCATAAATACAACATATAGTAAATTTGCAACTACCAATAATTAATTCAGCAAGCCCCCATCTACCCCATTTATCAGCTAATGTTTTCAGGCACTTCCGACTCCTTTTCTCATACATATTGCAACGCCTCTTTTTATACCCATTTGTTTAGATGTAAGTAAAACTTCTAATCCCAAATTATTCAAAAGAGAACGCTTGTCCCATGAAATGTGCGTTTCCTGAATACATAATAAATCAATATATAAAGTCTGAAGCATTGTTCGGAGCATACCAATCTTTTTAATATCATTAAGACCATTAATATTAATTGTACATATTTTCACCTTTTTATCCATATTGAAAATAGTAAGAAGATATTAGCTATTATCATCACTACATGTTCTTCAGCATCATCGTTTAAATGCCTCATATTCATCCTTGTATTAAACACCTCTGCCTTACACCCCCACCACCAGCCCTCACCCATGCCCACCCCCACCCTTTTCCCCAGAAACCCTCCCCCCACCCTCCCCACTATAGGAGGCACAGGAACAATCAGTTCCTGAAACGTATGGACGCCGTGTCCCTGGCCCAAAGCATCCAGACGGAGAGAAAAGAGAAAGGAAAAGAAAGGAAGAAAATAATAGAAAGAAGAGAAATAGAAAGAAGATGGAAAAGACAAGGCGGTCCTGCATAGTTAAACACCAATTAAACAATATACTTCTAAACTTACAGTCTAGTATTATCAGACTACAAATTAGTTATTTCATAAAGAGAGAAGAAATATTCTTCCACAAACATGATTATTCATAGAGAATCCAGATATTCCTTGGCTTTGATAGTAGATATAAAGTATTTTACTTGGCCTTTAAATATAGTCTTCAATTTTGCAGGACCTTGCAAGAACACTGACACTTCTTTCTTTTGAAAGTCGGGGATCAATTGCCTTAATTGCCATCGTTGAGCCACAGTGGCCTGACAATAATCTGGACGCACAAAAAACTGACAGCCCAATCCATCCGCTTTCTTATCAGGTCTTGCATTTAGGTAAATAGCTTCACGGGCAAGAAAGTTATTGAAAGACACCAGAATGGCCCTAGGATAGTTTTCTTGGCCTTGTCGCGGTTTCCTCACTGTAAAGGGAAATCTATGTGCACGCTGTATTTCCCGTGACCAGTCCCATTCTGTTAGCTCAGGAAAAGCGTCATTTAATAGATTAATGACGAACCTCCTCGGATCAGACCCTTCTTTATTTTCAGGGATCCCCAGAAAACGCAGATTACTTCTGCGGGCCTGATTCTCCAAATTTGCTAGCTTATCGGATAAGTCCTCCTTTTGAGCTTTAAAGTCACCTACTTCTTGTCTTTGGGCCATACATTCTTCTTCTAAGACAGATATCCTAGCTTCAGCCTCGGTGACCCTGTCAGCGGTCTCTGAACATATCTTAATCGCACGTCGCACTGCATTTTTGACTTTAGCACAGGTCATCTGCGTTCGTTGATTTTCAGCCTTACTTTCGGCTCGGTGATTCATCATAGTATCAAAGATTGTTTTTAAGGTGATCTCTTCGTTATTTTCTTGTGGCGGAGCTGAGTCAGCTACAGAGTTATGGCTAGACCCAGGAGTAGCAGTAGTAGCGGTAAATACTTGAGTAGGAGATGAGGGGTTCACTCCATTTGGTGAGTTAGGAGCGGTCTCTTTGCTCGTCGCACGCAAAGATCTTTTCTTCCTTAACTTCTTCTTAATGATAGTGGCCGCATTAGCACCGTCAGGGCTCATACTAATCTCACCATCAGAGGATATACTCTCGCAGCTATAATCTACCCAGTCTTTATTCAAACCGGTTGCTTCATCAGACGAGAGTTCTGACAGGGAATAGAAATTTTCAGGAAGCTCATGATTATGCGGCTGTAGAATAGTTTTATCCCCACTCTGTAAATCAGTTATTGATGGTAATGAAAGTGAGGGAAGAGAGCACGCTCGGTTAATTGTAGTCCCGCCTGAGACTACATCTCCCATAATACCCTTCCTCGAATGTTCAGTTGTCTCAAGGGTTATGGGATTATTCTGATTATCAGCACTTTTAGACAATTGATTAGGCGGTTGATTAGTAGCCAAATCTGTATTTTGACTAGTATTGTCAGTTATTTTTTTTCTAGCGGCATGTTTCACAAACAGATCTGGTAATGTTTGTAATGTTGTGCTCTTCATGCTTGAAGCTTCAGTAGATTTTAATAGGACCCCCTTATGAGAATTCTTACCCTGTTTTGTGACAGTTTTACCAGGGGTCGATGAAGCTGCTTCTGCCATCTCGTTTTCCTCGTTTTCCTCGTTGTTCGGCTCAGCCCCTCCCAAGTCGCTTACAGCACTGTTTCTCTTGTTTCTGCGAGTGCCGATGGAGGGTGGAAGTGGTGTCCTCTTCTTCTTCCGAGAGCCTCCTCTGCCAGGAAAAACGCTACTCTGTGACCAGAACAAACAGAGTGTAGCGCGCCACAGCGGGGCCCGCCGATTGAACTCGAAGAGATTCAGCAACATTCGTGAAGTCCGTTCCGAAGATAGTTAGTATTCAGTTGTCGCCACAGTACGATACTGTAGCGCAGTTAGCTCCGCTCCGCTGATCCGCTGATACAAGCCTCGAATCACTCTCCTCATCTCCGAAAATGGTCAGCGCCTTGTAGCTCCGTGTCTCAGACTCTCAGCGGCCCAAAACGAAACGGAGACAAACGTAGTCCAGCCACACCCACACGCGGCGGCCGGACCGGGTCCAGTCGAAACGATCAGGTAAGATAGGATTGTCCGACGTATATATGAATACGATCAAATTTAGAGCAGCAACTATTTTAAACAATCATACGGCCGACTCCCGCATAGATTATATGGCAAAAAAAGCAGAGTTTTCTTTCTCCTTCTCTCCCGAACGCCAGGAACCAGGGAGCTGGCTGCTTACACAGCCACCCTCACGGCAGCCATCTTAGTATGATGCAAAATCTGAATGAAGCTATTGTTCAAGTAAGTCTGTCGATGCCGTTCTTCATGGTAGGGCAAAGTGAAGTGAAAATGTTCAGATGGAGCCGGGGTAGTCTGCAGCAAATGTTCACGTACAGGCACCACGAGTTCCACTACCCAGGCTATTACTGCTATCACCACAATTGTCAATACGAACAAAATGGCACCAAGTATTCTTTTGTCTCGTGATACGGAAGACGCCATAGTTCAAAAGAGTTCACAATGTCTCAAATGTGTATACCTAAAAAAGAAAAATACGGTGCTGAGCTCCGAGGTAGCCGTTGTTTTCTTCTCCGGGGTCAAGACGGGTGTCGCTACTCTTGGCAGAACTGATCCCCCCCCCCCTTGAGATTCCCGGCTTCCGTTTTACAAACCCCAGATCGGTAACCAACCAGTCTCGAAAAACAAAAATCTTCTTCCTATCTTGGTCGCAGATCGTAGCGCTGTCGTCCAGAAACAGTGTGGTCCGGTAAGGCTCCCTCAACTTCGGCCGACGTCACAGCTGGGCTCTTTTCTTTATCCAAGATCTCCTTGTAGTCGGTCAGCACAGTAGGATTCACCAGATCCGGAGAAACACGGCGGCAGTGAGTTGAGTGCACCCACCGCTTTCTGTTGGTCACTCGCACAGCTGTTCGAGTTGCCAGGAGGACTTGCTCGGGGCCACGCCACCTCGGTTCCAAGCTATTCGCCCTCTCAAACGACTTCACCATCACAAAACCGCCAGGACGAAGATTGTGAGCCTCTCCAGTAGAATTGTCAGGGAGCGCTTCTCGAACCTGTTGATGACTAGAAAGCAAATCATTTGTTAATCGTGCCAAATAATCGTTCATCATTATGCAAGGCACATCATGTATCAATCGCGGCTTAGGCACTCCCCATATGTTCATAGGCCTTCCAAACACCACTTCATACGGTGTGAGGCCTGTTCGAGAGTGGGGCACTGATCTGAGAGAGAGCAATGCTAGCGGCAAGGCATCCGGCCACTTCAATGACGTGGACGCCACAATCTTAGCCAGTTTCAACTTCAACGTAGCATTGTACCGCTCGACAAGACCTGCTGACTGAGGGTGGAACACAGCATGAAACTTCTGCTGGATCCCCAACCCCTTCAGTACATACTCCACAATTTTCCCTACGAAGTGAGGCCCATTATCGCTCCACAAAAATTAGCAAATTCCAAATCGAGGGAAGTACTCCTTGAGCAACACCTTAGCTGTTGTCAACGCTGTATTATCTTTCGTGGGGAAGTCCTCAACCCATTTGCTAAAGGCACACACCACCACTAAGACATACTTAAGGTTATTGCAGCGCTCAAGCTGGATGTAATCCATTTGGAGTACCTCGAATGGTGCAGAAGGTGGAACGAACCCTCCTTTCGGAGTATGAGTCCCTTTTGCAGGATTGTGTTGTAAACATATCAGACAGGTCTGCACTACTCTCTTAGCGGTATTGGCAATCTCGGGATGCTCCCAAACTCGTGTTAACAATCGAGTAATTGCAAGAGCTCCCACATGCGCTAATCCGTGTGTCATCTGGACCATCGCCTGCAAGTAAGCTGCAGGCAATTTCCATCTCTCCATGTCCTTGCTTCTCCGACAACCCTCATCATCTAATACCCCTTCTGCTGCCCATGCCGCAAGTTCTGATTCCGTCGCTGATTTTTGGATATCTAATATCTCCGCTCTAGCATCATACCATCGCTCAGCCTGTGATTTTGTTACATACATGGGGGAGTCAGTTCGGGACATAGCCTTTTGTCTTGCTATGCTGTCTGCAAAAGCATTTCCTTGACCCACTTTATCAGTGATCTTTTTATGGGCACTGCATTTAATTATCGCTACTTTCTTTGGACAAAGCAACGCGTTTAGGAGATCACGCACTAGTTCTCCATGCATAATGTGTACTCCATGAGAAGTCAAAAACCCACGCTCTTTCCAGAGTAGGCCAAAGTCATGCACTACTCCGAAAGCGTACCGGCTGTCTGTGTAGATGTTCACACAAAGGCCAGGACTCAATTCGCAGGCTCTTGTTAAAGCTATCAGCTCTGCTGCCTGAGCGGATTTCTGTGGTATTCGTGCTGTTTCTACCACCGTCTTAAGTGTCGTGATCGCATATGCTGCAGAAGTCGTACCATCTGGCAGCCTTAAACACGATCCATCAACCCACAGTTCCCCATCCACATCTGGAAGTGGCATATCCTGTAAGCCGACACGACCCTTTGTCTGTTCCTCGGTCAGGAAAACACAATCATGATGTTTTTCTTCCTGACCCTCCTCGACCGGATAGGGCAATAAAGTGGCAGGGTTCAGGGTAGCGCATCTTTTCAGTGTGATATGGGGCGCCAGAAGTGTGAGCTCATATCCTGTCAAACGTGCGCTCGTGAGATACTGTGTTTTCGTTTGATTCAACAGGGCATCTACTGTGTGGGGAACTAACACCAACAATTTGTGCGATAAAACTATTCCCTCACTCTGTCGTATAGCTACCGCTGTTGCTGCAACTGCTCGAAAGCACCCAGGTAACCCTCGTGCTACAGGATCAAGAATGGCTGAAAAGTACGCGCATGGCCTCTGCTTGTCCCCGTGTGCTTGCACTAACACTGATAACGCGCACCCATCTTTCTCGTGCACGTACAACGTGAAGATCTTTGTATAATCTGGTGTACCTAACACGGGTGCAGAGCAAAGGGCTTGTCTCAATTGGTCAAAGGCATTTTGACATTCATCTGTCCATTCAAGGGGCATTGGTGTAGTTTTGGACAGTAACGCTAACAAGGGTTTTATAATGTGCGAAAACCCCATGATCCACTGTCTACAAAAGGACGTTAAACCTATAAAGGCGCGTACATCTCTCTGAGTGCGGGGGACTGGTGTGTCTAAAATCGCCTGAATTCGATCTGATGTTAATGCACGCCCCTCCTTAGACAAAAGATGACCGAGGTAGGTCACCTTGGGTTTACAGTATTGAAGCTTTTTCTTTGAAACCTTGTGGTTATTCTGAGCCAAAAAGGAAAGCAAGGCAAGCGTACTCTCCTCACATTGTGCATAAGTGTCTGCAGCTAACAAAAGGTCATCGACATACTGGATAAGGGCAACTCCAGATTGCAATTCAAAAGAATCAAGCTGTCTTTTTAAAGCCTGGCTGTAGATACTAGGACTCTCGGTGTAACCTTGAGGAACACGACAAAATCTATACGATTTATTATTTAACGTAAAGCCAAACAAATATCTGCTATCAGGATCGATGGGGATAGAAAAGAACGCATTTTTGAGGTCAATGACACTAAAGGTCGTCACCGTTGGGGGAACCAATGTGAGCAATGTCGTGATGTCGGACACCACCGGATATTGGGGAATGACAATTTTATTAATTTCTCTCAAATCAATAATAAATCGATAGACCTTGTCGTCAGTATCTTTCTTAAGAATCGGAAGAATAGGGCTGTTGCAAACATTGTAAGGAACCTCCTCCACTACTCCTGCAATGATCAAATCTTGAACAATGTGTGTCAAGGCAATTTCACCTTCCCTGGAAATCTTATACTGTGGCACACGTGGCAAAAGTACTCCCTCCTTTACAGTGATTCGAATAGGTGGAATAAGCATCTGTCCCACATCCGTGTCTGAGGTCGCCCATAACGTGTGCGGGAGAGAGGCTAATGCTACATTTTCTTGTATAGTGCAAAACCTGTCTGACTCGGGATAATTGTCGTTCAAAATAACTCGCACTCCCTCCGGAGCGCAACGTATCGTTGCTCGAAAATATTTGAGCAAATCGATGCCCAGGATGTTATCTGGGGTATGGGGTAACAACAAAAACTGACCAAAACTGAAAAATTTATCAAGACAAAGTGCAAGAGGTTTTGATAATGGGCTAGGAGAGGGTGTGCCATCAAACCCTATACATGTTATCGTTTCGCCAGACAGGGGAGCCCTCGGAACCAAGTTTTTAGACAAAGCGCTACGAGTAGCTCCTGTGTCGACTAAAAACTGATCAGTAGAACCCAAAATGCCCGCTGATACATATGGACCTCTCTGATCTACTGGCACTTCAACTGATTCCGTACCCCATCCTACGCAGTCCTATGCATGCACATAATCCTGATGCTCCACATTTTCACCCTCCGAAATCTGATACTGATTCCGTCGAACAAAAGTATTACGTTCGTCCTGGCCACGGCCCCTCTCTTCAACCCTACCACGATCGCCTCCGCCACCTCTCGCCCCCGAATAACCGTTCCTTAACCTTCCACCTCCTCGACCACGCTGACTACGCTGCTCACGAAGTACAGGACAATCTTCAGCCCAATGCCCAAACTCCTTACAATAGGCACATTGATCCTCCGCTATATCCGTACGACCATACGACGCATTACTCCCACCTCTTCTGCCTCTATCATTCCCTCTAGATTGCGTCCCACGAACCTGTGCCAACATCACCTTCGTTTTCAATTCCTTCGCTTTCTTATCAACACTTTCTTTAGCCTCCAATTCCTGCCGCTCATAATACTGAGCCATAGTTAACAAAGATGCAGGGGTCGCCGTGGCCCAGGAACTTTCGCTCGTCTTTAATCGTTTTGCAATCTCCGGTAGGAGATTAGCCACATACTTATCTACAAACAAATGCCTACCTGTATCATCGGTTAACGATTGACCACTGTAATCGTGAAACGCCTCTTCGAAGCGTGTAAAGAAATCTGATACCGTTTCATCTAACTTTTGTTTGCACGAAGCTAGCATGGTCCAATCAATCTTTTTAGAAGGAACGAGCGTTTTTAGTTTAGTTAAGATAGCCGCTGGGAGGCCTAGAATCAACTCACATGGCTTACATGCAGGTTCCCTGTCTAAATCAGCCTGGTTTATTTCTTTCCACGTACCCCCAAGCAGTGTTTCATCATTATTTTTACGAATCAATCTCCGCATATCAGGCGGAAGAATTAACCCAAAAAACAGATCTATATCAACAAGAGTCATAACACAGGAGGAAATGGCCCCCTCCACCCCTTCATAGAATGCTGCTGGGTTTTTACGAAGATCGGGTAAGGAATTTTTCAACGCCATAACATCCGCTCTATTCCAAGGCGTATACACCCAATTATATATAAAATACCCCTTCGCATCCTTCGATGTTTTATCCTCATCTGTACCGTCCCCTTTAGGTGGAACATACAAAGGTGCAGCTTCACGCATAGGCATAACATGCACTTTAGAATTCTTATCTGAACCCCGGAGAGAACACTCCTTAATATGCTCTGTGGACCCCGGCACGGACTCCTTATCCTTTTTCCCTTCTGCCCGCAATCTGGACGCCTCATCCCGTAGCTGGAGCAGTTGTTTGAAAAGGTCATCCACATCTGAAAGGACAAATAAACCTTTATCTAAATTCTCACAATAAACCGACACAGCTTTAGGTTCTAGAGTATCTGAATATTTACGAAATCGAGTAACAACTTCAGTTGCAAAAGTATTCAAAAAACACAACAATTCTCGGTCTGTCCATTTACCCCTTTCAGCTATAACATCTGACACAGATACTTGATTCAAATTTAACTTCCTAGCATAACTACCCAACTCCGCTCCTCTCTGAGCAGATAACCTGACACTCGACTTATCCGTTATGTCTTGCCCTTCGTCGTCAGAATCTTCAGTCGGAGCCGTAGGTGGAACGTACGGAGGCGGCGATCGATCTAATAACGAAAAATCATCAATTTCATTATTAAGGACAGGATAAAGCGGTCGTTGGATAGGAAATTGACCGGTCGTTTGCAAATTACGTTCCAGTTCTTCCCTCTCTTTCTTTTCCTGAGCCTCCTTTTCCTCAAGCTGTAAAGCCTTATCTCGAGCAGCCTTGCGCTGCTCTTTGTCCGCCAAGGCAACCTCACGTTTCATACGTTCACGCACCGCTTTCTCCCACATTCGTACACAATCAAACATATTCTGTCTAGACCTGCGCTGAAACAAACATTGCTCCACAAACTGAACCTTTCGTAAATCAAACGACCCATGTAGTGGCCATTGCAATTCGGGATCGGTTCTGGTATATTTATGCCATAATTTACTGTACAGTATAGGGGGAAGGCCAAATTTTACGTACATTTCACGGTTTGGAGTTCCTTCTGGGGGAGCCGGCTGTGATTCCGCTAACCTAATTGTGGTACCATTTCCAAGACAGCACATCCCTCGGAGTGTGCTTAAAACAGGCATGTTCAAAAAGTATCACGAAAGCGTGATACCATATAAATGGCACTTACAGTACTTCACACAAATGTGCCGCACAGAGTACAAAACAAGATTAGAGAAACCTCTCTACATGCCTGCCTATGTGAAGTGCACTACACATATAGGTTCAAAGTTCACAAAGTCAAAATGTTAGCTAACTCAAATCAAAGTCACAGTCACAGAACTTCGGTAAGCGTCCGTAGACTACCTTACCAATCACAAATCGTAGAACTTCAGTAAGCGTCCGTAGACTACCTTACCGATCACAAATCTTACCCAAATCTCAAAAGGTCCAGATTCCAACTGCCAAGGTCTTTAATCGAATCAGCCAAACGGCACTTATCCAGCAACGCAGACGATCAAGAACTCAGTCGGAGACCGGCGCCACCTGGAAGGTCAGATCAGAAGGAAAGGAAGAAAACACCGTGGGTGCCAAGACTCCGCTGATCATTCAAGCTGCTGCAACTTTATTGTTTCATGTATCCCTTTTTTCCCCTTCCCTGGGTTGTGGTGCGGTCTGTTGAGATTACTAAATACTCTGCAGGCGGTTCCTGTATCCGGTTGATCAGGTTAGTGGTAATCTAGGTTGAGTCGCTACAGGGAGGAGCTGACTGTAGAAGGAGGATACCGTGCTGACGATGAGACAGCCCCACGACGAGAGGAAGTGAACCCAGCAATGGAGATGAGTGAGGGAGGCCCAAGAGGGATGCAACACGCTCTTTTACAGCAAACCTCCGCCAAGCCGAAAGTCAGAGAAGAAGATGGGGGGACGCCAGGAGGCCAACACTACTGTGAGCAGCCCCACCATGTTCCTGGTAGAGCGTGGCTAGCCTAGGTATGTGGACATATACTGGGGAAAGGTAGCATTTGGGAAACAGTGGAGGAGAGGTGTGTGAGGGCTGGAGATGTAGATGGATCACCCGTATAAAACCTTTTTGGGGCTCGCATTTGAAAGATTTATAATTATCATGGAACAATAGGAGTCAAAGGTGATTCCACATATATTGTTTCCATTTGAGTTTCCAGGATATTGTTTAGTCCGACTGAACCTAGTGAGGTATAACTAGGTTAAGTAAACAATATTAGAAGAAGAAAACACCTGGTGGTGGGACAGTAGCACTAAATATGAGGTGTTACCTGTGGCTTTTCCTTTTCCACCCGAGGGGCCTGTTTCATCCATGGTGGTCCTACATTTGAAGTTTATAATTTCCAGTCTGTTCATTTGAGAAAACTTCTGGTCACATACCTTATCCTCACTCGTAGCTGTGACAACATCTTAATCCTAGCCCGATCAAATGACCTGTCCAGCAGTAGGGTGGATGATATGGAGGTAGCCCTAGGAAGTAGTTTTCCCTGAGGAGGGACCCTGATAGCAATAAAGGTGAAGGAATAAAGGGTCAATGCAAACCTAAGACACCAGGGCCCTATCAGACAGCCAGGCACATCGAAGCCGCAAGGGAATCAGTGTGGCTGCTGTGGTCTGGAATATCGGACCATGGCGAGGGGCGAGAGGCGAGCGGTAAGCAGCCCAAAGAGGGTACCTGAGCAGGACATTTGTGGCGGCAACTGTCTCTCAACAAAAGAGGGGCAGAAGATGCGGACACACAAGGTGGTCTCAGAGATGACAAAGAGGACAATGACATGTTCCTAATGTTGTTCGCCAGGAAGGGGGCAACAAGAAATGGTCTCCTCCCATGTGTCAAGTGGAGATTGGGGGAGCCTTCATAAAAGCCTTGGTAAACACTAGGGCGTCTGTGAAAGTCATAGACCCAGCCCAAATCCAACAAGATTGTGTCGCGCCCCAATCTAACTGCCACCATTTCATTTTCATTTTATAGTTTTTATAAAGCGCAATTGGCAGAGGCATCTTAGTGCTAATCGTTCCTGCTGGAATAAAAGCGGAAAAAAGATTTACTAGTAATGAATAGTGAGAAGCCAGGTCTTTAATATTTTTCTAAACATAGAAATATTAGATTGCGACATCAGTGCAATAGTACTATTTCTTTGAGGACTCCCATTGAGATTGACAATGGTTTCCAACAATACTTTAGCCCTATGCACCCGGTTTCCCTGGGATAGGTAACTCTGGTACTTCGGTATCCATGGGTGGGGTGGCTCTCCAACCTTCTATATTCAAAAGGGTTTCCATGTAATCCACTGGGAAGGGTCCTTAAACTTTAAAATTGCAACTGCAACTCTATATTTGAATTGTATGTAGCACAAGGTTGTGTTATACAAAATGGGATGATGGATGGAGCGTTTTAGCAAATAAAACACTCACCCCCAGTCAACTGATCTGGGTTTAATCCATCACCGGTTTCTGGCTATCAGCCGCCATCATCCCCTTTTGTATCACTTTGTTCGCCCTAAGTTGGCAGAGTATGCTCAGACGTGAGTCCCTTGCTCACTTGGCCACTGGATTCAAGATAGCCTGGCTGATGAGGATTATGAATCCGAAACTGGTCCCAGGATGCTTGTTTACGGACCAGGGAAGACATGGCTTGGCAGTTCGGGCTGGACTGTTCCCATGAGGCACAGGGCCAGACTGATTTGCATATGGCCATGTCTGAACTGGGGTGGCTGATTGAGCTAAAGAATGGTGATGGATTAAACCCAGATCAGTTGACTGGGGGTGAGTGTTTGATCCCCTTTTGTATCGCACACGGTTGTGATTTCACTCTGCACCCGCTCTCCGTGTGGTCCATCCTTACTCACCTTGGGTGGTTTCTTGGGGTCCCAGCAATTCTACAACCTCTAGACACTATCTTGACTCGAGTCATGGTTCTTATACCACTATTTTAGTATATGGTTTTGTCTCCCCCTGGAGCCCACTGTGTATTAGTGCTACTTACAATTGTTTCTGTGCTACAGTATTGTGCGGGTTGTGTTTATCTGCATGTAGCAGATACTGTGAGGTATTTAAGGTGTGTTATAATAAAACCATATTTTTATAACTACTGTGTGGTTCTCCTTTCATTTAACCAATACAATAAGGTAACATTATGGTAAAAACAAGCTGTTTATCATTCCTTCAAGACTGAGCCTAAAGGTTGCTCCCCACAGCTACCACTTAAGATAGCTTTCTAAGGTTATCTTTGACCTCTTAAATCCCCATAAGGTTTGTTTGGGCTGGTGCAAGGTACCCACTTTAATTAGTGAACATCATATACCAGGCCAACTTCTCACATTAGTGGCAGTGGTGGGATTCAAGCCTACATTGTTTTACCAGATACATCTTTGTATTGATTAACTGAAAACCACTAAGTACATGTAATACTAGCTTAGAATAAGTAAGTTCTACTGAACTTAGGGGTGGGTAAGTCAAGGGTCTAGCACACCCTTTCTCCAACCTCAGAGTGTTTAGTTCCCACTAGGTTAGGTAGGTGCAACACCTCACCACACTTAGTATATCTTCTAAAGGAGATGCCAGTGGCTCTCTGCCCTCTAGATACAGTGAGCTTTCAATCAAATAGTTGAAAACCCTGTTGGCCTCTAGAAAGCTGAAGACAGGGAGAAGTGCTACGCTCAACGTCTCTTAGAGACATTACTCCTTGATGACCATAGGAAGACCCCTGGGTCAGATGAACAGGAGAGAGTGGGTGGGACAGAGAATGAGGACAGGTGACACCTTTTATGACCTAGGCTCAAGCCCTGGCCAGGAGGAACAAGATGGTGCCCGCCTGGACAACTCAGATCTTCAGAAGGATTATGGAGAATGCCAAGAAGCTCTTCAAACCTACTGGAAGAGTGCAGAGTTTACCAAGGAGATCTAGATCTCCCTCTGCAGAGTCTAATCACTCAGGACAGTCTGTAGGGACCTCTGTATCTAGCAAGAGGGACCCCTCTTATGACAGGGAGTACCAATTTCTGGAACTTGAGAAAGCTAAGATTAGGCTCAAACAACAGCAATTGGCCCTGGATAAAGAGTCCCAAGAAGTCTAGAGAGCTAGATAAAAGTTGGGACTCGAGTATAATGGTGTCAGCAACAGTGTCCCTAGAGTTAAAGAACATTGTTTTGAGAAAGGGAACCTGAGCAAGATTATCCCTCCCTACCATGTTGGGGATGACATCCATAAGTAGATAACTGTTTTAAAGAGGGTCTGTAAAGTTCAGAGGGTCCCTCAAGAGCAGTCGGCAGCTACCTTGTGGCTCTCATTTGCTGACAAAGGTAGATATAAGCTCCTCACTGTTAGAGAGGAGGATGCTGACAATTACTCAGTACAGAAGAGTGCTCTCATTGATGGGTTTGGCTTAACCACTGAACAGTACAGGAGTGACTTCAGAGACACCCAGAAAGCACAGAATCAGGACTGGGTAGACTTTGTGGATAGTGCCATTAAGGCTCTGGAAGGCTGGTGGCTTGGCAGCAAAGTGAATGATTTTAAAGGATTGTACAATTTGATTATGAGGGAACAGTTCCTTAATAATTGCCAAAATCAGTTGTTGCATCAATACCTGGTTGACTCTGATCTGACTTCTCCCCAAGATTTGAGAAAGAAGGCAGATAGGTGGGTCAGACCCAGGGTGAAGCAGAGGAATCAGAGCCCCAAAAACCAGCATCTGTGGGGGAGTTACAATCCAATAAAGGTAAAGTTAAAACGAAACCTTGGTGTTACTTATGTAAGGAAAAGACCCATTGGACAAAATATGCCAATTATGCAAAGGCCAAGGATTCAACTCCACCCACCACTACCCCTAAGGCAACTGCTCCCCCTAGTACAGTTTTAAGAGGTGGTACAGGGAACAATAGATTTGTGGGGTTAACCTTGGGCTCTGAGATAGGTTCTGGCTAGTCAGAACCCCAGCTCAGGCTGTACTTGTATGTGATGGTGGCATGGATATTGCCACCTTATTTGTCAATCCCAGTAACCTGGGCAAACAGAGGCAGCAGCCTTTGATTAATGGTAAGGAGGCCATGGCATACCGGGACACAGGTGCAAGTGTCACTATGGTGACAAAGGATCTTGTTAGCCCTGACCAGATCATACTTTGTGAGATGTACCAAGTGACCAATGCTAACAATGTCAGGACTGATCATTCCTTGGCAGTTGTTAATTTCAGCTGGGGAGGGGTAACTGGCCCGAAGAAAGCTGTGTTAGCTCAGACCTTCCAGTGGAATTCTTGTTGGACAAGGATTTGGAGACCTCAGCCTGGGCTGAGGTGGAATTTAGGACTCCTGCAGAGATGCTGGGCATCTCTGCAGATGTGTTTGCTGTGACCAGGTCACAGGCCAAACTGACTTCTACTGAACATTCCCTGGATTCTGGAAAAATGGACCAGGTGCCTTCCAAGAGAAGGAGCAAGAGGGGTAAGGCTGCGTCTTCCCCTCAGACTCAATGTGGGGATCAATCTCTTGAGGGAGATTATCTCAGTCCCTGTGAAGGAACTGTCTCAGATGAACTAGAACCTGATCAGGTTGAGTTCTTGGGGACAGAGGGTCCTTCCAGGGCAGATCTGAGCCAGGAGCTGCAAAAGTACCCCTCTTTTGAACTCCTCAGACAGCAAGCTGCTGCTGAGGCTGCTGGGAGTGTCAGTAAATCCCACAGGATCTATTGGGATGTGGGACTCCTTTACTCAGAGGGTAGAGACCATAAGCCTGGTGCCACCAGGAGGTTGGTCATACCTCTGACGTTTAGGAGCTTCATACTCACCCTTGCATATATATATATATATATATATATTTTTTTTTTAACTTTATTGTGCAATACCAATATCATTACAAGTATGGGCCTACAATCACAGGGCCCGGCCTCTAGAACATAAAAAGTAAACGTAAGACATCACACAGCAGCGACTGATCCCCTAGAGGTCCAGCAAAATACAGGATACTGTACTCTGCAACACCGGATGGAGTCAGGATATAGTTATTTTTGATTTTTTAGAAAAGAACAAAAAGAAAAAACAGACAAACAAATCTCAAGGCGAAAAGCATTATGGACAAGGTCGAGCTCCGATGGGGGGGACCTTCAATACAAGATAGATAATCAGGAAGACAATAGAGATAACCGGGGGGGGAGTCAGTGGGGAAGTCAGATAATCAGGAAAAAGAGTAGATTCTTCCAGGAATGTCAGGATCAGGGGGACAGAGAAATGTCCGGATTGTCCTCAAATGGGGGTGTACAAATGTTCCCTCGGTAGGCGTTCCATTGACCCCAGATTTTACTCCACGCCCTAGGCTTGCCCCTAGCCAAATATACAGTCTTCTCTCTAAACATACACCAGTCCATATTCTCCTTCCATACTGACACGGTGGGGGGCCGTTGGGAACCCCACAGCTGTGCAATATCCCTCTTTGCGATCATGTTCCCAAGGGCCGCCCACCTGGCCTGAGCAATGTTATAATTGTTTGGCTCCCACACATTGAGCAAGCATCTCCGAGCCTCAGGCAGCAGAGAGACCCCGGTGAAACACTCCATTACCGCATGCACATGATTCCAATACGCCGCCACCTCACGTCATTCCCAAATGATATGGAGAAAGGTAGCACTCAATCCACACCCGCGCTTGCATAACCCATCCGAGGAAAAGCCCATGGCAACCAAACGAGGACCAGTAACATATACCCGATGAAGAATTTTAAGTTGACGAGACGGAGACGGGCGGGAATGGCGACCTCTTTCGGGGAAGACAGTGCTGACTGCCAGTCTTCGTCATCCAACTCCAACCCGTCTCCGGTCCAGGACTCCCTGAGACGCACAAGGAGATCTGCCCGATTGTTGATTAATTTCTTATAAATCAAGGAGATCGTACTATCAGGCAGATGACCATCAAGTATACGGTCCTCGAGTGGGGAGGACTCGGGAACATTAGCTTCGGTAGCGAAGACCGACTTCAAAGCATGGTGGACCTGTGCATCCCTAAAAAACTCTCTATCGCTCAACTCATACTCACTCTGAAGCACTTCAACGGTCTCACCCACTCTGCTTATACCAATCATATCCAATCATATCCCATTTCTCAAAACCTTTCGTTGTCCAGAGGCATCCCAGTCTTTCAGAAGCATACAGAGGGGTCGCTCGTGCCAATCGTTCATTCCATCCCTCGGCCGCGTTCGCATCCTTCCACACACGCACCGCAATCTTGGTGGGTCCCGTTAGGTTCCTCCCCGCCGTCCGAGAGTAGAGCGCTCTATTGAAGTTACTGCCAGGTAACTGATGTTTATCCATCTCGAAAGCCGGATTTGGGCCGGGTGCATACATAGCATGGTTGATTGCGGACAACTGGGAGGCCCAATAATACCTCCTGATATCCGTGAGCGCCATGCCCCCGTCATACCAGGGGAGAGTTAGCTTTGCAAGAGCGATACGTGCGCGGCCGTCCCAAACGAGCCTCCGCTGTAAACCCTCCACCTCCCGAAAGTAGCTCGCCGGAATAACGTCGAACGAGTTCTGGAGTGCGTATAAAAACAGGGGCAGGGGCATCATTTTAAAAAGTGCTGCGCGACCGGGTGGCGACAATGGCAATCTACGCCACCGAACCACGTCCAGTTTCAATCGTCGGAGAGGAGGAAGGAGATTGTGCTCATAGCGGGCAGCTGGGTCTAGTGAGATAAAGATCCCCAAATATTTGAAGCCGTATTGAGAGATCTGAATGGGAAACCTACTTGGTAATGGAGGAAGGCCGCCCGAGATGACGTATACACAAGATTTAGACCAGTTTATGATCAAAAACCAGAGTTCTTGCCGAATGAGGTGAGAACGTCAAACAGGACGTTAAGGGATTTACGAGGGGAGGTGAGGTACAAGAGGATATCGTCAGCGAAACAACGAGACTCGGTCCTCAAAATCGGGGGCCCACTAAATGCCCTTTATCAATGGCTCCCATCTGAGCCAGGCTGCAAGCGGTTCCAAGGCAAGAGCAAAGAGCAGGGGGGACAGCGGGCACCCCTGCCTAGTACCCCTCCCGAGAGTAAAGGACTGTGACACTCGACCATTGACCACCACCTGAGCCAGCGGTTCCGTATATAAAAGTTTCACCCATCCGACAAATTGCGAACCAAAACCAAATTTCGCCTGGGCGGCCCAAAGATAAGGCCATTTTATCGTATCAAAGGCCATCGTGGCGTCCAAGGAAGCCAAGATGGCCGGCTCCGAAAGAGACCCCGCCCTAGCCAGAACACCATGTAAGCGCCGCAAATTAAGAGCAGTGTTCCGGTGTGGAATGAAACCGGATTGATCCGGATGGATCAGGTCACAAATTACTGTAAGCAGACGATTAGCGAGGACCTTGGCGAGAACCTTAGGCTCAGCATTCAAAAGGGAGATAGGCCTGTATGATGCGCAGCGATCACGAGGCTTGCCTTCCTTGGGAATTACTACGATTGTTGCCAAACGCTGGTCACAGGGGAGGGTGCCAAGATCACGTGACTCAATAAACATGTCGCGAAGATATGGTGCGACTTTATCAGGGCGCAGTTTGTACAGCTCAATAGGCAAGCCGTTCGGGCCCATAGCCTGGCCCGAACGGAGAGAACAAATTGCGGTCGCAATCTCGTCTACAGACAACGGAGCCTCCAAGCACTCTCGATCCTCCTCAGAAAGGCAGGGCAACGCAATGTCCCGCAGCAATGAGTGGGAGTCATCCTCATCTCTATCGGACACCGGGGAGTACACCACACGAAAATAATCAGCAAAACACTCCACAATCTCACTAGGGTCAGTCACACACACCATCTGAAGTCTGAATCACAGGGACCACACGATTCGCTCTTTCCTTCTTGTCGACCCCAGCAATCAATTTACCCGCCTTTCCCCAACATCATACAATCTACCCTGCTGTTCCCTGTACATTGTCTTGGCAGCATCCGTGACAAGGAATTTATAGTCAAACTGCTTCAGACCAAGGGCGTGGAGTCTATCCCGGGTAACGCCTGATTCTAGGTCAGCCTCCAATTCCAGTATTTCCGCCTCCAGACTCACGACCTCATGATTCCTAGCTTTCTTGGTCTCAGCTATTAAAGATAGGGCCTGTCCACGAATAACAGTTTTAAAGGCTTCCCACAGGGACACAGCGGACAAAACGGACCCCTTGTTCTCCAGAAAATAGTGGTCTAGGGTCTTTATCAGTCTGTTACGAGTCTTGGGGTTACGCAGGTACCAAGGATTGATAGGGGCGATCCGCCCCGCAGCATGCACCCCAGTGTCCATACAAAGCCACAATGGAGAATGATCCGAAATGCCCCGGGCCAAGTGTCTTATCTCCCCAACAGAGGAAGACTGGGCAGCTGGCATAAGGATGTAATCAAGCCTGGAGAGACTCCCATGAGCCCCAGAGTGAAAGGTGTACTGACATTGCGTCAAATGCATTAACCTCCAGCAGTCCACCAGACCAAAGGTGTCCAAGAACCCACCGAGCCATGACTGGGAATTAGGAAGATCCCTGGGGGGGTGGCGATCCAAATTGCCAGAGAGCACAGAATTAAAATCCCCACCCATAAGGAGAATACTATCAGGAAGCTCCAGCATCACCCGGCCAATATCTGAGAAGGTAGAGGTCTGGAGACCCGGGGGAACGTATACAGTGAGCAATGAAAGAGTCTTACCCTCCCACCTACCAGTGAAGGCGGCATAACGCCCCCTGTCGTCGAGGATTACGTTATCAATCTCTAGAGGGAGAGAAGACCGAACCAGAATACCCACCCCTCTGGAACAAGTGGTGAACCCGAAGTGTGCGACCAAGCGATAACCCCACCTATTCATAGCATGACACATATTTCCCACCAAATCCGTCTGCAAAAGTACCAGATAAGAAGACAAGCGACGCAGATACTGCAGTACAACACCCCGTTTTATGCGATCACCCAATCCATTGACGTTCCAAGAAATTAACCTCAACCCACTACCCCCCATCCCCACAAGTGATGCATGAGTCACCCCACAAAGAGCAGGACACTTGAAGCACAGAAGAAACCAACACGTCACCTTGAGAAAGAAAAACACATACACAAACACCCCGTCCCACCCCCCAACCAACTCCCGTTACAACTCCCCCCTCCCTGTACCCCTGAAGTAGACTAAAAAGCCACCCCAACATGCAGTGTGCCTGTCGCCCTAACATGCCCATTCTACAAAAAGGCCCCGGAGGAGGAAAGAGGCCCGTCAGTCCCGCCACCCGGAAGGGAACAACAGTAAAACATAATATACAGAAGAAATAGAACCCATATGAGCAATGTCTAGTATTCGGAGATCAGGGGCCGAAAGGTCACTTCTGTAGAGGCTCACCACCCTCGGCACCACCGGGGTGCTCCGTCCGGTTGTTTCGGCCAGGCAGGGAATCCAGCCAGTCACTCACATTTTCCGGCTGATCAAAAAAGAATGTCCGGTCCTCGTATTCCACACGAAGCCTAGTAGGGAAAAGCATCGCGTACTTCAAGCCTAAGTCCCGGAGACGTCGTTTAACTCCCTGAAATCCCATCCTTTGTCTCTGAACGAGCTGAGTAAAGTCCGGGTAGAAATTAACCGTGGAGTTCTCAAAATTCACCGGGCCGCTCACTCTCGATGCCTGCAGGATAGCACCACGATCCCTGAAATGAAAAAGTTTTGCGATGATAGGCCTCGGAGGAGCGCCCGGCTTAGGCTTACCGCCCGGAACACGATGGGCACGCTCCACTGCGAAGAACTTGCTCAGTCCAGAAGGGGCAAGGTGGTTCAGGACCAGATCTTCAACCAGGAGGTCAATCAAGTGAGTCTCGGGGTTTTCCGGAACACCTATTAAGCGGATGTTGTTGCGTCTTGCCCTGTTCTCAAAATCCTCCAGCCGATGGGACATCAAGTCATTAGCCGATTTCAAATTGCCAAGTTCGGTCTGAAGTTCCGACACATCGGCCGTGAGGCTAGAAGTCTTCAGATCTAACGACTTCACCTTCTCATTGGTCTTGGACAGGTCGGCCCTGATCAGGGTGACATCAATGGCAACCGTGTCAATTTTATGAGCAAGAGCCTCATATTGCTGGCCGATGGTCTCCTTCATGTTAGTAATGGTGCCCATGATGTCCTGCAGGGACAAATCCGTAGGGGCGGATGGGTCCTCTTTGGCGTCCTCCGGGGTACGACTGGAGGCTCCAGGGGATCCTCTGGCTTGAGTGTACCGGTCCATAACGTTGGATTGGACCGGTCCCCCACGAAGGGGCGTCTTAGTCTTCCGCTTCTCAACGTCGCCCCTGGCAGCCATGCTGGAAGATGCGCCCCGGAGGGGCCCGCGCGACCTAGTGAAAATGGCCGCCTGCGAGCAGGGCACCAAAAGTTCTAAAAAACTGGGTTGTACGGCCAAGACAAAGTCACGACTTGACCCAAGCGGCTGTGATGGTGAAATAGCACTCGCACTGAATAGAGGCTGGACCGGCCCCGACCAAGCAAAACTGTCTCGTAATCAGACCATGCCAGGATCCAAAAATGACACCGAAAGGTGGAGTAGGGCTACTGAGGAGGCCCCACTGCCGTTGTTGTTCAACTTCGTCCCGGATTCACAAGTCGCCAAGTCCCCGGCTCGCCTCAAGGTGGGCCTCGAAAGTTCAAATCGCTGTAATTTCGGTTTCCCGAGTCCGAATTAAAATCTGAAAAGAGTTATGGACTCAGTCGAGGTTCATCTTCGATAATCCGTCCAAGAATTCAGGATATTGTCAGGATAAGTTGCGAAGAGTGGCGAGGGTCCGGGGAGCCCTGTGCTCATGCGACCATCTTGGATGCGCGCTAAGCTCCTCCCCCACCCTTGCATATATATGACATCCCTTTTGCAGGTCACCTAGGCCAAACTAAGAATTGTCCCTCACTTTCACTGGCCTCACATGTCTGAGGGCACAAAGGAGTTTTGTCGCTCCTGTACCACCTGTCAAGCCAGTGGTAAGGCAGGTGGTACAACAAAGGCCCCCCTCATACCACTACCTGTGGTGGGGGTTCCCTTTGAGATGGTTGGTCCCATTAGCCCTACTACTGCATCTGGGCACAGTTACATACTAGTGGTGATGGACCATGCCACTAGTATGGTTTTCCTTAGGAGGTCTTAACTGACAGAGGTACAACACTCATGTCAAGTTACATTACTACTACGTGGAAGGAGTGTGGAGTGAACTACAAATTCACCACAAACTATCATCCACAATGCAATGGGTTAGTTGAAAGGTTCAACAAAACCCTAAAGGGCATGATCATGGGCCTCCTACAAAAGCATAGGTGAAAATGGGATGTCCTGTTGCCCTGCCTCCTCTTTGCCAACAGAGAAGTCCCACAAAAGGGGGTTGGCTACAGCCCTTTTGAACTTTTGTTTGGGCATCCAGTTAGGGTCCCCTGTGTTTAGTAAAGGAGGGATGGGAGTTACCTCTAGAACCTCGCAAACAAGACATAGTGGACTATGTACTTGGTTATCCAGGATGGCTGAGTACATGAAGAAGGGCAGCAAAAACCGTGAGGCAAGTCAAGAATTGCAAAAAGCTTGGCATGACCAAAAGGCTGACTGGCTGTTTATCAGCCAGGACAGAAAGTGTGGGAGTTGGAGCATGTGGCCACAGCAGCCCTTCAGGATAAGTGGAGTGGGCCCCATACTATTCTTGAGCAGAATGGAGAGGTCACCTACTTGGTAGACCTTGGAACTCCCAGGAGCCCCCATAGTGTGTTCCATGTAAATAGGCTCAAACCCTATGTGGACAGGGTAGAAAGGGCTTGCTCATGGCTACTGATGCGGGACAGGAGGAAGAGAGTGACCCACTCCCTGACCACCTCTAACTGAACCCTGATGATGGCTCAGTTGATGGTGTAGCTTTGGCAGGCAGCCTCACTAAGCAACAGCAGATTGATTGCAGGAAGGTCCTCAATCAATAAAGGCATATGTTTTCTTTGACTCTCAGTCAGAACACCTAGTGTAACCATGAAGCTGACACAGCTGAGAGTCTACCTGTTCAAAATAAGATTTACAGGCAGCGTGACCATGTCAGAGATTGCATAAGGACTGAGGTCCAAAAAATGCTGGAATTGGGAGCGATTGAACCCTTAGGTAGCGGCTAGTCCAGTGGTCTGGGACCCAAACTTCATACCCAGGGTGGTAAGAGAGAAATTAGGTTTTGTCTGGACTACAGGGGGCTCAATGCCATCACTAGGACTGATGCTCAACCTATTCCTAGGGCAGATGAACTCATTGAGCCTTTGGCCTCAGCTAAGTTCTTGAGCACATTTGACCTCACTGCTGGATATTGGCAAATCAGACTAGCTGAGGATGCCAAATCCAAAACAGCATTTTCAACTCCTACTGGGCATTATCTATATATTGTCATGCCCTTTGGTTTGGAAAATGCACCTGCTATATTCCAAAGGCTGGTGAACAAAGTCCTTACAGGCCTGGAAGCCTATAGTGCAGCATATCTTGATGATATAGCTGTCTTCTTTAGCTCCACCTGGGAGGATCACCTGGTCCACCTGAAGAATGGTTTGGAGGCTCTGCAGAAAGCAGTTCTCACTATCAAGGCCACCAAGTGCCAGATAGTAAGGTTGTGTACCTAGGCCACCTTGTGGGCGGAGGCCAGGTTCAACCATTGCAGAACAAAATGCAGACCATCATGGACTGGATTGCTCCCACTACCCAGACTCAGGACAGAGCTTTCTTGGGCCTGACTGGGTACGACAGAAGATTTGTGAAAAGATATGGGTCTATAGTGACACCCTTGAATGATCTCACTGCAAAAAGAATGCCCAAGAAAGTTCAGTGGACAATTAGCTGTCAGAATGCATTTGACGATCTCAAGCAGGCCATGTGCACTGCTCCCATTCTGCAAAGTCCTGACTATGCCAAACAATTCATTGTCCAAACATATGCATCTGAGTTGGGGTAGGGGCTGTGTTGTTACAACTTAATGCAGAGGGTCAGGATCAACCAGTAGCTTTTATTAGCAGAAGGTTGACCCCAGAGAGAGGAGAAAGATAAGTGAGTCCCTTGCTAGCCCTTAAATTGGGAGAGAAGGACATACACTAAATGGGGGGGGGGGAAAGTTCTCATAGCTCTTAAGTACACACCATAACCACATGCATATTGAATCACATGAAAAGATACACAGAGATAAAAAAGCAATTGCAAAATATATATAGAAAAATTGTGCAATTTATTTAGGAAGTCATACAGTCATAAAACAATTTTTTCTTAAAAACATTTTGGTGCCATAGAAAAACAGTTAAAAATTGTGTCATTCAAATACAAAATATTTAAAAACATATATTTGTTACAAAAGTTGTCGACGCAGCGTTTCGGTTAAACAATAGGACCTTCATCAGGACAAGGTTCTTGTGATATCAGTGCTGTGTGGATGGTACCAAGTCACCACTACATTGGTCAATCTTAAATCCAAACTATTCCTTTTGTATGGATGTTTTAGGGTACTATTGTATTCATTAATAGTGAGCAAAACTTCTCAATCAGGATTACTCTTTTAGAGTCAAGGGAGCCACCAAATTTGTATAAATGATTAAAAATTCACCCATAGATATGGGAAATAGGCTAATCGATGCAGCGCCTAGCTGGGTGCACTTGATACTTGTGCAGTTTGTCATACGCTTTAATTAATTGGCGTGACTTCCTTCTTTTTTACCACGAGCCGAGTTTTCTATTTTGTCTTGCTCTTTAGACGTCAGGTCGGCCTCCCTGCTCCTCTTGTGCCTCTACGTATTCACGATATATTGACCCCAGAGAGAAACACTGTTCAGCCATTGAGAGGGAAGCCTTTGCTGTGGAGGTGCATTATATGCTAGCGTAAAATGCTATCACGAAAATGGCTGCAACAGAACATGTTGTGTTTGGTATCAAACACCTTGGAATCATACCTCCACACCGGGAACCTGTGGTAGGTATGATTCCACCCATCTGAAGCAAGCTTCGTGTGGTCCCTGGTCTTCCCGGTACCAGCCTTCTCGACCTGGACAGCACAAAATGGTTGCTGCTGACCAGAGACACATTTCTGCCCTCCTGCTTCTGAGCCAAGCTTGAGCCGGGTAAGGCAACACAATAGGCTTCCTGTCACAGGGCGGTGGGATCACCTCCCTGACAGGATTTAGTGTATTGGAGCTGGGTGGGTGTACTTCCAAAGTGCCTGAAAGTCTGCATCAGAGGCACACTTGGCGTCCCTCTGCATAGTCCAGTTCAAACCAATCCTGGGAGCCATTGGCTACTGTTCTGGTGCGAAACTGGTCAAAGGACAGGGGAGTATTCTCCCCACTGTCCTGACCCTCCCCTGGGAGGGTCCCCTGAATCTGTCCAATCCTCTCCTGTGGGTACGACCGTCTGGATGTCTGGAGTGACTGGAGTGTCTGGACACTCTGTACTTCGACTGGGCCCGACTTCATCTCCCTCTCTGTCCAAAGCATCCTGTGTGCCCATGCACCATACAGGCTCCGTGCAGGAACTGTGGAGCATCAAGGACAACTGAAGTATCTCCCTTGGAGTGAAGGAGTCACTCCCCTGCATTCGCAGGCAGCGTAACGCAACTGACCGGTCAGCTGATCCTGAGCTCTTGCGGACTCCGAAGGCTCCAACAACACAGGTGTTCCTTGAGGTCGAGCTGCCCTCTCACAGAGATTGAGGCCAGTATCCCTCATGGGGACTGCATAACACGAACGCCTGTGCACCGCATACTTTTGCAAGTGCATATGCTCGTTGGCGTTCCCCAACTAAGTGCATTGGGCTATCGATAGCCCCAACCTCTGTGCACATTTCGTATGAAGGACTTTGGCCTCCTCGCACCCAGTGCCCTGCAAGCTGATACTTTGTAAAACTGCTAGAGGTCCCCTCGCGGCTCATGTGCCTCCGGCCTGTGGGTCCAATTGAGGGACAACACTACTTTTCTTGGTCTCCCCTGGTTGCTCCAGGCCTGCCCTGACTCCCCTTTCTGGGGTGAGTCTCCTGGTCCTTGCTGGGCCAGACCATAACCTTATTGACCTTCTTTGTGGGTTGCCGCTGCTAAGGCTTGTTGGTGCTCCCACCGGACACCATTCCCTCAGCACTCGACATCCTTCGTGGGACAGCTCGTATCCAGCTCCTGACCATTCTCGAAGTCTCCTGGTTCATGTAGCTGTAGAGTCAAGGTCTCCATCATCACATCTGAAGCACCCAACATTGGTGGGCATTTGTCACCCAAGCCGCTGGTCCCTCCTGAATGACCCAGACTCTGTCCCCCATGCTTTCAGGTTACTTCCAACGAGAATCAACCTGTGGGTTCCACAAGACACTTTTTTCTTTCCATCAGTGCCATTTCTTTGAAGACTCTAATTGAGATCGGAAACATTTTTCGACGCCACTTCAGCCCTATGCACCCGGCTTCCCTGGGATAGGTAACTCTGGTAATTTGGTATCCACGGGTGGGGTGGCTCTCCAACCTATGTTGCAAAGGGTTTCCTCGCAATCCACTGGGAAGGGTCCTTAAACTTTAAAATTGCAACTGTGACTCTCCCATTTAACTGTACATAGCATGCAGTTGTGTTCTAATACTGCAACCATCCTCCGTGGGGTCCCACCTTACTCACCTTGGGTGGTTCCTTGGGACCCAGCGATTCTACAACCTCTAGACACTGTCTTGACTCGAGTCGTGGTTCTCATACCACTATTTTAGTATATGGTTTGGTCTCCCCATGCATGATAACTACTGACTGGGTTATCTGGCAGGTACCAATGTGGACCTTTAAATGTCCGCAGAAACATGTCGACCAGATAACCCAAAGCATGCTGCATGTACAATAGTTACATTACAAGCATGTTTTTTCCTACTAATAGTTTAAAGAAAAAATTTATTTTCTCAAAGCGCACGTAACATTTTGGAAACTAGTAAGTTTATCTCCACTTTTAGCAACGACAGTCCATTATGGTTTTATTAGCGGCTCCGAGAGGATAGAAAAACTCATTCCCATTGTTTTCACGCTAGATCCAAACGTGAAGATTTCCTCCTGCCGCTACGCCCATGGGGTTCACTAAACCATGCTATGATGTAAGTGTCTGGCCGATTTTTCCTCTTTTGGAGTGTACTATGCCCTAGATGCTCTTTGTGAAGGTGTTTCTGGTGTCATCACTTTAGTTTCCAAACTACATTGATGGTTTGTCGAGCACTGTTTTTATGTAAACACTCACTTTTTGTGGGTATCCTATGCACAACGGACAAAGTTAAGACGTTGTTTGAAATGCTGCATGTACAATAGTTACATTACAAGCATGTTTTTTCCTACTAATAGTTTAAAGAAAAAATTTATTTTCTCAAAGCGCACGTAACATGGTCTCTGTAGGCGCATGCACATGATCAGAGACTACCAATGTAGATGTATCTTTTCAAGGGCTTGTAATGTGGACGCCTTTGTGTATTTGTTTATTCCTACAGATTTTTTCTGTTTCTCCTATAATGAGGAGTTAATTGAAATTGGGGAAGAATTTCCTAAAGGAGCTTCGCCAACTGCAGGTCGTATTGTTCCTTGTAACCATTCTTTAGGTCTGAGCCCTTTGGGGTGTTCCGACCATCGAGTGGTATTGTATTTTACTTCT
Organism: Lissotriton vulgaris; assembly: GCF_964263255.1. Classification (NCBI taxonomy): domain Eukaryota; kingdom Metazoa; phylum Chordata; class Amphibia; order Caudata; family Salamandridae; genus Lissotriton; species Lissotriton vulgaris. The sequence continues at coordinate 1,143,748 of NW_028252733.1, read as the reverse complement.
TGGTCCTGACGAATGCTGAGCTGAGTTATTGCTCAATAAGCAGAAACATGTTGACCGTATTTTATCACTTTTCTTTTTCTTCTTTCACATAATTAAGGGACTCATTGGTTCAAATTTGCACAACCTCTTAGTAGTCCTGAAAAATAATCACGTTTTTCAAACATTGGTTTTAATAGAGTTAGAGCTACCCTCTCATTAAAATAGTCTTGAGGAGTAGTCCACACTCTTTTTAATGCACTTTCACTTTTCCTAGCAACTAAGGAGGACCCGATGAAGACAACTGGCTACCAGCGTTAAGCTGGGGCCTGAGGGTCCTTTTAGCTAGATCTCTGAGCACGTGCACTCTATTATTCCTACTGGAATAACAATCTTTTTCTAAGGTTCAGAAGCATTTTGAAAATAATTTTTCTTGTATACTGCAACTGATGTTTATATTAACACTCTCTTGTTGTTTGGTATATAGACCAGATAACCCAGTCAGTAGTTGTTTAAACCATCTGACTTTTTTGCACTCTAGTTGTTTTTATAGTTGGAAGTGCACGACTCCAGAATAAAGTTATATTGCGTTCACTATCCAATTTTATTATAAACACATTTCTTTATCACTATTCACTTATCACATTTGCACTGCTTTCAGTTACCAACAACATCCACCTATCACCCTGCATATTACTTCATCATCACCAACCATCTCCTAATAACAACTTTGGAGTTGGCAAATCTGGACTACCTACTGTGAAGTAGACCACATGATGAATTGGGCGGTACAGGACGAGTAACTGATGGACACTTACTCACATATGGTAATTGTCCAGTAGTCTGCTTACATTTGGAAGCCTACATATAGCCATTTCCACACACAGCTTTCTTATAATTCTAGACCCACAGTTATTTTTTCTGTTTTTCAGAAAAATTCTTACCCATGGGCTAGAATCACTCTACACACCTCGCCAGTGTACTGCTCTGGGAAGACTAGCTCTTCCACAACTATGGTCCTGCTAGCCCCAGTATCCCTCAGAGCAGTGATTGGGACCCCATTCACTCCCACCTGGTTGAAGTGACGACTCCCATCATGAGGGATCACCAACTAACCTTCTGAATCTATCGCCCAGCTGAGGGAGATCATGGCATGTTCTATGACCTGCTCCTGGCGGCTAACTTGCCCTAAGGCCACATGGGCTACCCCTGTAGGATTCCCACCAGTGGATGGCATCTTTGGACAGACAGAGGCCCCTGCTTGTATCCTAACTCGGAACAATCAAAGCAGCAGGGTTGGCGATGGGGGTGCCCTGGGTCACTGCTTACCAGTACATTCCTCCTTCTCAGTAGAGACATGAGAACCCTTTCCTTCCCCCCTGCCCTGGGACCTGCCTTGGTCTTTCTTGACCTCCACCTCACTCTCTTGGAGGGAACCTGAACCCCCCTTCTTGGGGTCACCCCAGGTTCCTTTCTAAACACTCTGGTGCTGACCCAGATGTCTGCTTCCTCAGCAAGTTTCCTAGAGTCAGCCAGCCTGCTATCCACCAGGTGTTGGCACAGCTCTGTAAAACAATTACCAAGAACGTGCTCCTTCAAACATAAGTTGTACAACCCTTCAAAATCATCAACCTTGCTACCCCTCACCCAGCCCTTCAGTGTCTTACCATCATAGTCCGGAAAATCCACCTATGTTTGTGTAGAGAGTTTGAGACTAGCCCTGAATTGTTGTCTGTACTTGTCGGGTGTCAAACCAAACTTTCTGACCGAAATGGTCTTTATGGCAGTGTAGTTTGTCTGTTCCCCCACCTGTATTGCAAGGAGTTTATCCCTCCCCACTTTGGGCATGTACCACCAAAGACTACCTTGCCAGAACTCCTCTGGGACCCTGTGCACTTTTAAAGCCACTTCATTGGCTGCCAGCTATCTATCTATGTCATCCGTCGCATTGTAACTGGGCACCATATCTTTTGGGATATGAAATCTGGACTCAGGAGAACACTGCAGGTATGCTGCCACCATTGCTGTTGCTAGACCCCACTTGTAGGGCTCTGAGGTCCATCTCTTTGAAGTTGTGCTCATGGGTTAGTTTCCTTTCCTCTAGAGCCAGCCTCTTCTCCTCTAAAGCCTGTTCTTTGTCAAACCCCTCTTGGCCAGTTCTAGCTTTAGTTTTCTCTCCTCCCTCCTGTTCGCCAGTTCCTCTGGGGTCACATTCCGTGAGGAGACAATGCTCCCTGCCTTGGTAGGGCCCACTACTCTTGGCAAGCTGTTGGCCTCCTGGCCTGCAGGCAGTCCAAGAGCCTCCTGGTCTATATCCTCATCCTCGTCCAAACTCTCACACTCCTCTGAGACCACAGGCCTTGCATCACTTATTCCATGTAGGCCATTAGGGCCTTTTGCAGCTCCACCTTTCTGATGAAGCCCTTCATTGAAACCTGAAAATCCTGGCCAAATATCTTGTGCTCGGCCACTGTTTAACTCACCAGTTTGGTCAGCTCATAATCCAATTGTGCAGGTCCAAATGCAGGGGCAGGTACAGGTGCAGGTGTAGCTGTTGGTTCACCAGTGAAAGACAAGATTTTAGGTAAAAGGAAAAATGCCAATCAGGGAGAATAGAACATTTAAAAATACCAATTACCCGGCTGTAAGATGGTCGCACTCTGAGTGTGCTCTGCCAGCCAAGCCGATATTCCGCTCACAATCCTGTGGACATCCACGGTGTTGTCTCCCAGCACTGCACTATACTGACTCACCTGGCTCTGAGGCACCGATTGCTGCCTTCCCAGACCCCCGACGGAGCTGACACGCCGAGATCTGCTGTTGGGGCCTGGTGCGGCATCTGGGCCTTCCCACTGGCATGCGGCTGGCACTTGGCCTGGGCTGAGGCGGCGCTGCTGACCTGCTGCCTCATCCGAGCGGGCTCCTGGGGGCTGGATCATCTTACCGGAGCCGCCCTGCAGTAATGCTCCTCCAGACCCAGTGAGCCGCTTTGCCATGTGGGTGCCTCGCAGCGGGGTAGGGGGGCGCACGCGGTACCGCCGGGCCCGGGCCTATGCTCCGCGCGGGTGCCATCTTCCCATCCCTGGCACCAGCTACCTTAGACTGCAATATAGAATTATTTCGAACTTAATGTCCGCTCCGTGGTCATGCCCTCTACACTTTGGGAGGGCTTCAAGGTGGTGATTCGGGGCGAATGTATCTCCAAGCAGTCTGGTGTTTTACGCTCTATTCGTGGTGCCCTAGAGCGCCTGGAAGGAGAAATTAAGGCCCTTGACTCTTTGCATTCTCTCAGCCTCAATCCTGACACACTTGCACAGCTCAGAGGCAAACTTTCCGAATTCGAGCAGGAAGCCGATAGAGAACTCTCCGTTTTGGGTAGGGAAGCGAGGGCACGCCGCTATGGCGAGGGTGGTGACTGCCTGGGCAAGACTTTAGCCAATCTTCTGCGATGGTCTCATGCCCCCTCCTACATCGCAGCGCTCCAGGACGGTGGTCCAGAACGCACTACCTCTCCCACAGAGGTGATTTCACGGGTCACAGCTTTTTATATTCAACTCTACACCGCTGGGATCACGCCCTCGTGTGACATTCTGGATCCGTACTTTGACACTCTCGAGCTCTTCTGGCTGGGTATCGGCCATCGGGAATACCTTGATGAACCTTTCTCTAAGGAAGAGATCCTAGCAGCCATTAATAGTCTGCCCGGGAACAAGGCGTCTGGCTCCGACGGCCTGCCAGCGTCCTTCTATAAAACCTTCACGCCCATCCTCATCCCGCACCTTGCCGCTATGTACAATGACTCCTTCAAGTTGGGCCACTTCCCCCCCATCACTTCGCGAGGCCCAGCTAACACTGCTCTTGAAGTCGGACAAGTCCCCTGAACATCTGTACTCATATCGCCACTTATCACTTATTAACACCGATAAAAAGATTTTCGCTAAGCTTTTGGCTTCTCGCCTTTTACCCCTCATGCCCATGATTGCTCGCCCAGACCAGTCCGGTTTGTTTCCCGGGCGTGCAACATCACATAACCTCTGCACGATTTTTGCCATACTCCAACAGATGAACCCCGCTAATCTGGCTGTGGTGCCTCTTTTAGATGCCAGCAAGGCCTTTGATACTCTTGAGTGGCTCTTCCTTTTTTATCTTCTCTCTCGCCTTGGCTTTAGCAAAGGTGAGGGTTAGGGTTTTTCTGCGAAATGTCCATCTTCTCTACACCCTCCCTGTTGCTCGCCTTCGGATCAATGACCAGATATCAGAGCCCATTCCTGTTTCAAGGGGTACGAGGCGGGGTACCCACTTTTGCCCATGCTTTTCTCCGTGACTATGGAGCCCCTCCCAACTAGGATCCGGCAGCATCATACTCAGAGAGGTCTGGGCTTTGCGGCCCGAGCCCTGGTTGTCTCCATGTATGCGGATAATGTCACACTCTATGTCCGCCACCCTCAGGAGAACCTTGGCCCCATGGTCAGCGAGGTGGTGCGAATCAAGGGTTTGTCCGGCTTTCAGGTCAATTGGAGTAAGTCTATTCTTTTTCCTTTGACGGATGCCACTGTCCCCTTCACTCCGGACTATCCTTTTGTGTGGGCATCAGGGCCCACCAGATATCTGGGCATTTGGCACAGTAGGAGTGTGGATGTACTCTGAAAGGCGCATTTCGGCCGGGCGGTTGACTGGCTGGAGACCAAGATATCCCTTTGGAGGCGCTTACAACTATCCTTGGCGGGGCGCGTTGCCATCCCGAAGATGGAAGTGCTCCCGAAATTTTTATATCTGTTCCTGAATGTTCCCGTTCCTCTTACGGCTAATTTCTTCTGCACGCTCCGCTACCTCATCATCTCTCTCGTCTGGGCTGGGAGTCAGCCTAGAATTGCATATGATATTCTCACGCTCCCCCTCGCGTGTGGTGGGATGGGTGACCATGACTTCAAATGATACACCCTCAGTACCCAGGCCAGCTTCCTTCACTTCTGCCTGCATCCAACACCATTTCAGCCCCAAGTGGTGGTGGAAGCTGACCTAGCGGCACCCTTACCCCTTCACATCGCTATCTTTGCCCCTGCAAAACTACCGCATGGGGATATTGACACGGTGGAGACCCTGCGCTGGGTCTTGTCGAGTCTTAGGAAATATTCAGGCTCTAGCTTGCTCTCAACCGGTGCCATGCCTATTGCATACCAACCAGCTTTTCCCTCACTGCACACGGCCGGGATGGTTAAATGCCAGCTGGCCTGGGTCTGGCCACTTTATCAGACCTCTACCCAACTTCGATTTCTTTTCGCTTCCGGCCGAGTCCGGCCCAATGGACACATTGCTCTATTATCAACTTAGAGCGTCCTGCTGGGAGTTGCACCCCACATTCCCGCAGCCCCCCATGTCGATGGCCTCCCTCGACTTGACATACACTTCCACCTCCCCTTGTAAACTGGTCTCTACGCTCATGCTAAACAGTTGATGGACAGAAGGCAGAACAATGTCATACATTCACCCCAGTACAGAGATCTGGGCCTAAATCCATCCTTTTTTGCATTGCACACCACCCCAGTTCAGACATGGCCATATGCATATCAGCCTTGACCCTGTGCTCATGGGAACAGTCCAGCCTGAACTGCCAAGCCATGTCTTTCCTGGACCGGAATCAAACATCCTAGGACCGGTTTCTGGCTATCAGCCATCATAAGCCAGGATAGCTTGACTCCAGTGGTGTGGAGAGCATGGGACTCACGTCTGAGCATACCCATCCCACTCGGGGTGACAAATGCAAAAACAACAGTTGATGGACAGAATGCAGAACAATGTCATTCATTCACCCCAGTACAGAGATCTGGGCCTAAATCCATCGTTTTTTTGCACTCCACACCACCCCAGTTCAGACATGGCCATATGCAAATCAGCCTTGAACCTGTGCCTCATGGGAACAGTCCAGCCCGAACTGCCAAGCCATGCCTTTCCTGGACCGGAATCAAGCATTCTAGGACTGGTTTCTGGCTATCAGCCGTCATCAGCCAGGATAGCTTGACTACAGTGGTGTGGAGAGCATGGGACTCACGTCTGAGCATACCCATCCCACTCGGTGTGACAAATGCAAAAACAACAGTTGATGGACAGAATGCAGAACAATGTCATACATTCACCCCAGTACAGAGATAGAGGCCTAAATCCATCGTTTTTATGCATTCTACACCACCCCAGTTCAGACATGGCCATATGCAAATCAGCCTTGACCCTATGCCTCATGGGAACAGTCCAGCCTGAACTGCCAAGGCATGTCTTTCCTGGACCGGAATCAAGCATCCTAGGACCGGTTTTGGCAATCAGCCGTCATCAGCCAGGATAGCTTGACTCCTGTGGTGTGGAGAGCATGGGACTCACGTCTGAGCATACCCATCCCACTCGGGGTGACAAATGCAAAAACAAGCATTGGAAATGCAATAGGGCGCGCATTAGGAAAGTTTGAGCTATTGGTCTTATGAATGATTTTTTTTGTATTTATGTGCTATTTTTTGAAATGGCTAAATTAATAGCTTTGTCATTTACAATGCCAATAGTTATAACTTTCGCAAATGTGACACCTATAGCATTTGTAATGCAACATGTTTTGTATTTACGTGACTTAGTTGTATTGATATTACAAATAACAATGGCTTTTAATTTTTTTAAATAATTAATACTTAAATAATTTATTTAATTTGTAATGGTAATAGCTTAAACCTTTGTAAATAACTTTTGTGAAGTTTATGTTCAGTGGTTTTTATTGTGACGAAAATCCAAGAACAGAAGTGAAATATTAACATCTTTTTGTGATTTGTAATAAAGCGTGATAACTTGAAAACAGCTTGAAACATTGAAAGAACATGTTTGAACCAGTGATGCTATGGTTGCGCTGAGTGATGCTGTGGTGGTGCTGAGTGATGCTGTGGTGGTGCTGAGTGATGCTGTGGTTGCACTGAGTGATGCTGTGGTTGCGCTGAGTGGTGTGTGCATCGGTGGAGCTTAGTGGATGCATTGGTGGAGCTGTGTGGTGGGTGCATTGGTGGAGCTTAGTTGGAGCATCGGTGGAGCTGTGTGGTGGGTGCATCGGTGGAGCTGTGTGGTGGGTGCCTCGGCGGAGCTGTGTGGTGGGTGCCTCGGCGGAGCTGTGTGGTGGGTGCATCGGTGGAGCTGTGTGGTGGGTGCCTCGGCGGAGCTGTGTGGTGGGTGCATTGGCGGAGCTGTGTGGTGGGTGCATCGGCGGAGCTGTGTGGTGGGTGCATCGGTGGAGCTGTGTGGTGGGTGCATCTGTGGAGCTGTGTGGTGGGTGCATTGGTGGAGCTGTGTGGTGGGTGCATCTGTGGAGCTGTGTGGTGGGTGCATCTGGGGAGCTGTGTGGTGGGTGCGTCAGTGGAGCTGTGTGGTGGGTGCATCGGTGGAGCTGTGTCGGTGGAGCTGTGTCGTGGGTGCATCAGTGGAGCTGGGTGGTGGTTGCATCGGTGGAGCTGTGTCGGTGGAGCTGTGTGGTGGCTGCATCGGTGGAGCTGTGTGGTGGGTGCATCTGTGGAGCTGTGTGGTGGGTGCATCTGTGGAGCTGTGTGGTGGGTGCATCGGTGGAGCTGTGTGGTGGGTGCATCGGTGGAGCTGTGTGGTGGGTGCATCGGTGGAGCTGGGTGGTGGGTGCATCGGTGGAGCTATGTCGGTGGAGCTGTGTGGTGGCTGCATCGGTGGAGTTGTGTGGTGGGTGCATCGGTGGAGCTGTGTGGTGGGTGCATCGGTGGAGCTGTGTGGTGGGTGCCTCAGTGGAGCTGTGTGGTGGATGCATCGGTGGAGCTGTGTGGTGGGTGCATCGGTGGAGCTGTGTGGTGGGTGCATCAGTGGAGCTGTGTGGTGGGTGCATCGGTGGAGTTGTGTGGTGGGTGCATCGGTGGAGCTGTGTGGTGGGTGCCTCGGTGGAGCTGTGTGGTGGGTGCATCGGTGGAGCTGTGTGGTGGGTGCATCAGTGGAGCTGTGTAGGTGGAGCTGTGTGGTGGGTGCATTGGTGGAGCTGTGTGGTGGGTGCATTGGTGGAGCTGTGTGGTGGGTGCATTGGTGGAGCTGTGTGGTAAGTGCATCGGTGGAGCTGTGTGGTGGGTGCCTCGGTGGAGCTCTGTGGTGGGTGCATCTGTGAAGCTGTGTGGTGGGTGCATCGGTGGAGCTTAGTGGATGCATTGGTGGAGCTGTGTGGTGGGTGCATTGGTGGAGCTTAGTTGGAGCATCGGTGGAGCTGTGTGGTGGGTGCATCGGTGGAGCTGTGTGGTGGGTGCCTCGGCGGAGCTGTGTAGTGGGTGCCTCGGCGGAGCTGTGTGGTGGGTGCATCGGTGGAGCTGTATGGTGGGTTGGCAGGCGCATTGGCAGAGGTCGAGCCCTAAAAAGGTGAGAAAAGATGGCCACTGAGATTTTGAAAGGTCAGTCACAAGAGTAAATGCACCAGATTCTGTTACATAAGACATCTTGCATTAGCAAAATGTGGCTGAACCTTTAAAACAAATTAAATCACAAACCCTGGAGTTTAGGATAACATCTGGTTCAATATAAAAATGGGTCGACAGTGGTTGTTCCTTAAAGCCTCCAACAAAGCTACAAAACAGGATAAGTTACATCACACCATGGAGGCCAATATTTAACTGCTCGAATCGGAGTTGCTGACATGCTAGCCCATGAACTATGGATCGAAAGGCATCTGGGATCTGCGCCTCAGCCAAGGAGAGGACACAGGGCTTCCAAATAGCCAGGCATTGTTTAAGAGCAAACTAGTAGCCTGGCACCTGCAATTTGTTCTTCTTCCAAAACATCAAAATAAAAAACGAGTCTGGGAGAAGGCAGACAAGCCCTCGGCATTGCTGTGGTGGGGAGGGGGGGGGGGGGGAGAGGCAAGAAGGGAAGAATAGGGGAGAGTAAGGGTGACGAGACGCATGGGGAGCAGCAGCCTTTGATGTGCTGGCCGGCAGTGGCCAGTGAATAATTAGGGGAGGAGAAATGCCAGAGCGCACGGGGCGGTTAACTAATGAGGCAGTAAAAAAAAAATGCGTTCTGAATTAGTGAGACTGTGGCAGAAGTGCAGGCTACCTGGCTCTGAACTATCCCCCAAAGTGGGTCATCACACTGCCCTCCAAAGTCCGGCCAATGAAAACTAACAAAGGGAGCTAAGCATGCATGCAGAGAGGTGAGTGAGAGACTAGCGCTGCCTGCTCCGTGGGCATAAGAAACAAAAGTGCGTGGCAGAAGTACAGGCTACCTGACTCTTTGCACGCATTTTTGTTACCAAGGAAAAAGTAGCCAGTAAATAAAAGAGAAGTATCCAGAGCCAGGAAGAACAGTATCAGGGACATCATCAGACAATGCTTTACAACAGAAAACCAGGCCACCAGACTTAAACTTATCTATCTCCCACCCATGAACGGGGAGTTTACTATCTGGTGTGTTCTTTTTGTCAATGATATGCCATTCACTCATTTACGTGAATATGTACTTTCTTCGCTGGAGTTTCTATGAGCACAATTAATTAGATCATATCAAATTAAATATCATGTAGAACAGGCAGCAACAGACCTATTTTATTTGAGTTTTCTGTATGAAGTGTGCTGCAAATTAAACGCGTTTGGTGCATAAGCTCAGTTCTTAATAACCAAAGCAATAATATCACAATGAAGGAGGGTTCCAAGGAAGCATCATCAACTCTGTATTGGTAGATCTGAAAAGGAGACAGTGACCCTCTAATATAGGTACACATACATGACCGACATTTTAATGAAGGCCATGGAAAGTCATCCGTCATCGCTTAACCACACCCACAGGTTACCAAGCCCTAACATCTTCAGCGCCTTTGTATCATGGATGTCAAAGAGGGACTCTCAAGCCTACACAAGCCTTGTGATAAAATCAACCTCGTTGATCTCCAACTGTGCAAACACATGGGGAAGAATTTCTCCTTCCTTTGAACCTGTGGTGTATGCTCTGGTCCTTCAATCCGTCTATACAATTTATTTTTTAAATGAATGGTGAGCTTAAGTTATTAAAAAAAAAGGTTAAATAAAAGCATTAAGCAAGTTGATGTGCACAGTAAAATTATGAACATTAAAGGGGTCTCTGAAATACTCCTAATAAAGTACAAATGCTAGTTTTAGTTTGTATGCAATAGCATGACTGAGCAATATTTTCAATATTAGGAATTATTTACAGTAGGTTCATTTAATTTGCAAAAATGTTAAATACGTAGTTCATATAATTTCTATTTCCTAATCAGTCAAAAGGAGGAGTGATCGCTTAGGTCTGGATTGACTGCACAGTTGCCTGTAAAATATATTTTAACAATTCTTGAAAATATAGATAGTATGCGCTTTGACTACCCTCCCAGAAGTATCACCTATCTGATGTATCATTGCACCTCCTATAAAGAGCTTGCTTTACCATACATGAGCAAAGACTTTAATACCTCAAAACTACAATGAATCATAACACACTTTGTTTTCTACCTAACAGATGTATTCTAACTAGAAGGAAACATTTTGTTGTGTTTTCCGCAGCCACTTGCATTAATAAATGTTTTGTCAAGATTCGAAATGCACACAAAAGATCCACTGGCTTTGCCAATGCTTGTTTCAGCGGATTCTACTCGGGCGTGTGAACATTGATGGGGTCAGTAGTAGTACAGTGTGGGGCACGACATTAGGCAAATTATAAATGCAGAACTACGGAAAAAATTATTTCATAGCAGGTAAAAGAAACTTGTCGGATAAACTAGTTGGGCAGGAAAGGCGCGGCCTGTGCTCGACAGTATGAATGAGCCTCTGCTGGTTGCAGCAATATTGCATCAGACGGTCTGGGCTGAGGAAGCAGCAGCACTCGTCAGCACCCGATGCCGCATATAAGCAGGAGCGTAGAGACAGTGGCTGCCTGGAGGAGGTTACACAAAATGACAGTTCTAATTGGATTCATACAAACTAGCATACAAATTTTCGTGAATAGCCAAGTTAAAAATAGTTATCCGAGCACCTAAACGCCGCAGCTATAAACAAGCATTAGAGAGCACAAGCAATGTCCTGAGCAAATGGTGGGGGCCTCAAGCAGTGGAGTGGGAGAGGTGAGGGGGGAGTCACGGGGAGATTAAGGGACAGAAGCCAAGTAGATGAAGCGACAGGGGCACGGCCTGGCGGCCGTGAAGTGCAGGCGGGGGGCGGGGAGCAGAGCCTTTGAATAGCCAGAGTCACGGCCTGCGGCCGTGAATAAGTGAAGTGAATAATTAGGGGAGGAGAACTGGCAGGCTGATAGGCAGAAGGCTCAGGCAAGCTCGTGCACGAGGTGTGCACTTCGCAAAATCCGCATTTGGGGAGAGCCCTTGGCCTTAAGTAGTGGTTTAGCTGCATTAGGGCTCTTTTTCCTATTCCTGCGGAATAGGAAAGGCGAGCCCTAACAACATTTGATGGACAGAATGCAGAACAATATCATTCATTCACCCAAGTACAGAGACCTAGGCCTAAATCCATCGTTTTTTTGCACTCCACACCACCTCAGTTCAGACATGGCCATATGCAAATTTGCCTTGACCCTGTGCCTCATGGGAACAGTTCAGCCCGAACTGCCAAGCCATGTCTTTCCTGGACCGGAATCAAGCATCCTAGGACCGGTTTCTGGCTATCAGCCGTCATCAGCCAGGATAGCTTGACTCCAGTGGTGTGGAGAGCATGGGACTCACGTCTGAGCAATGCAAAAACAACAGTTGATGGACAGAATGCAGAACAATGTCATACATTCACCCCAGTAAAAAATCTGGGCCTAAATCCATCGCTTTTTGCACTCCACACCACCCCAGTTCAGACATGGCCATATGCATATCAACCTTGACCCTGTGCCTCATGGGAACAGTCCAGCCCGAACTGCCACGCCATGTCTTTCCTGGACCGGAATCAAGCATCCTAGGACTGGTGTCTGGCTATCAGCCGTCATCAGCCAGGATAGCTTGACTCCAGTGGTATGGAGAGCATGGGACTCACGTCTGAGCATACCCATCCCACTCGGGATGACAAATGCAAAAACAACAGTTGATGGACAGAATGCAGAACAATGTCATACATTCACCCCAGTACAGAGATCTGGGCCTAAATACATAGATTTTTTGCACTCCACACCACCCCAGTTCAGACATGGCCATATGCAAATCAGCCTTGATCCTGTGCATCATGGGAACAGTCCAGCCCGAACTGCCAAGCCATGTCTTTCCTGGACCGGAATCAAGCATCCTAGGACTGGTGTCTGGCTATCAGCCGTCATCAGCCAGGATAGCTTGACTCCAGTGGTATGGAGAGCATGGGACTCACGTCTGAGCATACCCATCCCACTCGGGATGACAAATGCAAAAACAACAGTTGATGGACAGAATGCAGAACAATGTCATACATTCACCCCAGTACAGAGATCTGGGCCTAAATCCATCGTTTTTTTGCACTCCACACCACCCCAGTTCCGACATGGCCATATGCAAATCAGCCTTGACCTTGTGCCTCATGGGAACAGTCCAGCCCGAACTGCCAAGCCATGTCTTTCCTGGACAGGAATCAAGCATCCTAGAATTGGTTTCTGGCTATCAGCCGTCATCAGCCAGGATAGCTTGACTCCAGTGGTGTGGAGAGCATGGAACTCACGTCTGACAATACCCAACCCACTCGGGGTGACAAATGCAAAAACAACAGTTGATGGACAGAATGCAGAACAATGTCATACATTCACCCCAGTAAAGAGATCTGGGCCTAAATCCATAGTTTTTTTGCACTCCACACCACCCCAGTTCAGACATGGCCATATGCAAATCAGCCTTGACCCTGTGCCTCATGGGAACAGTCCAGCCCGAACTGCCAAGCTATGTCTTTCCTGGACCGGAATCAAGCATCCTACGACTGGTTTCTGGCTATCAGCCATCATCAGCCAGGATAGCTTGACTCCAGTAGTGTGGAGAGCGTGGGACTCACGTCTGAGCATACCCATCCCACTCGGGGTGACAAATGCAAAACAACAGTTGATTGACAGAATGCAGAACAATGTTATACATTCACCGCAGGAAAGAGATCTAGGCCTAAATCCATCGATTTTTTGCACTCCACACCACCCCAGTTTAGACATGGCCAAATGCAAATCAGCCTTGACCCTGTGCCTCATGGGAACAGTCCAGCCTGAACTGCCACGCCATGTCTTTCCTGGACCAGAATCAAGCATCCTAGGACCCGTTTCTGGCTATCAGCCATCATCAGCCAGGATAGCTTGACTCCAGTGGTGTGGAGAGCATGGGACTCACGTCTGAGCATACCCATCCCACTCGGGGTGACAAATGCAAAAACAACAGTTGATGGACAGAATGCAGAACAATTTCTGCTGATCGTGCCCGCATTGCCTGGAGCGAGGATCTTGGTACTGATCTTTCTCAGGAGGTCTGGCTGTATTGTTGTAAGCAGACCAGATGCTTATCTCCCAATTACTGCCTGATACATTTTAAATATTTGAAAACTGTATCGCTCCCCCGCTCAGCTGTACAGAATGGGCCTTACCTCTAGTGATAGATGTCTCCGGTGCTCGTCCCCCGCGGCAGACTTTTCTCATCTTGCTTGGCTGTGCCACTTAGTTTCTGCATACTGGCGTGACGAGTGTACCATCATTACTGAGATTAGCTCCTCACCTGTCTCGCAGATCCATTGACCTGCCTACTAGGCTTGGTGAATAACTGTCCTGCTGCCTCCCGTCGGCTCATAGCTATGCTTCTTCTTCTCGCCCGTCGCAGAGTTGCCATACATTGGGGTCGGAAGCTCCTACCCAAGGTCAGTGCTTGGCTCGAAGATGCTGCGCGTTGCCAGATGCTCCTGTCAGAATTTTGGGAGCTAACGCCGGCTACTGGTTAACCACGTGATATCTGGAGCCCTCTTGTCTCGTACCTCCTCTCTCGGACTTCCTCTGCGACCTCTCCCGCGCTCCCTGCCGGCACTCTGCCCGCGGCGACTGCCGGTGCTAGTCCGTAGAGATCTATCTCCCTCTCCCTGCTCTTTGCTGATTCCTCGCGCCCCTCCCGCCGGTACCCTGCCTTTTCATGCTTCATATCCTGCAACTCCTCCCTACACTCAAAGGTTTGCCACTGCTGTACCACAGCCTTTATGATGCTTATATCTGATGTGGTTTTTCGATTTCCTCATGTTATATGTGGAAGCACTGTTTTGATTACCTTGTAACCTGATGTGCAAGAATTTCAATAAAGGTCTTTGAATTTAAAAAAAAAATGCCTATTAGCAAAGGACAGAGCAAAAATGCTAATAAAAGAAAATGGGTTCAAATAAGTGTAGAGTTGTAATAAACACTGAATTACAATATGATATTGCACAAACACAAGTCCTACCCTCACCCACCCGATCATCTCTGTTAGTAATGGGGTATCTAGTTGGGAGAGGTGTACATCCTCTCCAATTAGGGAGCACCACCCTAGTCAGGGTAAGTCAGATACACACCCTAAATTACCCTGAGCTCACACTCTGGCAGCTTGGTACAGAGCAGTCAGACTTAACTTAAGAGGCAATGATTAAAGTATTTGTGCAACACTTACATTACAGTAATTCAATGAATACACCACAAAAAAGACTCCACACAGGTTTAGAATATTAGAGAATATTTATCTATGTAGAACAAGACCAACAAAACCAAAATACAATCAGTAGAATTTGAGATATGTATTTTTAAAAATTAAATGTTAAAAGTAACTAGTGGTCAAAAGGTTACTTGAGGTTGTGAGGGACTGGTTCAAATTTAAATTTCAGGCCGACAGTGATGTAGGGCAGATCAGCTAAAGGAACTAGACAGGTCCCGCAGAAGAAATACCTTGGATGGACCTTTTGCCGATGTAAGGGGCCACTGCGTCATTGTCTGGCCGTGCAAAGGGGGTCCAGCCTTGTTGTCGAGCTCTGTAGAAGTAAATGCAAAGAGCCATTGTAGAGTCCCGCAGAGTGTCATCATGGAGCCGCACAGGCTGTGGATTCGTCATTGTCCTGTGTTGGCGTCGCAGGACGATGCAGCAGAAATTCTCACGCAGTCGAGGTAATGCATTGGTTTTTACAGAAAACAGCTGCAGAACCCACTTCTGAGCAGGACTGGAATGGCACCTCAGGCAAGGATAGGACTCCCAGATGGCAGAGTTCAGCAGCACCAGCAGGATTGCAGGAAGTCTTTTGCATCCCTGAGACTTCAGAAACCTGGAGACCAGCCAGCAAGCTCTTGGGGTCACTCTGAGTTCAAGTGAGATGGGTTTTTGTTTTGGAAGATTGGGGCCCCTGCCTGAAAGGATAAACCCTAGCAAGGTCTAGAAATTTTTTTGTAAAGAGTTATTCGGGTTATGTACACTTATACTTTTTGAGTAAACTAGACGTTGTGTTTGGATAAATCAATATTCTACCAGATAGCTTCTGTTAAGCATTTTTATTTATATTTTATCTTTCTGTTGTTTTTTCTTTTTTTACTCTTATTTCATTTCTATTAATTATACATATATCAACATCTTTTTGTTTTTTTTGTACAAATACTTTTTACATATAATACATGACAATTATTTCACAGTAGACAATCCTTAAAATATTTGAAACAACACAGAAAATATTCCCTTCAGCGCGTTTCGGCCGTTCGCCTTCCTCAGGAATTCTGCATTTTCTTTTTTATCAACAGTAGCTATAGTAATGAGAGACAATATTTTAGTATTTACGTTTTTTTACAACAGAGTATTCATTCTCAACGTCTAGACATTTACTTCCATTATTTTTATCTATATTCTTGATTCTGTCTGTCACTTTTCTTGTGATTTCCCTATTGCCATAAGTCGGCCCTGCATGGTTAGGTGTCACTGTATCTATATTCATTTACATCTTTTCACAAAAACTATACAATTATATACATATTTTACAACACATTATATACATTATGCCCAACTTGTATTAGATTTATCTATACAATATATACATTCTGACATTTAAGAACTGATCTCTTGCTTGCAGATGGGAGCTATTGTATACTGGACCTCAGGTTGGGGGCGGGGGGAGAGAGAGAAAAGATCTATGGAGATGGAAAATCTTGGAAAATCAACATTTAAATGGGTGGGTATTACGTGCTTGTCATTTTATCTGTATACTTTATACCCTGTCAATCAAATCATGCGTTACTATTTATATTTACAGTTCTGTATCTTATCGTACCTTAACGTACAGGACGTAGATGTCAACAGTCTGAAATGAATGATTTGTCTCAAGAGCGTAATTGAAAGCCAGATTTTAGCTTCCTAAAAATGAGAAATATACGCAATCACTCGATTTGTTTGAATAGCGCTATCTATGTTTATATTCTACTGCGGGTTTTGTGGGAAGATAGTACCTGGATTATAGCGTGGCTGCCCGAGGTCTTTTCTGTCCTAGTTCGGGGCTATTGCTCTTCCGATTATTAAATTTTAGACGTCATACCGGTAACGTTTCTGTGGAAAATATATATATTTGTTTTTTGTATAACTGTTGATTCAAAACATTATTGCCCTCTTCATTGCAAATAAAAAAGAGCAAAGAGCTACCTGCACGCGAGACTCAGCTCTGAATATTTTTCTTCTCGTCAAGCTTTTAGAGGCGTGGTCGATTTTTGAAGACTGGATACAATTGTTTAATGCCTCTCGCCTTCTGATATTTAGCTATATATATAAAAGAGAAGGCACATAAGTTGTCTTATTTAATTAAAGGTTAATTATTTTAATATGGCGTGTTTAGATATTGCGGCGTCTAAATCTTGTCTATTTGTTCACATACCTCATGCGTTCCTCATAGGCTTGTGCGGTATGCTGCTCGTCTGGATGTATCGGACCTTCCAGTTCGTTTGGATCTAGCTCCATTTAAACTGAGACCTTTTGGCACCAAACTGTACCATTTTCCCGGGACTCGCGAGGTCTCGCGTGAATAGGACTCTCTAAACTGTTTATTATTTTTAAGGGTTTATTATTTATTTATTTATTTTGAGATTTATAGAGCGCCTGGTGACCCAAGGGCATCCCCGCGCTATAAGAATGTGAAATCCAGGACGGGGAGACCAGGAACTATTTGGGGAAGAGGAGGGTTTTGAGTTTTTTGCGGAAGAGTGCGTGACTAGGTTCCAGGCGCAGCATGCGAGGAAGAGCGTTCCATTTAGAAGCGGCCTTGACCGAGAAGCGGCGGCCACCGGTACACGACTTCTTAAATCTTGGGACTGTGGCCAGATGTTCGTTGTCTGAGCGGAGGTTTCTGTGGGCTTTATAAGGTGTAATCATATATTTGAGGGCGGCAGGTCCAGCCCCATTGATGAGTTTGTGCCTTAAACTCCACTCGCTGGCGGACCGGAAGCCAGTGCAGAGATTTGAGGGCCGGTGTGGTCGGGGCTCTGGGAGGAAGGTTGAGAATGAGTCTCGCCGCGGCGTTTTGTGCACGCTGGAGTTTGGCCAGGGTGGTTTCAGGAGCGCCGAGGTATGCGGCGTTGCCGTAGTCCAGTCGTGCTAGTATGAGCCCTTGAACTAGGAGTTTCCTGGACAGGGGGGGCAGGAGGGGGAGGATCTTGCGAATTGAGCGGAGAAGGCCAAAGCAGGTCCCCGCGGTCTTGGCTGCCTGGGTCTTCAAGGAGAGGTCCTGCTCCAGCCAGAAGCCCAGTGTTTTGATTTCTGTCTTAGGCGTCGGGATGTCACCGAAGGAATCCGGCCAAACTGAAGGAGGGACGGAGGACCATTTATTGCCCAGGAGCATGATTTCTGTTTTTGTCCCGTTCAGTTTCAGCGAGGATTCGCACATCCAGGTATGTATGTCTTGCAGGCAGTTAAGTAGGATTTCAGGGTTATTGTCCAGCTGGGAAAGAGAGACGACGAGTTGGGTGTCGTCGGCATAATTGACTATTTTTATCCCATAGGGGGTAACCACATCCTCTAACGGGGCCATGTAGACATTAAACAGGGTGGGACTAAGCGAGGACCCCTGGGGCACACCACATGTGAGCGGGAGGGGGTCTGAGCGGGAGTTGCCGTCCCACACCTGAAATGAGCGACCCGAGAGGAAGGATTTGATCCAAGCATGTGCGGTTCCCACAATTCCTGCCTTGGCCAGGCGATGGAGGAGGACACGGTGATCCACCGTGTCGAATGCGGCACTGAGGTCCAGGAGGATCACTGCCACTGATCCTCCTGAATCCAGGATACACCTAGCCTCCTCGATGACGGAGAGGAGTGCGGTGTCTGTGCCGTGACCCGGCCGGAATCCGGTTTGGGACTGACGTAGGATTTTATTCGTCTCGAGGAATTGGGAGAGTTGCACGTTGACTAATTTCTCAGCCATCTTGCTGATGCAGGGAAGGAGCGATATGGGTCTATAGTTGGCCATATCGTCCTGGTTCAGGTTGGGCTTTTTAAGCAGGGCCTTGACAACTGCGCTCTTCCATGAGGAGGGCACTGTGCCTTGGGCAAGAGATGTGTTAATCAGGTCCCTGATGGTAGGGGCAGTGCTGGAAGAGACGGTTTTTAAGAGTCTGACGGGTGCCGGGTCCAGGGGGGATCCACTTCTCATTTTGGCCAGCGTGGTGGTGACCTCATCGAGGGAGACTCCTCTAAAGGAGGACAGCCGCGGGCTGGTGGAGCAGGCGTCTAAATCAACCGGGATGGGGGGGCTGATTGGGGGAAGGGACTCCAAAATCCGCGTGATTTTGGAATCGAAGTAAGAGGCTAAGTCCTTGCATCTATCCGGGGGGGGAAGAGAGGCAGCGGGAGCTGAGGGGATGTTGAGCAATTCCTTAACTATCAGGAAAGATTCTTTGGCCGAGTTGGCCGCATTTTTGATTCTGTTGTCGTAGAATGTGGTCTTGGCTAGTTTAATGGCCGATTTGTAGCGTCTTACCGCTATGTTGTAGGTGTCTATATTACTGTGTAGCCAGTCTTTCCTCCACAGTCTCTCCGCTTTTTTGCACTCTTTGCGGAGGTCACGGAGTTCCGGGGTGTACCACAGGGCATGGCCCATTGTCCTTTCTTTGATCTCCTGACTTTTTATGGGAATGAGGTTATCGAGGGAGGCGGAGAGCCAGCCTCTGACTTGGGTGTCAGCCACGGACGGGGCAGCCTCAAGGCTCGGGGTAGTGGAGTCCAGAGCTATGGACCAGTCCACCGCAGAGAGTTTGGCCCACGATCTATCTTTAGTAAAGATGGGGGCTTTATGGGGTTTCTTGCTGGCCCCAGGAATGTGGAAGGTGACCAAAAAATGGTCCGTCCATGGGAGCGGTTGGGAGTTAATAAATTGGAGGGAGGGGATGTTCGAAAACACTGGGTCGAGGAGGTGCCCTTTAACATGTGTTGGACCGGTGTTGGCAAGAAGAAGGCCAAGAGAAGCCAAGTCACAGATAAGGTCGGCAGCACCTGTGTCCAGAGGGTCGTCAAAGTGTATGTTGAGGTCGCCTGTTAGGAGGAAGTTTGATGACAAGTGGGCTGAAGAGGAAACAATTTCCAAGAGGGATGCTGCAAAGGGGGCGAAGTGGCCGGGAGGCCGGTACACCAGGAGGCCTGACAGGGAGCTGGTCGGAGTAAGCTGAAAAGTGAAGAGACAGCTCTCTGATTCCGGGGTTGCTGTCGTGTTAATGCGGCAGGCGAGGTGGTCCCTGAAAATGATGGCAATGCCACCTCCTCTACCTAAAGGGCGTGGTTGGGACAAGATGAGAAAGCCGGGGGGGAGAGCCAGTACTATATCGGAATTGGAGTGCTCAGTGATCCATGTTTCTGTCAAGAAGAGTATGTCCAAGTTTAGGTCGACAATGAGGTGATTAATATGAAGAGCATGCTTCGGGAGCGATCTGCAGTTGAGTGTCGCCAGTTTCAGGACAGGCGGTGGGGCAGGGGATTTAGGGAGGAGTAACTTCGTCGGTTTGCAATTGTTGCAGCTGAAGTAGGGAATGTGCGGATCATGTGGGGCGAGGCATGCCCTGGTTTTACTGGGTCTAAGGCTGAGAAGCTCTCTACGGGAGTAGCTTACCTTTGTACTGGGAGGGACAGGCAAAGTGTCTGGCCCTGGGCCCGGTCGTGCGCGGACGGGCGCAGACGGGCTTGCCTTAGGCGCGCCTTCGGCGCGCAAACGGCGCTCCCGCTGCGCTCGACCGCTGCGCTGGTATGGCCGGCACATTTGTAGTTTCCTGGGGTGGGCGTGGCCTCGCGGTGGGCGTGGCTATCGCCTTTAGGGCGTTTCCTGAGAGCGAGGGGTCGCTGTTCCAGGGGCTCGAGGAGGGCGGTGACAGCGCGTTAATATCGGCGCTTTAGAGCGAGTGTGCTCAGGTGAGTCTAAAATGCTAGCAGAGAGCGAAAAATAGTGCAGTTTTTAAAATAATAGCAACACAGTCCTCCGGCTTCCGCCTCAGAGGATAACACAAACAAATAACAAGCTTTTAATCAGCAGTTATATAGTATCCTGGGGTGGGCGTGGCCTCGCGGTGGGCGTGGCTATCGCCTTTAGGGCGTTTCCTGAGAGCGAGGGGTCGCTGTTCCAGGGGCTCGAGGAGGGCGGTGACAGCGCGTTAATATCGGCGCTTTAGAGCGAGTGTGCTCAGGTGAGTCTAAAATGCTAGCAGAGAGCGAAAAATAGTGCAGTTTTTAAAATAATAGCAACACAGTCCTCCGGCTTCCGCCTCAGAGGATAACACAAACAAATAACAAGCTTTTAATCAGCGGTTATATAGTATCCTGGGGTGGGCGTGGCCTCGCGGTGGGCGTGGCTATCGCCTTTAGGGCGTTTCCTGAGAGCGAGGGGTCGCTGTTCCAGGGGCTCGAGGAGGGCGGTGACAGCGCGTTAATATCGGCGCTTTAGAGCGAGTGTGCTCAGGTGAGTCTAAAATGCTAGCAGAGAGCGAAAAATAGTGCAGTTTTTAAAATAATAGCAACACAGTCCTCCGGCTTCCGCCTCAGAGGATAACACAAACAAATAACAAGCTTTTAATCAGCGGTTATATAGTATCCTGGGGTGGGCGTGGCCTCGCGGTGGGCGTGGCTATCGCCTTTAGGGCGTTTCCTGAGAGCGAGGGGTCGCTGTTCCAGGGGCTCGAGGAATGCGGTGACAGCGCGTTAATATCGGCGCTTTTAGAGCGAGTGTGCTCAGGTGAGTCTAAAATGCTAGCAGAGAGCGAAAAATAGTGCACTTTTTAAAATAATAGCAACACAGTCCTCCGGCTTCCGCCTCAGAGGATAACACAAACAAATAACAAGCTTTTAATCAGCAGTTATATAGTATCCTGGGGTGGGCGTGGCCTCGCGGTGGGCGTGGCTATCGCCTTTAGGGCGTTTCCTGAGAGCGAGGGGTCGCTGTTCCAGGGGCTCGAGGAGGGCGGTGACAGCGCGTTAATATCGGCGCTTTAGAGCGAGTGTGCTCAGGTGAGTCTAAAATGCTAGCAGAGAGCGAAAAATAGTGCAGTTTTTAAAATAATAGCAACACAGTCCTCCGGCTTCCGCCTCAGAGGATAACACAAACAAATAACAAGCTTTTAATCAGCGGTTATATAGTATCCTGGGGTGGGCGTGGCCTCGCGGTGGGCGTGGCTATCGCCTTTAGGGCGTTTCCTGAGAGCGAGGGGTCGCTGTTCCAGGGGCTCGAGGAGGGCGGTGACAGCGCGTTAATATCGGCGCTTTAGAGCGAGTGTGCTCAGGTGAGTCTAAAATGCTAGCAGAGAGCGAAAAATAGTGCAGTTTTTAAAATAATAGCAACACAGTCCTCCGGCTTCCGCCTCAGAGGATAACACAAACAAATAACAAGCTTTTAATCAGCGGTTATATAGTATCCTGGGGTGGGCGTGGCCTCGCGGTGGGCGTGGCTATCGCCTTTAGGGCGTTTCCTGAGAGCGAGGGGTCGCTGTTCCAGGGGCTCGAGGAATGCGGTGACAGCGCGTTAATATCGGCGCTTTTAGAGCGAGTGTGCTCAGGTGAGTCTAAAATGCTAGCAGAGAGCGAAAAATAGTGCACTTTTTAAAATAATAGCAACACAGTCCTCCGGCTTCCGCCTCAGAGGATAACACAAACAAATAACAAGCTTTTAATCAGCGGTTATATAGTATCCTGGGGTGGGCGTGGCCTCGCGGTGGGCGTGGCTATCGCCTTTAGGGCGTTTCCTGAGAGCGAGGGGTCGCTGTTCCAGGGGCTCGAGGAGGGCGGTGACTGCGCGTTAATATCGGCGCTTTAGAGCGAGTGTGCTCAGGTGAGTCTAAAATGCTAGCAGAGAGCGAAAAATAGTGCAGTTTTTAAAATAATAGCAACACAGTCCTCCGGCTTCCGCCTCAGAGGATAACACAAACAAATAACAAGCTTTTAATCAGCGGTTATATAGTATCCTGGGGTGGGCGTGGCCTCGCGGTGGGCGTGGCTATCGCCTTTAGGGCGTTTCCTGAGAGCGAGGGGTCGCTGTTCCAGGGGCTCGAGGAGGGCGGTGACAGCGCGTTAATATCGGCGCTTTAGAGCGAGTGTGCTCAGGTGAGTCTAAAATGCTAGCAGAGAGCGAAAAATAGTGCAGTTTTTAAAATAATAGCAACACAGTCCTCCGGCTTCCGCCTCAGAGGATAGGTTAGGATAGGATAGGTTAGAGGGTCCGCCATCTTATAATAGTATCTTTGAACAGAAGCTATCTGGTAGAATATTGATTTATCCAAACACAACGTCTAGTTTACTCAAAAAGTATAAGTGTACATAACCCGAATAACTCTTTACAAAAAAATTTCTAGACCTTGCTAGGGTTTATCCTTTCTGGCAGGGGCCCCAAGCTTCCAAAACAAATATACTCGCGGCAGGTCCGTGAGGGGCAATACATAGCTATATCAATCAGACAGATATTTGTCTAACTAAATTAACTGAATTGAGTGGTTTTTCCTGGCCGAGGGTTGGATCGCTGGCAGGGGAGTCACACGTATCTACTTGCTCAATAAAACATTGGCTTTTATAACTTTATTATCTACAAATCAATAATAGACTCCACAGACATGGCTAAATTACCAGCATTCGGGTTCACAGATGAACAATATGCAAGTATGGTAGGGAGCTCAGTCTCATTTGGAGAAAACTCAACAACTGGTCAAGATAAAAATAAGGATGTGAACACGCTTTTAGGATTAAGAAAAAAATTAAAACGAATTGAACAGCACAGGCATTTCATGCTCCAATACCTGAAAGCTGGAGTCATACCACAGGGACTTAGAGTACGTAATATTCCTGGGCTATTTACACACATCAAAGAGTTCTTGGAGCACTGGTCGATGATTTCGAACCGGTGTTCCAGGGACTACATGATGCTAATAGTTGAGACATCGAAAGGAATCTTACAGGAATTGGCAAAAGAAATAGCGGAATTAGAAGATAAGATCAAAAAATCTGGAATAGTGGAGGATGTAAAAAAGAGACTGGACGAAATAGAAAAGACCTGAATTCCTATGCAGACTATCTTATAAAAAGAAAAACAGATAAACTGCAAAAGGACATAACACTCTTTAAAAAAGAATTGGTGTACCCATACTTATCAGACAACTATTATACCAACAATGGGGATGGAGCAGACAATTGGGGCTACAGGCAGAATAGGTATGGGAAAAAAGCATACACCTTTTCAGAGTCTTCAGGCTCAGATAGTGATGGAGCCTCATATGATGGAGGCTACCAACGTGGCAGACCAAACTCCAGATATCAAGGTAGGCGTCCTTTTTTAGGTCAACGCCCACCGAGACGCACAAATTGGAGGCCACAATACCATCAAAGGTTCCAGAATGCCCCACAACAAGAATATCAATACCCAGTACATCAAGAGATGGGCTACGATCAATACCTAGAGACAAGGAACAACCGTTACTGAAGGAATTAGATCAGTTACCTATATTTAATCTGACCACACACACGTTATCTACAGATACCATCACAGTTCTATCCAAAGGCCTCTCATTCGCTCCACATTCAGGACTAAATAAGTTTGATCTGTTTAGAGATTTACAGACCTTTCTCAGAAAGATAAGATTGAAATTCTTTTTCCAAAATAAAGATCTAAATATGGAACCAGCTAACCTATCAGGCCTAAAACCTAAGTCAGTGTTCACTCCAACTTTAGAACAAGTGCCACCCCAGGTAGCGATTTTTGAGCAGATCATGAATGAAAAATTCACCAACATTTCTAACTATGTCCCAAAACCACAGTTCAATCTAACTGCTAACCAATATAAAGCTATGAACATGATCAAGGACAACGACAATATCACTGTAAAGGCATGTGATAAGGGAGGAGGTATTGTAGTCTATGAAACGGCACAATATGTGTCTAAAATGGAAGAGATGTTAAGTGATCTACGTTTCTACATCCCAATATCCAGAGATCCCACTACTCAAACTGCAAATAAGATAAAAAAAATTAACAACTCAGGCACTTAGAAAGGGTGAGATATGCAGTAAGGAATGTGAGTATCTTAATGTGGAGAATCCAAGATTAGCAAGCATCTATGGTATCCCTAAGATACATAAAAACACACAAGACCCACCCCTGAGACCAATTGTAACAACTATAGGCTCGATAACAGAACTACTGGCCAAATATATAGACACAATCTTATGCCCGCATGTCACCTACATCCCAGGACATGTGCAAGACACCAGGCAGATTATAAACCTTGTAGAGAATGTACCTTACTGTAACACAGCCCACATCTTAGTCACAATGGACATTGTGGCATTGTACAGCAATATCCCAATCTCAGGAGCATTACATGCTACTCATTGGTTTATACAAAAATATAATATCCAGTGTCCTAGCCTATTCATCCAAGAGTGCCTAAACATTGTCTTAAATGACAATGTCTTTGAATTTAATGGCAAGCTATATAAACAACAAGAAGGAGTCAGTATGGGGGCTTCTTGCGCCCCCACAATTGCCAACATTTACATGGCCTACTTTGAGTCTCAGTTTGTATTTAATGAAGTGGCGCCCTTTTTTGTGTCAGTGACTAATTGGGCAAGATACATAGATGACGTGTTCTTCATTTGGATTGATAATGAAGACATGCTAGAAAACTTCCTATTATGGATAGATTTGTGTGATAGTAACATCAGGTTCACACACCACACAGATAGAGAACAAGTAAACTACCTAGATGTAGTAATAAAGCATCAAAAGGGGACATTAATTGTAGAACTATTTGTTAAACCTACTGCTAAAAATACACTCCTCCACTATGATAGCTACCATCCAGCTACCCAAAAAAACAGTGTGCCATTTGGAGAATTTTTAAGGCTGAGACGTAACTGCACTAATATACAAGATTACGACTCTAAAGCCTTAATAATGAAAGAGAAATTCTTGACTAGAGGATATCCAAATAAAATAATAAGAGACTCATTTAAACGGGCCCGTTTTTATGATAGACAATGTTTATTACAACCAAAAACAAATGAAAGCATTCCCCAGTTGGAATTTGTAACGAAACATACAAATATCAATGAGAGAATTAGACAGACTGTATGTGCCAATTGGCACATACTAAATGTCAATATCCCCAAACAAGAGCAGTTACCCAAGCCCATTTTTGCTTATAAAAAAAATAAAACACTGAAAGATCACATAGTGAGATCGAGAATGGCAGCTAAAACAACTGCCATACAACGATCAATAACAAATATGAAACCAGTAGTAGGAAATTACACCTGCTCTAACTGCAAATCATGTGAGTCTGCAATAGAAGGGGAGAGTCTTACCTTCAATAAGCAACTAATACAACCATCAGATCTAAATAATTGCAGAACTGCAAATGTAATCTATCTGATCATTTGCCCTTGTAAAAAAGGTTATGTAGGACAGACAGGTAGAGCCCTTAATGTCAGACTGACAGAACACAGGTCAGCAATAAGAACAAAAAAAATTAGCAGCACCCATGGTGAGCCACTATGTAGAACATAACCATACACCAGATAACATAGCATGGTTCATCCTTGAAAGGATACAGCCAAGAGCAGGACTGGAACAAGATAAAATACGCAAAATGAGAGAAGTTTATTAGATTTTTCTTTTGGGTACAGCAATTAATGGGCTCAATGCAGAAATTCTGTGGGAACAAGCCATCCTATAATAAGAAGCAATTGACCAAATAGGATAAAAAGAGGTTGCTATAGAAAGGGCAGGAGTACAAGGGAGAAATTACTTATATAAAAAATGTGTATGAAAATCAACATGTATAAAATTGTTTTGCCTGACCATTGCCTGCAGATGGCAGTACACTTTTTGGTCTGCCAGAGTCGCTCTATCGGTCTCTATGACTGTCGTCACATAGAGTAACACGATCGTATCAACCCCAAGTCGGTATATCTCAAACATGCACCAGTTGTCACCCAAGAACTTAAATGAAAACCTTCTAGAAATCTTAGAAATGTAGATTAAGAGATCCTACCAGTTCCTTAACAAAGGAAGGTATATGAGTAAACATCACGCAATCGTAAATAGAAGTTCCATTTTTGTATTGATAACACAAATGCACATTTGTTTAAATAAACCAAGGACTTCAAATAGAGTAATTCCAACTCATTCTTAAACTCGAAGCTGCAATCTAGTTCAAAGATACTATTATAAGATGGCGGACCCTCTAACCCTTAAAAATAATAAACAGTTTAGAGAGTCCTATTCACGCGAGACCTCGCGAGTCCCGGGAAAATGGTACAGTTTGGCGCCAAAAGGTCTCAGTTTAAATGGAGCTAGATCCAAACGAACTGGAAGGTCCGATACATCCAGACGAGCAGCATACCGCACAAGCCTATGAGGAACGCATGAGGTATGTGAACGAATAGACAAGATTTAGACGCCGCAATATCTAAACACGCCATATTAAAATAATTAACCTTTAATTAAATAAGACAACTTATGTGCCTTCTCTTTTATATATATAGCTAAATATTAGAAGGCGAGAGGCATTAAACAATTGTATCCAGTCTTCAAAAATCGACCACGCCTCTAAAAGCTTGACGAGAAGAAAAATATTCGGAGCTGAGTCTCGCGTGCAGGTAGCTCTTTGCTCTTTTTTATTTGCAATGGAGAGGGCAATAATGTTTTGAATCAACAGTTATACAAAAAACAAATATATATATTCTCCACAGAAACGTTACCGGTATGACGTCTAAAATTTAATAATCGGAAGAGCAATAGCCCCGAACTAGGACAGAAAAGACCTCGGGCAGCCACGCTATAATCCAGGTACTATCTTCCCACAAAACCCGCAGTAGAATATAAACATAGATAGCGCTATTCAAACAAATCGAGTGATCGCGCATATTTCTCATTTTTAGGAAGCTAAAATCTGGCTTTCAATTACGCTCTTGAGACAAATCATTCATTTCAGACTGTTGACATCTACGTCCTGTACGTTAAGGTACGATAAGATACAGAACTGTAAATATAAATAGTAACGCATGATTTGATTGACAGGGTATAAAGTATACAGATAAAATGACAAGCACGTAATACCCACCCATTTAAATGTTGATTTTCCAAGATTTTCCATCTCCATAGATCTTTTCTCTCTCTCCCCCCGCCCCCAACCTGAGGTCCAGTATACAATAGCTCCCATCTGCAAGCAAGAGATCAGTTCTTAAATGTCAGAATGTATATATTGTATAGATAAATCTAATACAAGTTGGGCATAATGTATATAATGTGTTGTAAAATATGTATATAATTGTATAGTTTTTGTGAAAAGATGTAAATGAATATAGATACAGTGACACCTAACCATGCAGGGCCGACGTATGGCAATGGGGAAATCACAAGAAAAGTGACAGACAGAATCAAGAATATAGATAAAAATAATGGAAGTAAATGTCTAGACGTTGAGAATGAATACTCTGTTGTAAAAAAACGCAAATACTAAAATATTGTCTCTCATTACTATAGCTACTGTTGATAAAAAAAGAAAATGCAGAATTCCTGAGGAAGGCGAACGGCTGAAACGCGTTGAAGGGAATATTTTCTGTGTTGTTTCAAATATTTTAAGGATTGTCTACTGTGAAATAATTGTCATGTATTATATGTAAAAAGTATTTGTACAAAAAAAACAAAAAGATGTTGATATATGTATAATTAATAGAAATGAAATAAGAGTAAAAAAGGAAAAAAAACAACAGAAAGATGAAATATAAATAAAAATGCTTAACAGAAGCTATCTGGTAGAATATTGATTTATCCAAACACAACGTCTAGTTTACTCAAAAAGTATAAGTGTACATAACCCGAATAACTCTTTTCAAGTGAGATGGGTCCAGTCCTTGTCCTCAGTTGTCCAGAGATCAACGGGCAGCTTAGCAAAGCAGAGACGCAGTTTCTCATCAGAATCAGTCACAGCAAAGTGGCAATCCTTACAGCCCAGCAGTCATTACCCCAGCAGAGGTCTTCCCAGGTCCAGTCGTGTACTGATTTGGTAGGGTCAGAGCCCCAGAACATATAGCCAAAAGTGCCTTTGATGTAGGAGATGAATTCAAAGGAACTCTCTGAAGTGCACAAGGACCCATTTCAACACAGTCTGTGGGGGGTAATCAGCCCTTTGTGTGAGCACAGGATAAAGCCTATTCAGATGTAAGTTTGAGCCACCTCTCCTCCTTCCTGCCCAGGAAGGGTAGCAGAATGCAGGTGAGTCCTCTGTCACACCCAGCCCTTTCTTTGTTTGTGGCTGCCTAGAGGGAATGCACAATGTGTTGCTATCATCCAACCAAGACCTGTATTGGTGACAGGCTGCAGGCACACATAGCAAAGTTAGGAGCAGAGAAATGTCTACTTTCTAAAAATGAAATTTCTAAAATGGTAATATCAAATCCAACTTTACCATTAAAGAGGATTTATCACCACCATTTCAAAGATACGAAACATTATACAGCTGCCCTTTCCTGGTCAGGAAATACAGCTTAACATGTTGTGACGTGGGTATGGGGACAGAGAGAGACCTGAGCTGTTTCTTAGTCAAAGAAGGTTTTATTTTTAGTAAAGGGCTTCGGTTACAGAATGTGAGTCTCTCTCGAGCAAAGTTCGAGTTAGCCGTTGTGAATCCTGTTCTTTTCTGTCTCGTCCGAAAATCACGTGCTTCTTCCTTTGAGGTTGGGGCAGGAAGTCCTCGGGGCTCTTCTCCATGTCTCTCGATATGGTAGGGGAGAAAACAGAAAGAAAGGGACCGTTTTAGTCTCACGGACTCCTTTGATATGCCCAAGGGGGGGACCTGGGGGTGAAGGGTCACCGCTATATACACTTGTGCCCTATGCACAGGAGGTGTCGGTTGTGAGGTGCGGAAAGGGTGCTCAGGGTAGGGAGGTAGAGTAGGAGAGAGGGGGTGGGATGAGGAATCGGACTAATTTACACTATCTACAAGGTGGCGGTGTCTAGCTTTCATGGTGGGGACACCCCACGCTTCCCAACCCAACAGGCAATCCGCTTTCGTACCTGTTGAAGCCACACTCCTCCCTCGGGAGTGTGGCATGGCGGATCACAGGAACGGTGGCCTCCTGGCTCAATTGGTCCTCTGCTTCGTCCCGTCTGCACTTCGCTCTCCTCACTGTTCGTCCGCTCCAAATCTCCTCCGCTACTCTCCTCTGTGTCATCACACCCCTCTTGGAGGACTTCCGGGTTTTCACTACTGCCAAGACGCCCACGTCATACAGGGGTGTGTCCTCCTCTTCGGTGTACGCCCACTTAAAGGTGCCGCTGTCACTTTCTTCTCCCTCACTCTCGGTCCGGGGCTTCCAGAGTTCACAATCGTCCTGAGGGAAAGGAGTGGAGGGATCAGTGACCCACCATTGAACATCAGGGTTGTTTTCCTCCTCCCGATGACCCTCTTGGTTACACATGCGCTTTAAGTAATTACCAAAGCTAGCCTATGAGAAGAGTATGCCTCACAGCAGTGAAAAATGAATATAGCTGATTGTCACTCCCAGGACATGTAAAACGTTAAAGTATATGTCCACCCTTTTAGTTAGAGGTTATAAGTTATGTGTAATAATAGAGTAGTTTAAGGCTTGGCTAGTGGTGTTAAATGCCAAGTTGAAGTGGCAGCTAACTGCTCTCACAGGCGTTGCAATGGCAGTCCTGAGACAGGTTTGAAATGCTACTAGGGTGAGTGGCACAATCAGGGATGCAGGCCCACTGATAGCATTTAGATTACAGGCCTTAGGTATGTGGTATACCACTTTACAAGGGACTTACAGGTAAAGTAAATATGCCAATACAGTATACACCAATGTCACAATTTCTAGGGGATTAGCAAAATGCCCTTTATCACTTGTCAGCATTGGTAAAGTGCTCAGAGTCCTAAGGCCAACAGAAGAAAAAGAGGAGATGGAAGGCAAAATCTTTTGGGGTAATCCTGCAAAAAGGGCCTTTTCCAAAACCCTTGCCCCCAGATCTGGTCACAGGCAGAATTCGAGGAGAGCTTCCCCTTCTCACATAGCCCATCTGTCTGCTTACCAGACAACCAATTTTGGGGTCTCAACGCCCCATTCTTATAGTCCATTTCCAGACACCAAATGTAAATTGTGTCTCATGAAAGACAGTCTGTCGTAGCAGGCGAGACTCAGAAGCTGATTTCCCGCAACACAGTTCAGGAGAGTGACCAGAGTCAGCCACAGTCATATGTACATCTCAGACTCCCTGTCCTACTCTTTATGATTAGTTTATGAGTCCAATCTCCTTTCCTGAAATGTGACCAGGCCTCTTCCCTATGCTCTATCAATGAATCAAAGAGCAGTCTTTTTGAATTGTAAAGGAAGTTTCTTCTTCTTTCCCTCCAGGGTGTGTCTCACCCAGCTCAAAGAATGCAGCAGTAACCGAATCTGTTTGGGGGATTTCTCTCCTCCTCATGTATTTCAAGGCAGGCCTGGGTTCATTTGCAGCTGGGATGACTCACGAGTGGTGGGGGGTTAATTTAATAGTAATAAAAAATTAAACTTACCTTCCCGCCGGCTGGGTCCTGTGTCGTCTCTGCGCCTCTCCTGCTCTACTGCCTCCGGCAGGAACAGGAAGCAAGCGGCAGGGCTTCCACCCGCCACCCCCTCTCAACACACTCCCCAAGGATGGGAAACCGGAAACAGTTCTGAACTTTTGGAAGACGGGAGGGAGTGACCCTCCCGGCCGTATTTATTAAAATATGAAACAAAAATAAAACATTAAAATAACAGTTTCATATTATGTACAATTTCATTACCACATTGCGATGTTTTGGCTAACCTTAACATATTCTCTAATACAAAGGTTCTCCTAGCCGAACTAACATCCTACAAAACATTAACTTGAACTTTTGAAATTGTACATCCTAACGTTTAAGGGCCAACGGCAAGGTCGTAACCGGTGTCAAGATCCCTAAACCCGAAATATCCCCCTCACTTGTGAGGGGCGACCGCACAGAGGTGTACCTCAAGTGCAACTACCAATTTCCCTTGACTTGACGGGGGCCCCAATAAACTCGACGCCACTTAAAGGTCGTTCGAGGACTCGTGTGAGGTATCTAGAAGGTAGCGTAGACCCCCTCCCCAACCCCACACAACTTACCACATCTGCCGTCGCAGATATCCTGGCCCCGGGAAATTCCCCAGGAGGGGGCTGTAGCCCCTCCTACCCAGGAAGGGGCCTTGACCGCCTTTCCTTTTGTTTCGGCGTCCCATCCTTAGAAGGGACCGCCTACCCGTTGAGGGGCCAATGGCCACCTCCCTCGAGCGCTCCCATCCGTAATGGGTGACGCCCACTCATAGGGATCTACCAATTAGTGCTCACCGATCATGACCTTACCGCCACAGGCCGGATAGTTGACCGGCTATCCGGACCCCCCACACACTCCTACCTAAAGGTCATGTCTTAAAGTCCCCAGCCAAGCTATCAGGTCTCCTATGAGTAACTCGTTCCCCACCCGGGACAAATGAACACCATCACCCAAATACATACTGTCCCCTTTAATACAACCATGCGAAATAGAATGCAGTGTACTTGAACGGAACAATCGACTCACTTTATTATTAATCTTCCTTACTGAATGATTCAGAGCAGAAACTGAAAGAGCCCCCCGCCACACTTTTCGCGGTATCATATGGGACCATGCGATTGTGCACCCTGGAACTCTTCTCGCTAACCAACTTACAGTGGAAAGCATTGCCTCAAGAAGTAGTCGTCTACCAGTGGACACCAAATCGTTGCCCCCAAGATGTACTATGATTATAGCCGGCGGTGACCTCGTCCGCCCTAACAAACCCTCAAAAAATGATTGAAACTGGTCAATACAGAGCCCGCCCTTTCCGTAGAAGGACACACTGTACCCGTATTCCCCAGCCACGTGAATCATGTCACCTGCTTTGAATACGTCCGCGGCCCGCCTCACGTATAAGTGGCCTACGACCCACACCTCCTTTTTCACAGCCGGTGATGTCTGACCGCTGACCCGGTGTTGGGTCGACTGCACAGTCCGCCCCGCCTCGTAGGCTTGCGCAACTGAAAACCAAAGAAAACAAGAAGCGTGAGTACATCATTACAGCTTCACAACATGTGCAACCGCACATACCTTTTATAACAGTTCGAGGACCAACGCCCCACACGTTTAACTTGTTCGACATTCAGACCCCTGGCTGTAGCCTCTGTAGCAGCCCCTATCCGAAAGGAATGGGTCCCAAACTCGCCGGGGTTCAAGCCCGCAGCGGAGATAGACATCGCAAGCACCCACTGAAACTGAAACCTCGTCAGTGGGGTGGTGTCAGCGTGTCGCAACAATGTCCCCCCCCATGATGCCACCCTTTGCGCTAAATATTCTTCTACGCAACTTACAGGGCACATGGAGGACCCGGGAATCCTTTGTATGATTATGCAGTCCCCCATCGCACCCTGGTCGGTCTTGGACCTGACAAACGAGATGGACATTGTCTCCCCTCTCACCTGAACGTGCTCTCGGCACAGTCCCCCCGTCACATCCCGCTTGTTCCTCGCCACTAGTTCGCTTACCCGCATAGCCCCATGGAATGCTAGCGCAAAGGCGGCTCGGAATAACACTGTTTCATACTGGGATGAACACGTTGAAGGGAGTACAGATAATAACAGGGCCAGCCTATCCAGACCTATCGGGCGCCTTTCGTCTACTCTGCGACCCTCAAGGCGTTGCCACCCACGTAGCGCTTTTTGTACAACGAAAGACGCTGTCGGGTCCTGGATCCCATAAGCCCTAGCCACAAAGGAAATGGCTGCCCGATGCCTCTGGGCAGTAGCCACAGATTTGCCTGCCTGATGTAAAGACAGCAGGAAATTTACTACCCACTCCTCCTGGCCCCACAGCTCCCCTCCAGCAGTCCCCAAAAAGGCCAAATAGGAACGGAACGCCCCTTCATATGCCTTCCTTGTCCTGGGTGCTAAACTCTCTCCCACGAGGTTTCGTAGTTCGGGGCACCGAGAGACCAGAGAGCTTCGGGAAAGGGTGCCGCCACCGGGTCCGCTGTGGGCAGAAAACACCAGAAGGCCTGCATACGGAAACGAGAAAGCGCATCAGCCGCTTGGTTCATCACCCCCGGCACATGTCTTGCCTTAAATAGGACATTCAATTGCATACACAACAAGACAATTTCTTTCAGCAGCCTCAGGATCCATTTGCATCGTGCCGCCTGGCTATTGATACACTCAACCACGGTCATGTTATCAGACCAGAATACCACAGAGTGATCTCTAAACCTCTCAGGCCAAGTTTTCAGGGCCACCAGAATGGGGAACAGTTCAAGAAAAGCAATGTTACTCGTCAACCCATCCTCATGCCACCATGACGGCCATTTTTGAGCCGACCATTGTGTGCCAAAGATGGCACCAAAACCAATGCTCCCTGCCGAATCTGTCCACAGCCCCAGCTCCTCGGAGGACACCGCCGGTTTGTTCCAGACAACTCGACCATTGAAATCCGCCAGAAATGCCAGCCAAATGCGCATGTCCTGGCGAACCTCGGCCGAGAGCCTCGTGCGATGGTGACCCTCCTTCAAGCCGACCATGGCCTGAGCGATCGAGCGGGAAAAGGGGCGGGCCATCGGTATTACTCTCAGGGCAAAATTCAGCTGTCCCACCAATTGTTGTAATTGCTGCAACTTAACCTTAGACTGACTAATACACGTCTCCAGGGATGCCCTGAACCTAAGCACTTTTTCTCTTGGTAAACGAAAACAACCCTCCACCGAGTCGAGTTCGATCCCCAGAAACTCGAGGCAAGTCGAAGGACCCACCGTCTTACCGGGTGCCAACGGCACACCAAAATGGTTCATTAAGACACAAAAATCATTCAAAGCCTGACCACATTCCGGATCCCCAGCTGCCCCTAGAAACAAAAAATCATCGAGATAATGCATAACCTGATGAAACCCCGTCTTCCTTGTGAAGACCCATTGCAGGAAACAACTGAACTGCTCGAAATAGGAACAAGATATAGAGCACCCCATTGGCATACATCTATCCATGTAATAGTGTCCCTGAAACATGAAACCAAGAAGACGCTGATCGTCTGGATGTACCGGGAGCAACCGGAACGCTGACTCGATATCAGATTTCGCCATCAGCGCACCGGGCCCTAGGCGATTCAAAATGGCTACGGCCTCATCGAAAGATGCATACCGTACTGAACACACTGCCGGGTCTATCGCATCGTTTACGGAAAAACCACGTGGGGCTGATAAATTATGTATCAGCCGAAACTCACCCGGGTCCTTCTTGGGGACCACCCCTAAGGGGGAACAAACAAAGTTAGCAACCGGTGGCACATTAAACGGACCGGCGACTCGACCTCGAGCCACCTCTTTCCCAATCTTCTCCTGTACCACGGTCGTGTGCTGCAAGACTGAAATCTGGTTTTTACATTTAGGTAAACCCTGAAACTCCCCCACTGGGATGCGGAAACCATATGAAAACCCGTTCCGCAACACCCCAGCGGAAGCGTGGTCCGGGTATTCGCTGAGCCAAGGAATCATTGCCATGGTATCAATCGGAGTAGGTAAAGGCGCCCCTCGGACTATTTCAGACCTGTTTGGCGCCTCCTCTACCCCCGTTATCACCCGTTTTGGCTCTGCACATGGACTCAGGATGGGACGCTTGCCCACACCCGCTACATTCGTGCCTAAATTTGCATGACCCCTGGGGCCTCGTACATTTACCCCTGTTAAAGTTCCAACAACTCCCCTTTTTACCTGTGGTGCCGTTCGGCCTGGACTGGTATTCGTTACTCGCGCCTGATCGAAAGGAGGTCCCAGAATATTGGCGGGAGGACTCCCCCACACTACTCCCTACTAATGGCAAATTCAACATACCAGTATCCGCCATTTTTGACCATGACACAGAATCGTAACAATCCCAAGTTAAGTTTATATCATGTTCTTTCGCTTTTCTGAAAATATTATCGTAACAGAACCACTGATTACCCCCATGTGACACGGAATACCCCATGATCCGGGACTGATAAATCGGCAATTCAGACAGTAATTCGGGCCTACGTTCGCCCAGGATGGATGTAAAAATCCCCCACGCCTTGCCCCAATTGCCAATGTTCTCATTTACCTTGAAGGCGGCCATCTTTGCGTGCCAAACACTCGGATGCATGAGCTCCTTTTGGCTCTTAACATATTCCATCTCATAATGATCGGTAAGCAACGAGAAGATGTTTACATACTCATCTGCCCATATCTTCTCCTTAATAGCTAGAGGGACATGTTGACCCAACTTTTCCCTTCTTGACGGGGCAGACTCATCCCTCGCAATCGGCAATGGCCGCTTACCTGAACCGGAAGCTGTATCTGCGGCTGAGCCTACCCCAGGTGGCTTTCCTCCTGCCGCAGCCGGCGTGATGACTGGCGATGGTGCCTTCGCCGCCTCCCTTGTTTCACGCAGTTGCCTCATCAAAAACCGTGCATCATCAGCCGTGGCGCCCTCGTTATCTTTACCCAACCACGCTGCTAATTGTGCTGCCAGCTCGGCGGCATATCCTCCCCGGACACGGGGGTGACCACCACGGGAATCGGATTCCCCTCCGCCGGCACCGGAGTTGGCTCTTCGAGTGGGGTACAGGGAACCGGGATGTCCCCTCCAGCTGCTCCCCTTCTGGGCCTCTTGCCTTTTCCTCCCGGAGCTGCTCCAGCCAACGGACGTTTCGGTCCCTCTTCTCCATCTTTCTCCGCCATTCGCTTCTTTAGGTCGGTCACCTCTTTCATAAGAACACGCAGCATCTGGTCGGTAGTCATTCGCTTTCCAACTTTCTTAGGCATTCCCCAACAGAGTATCTGTAAGACAAACAAGAAAGATTACCACCTTCAAAATTGGCTCTTCGTTCCGTCTCGAGCTCACGTGCAGCGAGGGGGTGCAGCTTCAGAGCACAGGAACAAGAGGATGCGTTCCTGGCTTGTTGCTCCTTTTATCCGTCTTCAGGGCGGGCGTAAACCCGCCCCTGCCTGCCCTTAGGGCGTGGCCAGCCGCGTCAGTGTCTAGGCCAGCCCACTCGAGGGCGGGAAACAGCGCGCCCCGGCTACGCCGCTTCGGGCATACCAGCCGAGGCTCGCCTCCCGCCCAAAAATGGCTTCCCGGGGGGCTCGTGGTACTCGGCCATACGTTCGGGGGGACCGAATGGTCGCCCCTTTCCAGTTTATGCACTAACCAGCACATGCAATACACTGTACTGTTCTGTCCCTTTTACTGTACCCTTCCCAGGCACACTTGCATCACCAGAGTCACTACTCCTGCATTCCACATGTACCTGATATAGGCCTAGGGGTGAGTTAAGTACACAGCAATGAAACCTTTAAAAAGGTGCGTGAGCGTGTAGACCTCACTCTAGTGACACAGGGTAAAAAGTTCCTGTTCACTACTAATGATCACTACACGGTATGCTGCCAACACTGCTCTTGTCCTGCTTAACTACTGATGAAGGCAGTAACCTTCCACTACTATGAGGGTGGCGCTTTGGGCGGCCCTCCCAGTCCAACAAGACTACAATCAGTGAGACATGCATGTGTCAGAGAACAAACATTCTCCATGCAAATTAGGTAATATACCCCCCACCATGCGTGGGTGCATACCATGTTTTACTAAAGCTCAACGATTAGACACTAATTCATCATGTATTATACTTTAACACTCCTTTCTTTAAAGAGAGATAAATTGCTCCAGTGCGAGAATTAGGCTAAAGTGTTATTGGTTATTTAGTAACCGTGAATTGCACCAATACTTATAATATATAATTAAGATGGTTATTCATTTCTCATATGAGCTCATTGGCAAAAGAAATTTCGATCTCAAGAGTCACATGATCTGTTGGATCACATATTACAAGAAAACAATTTATGGCACAATGGTTCCTTTCTTAGGGTCTACCATGGTTCACAGATCAATCATGATGTGCAACATACCAAAGTGGAAAGTGAAAGCGGTGTACTGTCCAAACATTATTCAAAGAAAACTATGGGAAGCAAAATCAGAAATTTACAAATGAGAGTAAATTTCCTCTTCTTGGTTTGAACCGTGCAGTGTCGGGGTGTGCAGGGCCAACATTTATCTGGATTACCTTTGTCTTAGCTTACGTTCTCTGTCACCACCCCTTTCATTTTATCCCATACTTTCGATGGCGAAAAACCTCTGCTTTTTCCAATGTTCGCCATGATATTGTTCCATGTTCTTAGCCACTGCATTGCTGCGATCTTTGTTAACCCTAGCTCTCACATGTTCCAAAATTAGTTTTTTTAGTTCACAGATCGTGTGTCAGATTATCACCCACTGGCCCAACACTGCAGAAGTGAGGATAAACCCAATCCGCTACCCCTACTCAGAGCGTGGCTCGCACAGCCTGTAACAACGAACCTAACGGTCTGAGCACCGGGAGAGGGTGGGAGAAAACAAAAGGGGTGGAAGACCCAATGGATGTCGTTCTGTTAGTACCTGATCAAATCTCACAACGGTAAAGAAACTGACTTCTATGATCGGTAGTGTTGGAATAATCGTCTTTATCCTTGTTCTGTGAGTAGCAGGCAATCAAGTCACCAGAATCTATGTCCATAAATAATAGAAACTCCCACGAAGTTCAGGTTAGGGGAAAAAGTCAACAGACATAAAAAAACCCTAAGAAAAAACCCAACTAAGGTCAAATACAAAAAACCCGATATAATGTGGCCACAAGAAATGAAGTGAACTAGAAAAAATGCTAAAAGACGCTGCTTTGTGAAAGCGTCTTGTTTTCACACAATGAGGATGATCGGCAACAAGAGACCCGGCAATGCAGCGCCACTGAGCACCGCTACCGCCTCTGCACACAGCCGCGCACAGAAGTCTGCCGAAGGGAATCACAATGGAGGAACAGAGGATTACAAAGAGCGCTCCTCACCAGGAACATCCAGGACTCGGGAATTCACCCAAACAGAGCTCAACAATCTTCACGGTCCCACGAACAGAACAAAGCCTCGTTCAAGTATAAAGCAGGTACGAAATCAAAGGACATCCAAAAACATGAAGGGACCCCACGTATGATGAAAAAATGACTGAAATAGAAACCAAGCAAGGAAACCCAGTACTAGCCCCAATTTAAAGCAACCGAAGGGGGGCGGGCTATACCAGCTGACACGGGTGTAAGCCTATGCATGTTCATTGAGAGGGGACAGAGTGAAGAAAGGAGGTAGGAAACCCGACTAATTCCCAACATCGTGCTCCCAACATATTTTAGGGCATATGGGCATTCAATTATGTACACCACATATTCCGGAAGCTGTAACCCCTCTGCAGTGTTGGAGTGCTTATCAGCGAGTTCATTTCAGAAAGCTTTCATAAGAAGGGAAACTTCCTTATTCCAAACCGTCTGCTGTGCCATGCGTGCACACAGTTGCTCCGCTGTGCAGGAGCACTTTTCTGAGCTTGGAAAACCTAATGCTCTTTTTTGGGAAAACATTCCTGTCTTCAGACTGGAGTTCTTGAGGTAGCTCAACCTAAACCTTGTTTATGGATTAAAGGCACATTTAGTAGCCCTGCTATTCCAGCGCACTCTCAGGACAAGAGTGGGGATAGCGCCCAGACTTCCTTCTCTTGTTTATGATCTTTTGATTCTTTCCTCGTAGTCGGCAGATTGCTACTTTGTTAACCCTTCCGGATACCATTAACAATGTTGCGGTGACGCCTATCCACAGTTATCTTTACTACTGGAGACTAAGTAGATTTAAAGAAGACCTTTTATGGATAAAGGCTGATAAGTCCCAACCCTTGGTGGCTACTTATTCTTTGGGGATTGTGATTGTATAACCTGTTGAGGATTAAGTGATTTGGGCATACTCAGTTCTTCCTAATGAGTAATGTGTGGTTCAACCTTTCCCAGTAGGTAATGCAAGTAAGTCTGACTTAGAGGGGGAGGGTTATTCACATCTTCATTTATTACTGAAGTTAGTAAGCGAGTGTCTAGGAATTGTTATAGCTGTGCCTTCTCTTACATACAGGGTGCCACACACGATTCACTACCTATCGAGAACGATGGATTTCTCGCAAATAGATGGTTCACTGCAGACCTCAAGGAGAAAAAACTGGAAGCGCGACGAGCTGAGCGCGCTTGGAGGCGTGCATATAGTCCTGCTCTCAAATCACAGTATACCTCCGTCCTCAACGAATACAAAAAAGCTATCCTTCTTGCCAAAACTGATTATTTCTCTGGTAAAATCCTTGCTGCCGACAATCAATCTAGGGCAATCTTTGCCGTGGTCCATGAGCTGGCTTCTTCCGCTAGAGTCACCCTTAAACCCCCCCTCCCTCCCAATCGCTCTGTGATTCTCTCAATGACTTTTTCATTGAGAAAATCATAACTATCAAGGCCAATATACCTTCACCTTCCTCCACATTCTCCGATCCCCAACCTCCGCCCAATACTTTCCACTTGGATCGCATACCTCCTCTGACTAGCCAATCCCTCTCCCCCCTATTGGCCCGAGTCAAGTCAGGCTCCCCCTCGAACATTTTTCCCCGCATATTTATTTATTTATTTATTTAGTCACTTGTAGAGCGCAAACAGCTACCCCCAACGGGGGTGTCCCGGCGCTGACAGCGTGAGTGGTCCTAGAGGGTCAAACAGGAGGTTACAGCCAGCTAAATCTGGGAGAAAAACCAGGTTTTGAGTTTCCTGCGAAAAGCAACCTCGGATGTAAGGAGTCTGAGTTCTACTGGGAGGGCATTCCACAGTCTGGAAGTGGCTACAGCAAATGCCCTACCGCCTGTGCGAGATAGACGAAAACGTGGGCAGAACATAAGCCCAAGATGGTTAGATCTCAGATCCCTTGTAGCTATAGATCGTCTAATTCGAAGCCTTAGGTAAGCAGGACCACGACCATTGAGGGCTCTGAAAGCAAGGACCAAGGCCTTGAACTGGATACGGAATCTCACAGGTAGCCAATGGAGTTTGGCCAAATGGGGTGAGATCGAGTGGCGTATGGGATATTGCAGATCAGCCGGGCCGCAGAATTCTGCACTAATTGCAATTGATTAATGAGATATGCCGGGGCGCCCACATATAGACTGTTAGAATAGTCAAAATGAGATGTAATTAAAGAGTGTACTACTGCTCTGCTGGAATCAAGAG
Source organism: Lissotriton vulgaris (assembly GCF_964263255.1). Classification (NCBI taxonomy): domain Eukaryota; kingdom Metazoa; phylum Chordata; class Amphibia; order Caudata; family Salamandridae; genus Lissotriton; species Lissotriton vulgaris. The sequence goes on along the minus strand of NW_028252733.1, from coordinate 1,103,158 downwards.
GTAAGAAAGGACTGATATTTTTTATCATTCGGAGTTTTCTGAAGCAAGCAGATGACACCTTATTAATTTGGGACTTGCAAGACAGTGCTGTGTCAAATTGAAAACCCAGATTGCGGGCGGCTAGCACAGGCACAGGGGGGGGATTGAGTTGAGATGGCCACCAAATATTGGAGGGGATGGGAGATTTTTGATTAAAAAATATCACCTCAGTCTTGTCAGTATTTAATTTTAAGTTGTTGATGGACATCCATGAGGCGATGTTAACCAGACAGTGGCGGAAGTCTGCCATGGAGCTGTCAGAGTGATCCCTAAAAGAAAACACAAGCTGAGTGTCATCAGCATAAAAGATCACTCTGACGCCCCATGCCTCGACTAACTCCGCCAAAGGACTCAGGTATACATTAAATAAAAGAGGACTGAGGGCAGATCCCTGCGGAACCCCCCATCTCAATGGTTTTTTAGATGAAACAAAGGGTCCGAGGGAGACCTGTTGAGATCTGTTTGACAAAAAAGATTTCTCCCAAGCCAGGGGAGTACCACCAACACCTACCTCCTGTAAGCGAATCAGTAGAGTGTCGTGCGAGATGGTATCAAATGCAGCGGATAGGTTGAGGAGGACCAACATGGCCTGCTCGCCCCTATCCACACACTCGCGGATTGATTCAGACACTTCCAACAAAGCTGATTCTGTACTAAAATCAGGCCTAAATCCTGACTGAGTGTCATGAAGGAGGTGATTAGTTTCTAGATATTCCGAGAGCTGCTCCTGAACCGCTTTCTCCAACACTTTTGCGGGCTTGGGGAGCAATGAAATGGGGTGGTAGTTGTTAAAGCAAGATGGGTCAGTGTGGTATCTTCCGCCTGCATTCCCCCCCGGCGACTCCGCGTGTGATGGAGCTGCTCGCGGTGACATCACTTAGAATGTCACCGCGACCAGCGTTCCAAGGCGAGCGCCGGGGGTATGAGAAGAAGCTGTTGACTAGGAGGCTGTGGCTGAGGTCGCAGGGTTGCCACTTATAATAATAAAGTCCAGGAGTTATATCTACATGGCGTATCGTGCCTTATTTGGCCCTCACCACACTGGTGACGAGGGAAACTAACGCCTGCGACCTCAACACGCTGACATGCTGAAGAATTCCGCGACCCAGAAGCAGACGGCGATGTGAAGAAATCACCTCTAAAAGAACTGAGCGGAGTCGTGTGAAAAAGAAAATAAAGCGTGGCAGCCTTACATCCTTTCAAGTAAGTGCTGGACAGACGGAAGAAAATTTTCCCGTCAGCAGTGATCTGTGAAGCCGTGTAACTAGACCGTGAGAAGAAGAATGGAAATGAGAAGAATACACTCTCGTGCATGAATGAATAAATCTTTAAAAGATAACTTGGTGGGGGTGCCCTTGCGATCCCGTGCTGACTGGTTTGATGAGGTGAAATTGCGGAAGTAACAGCTGTGTTCTCATCCTTTAAGAGTTGCCTGTTGCCAACTTTGGGAGAACATTTACCTCCGTCAGCTGTTTCGTGGGGCGTGATGCTCTTTCCAGCTTATGCTTTGTCTGCCACGGGAGGGAAGTAGTGCCATTACTGCACACACCTTGGCGGGCTGTGATCGGAAGCACTTAGAAGTGCGTGTGAGGAGCATTTGAAGGTGCGACAGCGAGACAACAACCAAGCAGAAAAGGTTGCCGCTTTCAGTCACGCTGTGGAGACCAAGAGAACGAGCGAGGCCCACTGGGGTAGTGGCTGAATAACATTTCTTTTCTCTCCAGCCGGCCTGTGTCTGCACCTTGAGCAAAGTAGGGGCCGGCGCATGGGACTTCGCCCACGTAGGAGACTGGTGCATATTCGTGACAGTCTGTCACGGAAGCGCGTCTTGCGCATTGTGACTTTTCACACGGTGTCACTTCACTCTGAATGTGGCATAAAGGGAACACGCATAGGATAGCCTGGAGGCCTGCAACGTGGGTTTTGGTTGAATCTGTGTGCGTGACAATTAAGCGTACCACCACCGCCGACTTTGCAACAGCTGGCGTTTTCATCTCCATTGCAGCATGCATTAGGGCGTATAAGGAAAAAGTTACACTGTTTTTATTGTCAGGCGCCCTCCCCGACTTATAAGGGAATCTATTGCTTCCACCCCGCCACTCCCCGCACTTTGTGAATCTAGCCGATAGCAGTCTGAACTAAGGGGACTGGCCGTATTTACAAGACTAGGAGCCAGATCTGCCGATATTATTCTTTGGGTTCCCTACAGTCTGGCGGTGGATTGTGCAATTCATGTATGCGGGATGTTATTCTCTAGTGCACAAACCTGAGATCAGTGTTGACAGGCGTACGCACCACTGTCCCCACTAAGGTGTTTTATGCTCGCAATATGCAAAGGTAGAATTGAATGCAAAAGTGTTATATGCAATTTTAATTCATCCAGCCTCTGAAAATAGCACCCTGCTCAAATTTACACTGTTAGTGACTCATATACGTTGCTTTCTGGGTTCCCTGGTTGTACATCACACGGTGACCCCTCCACCCTTTTTCCTGACTAACCCAGGCGATCCCACCATACAATGGAAGAAGTGGAAAAAAGTGTTTTTGAATTACGCCACTGTGTGTGGGCCCAACCTTGGTCTGGAAAGGAAGGTAGCATTGTTAGCGTATTACTTGGGTGCGGAAGGAGAAGAGGTTTTAGACCACCTCCCAGAGTTAGGGACACAAGAAGCAAGGGGTCTCAATGAGCTAGAAGTAAGTTTAAAGAAATTGGATTTACACTATCTCCCCAAGACTAGCACAATTATGGAGAGGTACCATTTTGGGAGGAGGACACAGAAGGAGGGGGAATCTATTGAAGATTTTGTCTCTGAATTGAGGAAACTAGCAGCTACGTGCAAGTTTGGTGGCGCAAGTGAGGAAAGGATCAGGGATCAGTTTGTATTGGCTTGCAAAATGGAGCGTGTGCGAGAAGAGTTGTGGCTGAAGGATGACCCACCCTTGAGGGAGGTTCTCATCATAGCTAAGCAGGTTGAGCACATGTTACAGTGTGTCAAGGAAATAGGGCAAGACAACGGGGAGAAAAGAAGCAAAGAGAGACCCAATGTCAGTGAAGTAGTGACCGAGTGTGAGGCCGTGTCAGTGATCAAAGGTCAGAAGGTGGCGGGTAGAGAGCAGAGGGTGAGCAAGTTGGGAGGAACATTCAAGGGCACCTGCTACAGGTGTGGTAAGCAGGGGCATCTTGCTAATGACAAAGAGTGTCCCGCCCTCAGGTTTACATGTAATAAGTGCGGCAAGAAAGGTCATTTCAAGCAGTATTGCAAGAGTGGGCTAGGAGCTGGAAGACAGAGTAGAAACAGGACAAACGAAGTATGTGATGAAATTGTAGTGAAGGTGAAAGGGTTACAGATCCAAAGTCTTGTTGACGCCACATGCGAAGAAATAGGAGTACAAGTTGATGAGAGTCAGGTCAGCAGCCCTAAAGACACAATAAAAGTGGGGAGCACTGAGTTAGACGCTTTGTTTGATTCCTGATCTAGGATAACCATTATCAATGCAAAAGAATTCACTCGTGTGTCCAAGGGGAAGATAGTATTGAAAAGTATGGACCTGAGACCTGGGGGGTATGCTGGTCGCCCCATCTCTATGAAAGGTTATTTCCTAGGAAAAATCGAATACAGAAACAGGACAACTGTGTCCAAAGTGTATGTGTCCACTGTTGGGGATAACATCTTGGGGTGGCAAGCACAGAAAGAGTTAGGGGTCTACCTTAATCCCAATAGTAATCCCCAGATCCTGATACAGGAGATAAAGGAGCAAAAGACAAACGTAGTGACTGAGTTCAAAGAAGTGTTCAGAGAGGAGCTGGGATGTTTGAAAAACTACTGTCACAAGATAAAACTTAGAGAGAATGCGAAGCCTGTCGTGGCCAAAGTCAGGAAGCTTCCCATAGCCATCCAGGAAGAGGTCAAGTCCGAATTAGTGAAATTGTGTAAGGCAGGAGTCATCGAACCAGTTGAGGCGACGGAATGGCTAGCACCCATCGTGGCCGCGAAGAAGAAGGATGGGTCGGTTCGGCTCTGCATCGACCTGAGGGCATTGAATAAGGAGGTTGTGGTTGATAGATTCCCCCTGCCCAACATCACTCAAATGATGAGCATGCTCGAGGGAGCAAAAGTGTTTTCCACTCTCGACCGCACCTCGGCCTACTTCCAGATAAAGCTGCACGAAGAGTCACAGGAACTCACAGCATTTGTGACACCCATGGGCGCATACAAGTTCAAGAGGATGCCTTTCGGGTTAGTCTCGGCGGCCGCCGTATTTCAGAGACTCATGGGGAACATTTTGAAAGGTGTCATGTGCTACCAGGACGATGTACTCATCTTTGCAAAGAACCAAGAGGAGCATGATGAGAGGCTGAGGCGAGTACTGGGGAGGTTCAGGTCACAAGGTCTAACAGTGAAAAAGGACAAGTGTGTGTTTGGCTGCGCTGAACTGGATTTCTTGGGACACAAGGTGACAGCTGAAGGAATATGTCCCAAAGTTGAACTACAAAACACCATTGTTAATCTAGCGCCTCCGACGAGTAAGGACGAAATCAAGTCGATGATGGGAATGTTGGAGTTCTATGGAAAATTTATAAAGAACCTGGCAGGAAGGACTTACGCCATCAGACTGCTGCTAAAGAAAGAGACAGAGTTCAACTGGAGTCAGGAGTGTCAGAGGGAATTTGAAGACGTAAAAAGGGCACTTGCAGAGGCCCCCAGCCTGAAGTCGTACATACCCAACCGGGCGACTGTGGTCACCACCGACGCAAGCGCTAAGGGACTGGGAGCAGTCCTCACCCAAGTAGGCAAGGACGGAGAAGAGACGATAGCCTTTGCCTCAAGGTCACTCCAGAAGTCCGAAAACAACTACTCGGTGATTGAAAAAGAGGCCCTGGCAGTATCATGGGCACTAGGGACATTCAGAGACTTCCTGTGGGGCACACAGTTCACTCTTCGTACCGACCACAAGCCACTGGTGGAAGTATTCAGCAAAAAAGGCCTGGATGCCATCTCCAGTAGGATCAGGCGGTGGGTGGTCGGACTTCAAGAATACACCTTCGGTGTCGAGTACGTCCCGGGAGCGCGAAATGTCGCAGCAGACTGTCTGTCAAGACTAGTAAAGGAGAATGAAGTGAGGGAGAGTCAAGAGGAAGTGGATGATGAAGCGGATGAACTACAGATGGAGAACGTCTGCGCCATCCAGAGGGCAGTAGGAGAGGAAGCGTGGAAGAATGCATTGAAGGAAGATGAGGTCTTGGAAGAGGTGTGCAAAAGAGTAAAAAACAGGTGGACACACGAAGATAAACAGGAGGGAAATCTGCGACCATACTGGGTTGTCAAGGATGAACTGTCCATAGTATACGAGTGCCTGTTCAGGGGGACGAGACTAGTGCCACCCACGTCGGTCAGAGACAACTTGGTTGAGATAGCCCATGAAGGACATATGGGCCTCACCAAGACTAAACAGAGACTCAGAGAGAGCTATTGGTGGCCAAGCATGGACCTTGCCACGGAAAGGAAGATTAGAGACTGCATTCCCTGCAGCAACAGTGACAAGCAAATTACACCCCCGATGGTATGCAGGCCGCCACCGTCAGGACCCTGGGAGGAGTTAGCATTGGACATCGTGGGTCCGTTGTCTGGAGAGTTGCACACGCCGTACATCCTAGTACTCATGGATATGCATTCTAGGTGTCCGGAAATAAAGTTAGTAAGTGAAGTCACTACTAAGACAGTCATAGGATTTTTGGAAGAGGTGTTCATCAGGGAAGGGCTACCCAGCAGCATTCTCACGGATAACGGAGTGCAGTTGTGTTCTAGGGAAATGGAAGACTTCCTTGGAGAGAGGAGCATCAGACACAAACGTTGCGCTCTGTATCACCCCGAAACGAATGGCATGGTCGAGCGTTTTAAAGAAACCCTCAAGGAGAGCATACAGTTGGCCAAGGCCAGTGGTTTAAGCTGGAAAGAAGAAGCATGGAGGCGGGTAGAAGCATACAGGTTCACACCTCACCAAACGACGGGTGTCACACCATTCGAGTTACTCCGCGCAAGGATACCTAACACCAAGCTATCCCCGGACTGGATGGGGTGGCACAAGGGTTGGTCAAACCACTCTAGAGAAGTCAAAAGCCAAGAGAGACAAGAGGGAGCAATGGCAAAAAGGAAGGAAAGATATGACCAGTTGAAATCCACACGAGAGGCCAGATACAAAGTAGGGGACAGCATCAAGATCAGAACCCCACGAGGGAGAGCTAGCTGGTCAGGGTACAGTAGTCCAACCAAGATCACTAAATTGTTCAAAAATGCTGTGAAGACCCAAGAGGGGAAGATCTGGAATCTGGGGAGAGTAGTGAGATTTCACCCACCCGGGCAAGACTCAAACAGTGAGGGGGTGAGTGATGCGGAGAGGAACTGAAGGCCCAACACTAAGATACTGTTACCATCTCCCCACCCCAGTGTCAGGCACAGCCGGAGAGTGACCTGACCCCCCAGACACTTTGATCAATATGTCATGATGTAATATTTGGCGGGATTGTTGTATTGTTCTATTTCTTGTGTTCTTTCATGCAGGGGAGGGGGATGTGTGGTATCTTCCGCCTGCATTCCCCCCCGGCGACTCCGCGTGTGATGGAGCTGCTCGCGGTGACATCACTTAGAATGTCACCGCGACCAGCGTTCCAAGGCGAGCGCCGGGGGTATGAGAAGAAGCTGTTGACTAGGAGGCTGTGGCTGAGTTCGCAGGGTTGCCACTTATAATAATAAAGTCCAGGAGTTATATCTACATGGCGTATCGTGCCTTATTTGGCCCTCACCACAGTCAGCCCCAGTTTTTTTTAGGATGGGTATCAGTAGTGCCTGTTTCCATAGAGAGGGGAAAAACCAGACTTCAATGAAGAGTTCCAAATATCTAAAAGGGGTTTAATCAATAGAGGTGCTAAGTCACTCAGGACATGAGCTGGGGCGGGGTCCAAAGGAGAACCAGATTTACATTTCAAGTATAAAGATAGAGCATGGTCTTCCGTTAGTGGACTGAATGAGGTAAACACTTCCGCACAGTTGATGGGCTGGACTGGCGGTACAGTGAAAGAGATAAGCTGGATGTTTACTGTGATCTTGTTTATTTTCTCATAGAAAAAGTCGGAAAGTCCTTCACTGAGTGATTGGCTTGGGGTGATAGGGGAGGCCATTGCAGAAGGATTCGCAAAATCCTTGACAATGTTAAAAAGAGCCTTAGTAGAGTTTTCTGCTCTTTGAATTTTATCTGCAAAGTACTCTTTCATAGTCAGTCGTTTCAGTTTGTGGAATTCTTTTAGCGCAGATCTGTAGCGGGCTTTGGCTGCTAGGTCATAACCCCGGCGCCAACTTCGCTCCAGTTTCTTACAGTTACTTCTGTTTTCTCGCAGGGACTTAGTAAACCAAGGGGCCGAGGGTTTGGATCTTAAAGAAGAAAGTTTTTTCAAAGGGGCAATCTGCTCAATAGCTTCAAGAAGGTTTTTATTGAATGAGGCTACACGATCATTAAGATCGTTAGCTGGGGAGGTCAAAGTGATGTTAAATCCCTGTTCCAAGGCAGGGTAGGTAACTTTGTGCCAATTTCTGCCCTTGTCTCTGCAAATAGTTTCTATCCTAGATGACTTGGACATAGACACAATGAAATCAGAGTGTTTAAGGGAGAGATCAGCCGTAACGGCTATTAGTGAGTTCAGAGCCGACTGATGGGAACGTGGGGGGTTATACACCAACAGGCCAGAGAATATGGCAGCAGAAGACTCAGTAATGGAAAAATAGAGAGCCTCTATAGGCTCAATGTTATGAATTTTCCTAGAGGTAATGGTAAAATGGTCCCGTAGAATAACAGCAATACCTCTGCCTGGTTTCGAACCCTCGCGGCTTATTCCTGTGAAATGATAGCCCGGGGGGATAGCTAGGGCAATGTCTGGATTGGACGTGTCCTTAATCCAGGTCTCCGTGAGGAAAAGTAATAATAACCAAATGTCGCTTGAGTGGCAAGGCAGAGAGCGGCAATTCAGTAGGCCAGCTGTGAGGGATCGAGTGGAAGGGGGGGGGCTTTGTAATAGGAGAGGGGGATCTGGAATTTGTGACAAAAGAAAAGGAGCATTTATCACATATAAAGTTGGAGTGGCATGGGGACGCCAAATTGCAACGGGTCTCAGGGAAGCAGGGGGCCCGATTCAATGCCATGAGCTGGGATCTAGACCAATGTTGATAAAGGCAGAGAGGGGGAGCGGCAGCATGCCTGGCCCTAGGCACGGAGCTGGCGCAGACGGGCTCGACTTTGGCGAGCCTTCGGCGCGCCGCCGGCGCGCCCGCTGCGCTCGTCCGCTGCACTTCCGGTGCCAAGGGACCATTTATGCTTGTGGGGCGGGAGGGGCCGAGCACTAGACCGCTCGCCGGCTCCTCGCCTCACACAAGATGGCGCCCAAAGTAGTCGAACCCAGCCAGACCTTAGTCGTCTGTGGTGGGGGCTACAGCGCTTCAGGGAGAGGCAGGTAATTCCCAGTATGTAAGCGCTGAGTGCGCAAAGACAGTAAATGTTTTAAAATTGTGGGCGAAAGTAAAGAAACATAAAATACAATGTATTTGTGCGAAAAAGCAGCAGCGGACCTTAGAATGCCGCACCTAAACTCCAGTGCCAATTAGTCCATATTCAAGTAGGTTTGTTGTTGTGCTGCCAACCCCGACACCAGCTGCTGTTTGGCGTCGCTGTGCTTTCCAGATAAATTGAATAGTTTTTTAGATACTCATGGGGGCGCACCAAAATGAAAGTCCAAAAAAGAATTAAGTAGAAAAATGTTCTTTATTATCCTTGTCCAGCTAAAAAGTACATCAATAAATTATGTAGCGAGTTCAGCCATTAAAACGCGTTTCACTCCCTACCAAGGAGTTTCTTCAGGGCTGAAAAAACAATAAAAAACAAATATTCCCATCAGTTTCCTGCATAGCCAAGCCTGTACAGATTTTTCCTTTTGACATTACATCATATGTAGGTTCTTTGTAGAACACAAGTTTCCCTGAGACCAGGGAAAACAAGAAAACGACACAGTAGCCAAATAACAGGGAAAGACTGATCAGTGAAGAATTTGTTAATACATAAAAAGTCCTTTTCTAAGCGGTTTCTGCCACGGAAGGGGGAGGGTTTGCATGGAGAGCCGTTAAGAAAAGTACAAAACATATGATGAAATCACATGATAATTACAAAACATATGATGAGATCACACTGTAGTTTTAAAACTATAGTTTTTTAGAAAAAAGGTCCCCACAGGGAGAGATGGGTTAACGTCAGTAGAGGAAAAACACATCTCTCACTTTACAATAACATAAACATTTATAGGTCCAACATGCTATTTCACATTCATGAGTAAGTAAGAAGAATCTGTATAGTCTCACTGTTTTTCCTTCATAGGTAGAAGAGAATGCACCAATGCTGGCTGTAAATTCGTATAACCATTCTCCAAGGAGTACATTCCGCAAATTTTTATCTTGTTGTACCATTCAATTTAAGAAAGACTAAAGAGGTTATGTATACATAAATAGCATATTTGAACACTATACATCATGTCTTGTCTCTTTTCTGACATTTGTATCATAACTTTCTCAACCCACATTCAAAATAAACCATCCTCCTTTCAAACCGTTTTTGTCGGGTTGTGGCTTGGGGTCAAGAGGGCAAGGAACGAAAATTGGAGTGATAGTTTGGACATATTTCTCCTATTTGTAAGTGACAAAGAAGGGTATGCTATAAAGACTTTGGTTCTTACCGCTGCAGATGTTTTCGCGGTATTGCGTTTTAGAGTTCCCTCTGTAATCACACTAGTAATTCTCCGGATCTTTTCTTCATTCCGGTATGGTTCTAATCAGTATAGAAAATCAGTATAAAAACTTTTGTTTTGCACTATGTCAATATTCTATTAACATTTTCCTATGGTATCATCCATTAGTTCCCTTATTGAGCATACCTTAAAATTCTATGAAGTACCGCTCCTCCCTTGTCTTCTCTCGTTATTGCGGACTTTGTATATTTTGTCCAAGAAGCAGTTCTGGTACTCCAGTGGTTACCCGTCCCTGACTGTATTTGTTCGAGGTGGGTACAGTGCTAGATGATAAAGAATAGACACTAAGTCCATCATATATTCCTATTAACACAATCTGCTATACATTTGCCCTTTATATTATAGGACCTTCTCAACCGGATAGTCCAGAATCCTAATAGCCCATGCTCACAAGTTGAAAAGATATCAGTAGGGTAAGAGTGCAACGTATATGTATATATAAAAGAGTTTTTAATTCTCTCATGCTGTTTCAGATATTTTAGCAGATTTTAGTTTTCTCATGCTGTATCATATTATCATTATAGCGAGTCATCCTACCCTATATCATAGTTTCCTACGCCAATAGCGCTTCCCAAACTATGCTGGTAATGAAGATCAAGGGTTCACAGACTAAAAAAACATCCTTATTCTACCTAGCATGAGAGAACAAGTAGATTTAGACAAGCACTCCACATGGCTTCACTACAGTTACCGTCTGTACGGGTAGTTAGACTAATTAAACTCCCCCAAAGGTTAAAGGAAAACCCATGGAGGTACCAATATAGAAACCAAAAGTAGCTTATATGTATACCAAGCACTCACTAGCAATGCTGTACCCCACTCATCCATTAGTGTTAGGTTTTGGAAGCCCAAAATGGATGTTCGCTACACTCCTAACCCCATCTCTCACCTGTAGTGTCAGTCGTTTGATTTCAGCGTCTCGGCATGGCTGGTTCCAAGCTGAGTTCGCCATTGTTGGGACCGTCTTATATGCTAAGGAGAACTAGCCCATTGGTCAATCCAGTCTCGTCCCCGTAATTGTTTTCAGTGGATATACTTTTTCCCGCTTCGGTCGCCATCTTTAAATGGGCAAATCTACGCAACAAGTGTATTTGTTACTTGTTATTTGTATATTTAAAGAGTGTCAGTAAGCGTGTTCTATTTTATAAAAAATTAGGGAAACCTTTCTGTGCATTTTTCCGCTTATTGTGAAGTAACACTAGTTGGTATGAATATTCTCACTGTATATAAATGCAACTAATGTCTGAATACTGAATAACGTTATTGTTTTTTGGTGTGTCATCTACAACTGTCTTCATTCAATTGTGTTTCTTTCACTTTGTAAATAATGTATATTGGTATGTGTGTATAGGTGTAAATATTGTATTCATGTACTCACTGTTGTGACAGTCTTTGGTTTGCCCATGCGTTTGATAAATCTGAAAAACTAGATAAAAAATTAAATAAATTTGTTTTGGTACAGAAGACCTTGGCTACGTAGTACATATCGACTGCGTGACTGTTACTTATGATACATATTAAGTAGTCATTGTTATAACTTATACGTTTGACTAAAACTGTTATCACACGCAGACATAGAAAGTATCTCTATTACAAAACCATGACGCGCATCTAAGTATAATTTCGCATTGAGATGCGCCAGTCCATCTATGAATTTACTTCGGTGACCATTAGTTAAAACCCTGGCAAAAAGTAGAATTTAAACTATCACTGCCGGATTAGACTAATATGTAGTGTGATAACCTACTTGTCTGGCTTTAAACGGCCATCACACTAAGACGCTGTAACAAAAACCGCAGGGGTACATTCAACGATTTAACAATTTCCCCCCCCTTTGTAGATTCGTTTTAGAAACGTCGATTGAATACGCCGTTTCCAACATCTGCCCAAGTGAAAAACTCCTTTAAGAGCAGGTAAATTATCATCTAAACAAATACAAGGCGTTTTTCGAAAGTCTTGCCCTTAAGCCAGCTACAAGTAAATAGTTCTACCAACAATGTTACAAATTCGTATATTTTTTCTTACTTGTAATTGTTGGATTGTTCTGCTCATGAATACAATACTTTAACAACAGGATACATTTGTAACAACAGGATATCTCTGTAAAAACAGTCATTATCAGCTAAATGTAAAGTCATTGTCACATTTTTCCACCCAGCGATTACACAAACATTATAATCTTTTTATAGATACGCTGTTGAGACGCGGATTGAACTTACCGGTCCTATTTCTCTTGATTTATTCATTTTTCTCAGCAAGCAGGTAATTTTAAGACATTGATAAATAAGTACAATGGACAAGATTTTTTCATAAGATAAATATTTGTAACTATACTCTATTGTCTATGGTAGGTTGTCAGATTCTTCCAGTCTAGATACTTTACAGAGAATTATTAGGATCAAGTCAACATTTAGGTACAAGAGGTGTAAAAAGATGAAGACACCCGTTGTAATTTTGGGGTTGTCCCTTAGGTACCAAATAAACAGATATTAGTAATAGACAAGAATAGAAGGATCAAAGTGGACATGTTTGTATGAAATGTTTACAACAAATACATGTATAGTATTACAAAATATGTCACTGCCCCAAATAATCAACATGGACACAGTACTGATACTTTGTAATGTGATAAAACGTGTCAAGTAATGCCCTAAACCATAAAATTATTTATCACTGTATCAACTTCAGTTCCAAAATGTGGAGCTCAGTTGTTACATCATAGTATTTTGTAGACAATGCAAGTGAAGTATTACATTTGTACTAGAAAGTGCTACATAGCCCTATTTTGCGCACAGTTTATAGTTTTTTAATTTTTTATTGATGGAAGGTAACAAAATGATTATTGTATCTTTCACAGGGGGTCTCTACTCTCTAACGATTGAATTGTCCTGAGGATGGCCTTAAGGATTTAACAAGTACAAGGCCGAAACCTCGACTTCTTTGTCCGCATCTTTGAAGTTGAAAGCACTCAGACATAAGAATCATTGTTTTAAGTTTTGCAAGATTCAATGTTAAAAACTTTCTAAGAGTGGACCACAACGCAAGTGGACGTGATGAACAATTGATTTTTTCCTGTCCACTTGTCTTTGATGAATTTCTTATTGTAAAAAGTACCCTTCTTACTCAAACATATATAAAGTGATATTATTTTATCAACTCTATAACCGTGTAGCTTTTTCTTCCTTCTGAGTATTTTGTTCACCATGTCCAAATTCATGTGACAATTGATAACAATAGCAGGTTTCAAATTAATTCAGTTGATCAGAAGTATAAATGTATAAACGATCGATTACCTGTGATTTAATCCTTGAAAGAAATCCCTTGTTGGCACCATAATTGAATTACATTTCAGCCCAAGCTCGCAAGGGTTTATTGGGTAACCCACCCCTTCCAAAACTATATTTAGCACAGATTTTTATTTGCTGTGGGCCACTGTACCAAGTGGTTTAAATAACCCTACAACTTCAGAACAAATTACTCTATGTCTGAAGCAGAGACTCTAACATATTCTGATGAATATGTGCTGAAAATAGCATTGGGACCCTCATTATTAGGCAACAGGGGTTCAGCAACCAATCCACCCTATGAATCTGACCTAAATCAATTAGAACGGCTAAAAAAAAAGTTGGTCAGAATCGAATTGCATGCAAAGTTCTTGACAGCTTGCTTGCACTCCAACATTATACCATCTGGCCGGCAGATTAAAAATGTTCCCATCATCTTTATAGATGATGATATCTTTCAATCAGGATTTAGCTTTGCAGCAAACAAATGCTCCAGAACATGGAAGGTTTTAAGTATTGAAACAGCGGCCAGACAAGTTAAGCTATTACTTAAGGAAATAGAAACCTTGGAGAATAAGATCTCGAGCAATGCTGATACAACCGATGCCAAAGCTTTATTAGAAAAGGTGGCAGCAACAATAAAAGACTTTGAGGAGTTCAATGCCCAGAAGAAAACTGAGAAATTACAAAAAGACATACGCAGGTACAATAAAGAACGTACTTATCCCTATCTCCATAAAGACTACTATCAAAACCAGGTTAGTCAACAAGGTCAGGGAAGCCTTCAAGGCGGTTCGAACCAATACCAACAAAAGAGAATCACCTTTTCAAAGACAGGTTCTGACACAGACGGGGTAGACACCACATCAGGTCCCCAAAGACAACACTACGAACCCCAACACTCCACCTCTAGGCAGCCTTTTTTAGGACGGGGCAGGAGAGGGTCCGGACCACCTCGGAGACCACGGGGAGCGAGACGAGGTTGGTACCGGTATCAATATACACCGGGGCAGAGACAAACCTGCAACCAACACTACGAATGGTAGATAAAGAGAGAAATATCTGTATTGAGTAGAAAGGGACTGGATGGAGGTTGGTTGAGCGAGAAGGAAGCATCTTTTTTGATCAATCAAGCACCCACCATTTCAGCAATTTACATCCTCCCAAAAATACACAAAGATGCAAATACACCCCCTGGCAGGCCTATAGTTTCAAGCTGCAATTCTTTGCTGAAACCATTAGCAGAATATTCTGATTTTTTCATCTGACCATTTGCAGTAGGTGCAAGTAGCTACATCAGAGACACCACTGCAGTGATTAACATACTAGAACATCACCTTTTTGATCCTACAAAAGAGATAATGGTCACCATGGACATAGAGCGTCTATATTCAAACATTCCACAATCCGAAGTTTTAAGTTTTCTTGAGCAATTACTGAATACAAGACATATACCTCATGATGTCCCAACAGACTTTGCGATAGATTGCATAAAGATCTCTTTGTGTGAAAACTTTTTTCTGTTTGAGAGAACTTTTTATAAACAGCTTAAAGGGGTAGCCATTGGGGCAGTATATGCCCCAGACATAGCGAACATCTATGTTGCAAACGTTGAAGAACAACATGTCAAGAGTGCGCTCAATCCATATCTAGCCAACATTTCATGCTGGCTTAGATATATTGACGATATTTTCCTCATTTGGAGAGGTACTGACGAGCTCCTAGTTCAATTCCATCAATGGCTTAACAACATAAATCCTCATCTCAAACATACAATGGAAAAAGATTCTAAAGAGATGCACTTCCTAGATATAACCATCAAATCAGGTGAAGACAATGCGCTCTATACCACCCTTTAGACAAAACCTACAGCGAGGAATTTGTTGTTAAAATACACTAGTCACCACCCAAAGGCACTCATAGATGGGTTGCCCTTTGGACAATTCCTCAGACTAAGACACAATTGTACAAAACGATCTCACTATTTCTTTGAAGCAAAGAAACTAAAAGTCAAATTAGCAGCAAGAGGTTATCCTAACAAGCTCCTCAAGACTTACCTAAAAAGGGCTTGGTATAATAATCGAGAAGCCTTACTTGAGATAAAAGAACGTACGAAAACATTGGTCTGTGTCACCACTTTTAGGACCATGACGCAACAGATTAAAAAAATAGTGACAAAGAACTGGTCCCTATTAAACAGTCTCCCAGAGCTACAAAGTAAACCCATGTTTACTTTTAAACATGGACAGAATTTGAGGGACAAATTGGTCCGTGCCTATGACCAACAGAACAACGCAAACATAGTGGACAATATGAGGCAACTGGCACCAATAAAAGCTTATTACAAATGCAATCATTGTATGGCGTGTGCAACAACGGAAAAAATATCAAATCATTCACTCTAAATGGCAAGGAGACGGAGTTGAAACAATTCTCCAATTGCAAAACCACAAATGTGGTGTACTGTGTGAGATGTCCTTGTGGGCTTCCATACATTGGGAAAACAACCCAGATGGTCAAGCAAAGAATATTACAGCACCAATCTCGGATACGCTGTAACGTTGAGAATGCCGCACTAGTTGAGCATTACAGAACCCAGAAACATAGCGAAAAGGAAATGGATTGGAGGGTCATTGAAGTGGTGAAACCCACCATAAGACAAAAAAACATAGATCAGATCTTAACTAAGAAAGAGAATCGATGGATTGAGGCAGCAAACAGTATAAAATACGGTTTAAACTCAGCAACAGAGTGGCATACACTGGCTTGTCTTAGATGAAAAAAACAATGTAGATTGTGTGCGGCATTCAAGCCGACAGTTAAAGCATATACAACTACAGCTAACATGAGCAATCAAACAGTCTATAATCAAGCTGCTGTCTTTTATCTGTTCATATCAGCTATCAATATTCAACAATTTAATTTTATCATACCATCTACATTATTCAGAAAATGGTACCACATAGAACTACATTCTGCAGTTTTTTGGCAATGTAATCATGAATGAGATTGTGTATGTTTTGTTTAAACATTGATAATATTCACAATTATACTGTATTTGTCGTTTACGAGAAATAATAGACTGCAATGTCTGTAAACTCTTTCTATACTGTGAGTGCATACTTCAGCGACAGTTGTAAGAACTAAAAAATCGGTTATCCTATATCCAGGATTGATTAGATTTAACCCGCAACAAAAAGTAATGTGGAGGTTATTAAATGAATACCCCATCTTCAGATTCGCAACTGTAACTGTGAGAACATCCTTAAAATAGTGCTAGCAATGCAAGTCAGATTCAATAATCACTAATTCAGACAAATCTCAGATTTATTCAATGAAATGCCGTCTGTTTATAATATCCTCATTATAAAATTTTCCAATTTACACTTTAGAAACATACAGAGGTTCCCAACAGCTATAGTCTCCAGTTTGGCTTAGATATAAAGGTATCTACAAATATAAGAGGCTTTCATGAGAAATTACCCATTCAAAGATGGCCGCCAAATTTCAATGAAACATCGAGATAATTTTCACGGGGCGGGCACAATTAGGTATTTAAATCGGAAGTAGGCACGTCATCGCTGAGTTATTCTCTCGCGAGACGACGCCACGTTTGAGACTGATTCGAAATTGGATATACAAAAAGTAAGTTCTACGTCAAATGTCTCAGTTAATACCGTCAGCTTATTGATTTGTCTAAATTCAGTAATGTTAACACTATGATTGACGGCATAAATATTAAGTAGTCATTGTTATAACTTATACGTTTGGCTAAAACTGTTATCACACGCAGACATAGAAAGTATCTCTATTACAAAACCATGACGCGCATCTAAGTATAATTTCGCATTGAGATGCCCCAGTCCATCTATGAATTTACTTCGGGGACCATTAGTTAAAACCCTGGCAAAAAGTAGAATTTAAACTATCACTGCCGCATTAGACTAATATGTAGTTTGATAACCTACTTGTCTGGCTTTAAACGGCCATCACACTAAGACGCTGTAACAAAAACTATTAGACTAAAATGCAGTTTGAGAACCAACTTGTCTGGCTTTTATATGGCTATCATACTAAGACGCTGTAACAAAAACCGCGGGGGTACATTCAACGATTTAACAATTCCCCCCCCCTCCTTTGTAGATTCGTTTTCGAAATGTCGATTGAATACGCCGTTTCCAACATCTGCCCAAGTGAAAAACTCCTTTAAGAGCAGGTAAATTTTCATCTAAACAAATACAAGGCGTTTTTCGAAAGTCTTGACCTTAAGCCAGCTACAAGTAAATAGTTCTACCAACAATGTTACAAATTTGTATATTTTTTCTTACTTGTAATTGTTGGATTGTTCTGCTCATGAATACAATACTTTAACAACAGGATGCCTTTGTAACAACAGGATATCTCTGTAAAAACAGTCATTATCAGCTAAATGTAAAGTCATTGTCACATTTTTCCACCCAGCGATTACACGAACATTCTAATCTTTTTTTAGATACTCTGTTGAGACGCGGATTGAACGTACCGGTTCTATTTCTCTTGATTTATTAATTTTTCTCAGCGAGCAGGTAATTTTAAGACATTGATAAATAAGTACAATGGACAAGATTTTTTCATAAGATAAATAATTGTAACTACACTCTATTGTCTATGGTAGGTTGTCAGATTCTTCCAGTCTAGATACTTTACCGAGAATTATTAGGATCAAGTCAACATCTAGGTACAAGAGGTGTAAAAAGATGAAGACACTCATTGTAATTTTGGGGTTGTCTCTTAGGTACCAAATAAACAGATATTAGTAATAGACAAGAATAGAAGGATCAAAGTGGACATGTATGTATGAAATGTTTACAACAAATACATGTATAGTATTACAAAATATGTCACTGCCCCAAATAATCAACATGGACACAGTACTGATACTTTGTAATGTGATAAAACGTGTCAAGTAATGCCCTAAACCATAACATTATTTATCACTGTATCAACTTCAGTTCCAAAATGTGGAGCTCAGTTGTTACATCATAGTATTTTGTAGACAATGCAAGTGAAGTATTACATTTGTACTAGATAGCGCTACATAGCCCTATTTTGCACACAGTTTATAGTTTTTTAATTTTTTATTGATGGAAGGTAACAAAATGATTATTGTATCTTTCACAGGGGGTCTCTACTCTCTAAAGATTGAATTGTCCTGAGGATGGCCTTAAGGATTTGACAAGTACAAGGCCGAAACATCGACTTCTTTGTCCGCATCTTTAAGTTGAAAGCACTCAGACATAAGAATCATTGTTTTAAGTTTTGCAAGATTCAATGTTAAAAACTTTCTAAGAGTGGACCACAACGCAAGTGGACGTGACGAACAATGGATTTTTTCCTGTTCACTTGTCTTTGATGAATGTCTTATTGTAAAAAGTACTCTTCTTACTCAAACATATATAAAGTGATATTATTTTATCAACTCTATAACCGTGTAGCTTTTACTTCTTTCTTTTTTGTTTACCATGTCCAAATTCATGTGACAATTGATAACAATAGCAGAGCAGGTTTCAAATTAATTCAGTTGATCAGAAGTATAAATGTATAAATGATCGATTACCTGTGATTTAATCCTTGAAAAAAATCCCTTGTTGGCACCATAATAGAATTAACCTCATGTCAGGCAGGCTTCCGCCCATCACATTCCACCAAGAGGGTTGTCACTTCTGTCTTGGCAAACTTAGAGAGGGGATGGACACCAACTTGCCCCAGGCCCTTGTCCTCCTTGATTTGTCCGCCGCCTTTGACACAGTCGATCATTCCATCCTTCTTACCAGTGTCAAGGCAGCGGGCATCTGGGGGTCTGCCCTGGCCTGGCTCGACTCCTTTCTTAGAGATCGTACTCAGGCTGTCCATCTCGGTGATTTCTCTGCTCCCTCACGCAAGGTGCAGTGTGGTGTCCCTCAAGGTTCCTCCCTTTCCCCTCTTTTGTTTAATTTGTACATCTTCCCTTTGATTTTTGCTTTACAGCGTATGGAGGTCATGGTCTTCAACTATGCTGATGACCTCCAACTTATTTTCAATCTTTCACACTCCCCTAGTTCTATTCACAATTTCCAATCAGTCATGACTTTCATCGGGGACTGGATGAACTACAACAATCTCAAATTGAACCCGGATAAAACCGAGCTAGTACTCACCGGAGGTCATTGCTGTCCCTGGACCCCCACCTTTTGGCCCCCTTCTCTTGGCTCCCCCCGTCACCCTCCCTTTCAGCTAAGACATTAGGGATTACGCTGAACCAACACCTCACACTGCACTCCCATATTAGCACTGTAGTTTCTTCTTGCTTTTTCACCCTCCGTACTATTCAGAAGATCTCTCGTTTTATTTCTTTCCAGGCCCTGAAACTCATTCTCATGGCGCTGGTTCTATCGCGCCTGGACTACGGCAACATCCTGTACAACGGCATTCCTGCCTATGCCCTCCGACGACTCCAACTGGTCCAAAATCAGGCCTTCCCAAATCTCATCATGTGACCCCTCTGCTTAAGGCCCTGCACTGGCTTCCCATCAAAGAAAGCGCCCTCTTTAAGTTGGGTTGCACCACCTTTCAAGCCTGTGCTGGGACTGCCCCCGCTTTTATTAATTCCGAAATCAAGGCGTAAACTCCTTGCAGAGAGCTACGCTCATCTTCTCAGTCCCTTCTCTCTTTGCCACGGTTCAAGAAGACCAAACTGGGGGGGATGAAATTTGCTGTTCTTGCCCCTACCTTCTAGAACACCCCCCCCCACATAAGATCTGCAGTTTGCTATCTCAAGTTCCGCGGGGAACTAAAAACTTTTCTCTTCTTGCAAGCCTTCTCCCCTTAGCATCAGCTTCTCTGCTTCCTAGGGTATGCGTCCTTCAGCGCCAAGAAACCGCCTGGTAATTGTGCGCTCTATAAATACTTTTAAATTCAATTTCAAAGAGAGGACCGAAGAGGCCCTGTGGGGCTGGACCACTGACTTTTGTTGTTTTATCCCTTTCCCCTTCCTTGCTTCCATGCAGGGTAGGTGTTGTATACTCCCTGGGGGGTAGCACAAGGGTGAACTGGGAAACGTGCATCACCCCTGATGGATCTGTTCCTGAAGGTTTTTAAAAAAAACTTTATTTATATATTTTGCATCCGATACACATCTTATAAGATGCAGAAAGTACATCACAGCAACACGAAAGCCCTAAACATCGTTAGGCAAACAGATATACTGCTAATAATAGACAGAAATGCAGACACGCCATACATATGCAAACTGACTAATAAGGTGCATTAAACATTGCGGCAAGACCTTATCCTGTTATGGGACAGTAGAAAACAAATTGGTGGGAGTACAGGAGATTAGCTCCCCCCCTTCTTGACATCTGCAGTACATGTCACTACTGTTCGCTCTTGCATAGTAGTGCGGCGCGGGGTGCAACCAGAGGCCCAATGCGCGAGTGGTGCTAGGCTAGGTCCCAGTTGGAGGTGCTGTAGCGTCATTGAGGCCTGTGAGGCCAAGCTTGTTAGATGTAGGGGTCGGTGGCACGTTGCGTGCAGCTGCCCATGTGACGAACGGAGCCCAGATATCTTTGGGTCTGGATGCCGTTGGCATTAATTCCCAATATGCCACCAACATTTCCTGGCAGCAAGAGATATTCTGTATCCACCTGTTTACAGTGGGTGCGCCTTGTCCCCAGTGAATCGCAATGCGACGCTTGGCAAGGAGGCGCAAGGGGGCTTTGCGGGGGGTGGCCGACCGGAGGGAGGCTCTCCCCCTCGGGGAAGTTTGGGGCCCCGGAAGGAAGGGAGGGGGGAAGAAATGAAACGGGACACAGGAAGGGACTTGGGCTTGGTTGGGCTAGTTAGTAGGGTTGGGCACATTTTGGGCTGGAAGGGATAAAACCGGCCATTTTGGGTCACTGTGCACCATTTCGTGTGACAGTGACCCAGCAGCCGGGGGGCGTAGTTGGAGCGTTGTCTGATTTGGGAGTTGTAGCGTTTGGGGTTGTGTAAGGCTCGTGGGCTGTGGCGGTTTTGTAGGGGACGGTGAGCGGTGCATCGACTGAGGCGATTTGTGCACATCGGGCGAGGGTTAGAGGGCTTGACGGTGAGGCGGCGGGACGAAGGCGACGGTACCTGCTGGTTTGTGATGGCGGCGGTGGCGATGGCTGATCCCCGGGTGCGTGAAGCGCTGCGCCTCCTGGGGGAGGCTGGCAGGACATACCTCCTGCGCGAAGAAGTCAGGGTAAGGCCCCCGCGGCGCGCTGCGGATGGCGCCGCGGCGGCAGTGGCGGCGTGCGAGCCTCCGCGCTCGCGTGCGAGGAAGGGGGAGGGGGCGGGAGCTGGGGGTGGAGCGGCGCGAGGCGGCGGTCGGAAGGCGGCTGGCGCGCCGAAGACGCGAGGAGGTGTGGCGAGAGGGCGGGGTGGCCGGAGGAAGGCGCCGTTAGTATTTGTAGAGGACGCGGGGGGCCCGGGAGGGAGAGGGGAGATACGCGAGGGGGGGTCGGGAGGCGCGGAGAGGGGGACAGGGCCTGGCAGGGGAAGGGGTAGTTTACATGCCTCACAGGTCACAAGGAGGAGCACCAGGCTGGGGGTGGTGGGGGGTGATGGAGGGCAGGCGGAGGGAGAACACGTAAGGGGGGTGCCCAGGGAGGGGGGGGGATGCTGGAGGGGTGCAGGGTTGGGGGAGAAGGGGGTTGGGGGGGCTTCCAGCGCGGCGAGGAGGACATTCGGCGGCGGGGGGAGGGGTGGGGCAGGGGGGTGGGGTGGCGACGGAGTTGGTTTTGCCCCGGCATGCTGGACTTCCCCGTTTTTCTCTTGGCAGGAGGAGTTGGTAAGGGGCTCGGGTGAGCAGCATGCGGCTCCAACCCGCCAAGAGGATGGGCCGGCTCTGCCTAGTACGGGCGGTCGCGCTCCACCGAGGGACCATGTGCGTGCAGACAGCGGATGGCAGGGTCATAGGTCTCCAACGCCCCCCTCCCGATGGGTCGCTCCGGCCGCCGGGGGACGGGGATGGAGCAGCAATCTGGCAGGCAATACCGATTACCAACCTGGGGACAGGAGAAGGGAGAGTGTGGATTTGGGGTCGTTGATGGCAGCATGTAGGGACAAGGCGGGTCTGAGCAGGATGTCGGCAGGAGCGGTCATGGGGGGTGGTGTTGGAGAGGTGGAGTCGGAAGAGGAAGGGGAACTTTGGGAGGGCAGGGGGGAGGCTGGTAATGTTGTTGGCAGTGTTTTACAGGTATGCCCCCGGCAATCGGTGCCGCGAGTGACGGCCCCCCCAGCCGACCTGGTTAGGCGGCGGGATCCGGTGCGGACGCAAGCCTTGACGCCAGGTAAGACCAATACGGGGTCGGGGAGTGGCTTGGGCGGGCCTCATGGAGGCCAGGCGGGTGGGGGTGCGGTTGGTGGATGCCAGAGGTCAGTGGGGACAGATGCCGGCGGAGACGAGGTGCGATTGGTGAAGGGCAGATATGTTGCAGATGCGGGGGTAGGTACGGAGGCGGTAGGGGGCGCAGCGTCGGGGAGTACGGCGACAGGCGCGGCATCGGGGAGCACGGCGACGGGGGAGGCGGCGAAGGCCGGCGGGTCCGCGGCGTCCGGCGCCGGGGCGAAGGAGAGCTGTGAGGTGCCGGTCAAGAAGCTGCCGTACATGGGAGTGGCGAAGCCACTGGGGGCTCATTTGTCGCTGGCTACCAAGGAAAAGATATGGAAGGGGGAGTATGTGGAGATCTTGAGGTTGCTTCACAGGGAATTGATGGCCAAGGAAGGGTCGAAGGAGGAGGAGCAGGAGCTAGCTAGGCGTCCGAAGGTGCCTGTCACTATTGAGAATTGGTCGGCAGCTTTCCTGATCTATGCCAGTGTGTACTGTGAGAAGTACCCGGATAGAGCGGTCGCGCTGTTCAAGTACATGGACGTGGTGCGACGGGCACAGGTGACATACGGAGGTAATGCTTGGTCACATTATGACGAGGAGTTTCGGGCGCGCATGGCGTCGGATCCGGAGGCAAAGTGGGGGGAGTTGGATGCCGACCTCTACCAACAGACGATGAGTGGGGCGAAGTTTGGCCGCACCATTTTCACGGCCAGTGGGTTGCCACTGGCTCCGCCCCCCTTTTCGGCCCGCCCCACCCGTGGGGGGGTGGGGGCGGGGGGAGCCGGTAACGGTCAGAGCTGCGGGACCTGCTGGGATTTCAACAGGGGTTCCTGTCTCCGGCAGGTGTGCCGTTTTCGGCACGAGTGCTCCGCATGTGGGAGGCGACACCCGGAAGCGCGATGCTGGGGGCCTGGGGGAGGCCCAGCACAGGCTCATTTCCCGGCTCCCGGGCCCAGCAGGGGGAGGGGAGGAGGAAGGGGGGGCAGGCACCCTGGGAAAAGGCTGGTACACCGGTTAGGCTGGATCGGATAGAGCCGTTGTTGGAGGTGTATCCGCGGGCGGACGATGCGGCCGTGTTGCGTCGGGGTTTCAGGGAGGGTTTCCGGTTGGGGTACGAGGGTCCGCGGATTGCTCGGTGGGCGGAGAACCTGAAGTCCGTGAACGCGCACAAAGGCATCGTCCGGGAGAAGCTCTTTAAGGAAGTGAAGGAGGGGAGGATGGTGGGGCCTTATGCAGAGGCGCCGTTGCCAGATTTGATCATCTCCCCCATTGGAGTGGTCCAGAAGAAAGAGCAGGGCCAATTCCGGCTGATTCAGCATCTCTCGTGGCCGGAGGGCGCGTCGGTGAACGACTTTATCTCGGCGGAGTTGGCGTCCGTGTCGTACTCGTCCGTGGACGTCGCGAGGAGGTTGGTGACGACGGCGGGTCCGGGGGCGCTCATGGCAAAATGCGATGTAAAATCGGCTTTTTCGGTTGCTGCCGGTTCACCCGGCGGATCATCAGTTGCTGGGGATTCAGCTTGATGGGCTCATCTTTGTGGATAGAGCGCTTCCTATGGGGTGTTCCGTGTCGTGTGCCTTGTTTGAACGGTTCAGCTCCTTTTTGCAGTGGGCTTTTTCCTGGCGCACAGGCTCTGAGGCGATTACGCACTACCTGGATGACTTCTTCCTGGTGGGTCGGCCCGGTTCGACGGACTGCCAGCAGAGTCTGGACAGTTTTACGGACCTGATGGGTCACCTGGGGGTTCCGTTGGCGCCAGAGAAGACGCAAGGGCCCAGCACGGTGCTGTCGTTCCTCAGGATAGAGCTCGACTCAGCGGCCATGGAAGCACGCCTGCCGGAGGACAAGCGGGCGGTTATGGTGGACTTGGTGAAGAACATGTTGGCCAGGCAGAAAGTGTTGGTGCGCGAGGTGCAGGTGTTGCTGGGACATTTGAATTTCGCTTGTCGCGTGGTGCGCGCGGGGCGGACTTTCTGTCGGCGGCTGGGTTTGGCGTTGTCCGGTTTGACACTGCCGCATCATCATGTGCGGATCTCGGCGGGCGCGAGGGAGGATCTGGCCATGTGGTTGGCGTTTTTAGAGCGTTTCAATGGCGTGCCCATGGCACCCCCGGAAGACTGGGAGTGGGACGTGACGATGTCATCGGATGCGGCAGGAGTCGGAGGCTTTGGACTCTACTGGGCGGGCAGATGGTGCGCGGAGCAATGGCCGGAGCAGTGGCAGGCAGGGGGTAGGAGCATTGCATTCTTGGAGCTGTTCCCGTTGGTGGTGGCTGTGACAGTGTGGGCGCAGAAGTTGGCGCACAGGCGGGTGTTGTTCAAGGTGGACAATATGTCAGTGGTGCAGGTAGTGAACCGGCAGTCCGCGAGGGAACCACAGGTGCTGAAGCTGATGTGCGTTTTCGTCTTGAGGTGTTTGGAACACGATATCTTGTTCCAGGCTCAGCAAGTGCCGGGAGTGGACAATGACATTGCGGATGCTTTGTCTCGTTCTCAGTGGCGGAGGTTCCATGGGCTAGCCACGGAGGCGGCGGCGGTCAAGACGGAGGTGCCGAAGGAGCTGTGGTTGGTGGGAGAGCGCGGGTCGTTCAGTTGGTGAGGTCGTCTCTGGCAGCGTCCACAAGGAAGAGTTACGAGCAGGCCTGGATGGAATTTCTGCGCTCTGGAGCGGTAAGGCAGCAGGGCAAGTGGTGTCGGGAGGAGCAGGTGGTGCGTTTCATGCTGGGGTTAATGGACAAAGGTTTGGCAAGAGTGACAATCGCGGGTAAACTGGCAGGAGTGGCCTTCATGGGCAAGCTGTGGTGTGGGTATGCACCCTCGGCGGGGGAATTGGGGGGGCGACTACTGGAAGGGTGGGAGAGGGAGAGAGGGGCTCAAGCGCGGAAGAGGCGGCCGATTACGGAGGACATGTTGGCAGGTCTGGTGGGCCAGTTACCGCTGGTGTGCAGGGATCAGGCGGAGACGGTGCGGTTTTCCACATTGATGTCGTGGTTGTATTTTGGAGCCTTTCGGGTGTCGGAGTTGGTGGGTTTGAGGGGAGGTACGGGGTTGACGTGGGGGGAAGTGGAGGTCAGAGGCCGGGAGGTTGCGGTGCGGCTTCGGTGGTCCAAGACTGATCAGTGGGGGAAGGGTACGTGGGTGTTGTTGGGTCCGGGGGGAACAGAGGTGGTGTGTCCGGCGGAGTGGGGGAGACGGCTGGCGAAAGGAGGAGTACAGGATGGTTCGGAGGTTTTTGGCAGGAGTGGGGGGGGGACGTGTGACGGCGGCTCAGTTGTTGTGGGTCCTGCGGCACGCCCTGCGGTCTATGTGTGAGGACCCGAGGGAGTTCAGAACGCATTCATTTTGCATCGGTGCGGCGACGGAGGCAGCGCGGAAGGGCTGGGGGAAGGAGGAGATCAAACGGCGGGGGCGATGGAAATCGGACTGCTATAAGTCATATGTTAGGTTGCGAGGGGTAGTAGTGGATTGGCATGGATGTTTGGGCTCACTGCTTACATATGTCTCTTTGCAGGTGCGGTGGCGGGGCCTAAGGCGGCAGCAGTGTCCATATATGTGGTGGGCCATTCGTTTGTAAAAAGAGCGGCGAGGGCCGAGTGGGAAAAATGCAGGAACCTCAATCTGGAGCTGGACGAGCATTTGTTTAGGTGTCTGCCCAGATGTTGTGGTTATTCACCTGGGGGAAAACGACTTGGTGCAGTGCAAGGGGCTGGCGCTGGTGAAACAAATGAGGAGGGATTTGCTGGAGATCAGGAGGCAGTGGGCGGGGTGCTATGTCATCTGGTCAGAATTCATACCCAGTAAGTATGGGCGGAAAATCCGTTACGCTCGCGGATTTTGCGGATTTTCGGTAAATTCGCAATCCGCGAGATTTGCGAATTTCCCGCAAAATCCGCAAATTCGCACGCAGCGGATTTTTTTTGCGGCGCGCGGCGTTGGTGATACAATTTTTGCGGCGCGCGGCGTTTATCATCGTTTGCCGAGTTGTTTTTCTCGATATTTTGCGAGTGCTGCGCCATTTTGGATCTTGCTGTGTGATCCCGCGGGAATTTGGCGAGCGCGATTACGTCATCGCGGCTTGCCAACTTGCACAGTGAGAGTTTGTCAACGCGAGTACGGCGAGATCACGTCTCGCGGTACTTCGCAATTGCGAGATTTGAGATGCGGCGAGCAGCAACAATCTCGCACAAGCAAAAATATAAAATTTGCAATTCTGCACAAGAAATCCACCAGCAAGCAGCATAAACCTTCTTGAAATGATGATTTTTATCTGAATAACTCCTTAGGTTGACATTTGTCTGCACTTTTTTAGCGAGGAGTCCATTTTGGGGAGGGGGGAGGGGGTGGGAGGAAGGAAGTGCCCCACAGTATTCAACTTCCTGTTCCTGTCCAGCAGGCTCCTCCCAGTGCTTTGTCCATCTCCTGGTCACTTTTCATTTGGATCTGGAGCTGGAAGGATTACTTTTTGTGGATGCTGCTGGATATTTGGATTTGAGGCCTTTTTGACTTTCTTTGGATCACTGTTGGATTAGAAATTTTACAAGTAAGTTTGTTTGGGGCATTACAGTTGCTGCAATAAAAATTTTGGAATTTTCGATTTTTGGGCTGTTTTGGGGCCTTTTGCCCAGGGGTACTCAGTGGTGGGTGGACTGAGTCTTTCTGTGGGTTGTCTTGAACTTAAACATCATGGAGGCCATGGATGAATTGGGATTGTGCTGATTTATCTGTGTTTTTCGATTTTTGACCTGTTGTTGGGGCCTTGACCAGGGGTAGTGAGTGGTGCATGGGCCTAGTCTTTATGTGGGCTGTCTTGAACTTAAACATCATGGAGGGCATGGATGGAATGGGATTGTGCTGATTTTTCTGTGTTTTTCGATTTTTGACCTGTTGTTGGGGCCTTGACCAGGGGTAGTGAGTGGTGCATGGGCCTAGTCTTTCTGTGGGGTGTCTTGAATTTAAACATCATGGAGGGCATGGATGGAATGGGATTGTGCTGATTTTGCAGTGTTTTTCGATTTTTGGGGGTGTTCATGGGGACAGGCCATGTGGGTGGGGGGCATTTTGAGTGCTGGTACAGGCAGGCCCTGGCCATGTGCTAGGAGGCAAGTGGCCATTTTGAATGCAGGCTTTGTTGTTAGGCCTCCAACCATTTTGCCTACTTTTCAACCTTTATTTATGCCCAGGGGTAGTGAGTCTTGCATGGGCCTAGTCTTTCTGTGGGTTGTCTTGAATTTAAACATCATGGAGGCCATGGATGGAATGGGATTGTGCTGATTTTGCAGTGTTTTTCGATTTTTGGGGGTGTTCATGGGGAGGGACATGCCATGTGGCTGGTGGCCATTTTGAGTGCAGCTACAGGCACTGGCCATGTGTTGGCAGGCAAGTGGCCATTTTGAATGCAGGCTTTGTTGTTAGGCCTCCAACCATTTTGCCTACTTTTCAACCTTTATTTATGCCCAGGGGTAGTGAGTCTTGCATGGGCCTAGTCTTTCTGTGGGTTGTCTTGAATTTAAACATCATGGAGGCCATGGATGGAATGGGATTGTGCTGATTTTTCAGTGATTTTCGTTTTTTGGGCCTGTACTTGTGGCCTTTTCACCAGGGGTATTTGAGTCTGGCATGGGCCTAGTCTTTCTGTGGGCTGTCTTGAACTTAAACATCATGGAGGGCATGGATGGAATGGGATTGTGCTGATTTTTCTGTGTTTTTCGATTTTTGACCTGTTGTTGGGGCCTTGACCAGGGGTGGTGAGTGGTGCATGGGCCTAGTCTTTCTGTGGGGTGTCTTGAATTTAAACATCATGGAGGGCATGGATGGAATGGGATTGTGCTGATTTTGCAGTGTTTTTCGATTTTTGGGGGTGTTCATGGGGACAGGCCATGTGGGTGGGGGCCATTTTGAGTGCTGGTACAGGCAGGCCCTGGCCATGTGCTAGGAGGCAAGTGGCCATTTTGAATGCAGGCTTTGTTGTTAGGCCTCCAACCATTTTGCCTACTTTTCAACCTTTATTTATGCCCAGGGGTAGTGAGTCTTGCATGGGCCTAGTCTTTCTGTGGGTTGTCTTGAATTTAAACATCATGGAGGCCATGGATGGAATGGGATTGTGCTGATTTTGCAGTGTTTTTCGATTTTTGGGGGTGTTCATGGGGCGGGACATGCCATGTGGCTGGTGGCCATTTTGAGTGCAGCTACAGGCACTGGCCATGTGCTGGCAGGCAAGTGGCCATTTTGAATGCAGGCTTTGTTGTTAGGCCTCCAACCATTTTGCCTACTTTTCAACCTTTATTTATGCCCAGGGGTAGTGAGTCTTGCATGGGCCTAGTCTTTCTGTGGGTTGTCTTGAATTTAAACATCATGGAGGCCATGGATGGAATGGGATTGTGCTGATTTTTCAGTGATTTTCGTTTTTTGGGCCTGTACTTGAGGCCTTTTCACCAGGGGTATTTGAGTCTGGCATGGGCCTAGTCTTTCTGTGGGCTGTCTTGAACTTAAACATCATGGAGGGCATGGATGGAATGGGATTGTGCTGATTTTTCTGTGTTTTTCGATTTTTGACCTGTTGTTGGGGCCTTGACCAGGGGTAGTGAGTGGTGCATGGGCCTAGTCTTTCTGTGGGGTGTCTTGAATTTAAACATCATGGAGGGCATGGATGGAATGGGATTGTGCTGATTTTGCAGTGTTTTTCGATTTTTGGGGGTGTTCATGGGGACAGGCCATGTGGGTGGGGGCCATTTTGAGTGCTGGTACAGGCAGGCCCTGGCCATGTGCTAGGAGGCAAGTGGCCATTTTGAATGCAGGCTTTGTTGTTAGGCCTCCAACCATTTTGCCTACTTTTCAACCTTTATTTATGCCCAGGGGTAGTGAGTCTTGCATGGGCCTAGTCTTTCTGTGGGTTGTCTTGAATTTAAACATCATGGAGGCCATGGATGGAATGGGATTGTACTGATTTTGCAGTGTTTTTCGATTTCTGGGGGTGTTCATGGGGAGGGACATGCCATGTGGCTGGTGGCCATTTTGAGTGCAGCTACAGGCACTGGCCATGTGCTGGCAGGCAAGTGGCCATTTTGAATGCAGGCTTTGTTGTTAGGCCTCCAACCATTTTGCCTACTTTTCAACCTTTATTTATGCCCAGGGGTAGTGAGTCTTGCATGGGCCTAGTCTTTCTGTGGGTTGTCTTGAATTTAAACATCATGGAGGCCATGGATGGAATGGGATTGTGCTGATTTTTCTGTGTTTTTCGATTTTTGACCTGTTGTTGGGGCCTTGACCAGGGGTAGTGAGTGGTGCATGGGCCTAGTCTTTCTGTGGGGTGTCTTGAATTTAAACATCATGGAGGGCATGGATGGAATGGGATTGTGCTGATTTTGCAGTGTTTTTCGATTTTTGGGGGTGTTCATGGGGACAGGCCATGTGGGTGGGGGCCATTTTGAGTGCTGGTACAGGCAGGCCCTGGCCATGTGCTAGGAGGCAAGTGGCCATTTTGAATGCAGGCTTTGTTGTTAGGCCTCCAACCATTTTGCCTACTTTTCAACCTTTATTTATGCCCAGGGGTAGTGAGTCTTGCATGGGCCTAGTCTTTCTGTGGGTTGTCTTGAATTTAAACATCATGGAGGCCATGGATGGAATGGGATTGTACTGATTTTGCAGTGTTTTTCGATTTCTGGGGGTGTTCATGGGGAGGGACATGCCATGTGGCTGGTGGCCATTTTGAGTGCAGCTACAGGCACTGGCCATGTGCTGGCAGGCAAGTGGCCATTTTGAATGCAGGCTTTGTTGTTAGGCCTCCAACCATTTTGCCTACTTTTCAACCTTTATTTATGCCCAGGGGTAGTGAGTCTTGCATGGGCCTAGTCTTTCTGTGGGTTGTCTTGAATTTAAACATCATGGAGGCCATGGATGGAATGGGATTGTGCTGATTTTTCAGTGATTTTCGTTTTTTGGGCCTGTACTTGTGGCCTTTTCACCAGGGGTATTTGAGTCTGGCATGGGCCTAGTCTTTCTGTGGGCTGTCTTGAACTTAAACATCATGGAGGGCATGGATGGAATGGGATTGTGCTGATTTTTCTGTGTTTTTCGATTTTTGACCTGTTGTTGGGGCCTTGACCAGGGGTAGTGAGTGGTGCATGGGCCTAGTCTTTCTGTGGGGTGTCTTGAATTTAAACATCATGGAGGGCATGGATGGAATGGGATTGTGCTGATTTTGCAGTGTTTTTCGATTTTTGGGGGTGTTCATGGGGACAGGCCATGTGGGTGGGGGCCATTTTGAGTGCAGGTACAGGCAGGCCCTGGCCATGTGCTAGGAGGCAAGTGGCCATTTTGAATGCAGGCTTTGTTGTTAGGCCTCCAACCATTTTGCCTACTTTTCAACCTTTATTTATGCCCAGGGGTAGTGAGTCTTGCATGGGCCTAGTCTTTCTGTGGGTTGTCTTGAATTTAAACATCATGGAGGCCATGGATGGAATGGGATTGTGCTGATTTTGCAGTGTTTTTCGATTTTTTTGTGCTCTATAACTGAACTGATGTTCCTCTGTCTTCCATTTTTTTTAGGTGCACAAGACTCAAGAGAACCACCAGTGCCAGGAAGAAGTCCTGCAGCGGTGTGTGTGTGCAGCATAACGTCACGCGACGTCACGTCTGGCCTCAGACAACTCTACAATTCGTGCAACTGCGGCCTGCTGTCTGACCTGCTCTGAAGAAGATGGCCCCAAAGAAAGTTCTCCGTAGCTCCTCTAGCAAGAAAGTTGCTAGTAAGGAGCAGAAGAAGCAAGTTACCAAGGAGGCTGGTGTGCCACCCGCCACGTTTTTTGGGAGAAAAAAAAAAAGTACGCCTGCAGCAGCAGGATCTGCTGGGGACCAAGCTGGGAGCAGCACCCCTGCTCCATTGGGTTCAGTGCCTCCACCACCACGCCAACTTAAGTCAAAGCCCTTGAGTGCTTCAGAGGCAGTCAGTGTACTTCTCCAATCACCATCGACCAGTGATGTTGGCTCATCGCAAGAAAGTAGCAGCAATGTCCCTGAATCAACACAGGTTGTTGTAACTCATCTGACAAGTGTTGAACAACCACAGCCGCAACAACAACACCATGTGCAAGTACACGCCCAAGTACATGTGGAAGGAGAGGCAGCAAAAGGAGATGCGCAAGCAAAGGTGCATGGAGGTTCACAAGTGCCCACAATAGTTGTTCCTCCCGAAGTAGGGGCACATCAGGAAATCGACAATGAACCCGAGGTATCATTGGAAGCCACTCCTCCTGATGATCATTCATTGTCTTCCACATCCCTAGCAAGGAAAAGATCAAGGGGGGTGTCTACATCTTCTTCAAGCCCACCTCGTTCTGATGCAAGTGATCTGTCTTGGGAACCACAACTGCGGTCTGACAGTGAGGCACACCATGATCTGACACCGGTACCTAAGCGTAAAAGGAAGGTCGTCCAAAAACTCAAACCTATGGAGTGTGATGAGGCTCAACAAGAAGTGACAGATACTGCTGGTGATGAAGCCTCTCACGATGACGACGAGCCAGTCATCACAAAGGTCACTGCAGCCCCACTGGGCATGCAGCAAAGAGACATTTTGACCCTATCCCGAGAAGCTGCTGAGCGTGATGATGATGTCGGCGAGGAGGCAATGGAAATGGAATCATTAGATTTGGAGTTAAGTAGTACACCAAAACCTACCGCTTCCATATTTCTTCCTCGCAAGAAGGTACCCACCTCGTCCTCGACCTCAATTCGTGGTGGTGAAAGTGCAAAACGTACTGAAGTTCGGCAATCCACATCCTCCACTTCATCTGGCATTAGCAGCAGGACCACCACCACCAGTATCGCCGCCTCCTCCGGCCCCCGAAGACATTTCAAGTCTCCAGTTTGGGACTTCTTTAGTGTTTGCCCAAAAAAGGAAAACGTAGCCATTTGTAGCCTTTGTAAGCTTCGAGTTAGTCGTGGTAAGCTTGGTTCTAACTATGGTACCGGAGGCCAGAGAGGTCATCTTGAGAGAGCGCACCCTGTCCAATGGTTTCCGCACCTAGAGGCGGTCAAGAAAGCCGGAATTGCACGTAATGAAAACGTTGATTTTTCATCTGATGATGACGAGGAGGTAGAAGACGATTCAAACACTTCACTTACACCCAGTTCCCCTGTCAGCAGCAAACCCCATGGGAGCCACACTAAGAGTGTGGGAGAGAGTGAGACATCAATGCGGAAAAGTTCATCAGCGAGCGTAACTGGGTCGAAGAGATCATCATCATCCCGTAAATCCTTGGTCCAGGGCAACATTAAAAAGATGTTGTTTACAGAAGCGCAATATGAACGCAACCACCCAATGACCCGTCTGTATAACACTAAGCTGGCTAAAATGCTAGCTCTGGACCTTCTCCCTTTTTCTTTTGTAGAAGGGGTTGGTTTTCTAGAATTAGTGACAGCGCTCTGCCCTAAATGGAAGGTTCCTAGCCGGTTCTATTTTGCCCGAGTTGCGGTTCCAGCACTACATGAAGATGTTCTGAAGGTGATTGGGGCAGCTTTGCAGAAGAGTGCTGTTCACACTATACATCTGACAACAGACATGTGGACCAGTGGCGCAGGCGCTGATTACATGTGCATCACTGCACACTGGGTCTCTTTTTCAGGGGCTAAATCAAAGCTAAACGCAGGTGTTGACACGAACATTGTTTTTAAAGGTGCTCATAAACATGCAACACTAGCCATGTTTGGTTTGGAGAAACGTCACACAGCAGAAAACATTTTGGATGTCTTTAACACAAAGGTCCTTAACTGGCTGTCCCCACTAAAACGCAAGGTTGGTTATGTTTCCACGGACAATGGCGCCAATATAGTTAAGGCCATGAGGGACGGTTACTATTTCAGAGTGCCGTGTTTGGCGCACTGTATAAACCTGGTTGTCCAAAAATTCTTGGGTAATAAAGGCAGTGCAGCGTACAGTGTATTGGACACCTGCCGAAAAATGTGCAAGCATTTCAGCCATTCTTTTAAGGCCCGGAAGCAGCTGAGGAGCCTGCTATATCAACGTCAAATGCCAGTGAAAGCACTCATCCAGGAGGTGGTAACACGTTGGAACTCAACCTTCTACATGCTTGAGCGTCTGTATGAGCAGTATACGGAACTCGATCAATATTTCCTTAAAGAGGGTACAGAGGAGCTGAGGATGGGTGGGCCGCAATGGAACATAGTTGAAAGCCTGACACGCATGCTTCGTCCTTTTGAGTTCTTCACGCGTGCAGTCAGCAAGGAGGACTCTAATTTGGGAAAAGCTATCCCATTGTTGTACATGCTGGAGGACCAACTGAAGGAGGTGTGTTCTGTGTTTGGAAAAGATAAAAACCAAGACTCTTTGCTTCTGGCTGAGCAATTATTAGAGCTCCTACAAGGTGATGAACGTCTTAAAAAGATCCACTCAGAACAGCATTACATTTGTGCTACTATTCTGGATCCACGCTACAAAAAGGCGCTGGCAGGCCAAGCATTCTTTCCTTTTGATGATGAACATGTTCCAAAGTACAAACGTTGGCTAGCCTTGTCAGCCAAGAAGTTTGAAACAGAACGGCTGGAAATTGAAGGAAATGGCAGTACATCAGCAGGCCATCCCCAGTCAAAACAATCCACTTCTGCACCTGTGGCTGTGGCACAAGTGACCTCTCAGCCGTTAAAGACACCGGCAACCGGATCATCTGCACGAAAGACAACAGAAACATTGGAGGCTGAAGAGGATTGGCTAGCTCTGCGTGGGTTTGGTTCTCAAAAGGTCAGAGGCACAGCAAGAGCTAAGCAAAGTGGAGGAACCTTGGATGAGGACCTTGAGTCGATGGTGAAGGACTATCTGAATGACTCAACAGAGGTCTATGTTAATTCTGACCCATTGGCGTATTGGCATGGGAAAAAAGAATTGTGGCCACAGCTCACCAACCTGGCTTTAAACTACTTGTCTTGCCCACTCGCAAGCGTGTCTTCTGAACGGGTTTTCAGTGCGGCTGGTGGGATTGTAACTCCCAAACGGAGCCGCCTCTCGCCCAAAAATGTGGAGAGGTTAACAATGATCAAGATGAATCAGCACCTCATACCACCAGATTTCAGAGTACGAGAGAGCGTGCCGGATGAAGAGGAGGTGGCCAGCAACATAGATGAGGGAATTTCTACTCTGTCAGGTGACACTGAGCTCACCCTGCCTGAATTCGCAGAGTATGATGACGAAGCCTTATTCTTATTCCTGGACCGTGATACCGAGCCCTGAAAATGAGACAACGAATCAATAACTTTCTTTTTCATCCTTATTCACTTTTATTCCTGTGTGTCTGTCTTTCTTTGTTGTGCACAGTTAATATAATTCAAACTTTAATCAGATAATCACAAAAACAAGCCCATCAGCAGAACTGTCTTCACTTGTTTGCGAATTGATTTGAAGGTGCCGCAGTCTGCATTCCTCAGGTTCAGAAGTTCCGAAGAACATGCTCCTCTATCCTCCTCCTCCAGACTCCTATTTCCATCAAAGCAGAGGGCTGGTTTACGCCCAATGAAGAAAGACTCAGCACTTGTGGGGGTGTTGTTCTACCTCTTTGCAGGTGAGTTGACGGGTCTCTGGGGCCATTTCTGGGAAGCACTAAAAGTGGTTTGGACCAAATCCGAGGCGGAAATTTTTTTGTGTTTTTGATGACTTGCTTGCCTTTGAGGTGCTCTTAGGGGGGGTTCCGTCTGTTTGTGGGTGAGTTTCGTGGTCTGGGAGCATTGCTGGGACACTCTAATCTTGATTGCATTTGCTTTTCAGGAAATCCGTTGTGCCAACCCCGACTTATGGCCTAGCTACACAGCACGTTTGGACCGAAGGCCCAGAAATATTGCAAGTATGAGATATTGCTTTTGGCCTGTTTGGGGGTGTTATGCTTCCTGGCGGGTGGGTTGGCGGGTCTTGGGGCATTCCTGGGAAGGTCTAATACCGGGTAGAAGTGGTTGGGACAAAATCCAGGCCGATTTTTTTTTGGCTATTTCTGACATTTTGCTCTATGTAGCATTTTCGGGGGCCTGTTTGGGGGGCTTCCTGGTGTTTGTGGGTGAGTTTCGTGGTCTGGGAGCATTGCTGGGACACTCTAATCTTGATTGCATTTGCTTTTCAGGAAATCCGTCGTGGCAACCCCGACTTATGGCCTAGCTACGCAGTGCGTTTGGACCGAAGGCCCAGAAATATTGCAAGTATGAGATTTTGCTTTTGGCCTGTTTGGGGGTGTTATGCTTCCTGGCGGGTGGGTTGGCGGGTCTTGGGGCATTCCTGGGAAGGTCTAATACCGGGTAGAAGTGGTTGGGACAAAATCCAGGCCGATTTTTTTTTGGGCTATTTCTGACATTTTGCTCTATGTAGCGTTTTCGGGGGCCTGTTTGGGGGGCTTCCTGGTGTTTGTGGGTGAGTTTCGTGGTCTGGGAGCATTGCTGGGACACTCTAATCTTGATTGCATTTGCTTTTCAGGAAATCCGTCGTGGCAACCCCGACTTATGGCCTAGCTACGCAGTGCGTTTGGACCGAAGGCCCAGAAATATTGCAAGTATGAGATTTTGCTTTTGGCCTGTTTGGGGGTGTTATGCTTCTTGGCGGGTGGGTTGGCGGGTCTTGGGGCATTCCTGGGAAGGTCTAATACCGGGTAGAAGTGGTTGGGACAAAATCCAGGCCGATTTTTTTTTTTGGCTATTTCTGACATTTTGCTCTATGTAGCATTTTCGGGGGCCTGTTTGGGGGGCTTCCTGGTGTTTGTGGGTGAGTTTCGTGGTCTGGGAGCATTGCTGGGACACTCTAATCTTGATTGCATTTGCTTTTCAGGAAATCCGTCGTGGCAACCCCGACTTATGGCCTAGCTACGCAGTGCGTTTGGACCGAAGGCCCAGAAATATTGCAAGTATGAGATTTTGCTTTTGGCCTGTTTGGGGGTGTTATGCTTCCTGGCGGGTGGGTTGGCGGGTCTTGGGGCATTCCTGGGAAGGTCTAATACCGGGTAGAAGTGGTTGGGACAAAATCCAGGCCGATTTTTTTTTTGGCTATTTCTGACATTTTGCTCTATGTAGCGTTTTCGGGGGCCTGTTTGGGGGGCTTCCTGGTGTTTGTGGGTGAGTTTCGTGGTCTGGGAGCATTGCTGGGACACTCTAATCTTGATTGCATTTGCTTTTCAGGAAATCCGTCGTGGCAACCCCGACTTATGGCCTAGCTACGCAGTGCGTTTGGACCGAAGGCCCAGAAATATTGCAAGTATGAGATTTCGCTTTTGGCCTGTTTGGGGGTGTTATGCTTCTTGGCGGGTGGGTTGGCGGGTCTTGGGGGATTCCTGGGAAGGTCTAATACCGGGTAGAAGTGGTTGGGACAAAATCCAGGCCGATTTTTTTTTGGGCTATTTCTGACATTTTGCTCTATGTAGCGTTTTCGGGGGCCTGTTTGGGGGGCTTCCTGGTGTTTGTGGGTGAGTTTCGTGGTCTGGGAGCATTGCTGGGACACTCTAATCTTGATTGCATTTGCTTTTCAGGAAATCCGTCGTGGCAACCCCGACTTATGGCCTAGCTACGCAGTGCGTTTGGACCGAAGGCCCAGAAATATTGCAAGTATGAGATTTTGCTTTTGGCCTGTTTGGGGGTGTTATGCTTCTTGGCGGGTGGGTTGGCGGGTCTTGGGGCATTCCTGGGAAGGTCTAATACCGGGTAGAAGTGGTTGGGACAAAATCCAGGCCGATTTTTTTTTGGCTATTTCTGACATTTTGCTCTATGTAGCGTTTTCGGGGGCCTGTTTGGGGGGCTTCCTGGTGTTTGTGGGTGAGTTTCGTGGTCTGGGAGCATTGCTGGGACACTCTAATCTTGATTGCATTTGCTTTTCAGGAAATCCGTTGTGCCAACCCCGACTTATGGCCTAGCTACACAGCGCGTTTGGACCGAAGGCCCAGAAATATTGCAAGTATGAGATATTGCTTTTGGCCTGTTTGGGGGTGTTATGCTTCCTGGCGGGTGGGTTGGCGGGTCTTGGGGCATTCCTGGGAAGGTCTAATACCGGGTAGAAGTGGTTGGGACAAAATCCAGGCCGATTTTTTTTTGGCTATTTCTGACATTTTGCTCTATGTAGCATTTTCGGGGGCCTGTTTGGGGGGCTTCCTGGTGTTTGTGGGTGAGTTTCGTGGTCTGGGAGCATTGCTGGGACACTCTAATCTTGATTGCATTTGCTTTTCAGGAAATCCGTCGTGGCAACCCCGACTTATGGCCTAGCTACGCAGTGCGTTTGGACCGAAGGCCCGGAAATATTGCAAGTATGAGATTTTGCTTTTGGCCTGTTTGGGGGTGTTATGCTTCCTGGCGGGTGGGTTGGCGGGTCTTGGGGCATTCCTGGGAAGGTCTAATACCGGGTAGAAGTGGTTGGGACAAAATCCAGGCCGATTTTTTTTTGGGCTATTTCTGACATTTTGCTCTATGTAGCGTTTTCGGGGGCCTGTTTGGGGGGCTTCCTGGTGTTTGTGGGTGAGTTTCGTGGTCTGGGAGCATTGCTGGGACACTCTAATCTTGATTGCATTTGCTTTTCAGGAAATCCGTCGTGGCAACCCCGACTTATGGCCTAGCTACGCAGTGCGTTTGGACCGAAGGCCCAGAAATATTGCAAGTATGAGATTTTGCTTTTGGCCTGTTTGGGGGTGTTATGCTTCTTGGCGGGTGGGTTGGCGGGTCTTGGGGCATTCCTGGGAAGGTCTAATACCGGGTAGAAGTGGTTGGGACAAAATCCAGGCCGATTTTTTTTTTTGGCTATTTCTGACATTTTGCTCTATGTAGCATTTTCGGGGGCCTGTTTGGGGGGCTTCCTGGTGTTTGTGGGTGAGTTTCGTGGTCTGGGAGCATTGCTGGGACACTCTAATCTTGATTGCATTTGCTTTTCAGGAAATCCGTCGTGGCAACCCCGACTTATGGCCTAGCTACGCAGTGCGTTTGGACCGAAGGCCCAGAAATATTGCAAGTATGAGATTTTGCTTTTGGCCTGTTTGGGGGTGTTATGCTTCCTGGCGGGTGGGTTGGCGGGTCTTGGGGCATTCCTGGGAAGGTCTAATACCGGGTAGAAGTGGTTGGGACAAAATCCAGGCCGATTTTTTATTTGGCTATTTCTGACATTTTGCTCTATGTAGCGTTTTCGGGGGCCTGTTTGGGGGGCTTCCTGGTGTTTGTGGGTGAGTTTCGTGGTCTGGGAGCATTGCTGGGACACTCTAATCTTGATTGCATTTGCTTTTCAGGAAATCCGTCGTGGCAACCCCGACTTATGGCCTAGCTACGCAGTGCGTTTGGACCGAAGGCCCAGAAATATTGCAAGTATGAGATTTTGCTTTTGGCCTGTTTGGGGGTGTTATGCTTCTTGGCGGGTGGGTTGGCGGGTCTTGGGGCATTCCTGGGAAGGTCTAATACCGGGTAGAAGTGGTTGGGACAAAATCCAGGCCGATTTTTTTTTGGGCTATTTCTGACATTTTGCTCTATGTAGCGTTTTCGGGGGCCTGTTTGGGGGGCTTCCTGGTGTTTGTGGGTGAGTTTCGTGGTCTGGGAGCATTGCTGGGACACTCTAATCTTGATTGCATTTGCTTTTCAGGAAATCCGTCGTGGCAACCCCGACTTATGGCCTAGCTACGCAGTGCGTTTGGACCGAAGGCCCAGAAATATTGCAAGTATGAGATTTTGCTTTTGGCCTGTTTGGGGGTGTTATGCTTCTTGGCGGGTGGGTTGGCGGGTCTTGGGGCATTCCTGGGAAGGTCTAATACCGGGTAGAAGTGGTTGGGACAAAATCCAGGCCGATTTTTTTTTGGCTATTTCTGACATTTTGCTCTATGTAGCGTTTTCGGGGGCCTGTTTGGGGGGCTTCCTGGTGTTTGTGGGTGAGTTTCGTGGTCTGGGAGCATTGCTGGGACACTCTAATCTTGATTGCATTTGCTTTTCAGGAAATCCGTCGTGGCAACCCCGACTTATGGCCTAGCTACGCAGTCCGTTTGGACCGAAGGCCCAGAAATATTGCAAGTATGAGATTTTGCTTTTGGCCTGTTTGGGGGTGTTATGCTTCTTGGCGGGTGGGTTGGCGGGTCTTGGGGCATTCCTGGGAAGGTCTAATACCGGGTAGAAGTGGTTGGGACAAAATCCAGGCCGATTTTTTTTTGGCTATTTCTGACATTTTGCTCTATGTAGCGTTTTCGGGGGCCTGTTTGGGGGGCTTCCTGGTGTTTGTGGGTGAGTTTCGTGGTCTGGGAGCACTGCTGGCTATATATACTTTACTTTGCAAGAGGTTTGAAGCAAATCCATGGTGGCAGAGGGGAGTTAGGGCCTAGCTGCAGAGCGCGCGCGGAGTGATTTGGGAAATTTGTGAAAAATTGACTGTCCCCATTTTTGTACTTTTGCTCTTTGGCTGTTTGGGGGTCTTCTACTCGTTTTCTCCTGGGTTGACGGCGCTGGGGCCATTGCTGGGAAGCTCTAATACCGGATAAAAGTGTTTTGGACCAAATCCCAGGCGGAATTTTTTTTGTGTTTTTGATGACTTGCTTGCCTTTGAGGTGCTCTTAGGGGGGGTTACGTCTGTTTGTGGGTGAGTTTCGTGGTCTGGGAGCATTGCTGGGACACTCTAATCTTGATTGCATTTGCTTTTCAGGAAATCCGTTGTGCCAACCCCGACTTATGGCCTAGCTACGCAGCGCGTTTGGACCGAAGGCCCAGAAATATTGCAAGTATGAGATTTTGCTTTTGGCCTGTTTGGGGGTGTTATGCTTCTTGGCGGGTGGGTTGGCGGGTCTTGGGGCATTCCTGGGAAGGTCTAATACCGGGTAGAAGTGGTTGGGACAAAATCCTCGCGGAAAAGCCTTTTGGCACTTTTTGTAACTTAGGGTTCGTTAGGGTTAGCCCTAGCAGCAGGATTGCATGTGTTTCGGGGTGTTCTAGATTATTCCAACTGAGTTCTGGGGTCTTAGAGCACTCGTGAGAATGTGTGATTTTGGTTGCAAGTCATTTGAAGAAAATCCAAGGTGGGAAAGGGGGGATTTGGCATAGTTAAAGAAAGCCTTTGCCACTATTCTTAACTTAGGGTTCGTTAGGGTTAGCAGTATTTCTATTGCATGTGTTTGAGTGGGGGGGATTTCGAGTCTTGGAGCGATGCTGGCTATGGCTACTTTTGCTTGGTTGCTTGCAAGTGGTTTCAATGCAATCCACGGTGGGTAATGGGTAATTAGGAAGGGGGTACTTCGGCCTATTTTTACTTTCAAAGTAAGTTTTGTCACCAGTTTTCTGCTAGGCCTCGTTTTTTGAGATTTGATTGGGGGTCT
This sequence comes from Lissotriton vulgaris, assembly GCF_964263255.1. Lineage (NCBI taxonomy): Eukaryota > Metazoa > Chordata > Amphibia > Caudata > Salamandridae > Lissotriton > Lissotriton vulgaris. The sequence continues at coordinate 1,062,326 of NW_028252733.1, read as the reverse complement.
TCTACATTTTTGCGACTGGCTTTAGTAAGGGTCTGGGTGGGAGCACTGCTAGGAAGATCTAATTTTGTTCTAAAACACAGTTTACAGTACACCTAGCTTGAGGGGCAAGATCCGCTACATTAATTTGCCCATACTTATTTATCCTTCAAAAGGTGACTCAGAGTACGCACTTTCAAAAATATTGTACTGTCTACTAGGAAAATCAAATTGTGACTTTTTGCACTCCACAGCCTACATACCTTATATTTATTTATCAGTGGTGTTGTAATATTATATCACTTCCTGTTTTTCGTTGAATAATTACAGGCCGGGTTTCAGTCTCTGTAATGGGGAAAAAAGGATGGAGTCAGGCTTCACAGTAGCGAGCCACAATTCAGCATCAGGCAGGCAGTGGACAGGGTGTCTTCTGGTGACCAACATCGATGGACGAAGCGTCGGCTGCAATGGAGGAGTGCCGCTAATAAGAGGATTTTTTTTCTGCAGGCAACTTACTTACCACTTCCAACAGGACAACTACAACCACATAGATACAGTATCCCTTGCCTTTTTCTCTGACTGTGACTGCATTTCTTGGATCTCTCTCTGCTTCTAAATTGATCCCTTAACACATCACTTAGTCCACTCCACTATCACATCTGCACCACACATAGTCATTTGTAAGTGCTCCTACGTAATTCGCAAGTCGCAGTACGCCCCAGGCCGTAGAGGACTGGGATGGCCCCAATGATGAAGCATGTCACCAAGGGGCAACCCTGGTGAGTGAGGGGACACCTAGAAAACAAGCAATTTCTCCTTTTCTATCTACTATACCTTCCAGACCAACCCCACTGAGTGTTGTTGTGAATGGATTTATAGTGACCAGCAAGGCTCTCGGGTATCTGGCTAAGTACAGAGACCTTATGTTGAATATCGTTATCAATAATTCCACACAGGCCCTGTACTGTCGCATTCTTTCTTCCACAGTTGTCGAATGTACTACTTACTTTTCACTGACATGCATGCAGTAGTGCATGCACTTTCAAAGATTGATGGATAGGTTTGTACCCAAAGAATTGTTTATGTTCCATTGTTTGTCTATGCTGTGCTTTGTTTTACAGGGTGTCTTCTGGTGACCAACATCGATGGACGAAGCGTCGGCTGCAATGGAGGAGTGCCGCTAAAAGGAGGATTTTTTTTCTGCAGGCAACTAGGACCACTACAACCACATAGATACAGTATCCCTTGCCTTTTTCTCTGACTGTGACTGCATTTCTTGGATCTCTCTCTGCTTCTAAATTGATCCCTTAACACATCACTTAGTCCACTCCACTATCACATCTGCACCACACATAGTCATTTGTAAGTGCTCCTACGTAATTCGCAAGTCGCAGCACGCCCCAGGCCGTAGAGGACTGGGATGGCCCCAATGATGAAGCATGTCACCAAGGGGCAACCCTGGTGAGTGAGGGGACACCTAGAAAAAAAGCAATTTCTCCTTTTCTATCTACTATACCTTCCAGACCAACCCCATTGAGTGTTGTTGTGAATGGATTTATAGTGATCAGCAAGGCTCTCAGGTATCTGGCTACAGAGACCTTATGTTGAATATAGTTATCAATATTTCCACCCACGCCCTGTACTGTCGCATTCTTTCTTCCACAGTTGTCGAAAGTACTACTTACTTTTAACTGACATGCATGCAGTAGTGTATGCACTTTCAAAGATTGATGGATAAGTTTGTACCCAAAGATTTGTTTATGTTCACAATTGTTCGTCCATGCTGTGCTACTTTTTCTTGTCTCCCAAAACCTTTCCCAAAAACCCCCGTACCCATCCATTTTTCAAACCCTAACCCTCTTCCCCCGGGCTGTGTGGTTTTGATTGATGTGTGACTAAATTACAGCAATAAATCCACACACTTGCTGGGGAGGATAAGGTGATAGCAACAGGCTGGTGAAGAAATCCGAGGATATATTCTTACTCTGCTTGACAAAGACCCATGGCTAATGTCAAAGAACTTCAACCGAATTAGTTATACTTTAACATTTGTTAGGCTACAACGTGGCACTGTTCTAGTGTACTTCTGTCACCTGCTATATTCTGTATTGTACCTTTGTATTGCTCAGGAGGACAAACCAGATTTCATTTTCTTTTTTTTCATAGGCAAGCAACTGCCACTGTGTCACACCACTAGTACCACCGCTATGAGGAAATTTTATCCGCCCAGGATTGCAAACCTTATTTGCTGTTTCCCGTGGAGCCAGCCCTGGGCCTAGCCCTACTTGCAAACAGAAATTACAGGTAAGATAGGCATTTGGTTGGAGGTAGTATAATGGAGTATTAGGAGAGACGAGAGATTTGATTGACGGTAGTACTACTAAAGTCCTAGGACTATTCAGGAAAACAAACTTACTGTTATGTTAAACCCCCACCCACCAGACTCAAAAGCAGTAAAAAACAGGTATGGGCAGATAAAGTTTCAAAAAGTATATTTTTATAGCCCTAACAAAAGAATCTCCCGCAAGACCCTCCCTAACCCCAACGATTGTCCTTCAAAAGTCCCCAAAAATCACAACTCCCAATTCCCACCCCCCAAAAGTCTCTAAAAAAGGGGCAAGGGACACTATGGCAGGGTGCTGTTGGAATTAGCAGCCAGGGCATCATGCTCCTTGCGGAGGGTGGCAAGTTCGAAGCGGAGGCCCTCCACCACGTTCTTATAATTATGGACCTCCTGCTCCAGGTAGGACAGTCTGAGGGATAAGCGGCGCCGGTGTGCCTTGCAAATCCTGTGAGGGGCAGCTGCTTTCTTTGCTGCTGGGCGGTGGCGTTTGGCTTTGGTAGCCCGGTTCCGTACCGCTGGAGCACTGCGCTGGCTGGCAGCCCGCACGGAGGAGGATGCAGCTGTCCCAGTGGACGTTGTTGTTGTACCAGACTGCGTCTCCTCCTCCTCCAGGGCCACCAGCCGCCGATATTCAGCAACAGTGGCATCCAGTCTCCGTTGCCGGGCCATTCGAGCCAGCTCCTTCCTCCTTGATGGTGTCTTGGATTTGGAAGGAGCAACTACATGAAAAAAGAAAGACATAGTCTGTAACCAATGCTCCTTAAGATTAACACAAAATGATTGAGCAGAAAGTTGTCACAGTACAAGTAGCAAATTGAAAGCACAGTGCATAACTATTGAGGACAGTATCTATGTAACCTCCGACTTCTTCATCCTTGCTCTAACATTAGTGGGAGTTTAAGGAACAAATTCTACGAGCACTATGGACTTCTATTACAGTCGACTATGACAGTACACCACTCTTATTCTTCTTCTTCTCTCTTGTTTAGGAAAATTGGTACGTTATCTTATGCAAGCCGGCATAATGCCAGCGCAGTGGACTTGCACCCGAGAAAAACAGACGCACACCATGGTGAGTGAGACAGACTTGCGTGACTGTACCGGTCCAGTACATGCAGGTGGTGAAGCTCTTACTTTTCTATTACGGGTGGCACTGAGAATACTCTGTTAAAAGGGCTACTGCTTAATTAATTTAGCTTTCACCCTACAGTGCAAATGAGTATTAGAAAAGGAAAATGAAGAAGCTAAATTATCTGATTATCTATCACTTCACATGGGATGTATTTGATGACATATGGGATGACTTTAGGTGCTTTGCTTATTATTGAGTGAACAGTGATACCCCCACACATGAATGACGTACTACTACTAAACTAAAGTTATTAAGGGAGGTAGGGAGTGTCCACCGTAATAACTGGATATATGCTGTGCTTGCAGTTGCAATACAAACTACTGCTACTATTCATGGTAGTCTTTGGACAACGTTACAACTTCTTTTCCTTGCCTTTCCTACACTGGAACGGACGTGCGGGTGCGGTGTTACATGCTCTTCAAAGTAACACTTAGTTCATCCAGTGACCGTCTACTCTCTCTAGATACACATATGCTATCTAAGAGTCAGATAGTACCATGAATGATCCAGGCATCCATCCATTCAAAGTATATTGCGCACATACAGTTTCTGTCTCACCCACCCAGGCTGTTCTCCTTCCACCCATCCTTGCTTCATCATTCACCCAGCCATGCACCATACCATTTTCTTACCTTCCCAGCCACCTCGGGGACCAAGCAAACACATATAATTCTTCTTTGCCAGTCATCATTACATTTCTCGTGCTTCCACACTTACTTACACCCTTCTTTCGCTTTTCGTTCATCCCATCCATCAAGTTCACCTCAGATCTGATTGGGATTCTTCTCGCCAAAAACTTCACAGCTAAGTCGAAGTACATTTAGAGGAGGCTACTACCTGCTTTTTTTATAATACACCCGTGCAGAAAGCACACTCTGCAGTCTTCAATCTCAATGACTAAGGAATGTATAGCTTACCTCTGCCCGCCACCACCGTGTGAACCCTCACAGGCATGTCCTTTTCCGGCACTTGCACCGCCTCCTCCCCAGAGTTGTCCTCCTCGTCCAATGCCACCACCACCTCCGCGCTGGCCCCGTCTCCAGATGTTCCACCTACAAAGTACATTTAATAATGTTAGAATACACCACTCACTACTATATAATATTTGGTCTAGGAGGAAGAAAGAAATGTGAAAAAAAGTGTACAATTTAATAATTTTTGACTGTGTACTCTAGAGTAAAAATGTCCCTTTTTCCAGGGAAGGCTGTTGTCTTGCTGCACTTTTTGGCACAACTGATGAATGTTTGCTTTTTACTTTTTAACACGCACCACTTTTTCTCCTAACAGACAGAACCTTGACTTCTAAGAACACGAGCAGGATCAAGTTCAAACCAGGTGAGAGCTCGGCTCGACCACAAGAAATGTGTCCAATTAATCGTCAGCACTAAGCACTTTTCCATTTTCAGTTACACGTTCACTTTTATGACAAACTTGAATTTAATAAATGTGTTTACTTTTAATAAAGCTTTTAAACTTAAATAGACTCTGTGGTTTTTGGTCCTCCAGACTAGAGTGGATGAGCTAAAGGTTTTCGAATTTTTGCAAGCATGAGTCCGTGCCTCTGCCATCGGTGACTTTGGGAGCTAAATGACTCTGCCACACTATCTAGTCAGTAAGGAGATTGGGGGTTCAACTACAAAGTCTGTTATCACTGAGGTATGTGGAAAGTCTAACAGTTACAGCACCTATTATAATTGATAAGCTAAGCGATGCATTATTTAGTGTCCATAGTTCTGTTTGTGCAGATTTGTCCCTGCAACAGTAGTAGAATGGATTGTCCTCCTATCCAAACCAAAAGTAAAGTAGTATCTTATTATTTCTTGGTGGTGGTCATTCACCTTTTTATTGTTGGCAATGGTCAAAGCATAAACATTTAGAATACTTGAAAAGACATTATGGACAATCCCAGAGGACTACACTCAGTGCATAGAGCTATTGCTGACTAGAATGGGAGTCCAATGGAAATGCCAAATGTGCAATCTTAGTTAGCTACACAGACAGACTAATAAGAATAATCTAGTAATACCACACGGAGTCATAGTCGAGGCAGGATAAGAATTTAGATCCTGTCTACAAGAAGATCAAAGACGATTTAGAAAAAATCGAATGAGGAACGCTAGGAAAAAATAAGTACTCTATATTAAAATTAAAACTTACTGGGGCCAGCAAAGGAGCCCTCGACTGCCCGGTCCTGGCCTGCATCGACAACAGCACCCTCCTCCTCCTCCTCCTGTGTCCTCCTCTTGCCCCTGGGGGAAGCTGATGTACAACATGAAAGAAAGAAAAACAGAAAACATGGATGATATTTCTCAACCAAATCAAACATTTAAAAAAGAACTAACAAAGTAACAAAATATTTTTGCGAAATAGCAAATAGGGAACGACTCCACGGGATATATTATTGACCAATCTCATGTGGTCGACTACGTCATTACTTTAGTATTGCTTGATTTGCGGACCGTCGAATTGGAAACTACCCTATGTAACTCACTAAACAAAGTACTAAAAAGGTTTGCCTAGGATTGGCAGGCAGCAGTCCGCAGCACGCAAAGTGACAGCCAAAGTCCATCGTGATTGAAGATCAGCGACAACACTAAAGTTTCCTACTACATTCACCAGTCATTAAAATACTCAAACTATTAATCCACCACCACTATTTCTTCTTATCGCCATGTGTACAAAGGAAGGACTGGACTTGAGTCTGTAGGGGCTGATTTAGAAGGCCCTTGCGGCTCTTTTGCTCCATTGTTGCGTGACTTTTGTGACGCAGCGACAGCACAAAAGAGGCGCAATGGTGCGGCGTATATTAACAACGTGACGCATCTGGGAGATGCATCACGTTGTAAAGCCCTGCGCCAATAGGGGTGTTCCGGCGCAAGGGAGGGCGTTCCTGCGCAGGAACGCATCCTAAAAGTGGCTGAGGGAAATCTACAAGATTTCAATCAGTCACTTTGAGGACAATGATGCGTGACTCAAACCCTGCGCCTGCTTGAAGCAGACGTACGGCTTGACGCAGCATTGGGGAGATAGGGCACCCCAGAGAATTGATGGAGCTGCACCATCGTTGCGACGCAACTCCAGCAATGCGCCGCCTTTACGGCACAGATGCGTAACGCTTTGGTGACGTTTTGGGCCCATGGCGCGCCGCATTGTAAATACGGCGCACCATGGGTGATGGTGGCGTGACGCACAATTACTGGCGCATCCCTGCAACTTTGCAGGGATGCGCCGGTAATTAAAAATCTGAACCTTAGTGTGTAGCATTGCGCAGTTCTTTCAACTACACTCATACATAATTTCACAGGCCAATGAAATGAACACAAAATCTAAAACAAATAAGCATAGTAGCAACACTACTGAGAAGGAGAGCAGTGTACCTGAAATGCACAGAAGATTTTGAAATAAAATTTACCTACAATGTAATGAGCAGCATTATTGCTCTTGGTAAAAAACAAAAATTTGCAATATAATAACACAGCAGGAGAAAACATAGTAGTAAAGACATAGCTACTACTACTCACCACGCCCGGGGATCTCAAGGCCAAGGAGGTCGAGCAGATCTCGCTCACGGGTCAGGACATCCGTCCAGCGGTGGGTGGCCTGGTTGTAGGTGCGCCAGACCCGAGAGTGGTGGTAAATGGCCTGGCACACCTTCTCCCACCGCTTCCGGCGCTCCCGGGCCCCGTACCCGGCACTGATCTTGCCGCCTCCCATGATGGTCCTGGGGAGGCGGCGCTGAACATAAAAAATGAGTTGGGCCACCTCCTCCGGGGTAAAGATCTCCCGTGGCATCACTAGCTCCCCCCTCAAACGCCCGCACGGGAGCCGGACACGGGGTGCGGGACCCTTCCCCTTCTCGGGATGCTTCCCGGCTCCCTTCACCATGGTCTGGGCGGAAAGGAATAAAGAAAATAGAATAGGGAAGAGAAGAAAAGAAAAGAGTTTACAAAAGTAGTTTAAAATTAACCAAAAGTAGCAGTAAACACAAAAATATAGGGCTAGAAAAATAGAGGGATAGATAATAAGTAAAATAGATTAAAAAAAAACTTAAAACAAGCAAAGGATGGCAGAGATTGACAGAGGATACAAAGACCATGCCCAGAACCATAGCAATGAATGAGAAACAAGATGGCCGCGCCCGTTCACGGCCGCGCGGGTAAGTTCGCGCGAGATTTTCCTTGCGAACACGCGCGAGACTGTACTGGCAAGCCGCGGACTTTGCGAGATTACACTTCGCGCCCGGAAACGGAAATACGTCAGGCAAACAAGATGGCTGCGCCCTTGAACGACCGCGAGGGTAACTTCGCGTCTTGCGCTACGAGCGGCTCGCAAAAACGCACAAAACCTTGCCAACTAACACGCCGCAAAAAAAACAAATTGCATATTCGCACGAATTTGCGGCTTCCGAATCCGATCTTGCGCGTGTTCGCACCCCGCGAACCCCGCGAAATTGCAGAAAAACGAGTTTTTCAAAACTGAAAGCACTCGGCAGGGGCAAGAGTTCAAACTCATCATTAGTAACAATTCCCGGTAGTGCTTCCTGACTGGGGCCCCTCCAGAATTCAGTTGCTAGTTGCAACAATTGTATGACCCTGCTCTGACCCTCACAGCAGGCTCATACAATAGCTACAAGTAGGCCACAAAGAAGGTCCTGGGGAAAAAAAATGCACTGCAACAGAAAGCAAAATTACAGATAAGGAAGCAGGTGCCAGACTGGAATTTTAAAACAGTGACACATTAATAAACTAACCCCAAATTAATTCATCTCAGTTGAAGAAGGGCTGGTGTGCTTGCTTTTCCCCCCCATAATCTACAGTAATGATGAACCAGAGGGTGGCATTGATGTAACAGAGGGTTGCCGTGGTGAAACAGAGGGTGCTGGTAACCTGTGATGATGAACCAGACGTAGAAACAACATAATTCGCGACCGTTGCGCGACGAAATGTAAGTTCGCAATTGCGAACTGGTACGAAACCCTCGCGAACTGGCAGAAATCCTTGCGAACACAAAAAAAAAATCCGCAAATTCGCAAGAATTCGCGGATTTTGCGGATTGCGAGTTCGCAAATCCGCAAAATTCGCGAACGCGAGATTCGCAAAATTCGCCCATGCTTAATACCCAGGAGGTGTTGGAGGGGAGCGGAGAGACCAGGTGCTATAGATAGGACTAGGAGGAAGATTAACAGAGAGATGCGGGCATTCTGTGACAAGGAAGGCGTGGGGAGGATGGAGCACCCGGAACTGAAGTATGGGGCGGTCTACTTTTTCATGGAGGATGGTGTACATTTGTCGAGATATGGGATGGAGCTATATATCGTGCAACTGAAGGAGGCGTTAGACCGGGCAATAGGGGTGCGCAGGTATCCAAAGGTGCAGGGGCCCTAAGGGGGGGTCAAAAGCCATATGGGGCTTTCGTGTGGCGCTTTTTCCTAGTTAAACGGGGGGGTAGGATAGGAGGAAGGAGTTTTACTGGCTGAGGAGAGGGAGTGTACATATGGCTGATGTTGAAACAGTGAGACAAGTTTTGGGTAATTGATAATGATTAATGATGTTTATGTTGGTGGCGGGGAACTGTTTAGGGGAGGGGGTGGGGGGTTTTTCGTCAGGTACATGTATAATTAGTTAGGCCTAGTTTTGTACGGCAAAGGCCAAGGTTGGGGTATGTTTTTCAGGATGCACCTGTTTCCCAATAAAGCGGCCTTTATCACACCTACATCTGTGTCCGGTCGGTTCTTCCCCTCCCCGTCTCCCGATGGGCCCCAAGGGGGCTTTGCGGGGGGTGGCTGACCGGAGGGAGGCTCTTCCCCCCGGGGAATTTTGGGGCCCCGGGAGGAAGGGAGGGGGGAAGAAATGAAACGGGACACAGGAAGGGACTTGGGCTTGGTTGGGCTAGTTATTAGGGTTGGGCTCCTTTTGGGCTGGAAGGGATAAAACCGGCCATTTTGGGTCACTGTGCACCATTTCGTGGGACAGTGACCCAGCAGCCGGGGGGCGTAGTTGGAGCGTTGTCCCACCCTCCCACCCTTAGGGCAGGTTTTCGGGGGAGGAGGGGGTAGTTGGCCCATGGGTTGATGCCTTTCGGGATTTTCGGGGGATGTTGTGAAGCGGGTAGTGTTGTCGCTGGGGGCAGGTGCTGCAAAGTTTATATCGGATGGCGCTTTTTCCTAGTTAAACGGGGGGTAGGATAGGAGGAAGGAGTTTTACTGGCTGAGGAGAGGGAGTGTACATATGGCTGATGTTGAAACAGTGAGACAAGTTTTGGGTAATTGATAATGATGTTTATGTTGGTGGCGGGGAACTGTTTGAATCAACTTCAATCCCAAGTAAACAAGTACTGCAAATTTATGTCCTCTCTGGGCTTAAAAGTAAACAAAAACAAAACTTTCGTAATGCATACAGGGCCTAAGGCGAAGAAAACCAAACCAATAGTCATTGATAATGTTAGGTTGGAACGAACTAGTATGTATCCATACCTAGGAATTCTAGTGGATGACAAATTATGCTGGAAGCAAGGTTTAGTTAGTAAATAATTGCTCTTTCAGAGAGCAACGTCAGCCCTAGTTTCCTTTTCAAGGAAATTGGGCAAGCCCGCTGCAGCAGAATTATTAAAAATCTATTACGCTAAATGCCACAGCATAGCTACCTACGGTGCAGGGGTCTGGGGGTACGCACAAGTTGAAGCCCTTCAAATAGTAGAGAATGGGTTTATAAAATATCTGCTGGCCGACCCCAAAGCGCCCCCACGTATGGTTGCCACATTGAGCTGGGAATCGATTATCTGATTGATACCATCAGGATCCAGCCGATCCTTTTGTGGCACTGTGTTTGGACCAAAACGCAGTGCCACCTAACCCGCTCACTCTTAACAGACTGTTTGGCCTTAGCTAATTGGCACAAAATACCATGGCTTCAGTATGTAAAGAATTTCCTAGGCGATTTGGATCTTATTGTATACTTCTGTGATCCATCTGTGCTGACGGACATTTCTAGGAAATATTTGAAAAAACTTTGTCTTTCCCACCTTAGGGAACTACGATTGACACAGGAAATAAACAAATCCTCAAACGTACATATCTTAAGTCTCCAAACATCCCTGGGGATCCAGCCATACTTAACCTTTTACTTAAGTACTTATGATAAGTATTTATTGACTAGGTTCAGATGTAATACATTTCATCACCTAGTCACATATCCGAAGCAGCATGACTGGTCACATAATCTAACGAAATGTCCTTGTGATGAGACATCGGACCAGTCAACAATTCATACAATACTGTTTTGTAGATATTATATGGTTCTCCGTAAGCGCTGGATCTTGCCTATACTGCGCACAATGGGTATGAGAACGTGCCGGCCCGCTTATTTGGCACTACAGTCCTTGGACTCTGTACATAACGCAAAATATGTAGCCGGCTTCTTAAAACAATGTCTTAACACTCGGCGCAGTGTTTGTGGGGTTTAGTTACCTGCGCTAAAACTATACCCTTAACGTCTATTGTTGTTTATGGACCTTGGATCTAATTGTTAATCTTGCAATGAATACAACAGAATTATGCCCAAAATATGGTGTAGTATAACTCATGGCATAGTTTACTGTTTCAAATGTACCTATTTGTTAAATGAACTTCTTTTTTAATCTTTTTAAAAACAAATGTTTATAATGAATTGTGTTTTTTTATTAAGATGTATTCAGAAAGTAGTCTTTTAAACCAGTGTATGCACTTTTTATGGTTATGTCAAATTGTAACCGAATAAAAGATTTTATGACTGACTATGCTAAGCACAGATTTTTTGCGTAAGTGATTTAAAGCCACGCCCCTTTGAGAGACCCCCCAGTTTTTTCATCCCACTTAAAGCCTTGCCTGTATGCCTGACATGCCACCAAACAGCAGGATCTCCCGTAGCACCAGGTAAAGGTTAGATTCTGGGTCTCGTATATAGAGTGTGATATCGTCCGCATACATCGACATTATCAGGCCCCTGTTCGAGAATCCGAGTCCCCCAGCCGTGTAATGTTGTCTCAACCTGGCCGCAAGAGGCTCCATCGCTATTACAAACAGCAGGGGTGAAAGAAGACATCCCTGCCTAGTGCCGCGGGACACAGGAAACAAGTCAGATATTAGATCATTTATCTTGAGCCTGGCTGTGGGGAGCGAGTAAAGTAGTTGGATACGTTTGAAAAAATTAACACTTAAGCCAATTCTAGGTAGTATGGTAAAAATAAACGGCTAATCCAGGGAATCGAATGCCTTGGTGGGGTCCAAGGTGGGTAGATCTGGGTCTATTTGGTGTACTACTGAGAAAGAAGTACGCAAATTATGTGTGGTAGAACACCCCGGTACAAACCCCAGTTGGTCCGGTCAGGCAATAGTAGGGAGAAGCGGTTCCAGTCTGTCTGCGATCAGTTTGGCAAGTATCTTTGCTTCAATAGTTATCAGGTAGAAAGCGTCACATATATTGGCTTATTTTCCCGGTTTTAGAAACGTAATTATCGCTGCCTTGCGCATTGTATGGGGGATACAGCCACTGTCAAGTGATTCCTGATAAACTGCTAATAGGTTAGAAGCCAGTTCTTCAGCGTACGTTTTATAAAAGGAGGGTGTCAGTCCATCAAGGCCAGGAGTCTTATCCCCCGGCAAACCTCTAATTACTTGAATAATGTCTTCTACTGAGAAGGGTTCATAAAGGTATTCTCGATGGGCATTGCTCAACCAGACTAGCTCTATGAAGTCCAGATAGTCCTGTAGTTCAGGGTTCAGGCCGGAATGCATGGCGGTGCAGAGGGTTGTATAAAACTCCTTAATTCTCTCCAGAGTGGCGAACTGACCCCAAATTGGATTAGAGTCAGCATCTAGAAGTTCAGCTATATATGAGGAAGCATCTCGAGGTTTAAGTGAGCTCGCCAAGGACCTGCCTGGGCGGTCCTCCTCTCCATGTCTACGGCCACCCTCGTTTTTGCCCAGGAAGTGTCTCATGAACCACCTCCACTTCATACTCAGATAACTTTTCCCTGATAGTAGCTAAATGTGAAGGGATACCTGTGTGGTAGTGTAATAGTTCTTTTTGGTGTACCTCTCCTAGTTTCTCCAAGGTGGACCTGATAGATTTAAAGACCCCGGACTGTTTAGCTATGCACGTCCCTCTTATGACACCTTTAAAAGCTTCACACAGTGTGGAGGATAAATCTACAGATTTTTTGTTTATAGCGAAATACTACTGGAGTTCTTCGCGTACCTCTTCCCTAAAAACTATGTCCGATAAGCCGTGCGGCGGTAGACGCCAACTAAAGGCACATGGTAGTGACAGCAGTATAGTCCAGGTGAACAGCACTGAGGCGTGATCGGACACGGTGCGGGGTAAGTGTTTGAGGGCAGTGGTCCAGGCAGCTACATTCTTGGATAACCACCAGTAGTCTAGTCTAGACCATGCACTGTGAAAGGCAGTAATACAGGTGCCTTTTCGGGCCTGGGGATGCCAAGAGCGCCAGACATCTATGAGAACATGTTCTGGAATTATGGTAGCTTTGGGGTGCAGTTCACAGGTCCTTCCCACTCTGTCTAAGGAGTCTTGTAAGACAACGTTAAAGTCATTTCTCCATATAATCGTCTCTCTTCCCAATAATGTGATTTTTGGACCAAATAGTCTCAAATAAGGCGGGGTCGTCAGTGTTGGGGCTGTACTCAGCAGACGAGGTTATGGGTGTAGTGTGCAAGGTGCCTTTCAGTAGGACATGGCGTCCTTCAGGGTCAACAGTTGGGCCAGTTGTGTTCCAGCCAATGTTGCGCCTAATCAGGATTGCTGTTCCCCGTTCCAGAAGGTTAGTGGCTGGTGTACTCTGCTAACCAATCTGAACCTGACAATGGGAAACCTGATGGCACAAATATCGAGGCCAAAATATTGAAACGTAAGTATAGATTTTTTACACTCCACATATACCTACTTTGATGATATAGACCTTCAAGGTCTATATCGTCTATATAAGAATAAATAGTCTATACTTTCCAATATGCATTTACCTTTCAAAATGTTGTTCCTCAATAATCTGGCTGATCTTGACATTACCAATTTGCTTCACACAATAAGAAGGGATGAGCCTCCCTTAACTTTTAGAGGGGCTTGGTCCACCATCAATTATATCTTTGTGATAAGGGATCTTATTAATTATTTCCTCAAAGGTGAAGTTGTGCTGACTGACTAGGGGGACCACAATGCATTAGGATCCTTAATGCATTACCCTTTAGCAGGCTGCAACCCACCACTGGTGTTATTCCCACCCAGCACTCCACAGAGGTCTGAGGCTTATATGGCGCCTTAAAGACCAGGCAGACGTACTGTGTTTACTACTGATTCAACATCAGGTGCTGTTTATAAAGTGCCAAACAGAAGCGGGGGGGGGACATCTTATAATTCCACTGTGAAGCGCTAACCCAGGCAGTTAAACAACACCTTTTTAGACCAATGAAGGCAGATAAGGGGGATTTGCACTGGTTCAATGAGCACTGCTCGGTAGTTAACCAGGCATTAAGATTAGCTTTGTCCACATCTCGTCAAAATCCTGCCGAAGTCCTTTCTACACATCCAGCCATTGAAGTTAGGAAGTAGACCTTGCATAAGGTAGACTGGGGCATTTTGAAAGGTGCTGCATTGAGGAAGAACGGTACAAAAGGGGTGGTGATGGACGGAGCATCTGAATCAATCAAACACTCACATCCAGTCAAAAGATCTGGGTTTAATCCATCACAGTTCTTTAGCCCACTCTGCCACCCCAGTTCAGACATGGCTATATGCAAATCAGTCTGACCCTGTGCCTCGTGGGAACAGTCCAGCCCGAACTGCCAAGCTAAGTCTTCCATGGACCGGAAACAAGCTTCCGAGGACCGGTTTCTGGCATTCCAGCCGTCTTCAGCCCGGCTTGCTTGAATCCAGTGGCAAAGTGAGCAAGGGACTCACGTCTGAGCATACCCTGCCACACTTATGGCGGCCAGAAGCGGTACAAAAGGGGGTGGTAATGGACGGAGCATCTGAACCAATTAAACACTCACACCCAGTCAAAAGATCTAGGTTTAATCCATCACCGTTCTTTAGCCCACTCTGCCACCCCAGTTCAGATATGGCTATATGCAAATCAGTCTGACCCTGTGCCTCATGGGAACAGTCCAGCCCGAACTGCCAAGCCATGTCTTCCCTGGACCGGAAACAAGCTTCCGAGGACCGGTTTCTGGCATTCCAGCCGTCTTCAGCCCGGCTTGCTTGAATCCAGTGGCAAAGTGAGCAAGGTACTCACGTCTGAGCATACCCTGCCACACTTATGGCAGCCAAAAGCGGTACAAAAGGGGGTGGTGATGGACGGAGCATCTGAATCAATCAAACACTCACACACAATCAAAAGATCTGGGTTTAATCCATCACCATTCTTTAGCCCACTCTGCCACCCCAGTTCAGACATGGCTATATGCAAATCAGTCTGACCCTGTGCCTCATGGGAACAGTCTAGCCCGAACTGCCAAGCCATGTCTTCCCTGGACCGGAAACACGCTTCCGAGGACCGGTTTCTGGCATTCCAGCCGTCTTCAGCCCGGCTTGCTTGAATCCAGTGGCAAAGTGAGCAAGGGACTCACGTCTGAGCATACCCTGCCACACTTATGGCGGCCAGAAGCGGTACAAAAGGGGGTGGTAATGGACGGAGCATCTGAACCAATTAAACACTCACACCCAGTCAAAAGATCTGGGTTTAATCCATCACCGTTCTTCAGCCCACTCTGCCACCCCAGTTCAGACATGGCTATATGCAAATCAGTCTGACCCTGTGCCTCATGGGAACAGTCAAGCCCGAACTGCCAAGCCATGTCTTCCCTGGACCGGAAACAAGCTTCCGAGGACCGGTTTCTGGCATTCCAGCCGTCTTCAGCCCGGCTTGCTTGAATCCAGTGGCAAAGTGAGCAAGGGACTCTATTATTGTGGGTCAGTGTGCGTGCTAATGTGCAGGCCCAACTCTGCAGATATATCATCTCGGTGTGCCTCAGCTTGGATAAATGAAGTACCATTCCTATATATCACCTTTTTCTGTCCCCGAAAAGTGTTACAAAAGATGATAAAACATTGTTTAAGAGCTATTTTGAGGATTTCTGTGAAGCCAAAAGGCTACAAACTGAGTTAATGAAAAACATGGTGCCAGTCTTCTACAAACATTTTGCTAGTGCTGAGCCTGCCCCGTATATGACACTTAGCCTTACTCAACGGGAGAGGTCTCTCCTTTTTAGGTCTCGCCTATGCAGCGCACATGTGCTGAATAGGAGGACCTTTAGCCGTCGTTCTGCTCTTTTTCGAAGCACATACTCGTGCTTGTGGTGGCATCCACCTTGCAGGAGCGAGCAGGGGGCGCGCCACAAGCATGAGTATATGCTTCGAAAAGGAGCAGACTGCGCTTGCACGCACGCACCACTCCTGGGCCAGCAAACACATGATTGCAGTACCAGCAGTGTGTTTTTATTTTACTGTGACAAGCACGCGTGTGGCATGTGATACAAAATATCAGCATTAATTATTAACTACTGTTTGATCAACTCTTCATTTGGTATGGAAGGCTGAATCGGGCCACTTCCTTCAGTTGGCGCCTGAACAGGAACTCCTTTCGGTGAGTGACCCATTCCCTTTCCGAGGACGGAGTGAAGGTCGAGGCAATCTTTGGGTCAGACTGACGGTTCAAGGATCCCTGCATGAGGAGTATTGATTGTTCGCAGCTGCCCCTACCAGATGGTGCCTCACCCAGTGGTCATCCCGACTAGAGCCCTGAACGGCGAACCCCTTGGATCTGAGTGTTTGGTCTGAAGATTCGGCAGTGGAGAATCGGCTTGTTTGTGCCATTCGTATCAGGTGAGTTTGTTTTGTTTTTTTGTGGATATGGTACCATTGTGGTTTGAGTTTGGTAGGGTCGGAGGAGTGTTTTTGATAAAAGCACTTGCAATTGCTTTGCCAGTCACAAATAGTGAATTTGTTTTCTTTTCAAAAATGCATGGAATCAGTACGTTTATCTCTTTGTGTTGTCGTTGTTGTTCTGCAGATGCTCGATTAGAAGACCCCCCAGCCGGCACCTCCAGAAGGCACTCCTAATTTTGATATGTATGTGAAGCATGGTCTTGGCCCTATAATGTTTAGTACATTATGGCGCAAATATACGAGGGACAATGGCGAATTACAGTGGCCGTTGACGGGCACTTTTGATGAACAAAAAATTGTGTTTTTACAGGAGCAATTATTTAAAAGATGAAGTAGACAGTCTATGTATGATTCCCTTAGAACATTGAAGAAAGTAGCTAGATAGAGGCGACTGAAGATGGAAAAAGATGCACGGAAAGGAAAGATGCAAACACTGACTCAAAAAGCTGTAGCATATGAAAGAGAAAAGCAAGAGGCAGGAATTGAATGTGAAGATAGGAGGTTTTGGTTGCATATTGATGAATCTTATTTGGCCCAAGAGAAAACGGATACTTTTGTGGAAGAATTGCTAGACACTCAACCCCCGCCTCCATATGCTCCGCAGAGGATATACCCCACTGTTCCTTTGGAGTTGTAGCAGCCTGTTGTATCTGCTCTAACTGTTCCCGTATCTACAGTTGTTGTTTCGATGGCTTTGGCTACGGCACCCTCTGCTCCTGCTTTGC
This sequence comes from Lissotriton vulgaris, assembly GCF_964263255.1. NCBI lineage: Eukaryota > Metazoa > Chordata > Amphibia > Caudata > Salamandridae > Lissotriton > Lissotriton vulgaris. The sequence goes on along the minus strand of NW_028252733.1, from coordinate 1,045,214 downwards.
CTTTGCCATCTATGGCAACTATGACTATTAGCACACCTACTGTTTTTGGCTCCTGCAGCCTGTGTTCTCTCTCCTCCGGTACAAGCGCCAGCGACAATTATACCTGACACTTCTGTTGCTTCTCCTTCTACTTGTTTTTGTCCTCCGACTTCCTTGAGTACTGAGGCACCAGCACGCCGATTTGAGAATTGGGATTGGACGAAATTTAAGGCGCGAATGGGCCCATTAGTGCAGTGTGGGGGAGGGGATGAATAAAACAAGTAATAGCTAATCAGGCTGTGCAGTGGGGTCCTAACACCATTTATAGTGTGGAGGATGTTTGGGCTGTTATGCGAGATTGTGAGGCCTTTCTATAGCAGCATGCTCTTAAGCATATGTCTGCTATATTGATTAGTCTTTGGCAGCAACACTTTGGGAATGATGCGCTGCCAATTCTGTATGATTGTGTAAATGCTAGCGGTTTGGAGCCCGGCCAAGATTTCGGGAATGTTACAACGTTAATTGCTTATAGCAGTAGGTTGCATGAGAAGAGTCCTACCCCTGTGTCTCAGTTTCCGATGCGAGAGGTTAATTTTATCTATCACCCAGAAATACCAGAGTTAACGGATCAGTGTGGTACTGTCACCAGACCGGGTAAGGCAGCCCATTTTCAGGAACAAACGGTTTATACTCTGTGGAAAAGAAGGGAGGTTTTATCTCTTAAGACTCATTTGCCTGATCCGAGAAAAAAATACCACTTCTTATTATAAAGAGTTGACTGAAGCTGCTTCTTCCACTGCAATGACCCTTACTGATATTGAAATGTTTTTGACCTTCTTGTTCTGGTTGATATTTGGAGACAGGTTCATACCCAGAATCATGTTGCGGAGTTGGGTGGTACTTGGGGCCAGATTAAGGGTTGGGATCAGAAAAGGAAGCCAGGTGATAAGCCTTGAGCTGAGATACTTGCTTTACCCAGTCGTATTATTACATATATGCATTCTCTTATTCCCCCGAAGAAGGTGAATTGGCATAAATTGACAGCTTACTGACAGAAGAAGGATGAAAATGTGTCTGATTTCTTCACTCGGTATGAAGATACGTTTCTGGATTATAGTGGGCAGGATAAGTCCATTGAGGGAGGAGTTCGGTTGTTTGTTAATAGATTTGTTTCTAATTTACTTCCAGAAATTGTAACTCGTTGGCAGGCATCTGAGAGCACTTGGTCTACCTCTTCCCCTTCTGTTATTTTGAATATGGCTCAATATTATGAATATCGTGACCAAGAGGAGAAAGAGAATAGTGAGAAAAAACATAAGGATCTAAAGAAGAAGGCGTTGTTACAGCAAGCTTTCAGGGGGAATAGTAGAGGACGTGGAAGTCCTGCCAGACTGTTTTCATGCACTAGTAGGCAGCCGACCATGACACCTTTGGGGGCAATCTATAAACAAAAGGGAGGAACCAGAAACGGACTATATTTAGCGGAGTCCAGTGTACATGTCCGGGAGAACAGTAACACAAGGAGGGTATAAAGTTTCCCGAGTAAGGTGAGGGTGTGAATGTAGCGTAGAGAAGGAAAAGGAAAAAAGGACGGGGAATTTCCCTTTTTGGAACTTTAGTTCCAAAAAGGGAAATTCCTCGCCCTTTTTTCCTTTTCCTTCTCTACGCCACATTCACACCATCACCTTACTCGGGAAACTTTGAACCCTCCTTGTGTTACCTTTGGGGGCAAATCAATGTGCATATTGCAAGGAGGAGGGCCTTTGGTGAAGCGAGTGTCCTGTGCTTTTGCAAAAGGCGGCAGTCCCTAGAGGGCAAGGTCCGCGTGGACGAGGTCTTGGGACCTATAGAGCTCAGGGTGCTGCAGTCTCACAGGGTCATTCTGATACCAATTATTTTGATGCCCCTTACGATGGACAGTTTATCATGATGATTGTGATACAGATGAGGTCACCAAGGATGTCTTGCAGCTAGGACAAAGTGAGGGACCAGTTCCAATACCTGTAGATCAGCATGGTCCTTATGTCACTGCTGATTTGCAAGGCTCGACTAAGGAATTTTTGGTGGACACAGGTGTGACAAAGAGTTCTGTTTCTCCAACAGTTGGTCTCTGGGGCGGCTCTGTTTGGCCATAATAATGTTTCTGTAGGTTTTTCAGGTGTACCGGTTGTAAGCCCAATTTCTCGACCCCTTGCATTGACTTTGGATTCTCCGTTTCTGTTGATGTCAAATTGTGGAGAAAATTCGATGGGTTTGGATTTGTTGAAGAAATTGCATGCTACTATTCATTGTTCCCCAGAAGGTGTTTATATGATGATGGGCCCAAATGTGAGTACTAAACAGTGTCTGTCTCACCCTCTTCCCGTTTAATTTTCTAATGAACCATCCACTCTATGGGGGACAGGTGATACATATGTAGGACTGTTGCACACACCGCTAGTTTCGATACAGGTTAAATACAATGCTATTTTGCCTCGTATACCTCAAGTGGGAGAACGAGCCCTTCTACAGATTATTCAGGATTTGATACAAAAGGGTTTAGTCGAAGAGACTTCTGCCAATATTTGTAATAGTTTTATTCTTCCGATTCTTAAACGGACACCCTCAGGTTCCCCTGATTATCGGGAGGATGTTTATCATTTTGTGATTGATCTGCGCAATGTTAACAAGATTGTGGTCCCCCAGTTTCCGGTGGGAACTGATATTACTACCCATTTGATAATGATTCCTTCTACTGCTACATTCTTTTCTGTTAATGATTTTGAAAAATGCATTCTTTAGTATTCCTATTCTTCCAGATAGTAGATATCTGTTTGGTTTCACCCTAGTTAGTAGGAGCTTTAGGTTTTGCAGAGCTCCTCAGGGCTATACAGAGAGTCTGAGTATTTATAGTCAACCTTTAAAGAGTCAGTTGGACTCCCTTTCACTTCCCTCAGGTAATGTATTGGTGCAGTGTGTCGGTGACTTGTCCATCGCTTCTGACACAGAACAAGGTTGTAAAGACAGAACGGTTAAATTGTTGCTGCATTTAGCTCATCATGGACATAAAGTTTCCCTTTCTAAATTTCAGTATTGTCGACAGGAGGTCACCTACTGTCGAAGGAGGGTAGGAGGTTGACCCCTCAGCGTATCAGTACTATTGTTAAAATGCCCCTTCCACAAACTCAAAAAGATGTATGTACTTTTATAGATATCACTTCCTACTGTCACCAGTGGATACCTAATTACTCCCTACTAATTAAACCTTTGCTTGCATTAACAGCAAAAGAAGTGCATGAGCCTTTGCCCTGGACGCCTGAATGCCAGCTGTCTTTCGAGCAATTGAAAACTGTTCTTTGTTTGGCTTTCATGCTTGGTACACCTAACAATTGCAAGCCGTTTGTGCTCTATGGCCACGAGATGGCTGGCTGCGTGCTTTCTGTCCTAACACAAAATTTGGGGATTAGCGAGATCCCCCCGAGTTGTCTAAGAGCGGTCACGGCTGTGGCCACTTCAATCAGACTATCGGCTGGACTTGTACTTGATACTGACCTCACATTCATAATCCCCATGCTGTGGACACGCTTTTTGATTTCAATTTTTTTATTAGTGAGAAAACAGAAGTATACTTCTCGTGGACACAGCATGTCGCCTACAACCCATGTAGAGCAAATTTCAAATAAAAAAGCAATAGAAATATGCTAAGCCAGGCATCATGATGAAAGGTGTTTTTTTTTTCTGGGGATGCCTGTGGAGGGCAGATTATAGTTTTTTTAATTTCTTTTTTTCTATATTTATTTTCACATACGCACAGTGAACACAGCTTGACGCCTACAACCACGGGGCCGGCTGCATTTTAAAATCATCTTCAGACTCGTATAACACAGCCATTTTGCTGACATCCCTGAGGCCCACGGCGGTTCAGCCCTCAAAACATTTGAGAAGTCAATATGACATGCAATTCTATAGTTGCTCTGAGTCACTGCCATTGTAACTAACTTATAACCTCAACAAACCCATATTGAACCTCCCAACCCTTTCCTCCTGTCATTCCAAATGTCCATCTGATATTGCATGCCTGCCCGTCTAACCACTATACGTGTACTATAATCTTCCCATATCCGTCAGTGTGTAGTGTTCTGCCCTTACAGTTAGCTGGATCAGCCTGGTCACTCTCCCCGCGATCACCTTGTCCACCCTCTATTGGTCTATCTTTTAAATAGCATCCTGGAGGTCTGCAACCCCTGACTCCAGCCACCTTGCAAACGGCTCCCATATATCTACAGGCCTTATTCTTACTGGCATTAGTTCCCAATAATTTGTCAGCTGATCTCTGCAGTACGTGGCTGCGTGCAGCCATCCCACCATCGTGGGGGGCCTTTGCTTCTTCCAGTGCATAGCCACCTGCCGTTTTGCCAGCAGCAGCAACATCGCTGTTAGTTTTCGCGAGCTTTTTTGGTGTTTCCAATACAAATCCCATTTGTGCTATCAATGGGGTGAGGTGTAACTGTGTCTCAGTAATGTTCCCCTTCTCACCTCCTCCCAATAATGCCCATCGACCCGCAAGCCCAGGCCAGATGGAGGAACGTTGCCTCCTGCACCCCACATCTCCAGAATCTCGTGTCAGTCTGTAAACCCATGAGATGTAGCTATAGTGGTGTTCTGTATACCCTGTTTAAAAACTTGAAGTGTATAAGCTGCAACCTATAATTCGGTGATAAATGTTCTAGCTGCGAGCCACAAAATTACCACTGTTTGTCGGTTATAGTAAAGTATATATCAAGATGACTGTGCATTGGCGATTTTCTGTATCATATTAGTTTTTTTGAATAATGATCTACACATTTAGTTACAGACTTTATTGCTGACAAATTGTGCTACAGAGCCAATCTGGTGGTTCTTTGTCTTGTATCCCTTTTAGTGGGGAGGTGCCCAAGGACAATGGGCACATTTAGCTTTCGGCACACAAAATTGTTTTTGGTTTATATTATATGGGTGGTTGACGGTACTGGTGCTGCAATTCGTATATGGTCCACTGTTCATCATCTGTTTGTTCAAATGTATTGGAACCGCGCGGCACAGTCCGAGCCCAAAGGAATTGTTTTAAATTCAAATGTTCAAATATCTATATTGTTTTCTTTGACCATACCCTTTTGAAGCAATGTCAAAATTTAATGACAAGAGAGAGGAAATGGCCCTTGGCCTTTTCTCTAATATGCAAAGAAGAGATTCCAGTTTGACTGAGAGATAATCAGGAGAAGGTCTAAAATCCAAATTCCAGGAATTAAAAAGGTTAAAAAAGCAAGAGATGTCCCGCTGGTGGGACGGCATCACGCTACAAAAATATCTTGTCAATGATAAGATACCTAGAGGTTTGAGGATATGGATGTTCCCAAACTTTGAGGACCTTGATGAGGATTCCCTCAAGACTGGGAAGAAACTTGCAGAATGCATCAAATACCATGATGTGTATTCTGATTAATTGAACAACAACAGGATGGCCAGATAGATTAGTACAATATATTGTCACCACACCTAGCCAATGATCCTAAGCGGGCAAACTTTTCATTTAGTAGTTTTTACTTATTTCATGATTTTGCAAAAAACATTTAAATATATCCAGACATAAAAATAATCAAATAGCAACATTCACACAACACCATAATACAAATGATCATTTCACAAACAATGTAAATGAAACAAAATAGTCATATAAACACCATATACAAACAAGGGAAAAAGATGCCTCTTATTCATTCAGTTCATGGGGCACCAGTCCTGGTAACAAGAAAACAAACTAGGGGCCGTTCACTCCTTTCTGCGGGCCTGCTTGTCTGGCTATGCTGGAACCTCTTAATTTCAAGGGTCTAGTAACAGGGGGACTCTATCATTAATTGCAGTCCTGTAACACCCTTTCTAGATCCTGTTCCAGCACAGGGTCAACGCGTTTTGAACCCGGACTTTGTTTTGGGGTTCTCCTCAGGACATGGACTGGAAAATGGCCTTCACTGTAATTATGTGAGTCTTCCCAGGACAGCTGTATATAGTTCGTGGGGAAGAAGTGGCACTCTCAAGATGGAATGGTTTGAAGCGCGCTGCGCGATGACTTGTGGGCAATGTAGTCCTCTGGACTTCTTGGTGGATAGGATACGATCGTGTGCACTCGTAATTGTTGTATCATATGGTTATTCTTCACTACGTAAGTCTGGGTTTGTCCAAAAATTCTCAGTTTGTTCGTTCTCCGTCAGTTTGCCCACCAGCTAACAGCTTCCACACGGGACGTTAATGCGTAATACGTGGTGTATTCTGGTTAGGCATGCAGTCAAAAAGGCCGCCATATTAAGAGAAGAGATTGTGAACTTGGAAAGGGAGATAGAATGCTCGGACTTGAAAGATGTGATTATAAAGAACTCCGAGATTTATGACAAGGTCATTGAGTACCATAAAATCTATTTGAGTGATAAGAAGCTAAAGAAAATCAAATGTGATGACCATGATTATAAAGTTGGAAGAATTTACACCTTCACACGAAAATGTGATAATGTTAAACCGAGTGGTGAGGGGAAGATAACCAGGGAGGATACTACTGATTCAACTTCTACCAGCACTAGCTCGTTATCTTCCATTGATAGCAATGCATCACATAATGAAGGAACTGGTAAAGCAACATCTCCAGGACGGTCCCATTTTTTAGTGGAGATGGGAAGATTAAGATTGGGCAATTAGATGGCAAAAAGAGATCTAAGACAAGGAGGGGAGGAAAAAGGTGGCAAGAAAAAAGAAAGAAAGAAAGACATAACACCAGGGTGTTGGATTCCACTGGCCCAGACACTGCAGGAACGATGTATGGCCCAATCCACTACCCTGACTCAAATGTGACCCATGAAGTAGAAAACCATGAGAAGTCACTCGAGTCCAGGACAGGGGACCGGAAAGTAAAACAAAAAGAATGGACGTCAAAAGGCTTCACCCCAAGCTGGACTGGACTACGATATCCGACCACCACCTCCACGCCTCTGTATCTAAGAAAACAAGATACACAGAATTACTCCTGAGTCCTAGTCCTCCTTGTACCCCCTTTTTCCACCCTGTCCAATAACTACACTCCACCATGTAAGAAACACGACCTCCTTACTTGTGGTTGATACAGGAAACGCTTCGGGAGGTCTCAGCAGCAAGGAGGATGAAACTCCGATGTGTGTAGGAGCTTCCAGTTCCAGGAAGGGGCCAAGAAAAGGGAGACTGCACTCGGGGATCAAAAATCACTACTATGGGAAACTAGGGGGGAAAAGCCATGTAACTGGGCACAAAAAACCCCCAAAAGAATGTCCACGAGTGTCTTTTCCGTCCTAGAATAGGTAGGGTATAACAAAACAACAAAATCCCTCTTCCGGGATCTGCAGCGTTCTCAGCTCTTTCCAGCGCGGCAGAAAACGCCTAAGCGGCACACAAAGAGGCGGACTGCCTACAAAAAATGCGGAAGCAGAGTGCGCCGCTTAAAGTCCATACAACGATGTATCCGGCAAGAGTCTCTCACGGCGCACACAAGCGCTTCTTCTTCTCCTGATACCCGAGGAGACTGGAGCCCCAGTCTTTCCTCGGAAATCCCAAAAAAACGTAATACCTCAAAGTGCTCCAGGGGCAAGGTGCTAAAGACAGGGAAAGGAGGTGAATGATAACAAGGCAACGAGGGAAGGGAAGGGCAGGGTAGGAAATGGAATCAATGCAAAAAAGGGATCCAAAAACAAGGGAACACGAGCCCGTGAACCCTAGTCTGATTTAGAGCTTAGAGACAGCAACCCAGCACCTGGAACCCAAAACTTAAAGACACCAAGCACTGATTAAAGGGAGGGGCGGTTCTTTATCCCCTCAGGGCAGATCATGTGATGGTGGAGTATGGCCATAGAAGACAGACTAGACCTGGTTCCTAACACAGGGATGACAACACGGTCCAAGACCAACTTGCTAGGAGTGTACAGGAAAGGGATACATTGAATGCATTGACTATTGTTAATCTGTCATGTCGGAACCTATCAGAAGTGGAGTGTAATGTTTTGGGAAGAGGTTTGGGTTTTTATTCTTCCCAACAGGGTGACACTGTTGAGTTAATGATTGATAAATGTATAAATGTACTCATTTCTTGAAATTAAAAGACTTTTTCTCCACAAATCCATCTAATGTCTGTTCCATCACAACATCTTTATGCCCTGTTACTCATACCGTTTCAGATTTACAGAATTTACAAATGGTTTTGTCTATACCAGAGGCAGAACATTACACTACACAACACCTTAGAGATGATCTTGATATTAGGGAAAAGGTACAGATCAATAGTGGCCTTAAACCCCACTCCAAATTTATGCCCAGTAACACACACATTAACATCGACCAGTTTAAGGACAAATTCACTAAAGATATCTACAACCTCATGAATGGACCAAGACAGCATACCAATCTAAATCGAAATTTAACAAAAGCGGAGACAATGGCAATGGACAATCTCAGCAGGGATGAATCGATTGTCATCAGAGAGGCAGACAAGGGAGGCAATGTGGTGGTGATGAACACCAGTGACTACATGAATGAAATCAAAAGGCAACTTAGTGACTTAAATTGCTATGAGCCAGTCGCCACTAACCTCATTGCCTCCCTTGGGAATCATATCAACATGAAACTCTATGAGTGGCGGAAGGTGGCCTACTTTCGGACTATGAATATAGTTATCTTTCCATCAGTAATCCACTGGCCCCCTGTAATTACATCCTCCTGAAAATTCATAAGGAGGGGATCTTTCCTCCTGGACGGCCCATTATTTCGGGCATAGATTCCCCAAGGGAGAGACTTTCCCAATATGTGGACAAGTTTATCCAAACTTTTATGGTTAATTTGCCCGCATATATACAGGACACTAGGGACATCCTTCAAAAATTGGATGGTCTTCCATGGTCGGACGATCTGCTTTTTGTTACCATGGATGTGACAGGATTGTACACATCTATATATAAGCATTTTGGGATGCTGGCAGTACAATCCTTTCTGAGAACTCGAACTGCGGATCACATTGAACATAACAAGATGTTGACAGAGATGATAGACATCATCTTATCCAAAAACTTCTTTTTACATAACGGATCCTGGTACCATCAAGTGAAGGGATCCGCAATGGGTTCCAGGTTTGCTCCCTCGTACCCCGGCCTGTTCATGGGCTGGTGGGAGAGGGAGCATGCCTGGGGCAAATATGACTCCCCCTGGATGGACATGATTGTCTTCTGGGGGAGGTATATTGATGATGTTATTTTACTGTGGAAGATTCCTCTGACTAACTATTGAAATTCCACGCATTTCTCAACAGCAACCCCTATAACGTACATCCGACTATCAAGTACTACCACACCAGTATAGCATTTTTGGATGTTTTGTTCTATATTGAAAATAACACTATACAGAGTACCATCTTTTGTAAACCTACTTAATGTAACAGTACCTTCCATGCTACCAGTGCCCATCCCAAGTCTGTAATAAGAAACATACCATATGGTGAAATCGTACGGGTTGTCGAGACTGTAGCACAGAGATGGCTTTTAGGGAGAATATCCAAAATGTCAAAAATAGATTCAAAAGCAGGGGTTACAGTGAAGACATTCTTGATAAGGCAAACCAAAGAATTCAAAGAGTCAGCAGAGTGAGCACTCTGGTGAAAATACCTAATAGAGTTACAAGGAAGGCTTTAGATTCACATTTGGCTTTTGTCATCCAATACACTGACAATAGCAAAAGAATGTTTACGAACCTTAAGAAACATTGGGGTTTTCTTTAAGATATGCCCAGCCTGAGGGACTATGTTATGTCTACACCGAAGGTTACTTTCCGCAGGGGTAAAACCCTGAAGAATATATTCTGTCCCAACTATGTGAGGGACATTACTAACACAACCTGGCTCCCCCAAGCGCCAAATGGATTTTTCACTCGCCAGGGCTGTAATGTGTGCCCTTTTTGTATTAACAAGATCAAGAAGTTTAGATACAATACCAACAAGGAGTATGAAATAAGAAACTTAATTGTAAGACGAAATAAGTGATATATGCATTGTAGTGTGAATGCAATAAGATCTACATGGGGAGCACTGTGAGAACACTGAAGCAGCGGATACAGGAACACGTACGTGCTATAAAGAATAATGATCTTAATTATCCAATTACCTACCACATGGGGGAACATCATGGTGATAAATGTAAGGTGTGGATTCGTCGTCTGAGATGTATTGAAATGGGATATAATACAGAGGATGAAATGCACTACCATCAATAAACTATTGTATGTAGTTGTGATTCCTTCGCCTTGGTTTGATATACTATATTCCTTTCTGTACGAAAAAAAATATGTTGCTATATGTGTACATGCAGGTGCTAGTTTAATGTTATCTCTGTTTTCATCTCGTGTTTCTGCACTCCATGGAAGGAATATGTCGCTGCATATGGATGTGCAAATGTTTGTTCAATGTTATCTCTGTACTTATCTTGTGTTAAATTCTGATATCTCTATTTGATTCATTTTAGATTTGATAGATGGTTTGATTATATTAAGCCAATATCATTGTACATCAGTTAATATTTATGTAATTTGAATATGAGTATTTCCAACTCTGTCTCACTTTTGCTTGTTTACTTTTCTTTCCTGACAATTTTACAATTCATATCAATGGTGTATGTATTTTTATTTGATGCTTGTTAAGCGCAGCTGTCACCCAAAAGGGTATCCTGGCGCTGAGACCATGTCTAACCGTCAGGCGAGGTGTAGTTTACATTGCTCTTGGGAACAGGTAGGTCTTAAGGTCCCTTTTAAAGGAGGGCAGATCTTGTTTGCTCCTCAATGCCATAGGTAAGGTATTCCATAGTGTGGCGGCCGTGAAACTAAAGGCACGGCCGCCCATCCTCACTCTATTAATCCTGGGAGTTCTCACCAGGAACGCCGAAGAGGATCTCAAAGGCCTGGCAGCTTGGTACCATGAGAAAAGGTTTTGAATTGGTATTGGTCCTAGTCCATGCCGGGCCCTAAATACGAGGCATAAAGCCTTGAAGGCAATCCTCTGCTGGACCGGCAATCAATGCAGATCAGCTAGTGCTGCAGACGATGAGGCCGATCGCGGCAAAGACAGAGCCAGTTTAGCAGCCATATTTTGGATCCTCGGCAACTTTAAGATCAGGGTCTTAGGGGCTCCCAGAAGTAGTGCGTTGCAGTAGTCTAACCTACTGAGGATGGAACTCCGCACTACCTCTGCTCTGGCATCCCGGGGAAGTATTGGTAGGAACTTCCGTAGGGCACGCAACAAACCCATGCAGGTCGCTGCGGTCCTATTTAAAGAGGCATCGAGCTGTAAGTTGGGTTCAAACTGAACTCCTAAATTACGTGCCGATTTTGCAGCTTCCACCGAACCCGGGATAGAAGTGGGCCAAAAATTGTCCGGTAGCCCGCGGGGGAGGCGGCCTAGGGAACAATGGCGTACTTCCGTTTTCGATCCATTAAATTGGAGTGAGTTAGCTCGTAACCAATCCGCAGTCGCGGACATGCAGCGGTGAAAGGTGTCCCTCGAAACTGTCTCAGTGCCCTCAAGTGAGAAAATCAATTGGGTGTCATCGGCATAATTGATGACTGATATGCTGAATGACTTGATTAGTTCTACCAGGGGTCGGAGATATAGATTAAAAAGAATCGGGCTAATCGCCAACCCTTGGGGGACGCCTTGATTCACCTGGCGTGTGGCTGATCTAAATGGTGGTAACGCCACAGCTTGCTGTCTGTTGCTAAGGTACGATGTTATCCAACTTAGGGCCAGACCGTTTACTCCCACGTTTTGAAGACGCGCCAAGAGGACGTCATGGCTCACCGTGTCGAACGCGGCCGACATGCCAAGCAGCACTAGAAATGCTGACTTGCCCCTGTCGACACGCGTTCGCAGATCGTCCAACACGGTGACCAATGCGGTCTCGGTGTCATGGGCCGGTCTGAAGCCAAATTGGGCTGCATCCAGACAGAAGTTTGTTTCCAGAAAGTTGGACAAGGCTCTTGTTACCCATTTCTCAAGAATTTTTATCGCAAATGGTAGGAGCGAAATAGGCCTGTAGTTGGTCGGGCATAGTGGGTCAAGAGAAGCCTTCTTTAGCAATGGGGTCACTATTGCCAGCTTCCAACTGTCTGGAACTAACGCTGTAGTCAGTGACTGGCAGCAGATGGAATGGAGTGGAGGAAACAACTCATCTTGAAAGGCCTTCCAGATCTTATGGGGCATTGGATCAAGTGGTGAACCTGAAGATACGCCGTTGGCCAGGACACAAAATTCCTCTAGCGAGGGAATAGGAAAGGAAGATAACCGGGAGGGGCCTGCCTCGTTTTTTTCCCATACAGGTATCGAATGACAGGGGGGTTCCAAGGGGGGGGGGTGGGGGTGGAAATGGCGCAGACTGTCCGGGCACTGAAAGTCCATTCAGGATGGTCCTGATTTTTTCCTCAAACGCGGTGGCCAAGGAATCACAGAGTTCCTGTGAGGCCGGGAAGACTGACACTGTGCAGGATGGGTTTGATAGGTTGTTAACCATCTTAAATAAGGTCTGCGATTTATTAGTGGCCTTCGCCAAAGTGTCTTCTAAAAATTTGGCTTTGGCACTTCTTAGCTGGGTCTTATATACCTGCAGGGCCGTTTTATATGCTGCTCTATCCAGTTCCTTGTACCCTCTCCTCCAAGTGCGCTCTGCCTGTTTACAGCGGAGTTTATGCTGTCCAAGATCAGCAGTGAACCAAGCATTAGCTCCTCTTGGTCTATCCTTTACCTTACGCACAGGGGCCAGTTCATCTAAGGAGACCAAGATTTGTTGGCAGAGAGCATCATAACTCTTATCCACACTATCCTCCACCTGGAAGGTCGTAGGTAGTAAGGTTGGTCGGGTCGATTCCCTCAGCAGACGAGACCATTGTTGAGTAAACTTAGTGCCATTCGAGGTACTTGATTTCAACAGAATGGGCATGACAAAAGACATATTGATCAATGCATGGTCAGTCCAGCACTGAGCCACGATCTCATTCACCACCACCAATTCCTTGTCAGCAAATACCAAGTCTAAGGTATGCCCCTTATTATGGGTAGATGATGAGACCAGCTGAGCGAGTTGTATATTACCGCAGGCTTGGCAAAGTTCCCTATAGGCCAGATCATGAGGGCCAGAGGGTCAGAAATTGAAATCGCCCAGAACTAAAAACTTGGCATAGGAATTAGAAAGGTCATAGATTAGATCGATCAGTGACTGAAGGGCTGTTGTGGTCGACGAGGGGGGTCTATAGCATAAGAGGCCTGCAATCAAGGTGCCGCCCTGGGCCATTATGGAGAAACCCATGAGCTCAAAACCTAACACCTCTTTTACAGCCAGTATTGAGAGAGAGATTGAATCTCTATAGATGTAACCCACTCCGCCCCCCCCTACCAGAAGAACGGGGAGTGTGTCTTATAAGGTAGCCCGGTGGGCAAGCCCAACCGAGTTCCATCCCACAGTCTGCCGAGGTCCAGGTTTCTGTAATGAATAATATATCCAGTTGTGAGGATTCGATTAAGAGAGCAATCTCGGCATGGTGCTTGACGAGTGAGCGAACGTTCAACAAACCACAGGAGAGATTCCCATGAGAAGGGGAGATAGCTTGAAAATGCATACCATCCACAGCCCGATACGAATGCTCATGAGGGTCTTCACGAGGATCTGTCAAGCAGGAGGTGGCCAGCACGCCGGGAGCACCCGGGACGCGAACGGGCGCAAACAGGCTTACCTCCGGTGCGTCTATGGCGCGTCCGCTGCGCGCACCCGCTGCGCGCCTGTTCCTCCATGTCTATATATAGTATTACGCCGTGCGGGCTTCCGGCTGCTAGAGCCTCCACACCCAAGCAATATGGCACCTAAGAGTGGCCCAGCTTCCACACTCACCCAAGATGGCGGACGGAGCACCACGATCCAACTACCAAGATCGCGAAAAATGCGAGTGAGGACACAATTATAGTGCAGGTAAGCCTACAGATGTCCCTAGTAGCTGCAGTAACAAGCGCCAAGTAATTAGGTAAGAAAAACGGCAGCGCGATTATAAGCAGCGCGATTTAAAATATAAATGCCCAGGAATGTCTAAGCACAAATAAAAAGCTGTCCAGCAATGCGCGCAGTCAGTTAAGGTCTGTGGAATGATTTCAATGAGCAGCTTAAATAAGCTCTCCAGTGCGCGGGCTTCCGGCTGCTAGAGACACCACACCCGAGCAATATGGCGCCTAAGAGTGGCCCAAGCTTCCACACTCACCCAAGATGGCGGACGGAGCACCACGATCCAACTACCAAGATCCCGCAAAATGCGAGTGAGGACACAATTATAGTGCAGGTAAGCCTACAGATGTCCCTAGTAGCTGCAGTAACAAGCGCCAAGTAATTAGGTAAGAAAAACGGCAGCGCGATTATAAGCAGCGCGAGCAGCGCGATTTAAAATATAAATGCCCAGGAATGTCTAAGCACAGATAAAAAGCTGTCCAGCAATGTGCGCGGTCAGTTAAGGTCTGTGGAATGATTTCAATGAGCTGCTTAAATAAGCTCTCCAGTGCGCGGGCTTCCGGCTGCTAGAGCCTCCACACCCGAGCAATATGGCGCCTAAGAGTGGCCCAAGCTTCCACACTCACCCAAGATGGCGGACGGAGCACCACGATCCAACTACCAAGATCCCGCAAAATGCGAGTGAGGACACAATTATAGTGCAGGTAAGCCTACAGATGTCCCTAGTAGCTGCAGTAACAAGTGCCAAGTAATTAGGTAAGAAAAACGGCAGCGCGATTATAAGCAGCGCGATTTAAAATATAAATGCCCAGGAATGTCTAAGCACAGATAAAAAGCTGTCCAGCAATGCGCGCGGTCAGTTAAGGTCTGTGGAATGATTTCAATGAGCAGCTTAAATAAGCTCTCCAGTGCGCGGGCATCCGGCTGCTAGAGCCTCCACACCCGAGCTATATGGCGCCTAAGAGTGGCCCAAGCTTCCACACTCACCCAAGATGGCGGACGGAGCACCACGATCCAACTACCAATATCCCGCAAAATGCGAGTGAGGACACAATTATAGTGCAGGTAAGCCTACAGATGTCCCTAGTAGCTGCAGAAACAAGCGCCAAGTAATTAGGTAAGAAAAACGGCAGCGCGATAATAAGCAGCGCGATTTAAAATATAAATGCCCAGGAATGTCTAAACACAGATAAAAAGCTGTCCAGCAATGCGCGCGGTCAGTTAAGGTCTGTGGAATGATTTCAATGAGCAGCTTAAATAAGCTCTCCAGTGCGCGGGCTTCCGGCTGCTAGAGCCTCCACACCCGAGCAATATGGCGCCTAAGAGTGGCCCAAGCTTCCACACTCACCCAAGATGGCGGACGGAGCACCACGATCCAACTACCAAGATCCCGCAAAATGCGAGTGAGGACACAATTATAGTGCAGGTAAGCCTACAGATGTCCCTAGTAGCTGCAGTAACAAGCGCCAAGTAATTAGGTAAGAAAAACGGCAGCGAGATTATAAGCAGCGCGATTTAAAATATAAATGCCCAGGAATGTCTAAGCACAGATAAAAAGCTGTCCAGCAATGCGCGCGGTCAGTTAAGGTGTGTTATTAGCCATCATTGATTGATCCTATATGGATGTTGTGAATGATATCACATATGCTTGACTGGCCCGTTCACTTCTACTTATGGCAAAATGTATAGTTTATTCAGTTGTCATCATTTTTATTTACAGATCCCCTCTCTTATCGACTTATTGACATTGAATCTGCTACACTTCACGTCAGGGACATGCTGGACGTGGGTTTGGCTTAGCGAATAGACACGATCATGTGTTGCATCTATATAACTTTGAGGAAACATGGTGCTCCTCGTTATTAATGTGTTTCATTTGCTTGGATCACCGCACTACGGTGACTGAACACCATTTACACATCTTTGAAATAGGATGATTATAATGTAGCTTCTTGGATTTTATAAACAAATAGATAATAATTTTTTGTTAGATTAAGTAATACTTACATGGATGCCGATACATTAGATCAGTGGTTCCCAAACTTTTGACTCCTGAGGACCCCCATTGAGTCACCATTGGAAGCCGGGGACCCCCAAGCAATTTGTAGGATTTAAATTCCAAACATTAAAACAGTAATTCGGAAGAAATGAACACACGTGTGCACACAAAACAAATACTCGAATTACTAATGATTTAGGGGCATATTTACAAGCCCCTATCACCTTTTGATATGTTCCCGTAGAGATAGGGGCTTTGCCTTATTTACAAGGCAATGTTAAGCCACTTAACGTGGCTTAACGGTGCCTTGTAAATAAGACCCCCTTTCATCCAATGCTTAGCGTGAAAGATGTGGGCAGTGGGTGTTGCGGTGGGAGTTTTCCCCTCAACACCCATTGATTTTGACGTTGTCCCCTATTTACAAGGACAGCGTAAATGGGAAGCAGCGCCAAAATTAAGACCAGGGAAAACATGGTCTGAACTTGGTGAAACAATGAGAAATGCTTCATTTCTCTTTGTTTTTTCAAAACGCCTAGGATTGTTTATGTTCAGGAAGGTGACCCTTCCTGCACATTAACAACCTTTAAAAAAATAACATTTTGTAACTTCCATGTGTGATGCATTAAGCAGCACACATAGAAGTGACAACATTACATTTCAAGATTGTTTATGTGCAGGAAGGGGGGACCTTCCTGTACATAAACAATCTTTCCATGTTAAGTGTAGCGCCAGCCCAGGGGAAACGCAGGGCTGCACCATATTCTTGTAAATATGGTGCAGCCCTGCGTTTCTGAAGTGGTGAAGTGTGCTGTTAAGCCAAGGAGGCTAGTGACACTCTCCGCCCCGACTGTTGTATTTTATATTGAAAGAATTTGCAAGAAAACAAAAAAAGTTAATGGGAAGGTTGGTGCTGCATCTCCGTGACTTTTCAATGGTTGGCTTTATTTCGCAGTACAAGGCTCCTGCCAGGGCCAGACTGGACACTCAAATCCGCCCTGGAAAATGATTTCAGACCAGTGCCCATACGGTGCACACCAAGTGCAGTGATTGAGCCTGACGCCTACAAAGGGGACTTTGGGAGGCTCTCCCCTTAAGAAATGTAGGAAACAATGGTGCATTCTACAACACATTTATCATTATATATTGAATTGTATTAGCCTTTAAAGAATAGTAAATGAAGACCTGACTATGCACAAGATTACGACAATCTTTCTGGGGGTTATTCAATGATTCCCCCACTATCACCCTCCAACAGTGCCTCTCATCGCTCCATAGCCCCTCTGTCACATGTATTTCATTTCTTATAGCATCTCTCATACTATTGTAGGATGTCAGAGCACTTTGCATCACACACAAATAGAGACAGTGAGTCATATGTGTCAACCAGTGTATAGAAAATGTTACATATGGCAAAGGGGACTACAAGGTGTATAATTCACATGCCATTCATACTAGTAGGCATTTTTAAAGAGTGCTGGTCTGGAGAAAAACAATCTCAGGATTCAGAACATAACACAGTGAAGCATCAGGATAATGAAAGACTAAGAAAAAACATCAATCACTAACTTGTACCTTGCAGTTTGCAAGCAGCTGTTTGATGAGTTTATTGGTCACTGTGCTAGATTACGATTGTCACTTATGAACTGCACTGTAACAAAAGAATCTCTCTGACAAAATCAGTAACCCACTGACCTATGCATATAAAATACTGTTTTTGAAAATGCATGGTACACGTTCTTTGCAGTAGGCATATAAACCCTCTGTGCTACATTTCTTCAGTCAAAGCTGCCACCAGACAAAACTCTCATGTCTCTCCAGCAGGTACATTAATCACTGTTATCTTGACACTTTTATTGTTCTTTGAAAACTGCTAATTAAACAAGATGCTTTGCAATGCTTTTAAAACTGCTGCCTGGGACCCCCTGGGAATGTGTCAGGGACCCCTGGGGGTCCGCGGACCACAGTTTGGGAAACACTGCATTAGATGATTAATCAACTTGATCGGATCTACGATGCGAAATATCGCTTTTGAACTATCTATACCATTTCTTGAAGGTCTATTTAATTATGCCTCTCGATACTTTGGGTTACTCTAAGATGGCACTCAGATATTGGGACTTGCTGGAGTTCTTACATGGTCATGTAAACCGAATGCACCAGGTGACCATGGTGCCTCTTCCGGGAAGATATAGGAGGGACCACAATATGGTCTCACGTCTGATGGCTACTCAGGAGACCGCGTTCGGCTTTGATCCAAGTAAGGGGCACATTCAGGGAGATCAGTGATTTTTTCAAACCGGTAACTATTATGTACTATATGACACAACGTCTATAAATAAGGATGGAATACTTTTGTCAACTCGGGTGAACACGTTCGGAACCCCATGCTTAGGGTTTTTAAATACACGTTGGTTCTGGTGAATGTCCTTGTTGATTTTTGCAACTAGGGCATATGTGTCCGGATTCCCTTTTGCATAGATCTCAACACACAAGTTGTTTGTTGTGGTTTGTTCTATAGATTTTGGCCTCTGTGGGGTTATAAGCAGGGTGATATAAACTCCTCGCGGTACACTAATGAGGTGACTCCTTATAGTAGAGATTGTGGATATCAATATTGAGCTACATGTATGTGGGACACATGCTGTTTTGGACCGGACCATTTGTTTAACTGTATTTAGTAGATTTATGGTGAAACAAATTAGACCATATCGTTACATTTATTAAATGTAATTGATATTTTGGTTTGCTTGCAGGTCGCACTGGATATTATCCATTATTGCTATATGATCTTAATTGAACTTATCGACTTCATATTACTCTACTTCTTTGGTTATCATGTTTCTTGCTCTCGGACATCACTTTGTACTTAATTTTGGATATTGGATATTTGCAAAGCTCTATATTGCTTTCTTTTGCTTCCTATGAACAGGTAAGCAGGATAATTATGTATGAAATGCTCTGAGTATTCATTGGTGATTGTATTACATTCACCTTTATGTTTGTGCCCTTAGATACCACTTGGTCGTAATATCTTTCCGCATGAGACAGCATTAATTGCAATTGGAAAACAGAAGATCTAATTGGTCTGTGGCTGGTCTCTCGCTCCGGTATGTGGCCATTCGTGTCTTTATAGTGGGCATTAGATATGGTGCACAGGTGTTTCTTTTCACTTTTGAAATGGGGTTCTTACAATGCTTGACATGTTCCCCCTTTCAATGCCCTTTTGGGGTTATCTCAATAATATTGTGGTGTCAATAGTGGCAGTCTTTGCCTCTGTTAAGAGGAGATGGAGGCTTCACAATTTCTACATATACATTTTGCCCACTGGGGTCACTTTTTAAGCATTTGTTCCTTTTTTCTCGCATTTCTTTTTTCTTTCTTTTAGCTTTGCTCTCTTTTTCCAGCCTCCTTTCGGTGGATGGATATATGTATGACATTTTACATATTGTTTTATGGTTTTAAATGTCTGGGTATGGTGTATATTTATGTTTTCTGATATTGTGTCATATATATGTTTTCTTTATATTTATGTGTATAATATGTTTGTGGCTTGAAATATGGTTGTTGTTGGTTTTGTATATTGTTCTTTGTGAATGTTTTGTACATATGTATATGTTTTTAAAGTTTCAGCCCTGAAGAAGTCCTATGTCTAGAGGACGAAACGCGTTGGCTGATGACTTTTGGTTTAAATGGAATAATAAAGAAGAATATAACAAGATGACTTTGCACTGCACAGTTTTTTGGAATAACTATCTAAACATTGAGTTACAGACATTATTGTTGACAAATTGTGATGCAGAGCCAATCTGGAGGTTCTTTGTCTTGTATCCCCTTTAGTGAGGAGGTACCCAAGGACAGTGGGCACATTTGGCATTTGGCACACAAAACTGTTTTTGGTTTATATTATATGGGTGATTGACGGTACAGAGTGCTACAATTCGTATATGGTCCACTGTCCATCATCTTTTTTTTCAAATGAAATTTGAGGTGACTTTGTCAATCTTAAACTCCATTGAGGAGCGTGTCTGGTCCAGGGTCGATCCAATCTTCTCCACCGCCGTCAACACCAAATCCAGCATGGGGGCGAGTGCTGTATGCAGTACCTCTACTGTGTTTCCACCCTCCGCGGGTGCCAGATCTGAGTGGCCATTGCATGCATTGAGCTGCTGCGTGTTTGTACGCAGGAGGCCCATTAATAGCTGTTGTGCTCTTGGCATTCATTGCAGAAACGTCATAAGCGTTTGGGCCAAGTGGGGCATTATGCCTCAGTTTAGCCAGACTGATCTGCAGGACTGTGCCACGCCGGCGGCGCTAGGCACTTGTTAGAGTGGACAGGCGTTAGCGCCTCGTGTTCATTCCATGCTTTTAACTCCTTAACAGGGTGTGCAGGCCCGGAGGGATATGTGGTGATGCCTTGCTTGTTGTCTTCTTGCTGTGCTTATCCATAGACCTACAGACACTGGTGGTCCTCACTCTATGGTTGTAGTGTAGATATGTCCATCCATTGGGGCTTGAGATCAGTAGAGTTTTTCAGTGGGGGCTACCCTTTCCTCCAGGGGTTGTCTGGCTTGGGCACTGCACTTGGGTGGGGTATGCCGTGCCTGGGCTTTTCTTGGAGGAGCTGTGTCTGCTATGCATGCCTGTGGCGTTCAAGAGTTTATCAACCAGCCTTGCAGCCATGGCCTTGGCCTGATCTGACCTCCAGACCTGATACTCCTAGGGGCACGTGAGAATGGGTGCGCTGAGTTTGGGCCTACATGAGGGGCTGCGTCTTCGGTGCACTCCTGTGGCATCCTCGAATGCGCCCTCCGCGGCAGCAGCCTGGGCCCGATCTAACCCTTAAGCCCTGCGTGGGTGGATCTGATTCACTTTGGTGTTCCTGCAGCCTGTCTGTGAGAGGGGGGGAAAGGATGAGGGAACGCCGCTCGCCTCCTCATCAGTTGCAGTGACTCTGTCCTTGACTTGGGGGAGTGGTGTCCGTGGCGTGTCAACATCTATTGTCTCCACTTTGTGACTGTGGCCTGGGTCCAATCTGACCTCCAGACCCGATACTCCCAGGGGCACGGCATTCTAGACACCACGCGGAAGAGGTTATGCTGACTTTGGGGCCACTGGAAGGGCTGCGCCCTCTGTGCACATCCACAGCGTCCTTGACCGTGTTCTCCACTTTTGTGACGTGGCCTGGGCCCAATCTGACCCCCAAACCCGACGCGGGCGGGTCAGCATCGCCTCTCCGCTTCATCTCAGGGGTCTTGCGGCCTGCCTGTGCATATCGCTTCCCCCCGCCTCCGCGCCCCAGCCAGGCAGATCTCACACATCGGGGGGCAGGAGGAGGGATGGGATGAGGGGACGCAGCTCATCTTGTGCTAGTTGCGGTGCCTCAATCTTCAGCAGGGCAGGTGCTCCTCTGTGTGGTGCTTCCCTCACCTGTATCCCAGTGACTCGCCGTGGGCCTGGAGGTGTAGGGCCCCGGCCTCCTGCCGGCGCGGGCCTGCCGGTCACAAATGGTTTGAAGTCACACACCGCTCAAATGCAGCAATCACTGAGACAGGGTCTGGATGAGGGGCGGCACTTCGACAGCGGTTGCCAGTTTGCGACACGCTCCTTCCTCAGGGAGCACCGCACCACAAGTCTGTGTCGCCAGGGCCACACATGCAGCTTCTGATGCTCCGCTGTCTGTTTTTGTGCAGCCACCAGGTGCCAGGGCGCGAGTTGTTTCAGCAAGCTACACATTTTGAGCAATATGGAGCCACGATCGGAAACTGCTGCTATTATACTGCACGTTTACGCCATAGATGTGCTAGGATTGCATGGGATTGTAGGATTTGGCAGGATAAACAAGAGTTTAAAGCCGGCGCTCTAGCAGCTCATGTCAACCATGTTGGCTGGCTAGCCACGCCCCCTCAGTCTTTTGTATTGTCTAGGTAGGATTAGGTTTTAATTGCCCCCCCCATATTACAGTTTAGCCCTATGTTTTAAGTACATCCGACCACACCTTACAGTAGAACTCTGGGTCATCGATGTTCGGGCCATACACTCCCACCATTGTAATTTTCTGTCCTCTAATGTGGCAAGGAAATATAATGTATCTACATTCAGGGTCTCTTTGGGGAGTCGTAGTTAACCGACCTAGCTCCCTGTGAATGAGTATCGCTATTCCCCTTGAGTAGTACGAGTAAGATGCTGCATATGTGTTCCCATCTCCTCGAATGTAGTTTAGTTAGTGTTGTAGATGTGAGGTGTGTCTCCTGTAGGAAGCACATTTCTATGTTATGTTTAGATGAATATGATTGCATTAAGCGTGTTTTTCTGTGGTCATTTAACCCACAAATATTCCAGGTGAGGAATGATATTGGTGTTGTATCCAGTCGTGTGGTATTTCTTCAAGTGTGGCTATATTTGTTGTTGTGCTCAGAGGTTGTGTTCTATCTGTTTCAAATCTGTCTATCTTCTAGTTTGCTGCAAATCTACTTGAAGTCTGTGTTGTGCATGTACAGTGGTTGGGTTCTACCCAAGTGTAACAGGTATTTGTCAACTATTGGCCCCTCACCATCTCAACTATACAAACTGTTTCCCCTCTCCCACACCAACCCCCCAATCAGGTGTGGTCCTTTGCCCTCCACCTCCCCCTACCCACCAATACCTTGATACATTAGAAATGGGAATTCACCCACAGGAGGCTAGACATCACTGACGAACACCCTAAACGGGAACAGTGATGTGGCCATTCGGTTAGGTGCTCTGTGGGTTCTTCCACTGCCATCTTTCGGCAATAAGAATTGAGGAACATAATTTTTTTTAATAGTTGTTAGGGGGTGTCTCTGTATAAGTTAGTCTAGGGTCTGAAGCATGTGCATTAGTAAAGGTTATCGCTCAGTGGTTAATCATTGTCTGCAGTGACTGTGATGTTGGATGACGCAGTCTCTGGTACCTTTGGTCGCTAGTAGAAGGTGGTGGTGTTGCGCTTAATTCCCTGCGACTTGTCTGTTTTGGGGTGGGATGTACGCACTCTTGTAAATGAGCCTCTGTGCCTCGGGGGTATCGAGTGCTCTGAGCAGTCTCTTGCAGACGGACATATGGGAGGTCTCATTGATCTCAGCCACGGAGGGCCTGCCCAAGAAGCCAATAGAGTGTGACGTATCTTGCTGAGTCTCCGCTCCACTGCATCCTACTAAAGCTCATAAACCCGGCCACCACGGTTCCTGCTTATCGCCAGCCATAACGCCCGGCAGGGGAATGTCGAGTGCGGAGAGGCGATCCCGCTCCTGCCAGGAGACCTGCGACCTGCGGTGACTGTAACAAGAATAACCACCACCATCTTGGGCGAGGAGCGGCCGGTCGGGGCACCCTGCAACCTGCCGATGCACACTGGGGGTTGGGACGCCTGAATTGGACTGGATCCTGATTTCTGCAGAAGCCCTGAGAAGTTCCCTGACCAGAAATTCCCATTTTTTAGCAATTACCCTAATGTGGCGGCAAGTGATTTTGAGCAATGGATCTATGGCTCAATAAATCTTTTAGCACCTGCTTTTTAGCATCTTCCCCATCAAGTGGAAGTTAGCATCAATTCTACCACTCTTAAAAAAACCTAATCTAGACAATACAGACCCGAACAGTTATCGCCCTATTTCTAGACCTCCTCTACCTGCCAAAATGGTGGAGAAGGCCAGGAATATAGAAATCTCAGATTATGTTTAGAAGCGTGGATATCTTGACCCCACCCAGTATGGGTTTAGGAAACATCACAGCACAAAACTGGCTCTGATCACTGCATCGGAACAGGTTAGGGAGACAGTCGATGCAGGGGGGAAGGCAGCGTTGGTGCTGTTTTATCTCTCTGCAACATTTGATACCGTTCATCATAAACACCTGCTGGATCATCTTGATGTGATAGGCATAAAGGGGAGAGTGTTGGCTTTGCTCGAGTCTTTTTTGACGGATCGTGAACAATTTGTTGAATTAGTCGATGTTAAATCAACTACTGTTACTCTTCCTTGTGGTGTTCCCAAGGGCTCATCACTGAGCCCGACCCTTTTTAATATATATGTGGCACCTCTGGTATAATTGATACGATCTCCGAGTTTCTCAGCAATTTCCTATGCTGATGATACCCAAATTATAGTATCTGTGGCAAGCAATACTTTGGCCACAGCTTTACGGTTTCAGAACTGGGCTCGCATTGTTTACAGCTTAATTCCAATAAAACTGATGTCCTTCTTTTCAGAAATAATGTGTCTTTTTGGTCACCTTCTTATTGGCCTCAGGAAATTTGGTCTCTCCCTATTCCAGTAAACAAGGTGAAGAATCTGGGAGTCAACTGTGACTCCAAGCTCAAGTTTGAAGGTCATGTTAATACCGTTACTTCAGCATCATTTTACACACTAAAACATCTTAGAAAAGGTTTTCCATTTATTCCTCATAATCTTAAAAAACTGGTGATCTCTGCCCTGAACTATTGCAATGGTCTTTTTGTCAATTTAAGGAAAAAATGTCTTACCAAAATTCAGATTTGCAAAACGCTGCTTTTCGCTTGTTGTTGGGTATTCCCAAGCACAAGTCTGCAGCTTCCATGCTCAGGCAACTTCATTGGCTCTCAGTGAAGAGATGCATTGACTTTATGACTCTTTGTATTGCCTTCAAAGCATTACATGGTTCAGGTCTGAGCTTTTTAAAATGAAATTTCCAATGGTATGTTCCAGCTCGGGTGCTGAGGTCTTCGTTTGCTTACAACCTGCTGGTTCCCAAGTTCAGGAAAGCTGGCTGAGGTAGCAGAGGGTTTCTAGTAGGCACCACCAGAATCTGGCACTCCCCCCCCACCCCCTTAGAGCTAGAAGGGGAAACTCAACTGCCGGATCTTAGAAAAGCATTAAAAACTCGGGTGTTCAATCTCTGATCCTGCAGGTCAGTTTCAGCATTTGTCGCTCTATGAGCTAGCGCCTAGACACCTTCAGGTATTAGCCGCGCTCTATAAATAAGTGCCGCCAGTGGTAAGGCCATCCCTGCAAGAGCCAGCTACTCCCTTTCCTGCACATGGTTACTGTGGGTGGGAACCAGCTGTACAACAACAACCTGCTTCCCCCAGATAGAGGCACAGAGTTACATTTTGATAGTTTGATGTTTTATTGACTACATGCTTTTTAATTTCATGTAATTGCCTACAATTGCAATCCAGCTCATCTAGAAATCATTGGCACTGTCCTGTTTGTCGGATACTTATAACCCATTCATTAAACTTCAAAAACCATATGGATGAACAACACAGTATGCTATTTGTTTAATCATATGGATTTCAAAGGGAAAAAACACCAAATGAATTAATATTTTTTTTTAAAGATTTTTGAAATATCCAATATGTTATAAATCTCATTTTCTAAGAACAAAGGCATGGGGGCGTGATTGACTGAGCAGCATAACAGGGTCCGGGACAGTGATGAAAACCCCTCACTGCAACAGGAATGACTAGTGAATCCCAGCTCTGGCTAGGTGGGTAATAGACAAGCATCTATACAGTGACGAAGATCTTCTCCTGCGGTACGGACTGGTGGGCCTTCCCTGGAGGGCTGCTGAGAACGCTGCAAAGGATTGGCAGCTTCTTGGGAGGGAGAGCATAGACCCTGTCGCACACCTTCCAACAGCCCCAGCGGTGGCTGACTGTGGGGACAGGGGGTGGTGGTAGAAGTCTTTCTGTGCGATGTGTGTCGGGCTGGCCTCAATGCCGCCAAAGAGAGTGCTGACCAACACCGCAAACAAGGTCTCTAACTTCTTCCCCAGTCTGATAAACAACAGCCATCAGAACACGACGAGAACTTAGAAGTCATGGCCCTCACGAAAGATGATCTCTTGAACACCCTGCAAGATTTCAAAACAGAACTGCGAAAGGAGCTTAGCTAGGATATTAAGACCTCCATTGACCAACTAAAGACCGACCTCAATGAGAGAATGACTGCCCTCCAACATGATGTGGATTCCATAGGAGTCAAAGTGTAACTTGGAGACGCAGAAAGTCGATAAGCGAACCTATGATATGCAGGATGAAATGCACGCTCTCTCCAGGACAAATTACACCAAACATAGTTGAAAGCCGAAGACCTAGAAAACAGGGCCCGGAGAGACAACATACAGATCTGTGACCTGGAGGAAGGAACGGATGTTAGGGTGTGTCCACTGCAAACAGCCTGTCCTTTGCCAGCCCATTGAAATTAGCGTGAATACATGTACCTTGCTCCCTGTTTATGTGTCAATATTCAATGTCTATGTAATATAATTATTCTTCAACCATATGCTGTTTGTACAAACTTGGTTTTGGCAATGCTTCTTTGTGCAACAGTACTTGGCTTCAAGATTCCATATGCAAAAGCGTGCTCTTGGAAGCTTTCCCCATGTGTCAACAGACAAACTTCCACCATTTACACGTGCAGGAAGCGAACCCACCCTTGAGCGCCTATAAAAATCTGCACACTTCTCAAAGCGGCGCTTGTGTTCGTCAGCATTAATACAGCTCACCCGCGCTCCAGCTAAAGCTCCACTCGAACTTACCAGCAACTTCGTCTGCAGCGCCCCTCAGCTTCGGTGGTTCTTGATTCCTGACAACCTTCGTTTCTCCCGTCTTTCGGCTTTCCTGTCCATCGTCCTCCGTCAGCTTGCTCCTTCCGGCTTTGGGACCTGGAAGCACTCCTTGACACCTGTAAAGAAAGAACAAAGAACGGTAAAAATTTCACGAGGAACTGTAAGTACTTACTCCTTGAAATAACAAGTGTACGGACACCATTGCCTCAAGTGACTTAACTTTTGGAGAACATTACTTTGCAAGAAACTTTGGATATTTACAGAACTGTTTTTGTTCGTACATTTTCTGCTTTCAAAGACAACCTTGGATATTAGACTTTAAAGAGCGAAACCTTTGGATATAGACTTAAAAGAATGTTCTTGTTGCTTATGTTATGCAGAATATCGGTTACAAGATATAGAGACACTTGTTAAAAGATACCTGATCATTACGTGAAATTCTATATTGGATGGCTGATTATGGGTATTAAGAAAGTAAGCACAGAATATGGAAAGCGATTCAATTAAGATTACTGTCAAGTACTAGTATGTTTTAGCTTATATGTTTGCTTTCTCTATCTCTCGCCACAGTTTGCTTTTTAGGAAAAAGAGGAATATCTTCCTAAGGGCGCCCCATCTGGTGTGCATGAAAAGCCAGATCAGAGAGGTACATCTATGTTAGACTGTTTATCTAGAGAAGCTGTAGTTCTTCCTTGATGTTTAGGTAAATTGTCACAGACATAAGTATTTTACTAATATGTATCTTATCCTCCTTCTTGTTTAAAGACAAAGGTCCACAGACAATACATTCCTTGCTCATCTATACAGAAAAAAAACAGAGAGAGAAGAAGTTCACGAGAGTCAAAAGGAGCAGTGTTTCTCTTTTGTAATTTTATCCACTCCCCCCTTCCCTTAGGCTTTTTTCACTACCACATATGGCTGTAGCTGTGTGGTGGGCTTGAGGTTTAAGAGAGGGTAAGAATATTCGTATTATCCTTCAAGCAGAACTGACTGGAAGAACAGGTGAGTGAGACTTGACAGAAACACAAGCCGCACAACACCTCAGTTCTGCTCGAAAGATGGACCTTAGAGGAGACCCAGAAACTATCTTTGTAGAGGACATGGCGCAAGCCTTAGATGAGGATACAACAGGAAATAAGAACGTATCCACCCTTTTGCAACAGCTGCAAATGGAAGTGAAGGAATTAAAACTTGAAAACCCTTGCGAAAAAGGTTTTCCCTCTAGTTCCAGAAATTCGAGTAAATTGGGTGCCAGATCTAAAGATACCACTTCTGAAGGGTCCCCTGTGGAAATCACGGTAACTGTGCCTCAAGGGGTACCTTTAGCTGCACCAGAACGTTTTTATGGGGACAGAAACAAGTTTAATTTGTTTTTAAATCAATGCCAGTTACATTTTGTTTGTAAGCCTCAGCAGTATCCTAATGATGCCACTAAGGTGGCTTTTGTCCTTTCCTATCTAGGTGGTACGGCTGTGAACTGGTCAATCCCATATGTGGACGGGGACGATAATATTCTCCATAACTGGGTATTATTTAAAAGAACTATGACCAAACTATTTGCCAAACATACATACATGCAGGCAAGTGATAATGAATTGCTGAATTTAAAGCAAGGCAATAAATATCTACTAACCTACCTTACCATATTTAACTGTTTACTCACCAAGACACAATGGCCAGAAGAGAAACGTACGTCCTTGTTTTACAAGGGTTTGAGAAATGACTTCAAGGACGCTCTAGCGCACATCGTGGATCTTTCTACTGCCTATACAGAGTTTGTAGATTTAGTGGTAATTAGATCACAGGTTAGGAGAAAGGAAAGGAGATAAGATAAAAACAGACATCAGATTTTCTATTATAAAACATGATAAAAAGGAGGTAGAAAGCAAATTGCCCGACCCTGAGCCCATGCAAATTGGTACCATTAGAGCACCCCTGACAAAAGACGAGAAAGACAGACGGAGGAAACTCTTGTTATGCCTTTATTGTGGGAAAGCTGGGCATTTTGCTAAAGACTGTCCAATTAAACCTAAAACGGCCCAGAAACTTAATACCCTACAAGTTACGTCTTCTGATACAAAAAACGAGTAACCTCGAAAAGGAAGGAGGTCCCTTCTTCGAGGAAAAGTAGTACGTTCACCTCAAATCATATTGCTTATACTGTCCCTCATGTTCCAAGACATTTCTTTATCCAGGTTGTGCTAATAATTACAACTCAACTTCGAAATTCTTTGCCAGTTCTTCTTGATTGTGGCGCCACTGGTAATTTTGTGGATAACAAGTTGGCTAGAACTTTGGGTTTGCCCTTGCAACAAAAGGAATGTCCAGAAACAGTTAGTGCAGTCGATGGTTCAGAACTGACATTAGGCCTCATCACCCAAGAGATTGGTCCAATCATCATGGTTTGTCAAAATGGTTAAGTATGAGCTTAAAATCCGTTCCGCTCGCGGATTTTGCGAATTTTCGGTAAATTTACGATCCGCGAACTCCCGCGAATTTACCGAGAATTCGCAAAACCTCGTCATCTCCTGAGGCGGAAGCCGGGAGACCACTTAATTTTAAAAATTGTATTTTGTGTCACTATTTAGCGAAAATCTTGCATTTTAAGCTCACTCACCCATCTGCCACCACTGGAGCGGGCTCAAAAAACGCCGAAACAGCGACCCCTTCGCTGCAACATAGAGATTGTCAACAAACAATTCTGACGCCATTGACGGCGAGGGAGAGAGGCCACGCCTACTCCGAGGCCACGCCCACCCGCCGAGTAGAGTATAAAACGCTGCCTTCAGCGCCACGAAGCCAGAACCTCGTCATCTCCTGAGGCGGAAGCCGGGAGACCACTTAATTTTAAAAATTGTATTTTGTGTCACTATTTAGCGAAAATCTTGCATTTTAAGCTCACTCACCCGTCTGCCACCACTGGAGCGGGCTCAAAAAACGCCGAAACAGCGACCCCTTCGCTGCAACATAGAGATTGTCAACAAACAATTCTGACGCCATTGACGGCGAGGGAGAGAGGCCACGCCTACTCCGAGGCCACGCCCACCCGCCGAGTAGAGTATAAAACGCTGCCTTCAGCGCCACGAAGCCAGAACCTCGTCATCTCCTGAGGCGGAAGCCGGGAGACCACTTAATTTTAAAAATTGTATTTTGTGTCACTATTTAGCGAAAATCTTGCATTTTAAGCTCACTCACCCGTCTGCCACCACTGGAGCGGGCTCAAAAAACGCAGAAACAGCGACCCCTTCGCTGCAACATAGAGATTGTCAACAAACAATTCTGACGCCATTGACGGCGAGGGAGAGAGGCCACGCCTACTCCGAGGCCACGCCCACCCGCCGAGTAGAGTATAAAACGCTGCCTTCAGCGCCACGAAGCCAGAACCTCGTCATCTCCTGAGGCGGAAGCCGGGAGACCACTTAATTTTAAAAATTGTATTTTGTGTCACTATTTAGCGAAAATCTTGCATTTTAAGCTCACTCACCCGTCTGCCACCACTGGAGCGGGCTCAAAAAACGCCGAAACAGCGACCCCTTCGCTGCAACATAGAGATTGTCAACAAACAATTCTGACGCCATTGACGGCGAAGGAGAGAGGCCACGCCTACTCCGAGGCCACGCCCACCCGCCGAGTAGAGTATAAAACGCTGCCTTCAGCGCCACAAAGCCAGAACCTCGTCATCTCCTGAGGCGGAAGCCGGGAGACCACTTAATTTTAAAAATTGTATTTTGTGTCACTATTTAGCGAAAATCTTGCATTTTAAGCTCACTCACCCGTCTGCCACCACTGGAGCGGGCTCAAAAAACGCCGAAACAGCGACCCCTTCGCTGCAACATAGAGATTGTCAACAAACAATTCTGACGCCATTGACGGCGAGGGAGAGAGGCCACGCCTACTCCGAGGCCACGCCCACCCGCCGAGTAGAGTATAAAACGCTGCCTTCAGCGCCACGAAGCCAGAACCTCGTCATCTCCTGAGGCGGAAGCCGGGAGACCACTTAATTTAAAAAAATTGTATTTTGTGTCACTATTTAGCGAAAATCTTGCATTTTAAGCTCACTCACCCGTCTGCCACCACTGGAGCGGGCTCAAAAAAACGCCGAAACAGCGACCCCTTCGCTGCAACATAGAGATTGTCAACAAACAATTCTGACGCCATTGACGGCGAGGGAGAGAGGCCACGCCTACTCCGAGGCCACGCCCACCCGCCGAGTAAAGTATAAAACGCTGCCTTCAGCGCCACGAAGCCAGAACCTCGTCATCTCCTGAGGCGGAAGCCGGGAGACCACTTAATTTTAAAAATTGTATTTTGTGTCACTATTTAGCGAAAATCTTGCATTTTAAGCTCACTCACCCGTCTGCCACCACTGGAGCGGGCTCAAAAAACGCCGAAACAGCGACCCCTTCGCTGCAACATAGAGATTGTCAACAAACAATTCTGACGCCATTGACGGCGATGGAGAGAGGCCACGCCTACTCCGAGGCCACGCCCACCCGCCGAGTAGAGTATAAAACGCTGCCTTCAGCGCCACGAAGCCAGAACCTCGTCATCTCCTGAGGCGGAAGCCGGGAGACCACTTAATTTTAAAAATTGTATTTTGTGTCACTATTTAGCGAAAATCTTGCATTTTAAGCTCACTCACCCATCTGCCACCACTGGAGCGGGCTCAAAAAACGCCGAAACAGCGACCCCTTCGCTGCAACATAGAGATTGTCAACAAACAATTCTGACGCCATTGACGGCGAGGGAGAGAGGCCACGCCTACTCCGAGGCCACGCCCACCCGCCGAGTAGAGTATAAAACGCTGCCTTCAGCGCCACGAAGCCAGAACCTCGTCATCTCCTGAGGCGGAAGCCGGGAGACCACTTAATTTTAAAAATTGTATTTTGTGTCACTATTTAGTGAAAATCTTGCATTTTAAGCTCACTCACCCGTCTGCCACCACTGGAGCGGGCTCAAAAAACGCAGAAACAGCGACCCCTTCGCTGCAACATAGAGATTGTCAACAAACAATTCTGACGCCATTGACGGCGAGGGAGAGAGGCCACGCCTACTCCGAGGCCACGCCCACCCGCCGAGTAGAGTATAAAACGCTGCCTTCAGCGCCACAAAGCCAGAACCTCGTCATCTCCTGAGGCGGAAGCCGGGAGACCACTTAATTTTAAAAATTGTATTTTGTGTCACTATTTAGCGAAAATCTTGCATTTTAAGCTCACTCACCCGTCTGCCACCACTGGAGCGGGCTCAAAAAACGCCGAAACAGCGACCCCTTCGCTGCAACATAGAGATTGTCAACAAACAATTCTGACGCCATTGACGGCGAGGGAGAGAGGCCACGCCTACTCCGAGGCCACGTCCACCCGCCGAGTAGAGTATAAAACGCTGCCTTCAGCGCCACGAAGCCAGAACCTCGTCATCTCCTGAGGCGGAAGCCGGGAGACCACTTAATTTTAAAAATTGTATTTTGTGTCACTATTTAGCGAAAATCTTGCATTTTAAGCTCACTCACCCGTCTGCCACCACTGGAGCGGGCTCAAAAAACGCCGAAACAGCGACCCCTTCGCTGCAACATAGAGATTGTCAACAAACAATTCTGACGCCATTGACGGCGAGGGAGAGAGGCCACGCCTACTCCAAGGCCACGCCCACCCGCCCCTTATCCTTCCCATAAAAGATGTGCAATTACCGGACGCGCAGCGGACGGGCGCAGCGGGCGCGCCGTCAGCGCGCCGAAGGCGCGCCAAAGGCAAGCCCGTCTGGGCCCGTCCGGGCCCAGACGGCCTCAGGCCCAGACACTATGCCCAATTCACAGAATCACATATTCTACTCCTCGGATACACTCCGATTCTGGAACACTAAAAAACATCCTCAGTGTGAATTCATCCTTAAGGATGACACCCCGTTCACAGGATGCACCCTCTGTGACACCCCTGAAGCCACGGAACTCAGCCACACGCTCCGACTTGGCCTCCTGAACTGCAGGTCCCTGGTAAAACACTCTCACGAGATAAACCTCCTCACCCAAACCCTCTCGCTAGATGCCCTGTTTCTGACCGAAACTTGGCTGACCCCCAGCAACGACTTTGACTTGGTCAATGCAACCCCCCCCCCGGCTACCAAATCTGCTGCCTGAACAGACCGGTCGGAAGAGGTGGCGGCCTCGCCATACTCTACAAAGACCACCTCAGCTGTAGAATCGACGGCGGCACGGTCAAGGACTGTGAAAACTGTAATTTCACCCTCCAGATCTCCCCTACCACCTCACTATCGCGTCTTCTGGTATACCGACCACCAGGCTCGCTAGGAGATTTTTCAAGCACCCTGATGGATCACATCCTTCTAAAAACAATATCAACGCCCAATTTCCTCCTCCTAGGGGACCTGAACCTACACTTCCTAGACCCGGCAGATAACACTGCCGCCAACCTCCTAGCAGACCTTATGTCAGCTGACCTCCTGCTTTTGAACGCGAAAGCCACCCACGAGAAAGGACAGCTCCTAGACCCAGTATTCACCAACATTAGAAACCTCCAAACCCAAGACCCCACTCCTCTACCATGGACTGACCATTTACTGGTCCCTATGTACTGGTCCCTTTAGTCCACCCTGGTTCCCAAACAGAAAACTAGGATACAAACCAGACAATGGCACAAGTTAAGACCAGAAGAATGGGAAGCGAAGCTACGGGAATCCGATGGCCCCCTCTCAATTGACCCTAACACCGCCGATAGAGAATTCAACAGCTGGCTCACCAACCCCCTAGATAGCCTCATCCCACTAACTAGCTCCCTTAAGCATGTAAAAAGGATCAACCATGCTCCTTGGTACACTCCGCCCCTGAACATTCTAAGGAAGGAGTGCAAAAAGACAGAGCGTACATGGAGAAAAAATAAATCGGCGACGGAGAAAGACGCTTATCAAACAGCCATGAAAGCTTACAAACAAGCCATCCATAACGCAAAAAGCTCTTTCTATGAGGAAAAAATAAAGAACTCCTCTTGCTCAGCCAAAGAGACTTTCTCTATCCTCAAAGAGCTCCTCCATGTCCCAGCCCCCCCGCAGATACCCATGGACCCAAAAGCAGCCGAAGAAAAATGTGTCAACCTGGCCAATTTTTTCGACGATAAGATCAAAAAAATCCTTTCCTCCCTTCCTGCTACCAATCAGGCCACCGCTGGACAAGCCAAGGACGCATCCCCTGCGTTAGGGAACCCCCCTGACAAACCCGATCCACCTCATTTAGCTTCATTCGGACCAGTCACGGAAGAGGAAGTGGCAGCTACTCTAGCATCTACGAAGAGTGGTGCCCCCAGCGACTCAGTTCCTATACGGTTCACTAAAGACATCGCTCGGACCATTACAGCTAGACTCACTGCCCTCATTAACACCTTGTTCACCCAAGGAGAAGTCCCACAAAGCTGGAAAGAGGCCGTCGTCAAAGGACTACTCAAGAAGCCTTCGCTAGACCCCGCGGACCTATCCAACTACAGACCCATCTCGCTCCTCCCTTGGATAGGTAAGGTCGCTGAGAAGCTTGCAAATAAAAAGCTATCCCACTTCCTTGAAGCAAACCATCTCATGAAAAATTCCCAAACAGGCTAGACCAGGCCAGGGCACTGATACCGCCCTCCTAGCTGCCGTAGAGAAGGCAAGGTAAATCATCGACACTGGAGGATCAGTGGCAGTGGTCCTCCTAGACCTAAGAGCGGCATTCGACACTGTCAGCCACCAGGTCCTAACCCAGCGCCTGGATAACACTGGCGTGAAAGACAGCGCGTTGAAATGGCTCACATCCTTCCTCTTCCGACGCTCCTTCCAAGTCTGGGAAGGAGAAAGCCGCTCCCCCTCGATCCCCCTCCGGTGTGGAGTGCCCCAGGGCTCCTCATTGAGCCCCACGCTTTTCAACGTGTATATGGCCCCACTGGAGGAGCTGGTCTCTCCATTCGGAGTCACTATCGTCAGCTATGCTGACGACACTCAGCTGGTGGTGACACTCTCACACCCCAAGCTAGAGCCCTCCAATCTTCGAGACTGCCTCTCCAACGTCCATCAATGGATGAGCGACTCAGACCTAAAGCTAAACGGGTCAAAAACAAAGATCCTGCTCCTCGGTCACAAAACTTTGAGCCTCCCCTCCAACCTCTGGCCCGCCTGTATGGGTGAACCCCCTACTCCCAAGACAGAGGTTAAGAGTCTGGGAGTATGGCTGGAGACAGATCTCACCTTCAGGACACAGGCCAGGAAAACTGCTGGCATCTGCTATGGCCTACTCAGATCATGCAGAAAGGTGCTTCCTCTACTACCATCCCAGTCCCGTCTTCTGCTGATTCAAGGCTTAGTTCTATCCAGGCTGGACTATAGCAATGCCATTTACCTTGGAGCACCGGAAGCCACTCTCCAAATACTGCAAAAGACCCAAAATGCCGCAGCTCGCCTACTCACAAACACCCCAGCAAGAACATCAGCCAAACCAGCTCTTAGGAAACTTCATTGGCTCCCCGTGAGGGAAAGAGTCGTCTTCAAAGCCCTCTGCCTGGCCCACAAGGTTCTGCACAATGCAGGCCCCCCTATTCTGAACAATTGGATCACTCCATACAGACCGACGAGAGCGCTCCGGTCAGAACAGGGAAACCTTATCATTGTCCCCAGGGTGAAGAAGGCCCACGTAGGTGGCCGCCGCTTCTCAGTCAACACAGCCAAGAAATGGAACGCTCTCCCCCCGAGCCTCAGAGCTGAACCAAACCTCCTACGATTTAGGAAATCCCTCAAAACCCTTCTTTTTCCCTGATGCATCTACAGCTTCTCTTTGCCCCCTCCTTAGGAGTCCGAGGTTTCAGCGCTGGGATACTCGAGGGTGACCACGCGCTCTATAAAAACCTAAAATAAATAAATAAATAAAATAAATAAATCCGCGAGCGGCGGATCCGGGGGCAAAAGTTGAAGCCTGGCCTATTGTAACTATTTTCCGATGGCGCCGGCAAGCTGCCAGCGCCATCCTAAAATAGTTACTAAGTTAGCTTCAACAGGAAGCTCTAATAGATAAAATAAGCAGGTGCTCAATTTTATCTATTAGAGCTTCCTGTTGAAGCTAATTTAGTAACTATTTTAGGATGGCGCTGGCAGCTTGCCGGCGCCATCGTAAAATAGTTACAACAGGCCAGGCTGGTGTGCTTTTTTTCCCAAATGTACCGTGGAAAATCAGATGTGATGCTGGATTGAGGCTTTTGCATCCTTGACTTTCACGAGCGCAATACCCGTGCTGTTCCTGTGACCAGGAGCTTTTTCTCTTCATCTGCTGAACTGATCTTTCTCTGACCTTTTATGCACACAAGAGGCATGTGAGCTCGCATGGAAGCCCCGCAAGTTTGGCCCCGCGCACACACTTGCGGTTTGCACCGTCTTCCCGCCATTCACCCACTATGATGGACAGCTCACTCAAGGGACCCCTGCGCCCTTCGGGGCGATTGCATAGTAACACACACATGGTCGCTCGAACTAGTTGATGCTCAAATTCAGTGACTCATTCATTAGCCCAAAAACAATCGTGAGCGTCGTCGAGGCTGGACAGGTGTGCCTTTTTTCCCAACTCTACCGTGGAAAATCAGCTGTGATGCTGTATAGAGGCCTTTGCATCCTTGACTTTCACGAGCACAATACCCGTGCTGTTCTTGTGACCAGGGGCGTCTTTCTCTTCATCTGCTGAACTGATCTTTCTCTGACCTTTTATGCACACAAGAGGCATGTGCACTCGCATGGAAGCCCCGCCCCAAATCCGCGGATCCGCAAATCTGCAAAATCCGCGGATTTTGCGGATCCACGATCCGCAAATCCGCAAAATCCTCTGATCGTGGATCCGCAAAATCCGCCCATGCTTAAAAATGGTCATATGGAAACTATCCGTTTTGATTTGATAGACACTCCTATGTTTGGTTTAATACTAGGGGTACCCTAGTTAGTTACACACAACCCAATAATAAACTGGGTAACAAGAACGGTGACTTTAGACTCGGTCCTGTGTAAATCAGGATGTTACAAAGAGGCAGTGGAAGAGTTATCAACAGTAGTACACTGTGCCTCTGTTAGTACACCAGTTGACATCTCAGTTCCTCCATAATATCTAGACTACAAAGACGTCTTTGATCCTGTAAAAGCGACTGTTTTACTTCCGCACAGAACATATGACTGTTGGATAGACCTCATTCCTGGAGCTCCACTACCAAGTAGTAGAGTCTATGCTCTCACTGAGGAAGAGACAAAATACTAACGAACATATCTGGATGACTTATTACAATCTGGCTTTATTCGTCATTCCACCTCTCCTATCTCTTCTCCTCTTTTTTTGTTCCGAAAACGGATGGTTTGCTGCGAACCTGCATTGACTACAGAGAACTTAATAAAGCAACTATAAAGAATAAATACCCGCTTCCGCTAATACCGGTTCTCTTAGATCAATTACGGCATTCCACAGTATATACCAAGTTGGACTTGATAGGGGCGTACCATCTGGTAAGAGTGAAGGAGAATGACGAGTGGAAAACAGCTTTTAAAACCAAGTTTGGCCTTTTTGAATACACAGTCATGCCATTGGGCTTATGTTATGCCCCAGCAGCAATTCCATTTTTTATCAACAGAGTTTTACATGAGTTTCTAGATGTTTGTGTTATCGTCTACATAGGCGATATTCTGATCTACTCGAGAAGGCAGGAAGAACATATGCAACAAGTAAGAGCAGTGTTAGCAAAATTGCAAGAGCACCGTCTCTGCTAAATTAGAAATATGTGTGTTCAATTCTAACACAGTGGACTTTTTAGGATATCGCCTATCCCCTCAAGGTATTGTAATGGATGACAAAAAGGTAAAAGCCATCAATGATTGGCCAGCCCCCACTTCCACTAAAGAAGTGCAGAAGTTTTTAGGGTTCGCAAATTTTTACAGACGATTTATTACGCATTTTGCTGACACCATGACACCCATTACTAAATTGTTACAGAAAGGACAACCTTTTAAATGGAACACACAAGCTGAACAAGCTTTTCAGTTAATGAAACAAAAATGTACATCTGCCCCGGTATTAAAACATCCTGATCCAGATCTTCCATTTTTTGTGGAGGCCGATGCGTCTCAAGTGGCGGTGGGTGGAGTTCTTTCTCAAAGAGATCCCAAGGATGGTCAGTTACACCCCATAGCCTTTTCTTCTAAAAAATTGCTACTTGCCGAGCAGGACTACACTGTGGCAGAAAGAGAACTTCTTACCATAAAAACAGCTTTTACAGAATGGAGACACCATCTATTAGGTGCCAAATTTCCTGTCACTATCTTTAGTGACCATAAAAATGTACAATTTTTTAGTTCCATAAAGGCCTTGACCCCACGTCAAATGAGGTGGTTAACTTTCTTCAGCATGTTTGATTTTGTAATCACTTACAGGCCAGGTGCTCAACAGGTGCAATCAGATGTCCTGTCTAGGTACGGACATACCACCGAATTGTGTGGAAAAAGAGAGAATCCACCACCAATAATACCCCTTGAAAAGATTGTAGCTCTCACTCTACAGAAAGATTTCCAGCACACTTTATATGAAGAACACCTACAGGTACAGGTACACGATTGGTTGAAAGGTGCACACAACACCATCCAACAGGGACTGCTGTATCACAATTCTTTATTATTTGCCCCAACCATTGCTCCACAAAACCAGTTATTACAATGGCATCAGTCAGCGACCTTAGCGGGGCTTCCAGGGTAGGAAAAGACTTTGTCAAACATACGCAGCACTTTTGGTGGTCAACAATGGAAAAAGAAGTCAAGGAATATGTATTAGCTTGCCCTACTTGTGCTCGGCAAAAATCTCTACATAAAGCCCCTGCTGGGCTTTTACAGCCCCTGCCTGTTCCCAACATCCCTTGGCACACCATCAGTGTAGATTTTATGGTAGGCTTACCATTAGCAAAGAAATGCACAACCATTTTAGTTGTGATTCATTATTTGTCTAAATTGGCTCATGTTGTGCCCTTTACAGAAACTACCTACTTCCGTAGACTTCGCCGACATTTTTATAAAAGAAATAGTTTGCTTACATGGATTGCCGAGTAAAATCGTGTCGGACCGAGGAAGTCAATTTAATTCTAAATTTTGGAAAACCTTATGTAACAAGTTAAAAGAAGAAGCAGCTCTGTCATCAGCATTCCACCCAGAAACAGACAGTCAATCTGAAAGGTTAAATCAAACATTGTTACAAATTCTAAGATGTCTCCTGACTGTATTCTCGGACAATTGGGTAGACCCTTTACCTGTTGTTGAGTTCGTCTATAATAATACCACTCACTCGGCAACTCATTGCAAGACATTCTTTTTTATGCAAGGTTATCATCCCAAAGCTTTACCTATAGAGTTACATGAGTCTTTGCTTCCTAAAGTTACTGAGCGTTTACGTTTTTTATCAAACATCCAAGAAGTTGCTAAAAAACATCTAGTTCAGTACAAAAGTAGTATGAAGAAACAAGCTGATAAGCATAGAACAGAGGCTCCTCTTTACCAAGTAGGAGAAAAAGTCTGGCTATCTACAAAAAACCTAAATATTAATGGCCCTCGTAAATTGCAACCTAAATTTGTAGTACCCTTCACAATAACAGAACTTATAAATCCAGTGACAGTAAAACTTGACCTATCTGATGATTTCCCAGTACACTCCACTTTTCATGTGTCCTTGTTAAAACGCTAGAACCCTCAAACCAGGTCAGAGCCACCCCCTCCACCGATTCTATTACAGAGTCACTTAGAGTATGAAGTAAAACGTATTTTGGACGCAAAGAGATTGAACAGACGTTTGTACTATTTCGTTGCATGGAAAGGCTATGATGACACTGAAAATTCATGGGAACCAGCATCCCATGTTCATGCACCAAGGCTCCTTAAACAATTTTACCTTGCTAATCCCACTAAACCACGACCCGTGGGAGGGCCTTTGAGGGGAGCAACTGTTAGGGTGTGTCCACTGCAAACAGCCTGTCCTTTGGCAGCCCATTGAAATTAGCATGAATACATGTACCTTGCTCTCTGTTCATGTGTCAATATTCAATGTCTATGTAATATAATTATTCTTCAATCATATGCTGTTTGTACAAACTTGGTTTTGTCAATACTTCTTTGTGCTACAGTACTTGGCTTCAAGATTCCATATGCAAAAGCGTGCTCTTGGAAGCCTTCCCTACGTGTCAACAGACAAACTCCCTTCCACCGTTTACACGTGCAGTAAGCGACCCGCCCCTCGAGTGCCTATAAAAGTCTGCACACTTTTCAAAGCGGTGCTTGTGTTCGTCAGCATTAATCCAGCTCTGCGCTCCAGCTAAAGCTTCGCTCGAACTTACCAGCAATCTTTGTCTGCAGCGCCCCTCAGCTTCAGCGGTTCTTGATTCCTGACGACCTTCGTTTCTCTGCGTCTTTCGGCTTTCCTTTCCATCGTCCTCCATCAGCTTGCTCCTTCCGGCTTTGAGACCTGGAAGCACTCCTTCACACCGGTAAAGAAAAAACAAAGAACGGTAAAAATTTCACGAGGAACTGTAAGTTCTTACCCCTTGAAATAACAAGTGTACGGACACCATTGCCTCAAGTGACTTAACTTTTGGAGAACATTACTTTGCAAGAAACTTTGGATATTTACAGATCTGTTTTTGTTCGTACATTTTCTGCTTGCAAAGACAACCTTGGATATTAGACTTTAAAGAGCGAAACCTTTGGATATAGACTTAAAAGAATGTTCTTGTTGATTATGTTATGCAGAATATCGGTTACAAGATATAGAGACACTTGTTAAAAGATACCTGATCATTACGTGAAATTTTATATTTGATGGCTTATTAGGGGTATTCACAAAGTAAGCACAGTCTATGGAAAGCGATTCAATTAAGATTACTGTCAAGTA
The DNA here is from genome assembly GCF_964263255.1 of Lissotriton vulgaris. Lineage (NCBI taxonomy): Eukaryota > Metazoa > Chordata > Amphibia > Caudata > Salamandridae > Lissotriton > Lissotriton vulgaris. The sequence goes on along the minus strand of NW_028252733.1, from coordinate 1,004,701 downwards.
GTAGTATGTTTTAGCTTATATGTTTGCTTTCTCTATCTCTCGCCACAGTTTGCTTTTTAGGAAAGAGAGGAATATCTTCCTAAGGGCACCCCAGATCAGAGAGGTACATCTATGTTAGACTGTTTATCTAGAGAAGCTGTAGTTCTTCCTTGATGTTTAGGTAAATTGTCACAGACATAAGTATTTTACTAATATGTATCTTATCCTCCTTCTTGTTTAAAGACAAAGCTCCACAGACAAGACATTCCTTGCTCATCTCTACAGAAAAAAACAGAGAGAGAAGTTCACGAGAGTCAAAAGGAGCAGTGTTTCTCATTGGTTATTTTATCCACTTCCCCCTTCCCTTAGGCTTCTTTCACTACCACATATGGCTGTAGCTGTGTGGTAGGTTTGAGGTTTAAGAGAGGGTATGAATATTCGTCTCATCCTTCGAGCAGAACTGACTGGAAGAACAGGTGAGTGAGACTTGACAGCGGAGGGCCCAGATCTTGAAGCTTTCCTCGAAGGCCTCTCTGCAGCGATCCTAAGTCCGGAAACTACTTAAAATCAAGCTGAAACTGGCTCATCGAGTTGGAGGCTCGCCGGCGGAGGAATGAAGGCGTACATGGGACATGCTCGCGAAATTTCACTCTTACAAGGTGAAAGAGGTAGTACTAATGGGGGCCAGCAAAAGCAATACGATCTCCTTCCAGGGTCATACCTGCAGCATTTATCAGGATCTGTCACCAGCAACAATGGCAAGACAACAGCAGTTTCGACTTATCACTTGCAAATTATGCTACAAAAAAGTCAGGTACCGCTGGAAATACCCGTTTGGTCTGAGCTTTGAGTATAAAAATAAATCACTTCACATTATGGACTTGAGAGAAGGGCTGGACCTACTGGGGCTACCTGCATCCGACCTTGAGCCCTCACTAAGTAAAGGGCGAGGAACAAATCGAAATGAAGCACCTATACCATAATGGTCTATGACCTCTAAGGGGACTCACAAGTGAGGCTAGAAAGCCAAAGCTATGGGAAATGCCTCCATGAGGTCGGAGACGTCAGGCGCTACCCCAAATCGATTGATTACAAACAGTAAAGCTAAGGTCAAATCATATCTTGGGCGGATGGTTCTGAGCGACGCGGCACCGGGAGACCAGCATTCAGGGCAACTTTTTGTTCTCTCAAATCCCTGAGACAGGCACGGATGGGGACATTGGTCACGCCAGCCACCAACGCCTCAAGACAACTGATTATCTTTATGGTCGGAGACTTACAAAAATTCCAACACATGTTTCTATTGGTAAAGTGGGAGGTTGCGGCTTTCTCTTTGCTTCTTAGCGTTTGGGGAGGGAACAAGTTAAATGAGTGGTGGCAACTTCACTTGAAAAGGCAATACACCGATCTTCTGGTCAGGGAACACCTGCTATGACAGGCATACTTGGGGGGCCCAAGCTGGTCAACTGTTACAGCTGAACATACTGATTCCTATGGGAGGAATGTGAGAAGGGAGGAGATGTATACTGTGGGAAGATGGTAATCACCATAGATTCATGGAATTTTAAAGGACTACACTTGCCACAAAAGAGACAACAAATCTGGAAATATCTCAAAGATCACCACTTTAACATAGTAGCACTTCAGGAGACGCATCTCCAGAAGACCGAAGAGTTGAGGCTTAAACATATCAATACTACCTTATCTACAGATCCTCTGCTCATACTAAACACCGTGTGGTTGTATTATTATTCCATGCCTCAACGAACTTTCAGCCACTGGCTATTCACTCAGACAAGGAAGGTAGGATGGTCATGGTTAGGGGAACACTGAAGGGTAAACTCTGAACCCTTATTGCGGCTTACGCACCTAATGCTGGCCAAACGGGCTTCCTAGCTACCCTACCCAACAAAATAGATGATTTCGCAGAGAGGTCAACAATCTTAATGAGGGATTTTAATCTTACATGGCAAGCAGATGTAGACAACACTCACCCACATAGATCTGAAGCTAGCTCCTTCACCGCAGACACTAGGCAAAGATCAAAGGCATGGCGTTAGTATGCAGTACCAAAATATCTAGACATTATTAAAAAAAAGACTATACTAGTAATTCGACACATTTACAAACATTCTAACTTCTGTGCTGAAAAAGGGAAATTAAATATGATTAACACATTATTTATCATGTATAATGTTATTGATTTTCAGAACTTCGTATTAGTTATGTCAGATCCACATGTGCTTCTTGGATTCGATGTGATGCACAAAGGGGTCCACCTCCCGACGTCCCCAACTCTGAAAGTATACAGAGTAATGAGGCAATCAGGTGAGGGAAAAAATAGAAGAAAGAGCCGGAACCGCTGGAAGAAGGGATACCTGTGGATTAACTGCAGAAGCCAAGAACCAATTCTACTCTTCCTTAGAGATACTTCTCTCCAAGACCAATAAACGACAACTCATGAACAACCGTTCACTGCAATCAAAGATTTGAATCCATGAAAACAACAAAAGAAAATCCTCCAGACTAGGACTGCATGAACCACAGAAGCAGGAGGAAATGAAATGTTCTAGGATCCACTCAGCGAAGATGAAATAAAATAAGAAACTCAGTGTCCATTAGGAAATGAAGATAAGCAATTACTCCCAGCGCCCGACAATAGCGCGAGTACAATCCAGTTGTACAAATCCCTCTAGTGAATCCAAAAGGTACGACCAAAGTCTCGTAACAGAAAAGCGGAGACAAAGGAAAAGGAAGGATAGCGCCTACCTGCGCACGATAGTTCAGAAGTCTTCAAGTCCATGAACCAGTTCGCGAGAGAAGGACACGGAAACAACTGTTTGTTTCTTTCTCCGTTCCCAAAATAACAAAGAGCCGTTACACCCACAAACTCTTCAATCGGCGTGTGGGGTGTCAGGAAGGATCCGAGAGAAACACAGACAGCGCGGCTCTGAAACGAGAGTCCTAGCGCTGAATGCAACTCAGCCAGCAAAACACGAAAGAAGCCGCCACTGAACCCCAAGGCTGCTCCGCGATGTCCGTTTCTGGAGCGAGGAAGAACCGAAGACAGCAAACAAAACAGGAACCAGATCCAAGGCTGTGAGGCCAAGACGAGCAAACCAGAATGTCTTCACACAAGATAGTATTACGCGCACAGGAGGTGCGCACTGGATGACCTTTATGAGTTAAGCTCCTCCCCCGAATAGGAGCATGCTGGGAGACGTAGTTCAATCCTAGGTAGGCGCCAGAATCACCTCCTGACAAGTTAGGGTATATAGCAAAGGAAAATCTGAATCCCGAAGGCAAGTTTCTTTTTAAAGTACTTTTTTATACTAATAGTAAAAAAGTGCTACTGGACATAATACAGAATGACAAGAACATGTATTAATTTAGTTTAATTGTTTTCAATCATTGTTTTATTCATGTTCTAAAATGGTAAGCCAGTAAATGGCCTAATGGTACTTAAATTAATAATGTATATGTTCAGCAGCATATTAGTGTTGATGGCATTGCAAATAAATGTTTAGCTTTCAAATAACATCATTATTTTATTTATTTTAGTGAAGGATACAGAGAAATTAGATCAACCACTTCAATTAATACCCACTACTAGTGAGAGAAATGAGGATATTTCAAAAACATAAAAGTGTAGTATATCCAGTTCAAGTTTGTAAGTCATTCAACTCTAAGGAATCATCAATTTAACATTCACAGCATTTTTCTGATTCCAGTGTATTGTCAGTTGACTAAATTCGACTTCCTCAGGAGCAGAAGATTATTTCTCCAATCCCCTTAGTCAGCACTATCAGCCAATCTTTGTATCAATTAAATCGGTCTGAAGTTCTAACCAAAGGGAAAGGGGAATTGGGATGCTTCTTGTAACTTCCCTCTATGCTGCTCTCTGGAGGACTTAGAAGCACCTACAACAGATTAGCACAATTTTAATAGGGACACATTATTTGAAAACAGTTCTCTAAAGATCTTACTATAGGGTTTGTGTCTTTTCTTAATCTGTTACCTGTAATATTATCGAGGATAGCTGCTCTCTTATTTATCTTATTTTGTTATTATTATAATTGTCTGAACTTGAAAGCTTGACGATGAATCTTTAATTTTTGCTTTCTTCTCTGTTGCTATATATATATACATATACATATATATACACATATTTAGTTCAAATGTCAAAGATATTTCTCTTAAAGCTATACATATAGTTCCTTTTGTAATATCTTCAATCTCAGCTGTTCTTTTCTTTAGTTCTATTTATAGCTTTAGTCTCTTCTTAAATTTTGTCTTCAACTTCTGTACAAAATTAAGTTGCTGGAACTACAAATAACATCAAAGTCTGCACTCAATCTTTTATATTTTAAATTGTACACCTTGAAAATGTAGTCTTCTCTGTCTCTCTCAGAAAATAATATAGACACTACTCACTGAATTCTCTGGGATTTGTTTCACCTTTACTCTCCAAAAATCAAGAAGACGCTACTCACTGGCTCCACTAACTGTCTTCGATGAACGACGTTATCAAGCTAATATTAATTCTGCTTTCTGGAACATTAGCGTTTATTCAATTAAAGTGTTTTTCTTCAAAACTAGACGAAGTTTATTCAATCTGTATGAAAACGCAGCCTTTGGCTCTGTAATCGCAGTTGAAGTGCAAAAAGCGCTAATCGCTAGCGCGCACTTGTCTTCATTAGAATTTAGTAAACTAGACCGCTCACCTTTAACTTTCAATGCATCGGCGGCCATTTTGGAATTTCCGCGATGGCAAGCCTGTAATGCTTTAAAGAATACTCGATCCAGCAATCTTCGATTTGAGCACAATCTTCTCCGATGAAGATAACAACAAATTCTACGATATTTCTCTCCTCTTTTGCTTTCCTTAGAAATTGTTGCTAAACAGGGACTTGGATTCCTGACATGTATTGTGTGCATTGCAAAAATTGAATAGAATTCATGCCCCATTGTAAAAGTGGACAAAGAGCACCAATTCAGGTTCAACAAACAATTACTAAACAACAATACAATTTTGAAATTGCTCACTGTAGGCAATTTATGGTAATGGCTAGCTGCAGTGAACATCCTGCATAAGAATGCAAACACCTAGAAATAGTCAACACTGCTAAACCATTCCAATTACCAAATGAACTTCGAGAGCCATCACTAAAGCAAATGCTACAGAAAATTTTGATTTCTTTAACATGAGAAAAAGAATGCAAAGAAATAATTGAATCCGCTGCAAAAGCAAGTGTTTGTGCAGTATATCCGGTATTTCTTTCTGACCATGTTTTTTCAGGAAGATTTGTTTATTTTTCTGTATACACTGGCAAACAGGAATAAGGTGCCTTTTCCTGAGGACACATGTTACTTTCGATACAAAATCAGGTTAAGGGCAGGATCACTGTACGGGCAGCGCAAATCATGGATATGCACTCACAGATATCTTGTGGTCGCTATTTCAAGAATGTCCTGAATTGTTAGGCAAGAACGTTTTATACCAGGAAGAAGACAATATATTGAAAGAGGATAGTTTTGATAATTCCAGTGTAAAATGTCTCCAGCAGCACCCTTGGAAGGGAGTGAGTACCCACCAGGAAATAAGCATGTCAGGTCAATGGTGAAATACATGCATGCTAATAAGCGGATTCCAGAACATATTCCTGAGAAATTGACTATGGAAGACCCAAAAATGTCACCAAATGTCCTTCCAATAGAAACACATTGCCCTTCCTGACCTGGCCCCACACCACATCACTGCCTTAACCTAAATTAGTCACAAGAAATGCACGTGTCCTATTCAGATATAACATGCCAGCCAACTTTCCCTGCTAGAGGAATACAATCTGCAAAAAAGAGACCAGCTACCTAATTTAGAGTTTGACAGACAGGTATTTCACTACAAATGTGATGGATACCTTGTACACCTTAGTGCATTACAATTATATGCACTTGTAACAAGGTGGACGGGATATACCAGCATGTTTGTGATGGAGTACCATTCCACCAAACTCTAAATCAGGCCCTAAATCCCACCGTTGCATTTGGGACCAGGAAACCATGCCAAAAGTAGCTGGTCAACATAATTACTACAGGAACACAATTTGAACTTTTCCTGCACAGAGCTTTATACCCCAAAACCAATGACTTGAAATGGATATGGCTCAAAGTCAAATTCAACTTTAGGGAAACATTTCCAGACACAGACTGCTGCATTGCTTGATTTAGAGTGGCTGATTTTGCTTTTGGCACAGAAGGTATTATGTTGCAATGGCGATAGAGTACCCTCTACTCCATATCCAACGGATTGAGAGATTAGGGGCTATACGAGGTAAGCCATCCAACCAGCTGACCTATTGAGAGCGGGAGGTTGCAATGCTTTTCTTCTGCCTGTCCCCACCAGGTATATTTTGGTGGTGAGGGACAGTAAAAACTATCACCCCCACACCATTTTATTTTTCAAAAACAAACTCCGGCTTTGGGATTTCTTTTCTTAAAAATATATAACAGTGTAAAAATGTGACATATGGCTATCATGTTTGAAAGAGCCATCCTTTAAACCTTTCCTACATTAACAGGAATCACCAAGACAGCTGTTCCTGTCAAACTATAGAAATGTCAGTAGGGCCTCTGGACATCTCTAAATAGGGCAGGTAGAGTAAAGGCAGTGTGACTGACATAAAGTCATACAAAACCTGGCCTAAACTGAAATGTCAGACATCAGTTGTAGTCTGGCATCCCCATACACCTGAGACAACTTAGTCTGAGCATAGATAAGTTTAACTGCCTAGTCCTTTTACACATGTTAACATGTCACAGCATGGTCCATACAGGGCCCCAGAGGCTATCCAAGGAAAAAAAATATAGTACGTAATTCTACATTAAACAAGAGAGTGCCGGGGTTCAAAAAACTATTTCCATTATATCGACCCCCCCTTTAAATTCATGTTAGCAGAGTACTGTTAACATTGGGGAGCAAAATCAACATCCCGCACTATGGCTCTCTTTATGAGGCTCGCAATTACCGTGTGAACCAATGGTCTCCAATGGGTAGCCCAAGATCTGCTAGTAGCTATTCAGTACTCTGCAAGTTGCTCTCTGAAGTTTAGTCCAGCATAGTATAGAATTGGAGTGTCTAGCCAATTTGAAGATTAAAGTATTACACATCTTCGTATCCTTGGAATTTCTGTGAATAAAACCAATGGCGGAGCCACACACAAACACACAATCTGATAACCAAATGTAACTGCCAAATGACCACCTGTCTCCGCTCTCAATTTAGCAAGGTCACATGGAGGTTATTCACTTCCCAAACAGTACTCTATCGATCATAAAAATCCTTGTAAAAACAGAACCAGAAAAGCAGTGTCATCAATAACTAGAAGCGAGTCACTAGACTGTGGGACTACCGGAGATAGAGTGGAAGTATGTGATGACCAGTTATTAATAGCCCCCTAACCCACAGCAGCTTTGAATACATTGAGAGTGAAGACAGATATTGACCTTGATTTTTTATCTGTGGAGGTGGTGTGTGTATGTATGTATGTATGTATGTATGTGTGTTTCTCTGTGTGTACACACACGCCTATGTGATTTTAAGTAAGTGTTGTTCATGTGTTTGGGGATGTGTCTCTCCATGAAAGACATTATTTCAGCCTGACTTTGTACAAGGTATACTACATTAAGGCAAAGTGTATCAAAATGTATGAGAGAGAATATAAACGGTCTACTGACAGAATGTCAGTGATAAATATTGTGTGGATAGAATATTGTCTCAATAATATTGAGGTCCAAAATATCGAGAAGATAAATGGAAATAGGTATGTACAGATTAACTATTGCTACCTCCACATTTACTATTGTTAACTCCTCATCTATGTATCTTGAAGAGACGTTTATATATTTTCAATGTATGTATGTGTAGAGTTAAGCATAGGAATTAAAATTGAACTTGCACAATAAGTCTAAAAGAAAGAAGAAGATTGGTACCAAGAGTAACACCCATATTGGACTTGTTTACGTTATATTCTGTGTTGGTTGCTGGGTACAACTAAGGTTCATATTTCTTGTTCAGCACATGCACCTTGCTAGAGGGGGTTTAGGCACTATATTTGGAATAGTGCAATAATGGGAATAGTGCACTTTTAATGAAAATATTATTATATTGCTTCCTTTGAGACTGTATGTTTTGCTTTCGGTTTATAGCTTTTAAAATATACAGGTCTGTGAAAGATTTAGATTACACTAATTGGTGTTAGAAAGGATATGCCCTGTGTAAAGAGAGGGCTTTTGTAACCTTGGAGCGGTGGGGGGTGGCAAAACTTGATGCAATGATTCAAATTTATCAAATATCATAAACAAATATATTAATAAATAACTTCAGCATATTCTTGTGCTCAATATTCGTGACACAAATATCTTATCATATTTTTTCTTTGAGATTTTGTTCAAACACCATATAATCTTAAAACCATAACAATGTGTTAGTGCCATGACTTTCAGAGGCAGGGAATACTAATCCTTTCAAATCTAAAAGAATAAAGTAGGAAAAAACAATATTTGGCAGATGTAATGTCGGTTTCAATTTTTCTGAACATAGTACAAAAAATGTTGTCGCTCTTTACAATTCAAATGTATTCTTGGTGTTTAGATAGGAGTTTGGTGCTTCCATACAGCTTCTAATTGTGTTAGGTGGGATATAAAAATTTATATCTTTTCAAATATAGGCTTGGGCAGCAGCATTCTAAGTTCTAGAGTGACTCTATCATAGTAACAGAGTCTACAAAAAACAGTATCCCCGTTAAGATGTATAGTACCTCTGCTAACGTCTTTGAGAAGAGCTCTCAATAATTTCATGGGTTGATGTTCTGTCTACAAAGTAGCTTAAGGGTTTCAGAAAGTTATGGCTATTTTGATGTTATAAGAATTAAAAAGAATGCTGCAATGTAGTCAACTGCTCATGACATGAAGACGGCTGGTGTCTTGAATTCTACTTTAAATAACAAGTAGGATGTTCTGGGCCTGGATAGATTTCATTCATTAATGACATAGGCTGAATTAACAGATTTATTTTGAGGGATGTGACAATTAATTTTTCAAACAAATTGTTGTATATTGGGCTGCTTTGAAAATACCCGGCTTTCCCAGTTGTAGTCTATAAGAATATCTAGGAAAAGAAGTTTGCTGATCTCGCTTTAAGAGCACACTTTCTAGGTGAATTAGCATCCTGTGGTTGAATAGCAATAGATGAAAGATCCTTATGAACATATCGTACTGGAATGAGTCAAGAAATTAGGCCAGTCTGTTGAGTGTAGTTCTCTTACCATAATCTGGGGCTGGGAGAACTTTTACTTTGATCACTTGTACTAATGACATTTTTGCTTCTTGGTTAGAGCTTTTCTGTATGCCAAACATAGTTGTAATTAAAAATGTTACTCTTGCACCATTTTCTGGTGGAGTTCTTATTGTCTCCGTTAAGGATAGACAGAGAGATAATATCTTTATTCTGCATTTTCATTAAACACCATAAAAGTACAAAAAAACTTTTACATTTATACAAAACAAAAAAGGGGTCATGTTAGAGGACACATCAGGAACAAAGTACTATTCATAATAACATATTTCATTTGAAAAAACCCATTCTCCCATCAACACATATTTAACTGATATCTCTAGTATCCCTAAGTTTGACAGCTGATCTTAAATAAAAAACTTGTAATCGCAAATAGATTTAGATGGTCTCGGGCCATTTGTAAGTATATGAGGCCTTCAGACACATGTATAAAATTAGCCTTTTTTAACAAACTTATTACAAAACGACGCCTGGTCATTCAATAAAAAGGGCATAAAATTACAAAATTTAGGGTATCCTGTGGAGATCGTTGATCGCAGCCACAAGGACCCTTTGACTCAACAGTATTTGTAAAACCTGCTGGCTCAGCAAGCAGGTGGTGTAGAAGGTTGAGCCTACAACGAGTTATTAAAAATCTATCATGGGCATTGTGTATTAGTGCTAGATAGGGCTCCATTCCTACACATGACCATATCTGGGTGTATGCCTTAACTGATATTTTAGAGCCATCCTTGGCTTCTCGTGTCTTGGCCTTATGTTTGAAAAACATATTTTTAACTCTTGCCTGGTCGCCTTTTGTAATACTGGAAGGTGTCAGAAAGAAGCTTTCACACTCAATGTGAAAGCGGCATCGGCGAGGTAATTTATGCAGGCAGGCTCAGGTGAAGGCGGGTGCTGTGGGCTGCCTCCTGGGACTTCGAGTCCCTCGCTCGTACTTCAATTACCAATGGTTCCACACTGCTGCCCCGACGCCGCTAAGGAACAATCGGCTAGATGTAGGTATCCAAATACTGGTTGGTAACGACCGAAAATACCGATTTTCGGACGTTACCGACCGGTATTTGGATACTGAGATGTATGGCATCTCAAAATACAGATTCTGTAATTTTACCGAATCTGTAATTTTACAGATTCGGTAAAATTACAGATTCAGTAAAATTACCGAATCTGTATTTTGTAATGTAGGTAGCACTGTAAACAGTGCTACAGGGCTTTAAGGATTCGTTATTTACCACCAACTATTACTTGGTGGTAAATAACGAATTCCTATGTAAATGCAAAAATGTGCATTTACACCTGTGGCCCTAAGGGCATGTATGTGTGTCACATGGCACACAAGCACTAATCAGGGGTGCAACAGGGTGTCAAAGTGACACCCTGCCACCCTAGAATTTTTAGGTATTTACCGAATCAGTAATTACCGATTCGGTAATTGACATTCATGCCTGGAGGCCCATAGGAATCAATGGTAAATACCGATTCAGTAAATACCGAATCCCACCGATTCGGTATTTTTTACCGAATTATTACCTACATTGGATTTACGATTCATAAATACAGAATCGGTAAAATTCGGTATTTATGAATCGGTAAATCCAAATTACCTACATCTAGCCCAATATGTTTACCTTGCTCAGGTAGGCCTATAATAATTTATTGCTGTTTTAGATTTAAGTAAATTCAATGCCCTTTGCAGGCCTATTGGATCCAGGATAATCAGATGACCTACTTAATGTGATATTTAAATATGTTGCTTTTCAAATTTTGGGGTGAATTATCGGGCCTTAATTAATAATATACCAATGTCAGCTTTATAGAGGCAGAAAGGACAGCAGCCTTGTTTTCAACATCTGTTAGTAGGTCCCTGGTTAGAAATGCAAGTGCCACATCCTTCTTTAATTATGACCCAAATGGTGTTGAGTAGGGAAAGGATTTCTCTGTGTAACTGTGTTGGACTTCCTCAATCTTTCAAATTACCCATAAAATCACTCTCTCTACAGCCATAAAATGCTGCAAATAGTCAATAGAACTTACATATAACAGTGTGCATGGCTTGTCAATAAAGCGATGGGACATTAGGATAAGAGCTATGATATTATCTTCATGCTCGATTTCGCCTGACTTGTGCGTTCCACTAGGAAGATCTCAGCATCTCCGCATTTCATGTGGGCAATTAATTTCTGCAAATTGGTTGACGAATCAGAGATAAACAAATCAAAAGGAATAAAAGAAAAGACTGGTAGCGAGAAAATAAACTCTACATACAGACCAATCCATGAGACAGTAATCGTTCAGATAACCAGGACTTCCGCAGAGTCCGTTCAGATTATACTGACTCTGAAGTCATGACAGGATTGACTTGAAAAAAAGGAGTCACAGCTATGTGCTTATGTTTGTTGTCCTGAGGAAGGTCTTAAGGAGTCATACAACAAAAGACCGAAACGTCGACTACTGAGTCCATTTCTTCATCTATTATTAACTAGACAAGTGACCTTTACTTTAAGAATATAAGAGTCATTTGCTTTTATGATTTATTGGATTGGATTTTTTGTTCAGATGAACTATAGGAATAATTTGGAATTTTCTTTTTAATTTGAAAGCATTATAATCAGTTTTATCTGCTGAAATGTACCCCATGAACTCATGTTCTAAATATATATAAAATAAATATTTTTTGATAAAAAAGAGTCCCCTGCTTCTTCATTTCTTTAGACTATTTTATTCAAATGGTTTCTTTGTCCAATTGATAGACAGACAATTCAATCAAGATCAGATACCAATTGTGTTGGAACAGACTAACATATATTAATTAATCTTAAATCTGACATCTGTTAATTTATTTTCCCAAATAAATTCCCTTGCTAGCACCTTCTTAAATTTCCAGTTACTGCCCAAGCCCGCAAGGGTAGATTGGGTTCCCCACCTTTCTTCATCACATTATCGTCATTGCAGCAATTTTGTCAAATCCATATTTGATAGAAAGAGATATTCTGTTTCCCCTCATCTCAGTTTTCAAGATCAGTGAGCAGCTTGGATTCAATCTATTGAATCCTAGCCTGTAGCAGGCACGAATTCAATATTAAAAGGGGCAATTAGGGGTTAATGATGCGGATTGGCTCAGTTTCCTATTTTAAATAACACATGTAAGATGGAGCCTCCCCATGTGTCAGGGACAGAGCCTAATTGAAAGAAGGCATTAAGTACTGGGTGTAATTAATGGACCAAGAATTCTGTATCATTTTTGCACAGTACTTTGGATGATGGTGCACCATCGGATGTAATTTGCTGATTGCTTGGATGGATAGTAAACAGTTAGAAGATAATTGAAAGAAATGGAGGATGTAAAACAAGTAGAAAAATTGACCTTTGTTTTTTGTGTTATAAAAAGAGAGGGCATTCCTCGACTCAAGTCTGATCGGTATTTGTATGTGGCATGGAATAATTTGTAATAGGCCTTTAACTCATGTTCCATTTTTTTCTGTCAGGGCTGTTGATATCATCAAGTTCATTTCTAAAATGACATAATTTGATCAAAGTTTCAATTACGATCAATCTTTGACTAAAAAGTGCCTTTTTGGAGCCTCCTTATTTTTCTTGTAATTTTCTATTTCATTTGTAACAAATTATTTAAAAGTGCATCATACCTTTGACTTTTTAACTATGTTTTTTATCTCTATTAACTGCACGCATTCTTTGTTTCAGTGAATCTGAGAACCAATTTGTAGGAGAGTAGGATCTGTTTACTATGGTTACCCCCACTTTTTGCTGGTGTTTTACTGTTTTTCGACTTTAGTCTGGCTGGGGCCCTGCTATCCAGGACCCCAGCCTAGCTGCTTCCTCTCTAATTTGATTGCATGTACTTTAGGCACACTCCAGTTTGGTTACTGAGGTACCCTTGTAAGTCCCTAGTATATGGTACACCAGGTACTCAGGGTATATGCACCCCAGAGGCCCTACCAGGGGCTACAGCATGTATTATGCCACCCCTGGGAAGCCTTCCAAAATGACACCACAGGACTGCTACTGCAGCCAGGGTAAGGTGGTGCATACCTATATCTACCTTAAATCACTGCACATAGAAACCTATCAAGCAACCCTATGGCAGGCTTTATCTATCCTGAAGGCAGGGTGCTTGGTTTCGTGTGAGAGGGTGCCCATGCATGAGCAGAACCCCTCTGCAGCCTTCGGAATGTATTCTCTGGGGCTGTACTGTGATGGAGCCAGACCAAATACTCTTAAGTGCATTATAACCTCGCGGTAAATGCTAACTTTGGAATGGCTGCATGGAAACATGTCGTATTTGGTGTCAAACACTTTGGAATCCTACCTCCCAGTCCTGTCGGTGGGGGTAGAAATCCACCCTTCTAGAGGGAGATACACGTACACACTGGTCTACCCGGTAATAGTTTAAAAGAGCCCTGGCTTCATGAAATGGATACTGCAGCCACAGACATGAGTCTGGGCTCCTGCTGCTGACCGAAACTCCAGCAGGGGAGGCCTGGCCAATAGGTTTCCTGTCACAGGGAGGTGTAACCACCTCCCAGACAGGCTTTAGTGTATTGGGGCTGGGTGGGTGCACTCTGAAAGTGCTTTGACGTCTGCACTGGGGGCACATTTGGTGTCCCTGTGCATAGCCCAGTTCAAACTGGTTGCAGGGGCTACCAGCCCCAGCTCTGGTGCAAAACTGGACAAAGGAAATGGGTGTAGCCACCTCTCTTTCCAGACCCTCCCATAAGTGGGTCACCAGAGTATGTCCAACCCCTTTCTTAGGTATAAGTAAGGAACCCCTGGCAACAGGACTTCAGATTGTACCTGGACGAAACTCTGAAACTGATTCCTGTAACTTCGACGCTCTACTAAAGACTATAGGTCGGAAGAATCTCCCCTGGGGTCAAAGAATTACTCCACTGTTTGGCAGGCACCAATAAAGCATTTGCCGGTCTGCATCTCCGAAGCTCCTGCCAGACTCCGAAGTAATTGCAGCCCAGGAAGATGATTTCCAGAATTCTCAGAGGCCGACCAGTCCCCAGCAAAGCTGAGACCCACAGCCTCTCAACGTCTCTTTAAGCTGTGCTTTGGGTTACTTGTAACCCAAGCCCCAAGCACCATCTGCACCGACGATTGTGGGCCTACACTCCACAAGTGTTCCGCGAGCCTGCTTCTTGCATTTCTGCTCCAGGCTCCTTCGTGATCCCTGGTTCTTCGACTGGTGGGTCCCTGTAAAGGCAACTCTGATTTTCCTTGGGCTTCCCTGATTGCTCCAGACGTGCCCTGACTCCCCACCACGTGGTGAGTCCCTCAGACCTTGCTGGTCTGCGCCGAAGCATTTCTTTGATTCCTGCATGGGTTGCTGTTGCCAAGGCTTGTTAGGTACAATCCGGGCACCGACACCACAGCACTCGACATCCTTGGTGGTACAGATTTATTTATTTTTTTTAAATATTTTTATTTGCATTTTGTTCATAACTCAACAGTACAGTCATGCCATTAGCAACATTCATCCCTCTACGCCCACTCCCGCCCTCCACAATCGTATTATGCTGTTACGAGTCACATCATATAGGTGCAAAATAAATCTGCTCGATGTACAGGTATCTCTCAACGTCCCATCCCGGGCCCTCCCTCCGTCCCCCGTGTGACCTTGTAAACAAATAAGGAGCTCAACTCTCTCCCAATCCTCCATCCAGGCCATGATAGTGTCTCCCGCTGGACCAAACCTTTCGAAACTTCCTAGGGCATCCTCTAGATTTATAGGTTACTCTCTCAGCAGCCATGTATAGATCCAGCCCTCTGCTCCACTCCTCCAATTCCGGGGGAATCGGTGACCCCCATCGTCTCGCTATGTCTCTTTTGGCCACCACTAGGGCTAGAACCAGGAAAATTAGCACAGGGCGCGGTAGGTCCACGTCGGTGGTCATCCCCAATAAAGCCAGCTTGGGGTCCTGTGCAAGTGGGACCTCTAATATCTCCTCTAGTTCCAGGAAGATGTGGTTCTAATAGGTTTGAATTACCCCACATGTCCATATTATGTGATAAAAATCCCCGTCTGCCCTGCGGCATCGAAGGCATCTTGTATCCTCAATTTTTCCCATTTTATGGAGTCGTACCCTGTCATAATAGGTTCTATGTAACACATTGTACTGAATGAGGCAGAGTCTGGACTTAATCGCCACCTCTCGGGGATGCATTAACACCATGTCCCAATCCAGGTCATCAAGTGCTCCCACCTCACTCTCCCAAGTATTTCTAAGCTTCGCTAGATCCCCTAGCATATTGTTGGTTAAGGTTTTGTAGGTGAGTGAGACCGCTTTCCCCTGAATCTGTTCTTGTAAAAGCCTCCCCTCCAATGGTGCATATTCTGGAAGCCCTGACAAGTGTATGTTTTATGCCCTCCAGGCATAGCGTAGTTGGGTATACCTGAAGATCTGTGAGTGTTGGAGCCCAAATTCTGCCTTCAGGACCTGAAAGGATTTCAGTTCCCCCTTAGCGATCACATCGCCGATAGTGGAGATTCCGATGTCATCCCATCGTTTAAAACCCTTGAGTTTATGTAGTTCAGTTAGCCACACGCAGTGCCATAGTGGCGTCTGCCGGGTGGGTGTCTTATCCCAGCCTGTACGTTTCGTGGCCTTGTTCCATGCAGGTAATGTGTTAAGAGTAGCTGGAAGCAGTGATTGTCATGTGGAGCCTCCGTATAGGTAGTGCAGTAAATTGTGCGAGGACAATTTATGTCGTTCTAGTGCATATGTGGGATGGTCTACCTGTGCATGTAGCCATTCATTAGTTGAGGTCATGTGTTCCGCCCAGTAGTAGGCTTCTAAGTTCGGAAGTGAGATTTCGCCGCTATATTGGTGCCTTTGGAGAGTGGACAATGCTATTCTAGGTTGTTTACCTAGCCAGAGAAAGGCCCGAAGACCCGAATGGATTTTACGCAGCAGCGTCTTCAGGAGGAAATAGTACTCATTCTGTAAGGCGTACAAGTATTTGGGAAGAATAATCATTTTATACATGGCCGCTCTACCTAAGAGTGTAAGTGGTAGGCGTCTCCATCTCTCCATGTCAGCGGTGGAGTTCAGTGTGTCCCTCTCTATATTTTTCTGAAGCGAGAGTTTCCTATCAAGGGTGATGTAAATCCCCAGGTATTGAAAACCCTCTGTTGTCGTGATTAGTTGTAGTAGCGTCGTCCAGCGGTCATCGCCTCTAGGGTCGTACAGGATTGATTTAAGCCAGTTAATTGTATAACCAGAGTACTTACCATAGCATTCCAGAAAGAGCTTTGGGACAGTGGTTTCGGGGTAGGTGATGTACAGGAGGACATCATCCGCATAAAGGGACAACTCTCCTGTGCCGTTTCGGTATTGGTTCTTTTGAATCCGGTGATCTCCGGGTTTTGCTGAACCCTGGCTGCTAGGATCGCGATGGTGAGTGTGAATAGGAGGGGCGACAGAGGGCAACCCTGTCGTGTTCCTCTCTGGATTCGGAATTCCCGAGGCAGACTCCCATTAACCCTCACTCTAGGTCGCGGCGCGTTGTAGAGGAGCCGAACCCAAGTCTGAAATTTAGGGCCAAATCCAAATTTTTGTAGGACTCCGTCCAGAAATGGCCAGTGGACCGTGTCAAAGGCTTTCTCTGCATCGAGGGAGAGAAACCAGTGTGGTGGCTCTCTATCCCTCACCTCCTGCAGCCAGTTGTGGGTGCGTCTAAGGTTGAACTTAGTGGCCCTGTCCGGTAGGAAGCCGGTCTGATCTAAGTGTATCAGGTCCGGGATCACCGATCGTAATCGTAGTGCCAAGACGGTCGGGAGGAGTTTTACCTCGGTATTTAGGAGGGATATGGGTCTGTAGGACGCGCAGTCCTCTCGTGGTTTGTCCTCTTTATAGTTTGGGATGATTGTAGTCGCGGAGAGGTCAGCGGGAAGCCTCCCTTCCTGATACGCTCCCAAGAAGAAGTTTCTCATGTGGGGAGCCAGGTGTCCGCCGTGCACTTGAAAAATTCTGCCGGGAAACCATTTGGTCCCGGCGTCTTTCCAGATCTTAGTCTAGCAATAGCTACAGAGATATCCTCTACCGTAATGTCAGCCTCAAGCGTCCTAAGGGCCTCAGGGTCCAACGAGGGAAGCTCGGTCTGACTCATATATTGAAGCGCAGTGCCGCAGGAGCCTAAGTCTCTGGCAGTGTAGAAGCGCTCGTAGTGAGCAGCGAAAGTCTCAGCAATGTGTGTATCTGTGCTGGCGAGCTTGCCTTCCACATCCCTAACATGTTCCACCCATCTCCCTGCCCGTTCCTTCCTGCTGAACCACGCCAGGAGCTTGCCCGATTTGTCTCCTACGTCGTACAGGCGGTGGAGGGTGGCCAGATTCTGAGTCTTAGCCTCGTCAGTCACTAGTTCTCTGTATTGGCGCTGTGTATCCACCAATATCCGTAGAGTAGCGGGGCTTCTTGTATTCAGATGCTCCCTCTCTAGGTCTATTATTGCCCGTTCCACTGCAGCCACTGCCCCCTGGAGCTTTTTCTTTTCCTCTCCTAGTCTATTCAGTATTCTGTCTCTCATGACAGGTTTCAAGGCTTCCCACAGGTTACCTCTGAGTCAACCGATCCCTCATTCTCGGCTATGTACACCCGCACATCAGCCCGCACACCTCTCAGGACAGCTGGATTTTTAAGGTCCCAAGCATCAAGTCGCCATGTAGCCCCTGCCGCCCCTCGGTTCTGTCCCACCCTCACCAGCAGCGGCGAGTGGTCAGAGATTCCTCTCGCCCTGTACTCTGCAGCAGCATCTACGGTCAATTCCTGTCTGGACATGAATATGTAATCTAGTCGTGAGCATACCTTATGTGCGGCCGAGTAAAAGGAGTAGGTCAATTGGCCCGGGTGCAACCACCTCCAGACATCAGTGAGGCCTATAGTGGTAATCATCTGGGCCAGAGGGGTCTGGGTTTCTCTCGGGGGTGGCACCCCCGATCGGTCCATCTTTCTATCCATCACATCATTGAAGTCTCCGCCTACTATTTGAATGGTGTCAGCCGAGTCGAGAAGTATGTTGGCCAATGTCTTAAGTGGGTTGGCCTGCAATTTGGGGGGTTCGTATACTGATATCAGCGTGTATGTGCGTCTACGCCATGTTCTTTGAACCCCTACGCAGGTCCCCTGTGGGTCCACCCAAGTGCGTGTGGTACAGAACGGGGAGGTGTTCTTTATAATGATTGCTACCCCTCTGGAATCAGTTGTGTATCCCGCATGCGCCAAGACTTTATAGCGTCCCCTGGCTATGAAGGAGCAGTTAGAACCCTTAAGGTGTGTTTCTTGTAGGAAAGTTACATCTGGGCCTATTCTTTTAATGTAGGAGTTTACTAGTCCTCTTTTAACCTTACTACCAAGGCCATTCACATTCCAGGTCAGGACATTGAGTCTCTAGTGGTCTTTCAAGCAGGATGTGTTGCTAGTGCACTTGCCATTCTGGGGTATCAACAAGACAATGTGGGCGGTTCCTGGTGAAGAAGTGTAGTATGTCGCATCCATGTACATGACTGTAATCAACCAACTGTTTCCCTTCCCCTCCCTCCCAACTGCCCCACCACCAAACTGTTTGAACATCCCCAACCCCCACCTCCCCCTCCCCACCTTCTCCTCCCGGCCGTCCCATACATGCAACCAATAAAGCACAGGACTTTCAGGTGGTAAAGGTCTGTCGCCCTCCCACTAACAACCCCAACTAAGTTGACACTAGGGCTCCAGCCGGTGCTTACACCGGGTCTCTCGGGACTCGACTGTCCGGCTAACAGCGGGATGGGGTACCCTTGCCTCGTGGGCCACTAAAGGTGGAAACAAAGCAACCAAGTAACAATGGTATAAGTCAACACACAAAGAGTAGTGAAACAATGGTATCAGTCAACACACAAAGAGTAGTGATTGCAACTTGCGTGTCCTCAGCAGCGGTGTACTGCTGTTTCGGATATCAGTTACGTACTTCCTCAAGAATGGGAGTCTTGCGTTTCCATGTCGTGTTCGTCCACTCCCCCAGCCGCTCCCTGTTCCATCTCTCGGATCGCTGCGACTAGAGGGTGCAGTGAGTGAGCCGTCTAATCCTTTAAGTCAGACAAATGTTCATTTCCCATGTTCTCCACTGAACCTGGACTCCGGCATCGGATCCTCTACCACAGACGCATTCCGACCTCGTTCCCACCTGACTGTCGCGTAGCGCTCCGTACAGGGCGGTGAGTGTGAGTATCTTTTCATTCTTGGAATTTGGGATCTTTGCATCTTGGGCGGGCTTCTCCGGAATTTGGCTGCCGCCATTTCAGAGCAGATCCTGCGACCCTCCTGGCCGTTACATCAGTCTTCTCGATGCCCTCTCTAAAGCCCACAAAGCGTAGGTTGTTGCGCCTCGCCCTGTTTTCGGCATCGTTCACCCTCCACAGCAGCTGTCTGTGTGAAGCCTGTAGCTCCTCCATATCTTTCCGGAGAGTGGTAAGAGAATCTTCCGCCTCACCAAGTCTGGTCTCCGTTGCAGTCACCCTCTCCGTTAATTTTCGGAAGTCTTGGCGCAGCAAGAGGACCTCAGAACCCACCTCACCTATTTTAATCTCCAGCGCCGCTATAGTTTTGTATATCTGTCCTAGAGGCCTGGATCACCTCCATAAGTATGGCCGTGTCAGTGCGTGCGCCAAGTGCCATCGGGGTCGCCTCCTTCTGCGACCGCGTTGTGGCATAGCTGTCGATGGTTTCCTGTCTGGCCGGCCTCGTCGTTGGGTCTCTTTTCCCCATGTCGTCTCTCTGTCGTGGGCAGGGAGCTGCCCGGTGTGGCCAGAAAGTAAAAGGAGAGGGGGAGGGGGAGGAAGTTCGCCCCAGTCACCCTTAGATCGGTGGGCTCTGCAGGCGAGGCGCAGTCCAAGTGGCGAGGGCAGGGGGGACCCAGGATCGCATCTGCGAGTTCCCGCCGCACCGGCCGCAGGCCTTTCCACCTTATTAGACCCGCCACCGATAGTGGGTCTCCCCTCACGTGGGCAGCAGCGTTGGGTGGCCCTCAAGGAATACTGTTCGTGGGAGCCCAGAAGGATTGATCCCCGCACACCTAAGGCGGTTGGTAAGCCTAGCAGGGGCCCCAGATGCTCCCAGGTGCGCTCCTCGGCACGGGCCTCTACTAAAGGGGCACAGTCATTCAGGGTCGGGCCTCGAGGCAGCAGGCACTGTCGTGGACCAGACCAGTATATGGTGGATTTCAGGGTCACCCCAGATGGTCGAGGCCTCCTCCTCTCCTGCGTGTTACCCCCCGATGTCTGTGGGCAGCCAGCAACGGCTCAGGATGTAGGCCCCAAGTAGCTCGAGCAGGGGCCTACATCCACCTCTTGTCTGTGATGGTGGAGGCAGGGGAGGGGGGGAGGGCACCCGTGCACTCACCGACCAGTAAAGACGTTGGAATGTCCGGCAGCAGGTCGTTCCCAGGGCCCTTCGTTATGGGTGGTCTTCAGCACAGACGGTGCCTTTGTCAGCCAGCCGTAGGCCCCACCAGGGTTGGCGGCAACAGTGTTGGCGATCTAGGCACTGGTCCCGGGGGGAGGGAGCTCACAATCGGGGCCCCCGGGTAGTACCGGCTCTCTGCCTCTCCCGGTCCGCGGGTCTTGCAGGTCTCCTGTGCGGCTGTCTCCCCGCAGTCTTCGCACGCTCCGCCCCTAGGCCCCGGTCGGGCGGCAGATCTCTGTCGGAGCCTCCTTCAGCCTCCCGGCACAGCAGTTACCGGGAGGGGGAGGAGGGGAGGGGAGGCGCAGGAGTCAACTCTCCACCGGCTGCGCTCCGACTCAGGTCCCGTGGGCACAAGAACCCCCAGGGCCGAAGACTTCGGGACCCGGGCAGAGTCACACTTGGGTCGAAGGAGCAGTCCCGGCCGCCATCTTGTAGAGGGACGGCCGCTCCAGCCAAAGTTTCCCTCTGGCGCCGATCACAGCCCTCAGCCGACAGGATTTTTAGGGGGCTCAGGCTGCAAGGGTGTCGGAACTGCTCCGGTCCCCGGTTTTCTAGTTTTTGGAAGTATTTGGCAATGTTAGGACGTCGGATTTGTGCAGGACACCGGGAGCCGAGCAGAAGCCCATCCTACTCCGCCATGTCGCTGGCCACCCTTTCCTTGGTGGTACAGCTTTAATCCAGATCCTGGTTGTCGTCGACGCCTCTTGGTCCTCGTGGCTGTAGAGTCAAGCTTCACCTTCTTCACCTGAAATCACCCGACATCTGTGGTCATTCGACTATTGTGCCCCTGGTCACTGGCAAGTGACCCAGACTCTGTCCCCTCTGCTTTCAGATTCTTCTCAATTTCGATCCAGGCTTGGATCACACAGGACACTTTCCACTTCGACGGCAGCAGCGTGTTCACACACTGTACGCGTCCCTTGTGGGTCCCCTGTGTCACTACCTTGGGTGGTTCCTTGTGGCCCCAGCACTTCTACAGGCTCTAGGCCTTGTGTCAAGTCAAGTGGTTGTTCTTATACCACTTTTTTAATATATGGTTTGGTACGCCCCTATGCCTCAACGTATAATGTGCTAATTTACTGTGTGCTAATAAGTTTACTCTGTGTACTTTTGCGTCTAGCCTCATAAAGAGACTAGTGGGATGTGTTTAGAATAAATACATATATTTTTTATATACCTGGCGTGGTTCTCCTTTAATTTGTTCATTCATAAGATTATAGACTGGTAAGACAAGCTGCTTAACATTCCTCCAAGACTTAGCCTGAAGGCTGTTCTCTACAGCTACCACTAGGATAGCTTTCTATAAACGTTGTCTTTAACCTACCATCAATAAGGGTTGTTTGGACTGGTGCACAGACATAATATCGACTCCAAAATATCGACTGGACAGAATATAGAAGACAAAAATATTGTTTTTAAGGTAAGTGATATAATATCGACTGTTAAAAATATAGATAGTAAAAAATATCGATTTTCTAATAAGATCTAATTTTTTATAGTGCATTTTTATGGTATAATATGTGTGAAAAGTGTGTATTTATGTTATAATTAATTTTTATTAATGATTTTTGTTTTTATAATTATTGCGTAATTTAATTCTGTAGCGGGTTGTGGGTTTATAGGGGAATAGGATGGGAAGTATTTTAATTATAATTAATTACATATTTAAATTTATTTATTGATAGTAAATTTAAATTAATAGTTAATTCATTTATAATAGTTAATTAATTAAACTTTAATTGGTAATTAATTGATTAATTGGTAATTATGAAAATTTTACAAAATTATTTTTGTTGCGGGTTGTGAGTTTATAGGGGAATTGGGTGGGAAGTGAATAAATTATAAATAATTAATTAATTACATTTATTTATATTTATTTAATTTCAAATAATTGTTAAATACTTTTTCATTATTAAATAATTAATTGTAAATATTTTTATTAATTAGTATTAATAGGTGATCAATAGAAATAATTATTGTTACTTAGTAAATGTAATATATTAATTATTATATTGTATACAAATATTATTTATTTTTAATTAATTATTAATAGATATTCAATAATACATTTTTTAATTATTTATGAAGTATTTACTTTCCCTAATGTTGTATTCTCTGGAGTGGGAATAGTAATTTTAACCCCTACGCTATCCAACTTTTTCGCTACTGTTGCACCCATTGGAGTGGGAATAGTAATTTTAACCCCTACGCTATCCAACACTTTCCCTACTGTTGCACCCACTGGAGTGGGAATAGTAATTTTAACCCCTACGCTATCCAACGCTTTCCCTACTGTTGGACCCACTGGAGTGGGAATAGTAATTTTTACCCCTACGCTATCCAACGCTTTCTCTACTGTTGCACCCACTGGAGTGGGAATAGTAATTTTTACCCCTACGCTATCCAACGCTTTCCCTACTGTTGCACTCGTTGGAGTGGGAATAGTAATTTTAACACCTACGCTATCCAACGCTTTCCCTACTGTTGCACCCACTGGAGTGGGAATAGTAATTTAAACCCCTACGCTATCCAACCCTTTCCCTACTGTTGCACTCAATGGAGTGGGAATAGAAATTTGAACCCCTACGCTATCCAACGCTTTCCCTACTGTTGCACCCACTGGAGTGGGAATAGTAATTTAAACCTCTACGCTATCCAACACTTTCCCTACTGTTGAACTCACTGGAGTGGGAATAGTAATTTTAACCCCTACGCTATCCAACGCTTTCCCTACTGTTGCACCCACTGGAGTGGGAATAGTAATTTTAACCCCTACGCTATCCAACGCTTTCCCTACTGTTGCACCCACTGGAGTGGGAATAGTAATTTTAACCCCTACGCTATCCAATGCTTTCCCTACGCTTGCACTCTTTGGAGTGGGAATAGTATTTTTTACACTTCTGCTATCGTACGGTAATATAATAGTATCTTATTTAATTATAGTATGTTACTATATATATATGTTTTAACAAATATGATTGTAAAAATTTATTTTTATTAATTTCATTTATTATTTAATTATTATAAGTTAATTTAAGTATTTTTAAGTATATTTTAGTAATTAAATTTTAATATTAATTTAATTTAACACTGTTTTTAATAAAGTCGATTTTTTTTAAAACTATATTTTTGTAAACGATATTTTGGACTCGATATTTTTGTACTTACCTGTTTGTAGATACAAACTCGATATTCTGTCTGTCGATATTTTGTCCACGATATTTTTGCAAGTCGATATTTTGTCCCTCGATATTATTTCAGTGATCCGTTTGGACTGGTGCAAGGTGCCCACTAAAATAGTGGACAGCATATGCCAGGCCAACTTCTCACACAATTATTTACTACTTGGGGTCTAAGTCATCCTGCATGCTACTTTGTGCTAGATAGATTGTTTTTCAAGGTTTTAAGACGCTCAGCTGTACTTAATAAATATTTAATAAGAAAAACATTTGGTATTTCCAATATTTGCCTAATAAGCAATATATGGGATTTCACATGACATTTTGCAAGAATATGGAAGTGGTCAATCCCATTCCTCTGAATCACAATAAATTGAAAAAGAATTAATATAGTGAACATGAACAGAATATCTAATCTTGTGTGATCCATCTACAGGGGTTAACAATTACATGAGGGACTGGCATTTAAAGGAGAGAGATATGAAAGGTGTGAAAGAGATCTACAATTTCAGGGCCCTCTGTTTTTCTTAGATGTTTTACTGGGGGATCCCCCATTTAATCATAAGCAGTTGTCTGATTGTCAGCATTATAAATAAACCCTTTATTTTCAAATAAATTTAAACTAAAAAACCCTGTTCTAATTATTGCTGCTCCCTGATATAAGGTCTTCAATCTGTCAATATTACCGAAAACAAAACTTTAAATAAAATGTTGTGGCCGCTTCCATGCATAGTTAGATTGACAATTCTACTAATAAAATGTGAGATCATTTTTCTAATATCCAACATCTACACAAAAAACTGCTTTGAAGTCAATTCAAAATTGTGTTATTGTGTATAAATAGCTCTAGATATGTAAATTGAAAATTACCTGGTGAAGGACCATGTTTACATGTCTTTGTAGCTGGGAACTTCGTTTTATGGTAGCCCTTTAAGGCCTGAGATTTGATGCTACAATGTATTTATTTATAAAGTTTTATATAGCGCAATATTGACCAAAGAGAGTATCTGAGTGCTTTATATTTAGGATTGTTGCGTTAAAAGTAACATCAGATACAAGAGCATAGTAAGGGACAGTACACAAACAATGTTTCAAGAATTCGTAGGAGGCAGGGGAGGAAGGAGTAATAGCGGGGAGACTAGGAGGAACTGTGTCCAATGTCCGGCTGGGTAGGTGACGGTCAAGGGGGATACGAGGGCCAGTCTTTTCATTAGCTGTCTAGCAGCTCCACCGGGCATCAGCCATGCTACTCAGGTCTCAGCATTCAGGAAAAAAAGTTCTTAGTTTATTTGATTTGAGAAGGTTATATAGCGCTGGCTAGACCCAGAGGTATCAGAGATCTTAACCTGAGGATCTTTGCATTACAAGGTATATCTAAAAAGGTTTATATAGCGCTAGCTAGACCCGGAAGTATCAGAGCACTATACCAGAGGAACATTGCGTTACAAATTACATCAGTTACAATAGCGTAGTAAGGTACAGTAAATAAACAACGAGGTTGAGAGAATTTGTAGGAAAGGAGGGGAGGAAGGAGCCATATCAGGGAGACGAGGAAGAACTGTGTCCAATGTTCTGCTGGGTAGGTGACGGTCGAGGGGGAAACCAGGGCCTATCTCCTCATTAGCTGTCTAGCAACTCCACCGGGCATCAGCCAAGTTGCTCAGGTGTCAACGTTCGGGAAAAACAGTTTTGACTAGATACATAAGCTACAAGGATAGAGGTAACAGAAGGAGGCGGGGGAGGAAATAAAAACAAACCAGAGAAGGACTGGGGCTACCATATAGGCCGATGGGGGATGTGATCAAGGTCTGGTCGGAGTCTCATGCGAACATAAAATATACCAGTTTGATAAGAAGGAAACTGCAGTGGGTTGTTGAGAAAATCTCTTTAGACCGGATGTGTTACAGGTGATTAAGGAATATGAAAGTTGACTAGGTACATCTAATTGATACACATTAGTAGGGTTGTTGTTTGAGCTGATCCCCAAAAATGTTCAAGAGCCACAGTCAAATGGTTATCAAAGCCTATGGAAATAAGTATTAAATGTCTATGGTATGGGAAAAGGTTTGAGTCTCCTATTCTAATCGATGCTGCAGGGGCTGAAATTAAAGAACTTGGTCTGTGTACAGTATTCCTAAGAATCTGTGGATATTTTCCCACATTGTTTGTACGGTACATGTCTGCCATAATTATGACCGTTTGTGATTAATGATAACTGTTTATTATGTTTGCACTGGCATGATAATTTTAAATACTGCTTATGTCTTGCATCCTTGAACTAATTATTGTATAATGGCAGCTTTAATTGCAACATTGTTAGTAATGATGGCATATTTGTGGCCATATGTCACATCATTCTGGCTATTCTTGGTCTTGGAATAATAATGTCAGTGACTGACATCTTGTGGATGTTCTTGGCGTTATGGCAGGCATTTATTAAGCAGCTGTGTCGCTGACTAAAAGGTGGGCACCCTTGCATACATTAGGCATTTTTAGCAGTATGGTAGGCAAATCAAGCATGTCATAATAAAACCTGGTCATGCGGAGCATAATCTTTCAATGAGATTTATTGGCAGTAAGAAAATCACTAGCTGGCTTATGGGGGTTATGCCTGGAAGTCAAAAATGAAGTTTCCTTTTGAGACAAGACATGATTTTCTTTGAGTGGGTTTACTCAGTATAAAATGTTCAAACAATAAAAACAACATGTGTTTTGATGAAAACGGATACAACTATAGATTGAAGTTTAGCTTCCTCCTGTGATCAAGCGGCCGAATTGTAAATGTGGGCATGTGGTTCAGGAAAATGTGGTTATACACTTCCAGAGGGTATCGGTAAGATTTGCATAAAAATAACTTGCCATGACTTAGTAAACCCTGCTCTTTACAACACATACCGCATAATCTGACATTATCTTGAAAACTGCCAATAATTCATTATCTATTACCAAAATAACATTTCAACTAAAACATACATATGTATCATTGTAATAAAAAAAATTGAAATTAAAATTGACTAGTTAAAAGTGTGCTCACATAAACCTCAAACTATGTAGTGTTTTGCCTATCAGTGAAAGTCTGTAAAATATTGAAAGATGAATTGTTCAGGCATTTTCCAAGAGCAACCACAATAGGCAATCTGCTATTATTGGATATTTAAATTGGGAAAATCTTACAACCGTTAACATGCTCACAAATGTGGGTAGCAAGAGTAATGATCAACATGAAAATGAAGAAATCAAATGATAAGCAATATTTACAATATTAAATTGTTGTACATTTATCTGTGTAATGTCATATAACATGTTTGCATGGAATCAAAAGGAAGCAGCTTATTTTGGAAAATGCGAATGTAAAACATTATTTGTGAATCAAATTTTTGAAAATATCAAATAAGTGTACACACTTTACACCAGGCAGTAAAGCCAACTTATAAACGTACAGTACTTAAATATAAATATTTCATAATCAAATAAAAGAGAACTCTAATTCTTAAAAGAAATGTTAAATGGTATGTATATTTTCCAAGTAAGCTTAAAAGCTAAAAGTAAAAGTATGGATATTTGAACATTCTTAATTTTCCTATTGCAGATAACAATCAAAATTTTCCACAAACCGGAAGAGTTAAATAGGTATTAAGCAGAACTTGTACTGATGAGAGAATTCTTCCTAGGCTCCGATGAAGATGAACTAGATGAAGTGCAAATATTTAAAAGAGTGAAAAAAGAGGCTCTGAAATAAGATTACATTGAAACATTATTTAGTATGTTTCTGTCAACTATTGTATGGTATTACATGTGATTTTAGTAAACGAATTGTTCAACAAAATATTTATTGGCTAAAATATAATAAGTATAAATGTTTGAAGGATGGTGGAACCTTCTTTACCAATGCACCTGACCACAGTAACCAAAATAATACTATCCCTTTAGATCTGAGAAAGGGAAAAGTGTGCACACCGATTTCCACCCACCATCACAAGAAAATATATTGAAGTTTCACATCTGGGGATTTATACAGACATTGTTTCCTTGCTTGGAAATTAGACAAGCACACTAGAAAATATTTCGAAGCTTCAAATCTTGGGATTGATACAGACATTGTTTCCTTGCTGGGAAATTAGATAAGTTCAATCTTGCCGTTCGTTGTTATACTTTTTGAAGTTGGGCTTCCGTCGTGAACATAACGTGCATCTATATATTTCTTGAGTCTTTATATAACACAACCATTGGCTTCGCACACGCTCATCCCTAAACGGTTTGCTGTTACACCTAAGGAGCCCTGTCTACTCAATTTTTGCCCTGAAGAAGTCCCTGTTGGGACGAAACGCGTCGGCTGTGTCTCTTTGACTAATGAACTAATAAAGGAAAAACTTTTTTGATAGAAAACGCTCTTTGGAATTGATTCTTGGTTGACCTGGTATCAAACTTGTGACATAGTTTGCATAATACCTATATGTGGTGCACCTGTGCTTGTACATCTAAGTATAAATGTTTGTTGTTGTTTAATAAAAAATAAAAGCAAAATAAATGTAGGTATTTGTAGTAATGAGAAACGTACAATGAAGATATTCTTTTTCATGATAATTTTGATTATGCTTCATTTCAATATAGAATATTATTAAACAATTCCCCAAAAATATCTCAAACAATCAGAATCATATTGTTCATCATTTTTTGGTTTGAGGAACATAAAAATCTAAATGAGTACCATATGGAGCAATTTTAAAAGTAGGATTCTACATCAACTACCAATTCATGGTATTACTAAATTGTAACTGGTATTAATACAGAATGCACCTTATTGCTGTATAGATTTGCAAAAAAAGTGGAAATAACACATCATGTCTGTCACAATTCAAAAGGCCAACAATTTTAGTGGACTTTCTGGGATGAAACAGTTCAGGTAAAAGAAAATAAATAATCAGAACATTTTCTACAAGTAAAATTGAGTATGTTGGTAAAAAATAAAATCTGTGATTTATCTTTAGGAAATTAACATCTTTTGCCTTACATATACCCAAAGTCTTGCCATATCCGTTTCTGCTGGCTCTAGAACTCTGCATACGTTAAACCTGCTAGCCAGTGGTGAAATGCCTGTGCTCCTCCTTCCAAATTGATGAAATTGGTGTACTCTAATTGGCTTATTTAATCTTACTTTTAAGCCCCTAGTATATGGTACAAATTTGTTCTCAAGGGCTTTAAGTTATATTTCACTATTGGACTGTAGCACTGAGTGTACCATCCACTAAACTGATAGTGTAAAAGGAATATTATATATTATGGCCGGGGAGCCTTACCTTGTAATATTATATTCATACCCAAAGATCTTTGGATACACAGTAATACATCATTAGCTTAGTCCTAGTAAGTATACTGCCAAAATGCAATCAAGCTTAAGTAGAGAAACGTGGACTAATCATTTCCGAGTACCAACATGGACAATAAGTAATTGACATGACTTGAGAGAAATCCGACACGCAATTTATACAAATTGAGTGCAATTTTATCTTAAATTAGACACCAAAACGAATGGAATAGCATATATATAACAGGAGGTATAGATTTTAAAAGCAATACTAAATCAGTGCAGAAAAATACATAAGACAAAATACCATTGCAGTCAATTGCAAAATCCACTAGTGACAATCAGTCACTTGCAGGCCGAGTCAGGTGCGGCTCCTCTACTAAGGTGGAAGAGCCTCGCCCCACTGCTGTTTTCATTCAATGCAGACTCGGTGTCATGGTTAGGGTAGGGCAGGCCTGGGCTGTCTGTGAGTGCAGGGGAGGAGAAAATATGTGTACTATAAGTGCACTTCAGTTTGGCCCGACAGCCGGGTGGAGAACTATCTTAGGCTCCCAGGGACTGTCTGATCAGCCAAACAGGAAGCTCAGACTAATCACAACGCTTCTGTCATGCTGGTTACAGCAGAGTCGTGATTGGCTTAGGGGAGTCTGGGAGCCTGTGTGCTTCTGTTCTGTGCTGCCAGGAATACAAGAGGATGGAGGAGAGGCAGTAGCTGCTCACAGGAAAGTGTTTATTTTGTTTCAATCCCTCCACCTCACCAACCCTGTTTCGCCGCAGCAGCCACTGTATCAAGTTACTTGGAACCCTAATAAGTTTAAGGTAATGCGGGCTCCAGGACCAGGCCACAGCAGTCAGATCAATTTTACATAGCCAATGACGTCCGGGTGAAGAACTGTCCTGCTCCTTACTTGGTGCTGAATGGGACTCACAATTTTACCGCTTACACAGAGTGGCAAGAAACAAAATGCAAAAACACTACAGGCACACAACTGCTGATATTGGATGTTGGTTGCACAGTGTTCTCAGTTGATACAGGGTTAACTGTGGGGGTTGGTTCCTTGATTGGTGACTTACAAGTCTTGGCAGCAGTAAGCACAACACAAAGCTTCAGGAACTTCACTGAGTAAGTGGAGTAATTTTGTAATGACCATTCCCTGGCTAACCCTTCACCTCATGCTCTCCCTTCCCTCCCTTTAGCCCGCTATGGTACCTTCTATCCCCTGCCACAAGACATTTCCGCTGTAGCCACCATTCCACCGGTCAGTTGCTGATGGTTACTCCTGTTAAGAGCTGCAGTGGTTGGAGGCTGAGAGAGGAATAAAGAAGTTTACTCATTGACCGTGTTGTCACATCTTAACAAGTAACATAGTAGCCAATGGGCAGCTAGTCCCTTCAGCTATTCTGCCCTTGAAGTGCCGAAATCTGCCAGTGGAGGTCACCTTTTCTGCCCTCCAAAAGATGACAAATTCAATTTTAGGTGTGCAGACCAGCCTGCCCACACTAGAGGGTGTGGCCAGCTGTCCTGGGGGTGATAACCTCCTGCATACCTAATTTCCCACCTTGCCTGGTTGCTAGTGTGCCTGATGCAAGCAGAGGGCTCTTTCCTCCTCAGGGCTACAGCCCTGATGCAGCCTTTGAAGCTCACCGCTCTGATGTGCCAATTCACTAGCCGGCCGGAGAGGAGGAAGGTGTCACTTCCTTCCTACCTAGCCTTTGTTTCTGACTCCTGAGAGTGATCACACTACCTGGCAGGAGATCAGAACTCTGTCTTGGCTGCAGCAGGCACAGGAAAGCGTGGACTGGTCAGCCAGAGCACAGTAAAGCTGGGGTAACCTCTTAAGGTGCCACCTGGATGCATGCCACATCAGCTAGAGCAGAAGTATTGTGATAGAGGTGAGAAGGCACGTTATTTGATACCAAACATGACTTATTCTAGTGGTACCATAACGGAGGGGCCAATCTCGAGAGTGTTGGGTTTGGCGGCCCATATTATCTAATTGATCGCTAACACAAATAGTAATTTCCAATGGGGACCACTACTAAAGGGACATATAGGTTTGCAAATATTTGTCCACACCTTCAATGAGGGGGCCTACCTTAAGGAGTGTCTTAGATACAGTAAAGGAAGTGTAGATGACTGTGCCACACATGGTGAGGGCACAGTACAGTTCATGCATTTTCCACTGCTTCCGCAATGGCAGGTCTGCTGTCTGTAGTTTGCATAGGTCACCTATTGTTGCAAAAAAATGTGCTGAAGCACTAGGGACTCCTTTTCCACCAATGCCCTGGGTACCCCTGGTACCATATGCTAGAAACTTATATTGTGGAAAAATGGTTGCCAATTTGGGATTACCAAGTGGAAGATAGCAGTTTTAGAAGAGAGGACATGCACTGGACTATAGACAGCAGACTCCTGTGCACTAGAAGAGTCATAACCATCAGCACTTGGAGCAACGAGGGGTGACCATACAGAAAAGGTCACTTCCCCACACTACCATTATAGCCCGAGTGTGGCAGTTTAAATACTCCAATTCAACCTATCAAAGTAACCCCTATTCACCATTCAGAACTTTCTTTTTAAATATTAACATGCCACGCCTATGTAGGCCTTTCTGCCCATAAAGCAGGATGCATTGTATATAAAAGTGGGACATTTCAAAAGGAATTGGCAGATTTTGTAAAAGTGCAAACCAAAAAAGACAAGTTGCTGTGCTGTGATACAAGAATGAAAAAGAGCAGGACAGTGCCACATTACAAGCATATGGCACATTTCAGCTCTCTAGCTATGCTGGTGTACTTGCGCCAACGCAGGCAGACTTGCGCCAGGGTGCATATATTATGGGCAGTAATTGCTTTCCTGCAGGAAGGCATACCTCCCAGCACAAATACAATACTTTGAGGCATGTTCCTTTTAATATGTGTGCTGCAGAATAAAGCACAAATCGAAAGAGGAAGTAACAAAGCAAAATTAAGCCATTTCTCCCTGGTACTCCTTTCAGGTAGGTGCATGCTTTTCGCATTAAATCAGGTTCACTACCTTTAGTAAATGAGGAATGCTTAAAAAATCCAAGGATGGGTGTACGGGAATGCTCATGGTCCACCCATATAACCTCAACCCGACACAGTGTAACACAACATGATTCACTGTTTGTTTTTTTACAGAGCCACGCAAGGTGACACAAATTGGTCCTTGAGTAGGTTTCTAAATCTTAAATTGCATTTTGAAGTGTGGCTGCTCCAAAAAGTGGCATAACTACAATGCAACATGTTATTAAGTCTGAGCCTTAACTTACTTCTAAGTGCTGTACTGAGGTAGTGGTTCTGCTCCCAAAAAAAGTTTCTCGGGCTGGAAGTAGTCGAGCCCCCTGCACGTCAACAGTCGCCAGCCTCTAAAGTAGCCCCACCTATCTACGCAGTGGACCTACTTACTTCCCTACCATCTGCACACACACCCTCCCTCTCCGCTGAGCCAAAACCAGTACCCCAGTTCAACACCCAGGTTCCAAGTTAAGGATACAAACCAGCAGCTTAGATAACGCCAGTAGGGGACAGGGACCGTTACTCACTCACTCGGGCAGAATACTAAGACTCCACAAGCACCATGGGTAGACGTGGCTGCACAACCACACTATTGACCTATAGGCATATTCCAGGACACATACAAATACAATAGATAGCCTCAATGTATGAGTAATAACGGGACTATGATGATATACTGTGGCAGCTATGAAAAACAGCAATCACCAATGTACACTCAAGTGTCTAAATTGTCTCTGTCTACCTATGCATGTAACTTGAGAATTAAAACATCTCTATGCTTCAAAGTATCTAAAGTGTTAACATTTAATTAAAAAAATATAAACAAAAAAAATGGTTTCTCGTGCAAGGAGCTTCTCTGCAGCAGCGAATCTGGCGGTGTGGTAACCAATAGAAAAGGGAAGGTGCGGAAGAAGACCGTGCCTGACACTCAACGCATTGCTGTGGAGTTCCTAAGGTTTCAACCAATGATATGTCGATAATCTGTAAACCGGAACACTTTTTCTTTTTTATCACAATAAGGAACATATTAAATTAACTCATTAAATTAATTATGCCATCAATGTTCTCATATGTTACTACATTCAAAATTACTGAATAAAATATATAATCCAATCATATACAGTTTAAAATTGCTCCATTTCTAAATTCTCAAAAGAACATGACGTGAGTGAATAACAGCCCAATGCATTTTGGGGTGTGACCCTTCCTCAGGGGGTTAGACTTCACGTTTCTTTTCACGTTCTTCAAGACCTCCAGCTTGTATGTTACCAAGTGAGGCACTTGAGGAGCGTGTGTCCTACAAGCGAGTTGAATCAAAGTAACTTGTAGCCCGAAATCTGCCTCAAGATATCCAGACCTTTGAAGAAGACTGAAACGTGATGTTAACAGCAACCCAAAAATTAAAGGGTTTGCCTGAAATAAACGGGGTTCAATTGTCATTGAAGGTGACGAATTTCAAAAGTTCCCCAGTGTGAATCTGGCGGGGTGGTAACCACACCAGTGGTCCGACAGTGTATTACAAGTACAACAAACGGACCACCACAACCACCATGGATCCACGATCCGTGGCGGCGGCACAGTGCTCTGAGGGCCACAATAAGCTGGCAGTGCGCCTGCAGCAAAGCCTAGCATATTACTAGTTTCTTCACATCCAACCTTTTCATAGCGGTGAGACACCCATAAAAAGGGTGTTGGTCAGGAAATGTAGAGGGCCTTACAAGGGTTCCTGTCCCCTCAGGCCCAAGGGATGCATGCAGGGTGACACATGGTGTTCTCCCCTGTCTGCATGCACCATCTTTACTGCCCGGTATGGACTTATAGTTCATGCCCTGCAGGATCGGCTTTGATGCTCCCATTGCAAGGCCTTTTTAATAGGCACCACCATGGAAAAGCCAAAGGACTGCCTGCCAGACCACAAGATAACTCTTAATCTGGCGAGTGGCTGGTGGTGAGGTATGGCGGTGTGAGTGGGGGCGATGGCGTGGCAGCCCGCTCTCACGCCACCAAACTGATAATCACGCCCTTGGTTGGCCTCAAATTGCACCTAGGTCCAGGTCCCCCATAAACAGTGAATCATTCTTGGCACACTTTCTTGTGAAAATATAATATCTCAGGTTCCCCTTATTGGTTGTTCATTGTTTTGAAGTCAATTTGTTTATTACATTGGAATCTATATTTGTAGATTGGAGTTGGATTATTATTGAGTTGAGTTTTAAACTTTTACGTGGTGTGGTACTTTTAAATGCTTTCCACATTTTCTCTAATTTAACACTGTTTGCTCTGTGCTCTAGCTACCAGGGGCCCAGTTAAAGTTTACATTACTGAAACCTTATCTTGGACAAAAAATGTTTGTGACTGTATTACTTTGCTGACCTGCCACTCAAAAGTAATTATTAATTTTCCTACAGGTACCTTATGTGGTTCTTATCTTCACTACATTCTCTCACCCTGCTATGCAACTGCTGGATTGTCAGAGATGGCAACAATCTCAGAGTTTGTGAAAGTTTAATATAGTCTGTTTTAAATACTGCCTACACACACCAGCGCATACAAAGTTTAAACACTTCTGCAAAACAACAAAGAAGAAAGAAGCTCCAATTCTTATAGCAAGAGCACATTACAAGGTCCTCAAACTTCAGGGTTTACACCTAGAATGAAGTATTAGTCTGTGAGCAGAGACAATATTGGTTGTATCCAGTCTAAAAAGGTTATGGTGTTCCATTTGATATCTGTGTCTTCCAGTACAGAACACATGTACATAAAATGTGGCATACTGTCAGAACAGGACTAGTTTGAGCTTTAAAGACCCCATTTTTAGTTTGATAGGCGATAGTCTGTCAGTCACGGTGGTGGAGGAAATTACATACGCCAATAGGATGGACTACAACACACCAGATTTAGAGGTAACCTCCAGCCCAGCAATGATCACTACACCTTCAGAGGAACAGCTGTCACAATGGGTCCTATGAAGGTACAAAAAGCTTTGTGAACAGCGGACATCGTTTTTGATGGCCATCCACCAAACCCCACAAAGATTTAGGGGCAGAATCACTTCCACCCAGCACCGACTCAGTCATGGAACCAACCAACTCCCGGTCGTCAGCCCGACCCCCCCATTAGGTTGCGATGAATAAAGTTCTGTTGCATTCCCACATTTTACTATGGGAGCATGCATTCTGACTGTAAATTGGCCGTAATGCATGCTCCCATAGTAAAATGTGAGGGACAGTTCATCCCTGCACCCCAAGGCAGGAACATTCAAGGTCCCATCCACAAGGTGCAGGGATTAACAGGGGGGCAACATAGGTGCCCTCTCGGCCTCCAATCGGGGGCCCCATAACACACTTTTTGACATGGTTTCCATGTCGAACAGACAAAACCATGATCGTAATGTCAAGGGCGGAAACAGCCGCCTTTGAGATTGCAGTCCACATTCGGACAGGCAGGCGGGCTCTCCAAGCTCGTCGGAAGCCAGCCGGAATGATGGGTCAGATTCCATTCCAACCGCCACCTTCTAATTGAGGCAGTCGGCAAGGAATCCGACTGGCCCATTACGACGTGGCTCACCTTCTGAGCTGCATCATAATGGGACCCTTAGTGTCATGGCTATATTGTTGTTGACCCTCAGCCCATATGCTAGTAAATAAAGTGACACGGGTTACATCTTGGAACTTGCCCCAGGCAGGTGCACCCAGCCCCTGTTTTAAGCAGTGTCACCTAACTGGTGATTTATGTCATGGATAGGTGTGGGTGTCAATAAAGACGCCAAGGAACGGTAGCTAAGTTTTATGATCAGCAGAACACTACAATGGCAAAGATACTAATGAATGATATATTGTGGCCAGGGTTAACCCATAAACTCAGAGCCTTTGCTTATTTTTTTGAATTCTTGTTTTACGCTTATGAAAGTGACGCCTTTGGATATCACCAATTGGCACAGTGTGAGAGGTTTATTACATGATTAGATACCAGAAAGCATGTCAGAAATATATTACATGTACTCGATTAGTGTGAACGAGAATGCTTTATTAGTGGAATGGTTTATAATGCTTAAGTTTGGTAGAAGTAGGGATCTGGGGCTAGCAGTAAAAAATAGAATACTGGTTAGTTCTCTTTGAACCCTAGAAAACTTGAGAATTTGTGGCATGTACCACAAAATCAGCATAGCAGTAGAAGTAGAAATAATGAAATATGGTCTTTGAGGCATTTTCCTAGCCCAATTACTCGCCAATGACTATGCCATACAGGGTGACTTTATTGGTGCACGTGCAACTGCAACTCACCATGCAGAAACAGGGCTCAATGCATTACACTGTAACACTTACGTCACATTTCTAGGGAAACCACCAGGAGCCAAAAGGGTTCCGTCACTAATAACTCACAAGATACTACAGTCTGTCCTACTTCATTTTGCCAGAATGTATGCATTATAAAAACTGCTAGATTTATGTAAAATCCAATTTATAATAAAGCTTTTTGACCATCCGAGGGAGATCTGAGTTTTTTTATCCTTATGTCGTTTCTCCTTGTTTCTCTGTCCCTATTTTATCACAGGGGCCCTCAGTTTGCCGTTATGTTTTTGACCAGAATCCTAGGCCCTCATCTATTTTTTAAATTCTTAATTACTTTCCCTATGTGAAAGTGAATGTCTTTGTACACACTCCTGAGCATTGTCAGAGAAATCTGTGGCCTATTAAGTCATACCAATCCATGTAAAAAATGTGTGACAAGATGTGTGCACTATTTATATGACAGTATAGCAGTGGGCCCAGCGATTTTATCATGGTCACGAGTGGTACAGTGGTAGTTATTGAGGTGAAAGGTTACATTTTTACAAAGGTTTAAACCACACCAGGAGAAACTCGTTTTTTATAATATTTCCCTTTATTTTTCAATATTTACTGAAATGAAAGATGCCCCTTTGTAAATCACCCCATAGCAGTGTCTGGGAGATTTGTGGCCTATTTAGTCAAGCCAGTGCATGTCAGGCATTCGTGACATGCTGTGTGGCATGTGGATTGGGGGCCGTGTTTGCTATGAAAGTAATCCCTTAATTTATGGAATGAGACATTGGGGATGATTGGGGAAAGTGCCAGAGTAAATGAAAGGAAGGACTACTTGTTTAATGTACAGTGGATGTGATTTTCTAACAAACAAGTTGGGGCACTACAGAGGCCCTGTTCACAGAAGTCCTGTTTGTTTCTGGTTTTTATAGAGCGGTGCTTCCTCTCCCTGAGCCGCAGCCAGGTGAGGTGAGGTCCAGTCCTCCTGCTGAGTAGGTAAGCATGGAGCAATGGTTTATTATTATATAATGATGCACATCATGGTGAGACTCGCTAGTGCAAGAATGAATGGACACAAAGTCATAATAGGATATTGATAATTGTGAACATCTGTTTGTATTTACCTCACAGATAAAGAAAACTCAGTTTAATAATTTGATTTGTTTATGTTACAGTGGTTAATTGCACAATGCCACTTGCAGAGGA
Source organism: Lissotriton vulgaris (assembly GCF_964263255.1). Taxonomy (NCBI): domain Eukaryota; kingdom Metazoa; phylum Chordata; class Amphibia; order Caudata; family Salamandridae; genus Lissotriton; species Lissotriton vulgaris. The sequence goes on along the minus strand of NW_028252733.1, from coordinate 966,899 downwards.
TTTGGTGTACACCTAGGATCCCAGGTGACACAGTTGTATTAGTTCCAACCATTTTTTATTTCACTGATTTCCATTATTATTATTATTTTTTGTGCACTTTGCAGTAGCAATTTTATAGATGTCCTGAGGAAGGCAGAGGACTATTTTTTCCTCATTTGCTGAAACATGTCGACCCCATTAACAACGATGACAGTTATTTGTTGAAAGCTGTCCTTTTTTGCACTGTTTTTCGTCTGGAGCACTGAGCGATACTAATGAAGATTTTTTCTCCGATGGCCCAATTTTAACAAACTTTCCGTAAATTAGTTTTGTACTGCAAATAATTTTTTCCCGTCACAATTGATAAGCACTTCACATCTTGAGGTCATTGTGTGACTCGTGAATTGATTTGGGACACTATTAATGGGTCCTAGTGTTACCATCAACGAGTCACTATAGAGACATCAGGAGGAGACCCAGATGAGGACTATAGATGGCACCTGTTGGTGACTGATGGGTATCCACACTCTTAATGAGGTTCCCCTTTGCACCTAGGATATAGATTAGGTTTGATTTATCAGTGAGGTAGATTTTAGAATTGATTTAGACACGTGGATATGTTTGTGTAGTATACTACTTGTTCATAAAGCATGGAAATCAAGTGTGGATATGTGGCATTTAAAAGCAAAACGGCATGGAAATAGACAATAGACCAGCACACTCTTTCCATGACAAAAAGGCTTTGGGCAAAAATTTCCTAGCAAAACAGATGGCAGCTATGGGTGCTTTTTAACAAGAGTTCAAGCCCCAGCTGGGAAAATTCGATTTTTATATTCTTTTTCTATTTTACCAAAATGAAAGATGCCCCTTTGTAAATCACCCCACAGCAGTGTCTGAGAGATCTGTGCCCTCTTTAGTCAAGCCAGAGCATGTCAGACATTTGTGACATGCTGTGGCCTGTGGAAGGGACTGCAGGCTTGCTATGAAAGAAATCCCTTAATTTGTGCAATGTTATTAGGGATGATTGTGTAAGAAAAATGCATTGTGCCCGAGCAGTGTCTGTGAGATTTGTGGCCTCTTTAGCCAAGACAGTGCATGTCAGACATTTGTGACATTCTGTGTGGCATGTCGAAGAAGGGCAGGGTTAGCTATGAAAGAAATCCCTTAACCTGCGAGAACCTGAATTGCTGCCAAACTATCTGTTTGCTGACCCAAAGAGAACGAGCACCTGAAGAGGCAGAGCCCTCGCCCACCCGCCTCCCGCCGCCTGACCCTTGTACCATCTGTGGGTCCACTGCTGAGCGGAGCGCGGTGTTGGGGACTGGAAAAACTACACTTCCCAGCATTCCCGGCGACGCTGTACGCGTCCATTGAGCGCCAGGAGGCGCATAAATTTGTCGTCACCCCGGTCGAGTGGGGAACCTGCGAGAACCTGAATTGCTGCCAAACTATCTGTTTGCTGACCCAAAGAGAACGAGCACCTGAAGAGGCAGAGCCCTCATCCACCCGCCTCCCGCCGCCTGACCCTTGTACCATCTGTGGGTCCACTGCTGAGCGGAGCGCGGTGTTGGGGACTGGAAAAACTACACTTCCCAGCATTCCCGGCGACGCTGTACGCGTCCATTGAGCGCCAGGAGGCGCATAAATTTGTCGTCACCCCGGTCGAGTGGGGAACCTGCGAGAACCTGAATTGCTGCCAAACTATCTGTTTGCTGACCCAAAGAGAACGAGCACCTGAAGAGGCAGAGCCCTCGCCCACCCGCCTCCCGCCGCCTGACCCTTGTACCATCTGTGGGTCCACTGCTGAGCGGAGCGCGGTGTTGGGGACTGGAAAAACTACACTTCCCAGCATTCCCGGCGACGCTGTACGCGTCCATTGAGCGCCAGGAGGCGCATAAATTTGTCGTCACCCCGGTCGAGTGGGGAACCTGCGAGAACCTGAATTGCTGCCAAACTATCTGTTTGCTGACCCAAAGAGAACGAGCACCTGAAGAGGCAGAGCCCTCGCCCACCCGCCTCCCGCCGCCTGACCCTTGTACCATCTGTGGGTCCACTACTGAGCGGAGCGCGGTGTTGGGGACTGGAAAAACTACACTTCCCAGCATTCCCGGCGACGCTGTACGCGTCCATTGAGCGCCAGGAGGCGCATAAATTTGTCGTCACCCCCGTCTCGCGGGACGCCGGGCGAAGCCTGGGCCAAGGGCGGGCCCGTTTTAGCCCGTTCTAGACAGTGAGAGACTGGACTGGGCCACCCCCCTTACCCCTATCTTTCAAATCTACTTGCGGTAAGGCGATTTATTAATATATTCATATTGCATCTGGGCTACCATTGCTATATTTGCCATCAAGGCACTGTCGCTCACATTTGATTGATCATCATGTCGAGGCAAAAAACACCAGTCACCCCGGCAAACACAATGGACAATTATTTGGTCCAGGTAGTGGCAAAAATCAACAATGATCGGAGGTCCTCCCTGGGACTTATGGATTTGCCACCTTGTGCCCAAATTAATCAATCAGGGGTATTCCAGTCTGCAAGTGATGAAATTATTACCGCCGACCCGATTGAGGACCCTAATGATTACTCCACAATAAATGTATCCACGGCTTCCATTGTGCAACAACCTGATCCTCTTGTAGATCTAATTATCTTAGAAGAGCCAAATAAATCTGATGCAACTGTGGAGTTAGACCCAGAGAGCAATACCCCTCCCACTCCCGTCCCTGCACCAAGAGCTAGAAAAGGGGTTACCAAGCCACCACCTAGAAGAGGTGGCCTACGCTCATGCAAGAATAAACCTGTCACTCCACCTAGAAGAACAAAGAAAAGGGTGGAAGAAGGGATAAGGGAGGAGAGTACGAAAGTGTAGACGGGGAGGATACCCTCTTAAATAAGCTTAAGGGCATACTAGAGTCCAAACTATCAGGGTTAATGAAACCCCTCATATCGAAAGTAGACCAACTAGCTAATAAAGTTAACAAGCTAGAGACCATCCTAAGGAAAACCAATGAGGGGGTGGGGGAAATATCAAATTTAATTACAACTAAATTTGAAAACATAGAGGCTGTAGGGAAAACTCTCGGGAGGAACATGAATGCAGGCCCACAAGTTCCATCTGAGCAAATCCAACAAGTCAGCTCTAGGCACGATGACACACTTGATACAGCTTTATCCTTAGATTCAGCACAAGCAGTAGGCAACACTACCTCTGAGATTCCCAACCTAGAAACCGGCCCTGTTGAATTGATTGTCGAAGCCTCCCCCTTGATTCTAGTACTTGCAAACACACCACCGTTGAAAACAGGACAGATCGAGTCTTCAGATTCCTTAAGAAATAAGGCTCTCCAGTGGCTTAGTAACAACATGCATATATCTCCCTGGGGTAAGGAAAAACTATCTGATGATCTGCTTACAGCAAGAAGGGTCAAGTGGATAGGCACCAAGGCAAAGAAATTCCAAGGGGATTGTGTGGTTTTGAATTTCAAGGGCCCTGAAGTATTGCCTGATGTCCTACGGAACATCCTCCCCCCACACCATAGAACAGCAGAAATAGTACCACTGACACTGGACTTCTTCTATAGTAGAAGAGGTCTCGTAGCTAAACCTAGCATACTAAGAACAAAGTGGACAGTTGTGGGAAATAGAAGGACTAGGACTAACCAAGTGTGTGAGTGGGGGCTAAACTTGGATAATCACTATTCTGCGTTGTCCGATCTAAACGAGTGTGATTGACTCGTATGTGCCTCCTCTACCCCTCCTGAAATCCACCTGGACCTAGGACATGTTAAGATTCCCACTACAGATGAGCCTCCATTAGATAAATTGTCCCTGGCCTCTAATGTATCCTTTACTCCCGCTCCAGAGGAAGTAAATAGAGTTCCGATGGATCCAAAAATAGCACTAGAGGTAACTGAGAAGCTACCAACATTGAGTGGAGCCTTGGCCCGAGACATAGATCGTGTAGGAACAATAAATATCCCCGATATTGAACAGACACCCCACCAAATGGCCATACCGCCATTATCTATTATTTCTTGGAATATAGCTGGAATAACAAATAAGTTAAATATCCCAGACTGGGTCGACTTTATCGACCAGTACGATATTATCATGCTCCAAGAAACTTGGTCGCTCACACCAATTTTCCGGCAAGGGTATTTGAACTTTTTCGTCCCAGCTACAAGAAATCGAGTGGGTCGTCCCTCGGGGGGCCTGTTAACTTGGGTACGTCAAACTTTGAATTGCTTGGTTAAACAAAGGTCTATACCCTCCAATGATATTTTAGCACTCGACATTAGTTGGCAAAATGGCCAACAACTATCCCTGTTTAATCTTTATTCTAGGGGAGTTGCTAGGGGTAAACCATCAGAGACCATAACGACCCTCGAGTGTCATATTGAAATGCTACCAGTGCCACCTCATATAATAATAGGCGGGGACTTTAACACCACCTTCGAACCTTTGGGCGAAGAGGATAGGATCCTGGCCGAAGATGAGGACACTAAGTGGAGAATTCCACAATTAGATATTCCAGTAATTAGAAAATGGAGCACAGTAGCTATCCAATTGAAAAGTTTTTGTCTTTCCAGAGGGCTCAGAGCAGTAAATGGTCGGGCACTGTCAGATTCAATGGGGAAAAATACTTTTGACAATGGCCGATCGGCCAGTAGAATAGATTACATACTTCTGGATGTAAGGGCCTGGGATAAATTGGTAGACATGGAAGTGAAGGACAAAATAGAAAGTGACCATAATCCTTTGTGCCTGACACTCCATCCCTACCATGAAATACCCGATCAGCCAAGAGGGGATCAAATGGTTACGCAAGACCTTGTAAGCTCAAATAACCTTCGCCATTTGAAGTGGAGTATGGCCATAGAAGACACTGCAAAAATAGAGATCTTAAAGGAAATAGTGGTGGATGAAGTCTCTAAGATTAAGTCCCATTATGGGAGGATTGACTTCATAGAATACATGATGGCTGCTCATGAGAAACTGTTTTCCAAAATTCAAAGTTTTTTTGTTAAAACAGTAGCCTCAAATAAAAAGAAAATGGCCCAGGAGATTAGAGGGTGGTATGATAAGAGCTGCAGGGTAGCTCGAGATAATCTTAGCAGGGAACTAAGATTAGGAAGTGCAGATACAGTAAGACTGGCGAGAAACCAGTATAGACAGGCGCAAAAAATAGCAAAGAAGCGTTGGGATGAGGATTGTTGGCGAGAATTCAAGGAGGCGTGTGCCTCCAAGGACTCAAAGCGCTTCTGGGCCACAGTAAAATGGGCAAAGGGTGGCATAGCGCTCCAGCCCACTAACCATGTCCCGAAAACAAATTGGGTAGAATATTTCCAGCCACAGTATGCCCGTAATCCCATGCTTATTAATGATTGTCCTCCTCCACAAGTCTACTACAAATCACCTATATTTGTTGAAAGAGATGTGAGTACTGTATTGGATTGTGTAGCAGGGGGTAAAGCTCCAGGCATGGATGGAATTCCGGCTGATATTTTTCTATCGGATCGGAAGTCCTGGTGTAGCTATTTTACAATGCTGGCCAACGCGGTGGCTATGGGAGGGAAAGTTCCTGCCTCATGGAAGGGAGCTGAAATCATTCCCATATATAAGAAAGGTGATCGATCCCTGGCTAAAAACTATAGACCCATTAGTTTGATTGACACAGCACAAAAACTAATGGGCCGATTAGTCCAAAACAAACTGCAGCAATGGATCGACGAAAAAAATATTTTGTCACCTTATCAAGCTGGCTTTCGTCCCTCTACTAGTAGCGTTGACCAAGTCCTCCACTTTCTAACAATCTATTGGAGAAACGTTACTCTAAAGAAGGGGACATTGTATGCAGTCTTTGTGGACTTAAAAGCCGCTTTCGACTTGGTCCCCAGAGAAAAACTCTGGCAGACCTTGGCGGACGTAGGCTTAAGTCAGGAATTGCTTACACTCCTTGTTCGCCTACACGAAAATAATTTTGCACGGATAAGGTGGGGCAAACAGGGAGAAGTAACTGATCCCTTTCCGGTAGAACGTGGGGTGAGACAAGGGTGTGTCCTAGCGCCAACTCTCTTTTCCATTTATATAAATGGCATCGTTGAACATCTAGAGAAGATTGCTAGTGACGCCCCAGTAATTGCTGGCTCTCGTGTACCAGTCCTCATGTTTGCGGACGATACACTCCTACTTTCCCGCACACCCAGTGGGCTTCAAAAAGTGGTTGATGCCTTTGGTGTATTTTGTGATGGGAGGGGCCTTGAATTGAACACCACCAAAACAAAGTTCATGTGCCTCAACCAGCAGTCCACCTTCAAAGGAGTAATAAAATACAAAGGTACACCCCTAGAAAGAGTGGACTCCTTCTCTTACCTAGGCATCACTCTACAAGAAAACATGAGCTGGAAACAACATATAACCACAACCTTATTAAAATTCAGCCAGCTAGCAGGTGCAATTACCCTAAAACATCGCACCTCGCTGACAAAGCCAGTAAACTGTGTGTTGGAAATTTATTCTATGAAAGTCCTGGGGGCTTGTCTATATGGCTCTGAACTCTGGGGGGTTTCAAATCTGAGAGAACTGGGCCGAGCTGAAAACAGGTTCTTACGAGCGATTGTGATGGTCCCACAAAGTACACCGACAATCCCGCTAAAATTGGATCTGGGAAGAAAATGCATAGAGGACATAGCAAGGCTACGCCCTCTTCTATATTGGAGACGGATTATGGTGACCCCAGAACTAAGCCACTATGCAGCGGCATTGACGGATGTCATTAAATTCGACCGCTTTCATAGTATTCCATGGTTAAGGGAGCTTCGGGGACTCCTTATAAAATTGAAACTGGACTACCTATGGGACACCAAAGATGTATCCTGCTTCCCTACGAAGGCAAAGCTAAAAGACCTATATTGGGAAATGGTTTATCTTACAATGTTTAGTGACAGCACAAGTTTAAATTTAACATCTCGCTTCTTAAATATAAAAATGTACCCTTCTTGCGAACCATTTTGGGATATTATTGAAAAACCCCACGATAGAAAACTTTATTTTCAATTTCGCATAGGTACACTCCCGCTGAACGCGTTTAAGAAGCATTGGTCCCCGACATGGGATGAACACTGCCACCATTGTAACGAACAAATTGAACACATTTCCCATCTTTTGTTCTGTTGTCCACTGTACTCGTCCCCCAGATGTAAATGGTTAAAACCTGTGTGCTCAAACTTGGGAACCCGCAGCCATTCTGAAGCCCTCAGGATACTTGAGACAGATTCTTCCACATTGCTTGTGGTTGGGGTAGCAAAATTTCTTGCTTGGTCATGGTTAATTCGTACCCGATCGTTAATGGCAATTGCACCATAATGAATTTATGTATATTTTTAACCTTGCACTTTGCCATATGGATTATTGTATTTTACCCTATTTTAAATCTATTTTTAATGATCTGTGACAATTTGATGTAATTCGATGTATTTTATAATCATGTATTTATTCGACATTCCATGTTTAATATGTATTTTTAGAAGTATTTTTACATGTAGTATTTATTGTATTAGGGTTAGGTGAATGCTTTTATGACAAATGTCGAATAAAGCTTTAAAAATGAAATGAAATCCCTTAATTTGTGGAATGAGAATTTTGGGATGATTGTGTAAGAAAAATAAATGCATGGGGCAAGTGCCAGAGTGAAAGAAGGGAAGTGCTATTTGTTTATTAAGCATGAAAATCAAGTGTGGATTTTTGGCATGTAAAAACAACACAGTATGGAAACAGAAGAAGGACTAGATCACTTTTTCTATGAGGAAAAGGCTATGGGCCACTGATTTCTACCAGCAAAACAGAGGGTACAATGTTAGCTAGCAGGGGCTATAATAGTTTCTGACCATGGTTCAAGTCCTGCCAATTAAGTTGTAATGTATGTTTTTATAGGTTTTTAATTTGTTTTTCTTAATTCAAACCAGATGAACGATACATCTTTACAATGACCCACTAGCACTTCTGTTTTTTTAACACAATTAGACCTCAAACAACATATCCCAAAAAGGTGACATGCTGTGGCATATGTCACAGCACATGTCAGACTAGGGCTCCAACCCCTTCTCCATTTTGGGGCTTCTGAGAATAAGGGAGATTTCTGATTTGTTCCAGTTTATTTGGAGTCGAGTGATCCATCCCAAGCATATTGTTCCTCTGAATATTGGATATCAGTTCCTGTGAGGAAGTTTTTATGTGAGGAAGTGTATTGTTCTTGTAAAGTTTCCTTCAATTTGCTCTTTAAACAAATACACTGCTGAAGGTACTCTGATGCCTCGCCTCCATGGTGCTGCAGACGGCAGAGACCCAGAGGACAACTCACAGGCTTCTCTTCAAAATCCCCTATGGAGGCTGAGAAGCAGCAGAGAGAGGGTGAGTTGCTTTCCTTTTTAACCTTTCGGGTTAGCAGAAAGATGCCAAAGTTCACTGTTGAGGCAGCTCTTACAAGGAAGGACGTATTTATTAATTTACATTTAAGAGCGGCTTGGAAAGGAAGTATGATTGGAGGCCACAAATGCCTGAAGTTGTTATCTCACTGTTGACAAAACTTTTTTTAAGTAGCATTTGCTTTCAAACTGTATGTTTGCTTTATTTGCGTAGTGGCATTATGTGGCATGGTGTGCTGTGGAAATATATGGTTAGCAATTATGTGTTATTCAGTGTATTGGTATTATGTGGAGTGGGATTGTGTGTTGTGGAGTGGTAAGTAGTACAGTTTAATTATGTGTTTTGCTGTTGAATTTTGCGGCACAATGTGTAATTGTGTGGTGTGTATTGAATGTGTGTGGTGTGTTGTGTAATTGTGTTGTTGAGTTGTATTATGTGGTTTGGTGTTAAATTATGTGGTGTGGATTGGAAATGTGTGGAGCTGAATTGTGTGGCTTGGAACTGGGTGCACAGCTATGCATTTTTGGTGATGGAAAAGAACAAATACGTAGGAGCTAAGCATCAGATCTGTAAGTTTTAAAAAAGGAAACAGTTGGAGCTATTGTTATTGTAAATGTAAATGTCTCTTACCTATGTGTTATGGATTGGAGTGGATGTATGTGGTGTGTAACAATTATGTGGGTTGGATTGGACTTGTTAGTAGTGGTATTGTGTGGTGTGAAATTGTGTGGTGTGGATTTGTGTAGTGGGATTATGCAGAATGGTGTGCAGTTGTATTATGTGGATAGTAATTATGTGTTTTTGAGTGTTTTGGAATTATGTGGAATGGGGCTGTGTGTAATAAAGTGTAAGTATGGGTAATGGTATTTGTGGTATAGAGTGTTATGGAGTGGAGTTTAAAGAATACATTATGTACAACTGAATGAATCTTTTCACAAAAGAATTAACAAAAAATGTCTTCTAGTTTTTTGTCCTAGCAATGCTTGCAACCTCTTCCTCCCTGTTGTAATGCTTGTTTGTTATAGCTTTTATTTTGGTATGAATGGAGAGTCAAACAATAGAAGGGTGGAGACTGAGAAATAGTACCTGAATTACAACCCAAGCAGCGGACGGACACTAGGAGAGAATCAACTGATGGCTGATTCAGAGGGCACACTGAGGAGGTGCTAAGTAATGCTGAAGTGGTGGTGTGCTGGTGCAGATGTGATGCTCAGGTGATGCTGAGTGTTACTGAGGTGCTGCTGAGTCATGCTGAGGTGCTGTGCTGATTATCTGCTGATGCTGAGATGTACCTGAATTACAACCCAAGCAGCGGACGGACACTAGGAGAGAATCAACTGATGGCTGATTCAGAGGGCACACTGAGGAGGTGCTAAGTAATGCTGAAGTGGTGGTGTGCTGGTGTAGATGTGATGCTCAGGTGATGCTGAGTGTTACTGAGGTGCTGCTGAGTCATGCTGAGGTGCTGGTGCTGTGCTGATTATCTGCTGATGCTGAGATGGTGCTGCGTGGGTGCTGAGTTGCTGCTGAGGTGGAACTGCGTTGGTGGTGGTGCACTGATGCAGAAATTGTGCTGTGCTGAAGTTTATTTTGTGCTGTGCTGGTGCTGAGGTTTTGCTGCACTGATACTGAGTTGGTGGTGAACTGATGAGGAGGTAATACTGAGGTGGTGCTGAATGATGCTGAGGTGGTGGTGCTGCACTGGTGCTGCGTTGTGGTGGTGCACTGATGCTGAGATAGTGCTGTGCAGTGCTGATGTTAAGGTGGTGCTGCACTGGTGCTGATGTGGTGCTGCGCTGATGCTGAGTTGGTGCTGCACTGGTGGTGATGCACTGTCGAAGAGGTGGTGCTGTGCTGGTGCTGAGGTGATATTGAGGTAAGGCTGAGTGATGCGGATTCCCTCACCACCACCACCATTTAACAGTGTCCCTTAAGGCTCCATAACCACTAGCGTTCAGATGCATTTAATTAGTTATAAAAAGCAACTCATACCAGTATAGGGTGTCAGAGCACTTTGCATCACACACAAATTACACAGAGGCAATTAATCCTATGTTTATAAATTAGAGTAAAGGAAATGTTACATAAGACAGAGGACTACAAAGTGTAGGAGTCACAAGTCATAAATATTGGTAGGCAGCAATGCTAGACAGTGCTTGGGCCCCAGAAGCACCAACTCAGAATTGAAAATGGAACACAGTAGTTGGAGGTTCTCTTAAATAACAAGAATCAGTTTCTACCCAGATGAACTCTTTTTGCAACATTAATATTTGCTCTAATCTATACTTTGGAGTGCTTGCAGTTCTTTGATGACAGTTATAAATTCACTAGTCTATGTTACAATTTCAACTTATAAGCTAAAAGTAACAGAAATTATTTACATGTTATGCACTTCGTGATCTGCATGGCACACTTTCTGTGCAGCAAGCATATTTAAACTCTGAGCTACCTTGAAATGAGTTAAAACCTCTTCCAATAGACAACTCCGATCTCTCCAGAAAGAACATTAATCACCAGAGTTATCTTGACATTTTCATTGTCTGGAAATGGCTGGAGGCCAGGAAGAGTAAGCCAGTGTTTAAAAAGTAAAATAAATTCAGAAACATTGCAGTATCCAGTGCAATCACACTGAAACATTGCCTTTCTGAAGTCAGTATCCAGTGCAATCGCACTACTCTTGTGCTGGCCCTGCGTGCTTGTTCTGCATTTATTTATAATGTAGTACATTCAAATGTACATTTTACAGGGGACATTTTTCCAGAAGGAAACTGGAGGGGAAGAAAGAACACATGAAGCATGCATATTAAAGTATCATTTGAAGCGTTGATTTAATGGAACTGAAACAATGTACTGTGGTTAAGTAGTTGTTTAACATTTTACATGATTTAGAGCTGCAGTAGCTAGAAGGCCTGGCTAGCTGCGGCTGGCGTTGGATTGGAAGGACAAGACAAGAGAGCCAAGGCGGTTTCAAGGGACCCGTTAAAGAGGCAATCAATGCCAGTTATAGTCTTATGGGGCCCAGAGCTGCTGTCGCAGTGTTTTTGTTCCTGTTTCTAGAGGACATTAAAGGTGGCAAACTTAAAACCACAATAATGAATTGTTTGCATTCCAAGCCAGCCTGGGAGCTGCCTTTGGGAAGAATACAAAAGAATGCCAGCCACATGGAAGGAACTGGGAGGGTGAATGCTGCAATAAAATGTAAGCGGTTTGGTTCGATATTTAAATATGTATTATATATATAGCAATCTGCATTGAAGAATGAGTGGAAGTATATGTGTCTGGATGGAGGATTTACTAACAGTTTGCTTGATTGTTTAAGTGACTCATTTAAAGTGTCTCACTAAATATATGTGACAGTGATTAAACTGTGTGAATATCTGTATCACTGTTTCTTGTTGTGTAAACTACTGCATCAGTTGGCTACTAGCTATGTGAACGTCTATATTAGTTATTGATTAGTTAACTGAGTATTTGTATGGGAGAGTGAATGTGTGTGTGGTTGGGTGGGAGGTGTGTGACTGTCCAAAGATGTGTAATTAGTTGATTTAGTAGGTATATGAGGTTGTTTGTGTGAGTGGATGTCTTTATGGGTGTAGTGATGAGTGAATATATTTGTCAATGATACATGTCCAACAAAGTAGAAATATAAAAAGCAGTGTATGCGACAGTTGTTGTATATAAATAAGTATTCATAAGACTCAGTGATTCTATGAGTGACTGTATGGATAACTGTATACTTGTAATAGTGATTTTATAACGCACTAAGTATGAGTTACTATCTATATGAATAAATGAAGTGGTGTTTGTATAAGTGTGTAGCTGAGTAAATGTAAGTATGATCAATTGTTTGCATAAGTGAGCAGGATGACTGCATACGTGAATAGGATGTATGCTGGTGTGTAATGTTGATGTAGGTGTATAAGTATATTTTTAATAGTGTTCTATTGATCTTTGTCAGCATGTATGAGTGAATCTATAGGTAGGGGTTTAGATGTGTGTGTATATCTAGGAATCACTAAGTGGGTTTTTAGAAACTTATATTGGTGTGTCAATGGATTCAAATATGGTACTCCATATTTTATGAGTGATGAAAGGTTATACTAGTGTATGATGAGGTGTATCAGATTGTCACATGGATGTCATCAGTGATGTCATTTGAGATGTCATCAGTGATGTCACTGACCAGGTCATGAATGATGTAATATGTGACTTCATCAGCAGTGGATTGAGGGCGCGCGAGTTACAGTTAGTAGAACTAACGATAACGGAGGAATTTCAATGGTTTTGTATGAGTGAGATGTCCAGCTAACTATAACACCCCTAAACCTATGGTTTTTTCAGTGAATTTCTAAGGTTTTTTAAATGACAATTTTTAAATGTATTGATTGTTATATTTACTTTTTTGATACTGATTTTCAACATTTTTTAAACTATTAATTTTTACATATTTTATTTTTTAAATTACATTCCATATTTTTAAAATAAATTGAAAAACATTTTTTTTAATTATTGAAACTCTAATATTGTTTTTTTAATTTGATATTTTTTTAAATTAAAATTTTCTTCATTGTTTTTTTCAATTTTTTTTTTCGGAGTCGGGCACCTATAGCATAACTTTTTTGATCACTGCGGAACCTAGCCACCATTTTAGGATTATTGTGTGCTGCCTGTGCGCAGGGTGCGAGGACCCCATGTGACCTGAAAAAAAGAGATTTGATTGTCTCATAATACTTCCTATTCTAACTATTGAAGGACCTTACCCATTTCAATCATTCTTCTTAGACCTTCTTTGGAGGAACAACTCTCAACTGAGAAGAACCTTTTTTGATTGCATTACTTTGTGCTATTTTCTCAATACTGCACAAAATGACTTCAGGACAGCAGCCATCATCAGACTCAGACCACTCTTCAGATCATGAATTTCTTTCTGAGCTTCCACGTCCTCAAAGATACACTTCAGTTGTCTGGAGAAAAAATTCAATCCCAGAAGGCCAAAAAAAAGTAAGGTGACCTGCAGGATTTGTAAGAGGGTGCTTTCCAGAGGAGATCCTACCATAAAATACTCTGTGGTACGGCATGCATGTTTAAACACCTGAAGATGCTGCACCCCGTGAATTTGGCTCATGAGGAGTGCAAAAGACTCCGCAAAAACCCTCCACCTGCAGTTGCAAGCATCGTCATCGCCACAACATTTAGACATACGTCCAGTTTGCTCAACTGAAGGTGCACTGTATTAAGTGCAACAAATTATTGTGTTGCGGAGAGCAGTCTGTAGATCTTATCTGCAGAGCACAGGAAAATCATCGATTCTAGACTTTTTTTTCCCTGCAGTTCATTATTTTGTTCCTCCTGTTCAATTTTTTTCTTTTGAAAAAACCCCCCAAAAAACACAAAATTGTGCAAAATAGCACAAAAAAATATAAAACAAAAAATAAACAAAAAGTTATTTTCAGAACTAACTTCTCTGGGTAAAAAACGAGCTATATTTGTATGATAGTGTGTGAAAGTTTGGTTAAATGTATGCATAGTGCATAATTAAATGAAAGAATGCATTAGTGGTGTATGGTAATGTATAAGTGCAGAACTATAAGGAAGTGCTGCAGCATGACACTGTAAGCTCTTTAGCTGCAGTGTGCTGTGCTACTTCCGAAGCACAGGGATGCAACATATATACATAAATATGTTGCAAGTCTATGCTTCCCTCTGCACTGCTGCTCAAATGGAAAGGGGCGACCATTCGGTCCCCCCGAATGTATGGTGGAGTGCCCCGATCCCCCCGGGAAGCCATTTTTGGGCGGGAGGCGCGTCTCGGCTGGCATGCCCGAAGCGGCGTAGCCGGGGCGCGCCTTTTTCCCGCCCAAGAGAGGGTTGTCCTAGACACCGACACCGCTAGCCACGCCCAGGAGGCGGATTGGAGGTGGGTCCATGCCCGCCCGAAGAAGGATAAAAGGAGCGACAAGCCAAGAAAGCATCCTCTTGTTCCTGTGCTCTGAAGCTGCACCTACCCGTTGCACGTGAGCTCGAGACGGAACGAAGAGCCAATTTTGAAATTTGTAATTTTCTGTTTTCTCTTTTAGCGCTAGAAGCCTTGTTCCAGGACCTTTCAGTCACCTATCGTGAGAAAAATGCCGGGCAGAAGGGTCGGAAAGAAGGTTAGCACCGAGCAAATGCTCCGTATGCTGGTGAAAGACATGGCGGACATGAAGAAGCAGATGGCGGCCAGGGACGGTACGGGCCGGCCTAAGAAAATCATCGGACCAGCATTGCCGGGGGTGGTCCCTTCCGGGAGAGGAAAAAGGGCCAGGAACAGGGCAACTGGAGACGAGGTACCGGTTCCGGAGGCTCCTCCGGCGAGCCCGCCCAGGCCGGTAGAGGCTCCTGTGCCGATTCCCGACGCAGGGCAGCCGATCCCTGTCGTAGTTACCCCTGTGAACGAAGGGGATATGCCACCGGAGTTGGCCGCCCAGCTGGCGGCATGGTTGGGCAGGAACAACGAGGGTTCCGTTGCTCCGGGGGACACGGCCGAAGAGGCCAAATTAATAATGAAGCAGTTGCGGCAATCCCGAGATGCTGCAAAGGCACCTTGTCCTTTTGTTTCCCCGCAGGCTCCCGTGGGTCAACCAGGATCGGGCGTTGGTTCGGCAGGGTCTACAGTTACGGCTGCAGGTTCAGGGAAGCAGCCATTGCCGATGGTGGGGGAGGGATCGGTACCTTCGAGGAGGGAAAAAGTTGTTCAACATATCCCGATGGAGGTGAAAGAGAGGATATGGGCAGACAAATATGTGAACATGTTTTCCTTGTTGACCGATCACTACGAGATTGAGCATGTAAAAAATCAAAAAGAGTTTCTACATCCTAGTGTATGGCGAGCCAGGATGGCCGGTTTCAGAGTCGATGAATCGATAGGCAATTGGGGCAGAGCGTTTGGAATGTTCACTGCAGTTATGGGGGAACGTAGGCCCGAATTGCTGGTGGAATTGTCCGTGTACCAGACACGTATCATGGAATTTTATGAAACTTATGGGGGTAATCAATGGTTTTCTTATGATAACATATTTCGTAAATCCAAGGAGCACGATTCATCCCTGACGTGGGATTGTTTTGACTCCATTTCCTGGCAAAAAATGGAAAAGCCAGGCGTGGGGAAGTCGCCATCGTTGGGGGGTGATGTGGGTGAGTATTCCCGCCATTCGTCAGGGGCGCCCTTTCGGGCGGGTTCAAGCAATGACCGGAACTCAAAGAATAGTGGCAGCTCAGGTAAAAAAGGGGTCTGCTGGGGCTTTAACAGAGGAAAATGTACTAGGCCACAGGGTTCTTGTAAGTTCAGGCACGAATGTTCGGGGTGTGGGCAGTCCTCGCACCCCGAGACTACGTGCAGAGCCAAGGCTGGTGATACGGGAAGTAGAGGAGGCGCCAAACAGGTCTGAAATAGTCCGAGGGGCGCCTCTACCTACCCCGGTTGATATCATGGCACTGATCCCTTGGCTAAACGAATACCCGGATCATATCTCCGCTGGGGTGTTGCGAAATGGTTTTTCATATGGTTTCCGCATCCCGGCGGGGGATTTTCAGGGTAAAGCACAATGTAGGAATCAACTATCGGTGCAGCAGAATGCGGCGGTGGTACAAGCAAAGATTGGTAAAGAGGTGGCCCGAGGTCGGGTTGCTGGACCATATGACAAACCGCCAGTTGCTAATTTTGTTTGTTCACCCCTGGGTGTAGTCCCCAAAAAGGATCCGGGGGAATTCAGGTTGATACATAATTTGTCAGCTCCAAGGGGTCTTTCGGTGAACGATGCGATTGACCCGGGAGTTTGTTCGGTGCGGTACGCATCTTTCGATGAGGCCGTCGCCATTTTGAATCGCCTAGGGCCCGGAGCGCTGATGGCTAAATCAGATATCGAGTCAGCGTTCCGGTTGCTCCCGGTACACCCAGATGATCAGCGTCTCCTTGGTTTCATGTTTCAGGGTCGCTATTACATGGATAAATGTATGCCAATGGGTTGCTCCATCTCTTGTGCGTATTTTGAGAGATTCAGTTGTTTTTTGCAATGGGCTTTCACAAGAACAACTGGGTTTACACATGTGATGCATTATCTTGACGATTTTCTATTCCTGGGGGCAGCCGGGGACATAGAATGTGCACAAGCTTTGAATGAATTTTGTGATCTCATGAGACGCTTTGGCGTGCCATTGGCACCAGGTAAGACAGTGGGGCCGTCTACTTCGCTCGAGTTTCTTGGAATAGAGCTTGATTCCGAAGAGGGGTGCTTCCGTTTGCCTAAGGAAAAGGTGACGAAATTTAAGGCATCGCTTGAAACATGTATTAGCGAGACGAAAGTAAGATTGCATCAGTTGCAGCGGGTTGTGGGTCAACAAAATTTTGCCCTTAGAGTAATGCCGATGGCTCGCCCATTTTCCCGCTCTATTGCTCAGGCCATGGTTGGCCTTAAGGAAGGCCACCACTGCACAAGGCTCTCGGCAGAGGTTCGCCAGGACATGCGCATATGGTTGGCATTCCTGGCGGATTTCAACGGTCGGATCGTGTGGAGCAAACCCGCGGTTTCCTCTGAGGAGCTGGGGTTGTGGACGGACTCGGCAGGGAGTGTTGGATTTGGCGCTATTTTTGGTAATCATTGGTCAGCACAAACCTGGCCGGCATGGTGGCACGAGAGTGGGCTCACAGGTAACATTGGGTTTCTCGAGCTGTTCCCTATTCTGGTGGCCTTGAAAACATGGCCTGGGGGGTTTCGTGATCACTCTGTGGTGTTCTGGTCTGATAATATGACCGTTGTTGAGTGTATCAATAGTCAGGCTGCCCGCTGCAAATGGATCTTGAGATTGCTGAAGGAAATTGTTCTGCTGTGTATGAGGCTAAACGTCCACTTTAGGGCAAGACATGTGCCAGGGGTGTTAAATCAGGCAGCTGATGCGCTTTCTCGTATGCAGGCCTTCTGGGGTTTCCTACCCTCAGCGGACCCGGTGGCGGCACCATTTCCCGAAGCTCTATGGTCTCTCGGTGCCCCGGACTACAAAACCTCGTGGGAGAGAGTCTAGCACCCAGGACAAGGAAGGCATATGAAGGGGCGTTCCGTTCCTATTGGTCCTTTTTGGGTTCCGCTAGGGGGGAGCTTTGGGGACAAGAGGAGTATGTCCTGAAATTTCTGTTATCATTACATCAGGCAGGCAAATCAGTGGCTACGGCCAATAGGCACCGGGCCGCCATTTCTTTCATGGCACGGGCTCATGGCATCCAGGACCCCACAGCGTCTTTTCTGGTACAGAAAGCGCTGCGTGGGTGGCAACGCCTTGAGGGTAGCAGAGTTGATGAGAGGCACCCGATAGGTCTGGAAAGGTTGGCCCTGTTACTGTCCGTACTTCCTGCGACATGTTCAACTCAATCAGAGACAGTGTTATTCCGGGCCGCTTTCTCATTAGCATTCCATGGGGCTATGCGGGTGAGCGAGCTGGTAGCAAGGAATAAGCAGGATACGGGGGGAGGTCTGTGTCGTGAGCACATTCAGATTAAGGGGGAGACAATGGTAGTCTCATTTGCCAGGTCCAAGACCGATCAGAGAGCGATCGGAGACAGCATAGTAGTCCAGCGGATTCCGGGATCTCCCATGTGCCCGGTAGCATGCGTCGAGGAGTATGTGGCGCAAAGGGCGGCATCATGGGGGGGAAGCCTGCTGAGGCACGCCGACGCCACCCCACTGACTAGGTTTCAGTTTCAGCGGGTGCTAACAATGGCAATCGCAGCTGCGGGCTTGAACCCGTGCGAGTTTGGGACTCATTCCTTCCGGATAGGGGCTGCTACAGAGGCTACAGCCAGGGGTCTTAGTGTGGAAAAAGTGAAACAGTTGGGGCGTTGGTCCTCGAACTGTTTTAAAAGGTATGTGCGGTTGCACATGTTATAAAGCGAATGACATGCACTCACGCTTCTTGTTTTTGTTTGGTTTACAGTTTCGCAAGCTTACGAGGCGGGGCGGACTGTGCAGTCGACCCGACACCGGGAAACGAGCGGTCAAACATCACCGGCTGAGAAAAGAGTGATGTGGGTCGTGGGCCACTCATACGTGAGGCGTGCCGCGGACGTATTCAAAGCAGGTGACATAATTCACATGGCTGGGGAATACAGGTACAGGGTGACCTTCTACGGAAGGGGCGGGCTCTGTATTGACCGGTTCCAAACTTTTATGGAGGGCTTGTTAGGGCGGACAGGGTCACCGCCATCTGTAATCATAGTGCATCTTGGGGGCAATGATTTGGTGACCATTGGTCGACGAGTACTTCTCGAGTTGATACTATCCACAGTAAGTTGGTTGGCGAGAAGGGTCCCGGGGTGCACAATTGCATGGTCCCACATGATTCCACGGAAGGTGTGGCGGGGGGCTAATTCTGTGTCTGCTTTAAATCATTCAGTGAAGAAAGTGAATAGATTGTTCCGTACGAATACATTGCATTCTATTCCTCATGGATGTATCAGGGGGGATCAAATGTATCTAGAGGACGGGGTCCATTTGTCCCGGGTGGGGAATGCTTTACTCATAGGAGACCTCGTAGCTTGGTTGAGGAATTTGCAGCCATGACCTTTAAGTAGGAGTTTTTGTGGGGGGTCCGGATAGCCGGTCAACTATCCGGCCTGTGGCGGTAAGGTCATGATCGGTGAGCAGTAATTGGAAGATCCCTAGAGGTTTGGGCGTCACCCATTATGGATGGGAGCGCCCGGGGGGAGGCGGCCATTGGCCCCTCAAACGGGGAGGCGGTCCCCTCTAAGGATGGGGACGCCGAAAGGGAAGGCGGCCATGGGCCCCTCCCTGGGGGGGAGGGGCTACGGGCTCCTCCTGGGAATTTCCCGGGGCCAGGACATCTGCGACGGCAGATGTGGTAAGTTGTGTGGGGTGGGAGGGGGGTCTACGCTACCTTCTAGACACCTCACACGAGTCCTCGGACGACCACTAAGATGGCGTCGAGTTAACAGGGGCCCCCGGTAAGGCAAGGGAAATTGGAAGTAGGCACAGAGGTACAGTCCGCTGTGCGACCGCCCCTCACAAGTGAGGGGGGAGTTCTGGTATTGGGGATCTGACACCGGTTACGACCTTGCCGTTGGCCCGTAATGTTAGGATGTACAATTTCAATGTTGAGAAATGCATTTGCAGGATGTTTAGTATCGGCTAGGAGAGCCTTTGTATTAGAGATATGTTAAGGTCAGCCAAGAACATCGTAATGTGTAAATGAAATTGTACATGATATGAAACTGTTATTTTAATGTTTTTAATTTTGTTTAATATTTTAATAAATACGGCCGGGAGGGTAACTCCCTCCCGCCTTCCAAAAGTTCAGAACCGTTTCCGTCTTCCCATCCTTGGGGATTGTGTTGAGAGGGGGTGGTGGGCATCTCAGCCATATGGAAAGGGGCGACCATTCGGTCCCCCCGAACGTATGGTGGAGTGCCCCGATCCCCCCGGGAAGCCATTTTTGGGCGGGAGGCGCGTCTCGGCTGGTATGCCCGAAGCGGCGTAGCCGGGGCGCGCCTTTTTCCCACCCAAGAGAGGGTTGTCCTAGACACCGACACCGCTAGCCACGCCCAGGAGGCGGATTGGAGGTGGGTCCATGCCCGCCCGAAGAAGGATAAAAGGAGCGACAAGCCAAGAAAGCATCCTCTTGTTCCTGTGCTCTGAAGCTGCACCTACCCGTTGCACGTGAGCTCGAGACGGAACGAAGAGCCAATTTTGACCCACCCACCAGCCCCTGATGACAGCAATTTGTTTTGAATAAAGTTGAGTGACGTGATATGGTTTCTCTTACAGGTTGTACCGAATAAAAATGGTAATTTGGTATGTAATAAAGTGATAATGTTTCTTTTTTCAGCTTGTTTATTCAGCAAAAGTGGTTGCAACTGAA
This sequence comes from Lissotriton vulgaris, assembly GCF_964263255.1. Taxonomy (NCBI): domain Eukaryota; kingdom Metazoa; phylum Chordata; class Amphibia; order Caudata; family Salamandridae; genus Lissotriton; species Lissotriton vulgaris. Next base: position 946,591 of record NW_028252733.1, on the reverse strand, counting down.
CTGAACAGTGATGCCCAGTAGAGATTATACTTTGAAGTGCTTAAATGTGATTGTCTTTTCTCCTCGTTAGCTTAGATTGTCGTATTTATTTTGGTCGGGCGGTAAGGTCATGATCGATGAGCAGTAATTGGAAGATCCCTAGAGGTTTGGGCGTCACCCATTATGGATGGGAGCGCCCGGGGGGAGGCGGCCATTGGCCCCTCAAACGGGGAGGCGGTCCCCTCTAAGGATGGGGACGCCGAAAGGGAAGGCGGCCATGGGCCCCTCCCTGGGGAGGAGGGGCTACGGGCCCCTCCTGGGAATTTCATGGGGCCAGGACATCTGCGACGGCAGATGTGGTAAGTTGTGTGGGGTGGGAGGGGGGTCTACGCTACCTTCTAGACACCTCACACGAGTCCTCGGACGACCACTAAGATGGCGTTGAGTTAACAGGGGCCCCCGCTAAGGCAAGGGAAATTGGAAGTAGGCACAGAGGTACAGTCCGCTGTGTGACCGCCCCTCACAAGTGAGGGGGGAGTTCTGGTATTGGGGATCTGACACCGGTTACGACCTTGCCGTTGGCCCGTAATGTTAGGATGTACAATTTCAATGTTGAGAAATGCATTTGCAGGATGTTTAGTATCGGCTAGGAGAACCTTTGTATTAGAGATATGTTAAGGTCAGCCAAGAACATCGTAATGTGTAAATGAAATTGTACATGATATGAAACTGTTATTTTAATGTTTTTAATTTTGTTTCATATTTTAATAAATACGGCCGGGAGGGTAACTCCCTCCCGCCTTCCAAAAGTTCAGAACCGTTTCCGTCTTCCCATCCTTGGGGATTGTGTTGAGAGGGGGTGGCGGGCATCTCAGCCATACTGCAGCTATGCGGTGACACAGGCACCCTTGCAATTGTGCAAGGATATCTGTGACGTATGGAGTTTGTTTTTGTGCATGAAGACACACCTTCCTGCATAAAACCAATCAGTGTAAGCATTTTTCTCCTTCAATGCATGCTGTGCAATGCAGCATATATTGAAAGAGAAAAAATGAGGAGACATGAAAACAACTCTCCTTGTTGTGCCTTGCTACACCAATTGGACTATTCCTTGGACTTTACCTAAACAAACTCACTAGTCTGGAGGGGGTAAGGTGACCGCACACATTCTACATATTTCGCTACTGCAGTCTAGTGTGAATACCTGACTCATTCTGTGAATGCATAAGCAATGACTGGCTTCTAAATCTACTAAAACTTGAGAACAGGATAGGGTTTTAAGCAGTTATGTTTAACCAAATGCTACTTTCACAATGGTTGCCCAAATGCACACAGTCTCCACAGTGTGATTCTAGACAATCAACACTATTCCTTGGACTTTACCTGAACAAACTCACTAGTCTTGAAGGGGTAAGGTGACTGCACACATTCTACATATTTCAAAACTACACTCTGGTTTGAAAGCCTGACTCATTTTGCGAATGCATACGCAATGACTGTCTTCTAATTCTACTAAAACTTGAGAACAGGATAGGTTTTTAAGCAGTTATGTGTCAGCAAAAACATGAAGTAACCAAATGCTACTCTCACAGTAGTTGCCCAAATGCACGCAGACTCACAGTGTGATTCTAGACAAGCAACACTATTCATTGGACTTTACCTAAACAAACTCACTAGTCTGGAAGGGGTAAGGTGACTACACACATTCTACATATTTCAAAACTACACTCTAGTATGAAAGCCTGACTCATTTTGTGAATGCATAAGCAATGACTGGCTTCTAATATTACTCAAACTTGAGAACAAGATAGGATTTTACGCAGTTATGTTTCTGCAAAGACATGAAGTAACCAAATACTACTCTCACAATGGTTGCTCAAATGCACACAGACTCACAATGTGATTGTACACAAGCAAGACTACTCCCTGGACTTTAGCAGGAAAAACACATTACATCTTTTTAAAAACAAAGGCACCACATACTACCCCTCACAAATTAATAACTCACCTTTCATAATTGATTTGTAGATTAAGAAGTATGTCAGTCACACACCAGATTGTCCACTACAGAATGTCTGAATTGCACTGCACTCAGCAAAACCAAAAAATGGCAAACATTCCCTCTCATTCTGCACACATATACATGTAAATATCAAATCACATTGCTTCCCACATTAATTCAAAAGCTAACACACATTTCTATTAGTTACACACTTCAACCCTTTCCAATTGACATAACTTTGAACCCTACCCCCAATCTGCTTACTGCCTATTACCATAGTAACAGTTCATGGAACATTCAACTGAACACACAGATCACAAGTTCAGCACACAATGTAGCTAATCCAAACAGCAAGTGTGCTTGACTTTTCAAAATATCAGCTTATCCTTTGTGTAAGGGGTGGATCCAGAGATACGGCGCAGAAGTACAGCAGTCTTCAGTGAGGCGAGAGGGTGGAGAAAGGCGGAGCTGACCCCGGAAATAGTGGTTTGCAACCACTTAAAAGGGACATTGACCAAGGAGGAGTGTCTTGGACCGGAGGAGTAGTCAAGTAGAGAGACGAGCGGACCGGAGAAGCGGGGAGAGGAACAACGTCGGACTGGAACAAGCCGAAGATGGGAACCGAACCGAGCCGGAGGAACCAGAAGACTGCTGGAGTGAAGAGTGGTGGTGTCTCCCGGAGGAGGCTGTGGAGCGGCCGCAACTCAGGAGAGTTGCAGCGGGGCCGGTGAGTGGCGGAGTTCAAGGTGAAGTGTGGGCCGAGATTATGGAGGAGTGTAGATAACGGTTGCGGGGGAGTAGGAAGGGTCCTGGCTGGGTTTTGTAAACAGTGAAAAAAGAGAGATTCCCTTGAACAAAGCTAAATTTGTAAACACAATTAAAGTTTGGAAGCGAAAACAATTACAAAATTTGCATGTATAAAAAGAACACAATTTATTGGTTACACAATGATTAAAAAAGTGGACGGTTTAAAGACCCCTTGACACAGATTTAAAAGAAACAACTTTAAAATACGTGACATTCAATATTGACCAGCAAGATTGATACATAAAGACAGAAAACAGTAAGACATTGAACTTGTGCAATACTAAGTGTATATTCCAACTCAATTTCTGAAACCAATGTTATGCACACTACGGTACAGTGTATCAACAGGGATATCTGAGTCGTGAATTAAACTGAAGAATGTGTCGACGCGTTTCGGTGGCTTCCCAAAATTCTATCCACCTTTATCAATACTACAAATGGTATCTGTCGTAGTACAGGGGTCAGTACAATCTCCTTAAAAATGGATACACAAAGAGTTGATACTTGGTTATTCTAAACATTTAGAAATATTCTAGTCTCATACAGTTGGAAGTATAAATTCCAAACCTATTGCATCAATGTGAGCCTTCCTAGTACATTGGGGTTGTTCATACACTTCTATTTGTATTTGTAAGTACCAATCAAAAGCAATAGCATATAACATGGATACAAAGTGATTTGGCGAGGAACACAATTCATTTTCTAATCTGCTTAAACAATGGTTTCAAATACATGCATCCCTATGTGTCTAAGAGTGAGCTGATCCACTTATTTCACCTTCAGTTTCTGTTTTACAGGGCCTGAACTTATAGTCTATTAGATAATACTAGATGTCCCTATTCAAATCCTAAGTAGTATCCTATAGTAGAAGTGGAGTTACCAAATTATAGCCCCCTTCTTTGCGCTCTTTGATGGACCATGTTGGATAGGGATGCTGGTTTTATATTTAACAAATCCTAACTTATGGGTGGTACTTGTCCCTCCTACCTTTGGGTCTGAAAAGAGGGAGACATGATCTTATCCAGCACTGTGGTAACTTTCGGTAAACTGTTCAATCTCATCGAATTGGGTGTGGATGGTAATATCTGTGATAGAGTTATTCTTCCTATAATAATCGACATAGAGGCGGACATTAGACCGGTTCTCTCAAACCTGATCTCATACTAAGCTATGATACAAAAAGTGGAGTGAAATAATTAAAAATACCTCTAAAGCCAAAGGTGCTGTTACGTTTCACTCCTATTACCGCTTCATCTTATTAGCGAGTTTTGGCAGAGATCGTCTAGTTGCATTTGGCGTTTCTATAGTTTACACGTGAGGTTGGTATTCCTATTTGGTAGACACAAAACGGGAATTAAGCCCTGCATCCTATGTTTTTAGTTATTTATTTGGACATTCTACAGCGCACATATTATTACTGTTATTTAGTTACCTCTAAATCCGCTTTTGAATGCTGTCAAATTTCAGTATTTTCCTGATGACATTTAGTATAGGAGAAGAAACACTGGCTTCATATGTCCGTTTAAAATGCGTGTCTTTATCGAGTTGCAGGTCCGTTGTCCTACAAATCAGAACGGTAATGGACAATTAGAAGGGAGCATCTATATTGTAACTGCATTTGCAGGGGGTAAACACTGATCGTGATCATTATACCCTATCGTGTTGCCTCATCTTAGTTTGTTGGAAAGCTGGCGTACCTGTTACTGGGGCGCTTAAACACTGGCTGCAGTAGCTCCAAATGGTCGAGCCTCGTGATTCGCTTTTCTTTACTTTAAAAACCAGGGGCGCTTACGTCATGCCCTTGTGACGTGAAAAAATGCTTCACTAGAGATCGAGACAAAAATACAAACGAGGCTATTAAAGATTGTGCGCTTAGTCTTAGAGCTAGCCGTCACTAATCCCACATGCTGCAATGAACCGCTTACCTATTAAGTCGCAAAGGGCTGCCAGCTTCTCTGGTTGCGTGGAGTCTACCAGGAAGGAGACGGAAGACGCCATGTTTAAATACCCTATCTGGTGCCTCATAGGTCCATGCATAAGCCAATCGGGATGTGTGTATGGATCAGGAATATTTGCATACGCGGGCTTGTCATGCCAAAATCCCATTGGACGAGGTCCCTGACTTGTATGTTTTCTACGTAGAGTCGATATATTGCACTTCCTGTTTGTACGTGGGAAGTTCCGATATTTATCTATATATATTTACCCGGCCATCAGCAAGATGTAAAGCACTATACACCCCTAAATTTGATCGCATATATATAGCGCGAGGGCTATGTGTTGTATGAGTGAGCCGGATTCGCATACTGATAAAAAATGTCCGACTACACTAATGTGGTTGTCTAATCTATACATGGCCATTGATAGAAATTAAACACTACCAGTATTATTCTTTAGTAGAAAAAAGACGACGGTATGCGGACTAGCCCGCTTCCTAATCCTGACGCTTATATATAAAAAATGTGCTCGACCTTCGTCATGGTGTAAGTCACTATACACCTCTAATTAAATCGCTTGTGTATAACAAGGGATATATGTTATACGAGTGAGCCGGACTCGCATTGCTGATTAAGAATTTCCAACTGCACTAGTGTAGTTGTTTAATAGATACATAGCCATGGAAAGAGATTGAAGACTACCAGTGTTCTTCTTTTATTAGAGAGACAAGGAGCGGACTGTCCCGCTTCCTAATAATGACAATAGGAAGGTTGAAGGATGGGAATGTCTGCGTATGAAGGTATATAAGTCTGTCCTAATGGAAGGGAAATCATATTTGAATTGTGAGGGATTGTGGGCCCACACTATCAGGGGTACTTAGCAGTGATAAGCAAAAGCCTATCAGAGTATTCATGTCCCTGAGATTTTGAATGATATGGGTTACTCTAGATACATTTCACCCAATCCTCCCTGGTATTTAAGCCTTTGAGGATGGTGTTTAGGAAGCAGAAGTACCATTGTTCCCGAGTTTTTCTTAATTTGTTGGTGTCCCCACCTCGTCTGGTGGTTCTAATCTTCCCCAAGATATACCACCGCAAGTCATTGCAAGAATGGTTGTGCTGTCTATAGTGCTCTGTCAATGGGGCATTGCATTTATTTTGCGGATAGCTGATTTATGCTCCAGCACTCTGAGTCTGAGTTCCCTACTTGTCTCCCCCACATATCCCAGTTTGCAGGGGCAGACAAGCAGGTATACCACATTCTGACTCCTGCAGTTGTTGAATGTTTTGGGGGTCAGAGTTTTTCCATTGAATTCAAGGCTAGTGCCCACAATGCAATGAGGACAGATAGAACAAGTTCCACATTTGTGGTTACCTGATGCCTTACTACCAGTCAATGTTTGTTGGGTTTCCATGGGTGGCCTATAGGTATGTACCAGACAGTTACGGAGTGTTTTGTTTCTCCAGAATGAGAACAAGGGTTTATTGAGTTGGTTTTCAGTATTAAAATTAAGTGTGCGCCAATTTCTGTTGACTATATTTTTAATCTGGTTGCTTACATGCGAAAACTGGGTCACAAATACTATTCTGTCTAAATCATTTTTGTTGCGAGTTTTGTTCTGGTCAAGTAGGCTGTCACAATCGTAAAACCGCGCTCGCTTAAAGGAGTGTTTAATTAATTTGTGGGGGTAACCTCTCTCCTTAGGCTTTTTCTTCGTATTTTCTGAGTGTCTGTAGAAGTCTTCCAGATTGGAACAATTTCTCCTTAGTCTAAGAAATTCACCAAAAGGCACATTGTCCCTTTGTGCCTTTGGATGGTTACTAGAGTAATGTAGGAGTGAATTTTTATTGGTTGGCTTAGTAAAAAGTTCAACTTTTAAGCTTCCTTCCTCATCTTTAATGACGATGTCCAAGAATTCGACCCTGGAATTACTGTGGTGTCCTGTGAACCTGAGATTGGGGTCACCAAGGTTAAGCCACTCTAAGAAACATTATAAATCCTCGTTGGCACCGCTCCAGATGAAGATGATATCATCAATGTAGCGATGCCAGCAGGAAACATTCTCAAAGAAAGGCGCGGCCTCGTTGAATATGTTTCAATTCAAAGTTTCCCACATATAAGCAGGCCAGGCTGGGGGCACATGTGGCCCCATACTGGTCCCTTTGATTTGGAGGTACAAATCGTCCTTAAAGAGGAAAAAATTCCTCTTCAAGATCAGAAAGATACATGACATGATGAAGTTGTCCTCACCTCCATTCAAGTCCTCTGTTTCCAATATGGAAGATATCACCTCAATGGTATCATTTTAGGGGATGTTCGTGTAGAGGGCTTCAATATCTAGGGTGACCGGGAACTGGGTCACCCTATTGAACCCTCTACCCTCAAATACCGATATTGCGTGGGAAGTATCCTTAAGGTAGGACCTTTGTTTTTTCCCAATCGGCTGCAAGAAAAAATCTACATACCGGCTAAGGGGCTCTAATAGTGACCCTATTCCACTAATTATAGGTCTCATTGGTGGATCAGTAAGATTTTTGTGAATCTTCGGGAGTCCATATATGGCAGGGGTGACCGGGTGTTGGTTAAGTAAGAACTTGTATTCACTCTCGCTAATGGCCCCCCTGTCTCTCCCTTTACTCAAGAGATGGGCTACTTCACGTTTTAGTTTACTGAGTTCCTGAAATCTAGATTTCTCATAATGTTCCTTGACACTGAGGAGTTCTCTCATTTTATTATCATATTTCTCGGTATCAAAAACAACAACACCCCCACCCTTGTCGGCGGGTTTGATAGTCAATTCCTCACAGCTTTGCATGTTATTAAGGGCCTCTCTCTGTGCTTTCAAAAAGTTATTGTTACTTGTAACTTTCTTAGAAAATAAATTCTTCACTTCTACCTCCACTACTCTTTCGAACACCTCCACATTTTTATCTACTTGGTGGATGCTGGGGAAGAAGGTAGATCTAGGTTTGAACCCTGTGACACTGAGGGGGGGATTATAATCACGATTTTCAAAGAAGCGGTTGAGCCGAATCTTCCTAAAGAATGATTTGAGGTCACTTTCAATGCTAAACATAGGAGGTGCATTGGTAGGGGCGAAGCTAAAACCTTTTTGTAGTACTGTTTGTTCTATACTGCTAAGGGTCCTTTTTGAAAGATTGACTATAGGGAACTCGCCTACCTCCAATATTGGGTGCTCCTGGTGGCTATGTACTCCCTGGAGCTGTTTTGAGGTTGATGCTTCCGTGGATTTTCCGAGCGATTGTATCCCCTGAAATTCCTGTGCCCGTAATTCGGGCGCCTGTCTAAAAAAGGCTCCCGTTCGTAATTGGAACCTCCCCTATTTTCCTGTGGTCTATCAGGTTCTTCTTCGTCGCTAGATCCCGAGGATTCAGAAAAGGTTATCAGTTTGTTGTTCTTTCTAGAGTAGACCGGTCTCTGTTCATTCTTGTTGGAGTAGTAATCCTTATGGGTATAGGGATACACTCCCACAGTGGTATATTTTTCTACCACCTTTTTAAATTTCTTTAGCTTTTTGTTGAATAAGTAGTCCCTATATCCATCTGCATCAAGGTTAATTTCCTCAAGTTTCTTTTTCGCATCTTCTAGGGCTGGAGACTGTTTAAGTGCCACCTCAAGTTTATCTATCTCCTGTTTTTCTAACTCGATTATCTCCTGGGCTGTTTCAATGATTAGTATAAGCCAATCACGGCTACACCGGTTGGCTATCAGCGTCCAGGTTTCTACAAACTTGGGGTGTTCAACAAACAGTCCAGGTTCATTCCGAACTTGTAACCCTAAGGGAATGACCCCCTCTTTTAAGTAATTTATCAGAAACTCGGCATGCAGATCTGTTCTAATAAGCTTCTTTTTTAAGTTCAAGATCTTAATCAACTGTTCATGGCTCGTGTTATGTAGTTCTTTAGAACCCCCAATTTTAGGGTCTAGGTTCATCAGTCTGGTATACTTATCTTCTGAGAACCCAAAAGTTTTAAATTTTTCCATAATTAATCACACGTATGGTTCACAAAGTGAGGGTGCCCTTAAAAAAGGGTCACAGGAGAACGTAAACGGACAATACCACTTTATTTTGGCACTGTTATCCCTGTCTGATTTAAGTTAGTTTTATATACCCCCCCTCACTCGTACTTAGACCGGTTGTCCCAGCTTCCTAGCCAGTAAAAAAGGTGGCATATTGGTTTGACAAGTATAGCTCGCCACATTTGATACCTCGGTGAACAATTGGGTGCATACCATGTTTACTACGAAAGTTACATTGAGCACATGATAGCACTGGTGAAGGTGACGGGTAGAATAACGCCTGCCTAATACAAAATGGACCTATCACTGACGGCCAACATTTTCTCCCTCCCTCTATGAGCCTTCGGGAGGAATCAGCCATGGTGGAAGAATCCAGACCGACACCATTGAGCTCCAGCTCAGAAGAGGAAGAAGAACAGACCCTCCCCAGTTCCCTACCTAGGACAGAAGACTCATTACCAGAAGGAAGAAAAGAGATCATCCCTGTAATGAAACCTAAGAGCACCCTTCCTGACAATAAAACTGTCTCACTTGGAAAATATATTCAGCATCCACGTCTGTATATCCAACCTGCCCTCCCACACTATGTAATGTTCCTTTCAATCAGTATTTGTTAACCAATAAGAAACATGCTTTAAAAAATAGAAATATGCACCCTACTTTTCAGTCTATAATGTTCTCAAACAGCCAATCATTTATTTTCTTTTTTCAAAACTGCATCTTAGCCACCATTTTAGAAAAACTTTATTTGTCAAACTGCCATTTCATATACAGACACCCTCTGAGTGCACCCAGACCTCCCTTCAAGATGTTTAGATTGTGGATTGTGGGACACAGCTATATTTTCTGGAGCCAAAGGTATGCAGAATACAGAGGTATTGACAAAGACCTAGCTTTGCCAAATGTAAACATTAAATGGATTGGACAACGAGGATTAAAGTGGCACCAATTGATGCCATTGGTTAAATCCTTTTTGAATCTCCAACACCCTGACCTCATAATTGTGCATTGTGGTGGCAATGACCTAGGCACTTTGACAGGGGTAGGGGTTTGGAATTGCTTCTGAAGGACACCTTTGGAGAATTGATGTCACTTTCCCCCAAACTGCCTTTGTCTATTCTAACATATGCCAAAGACAGAAATGAAACTGGTCCAATCAATTTTGCCCACAGATTGAGAAAGCTAGGATACATGTCAATCAAACAGTTTCTGTTTATCTCAGAGATTATAGAATGGGGTCCATTTACAACAACAATCTGCGTTTTAATGTGGACGGCATCTATAGGGGAGATGGTGTACATTTTACAGATGAGGGTAACAGAGTCTTCCTCAACAACTTTAGACTCTGCATCGGTACTTACTTGTAGGTACCAAAATCTCCCAAGAAACACAAAGGCTCTTTTTAGAGCCACCCAAGATCTAAACACATAAGCTTGATATATATATATGAAAAATATAACTTTTTTTTGCTTGGAGGCGTGCACCCAGCACGTTAGGAGTCGCCCACCTAAGCATTAGGAGTCATGCATCAAATGCATTAGCAGTTTCGCACCCAGCGCGTGCACACCAGCGTGCAACTCCTAAATTTACCATTAATTTTTTTTAGCACCTACCTTTATATTATCCCAGAGGACCCCATCCCCTGGGTCTATATACAACGTTGGGGACCATGTGGGGAGCCCCAATGCCCCCACGAACCCGCCGGCTCCCCAAGTCCTTTGGGAGCCGGAATTGCTTTTCCACATGGGGAGCTGCTAACATGCAGCTCCCTGTGTGGAAAAGCAATATGGTTTGCATTGTGAAAGAGAGAGCAGGTTTCCCTGCTCTCTCTTTCAAAATCCAAACCAAGTTTACTATGTCAGTCCGGGAGCCAAGAGACTTCCGCCCTGCTATAGCAAACAGCAGTGTCACAGGGTGGGCACCCCGTGACACTGCAGGAGCTGGGGGGTGGTGGTCCCCAGGGCCCTTGACGGCTCTAGGAGGGGGTCCACGTGGCCCTTCTCCCACAATACATAAAGCCCCGGGGTTGGTGGTACCCGGGGCTTGGGGGGCCTTTGAGACCCCCCACCCATGTATTTTGCTGGGGGGGTGGCCTTTGAGCCACCCCACCCATTTTGTTTTTAGCCCAGGGGGTGGCAGTCCCCGGGGCTGGGAGGCCCCTCTGGGCCCCTATCAAATTTAATATTTTTGCCCCCGGGATTCGGCCCCCCCGGGGCTAAATATTTAAGAAGCGCGGGAGCTCGCGCTTCGTTAAAAATTTTTTTTACAGCAGGATCCACGCACCCTGCGTGGCTTTTGCCGTTTAGGGACCCCCTAAACAGGTCTAAAGGGTCTGGGTATTTCTACCCTGCCCCCTTTATACGTTTTGCGCACTTGTTCCACTGATTTCTTGAGCCTCGCTTCTATCGACACAAAATGGCTGCAAACACTTCCTAGTTTAGAGTGTTGACAGCCCGTTGACAGCCAATTAGCATGCAGCTCGTGATCGGAAGGGTGCGCATAGGGTGCGCGGATCCACCGTGCCCATAGATATATATATCTGATTTTACTTTTGATTTTCTCTGCAACTACTGAACGGATTTACATCATTTAACCAAAAGGAATGAGTGTGAACCAAGGGCTACCTCTTTGCCAAATTTGGTGTAATTTCGTTCAGCCGTTCGGGCTGTAGCTGCGACTAAAGGTTTCTATGGAAAAATGCACGGGGAAAACACGGTTTGAGACCCCCCTTTTTCTCTGCCCCAGCTTGACAAATCCCCCCCAAACTTTCAGGATAGGAGCGGACCAGAGTGTCCCACCAGTTTTCAAAATTTCGAAAGGATTCGTCAATCGCGCCAAAGATATTGGGAATAGAATGTTGCAGATTTCCGATGAAAAATAGGTCCTAACTATAACTACCTACTGGCAATCGCCAGTAGGATATATATATATATATATATATATATATTCACTGAAAAAACCATAGGTTACAGACCATATATAGTTAGCTGGACATTTTATTGATATTAAACCAATGAAATTCCATATATAGTTAGTTGCACTAACTATATATTTCGCGCATCCGCAATCCAATGCTGATGATGTCACATATTACATCATTTATGACATGGTCAGTGACATCACTGATGACATCACTGATGACATCTCAAATGACATCACTGATGACATCATCCAGTGTCTGTGTGTTTTTCTTTAGTTTAAATATGTTTTACATATTGAAGAATGAGTGGATGTATAAGAGTATGGATGAAGGATTTGATTGTATAAGTGAGTAAGTATGTGTTAGTATATCTGTGAAAATGTAAGCTGTTCTGTGTTTAACTGTATAGATGAAGAAATCAAAGTGTGATTGATTCTTTACAGGACTGACTAGGTGTGTGAGTAACTCCATGGAAGAGTGGCAGTGTGTGAGTGTCTGCATAGGTGTATGAGTGCATATGATAGTGTTGTAATGATGAGTGACTGTATGTACGAGTGATTGTATGGGTGAATGAGTGAATGTGTGTGTAGACGTAGGAATCAGTGAGTGCGTATATAGTAAAGGTTATTCGTGTGTCAATGGTTTAAAAAATGATACTCTGTATTTTACAGTAGGTGTAACAGAGGTTATATTAGAGTGTAAGGAGGTGCATTGTATTATCACATGAAGTATATCATCAGTGGTGTGATCATTGATGTTAAATGAGATGTCATCAGTGATGTCATCAGTGATGTCATCAGTGATGTCACTGACCATGTCATGAATGATGTAATATGTGACATCATCAGCATTGGATTGCGGATGCGCGAAATATATAGTTAGTGCAACTAACTATATATGGAATTTCATTGGTTTTATATCAATAAAATGTCCAGCTAACTATATATGGTCTGTAACCTATGGTTTTTTCAGGGAATTTTCAAGGTTTTGTAAATGAAAAATTCCTAACTATATATGGTCTATAACCCATGGTTTTTTCAGTGAATTTCATTGGGTTTTTAAAAGCTAATATCTATAGCTGTAAAATATATTCTTTATTACGTGACGTATCACGTAGCCACGTGAGACGCCTCATGACGCGTCGCATAACCGTAACGTATCGGCTCTGCAGCGCAAACAAAACCTGTAACATAAGCGCGCCGGAGCACGCTTACAGATACCTTACCTATACCTTAATTAGACAAAATCCACACGTGCACATATCTTGAGGCCTTGCAAAGGCACATCAAACAAACAATCCCTACAATTTTGCCAAGTTTGGTGGAAATCTATTACCTTAAATTTTATTTTACTGTTTCTCTTGGTTTTCCCCTTGTTACGCTTACCGGAACGCTACCCGGTACGCAAACCGGGCGCTCCAAAAACACAAGATGGCGGACTCCCGTTACGCTGCCGGTTAGCTACCCGCTTCGCGTACCGGGAAGCGCCTCTATGGCGAAAAATCGCAAACATTTTTTTATTTATTTTTTGCCCCGCGGGGCACTTTAATATCCCCCTCATCAATCCTAGGGGGTCAGGAGGGGTCTACCTTGGCCCCTTTCCTTCATTTCCCCCTTCGTTTTTCACCACCTCTTGTCTCTCGATCCTACCGAGAGACAAGATGGCAGCCGCTCCGGACTGTTTACAATGTTGACAGCCAATCAGCTTCTCCTCAGACTCCCATTACGCTGCCGGTTAGCTGCCCGGTTAGCTGCCCGGTTCGCGTACCGGGACGCGCCTCTACGGTGAAAAATCGCAAACATTTTTTTTTTTTTTTTGCCCCGCGGGGCACTTTAATATCCCCCTCATCAATCCTAGGGGGTCAGGAGGGGTCTACCTTGCCCCCTTTCCTTCATTTCCCCCTTTGTTTTTCACCACCTCTTGTCTCTCGATCCTACCGAGAGACAAGATTGGCAGCCGCTCCGGACTGTTTACAATGTTGACAGCCAATCAGCTTCTCCTCAGACTCCCGTTACGCTGCCGGTTAGCTGCCCGGTTCGCGTACCGGGACGCACCTCTACGGTGAAAAATCGCAAACATTTTTTTTTTTTTGCCCCGCGGGGCACTTTAATATCCCCCTCATCAATCCTTGGGGGTCAGGAGGGGTCTACCTAGCCCCCTTTCTTTCATTTCCCCCTTCGTTTTTCACCACCTCTTGTCTCTCGATCCTACCGAGAGACAAGATTGGCAGCCGCTCCGGACTGTTTACAATGTTGACAGCCAATCAGCTTCTCCTCAGACTCCTGTTACGCTGCCGGTTAGCTGCCGGGTTAGCTGTCCGGTTAGCTGCCCGGTTCGCGTACCGGGACGCGCCTCTACGGCGAAAAATCGCAAACATTTTTTTTTTTTCCCGCGGGGCACTTTAATATCCCCCTCATCAATCCTAGGGGGTCAGGAGGGGTCTACCTTGCCCCCTTTCCTTCATTTCCCCCTTCGTTTTTCACCACCTCTTGTCTCTCGATCCTACCGAGAGACAAGATGGCGGCCGCTCCAGACTGTTTAGAATGTTGACAGACACCGGAGAGCCAATCAGCTTCGCGAGGTTCCGTTACGCGTCAGGTACGCGAACCGGGGCGCTAACCGGAGCGCTGTCACAGATATATCTGTTTTTTAAAACGTTAATTTCTCAAAAATCCACTGGAGCACATATATTGAGACATAGCAAAGGCACGTCGGGCAAACCATATCTACAATTTTGCCAAGTTTCGTGAAAATCCATTCAGCCGTTCGAGCTAAAAGTGAGTCCAACCGCCCTATGGAAAACTCAATGTTAAAAACACGTTTTGGGACCCCCTTTTTTCTCGGCCCCCGCTTGACTAAACCCCCCAAATTTTCAGGGGCTGCTCAGAAACAAAATGTGCCATTTTCCTGAAAATTTCAGCCAATTCCGTCCACAAACGCCAAAGTTATTCGACATAGAATTTTCAGAAATCCCATAGGAAAAAAATCTATGTGATCCATTGATCCAGCACGCTAACCAGCGAGTGCTCTGCGTTGGGGCCGGATCCTGGCCTGAAATCGTCAATTTTGAATACAAATGATGCAGCACTCCCAGCTTGGATTTATGCTTGATTTAATCTTCAATTAGCACTCAAACCAACGCGTTTCAGCCCTCTCATGGCTTTGCTCACGGTTAGTGAGTGCTTCTTTGTTTCTAATATTGTAGTATATCACAATTATTTTGACGACTTATTTACATTTACGCAAAAAGAATTGTTTATTTTGTCAGGCTTGTACATCTGCTTTTAGCAACAGATCATGCACTTTGATTTTCCATACAATCGTTACATTTGACCAATCAATCTAAGGTATCAATATTTCAAATAACACTCCTAAGAAAAAATGCAACTGACAAAACAGTCTGTATCTGGACGTCATGGGTACTATGCTGTATTTTGATTGGTCAAATGTAATGATTTTTTGTAAAATCAAAGTACAATGATCCATTGCTAAAAGCGAATGTACAAGCCTGACAAAATGCATAATTCTTCTTGTATAGATGTAACAATTTTGGGCCAGGATCCGGCCCCAATGCAGAGCACCCGCTGGTGTGCGCAATGGATAAAATAATCACATTGCAGGCAAGCAGAAGTGCTTCGGTGGCCCCCATTTCGCTATGAATGAATTCTTTGTGAAACCAAATCACTCGTGGGTTGAGCGCCGTGGGACGGGGTCGGGGACGCCGTCGAGTCGGGAGTCTCCCAAGGAGGTGAGTGGCAATAAACCGCTAAAACAAGCAGCGAAATGAAGTGGCTTTGTTTTCTTTCACAAGTGCAACCTTGATCGTAAACGGTACGGCAGGTTTGAAAGTAAACAAGCAAGCGCTTGGAAAGCTTTGACACAGGACGTAAAGACAAGAGTCCCTGTAGCATCCAAAAGTGAGGTATAGTCAGGCTCTGGCTGAAAAAAAATCCGGCAACAGTTTCATACAATGAAATGGAAGCGCCAACAGCTAAACGTGCAACTAAAGCTGCTTTGTTATTCAAACCAACAGGAGAGATACAAAATGTAGAGGCGAGTACGAGTAATCAAACTGATAAAACGGCAAGTTCGTTGAAACAATTGTTTAATCAAATTGAGAAATTGTACAAAAAAGAGGTGAAAATTTGTCCTTATGGACACTGAAGATTACATAAATGAAGCCCTACGTCAACTTAATGACACTCCTAACTACTGCAGAATACAAAGTAATCCGATTAACAAAATGCCAGTGGATTTAAATCTTACTTACAACAGTGCTATAACAGTAACTTGCTCACCGACGAGGAATTAACATTTCTTTCAAAAGACTTTCCAGTGACACCCACCATATATTTTCTACCTATGATTCGTAAGACATTACAACACCCACCAGGAAGACCAATAGTCTCCTCTTGCGACTCATTATATGAGAACGTATCACAATATGTGGATACATTTTTAGCACCAATAGCAAAAACCATGAGCTCATATATAAGAGATACAGGGGACTTCCACCGAATTTTAACTGGAATAACTTGGAGTCAATAATTCCTTCTGGTTACTATCGATGTAGTATCCCTGTATGCATCTATCAGGCATGAAGTGGGACTAGAAGCATGTGGATACTTTTTAAAACAAAGGAACATCACTGAATTACGACATACCCAAATGCTCCTAAAGATGATCCAAATTTGTCTCACAAATAACATCTTTCTTTTTAACAAACAACTTTTCCAACAGCAATGCGGTACTGCCATGGGCATTTCTTCCTCACCAAATTTTGCAATCACCACCATGGGATGGTGGGAAAGAACAATAGCCTGGAACTCTGTAAATCAAGAAGATCTAGACAGGATCATATTATGGGTCAGCTACATAGACGATTTATTTCTAATATGGGACGGAACACAACAGAGTTTCGATGAGTACTACTGAAAACTGAGCAATAACAACATTGGCCTAGCATTCACATGTACCTCAAGCAAGAAAGAAATAGACTTTCTGGATACAAAAATATATATTGAAGACAATCAGATTCACGCTACTCTGTTTCGCAAAAAAACTGCCACCAACAGCATCTTACATGGAACTTGTTTCCATCCAAAATCATTAATAGCGCGCATCACCTACGGGGAGTTTATGCGTATGAAGCACAAATATTCCAAAGAAAATAATGCAGAATAGAAAATTCAAAAATCAATGAACAGATTAAGATCAAGAGGTTATAATGAAAGAATTCTAAAAAAGAGCAAGAAAAGAATGACAGAAAACCAAGAGCAGAGACGCTACTACCCAAAGCAAAGGAACAAGAGGACTACGGTCCACTAAGATTTGTAACAACTTACAGCAAAGAGAGTGGCCAAATAGTCAATAAAATCAGGAAACATTGGCATTTAATTTCGGGTGACCCAGATATAGGAAAAATACTAGGAGAGAAACTGACTGTTACCTATAGGAAAACAAAGTCTCTTAAAGATGTGTTGGTAACATGCCATTTGAAGGAAATAGAACAAGAGAATGTGCTTACTAATCAACAAAAAGGATTCAAAAAATGCAATCTCTGCAAAGCCTGCAAAATTGGAAAAAACATGAGTTCTATCATAGAACCAAATGGGAATGTAATAATAATATAATTGAATGCAATTGCGGGATGAAATACGTCGGCAGCACCATCTGTATGCTAAAAAAACAAATCCTTGAACACATTCGAGCGGTAAAAAACAAGGACATGATGTATGCAATGGCCAAACATATGGCGTCTTGCCAAGAAGGCGATTGGAAAGCCATGAATTACTATGGAATCTACATGATACCTCCAGAAGAACGTGGGGGTAATAGAATGAAGAAACTGCGACAAATGGAATCATGTTTCATCATTAGGCTGAGAACTAAAACCCCTAGAGGCATTAACAACGAAGAAGAACTTTTTGTAGACTTGGATTGAATGCACAATTGAAGGAAAGTAATATAAAAAAGGATACTCATTTACTAAGCATTGGAACATAGAGATGATGACACTTAACTAATCATCAAAACTGCCCAAGATAAATGGGCATTAATGAAATGTTAATGTGCGTATAATGAAATGTCATTTCCCAGAGTGGGATAATATACCCAAATATTTAAAATAACACTCAAAAGAAAAAATGCAACTGAAAAAACAGTCTGTATCTCGACATCATGGGTACTATACCGTAGATTGATCAGTTAAATGTAATGATTTTATGTAATCAAAGTAGAATGATCTGTTGCTAAAAGCAAAAGTACAAGCGTGACACAATAAATAATACTTCTTGTATCAATGTAAATAAGTCGTCATAACAATTGTAATGTACTACAAGTCCCATAATGCTGCATTAGGGCAAAGGTGGGTTTAAATAGTAGAAACAAAGGACGACTCACTAACCGTAAGCAAATTTGGGAGAGGGCTGAAACGCGTTAAATGCGGCTGCTCTTCACGACCTCAACAGTTCATCTACCGCCGCAAAACTCCTCCACACCAAGGCCACATATCATGCCTGAGTTCCAAACCGCTTTAATCAGCTGGGTTAAGTGCGCCACTGAACTTTGCTTTGGCGAGCAATGCATCAATGTGATTTCAACTTCCCTTAAAGCGCACAAATGTTAATTTTTTATAATACGCTTATGTTTTTGTTCCACAGTTCATTTCCTGTTATTCATTTTTTTTAAACGGACTCAAGAAGGTTTAAAAAACACAATTGTTTTTAAAACAGTTCCAAAAATAAAAAAACGGTTCTTACGGAACCACATCTACTGGTTAAAAAAAGAGAAATTACCTGAATGATTGCATGAGAGTAGGAATAATCTGTGGGTGATTGGAGGAAGGCAAGTGTAGTGTATGGTTATTTTATGATGTTTGAGAAGTGGCAACGTGATTCAATGAGTTCATGGGTAATAGCAGGATCATTTGAGGAGTGCATGTGCATGAGTACACTGTAAGTGATTAGATGAGTGCATGTGTAGTGCACAAGTGATTGTAGTAGTGGATAGTTACTGCCTGGGTCATTGCATGAGTACATGGCTACTGGCTGGATGATTAGACTACTGATATGAAAGTGCACGGTGAATGTATAAGTTCTTGCATATTGGCAGTGATTGGTTAAGCACATGGTGCAGGATGGGTGATTAGACGAGTGCATGGGAAGTGACAGGGGGATTGCAGGAGTGCATAAGTACTAGCTGAGTAATTGGAGGAGTGAATCAGTAGTGTGTAGGTGGTTAGAGGCCTGCATGAGTAGAGTATGGAGGATTGTAGCAGCGCATGAGTTAGTGCCTGGGTCATTCTATGAATACATGGGGAGTGACTGGATTATCAGAGTATTGCAAAGAGAATGCATGGTGAATTTATAAAGGTTTGTGTATTGACAGAGTGATTGGAAAACTACATGGTGCTGGATGGGTGATTGGAGGAGTGTACGGAAAGTCACAGTGTGATTGCTGGACTGTATTGGTACTACCTGAAAAAATGAAGGTGTGAATGAGCAGTGTATAGATGGTTACAGGACTGCATGTCTAGTATATGGTACTGGCTGGGTGACTGGAGGTGTGCACAGGCAGTGACAGTGTGATTGCTGGACTGTATGGGTAGTACCTGAGAAAATGAAGGCATGAATGAGCAGCATGTAGGTGGTTAGAGGACTGCGTGAACACTGATCATTACCCTCCCCGCTCCCGCCTCCCAGCTGCTCCGCCCACCCGCGCACTTCGCCTTAAATGGCGACCGTGCGAACGCGCAGCGGTCACGCGCAGCGGGCGTGCCGATTGTGTGCCGAAGGCGCGCCAAAGGTAAGCCCGTCTGCGCCCGTCCGCGACCGGACCGCGCCCAGCGCCAGGACCCCTGGCCCACGAAGACCCCGACCGACCCGCCTGACGTACTCCGCCGCCACCCTCACCGCTCTCAACACCGGCCGACTCCCAGAATGCCATCAAGCCACTCCACGACGTACCCACGGACCTTTCAGCTGCCACGCCTGCAAGTTCACCTGCATCCGGACCAGCCTCGCACCAGCACCCGCCAAGTCGAACACCAGCAGCACCCACCTCAAGTGCATCCTGCTCAACACCCGCTCCGTCCACAGACACGCCATCGAACTCTGGAACCTTCTAGACGCCACAGCCCCTGACGTTGCCTTCCTCACGGAGACCTGGATGAACGCCTCTTCAGCTCCCGACATCGCCATTGCTATCCCAGAGGGCTACAAGATCGTCCGGAGGGACCGAAACGCCAACCAGATGGGAGGAGGCATCGCCATCATCCACAGGAACACCATCCGTCTCACGACCAGCCCCGATAACACCCTGACCAGCGCCGAACACCTGCATTTCCAGATCCACACCAACCCGAACACCACCCTCAGAGGCACCCTGATCTACCGACCCCCTGGACCACGCACACAATTCAGCGAGGACATCGCCGACTTCGTCAGCCCGCATGCCCTCCCCTCCGCCGACTACATCCTCCTGGGAGACCTCAACTTCCATCTGGAGAACAACAACGACCGCAACACCAGCACCCTGCTCGACAACCTCGCCAACCTGGGACTCAAGCAACTGGTGTCCACCCCCACCCACCTCGCCGGACACACACTCGACGCAGTCTTCTCTTCCAGCACAGACATCGACTTCAGCCACGCCACAGAGCTTCAATGGACGGACCACAGCTGCGTCCACTTCACCTTCAAGAGAACGACGACCCACCAACACCAGCAACAGGCCGCCCGCAGAAGCTGGAACAAGATCACAGAAGACCAGCTCGCCACCTCCCTGAGCCAGCACCCTCCTGCCAGCTCAGCGAACCCCAGCCAGGCCGCCGACAACCTCACGAAGTGGATCAGCAACTGCGCGGACGAACTCGCCCCACTGAGGACCCCGCCTAGCAGACCCGGCAGCAAGAAGGCCCCATGGTTCACCGACGAACTCAAGAGCTCCAAGAAGAACTGCCGAGCCCTCGAGAAAGTCTGGAGAAGGGAACCGACACCGGACAACAGGACCTCCTTCAAACTTGCCACCCGGAAACACCACCAGCTGATCCGCGCCGCCAAGAAAACAGCATTCAAGGACCGGTTGGACAACAACGCACACAACTGCAAGGAACTCTTCAACATCGTGAAAGAGCTTTCCAACCCCAGCGCAGGAAACAACGACATCACCCCATCGCAAGACCTCTGCAACTCCCTCGCTTCATACTTCCACAACAAGATCGCGGACATACACAACAGCTTCAACAACCAACCAACGCACACCATGACCGAACAACCACCCCCCACCACCACCCTCCACACCTGGACCCCGATCAGCATCGAAGACACCATCCGCACGATGAACTCCATCCACTCCGGATCACCGACCGACCCCTGCCCTCACCACGTCTTCAACAAGGCCGACGCCGTCATCGCACCCCACCTGCGAGACATCATCAACACATCCTTCAACACCACCATCTTCCCTGAGAGCTGGAAACACGCCGAACTCAGCGCTCTACTCAAGAAACCAACAGCGGACACCACCGACCTCAAGAATTACCGCCCCACCTCGCTCCTCCCGTTTCCAGCCAAAGTCATCGAGAAGACCGTCAACAAGCAGATGGCCGCCTTCCTCAAGACGAACGGAGCCCTCGACCCCTCACAGTCCGGCTTCCGAGCCAATCACAGCACCGAGACCGCCCTCATCGCCGCCACCGATGACATCCGAGCCCTGATGGACAATGGAGAAACAGCGGCCCTCATCCTCCTAGACCTCTCCGCGGCATTCGACACGGTCTGCCACCGCACCCTAGTACGGCGCCTCAGCGACATCGGAATCCAGGACAAGGCGCTGGAATGGATCATCTCCTTCCTCGACGGAAGAACACAGAGAGTCCGCCTACCACCGTACAAGTCAGAGGCCTCCGAAGTCATCTGCGGCGTCCCCAAGGATCATCTCTGAGCCCCACCCTCTTCAACGTCTACATGAGCCCCCTCACGGCCATCGTACGCAAACACAACCTCAGCATAATCTCCTACGCCGACGACACCCAACTGATCCTCTCCCTGACCAACGACCCCGCCGCCGCCAGAGCCAACCTGCACGAAGGGATGAAAGAGGTAGCCGAGTGGATGACGACCAGCCGCCTGAAACTGAACTCGGACAAGATGGAGGTCCTCATCCTGGGCTCCTCACCCTCCGCCTGGGACGACTCCTGGTGGCCTCCCGCCCTGGGCACCGCACCCAAACCAACAGACGGTGCACGCAACCTGGGCTTCATCCTGGACTCCTCCCTCTCCATGACCAGGCAAGTCAACAACGTCTCCTCGGCGTGCTTCAACATCCTACGCATGCTACGGAAGATCTTCTGGTGGATCCCCACCGAGACCAGGAAGACCGTCACCCAGGCCCTCGTCACCAGCCGACTGGACTACGGCAACGCCCTCTACGCCGGTACCACCGCCAAGCTCCAGAAGAGACTCCAGCGGATCCAGAACGCCTCAGCCAGACTCATCCTCGACATCCCACGAACCAGCCACATCTCCGGACATCTGAGAGACCTTCACTGGCTCCCTGTCAACAAAAGAATCACCTTCCGCCTCCTCACCCACGCACACAAAGCCCTACACGACCAAGGCCCGAGCTACCTCAACAGCCGAGTCAACTTCTACGCTCCCAAACGCCACCTCCGATCAGCCAACCACGCCCTCGCCGCCGTCCCCCGCATCCGAAGAGCGACTACAGGAGGAAGGTCCTTCTCCTACCTGGCCGCCAAGACCTGGAACTCCCTCCCTCCCGACCTGCGCCTGACCCAAGACCACCTCTCCTTCAGGAAGAAGCTGAAGACCTGGCTGTTCGAGCAGTAGCGGCACCCCCCCCCTCCCCCCCCCCCCCCCAGCGCCTTGAGACCCTACGGGTATGTAGCGCGCTTTATAAGTGTCACTGATTGATTGATTGATTGAGTATCTGGGTCATTGCATGAGCACATGGGTAGTGAGTGGATGATTAGAGTACTGCAAGGAGAGTGTATAGTGAATTTATAAGTGCCTAGGTATTGGCAGAGTGATTCCATAAGTAGATAGTGCGGCATGGTTGATTGGAGAAGTGCATGGGACTGACAGGGGGATAACTAGAGTGCTTAGGTAATACCTAAGTAATTAGAGAAGTGAATCAGTAGTATGTAGCTGGTTAGAGGTCTGCATGGATAGTGCACAGAGTATTGTAGCTTACTTGTGTTAGTACCTAGGCCATTACATAAGTATGTGACTAGTAACTGGAATGATTACAGTCCTACAAACAGAGTGCATGGTGAATGGAAAGGGGCGGCCACTCGGTCCCCCCGAACGTATGGTAGGGGACCTTGATCCTCCCGGGAAACCATTTTGGGCGGGGGGCGTGTCACGGCTGGTATGCCCAAAGCGGCGTAGCCGGGGCGCGCCTTTTTCCCGCCCAAGAGGGGTTGTCCTAGACACCTACACCGATGGCCACGCCCAGAAGGCGTACCAGCGGAGGGTTCACGCCCTCCCGACGAGGAATAAAGAGAGCGGGAATCCGAAGAAGCATCCTCTTGTTCCTGTGCTTGGAAGCTGCACCCACTCGTTGCACGTGAGCCCTCGACGGAACAAGGAGCAATTTTGAGAATTTGTAATTCTTGAGTTTCTCTTTCAGCGCCTTCAAGGCTAAAAGACCTAGGACCATTTCTGTTCGTCTTGGAGTGAATAATCGAAAGGAATGTCTGGCAAAAAGGCAGGAAAGAAGCCCAAGACTGACCAGATGCTCCGGATGTTGATTAGCAGAATGACGAAGATGGAACGAAACGTTGGGCGAGATATGGCGAACATGAAGAAGCAGATGGCTGCGATGAACAACCCGGGTAAACCGAAGAAGGTAATAGGCCTGGCATTGCCGGATGTTGCCCCGGAGGGTAGGGGAAAGCGGGTCAGGAATAGGGCCCCAAGGGGGGAGGTCCCTGTCCCCGAGGTACCCCCGGTTAGCCCTGCTATTCCAGTCGAGGCCCCGGTACTCCCAGACGCGGGTCAGCCGATACCGGTTGTGATTACGCCCGCTAGCGAGGAGGACATGCCGCCTGAATTGGCCACCCAGTTGGCCGCATGGCTCGGCAAGAAAACAGGGGGTGCTACGGCACCTGGAGACACGGCCGCAGAGGCCAGGTTACTAATACAGCAGTTGCGGCAGTCGCGAGATGCCGCAAAGGCGAATCTCCCTCTTGTCCCCCCACAGGTAACCCCGGAAGGACCGGCAGCTGGCGTGGAAAAATCTGCAGGAACTTCAACTGAACCGTGTAAGCAGGCATTGCCAATGACGGGGGGGGATTCATTGCCCTCAAGACGGGAGAAAGTGGTTCGACATATCCCGTTGGCCACGAAAGAGTTAATTTGGGCAGACAAGTACGTTAACATGTTTTCTCTCTTAACTGACCATCGCGAGATGGAGTATGCTAAAACGCAGAAAGATTTGTGGCACCCGAGTGTCTGGCGAGCCAAGATGGCGGGCTTCA
Source organism: Lissotriton vulgaris (assembly GCF_964263255.1). Lineage (NCBI taxonomy): Eukaryota > Metazoa > Chordata > Amphibia > Caudata > Salamandridae > Lissotriton > Lissotriton vulgaris. The sequence goes on along the minus strand of NW_028252733.1, from coordinate 922,402 downwards.
GGGTGGATGAGACAATAACAAATTGGGCCAAGGCCTTTGCGATGTTTACTGCAATTATTGGGGAACGTAAGCCCGAGGTTTTGTCTGAATTGTCTTGCTACCAGGCACGAATAATGGATTTTTATGAAACATATGAAGGTAATGAATGGATGGGTTACGATATGAAGTTCCGTAAGGCCAAAGAGTTTGATTCATCTCTGACGTGGGATTGTCTCGACTCGATTTCTTGGCAGAAGCAGCTCCTGCCGGGCGCGACGAAGACGTCCTCGTCAGGTGGGAATGGGTCGGGGTTTTCCCGCCAACAGCCCGCGGTGCCCTTTCGAGCGGGCGCCGGTGGCGATCACCAGCCAAGGTCCGGTGGGAATGGGGGAAAACGGGGGGTCTGTTGGAGCTTTAATAGAGGCAACTGCTCCAGACCGCAGGCGGCATGTAAGTTCAAGCATGCATGTGCGGGTTGTGGGAATTCCTCGCACCCGGAAAGTTCGTGCAGATCCAAAAATGGCGGGTCGGGAGGTAAGGGAGGGTCCAAACAAGACTGAGGAGGGTCACCATGTACCGTTACCTACCCCTGTTGATATCATGGCAATAACCCCCTGGCTAAACAAATACCCTGATCATGTCTCCGCTTGGGGTGTTGAGGAACGGATTTTTATATGGTTTCCGCATCCCGGCGGGGGATTTTCGTGGGGAATCACTTTGTAGAAACCAATTATCGGCTCGGCATAATCCAGCGGTGGTAGAGAAGAAGATTGGAAGAGAGGTTTTACTAGGCCGGGTGGCGGGCCCATATCAGCACCCTCCAGTGGCAAATTTTGTCTGTTCTCCGTTGGGAGTAGTCCCCAAAAAAGACCCAGGGGAGTTCAGGATGATCCATAACTTGTCAGCACCGAAGGGTCTCTCGGTGAACGAGGCGATTGACCCAGGAGTTTGTTCGGTGCGGTACGAATCCTTCGATGATACCGTCACCATGTTGAATCGCCTGGGGCCCGGAACGCTGATGGCGAAGTCAGATATCGAGTCGGCTTTCCGGTTGCTCCCGGTACACCCACAGGACCAGCGCCTGTTAGGGTTTGTATTCCAGGGACGTTACTACATGGATAGATGCATGCCAATGGGTTGCTACATCTCTTGTGCCTATTTTGAGAAATTCAGTTGTTTTTTGGAGTGGGCGTTCACTGAGGCCACTGGTTATAGCCATGTTATGCATTACTTAGATGATTTTCTGTTCTTGGGGGCATCCGGCGACACAACATGTGCGCAGGCGCTACAGGAGTTTTGCATCCTCATGAGGGAATTCGGGGTGCCATTGGCACCAGGTAAGACGGTGGGACCATCTACTACACTCGAGTTTCTGGGAATTGAGCTCGATTCTGTGGAGGGATGTTTCCGTTTGCCGGTAGGGAAGATAGCGAAATTTAGGGCTTCCCTTGAACTGTGTCTTAGTAAGGAGAAGGTGACCCTGCATCAGTTGCAACAGGCAGTGGGTCAGCTTAACTTTGCCCTTAGGGTGATACCAATGGCCCGCCCCTTTTCACGCTCTATTGCGCAGGCTATGGTCGGTCTCAAAGAAGGACATCACCGCACAAGACTGTCTTCAGAGGTTCGCCAGGACATGCGTATTTGGTTAGCATTCCTGGCAGACTTTAACGGTCGAGTAGTGTGGAACAAGCCACCAGCGTCTTCGGACGAGCTAGGTTTGTGGACTGATTCTGCGGGGAGCGTGGGATTTGGCGCCATTTTCGGCAATCGTTGGTCGGCGCAAACATGGCCGACATGGTGGCACACCAGCGGTCTCACCAGTAACATTGGTTTCCTGGAGCTATTCCCTATATTTGTGGCTCTGAGGGCATGGCCGGACGAGTTCAGAGATCGCTCGGTGGTATTTTGGTCTGACAATATGACTGTTGTTGAATGTATAAATAATCAGGCAGCACGCTGCAAGTGGATATTGAGATTGCTGAAAGAAATTGTACTAATTTGCATGAGACTAAATGTACAATTCAGGGCGAAGCATGTGCCGGGGGTACTGAATCATGCTGCTGATGCACTCTCTCGTTCACATATGCAGGCGTTCAGGGGTTATCTACCTACTGCGGACCTAGCGGCGGCACCATTTCCCAAAGTACTCTGGCTACTAGGTGCCCCGGATTACAAGACCTCGTGGCAGCAAGCCTAGCTCCCAGGACAAGGAAGGCATACGAAGGAGCGTTTCGTTCCTATTGTGCATTTTTGGGTCCGACAGGGGAACAGACATGGGGTCAGGAGGATTGCTTCCTGAGGTTTCTGGTAGCTTTACATAGGGAAGGCCGATCAGTGGCAACGGCCAATAGGCACCGGGCGGCCATTTCATTCATGGCGCAGGTGCATGGTGTCAAGGACCCGACATCTTCCTTTTTGGCAAAGAAAGCCCTTCGTGGCTGGCAGCGCCTTGAGGGTCGGAGAGTAGACGAGAGACGCCCGATTGGGTTAGAGAGGTTGTCCCTGCTCATAGCGATACTACCCACGACATGTTCCTTCCAATTCGAGGCAGTTCTGTTCCGGGCCGCTTTTGCTTTAGCATTCCATGGGGCTATGCGAGTGAGCGAACTGGTAGCAAGGAATAAGAACGATATGGGGGGAGGTCTGTGTAGGAATCACATCCTGATTAGGGGTGATTCAATGGTGGTTACAATAGCTAAGTCCAAGACTGACCAGACAGCTATGGAAGACAGTGTTGTGGTCCAGCGCATGCAAGGGTCCCCCATGTGCCCGGTAAAGTGCGTTGAGGAATATCTTGCGCTGAGGGCGGATTCATGGGGTGGGAGTCTGCTGAGACACATCGATGCCACCCCACTGACGAGGTTTCAGTTTCAGAGGGTGTTAACATTGGCAAACGCAGCGGCGGGCTTGGACCCGGGCGATTTTGGGACCCACTCCTTCAGGATAGGGGCTGCTACTGAGGCTACAGCCAGGGGTCGGAGTGCTGATGAGGTGAAACTGTTGGGACGATGGTCCTCGAATTGTTTCAAAAGGTATGTGCGGTTGCACATGTTGTGAAGTCAAGTTACATGCACTCACGCTTCTTGTCTTCTGTTTGATTTACAGTTTCGCGAGCATGTTTTACGGGGCGGAATTTGCAGTCGACCCGGCACCTGGGGACCAGCGGTCAGAGATCACCGGCTGAGGAGAGAATGGTGTGGGTCGTGGGCCACTCATACGTGAGGCGGGCCGGGGACGTATTCAAAGCAGGTGACGCGACTCACGCAGCTGGGGAATACGGGTACAGAGTGACCTTCCACGGAAGGGGCGGACTCTGAATTGACCAGTTCGAATCTTTTATCGAGGGACTGTTAGGGCGGCAGAGGTCACCGCCATCTGTAATCATAGTACACCTGGGGGGCAACGACATGGTGACACTCGGTAGGCGAGTATTACTCGAGCGAGTTTTGTCCACCGTGAGCTGGTTAACGAGAAGGATCCCGGGGTGCACGATTGCATGGTCCCATATGATTCCCAGGAAAGTATGGCGGGGGGGCCTTTCGGTGTCAGCACTGAACCATTCAGTAAAAAAGGTCAACAACAAAATTGGTAGGTTGTTTCACTCAGCACAGTTGCACAGTATTCTGCATGGGTGTATTCGGGGTGATCACATGTATCTCGAGGATGGGGTTCACTTGTCCCGGGAGGGGAATGTCTTACTCATAGGAGACTTCATAGCATGGCTAAGGGGTTTAAGAAAGCATGACCTTTAGGAGGAGTTTGTGGGGGGGCCGGATAGCCGGTCAACTATCCGGCCTGTGGCGGTAAGGTCATGATCGGTGAGCAGTAATTTCAAGGTCCTTAGAGGGGGGCGCCACCCACTATGGATGGGAGCGCCTGGGGGGAGGCGGCCATTGGCCCCTCCCACGGGGAGGCGGCACCCACTAAGTATGGGTCGCCTAGGGGAAGACGGCCATAGACCCCTTCCAGGGGAGGAGGCGGTTATATGCCCCTCCTACGAATTTCCCGGGGCCCGGATATCCGCGACGGCGGATGTGGTAGACAGTGTGGGGTGGGAGGGGGAGTCCACGCTGCCTTCTTACAGACACCTCACACGGGTCCTCGGACGGCCTTTAAGATGGCGTCGAGTAATGGGGGGCCCCCAACAAGACAAGGGAAATTGGAGTTGGCACAGAGGGAAGAGTCCTCTGCGCATGCGCCACTCACACCGTGAGGGCGAGAGTTTCGGTAGTAGGGATCTGACACCGGTTGCGACCTTGCCATTGGCCCGTAATGCTAGGATGTACAATTTTAAGCTAGAAAGTATGCATTTGCAGGATGTTAGACTCGGCTAGGAAAACCTCTGTATTAGAGATTTGTTAAGGTTAGCCAATGAACATGTCTTCATCGAAATGTAATAAGTAAAAATTGTACATGATATGAAACTTTTATTTAATGTTTTACTTTTGTTTCATATTTTAATAAATACGGCCGGGAGGGTAACTCCCTCCCGCCTTCCAAAAGTTCAGAACTGCATCTGTCTCCCATCATTGGAGATTGTGTTGGGAGGGGGTCACAGGCATCCCGGCCATATGGAAAGGGGCGACCACTCGGTCCCCCCGAACGTATGGTAGGGGGCCTAGATCCTCCCGGGAAACCATTTTGGGCGGGGGCGTGTCACGGCTGGTATGCCCAAAGCGGCGTAGCCGGGGCGCGCCTTTTTCCCGCCCAAGAGGGGTTGTCCTAGACACCTACACCGATGGCCACGCCCAGAAGGCGTACCAGCGGAGGGTTCACGCCCTCCCGATGAGGAATAAAGAGAGCGGGAATCCGAAGAAGCATCCTCTTGTTCCTGTGCTTGGAAGCTGCACCCACTCGTTGCACGTGAGCCCTCGACGGAACAAGGAGCAATTTTGACCCACCCACCAGCCCCTTATGGCAATGTTTTTCTGCAATAAAGTCTTTTTTTCTTCCCTCAGGTGTTGCGATATATGAAGATCTGGTTTAATGATATGATTTCTCTCTGAAAGTACTGTTTTTCTTGTAGCATAGACAAACATGCAAGTAGACAAGATAATGTTTTTTCCCTTAGTAGGTAATCAATGTCGTATTTATTTTTTGGTCGGGCGGTAAGGTCATGATCGGTGAGCAGTAATTTCAAGGTCCCTAGAGGGGGGTGCCACCCACTATGGATGGGAGCGCCTGGGGGGGAGGCGGCCATTGGCCCCTCCCACGGGGAGGCGGCACCCACTAAGTATGGGTCGCCTAGGGGAAGACGGCCATAGACCCCTTCCAGGGGAGGAGGCGGTTATATGCCCCTCCTACGAATTTCCCGGGGCCCGGATATCCGCGACGGCGGATGTGGTAGACAGTGTGGGGTGGGAGGGGGAGTCCACGCTGCCTTCTTACAGACACCTCACACGGGTCCTCGGACGGCCTTTAAGATGGCATCGAGTAATGGGGGGCCCCCAACAAGACAAGGGAAATTGGAGTTGGCACAGAGGGAAGAGTCCTCTGCACATGCGCCACTCAAACCGTGAGGGCGAGAGTTTCGGTAGTAGGGATCTGACACCGGTTGCGACCTTGCCGTTGGCCCGTAATGCTAGGATGTACAATTTTAAGTTAGAAAGTATGCATTTGCAGGATGTTAGACTCGGCTAGGAAAACCTCTGTATTAGAGATTCGTTAAGGTTAGCCAATGAACATGTCTTCATCGAAATGTAATAAGTAAAAATTGTACATGATATGAAACTTTTATTTAATGTTTTACTTTTGTTTCATATTTTAATAAATACGGCCAGGAGGGTAACTCCCTCCCTCCTTCCAAAAGTTCAGAACTGCATCCGTCTCCCATCATTGGGGATTGTGTTGGGAGGGGGTCACAGGCATCCCGGCCATATTTATAAGTGCTTAGGTATTGGCAAAGTGATTGGATCAGTAGATAGTGCTGGATGGGTAATTGGAGAAGTACGTGGGACTGACAGGAGGATTCCTAGACTGCATGGGTAGTACCTGGGTAATTAGAGAAGTAAATCAGTAGTATGTAGGTGGTTAGACATCTGCATGGATAGTGCAGAGAGTATTGTAGGTATTCTTGAGTTAGTACCAAGGCTATGGTGAATTTTTAAGTGGTTAGGTATTGGCGAAGTGATTGGATAAGTAGATAGTCCTGGATGGGCAATTGGACAAGTTTATGGAGGATTGCTAGACTGCATGGATACTACCTGGGTAATTTGAGGAGTGAATCAATAGTATGTAGCTGGTTAAAGAATCTCCATGGAGAGTACACAGAGTATTGTAGCAGTGTTTGTGTTAGTGTCTGGACCAATGCATGAGTACATAGCTAGTGACTAAAATATTACAATACTGCAAGAGAGTGCCTGAGTGCATTTATAAGAGCTTGGATATTGGCGGAATGATTGGATAAGTAGATAGTGCTGCATGGGTGATTGGAAAAGTGCATGAGGACTGACAGAAAGATACCCAGACTGCATACTTAGTACCTATGTAATTACAGGAGTGAATTAGTAGTATGTAGCTGGTTTTAGATCTGCATGGATATTGCACAGAGTATTGTAACTGTGCTAGTTTTAGTGACATGGCCATGGTGAATTTATAAGTGCTTAGGTATTGGCGGAGTGATTGGATAAGTAGATAGTCCTGGATGGGTGATTGGAGAAGTGCATGGGGAGTGACAGAGGGATTCCTAGACTGCATACTTAGTACATACGTAATTAGAGAAGTGAATCAGTAGTATTTAGCTGGTTAGAGATATGCATGGATACTGCACAGAGTATTGTAGCTATGCTTGTGTTAGTACCAAGGCCATAGTCAATTTATAAGTGGTTACATATTGGTAAAGTGATTGGATAAGTAAATAGTCCTGGATGGGTAATTGGGGAAGTTCATGGAACTGACAGGAGGATTGCTAAACTGCATGGATGCTACCTGGGTAATTAGAGGAGTGAATCATTAGTATGTAGCTGGTTAGAGAATCTGCATGGATAGTGCAGAGAGTATTGTAGCAGTGTTTGTGTCTGGGCCATTGCATGAGTACATAGCTAGTGACTAAAATATTACAATAATACAAGAAGAGTGCCTGAGTGCATTTATAAGAGCTTGTATATTTGTAGAGGGATTGGATAAGTAGGTACTAAAGCACGTGTGATTGGAGAAGTACATTAGGACTGACAGAAAGATTCCTAGACTGCATACTTAGTACCTCCATAATTAAAGAAGTGAATCAGTAGTATGTAGCAGGTTAGAGATCTGCATGAATAGTGCACAGAGTATTGTAGCAGTGTGTGTGTAAGTGTCTGGGCCTTTGCATGAGTACATGACTAGTGACTAAAACATTACAATATTGCAAGGAGAGAGCCTGGGTGCATTTAAAAGAGCTTGGATATTGACGGAGTGATTGGATAAGTAGATAGTGCTGCATGGATTATTGGAGAAGTACATGGGGACTGACAGAAATATTCCTAGGCTGCATGGGTACTACCTGGGTAATTACAGGAGTGAATCAGTAGTGTGTAGCTGGTTAGAGGTCTGCATGGAGAGTATTATAGCTATGCTTCTATTAGTACCAAGGCCATTCCATAAGTACATCACTAGTTACTGGAATGATTACGGTGCTGCAAAAACAGTGCATGGTGAATTTATAATTGTTTAGGTATTGGCGGACTGATTGCATAAGTAGATATTGCTGGATGGGAGATTGGAGAAGTGCATGGGACTGACAGGGGGATTCCTACACTTCATGGGTAGTGCATGGGTAGTACATGGGTGATTACAGGAGTAAATCAGTAGTATGTAGATGGTTAGAGGTGTGCATGGATAATGCACACAGTATTGTAGCTATGGTTGTGTTAGTACCTAGGCCATTGCATAAGTACGTGACTAGTAACTGAAATGATTACAGTGCTGCAAAAAGAGTGCATGGTAAATTTATAAGTGCGTGGGTCTTGGCGGAGTGATTGCATAAGTAGATAGTGCTGGATGGGTGATTCGAGAAGTGCTTGCGGACTGACAGGGGGATTCCTAGACTGCATAGGTACTACCTGGATAATTAGAGGAGTGAATCAATATTGTGAAGGTGGTTAGAGGACAGCAATGTTAAACCAAACATGTGACAAATTTCAACGGTACCTCTCCAGACACTTATAAAAACTAGTCTCATCAGAAATAGCTTAACGCAACATATGCAAGTACAGACATACTTCAGACACACGTCCATGCACATTTTAAAACTTGACAGACTGTACTTCTATTTTGAAATGTATGGTTACTGCCTAGGTCATTTTATGAGTACACATATACTGACTGCATGATTAGAGTACTGCTAGGACAGTATATGACGAATTTATAAGTGCTTCTGTTTTGGCACAGTGATTAGATAAGGACATGAAACGGGCTGCGTAATTGAAGGAGTGTATGGGTACTGGCAGGGTACTGGCGCCACTGCAATACTGGTCCTCAGAAGATTTTAACACTACATGAGTTAGTACCTGGGACATTGCATGAGTATGTGGATACTGACTGCATGATTAAAGGACTGCAAAGAGAGTGCATGGTAAATTTAAAACTGCTTGTATATTGGCAACGTGATTACATAAGTACATAGTGCTGGATAGCTCATTGTAAAAGTGCAGGGCAGTTATAGAGAGATTACTAGACTGCATAGGTACTACCTGGGTAATTGGACAAGTTAATCAGTAGAATGTAGGTGGTTAGAGATCTGCATGGATACTGCACAGAGGATTTGTAGGTGTGCGTATCTTAGTGCCTGTACCATTGCTTGAGTATGAGTGTAGTGACTTATTTTTTTACAGTGCTGCAAAGAGAATGGTTGAGGAATTTATGTACTTGAGTATTTGCACACTGATTGGATATGTGTAAAGTGCTGGATGGGTGATTGGAAGAGTGTATGAGTACTGACAGGGCAATGGCTCCTCTGCATGGACGGTAGTATGGGATTGAAGTAGTGCATGAATCTCTGCTGCTACTTTACCATTTTTCAACTACTTTTAATGTTACACCTAGCCAAACACAAAGCAGGAACCATTCACATTTCTCCGCTATAACTCTCACCATATTACTAAAAAACATAAATGGATATCTCTCTACCACAAAACTATCTACACCTCATAAATTCACAGAACAAACTTCAATTTTAAAGAAGCAAGTCGGATGGTGGAACCTTCTTTACCGGAGCACCTGACCACAATAGCCAAATTAGTATTTTCCCTTTAAGTACGAAGAAGGGAGCAGTGTGCACACTGGAAACCACCCACCATCACAATGGCAGTTCTGTACAGAACTTGGAATACAAATTGTAATTTTAAGCAAAGGTGCACCACAATAAAGAAATGTGCAAACTAAGGTCTCTAGTTTGTACACAAGAAATATCAAAAAACACATGTAAAACAATTTATTTCAAAAAAGACTTTTTTTTATTCACTCCAAATGTCAAAGGACACAGCCGACGCGTTTCGTCCCTAAGGGGACTTCTTCAGGGCTGTATTACAACAAAACAAAAAACATATAAACACACCATTAAAATTGTAAAGTATTTGTAAACTCAGCCGAGCTACAAATTATTACATAATTAAAAACAAGCGAATGTCAGTGTAACTATGTCATGGACATATCTTCTGCAAGGTACTATAACCATATAAGACATCAGGCCAAGGTCATTAACAAAAAATCACAAAAAACCCCTAATGACAATATGTACATTAAGCATATCCTTATTGTTGCCATCATGCATTTCGTCATGTGAAAATTTGAGGAATTAGACAAGTTGATATTTTCCATATGTATGTAGATTTGGAGAGATAATCATAACAATGCAAAAATAAAAACAGATCTTATTTCTACATTTCTATCGTGGTAATTAGGTATGAACATCAATTAAATACAGGCAACATGCATATTAGGGTTCCGAAACATCCCCTAAGGAAAGCAAGAATTATAACAAAATTATAACAAGAAAAATGTGACAGACATAATAGTTAGTGGGGCCTAGCTAAAGGAACTTAAGAGGATTAAAAAAGTAAGATATTGTGCCCCAAAAGGCATTGCTACTGCTGAGTGGGGACCTACCAAAGTTAGTCGTTGAGGCTCCTTGGACAAGAAGGTATGTTCCTCAAAGATGAAAAGTTGCAAGGACGATGACTGGTTTATATTCAGTCTCAGGATCTCTAGCTCGAATCCATAGGGTATGCAGATCAATTTATTATATCTAATGAAAGTAAATAGAACAGAAATAATTTTAAAAAAATTATAATAAAAAAAATTATAAAAAGTGGGCTATTTATACCTAAGAAGGTGCATCTAATGGATATGGTAAAGGATACTTACAGGTGGTTGTTCTGTTATAAAAAGTAAGGGGACCCAAATTCTGTGGGAATAACATCCATAAGTCGATTTAAAACTGTTGAGAAATAAGGAAGCATTATAAACACCATGTTTAAACTAAGAGTTTTACATAGCATCTAAGTGGAAGGGGAGCTAGTTGTTGTTTGCTGTCCAACATTTTAATCGACAACAAATTGTTGGATTAGCTCTGAAAACAGAAATTTTCTAAAGGCAAAGCCTGTGTTCCCAAATCGGATGTGATACACCACTAGAGGGAACCCCAGTGTAATCCACGATCCACGTCCATATGAAAAGATGTATAGGAAAAATGCACTTACATTTGGATGCGCGTTTGTAGCATCCAAAGAAGCCAATTCGTGCAAGGATTGCGGCGAGTCGAGAATCGTGCTAGAATGTAAAGGCGAAGAAAACTAGACCATTTAGAGTAACGTTACCCCTGTGTGTTGCTAGTTACGTCAAGTATCCAATAGACAGGGAAGAGCAGTTTTTAAACGCATCTACTTGCCGGTACCAAGATTGGAGGAACGAAACAATGTTTCTGTTGCAGAATTTCACTAAGACCAGATCCCCGACGATATCCTTTCGAGGGGACCTAACCAGCCCACCCTTCTAACAGTTAGTATTCTGCCATTAAGTTCAGCAGGCAGGGGTCTATTCCTAGATAACCAGTGGATAACTTTGTTTTGTAGTTCATGTTGGGTTTCAGTTTTCCCCTGTGTGATTGGTTGCACTCCTGATAGAATGTAAACAAAGGGAGCAGCCTCTGGTGGTAAGTGAATATGAGGTGCTATGTTTGACCCTGAACTGGCAATGTTGCGCTGTGGAAATACACGATTTGGCAGAGGATGAGGGTCCTTTGGATCTAGTATATTAAGAGCTGGGGCCTGTGTCTGAGCATTGGTGCTTAGTGCAGTTGGTTTAGGGGTTCCAGAAACAGCAGAAGAAGGGGATTGCCTGGTATATACCTGATTTTTTATGGGGGCCAGGTTTTTGTTGATCGTGGTCTCTAATTCCGTAAGTCTATCCCCCAGAAGGTCTATTTTTGCCATCAATGGTGAAATGGCGGAGTTAATTAGCCGTTCAATGAGGGTCAGAAGGTCGACTGTGAGGGCGGTGCTGAAAGATCTAGCCCTCCCACAGTTTCACCCGGATCAGGAGTTGGAGGGGAAGTAATTGCAGACAGCAAGGAATTTGAAGACAATTTGGGATGTTTAGGTTGGTTCCCATTTAGTTTGTCTGTCTCGCACTTCCTTTTACCAGGTGGTGGCCGTACTGTTACTGTGCTCTGGGCGTCTGTTGGGTTAATTTGGGGTAGTTCGTACGGACTGTTATTCAAGTTTTGTGAACCAGTTGGGGCGCTAATGTATTCAGGACTACTTGCAGCTATAGTGTACTTAGTTCCACACAGTCTGTTTAGTTCGTCTAGCCCTGTTGAGCTATTCCCATAATCAAAGACAGATACGCGGGAATAATTTGTAGTTGTGCACTCGAGTGACTGTGTAGCTTCGTTTACCCCAGGATTTAAGAGAGGTTGCTGAGTGGGCTTATTTCCTAGTAGGACTTGTGTCCCTTTTGGCGAGCCCCTATGTGGGATAGCTTTATTGGTTGCCCCCTTTCGTGACATCGTGATTACAGGAGAATGATCAATCATTTAATAGGATTGCTCATCGGATGTCAAACAGTACCTTGTTGGTTATTTGAATAGTAGGTAAGAGTTTTTACCCTATTTCTGCTGGAGCCAGGGGGGGGTGGCCCGTCCCGTCCTTCTCGGTCCTCTGAGGGCCAGAGGGTCCACCCTTTGCCCGGGCTTAGCCCCGGGTGCTCCCGCGCGTGACTCGCGTGGCGAGAGGCGTTCCTCGCTTATCAGGCGCCTCCGGGCGCGAAGGTGGCGTCAGGGACGCCACTCGGCCGCCGGGGCACCTGGGGGTTGTAGTTCAGTCTCCCCGGTGGCAGTAGGCGTAGTGCGAGTCAGCCGTTCCCCTCACGGCGCTTCCCCGGACAGGACTGCATCAGCCGTTGCCCTCACGGCAGGTAAGTAAGTAAATCAGATGTCCCCCTGAGCGCTCGGCACTCCTAGCTTATCAGGCGCCTCCGGGCGCGAAGGTGGCGTCAGGGACACGACTCGGCCGCCGGAGCACCGGGGGGTTGTCGTTCAGTCTCCCCGGCGGCAGTAGGCGTTGTGCGAGTCAGCCGTTCCCCTCACGGCGCTTCCCCGGACAGGATGCATCAGCCGTTGCCCTCACGGCGGGTAAGTAAGTAAATCAGATGTCCCCCTGAGCGCTCGGCGCTCCTAGCTTATCAGGCACCTCCGGGCGCGAAGGTGGCGTCAGGGACGCGACTCGGCCGCCGGGGCACCTGGGGGTTGTAGTTCAGTCTCCCCGGTGGCAGTAGGCGTTGTGCGAGTCTGCCGTTCCCCTCACGGCGCTTCCCCGGACAGGACTGCATCAGCCGTTGCCCTCACGACGGGTAAGTAAGTAAATCAGATGTCCCCCTGAGCGCTCGGTGCTCCTAGCTTATCAGGCGCCTCCGGGTGCGAAGGTGGCGTCAGGGACGCGCCTGGGCCGCCAGGGCACCTGGGGGTTGTAATTCAGTCTCCCGGTGGCAGTAGGCGTTGTGCGAGTCAGCCGTTCCCCTCACGTCGCTTCCCCGGACAGGACTGCATCAGCTGTTGCCCTCACGGCGGGTAAGTAAGTAAATCAGATGTCCCTAGGGGCTGCACTCACTCTACACATTAACTTTATAAGAAGCAATACTAATAATAATATATCCTCTTTTTATTGTAGTGATGGACAATCTTTTTAAACTAATGGGAGGTTTCTTATTTGCTTTTCTGTTCTTTCGTGGGCATACTTGTCACTGTCTGCACACTTTTGCTCATGGGACCCACAGCGGATTCTATCAGTGTTTTCATCATACCATTCTTTCTTCCCTCACTCATTTGATGGTGGGTGATGTTTTTTGCTTAGGGTCAGCAAGGTCCACACATTCTAAACTTTTTCTATAGGTATTTATCACCATATGAATTTATCTCTATAACACGATCAATGTGTCTTTCTGCTTCTACAGCCCTGATAAAGACAAAACATGTGTTGGCTGTGCGCAGAATAAACAACATATTGTTATTGTTGTGCTCGGACGGAACAGCACATTGTTAACATCTGTATTTCCTTTATCTATGAAGTCTCAGATCTCTGCGGTTACATCATCCTGCTTTTTCCACCTGCGCAGGATTCGTAAGATCTGTAGATTTCTCACCAGAGATGCACTCATCTTAGTCATCTTGGCCCTTGTCATCTCCAGGGTTGACTTCGCCAACATCTTATACGTAGGGATCCCCGCCTACCAGCTCCAAAGGCTACAGGTGATACAAAACCAAGCCGCCCGCTTAGTATTCCAACAGCCTAAGCACCAGCACGTTTCGCCGCTACTACGGAGCCTTCACTGGCTTCCGGTGGCCAAACGCTGCACCTTTAAACTTGGATGCACTATTTTTAAAGCCCTGTACAATCTTGCACCTGCCTTCATTTCCTCCAACTTAAAGCGGTACATACCAACACGTAATTTACGCTCCTCTGCCGACAATCTCTTGTGCATCCCTCAAATCCGCCGCAAGAAACATGGCGGTCTTCGTTTTTCTTTCTTAGCCCCTACATTTTGGAACTCCCTCCCTTCTTCCTTCCGACACTGTCCCTCTTATGAATGTTTTCGCAGGACACTGAAGACGTTCCTTTTCACAGCTGCATTTGAGTGAAACTTCTGCCCTGGTCCACCGCATCTGTTATGAGCGCCAAGAAACCGTCTCGGTGAACGTGCGCGGTATAAGAATTTTTAACATAACATAACAAGTAGAATGCTGTGGACATTGCTATGATTGTATTTGCGTTTCCTAATTTGATACATTCTTTCTATTTAAATGCTCAAATAATAATTCTTTCATGTCAAATAAATCAGTGCTTTGAATACAACTCCTGATTACAGAAAGTGACAATTTTGAAACTATTCTTTATGTTGTGCTCCAGACTTGTGTTGGATATTATGTATGGCACTGTCCTTGACAATGTCAATGATTACACTTCTTTACAGCAGGACTGTTATATATTGTAGCACATGATAAGTTTATTCACAGACCACAATTCGTGGGGAGTTTCAATGCTGATTTTTTTGTTCCACTGCTGTTGTTTGTAATAGTCAGCCAACTTCCTATTGTTTAGGGGTTCGATCATCAAAGAAATGAGCAAATATGTTTCCACTTTTGCCACCATCAATAAAGCTCAATTTTCATTGAAAAATATTTTTTAGGCAGGGCCGGCAAATGAAGGAGTCGATTTGCTGGACGTTATCACCCAAGGGGAAATGCCACCAACAGAGGCTCCTTGTATTAGGGATTTCAACAAGATTAATGTCAAGACTACAGACCACATGTCTACCACCGCCGCCAACAAGGCGTCCAGAATAGGGGGTACATAAATAAATGAGGCTAATACTCTGGTAAGACCTTTCAATTCTGGCCTTCCACTCATAGGGGGTAATTTGTCCCTATGTCTAAATGCTTGGTTTTCCCTCACAGCAGATACTTGGGTAATAATAGGAATTCAAACTTATTGCATAGAGCTCTATCATGTTCCTGTTCAACTGCATTTTCCTCACCCACCTTTTTTGTTCTCAGGAACAATCTCTTCTCGTCCATGGAGACATTGTCTTCTCGGAAGCGAGTGACAGAACACACACGATCCTTCGTATTTCCTCAGTACCATTTTCTTAGTTCCAAAGAAGAGCATAACGTTTTGCCCTATGATCAATTTAAAGATTTTCAACAACTTTGTGGTGTTTCACCATTTCTTCAGTATGGTTGAGATTAGATCATCAAGACACCTACCTGATTGTATCCATTCATCAGCATCACAGAAAGTATCTTCAGTTTCAATGGGGGAAATCTTTCCTCTGGTGCAAAACTCTCCCTTTTGGTCTGTCTTCAGCCCCTTGGTGCTTCACCAAGATTCTGAAACGAGTGGTGGCTTTTCTAAGAAGTCAAAGCATCAGGCTAATAGTCTATCTGGACGATTTTCTGATCATGGTACAAAGATTGTCTACTTTCTCAGTTAAAAAATGCCAAAATCTCTCAAGATTTGGGATTTCTCATCAACATTCAAAAATGTGCTTTTCTTCCTTTACAATGTCTAGAATTTCTCAGCGTCATGATAGACACACACAGGCCATCTTACAACTTCCTTCTCAGAAAGTGTCCTTAATAAAGAAAAAAAAGTGTCACTCCTTATCTCTCCATCAAATCTTGCTCAGATTCTTGGCTCACCTCGTGGGCCTTCCAGCATTTTCAACGCAAGCAATTTTTCTCAGTCCTCTTCAGTCTCGGCCCTTGCAAAGGTTAAAGGTATGTCATCTCAGAAAGGGCCTCACATATTCAGATCCTGTAAAGTTAGATCTCGATTCCAAAGAGGAACTCCAATGGTGGATGGATCACTTAGGCGCCTGGAAAGGGAGAAACAAAAACCTGTCACAACTTGATACCAGATGGCTCCCTATCTCTTATCGCTTGGAGGATTTAGGGTCTTCCTGGTGAATCCCAGGAATCTCAGAAGAGGCTGCCCATCTTATCCAACAATCCTGGGCCTCTGGTACCACAAATGTATAAAAGTCAGCCTGGATGGCCACGCGTAGCTGGTAGTAACTTTTTTTGCTTCCTTGGCCACTCAGGGAAAAGCTTATCAAATGATCAACACATAACGATCAGCTATCTCTGCTGAACACATCAGAGTGTATGGAAGACCTATCGTAGAACACCCTTTGGTCTGTCGCCTTTTTAAGGTAGTAAGATTTTCTAAATCTCCTTTTCTCAAAAATAATTCAATGTGGGACATTAACTAAATAATATGAACCTCTCTCTAAAATATTTGTCTGTAAAATTAACTATGCTATTGTGTTTGATTTCTTTAAAATATGTCCAATGTTCTCCTCTAGGAGTTAATTTCTAGGTACACAGATGCAGTAAAACCAACTTACTATCCGTTCATTACCATTTTTTCCATTCTCAACCCCATTTGTGCATGGGAAATTGTTTGGAATTTTATGTGATAAGGACTGCAGATTTGAGAACGTCCTCTTTCTCTCAATTGCTCATTTCCTTTCAGAAAACTCAAACATGTATCTGCTCCTTCCTTGGCCTATTGGGTTAAATGGATTATGTCTTTAACTAGCATTAACACAAATTTATTTGGCGCCCATAGGGCATGAGGGGCTATAGCCTCTAAGGCCTTCTGGGCAGGGTTGGATTACATGACAGTCTCAATCTGCGGATTGGTCTACTGTTAATGCAGTTAAGATGTTTTATTGCAAACCTCCTACTTATGTGTCTGATTCTGTGATTTCAGTGCTTTAAACAAGCATAATATCAACCTTCCATCAGTCTTGTAATAAAATTGAGATTTTCTAGCCTTGGTGTAGGAAAGGCTACATGTTATTAAAAACACAGACACAGAAGCAAGTATTATCTAACCAATATTTATTAACCTTCCCCTTGGGTTTTTTCTTCAAAGTTCCAGTGCCATCAAACAATTAACCTCATTTGAATGTCACTTTGAATATTTGTTGTTAAAACTTACCCACTTCGCTCCTGATCAGTTGGCGCAGCGGACTTAGCGCTGCCGCGGCACCTTAATTGAAAACACTTCTTGCCGCCATTCCGGTGAGCCCGGAGGCCACGCCCCTTTTCAGAGGCCACGCCCCCCACTGAGTCCTACATATAGACGCTGATTGCAAGCGCCTTTCATTAGAAAGCACTGAGCTCCTGAGGCGGAAGCAGGGAGCGAGACCTGATTTTAACCTCATTTGAATGTCACTTTGAATATTTGTTGTTAAAACTTACCCACTTTGCTCCTGATCAGTTCGCGCAGCGGATTTAGCGCTGCCGCGGCACCTTAATTGAAAACACTTCTTGCCGCTATTCCGACGAGCCCGGAGGCCACGCCCCTTTTTCAGAGGCCCCGCCGAGTCCTACAAATAGACGCTGATTGCAAGCGCCTTTCATTAGAAAGCACTGAGCTCCTGAGGCGGAAGCCGGGAGCTAGACCTGATTTTAACCTCATTTGAATGTCACTTTGAATATTTGTTGTTAAAACTTACCCACTTCGCTCCTGATCAGTTCGCGCAGCGGATTTAGCGCTGCCGCGGCACCTTAATTGAAATTAAATGAAATGAAATGAAAAATTATATTTATATAGCGCGTACATACCCAAAGGCCTCGCAGCGCTTCAACTGATTAATGTGGCGAGAGCCGTGATAGTTAACACGCTTTGACAAACAGGTGGGTTTTCAACGCTTTCCTGAAAACCATCCGGTCACTAATCTCCCGCATATTCGGCGGGAGCGAGTTCCACATCTTCGCCGCCATGTGTGAAAAAGCCCGGCCTCCCCAACGAGCTTTATTGATTTTAGTTGTGGTGGCTAGATGCAGGACGCTGGAGCGGAGGGTTCTCGATGGAGTGTAAGGTACAACCAAAGAGCGCAAGATAACTGGGCCTGTTCGGTGAAATGCTTTGTAAACAATGCACATGGCTTTGAAGTGTGTTCTAGCAGGTATTGGAAGCCAATGGAGTTCTTTTAGGGCCTTCCTTGCTGACTGCCAGCGGGGGATGTTAAACAAAAGTCGGGCAGCACAGTTTTGTATGACTTGGAGTCTGTTGATCACTGCTACCGGGGCTCCTAGGTATAACGCATTTCCATAATCCAGGCGAGAGAGTACCAAGGCCTGAACCATGATTCTACTCGCCTGGAAAGGAAGCAATGGGAGGATCTTCCGGAGCATTCTCATCAGTCCGACACAGGTGGAGGCAGTTTTGCCGCCATTCCGGCGAGCCCGGAGGCCACGCCCCTTTTTCAGAGGCCACGCCCCCGTCACCGCCCTACCTATCCATAAATCATGTGCATCTTCCGGACGCGCAGCTGAAGGTAAGCCCGTCTGCGCCCGTCCGCGGCCGACCGGGCCTAGGGGCTCTCCACCATGCCCAGATTGTTCAATACTCTCCTGCACAGCTCTACAACCTCCAAGGCCCGTGGCCTTTGGATGACCCTGTGATTTCGTACATCGGCAGACTGGGATTGACGGCTTTGTGCCCTCTCCCTTCTCTCCCGTCCTTACCCTCCCTTCCCCCTCTCCCCCCTGGTCCACCTCCCATCCCCCCTGCCCCTCCTGTGCCTACTACCCTATCCATTTATTATCTTAACACAGGTCAGCAGTTAAGCACTGTCACAAACTTTTCGTCTTATTGGACTCGCACAAACCAGATCTCCTATTTCTTACAGAGACTTGGTTTTGTGACAACTCCCTTCCTTCTTTGTTAGCTGCCCTTCCTGCCGCATACTATGCTCTGCGCGCCGACGACCCTCCGGCAAATCGGGAGGCGGCGGCGCTCTGATCGCCCGTAGAGAACTCTCCTTTCAGCCTTTAACCTTTTCCTCCATTGGATCATCAGACTTTTTAGTTGTCCGCTCACTGTCTTTTAGAGTCCCACTTACCTGCTTGCTTATGTACCGTCCCCCCCAACCCTCTCAACTTTTTCTCCCCGGTTTCCAAGATCTAGTGGTCACTTTAGCGGTCAACAACTCCTCCATTTTGGTATTAGGAGATTTTAACTTTTGGCCCTTCGACCCCGCAGAATGCTCGACCTCTAAAGAATTCTCGGATACCCTTCGCTCCCTCAACTTTGACTCCCACGTTCACTCCCCCACCCACATTCAGGGCCACATCCTTGATCAGATTTGGTCCCTCAACTGTCCTATAGCCTCCTTGTCTATCTCCCCCTGCACCTGGTCCGATCACTTCTTGATGTCCTTTTCCCTACACCTTAGCCCAGTCACTAAGCCCTCTCTTCCCAAAAACATCTGGGCACGCTCTTGGAGCCAGGTGGATGTGGCCGCTCTTTCCGCCACACTCTCCGCATCCAGTCCGGATCTACACGGTTTGTCATCTTCCGCACAAGCCGACTCTATTAACTCCTGGCTCCTGTCAGGCTGCGACTCTGTCGCCCCCCTCAGGCGGGTGTCCTCCAGACGTCTGAACGACGCAAACCGTTGGTTCAATGAGGAACTCAAGGCCCTAAAACTCACTGTGCGCCATGCCGAGAGGGCCTGGAGGCGAGACTACTGCCCCAACCTCAAAACCCAGTATACCATCCTCCTGTCCCAATATAAAAAATCTATTTTGGCTACAGAGACTGCCTACTTCTCCTCAAAAATTCTGGCTGCCGAAAATCAGCCTAGAGAAATTTTTTCCATTGTTCACGACCTTGCCTACTCCGACAGAGCCACCCTTAAACCCTCTCCTTTCCAGGATTTATGCGACTCTCTTAACACTTATTTCCTGGATAACATCTCAAACATCAAAGCAAACATCCCCCCCTTCCTTTGTCGACCCCCAGTGTCCGTCAGTCGGGGCACGCCTTGACTCCTTCCTCCTTTTGACAGAGGAGGCTTTTTCTCTACCTCCTCCCTATGGTCAAATCAGGCTCACCTCTGGACCCCTGCCCTGCCCACATCCTTAGGCACATCTACTCGGTTTGTGTGCAGCCCCCTCTCAAATTTCTCAACAGCTCACTGTCCCAGGGCATTGTTATTCAACCTCTAAAAACGGCCACCATTGTTCCTATCCTTAAAAAACCGGGCGCTGACCCCTCCGCTCTTGTCAACTACCCCCCCATCTCATTATTGCCCTTTCTGGGGAAAGTACTGGAGCGCCATGTTACCAGAGCGCTCAGTACCTTTGTGGAGGAGAACGGGGTGTTAGCCCCCCGTCAGGCTGGGTTCCGCCCCGCACACTCCACGGAGTCCGTGGTGCTATCGGTCCTCGACAACCTCAGAGAGGGCATGGACACTAACCACCCCCAGGCCCTGGTCCTCCTCGACCTCTCCGCCGCTTTTGACACGGTTGATTATTCCATCCTACTCTCTCGTGTCAGAGCGGCGGGGATTGGAGGCTCGGCCTTGGTCTGGCTGTCCTCCTTTCTGAGGGACCGCACCCAGGCAGTGCGCCTGGGCGATTTCTCGGCGGACTTCCGGAAAGTACAATGCGGGGTCCCCCAGGGTTCCTCCCTCTCCCCTCTTTTATTTAATTTGTACATTGCCCCTCTCATTTTCGCTCTCCAGCAAATGGAGGTCTCCGTCTACAGCTACGCGGATGACCTGCAGCTTATTTTTACTTTGTCCCCATCCCCTGAGTCCATGGTGAAGTTCCAGTCTGTTATGATCTTTATCCGGGACTGGATGAATTACAACCACCTGAAGTTAAATCCAGACAAAACTGAGCTGGTTCTGACAGGTGGTTGCTCCAGTCCCTGGACCTCTCTCTTCTGGCCCCCCTCCCTAGGTCCCCCCCTCTCCTTCTTCCCCTGTGAGAACTCTGGGGATAAAGTTGAATGACCAACTCACTCTGCACTCCCAGGTCAGTTTTGTGGCGTCCTCTTCCTTTCTTTCACTCCGCACCATCCGTAAAGTTTCCCATTTCTTTCCTTTCTCTGCCCTAAAACTCATTGTCCTGGCGATGGTAATCTCCCGCCTAGACTATGGCAAAGCTCTATATTGTGGCATGCCCGCTTACAGTATGCGGCGATTACAGCTGGTCCAAAACCAGGCTGCCCGCCTGGTCTACTACCTGGCCAAATTCCACCATGTCACTCCGCTCTTCAAGTCCTTGCACTGGCTCCCTCTTCAAGAACGAGCTCAGTTCAAGATTGGATGTATCACCTTTCAGGCCCGGGTCGGCGCAGCCCTGCCTTCATCTCCTCGGAAATCAAAGCCTACGCCCCCGTCAGGGAACTACGTTCATCCTCCCAACATCTGTTGACAGTTCCCCGCTTTAGGCGTAAAAAGTGGGGGGGCACGAAATTTTCCACACTTGCCCCTGCCTTCTGGAACTCTCTCTCCGCCCACCTTAGATCTTCCACTCAATATTCGCACTTCCGAAAGGCGCTCAAAACCTTCCTTTTCTCACAAGCCTTCCCATTATAACTGTCCTATTCTCCCCCTCCTCCCCGATCTTCTTACCCTTTCGGGTTCAGTACTTCACAGCGCCATGAAACCGCCAGGTGTACGTGCGCTCTATAAATGTTTTAAACTCAAACTCAAACTCTATACCTGCATCAGCCTAACACCATCAGCTCTACTCCGGAACAAATCAAGCCTTAGCCAGTGTTTTGGAACCTTGCTTCCCTGCTTTTGGACCTAGTTAAGGATCTTTTGGCTATTCCTATGACATAATATCTCGTTCTGGTGTTTGTTTATGTTGGGCCTGGCCCTTTCTGCAGGGTTATCCCCACATTTTTTGCCTTCCTCCTCCTATTTGTCTAACCCTCTTTTTACTGGCTTTAGGTTTCTGGGCACTTTACGACTGCTAACCAGTGCTAATGTCTGTATGCTCCATACTTTAAACATGGTAACATTGGATTATCTACAATTGGCAAATTTAATTTACTTTTAAGTTCCTAGTAAAATGAAGTATGAGTGCCCGGGGCCAGTAAATGAAATGCTATTAGTGGGCCTCCAGCACTGATTGTGCCACCCACTCAGTAGCCCTTTAAACATGGCTCAGGTGTGCCACTGCAGGGCCTGTGTGTACAGTTTTTTGTGTTAAAATTGTTTATGAAGAAAAGTTTATATAAATCACAAATGCAGATGCAGAGGAAAAAAATAAACTGCAGTTTCGACCAGGCAAGTTAAACTACTTGCCAACCCCTTTTATTACATGTAAGACACCCCTAAGGTAGGCCCTAGGCTGCCCAAAGGATAGGGTGCAGTGTAAGTTAAAAGGTAGGACATGTACTTTAGAATTTTGCATGTCCAGGTAGTGAAAAACTACTACATTTGTTTTTCACTACTGCAAGGCCTATCTCTCCCGTAGGTTAACATGGGAATGGCCTTAAAACATCTTTTAAGTGTAACTTCCCATTGAGAGCAGATAGGATAACTGCAAGGCCTATCTCTCCCATAGGTTAACATGGGAATTGCCTTAAAATATCTTTTAAGTCTAACTTCCCATTGGGAGCAGATAGAAAACTGTAGTTTGGGGTCTCTGAACTTACACTTTAAAAACACACCTTTTAGTAAAGTTGGTTTTTAAATTGCAGGTCTGAAAATTACACTTTTAGAAAGCTGGCATTTTCTCACTTTAACCATTCTGTGCCTCTGCCTGTCTCTAAATACACGTTCAGGTTAGTGTGACAGCTATGCTTTGTGCATTATCTCTAGACAGACACACAAAGGGCCCGATTCACAGAATGAACTTAAGACTAAATCCTAAACTTACTACAATTTGGTATTCACAGAAAGCACTTACTACTTTCGGGATTCATAGAATGAACTTACTACTTTCGGGATTCACCGAATGAACTTACTACTGTTCGGGATTCACAGAATAGACTTACGACTACTAACTTTACGTCTGCCGCAATTTCCGCCACCGGGCCGGATTTTACGGCACTTTGGCAGACTTTACGGCAAATCCTCGTAGACTCCGATTACGGGCCGTAAATTACGATTACGCGCCGTAAATTACGATTACTGGCCGTAAATTACGATTACGGGCCGTAAATTACGAATACAGGCCGTTGGTCATGTTAGCAAGGGGAAACACCTGGCCAGTCCACCCATCCCCCTGCATGGATCAGTTGACACACAGCAGCCAATCCCAGCCAACATCTGCATTTTGCCATGGTGTATGCTGCCACTGCCTACCATCCCCCACCACGCTCCAGCTGAAGCTAATTAACACTAATTGACCAGTACCACAAAACACATAAAAGCAGCACACAGTGAAGGAACAGGTTTGGACACAGAGAGACTGTTATTACAACGCTTCCAGTGCCAGAGAACATGGAGATGAGAAGGAAAAAAAATTTCACAGCAGAGGAGACCACCATGCTAGTGGAATACATAGTAAGGCACCACAATCGCCTATATGGGCTACCACCATATTGCACCAGTGGGGCACAGAAGCAAGAACCATGGCAGCAGATAGCCACTGCTGTCTCAGCCCTGGGGGTGGAGAGGTGAACTATACAGGACATTAAAAAAAAGTGGCAGGACGAAAAGCAGAGGGTCAAGGAAAAATATTCCCGGATAGAACTGCGCAGAATCCTCCCTGCTGCATGCCCTGGACCCCGCATCCAGCTTGCCCCACTGGAGGAGGATATCCTGACAACAATACACCCCCACTTGGTCCATGGGCTGCCTGTCAGTGACGTCCATAAAGAATTAATGTACTAGTGACAGACGTCATTAGACCCTCTCCGCACTACCTGTGGCAGGAATCCAACTGCCTGTTGTAATCTGCAATAAGACCTATTAATCAAGATTCCAAAGTAATTTAGTTTGCTTCGTGATTTTCTTTTAATTTTTTGCTTTTTCCAAAGTTTATGCTTTTGCATGTGTCCATAAAAAGTATTTTCATGTTGCTTTTTTCCAAAAATCATTTACTCTCTGATTTCGTAAACACACATGAATTACGAAGTGAAATAAAAGGTTATCATGTCCCAATGCATTTCGGGATAAATCCCTTCGTCAGGGGTACTGAAAAAAATAATAATTACATGAATATGCTTACCATATGATCAACAGCACACGAAAATAGTAAACAATAGGTTCACAGTTTATTATGTTGAGAAACATTGGCAATTGACACTGTGTTACATAAATGTGCTTCTGTCTGTAAATGACATCATGTTACTTTATAACCTGGAGATACATAAAATTTATACATTGTTGCATTTTTGCAATGAACACCTGTCTTTTTCATGATTTAGAACTGTATTCATAGCATATACCACACTGGAAAAAACTCAGGGTTGTTAACAGTACTGTGATGGATGATTCTAACTCTGTTAGAAAACTTACCATCTGAATTATGCTGCTTTAAGAAGTTTGCATACAGGTTCTGTGGTCGACGGAAGGTTCAAAGAAGAAAAGGGACTTTTAAAGAATAAAAAAGTACTTAGATTTGTGAAACGTTCTATAGTTTGCCCGTGCAAAATGACTAAACGTAACTACTGGCTCCTACCATCTAAGAGAAACCCGCTTTGTTATTGATGCGCGAAAGAGAAGAAGAGAAAAAAAAAAAAAAAGACCAACAAATACATCTGCTGAAGTGGCACTAGTATCTGTATGAAAAACGGAAAGAATACGTTTGAATTGATGATTCTGAAAGAAGAACTTTGCGAAACTGGTGATAATCGTGACTGGGTACCTGTGTAAATGGATTACCGGGTACTGTGGTCCAATGCGGGGTCTCTATACCTAGGGTGATAATGAAAAAGATATCTTCAAAGGACGATTTACAACTGTCTAAGGTCGGTGAAGTAGAAAACTAACTAAAATACCTGGACTGCAGGAGTACACATCTGTGAAATCGGCGTCTGGGTCGTGCGAACACGGTCCGTGTTCCTTCGCGGTGTTGCCGGCGTTCGGAACTGTGGAAATTAAAGACGGACTGCGGAAGTAACTGGTTACTGTGCGACGATAAACATGGGAAAGTTACTGCAGAAACGAGTGCAGTATAAAACATAGAAATTTCGCAAAGTCGCCCACGTAATGCTTGTGAATAGACTGATGCTAAATTAAAAGTAGTTGTAAAAAGATATATACACCTTGGTATGGATGGAATATGTAAACATGAAAGAAAGACTGCTGTAACGGGTCAAGTGCAAAGCACTGAATATCCGAGAAGTGGCCTGCGTAGTACCATTTAGAAAACCTGTACTAGGTTCAAGTTGGTATTATGAGTATTTTGAAAACACGGGTTTATACATGAATGGATGAATCATGGGCTAAAAAAATACTATGGTGTATGACTAGAGCTAGTGGATAATGAAAATGATAAAAACAGGACGGATGGCCTAATAATACTGGCTGACTATGGTTTGCTAGTGAAAGAATGTGATATATATTTGGTGTGAATGCTTTAATTTTATGGAAAACTGTCTGAAGATCTGGAACATATTTCTTAATAAAATGTTGTCTGTTATTTAAACCTCGTGAGGATTAGAGTTCAGAAGATTAGAAAAGATGATGTGTATATCTGTAGATAAATGCCGGTGTGAATAGCAATTCAACACTTTAACAATACAATAAAGATTTATGGCTTAGCAAATTTTCTCCATACGGAGTGAGTCCCATTTACTACAAATTTCCAAAGATATGAATTACAAGAAACAGGACATATCTATTTTATCATTAAGACCTTTTGGTGTTTGAGTCTGTAGAAAGTCTATCCACCAAATTTCTCTTTGCGAGAGCCAAGATTCATTGTTACGGTCTGGTTTGATTTGTATCTGCTCCAGGACTTGAAATCTTAGTTGCGGAATTGTATGTTTCATCTCTGTCCAATGAGTTACTAGACTGGATGTCAGGCTTTTGTTCCGTATTCTGCTCTTGTGTTCTGTGATCCTGACTTTTATCTTTCGCTCAGTTTTCCCTATGTATAATTTTCCACAAAGGGCATTTTATGCTGTACATAACATGCATTGAGTTGCAGTTCGTTTGTTGTCTGAGAGTGATTCTTTTGCCAGTTTGAGGATGTTGTATGTATGGTCCTTCCATTACATTGTTACAGTCAGTACAATTATAACATTTTTTCATGCCTTTAGTGGATCCTGTAGATCCTGTGTCTTTCTTGGTGCGAGTCACAATTTCGTGTAAGTTGAGGTGTCTAGTATGGGCAAACACAGGTTTATTGGCGAAAATGCCATGAAAATCTTCCTCTTTTTGCAATAGTTCCCACCTAGAGTTGATAATACTTTTGATCAGATTGGTTTGTGAGGAATATTTGGTCACAAGCACTTGTCGTTCCATTTTAGGTTTAGTTTTGGTTTGTAACAATTGTTCTCTTTGGATTTCTCTGATTTTGTTTTCTGCTGTTTGTATCACTTCGTCCGGATATCCTTTTGCTTCAAATCTCTTCCATTTCTAAAGCTGGTGTGGTGGATGTAATTCTTTTGCAACGTATGAGTTGCGAGTATGGTAGGTTTCACAAAAGATTCCTTGGGTGAAAACTGTTGTAGGACAAGGTATTATTTCTGTCTGTAGGTTTATGGTAGACAAAAGTTTCTATTGTCTTCTTTTGCAATTGGACTAATACATCTAAATATGGTATTTCATGTTTGTTGATAGAAAAAGTAAATTGTATTCTTGAGTTTCTTTGGTTGAGTTCTGTGATTTTTTCAATCAATAGAGTTTCTGGTCCTTTCCATAATAGGAAGATGTCATCTATGAACCGTTTATAGAAAATGGTGTGTGTTTTCCAGATGTTTTCAGTTAGGATAAAATCGTTCTCAAATTTGGCCATAAACGTGTTGGCAAAGGATGGGGCTCCTGAAAAACCCATTGAGGTACCGCTGATTTGCAAGTAATACTCATTGTTCCATTTGAAGTAAGAATGTTGTAAACAAAATTGGAGAAGTTCAAGGATGAATACTTTGTTAGCTTTCAAGTTGGATAATTGTAACAGTGCCCATTCACAAGCTTCCAAACCTTCGGCTAGAGGAATCGAGGTGTAAAAAGATGTTACATCGATGGTACATAGTAGGATGTTGTCATCATCTATTGTTGTTTCACCTAGTGATTGAAGAAAATGGCTTGTGTCTTTTATGTAGGATTTCCATCCTTGTACAAAAATCTGCAAAAATTCATCAATGTATACTCCCTGGGGTTCAAACACTGACCCACAGCCGCTGACTATGGGTCTCATTGGTGGATCCGTGGCATTTTTATGGATCTTTGGGAACATATAAAGTTCCGGGCAATGAGGATGTTTGACAGTTAAATATTTTTTAGTGTTCTCATTGATCCATTCCATTTCTAGTGCTCTGTTTAGGATTCCTTCCAATGTTTTGGGGATTTCTTGTATGGGATTCTGTGAAAGTTTTAAGTAGGTAGTTTCGTCATGAATGTGGTTTTCTACTTTGGTATTGTAAAAAGAAGTGTCCATGATGATTAAAGCTCCGCCTTTGTCTGCTCTCTTTAATGTGATGGTGAAATACTCTGCCAGCTTTTTAAGTATGTCAATTTCATGTTTATTCAAGTTCGTTCTGCGATGATGATGCCAATTGATTTGTTGTAGGTCCTGTTTAACCAAGATTTCAAACATGTCCAGAACTTTATGTGATATTGGTGCCATATATGTACTTTGTTCTTTGAATTCTTTGTACTCCATTTCCACTCTTGGTTGTGCGAATTCTGGCATTGTTGGTACTATGTTCTCAAAAAAGTGTCTTAGTCTTAAAACCCTCATGAATTTAAAGAAAGCTATTTCAGTTTCTAATTTGGTGCCTTGGTAAATTGGTACAAATCATGTGCCTTTTTCTAAAACATTAAGCTGTTGTTTATTCAATTTTTTGGATGATATGTTTATTGCTAAACTCTGTTTTTGCTTCCCAAGTTCTGACTGATTGTGTCCTTTTCCCCGCCGGGTCTTACGTTTCCTGATGTTTGCGGGGGCTTTCCTGTTGAGGGACCCTTTTCTAAAAAACTCTGCTGTTCAGGTGTGGTGCTTGTTGAAGCTAGTTCAGTTTGAATTGTGTTTCCAGGGGCTGTTGTAGCTAACGGTTGACGAGTTGTGGATAAATCCTTATCTGAAACTACACTTTCCTGAGAGGATGATACAAATTTTGGTGGTGGTTTTCTCCTGGCATACACTTCTGCCCAAGTGCAAACTTCATTAAGTTTGTAATCTATTCTATCTCTCTTGAACTTTCGTAGTTTCATTTCTTGTGTATCCTTTTCATATTTGTCTAGTTTATCATTTAAATCTTTTAAAGTAGCCGATAGTTCATCCTGTTCCATTTGTTTTGAAATTTCTTGCTTTAGAACATCAATCTCTTCCTCTAACTCCTTGATAGTTTTTGCTAATTCTTCAACCAAAAGTAATATCAGATCCAAGGAGCATTTATTTAATATAGAATACCATTTGTCCATGAAATGTTTGTTGTATTGAAATTTGTAAAGCATGGGTTTGATTGAAAGCCTTAATCCACGAGAAATCCTTTGAACTTCATGATATTGTATTAAAGTTGAAGCGTGAAGTTTTTGGTTAAGTACTCTCCTTGAAATAAATTCCAGTTGTCTCAATGTTTGGGTCAGTGACGTCCGCCACGTGGTACCAGGTAAGTGGAATGAAAAGAAAATGTGCATGAAGAGATTGTCTGTGTTACACTGTTATAGTGTATTTCAAAAGACAGTGGTCCCTAGTAGTTCAGGGATTTAGGCAGAATTGATAGACATACACTCAATAGTCAGTATGACCTTTGTCCAGCAGGACAGGTTTTTATTTTAAGAGATTTTGAAAACATAAAAGGATTTTTTTACAAGGTGGGTACAGCCAGTAACCCACAGGGGACAAGACAAAACAGGGGGGTAAACTTGACGCAAACAAAGGCGGTCTGTGCTAGTATCTCAGTGAACAGACATTGGTAAAGTACAAAGCATCATTGTGAGCAATTTTCATTTGTAGGGTACATATGATGCTACTATGTCGACGGCGTTTCGATGCCTACACACAGATACATGGCATCATCTTCAGGACAAAAAGTTAATTTGTTTGTCTTGAAAGCATAACAGTTTGTAGGGCCAATGTTATGGTCCACAGAGTAGTCTGTTAAGCAGTACCGATGCTTTTTAGAATCAAAGCAAGTAGGGAAAATGAAGCGATCCCCGCCGACCTGTATCCTGCATTGACAAGGAGCAGCCAAACCAGGAATGAGACACGATCGGTCCGGTCTCGTATGTAGAGGCTCCCTTGCCCTGGTTTGGATACTATTGTGCTCCTAAACGCTTTGTTTGCATCAAGTTTACCCCCCTGTTTTGTCTTGTCCCCTGTGGGTTACTGGCTGTACCCACCTTGTAAAAAAATCCTTTTATGTTTTCAAAATCTCTTAAAATAAAAACCTGTCCTGCTGGACAAAGGTCATACTGACTATTGAGTGTATGTCCATCAATTCTGCCTAAATCCCTGAACTACTAGGGACCACTGTCTTTTGAAATACGTAACTGCCCAAGGTCCCTAGTGATATTCCTTTGGGTTTCACTTGTTCTTTGAAAAAAACACTGTTATAGTGATCATGGAAATTGTCCTAAGTGCATATATATATATATGGTTAGTCAGAGACTCATGTGTCACCCACTACGTAGCACCACAAGTCCCAGAATCCTTTGCATCAGAAAAGGCTAATACCCCCCCACCCAATTAAAAACGTGTGCACAGTACTGATGCCATACATACACAACCCAGCTAATTCAATAACTGTACATATTGACAGAAAATGTGCAATGACAAATGGAAATTTTAAATTAAGTTAAATAAATAAATTAGCTAAAGACAAACATTAGCAGGGAAGCGCCAGTACCAATGTGACATGTGACCAATTCAACCCTTGCGCAAACACTGATGCGTTGTGTACATATGGTGGTGCACTGTGGTGCAGGGATAGACAGATGTGTGTTGAATCTGATGGTGTCTAGGGGGGGCTTTGCCGAAGTTGTGTCGCAAGAGCGTTGCAACTCCAACAATATCCATGCACTGCCCATACCTAACGTGCTGTGCCACTCCTTACGTCTGCCTCAAGCAGGCGTAAGGTTGCGTCGCAGCAGCCTCTGGTAAGTGATACTGTGAAATCATGTAGATCAGTGTTTCCCAAACTGTGCTCCGCGGACCCCCAGGGGTCCGTAACACATTTCCAGGGGGTCCGTAGGCAACAGTTTGAAAAGCACAGAAACTTTCTTGTATAATTAGCAGCTTTCCAGCAACAATAAAAGTGTCAAGAGAATGCCAGTGATTAATGTACCTGCTGGAGCATGAGGAGAATGTTGTTCAGTGGCAGCTGTAATTTAACTAATGTAGCACAGAGAGTAAATGTCCGTGACCAGTGAGGGACAGCAGTACTTGTACTGCTAGATGTCTCGGCAGCTTTCGACACGGTCGACCACAAGATCTTGGTGGACCGTGTCGGAAGGATGGGCATTCACCACACCGCGAGAAACTTGCTCTCCTCCTTCCTGGCCGATAGAACGCAGGCGGTCACACTGGGGCCATACCAATCGGCCAAGCTGTCACTACCGTGTGGAGTTCCTCAAGGCTCATCCCTTAGTCCGACACTATTTAACATCTATGTGTCGGTCCTTGCTTGTGTGATCAAAGCATATGGGATGAGCCTAACCTCCTATGCGGATAACACGCAGCTGGTGTTGGCCATTAAAGGTGATGGGCTGGAGGTGGCAGAGCGCTTCCAAAATGGAATGATGGCCATTGGAGAGTGGATGGCAGGTAACTGCCTGAAGCTCAACTCCGATAAAACGGAGGTGGTCATCTTTGGAACCCTCTCCCCGACTTGGTCTGCATCCTGGTGGCCTCCAGCCTTCGGCACCCCTCCTAGCCCGACCCCTAAGGTCAGGAATTTGGGAGTAACCTTTGATGATCATCTCAACTTCATGGCACATGCGAGCAAAGTAGCGGCTACAGCCCATCATAAACTTAGAATGATAAGGAAAATCATCCCTTTTCTAACTGATGCAGCGGCTAAAACATTGGTCAGTTTTTTAGTTCTATCATCCCTAGACTACTGCAATGCACTTTTTCTAAATGCTCAAGCCAGGGTAACTAAAAAGTTGCAGACAATACAGAATGCAGCAGCACGTCTGCTGGCTAGAACACCTAAGTTTGCACCCATTTCCGATACTATAAGGACATACCACTGGCTGACGATCCAAAATAGGATCAAGTTTAAATCACTCTGCATAGTCTACAAGGCACTCCACGATCAAGGACCACGCCCCCTTAAGGACCAGCTTATACCCTATACACCAGCCAGACAGCTTTGATCCACAACCCTCAACCAATTAGTGGTTCCACGCTCCAAAACGGTCTCCTGGGGTGACCGCCGCTTCTCAGTTGCGGCTCCTAAGGTATGGAATACCCTGCCTCAACACATCAGAACCAGCCCCTCACTTCTGCAGTTCCGGAAGAGATTAAAAACCTGGCTCTTTAACCAGTGACATTGCCCAACTATCCTCCGTAGTCATCAATACCTTGGGGAAAGATAGCTGAATAGTCTAGCGCCGAGACGCCCACGGGTATTCGTTCGTGCTCAATAAATGTCAGAAATAAATAAATAAATACTGCAAAGAACCTATAAAATGCATCTTAAAAAGCAGTATTGTATGTACCTAGGTTGGTGGTTACTGCTTTTGTCACAGAGATTCTTTTGTTACTGTGCACTTCATGAGTGACAATCGTAATCTAGCAGAGGGACCCATAAACTGTCATCAAAGAGCTGCCTGCAAACTGCATGGTACCAGTTAGTAACTTAAATTTTCTCCCAGTTATTAATTATCCTGATGCTGCTCAAAAGAAATATTTGGGTGGAAAAACATTTTGTATGCTAAAGTCAATGCTAGCCACTGTGTCATGTTCTGAATCCTGAGTTTGTGCTTTTCCAGACGAAGCACTCTTTAAACATTTTATATACACACTGATTTACATGTACGATTCAATGTCTCTATATGTGTGTGATGTAAAGTGCTCTGACATTCTACATTGGTATGAAAGATGCTATAAAACAAATGAAAAACATTTGACAGAGGGCCTATTACTTCAATATAAAACACTAAGGGCCAGAGGTACGATCGGTTTTAATATGCGCAAACGGGTTCGCTAACCCGTTTGCGCATGCAAAAACCTATTGGGCCATGTACATAGCCGATTTCGCGAGTTGTAATTTGTTTGCAACTCTCTAAATCGGTTTTGCAACTTGCTATTTGGAAGCGGCATTCCCTTCCAAATAGCGAGTCTCAAAACCATGTACAAATGTTTGTGGCCGCAAAACAGTCACAATTACCACCTACTTCAAGTAGATGGTAATGCATTCGCAAAGGGGAAGGGGTCGCCAGGGGACCCCTTCCCCTTTGCAAATGCATGCAAACTTATTTTTTAAGGGCAGGCTGTGGTCCCAGGGACCTCTGCCTCCCCTTAGAAAATGTAAAGACAACTTTTTATTTTCTTAAATGCATTGTAAACAGGCAGCATTTTCTTTTCAAAACTCTTTATTTAAAAGCTGTCTCCGACATGGTGGCCTGCAGAGCCCAGCAGGCCACCATACCTGGGAGGGCTGGCATTCCCAATGGGCTTGCAAATTGCAAGAGGCTCAATAATATTAATGAACCTCGCAATTTGCGACCTCATTGGGAATCCCAGACAGTGTTAAACACACTGTTGTACATTTCATTTAGCGACTCGCAATTTGCCACTCGAAATGTGTCGCAAATTGCGAGGCGCTAAATTAAATGGTCGCACATCTTGCCCCAAAATCCTTAGTACTTTGAGTATTTGTTTTGTGCATTTTTCTCAAATTACTGTTAAAATGATTGAAATTTAACTCATAAAAATTGCATGGGGGACCCCGGCTTCCAGTGGTAACTCAATGGGGGTCCTGAGGAGTCAAATGTTTGGGAACCACTGATGTAGATTACACTGACTCACTTGGACGCGGCATATTCCAAAGGAGTGCACACCCTGCCTACCTCCAAGCTGACGTTGCGCAGGGCCTCACAACATGACGATTCACCATAGTAGCGTCACGTTGCGAATAATCCTAAATGTGTTGTCTATTGTACACCACTGTTGTGTCACAGAAGTGATGCAACAACAGTGTAAATATTTTTTCCCAGGGGCTTGTAAACCTGCCACAAAAGTCTCCAAAAAGTACATCACCCTGTGCCGGCCTAAATCACAAAGCAGATGGTGAGAGTATCCTCTGATGTGAATATGTCCAACACCTATCCTGTTGTCCAATTTCCAATCTGCCACGCCATTACATCCCCAACACACCACTGCTCCTACCGGCCCCGTCTGTGGCAGTTCCACGCAATACTGTTATCACACAGAAGATATGGGCAAATCCTCGAAACGTTACACAAGCACATTTCCCATTTGTCTACTTTTCTCTCTTCTCACCCATTGACACATCCAGCCAGAGCACCGACAACTTCAGTAGCAGAGGTCACCGCATCGCATAGGAGGAATCGGCAACGTACCGATGAAGGCATGTCAACCACACTAACTGGTAAGTCAAAGTGGACAGGAGATGGTCAAAATGCATACATCGTCAGAAGACAACAGAGGGACAAATAGTGCCCAGCTATGTAAGACAACCATTTATGCTACACTTGCTGCATTACAATTGGAGATGTCAATGGACATTCACCTTTAACATATGACATTTGTGAACAGCGAAAGACAAATTATAAAATGTCTTGCCCCATCATACCTTTGTAAATGTGGTACAAAACATGTATTACACCAACAGACCCAGAACGGGGAAAGCAATCCTGTAATCGAGGGCCACAACAAGTCAAAAGGGTGTACACACCATATTGTAATAGTGTTTGTAGACCTAATCAAGAAGTAACATTTGCACCGATACGGAAATGAAGACCAAACGGGGGGGGGGTTTCAGTCTCTGTAGTATTGACAATGCATACAATGTCCAACGTCTAATCTTTCATACATACTTTGTTCAGCACAGTCCACACAGCTGATCATGTACTGCGTTGATTGGATGGATAACATCAACAAAACACGATAGTGGACTTTACCTCTGGATTCGTAGGCATGTCATTGTGATATAGGTAGCATCAAGGTAGTGGGCCCAATCTAAGTTATATGTGGGATCACTCATTACATAATGTATGACACACTTCTGCAACAGTGGTGACCATGACTGCTTGTGCCCGTCCTGTTATAGGAATCCAATGCATCACATGTGGCAGCAGGATTATAAAGTTGCCAAACAAACTTATCATTGTAGGTCCAATGCGGTCCTCCCATAACCCCAGATGCCCACTGACTTGTGCTACTAGGTTGGACTTCACATCTGTCGAGGGACCACAGACTGCTCCGGTGCTGGGCCACGGTAAGTCAAGCTTGCTGAATGCTTATAAATTGTGCCTTTCACCTCCACCGTATGTGTTGTACAACACTGTTATCCTGCATCACAATATGCTCACATAGGGCATTTGAACACATGGCCGATCAGACCCTGGTGGCAAATGAGATGCTGACACAAAATGTATGCCAAGTGTGTGCACAATGGACATACAATACAACAATGTGTCATAAGAAACGTCCACAACAGAACAGGCTTGCAAGTCAATGATATGCTAAATCCCTAGCAAAATTAACATGGTCAAATCAATATGAAATTGGCATGGCTGAGGCACACACTGGTGCCAGTTGTGTACCTGTGAGATGGGTGTAGGGGCTGCTAAGGTGATTCTTCATGCAGTTACACCTGCAAAATTATTTTGCTGAAGAGCAACAGGATAATCCAGTGCAGGTGCGCGGATTCAAAGCTTCTCACCTCATCTGCAATGTGTGATCTAAACCAAATGTTGTCTTTTGCTTGTCTCCCTTCTACCATATTCACATGTATAGGTGAGTGTATGAAATATGAGGTTTGAATGTCTTCTGCACACACAAGACACTATCTGTTGTCATGTAAGTAGTACCATGATGTTGGAAATGGAGCATGGGAACAGAGAACACTCAAAGGATGGACATTAGTAATCTGTGTTCTCTCATTCAATAATGAGTTGTGTGACCTCATGTGTAGGCCCCTGACAATTGCACATCTCACATATGAACTCCTTACTGACTTGTCAACAGACAACATTACACCCATGAAAATAGTCAGTCACAATGGTAAGGGTGAAATCAGTAACCTTCTCATACAAGTCCGTCAGTTGATGTGTCATCTTATTGATGTCAGTGCCGCATGGCTGTAAGCTTACAAATGCTGCTTGTGAGCAGGTGCCCAGATGTTAAGTCAATGAGCTACGCATGCTGCACAGCGTCCTTGATTATCCACAAATGGCTAATGAGAATGTAGTTTGTTCTCATAGCTACGATCTGTTGTACTAAAATATGGACATGTATTTCTCATCACAGGTGCTGACAGGATGAGACCACTGCAGCGGACACCATTCCGGGGGATGCATGACATCCTGGCTGCAGCTGTAAAACTGTCACGCACCTGTCCCTCAGGTAAATCAGGCATGAGGAGTGTCAACAGCTTAGATTACAAAGCCATTACAGAGATTGAGATCCCCTTCTACATGGAATCAACAGTTGTTGATTACAAAGTGAAATACAGACCAGGAGTGACACATATGCATGTCTGTCATTTGGTGAGGCAGATTGTTGAAAATGTTGTTTCTACCCTCTACAGCTATGTCTACAACTACTATGGTGAGACAGGTGCAGCAGGATACACTAGGAGGGAACGCAAAGGGACAGAGAGTTGTGGCTGGAACTGGTGAGTTTGTTAGTATAATGTAGATCTCCGTGTAACACCTCAGGGCTATGGTGTGAGCGGCCATTTGTGGTGGTACCCAAACCAGATCACATGATCCTCATCTGCTGATGCAAGGTGCAGTAAATACAACCCTGGTGTTGTTGCACATGTAATACCTGGTCAATCACCAATACAGTTGCAACCTCTGTGTTTCAGATGATGCTGTGGGAGAGGCTGACAGACCGACAACCAGTGCTGGCTGACGGGAAATCCGAGGGGATAATCCCCTGATCCTCCAGGCAGCAATGTCGGCTGCAACTCATGCCCGAGAGGAGGAGGATCAAGATCAAGAGGACGTTGCCTTTGAGGAGGATGATGAGCACAATTTGTTTGACTCCAGGGATGACAATACTGATGTCTCCGCCTCACATCTTCTGACAAGCAACGCCCGTCTGCCTCCTCTCAAACCATCAATACCACAGCAAATATAAATACAGCCACGGCTACCACACATCCACTCACAGACATCACTCTCTCTTAGCCCTCACGTCCGGGACCGACATGGTGATTCCCCTCCCCACTCTTCCCTACGCAGTGAATCCCTGCAATTCTCTCCACCATCTGTGGGAAGTACCAGCCCTGTTGTGGACCAGGTATCCCCTTGGAACCCTTCTCCTGCCCACAGACTTCTACCTGCCAGCCCCCCTGTTTTTGGACCTGCTCATCTCATCCCTGGCAGACACCAGCAGAGGGGGCCTGCACATGACGATGGTGGCCTGGGAGCAGGACTTCTTCCGACAGCAGGCAGATGTGAGGCAAGATATTCGGGCCATAGGGGCTACCCTGTCTGACATTTCTGGGTCCCTGCAGGACATGGCCCAATTCCCTCAGGTGGTGGACAGGGTGGGCCACGCTTTGTATAGGATGGATAGCACTTGGCAGGAAATGTCTAGAAATATGAGAGACCTGATATCCATCCAAAGGGAAGAGAGTGCAAGATACCATGCCTTGGCCATGAAGATGATGGAGGGCATGGTGAGAGTGATCCAAAGTCTACCTTCACGGTCAATGCAGGGAGGGGAACAATCATGTCGGCCTGTAGGACAGCACATCCCCACACCTGTAACACAAACTGCACAGCACCACAGCCAAGGTACACAAACACACCCGCACCATGAACAGTCACTCCCACCACCCCCACTACCTGCCCGAAGACCACCAACCTCTGCACAGTCACTCCCACCACCCCCACTACCTGCCCAATCACCACCAACCTCTGCACAGTCACTCCCACCACCCCCACTACCTGCCCAAACACCACCAACCTCTGCACAGTCACTCCCACCACCCCACTACCTGCCCAAACACCACCAACCTCTGCACAGTCACTCCCACCACCCCCACTACCTGCCCAAACACCACCAACCTCTGCACAGTCACTCTCACCACCCCCACTACCTGCCCAGACACCACCAACCTCTGCACAGTCACTCCCACCACCCCCACTACCTGGCCAAAGACCACCAACCTCTGCACAGTCACTCCCACCACCCCCACTACCTGCCCAAACAACACCAACCTCTGCACAGTCACTTCAACCACCTGATCAACCAGCCCTTGTCCAGCCACAGACACCTAATGTGCAGACACCATCGGCACCTGCACCTCTTGATCAGCCTGGACAACACCCACAGACATGAAGGAGACAACCTCAACCTCACCCCTCACCGCGTTCCTCCCCACCACAATTGCGGAAACGCAAACATGACCGCCATTGAAATGGCTTATTTGTTTTGGGCTCCTTAGGAGTATTTTGACAATAAATATCTAATACAGCAATATCCTGTTGTGTACTATGTCTCTTCTGACGATGTAGGCATGTGTGTGAGACAGGTACAAGTGTAACACATCATAGCAACACGTTGTAGTGTACATAGCATATGACTTACTAAATATGTGTCTATATTTGGGAATAGACATTCAAAATGAAGTCAAACTAGTCAGACAAAGTACAATTCTGCAAAGTTATTTAGGTAGGAACACAAACAAACCGTCAGTTTGGAAGGGAGAAAGGAAAAAAAATGATGATCTTAATGCAGAAGGAGAAGGGAACTTGGATTTGGGTGGGGCAAAACAAATATAATATGTCAGGTAGCGTCATGGGAACCAGTCTATTCACAAGGGGAGAAAGAAATCTTCGTCCAAAACAATGTCTCAGTCCAACAGTCAAGTGTCTTTCTGGTCATCATCCAGGAGCACAATGTCTCTATCCTCAGGGTCGGACACATCCAGACGTCTGGCTGATGCAGGAACAGGCACCACACGGGAACGTGACACACGAGGAGTATGGGGGGAACCAGTGTGGGCCAACGGACAGGGGGACACATTGACGGTGGTATGGGAAGGCACTTGGGAGATGAAAGACGTAATGGCTGTGTTCAGGGACTGGACTTGGGTGCTGATGTTGTCCATAGATCGGACTAGGTGCGCTTGCATCGAGCGTATCTCCAGACACACCTGTAGCAAGATGCGAGCGGACATGTCAGGTTGACCCTCGACCATCTAACTCAAGTCCCCTGGCACAGCCACAGGAGGAACAGCACCGGCACTGGGGGGGGGGGGGACACACAGAAGGGACGTGGTGCCTCAGGTCCGGAGCGGATGGGTTTGGCTTGGCGGCTAAGAGGAGGGGGACAGGTATCAGGGGATTGAGCAGGAGCCCCCGATGGCATGGGGGACTCTAGAGGTACGGTGGGGCAGATGGCAGGCCCAGATTGAACGTTGGCCTGCCCTGGGGACACCTCTTTGTGACCCACTGGTGATGTACGTGTGGGTGAGGGGCTATCCCCCACATCATGGTCCGAGGTGTCCGGTCCTTCACCCCCCCCTTCAATGTCCACAGCCTCCACCCGGGACATAGTACCAGTGTCGTGTTCGTCTTCATCCCAGGTGGGTTAAACCCTCTGGCCTGCAGATGTTGATGGCCCCCCTCTTCCTCCTGCTCCTCCTCTCCTTCATCGCTGGTGGAAAGAGGGTTTAGCCGTCGCCGAACTGATGGTCTACTTCTCCGGACTTGTTCCTGCGGAACTCCTGTCTCATCAACCGTGCCTGCAGAAGTGTAAGCAAAATCTTGATGTGGTGGTTGTTCCATGCATGACGTTACACATACATAGAATAGCCTAGGTCCAAATTTGTTTATCTCTGATCACACTGTACAGTTATCAGGGGGCGATTTACAACTTCTGGCTCAGCTCCGCTAATCAGCAGAGGTGTGTCTGATGAGTTGCAACGCATCAGCCCACCCGTGCGTCACCCCTGATGGACCACATGTACAAAGCGGCACACCGTGGCGCTTGGGTGGGCAGATGTGTGATGCATCCCCGGTCAAAAAACTAATTGCACAGATCGCTGATCTAAAAAAAGAAATCTTGGATGATAAGGCCTTGACCAACGCTAAGGAGGCCCTAGAAAGGGCAGAGAAGGCCACAGCGGAATTCAACACAGTAACTCTAAATAAAAAATTGGAAAAA
Source organism: Lissotriton vulgaris (assembly GCF_964263255.1). Lineage (NCBI taxonomy): Eukaryota > Metazoa > Chordata > Amphibia > Caudata > Salamandridae > Lissotriton > Lissotriton vulgaris. The sequence goes on along the minus strand of NW_028252733.1, from coordinate 883,197 downwards.
CTAGCCAAGGACATCAAATCGTACGATAAGAAACAAACTTATCCCTACATCAGTGACGATTACTACGTCCAAGACGCCCAAGGATACTTTACAAATCGGAATCGTCAAACAGTCAGAAGGTTTACCACCTTCTCCAACTCCTCCTTTGGAAGCGGCCCTGAAAGTGAATCTGACAACACTAACCTAATCCCAAGGGGACAACAACAAGGGAACCACTATCAACAACAAGAACCGGTGTTACCACCAGGAGCAAATTACCCCGCAGGGGTTCAATATCAAGGTCCATCTTCATCGGCTTTTTTAGGAGATCCCTCCTGGAACAGCAGAGCCCCGAATTGGCGTCGACCATCCCGATGGAACCAGGGAGCAAACAACTGCAGAGGGAATACGAGAGTACACTTCAACCCCCAACCTCGTCAGAATCACGGCGAGATCAGCACCAGACAGAAAACGTACAAATGGTAGACGAAATTCCCACCATCTCTTCCTCGGAAACACATGAAATGGCAGAATCAGTAAATGAACAACCACTCCCAACTTCATCTACATCAACCCAAGAGCAACATCAGACAGAAAACCTACAGATGGTAGAAAATACTTCCATAAGGTCCTCCTCGGAAACGCTGGGACAAACCCCAAACTTGCCAGAAAATGCCGAGAGGATAGAAGGGATTCCCTCCACGTCTGCCACTGAAATACAGACAACCAACCTACATACCGATAGGAAAAATCTGATCATTAACATCTCGGACCACATGCTGACTAAATCAGAACAAGACATATTATCGAAGGGACTATCGTTTGTACCCACGACTCCACCCAATACCTTCAATGTAAAACTTGAATTGCAACAATTTTTCCGGAAGATTCGATTGAAATATTCTTCCACCAGAAAAAGGATGAATACATTAGAAAACCAGCAGCTACTAACTTTCGTCCAATATCCACATTCAATCCAGCAAACCACCTTATGAATGAAAGGATCTTAGCCTACGAAAAAATTGTGATGTCAGAGGTTATGAACGTACTAAAAGAATCCAAGTATATCAAACACAACATCACAAAAGAAGAGAGACGGGCTCTTATGACACTCAAAACCAACCAATATATTGTGATAAAAACAGCGGATGAAGGGGGAGCTGTAGTAATACAAAACAGAGAGAACTATATATCTGAAATACTGAGACAGCTGAACTGTGAAGATAGCTACACCAAAATACCAGGTGACCCCACAAAAGAGATTAGCAAACTTATAAAGAATCTGACCACGCAAGGGTTAGAAGATGGCTTCCTCACTGATCCAGAGTCACGTTTTCTGAACAAACTACATCCGAGAATTCCAACGATTTACACAATTCCCAAAATTCACAAAGACCTGACCAACCCACTGGGAAGACCCATCGTATCTGGATGTGGCTCAATACTTGAACCCATAAATCAATATCTAGTCAACTTTCTCCAACCGTTTGTTCTAAAAACCAAGTCATATCTCCGAGACACCATGCACACGATTCAAATATTCGAGAACCATCCGTTCAACAAACAAGAACAACTATTTGTCACGCTAGATGTTTGCTCTCTGTATACAAGCATCCCACAAAATGAAGCAATGGAAATAGTGAATAAAATACTGAATACCAGAGAAGCTCCACATTGGGTATCCACAGAATTCTTAATACAGCTTCTACAAATAGCAATGACCAAGAACTACTTTATGTTCCAAAATCAATTTTATGTCCAATGTAAGGAGGTAGCTATGGCGCGGGCTTTGCGCCTAGCCTAGCGAACCTCTACATGGATGATTTCGAGTGGAAGCACATCTACTCTGAAGAAAATCCATACTCCAACTGCATCACTAAATGGAACAGATATATAGATGACATCATAATGATCTGGAATGGTACTGAGTAACATCTAAATACTTTCTTGCTTTGGCTAAACGACCGCTCTACAGACATCAAATTCACAATGGCATGCAACAGAGGCGCGCTGCCTTTCCTAGACCTAACATTCGAGGTGGAAGATGACAAAATTGTAATGAATCTCTATAAAAAACCAACTGATCGCAACACATTGCTACAATATAATTCCCACCACCCCAGAAATCTTCGCGACAATCTACCATACGGACAATTTCTACGGATCCGTAGAAACTGCACCAAACGATGTGATTATTTCAAAGAAACAGACATTTTGCTCATGAAACTAAGAGACAGAGGATATCCCAAAGGCCTACTCAACAGAGCACGAAAGAGGGCATGGTATCGACCCAGAGAAACGCTACTAGAAGTGGTGGAAAAGCCTGATACAACTGAAAGATTGATCTGTGTAACAACCTTCAATACCAGGAGCCATGATATCAACAGAATAATTAAGAAATACTCGAATTTAGTAGGGCCAGAGATTGGAATTGAGGAAATACCCATGTGCACTTTCAAAAGGGCCAAAAACATTAAGGACCATGGGGTCTCCTCATTTTTGGATACACCTAACAACACGAACATCAGGAGCCAACTAGGAATGCCACCCATAACAGGACACCGTAGATGTGAAGCATGCAAAGCATGCAAATACACTAAGACTGTTAATTCTTTTATCCACAGAAATAAGACATACACAGTGAACAACTTCACAAACTGTAACAGCCAAAATCTCATCTATGTCATCAAATGCCCTTGTCAACTGTTATATGTAGGCCAAACCACCCAACGAGTAAAAAACAGGATCCTACAACACCAAAGTAGAATCCGGTGCAAAGTCCATGGTGCCCCGCTAGTAGAACACTACAACATGTCCAACCACTCACATGAACACCTGGAATGGTGGGTTTTGGAACAAATTGAACTACACCAGAGGGGAGGGGACATGGCCTCCATTTTGAACTACAAAGAGTGCCTCTGGATCCATAACCTAGACTCTGTAGCACAGGGTTTGAATAGCCAGGAAGAAACATGTTTACAAATGAGCAGACTTTAACAAACACATGTTATGTAACCCCAATTAGGCACTGTATGATAACTTGCTAATGTGTCTTTTGTATGTGCATTTATCAAAGATAAACATCCTAGATAAACAGTGTAATAATTGGATGCCGTACAGACCCAGCACAGACTGTGTTTTCTAACTTGTACGTTGGCGCTTACACGCTAGGACCTCCAGTTCCAACAGTCACAGTCACAATTGACATTGTCCCATTAAAAGTCCTGTTGCAATCGGCCCATTTCCACTACAATAGTGGTTGTAATTTAACCTCTGCCACTACGGGTTTTCCAATTAACCCTGTCATATGAACATGCCCTCCGGGTTTTGTATACCCCCTACACGTCACACATGGCGTGTTTTCGAGACGTGCACGCTACACTGACGCGATCGGCTTTTAACAGGTAATCAGACGCGATCCCCACCCATTGACTCATGAACGGGAGAGAGATACAGACGTCTGCTGTCATACTCCTCAAGTAAGTCCTCAACCAATGAATCCAAAAGGCTGATACAGTGCGGTCACCGTAAGTGACATGGCCACCGTTATGGTGCCTGGAGCACCCCTCCTTCCGTTAACCACTAATTCCTACCCATGTCGAAAGGAAGTTGACTAATTAAGGCATGTTCATTGTTTAGGTGATCGCGGCTGCGGCACTTCAAACCCGAATTCGTCACCGGACGGTGATAAATTCTTTTACGAAGGTACGTGTACCGATAACTCGAATGTTCATCCCCTCCCCCCTCCCCCTTTTTCAATTAACATGTAGAGCTGGTATTTATTGATATTAACAACCTACAGATACCACGCTTCCATATAAGAGAGAACAATCATCCCACGGAGGTTATGAATAAGACACCTCAGTCTCCTTCTTTAAGGTGAGCAAGTCCCGCCGTGCTTTTCCATTTCTGGATGAGTTATGCACACACCCATCACTAAAACAGGCACCTTTTATCTAATTTTAGGTTGTCCCCCCCTTATGTCCTGATGAAGAACCGAAACGGTTGCTAATAAACCGGCACCATACCGCTGGGTCGAAACGTCGACGCTAATCCACCAATTGGTCCTCACTACATCTCAACAGAACAATATGATTTAAAATACTGTTTGAGTAAATTGAAGTTATTGCTGGACCAGTGTATCTAATTGCATTTTCACGAAACTGTATCACTATAACAGTCACCATTAGTCACAGATCACGTTTATTCACTGCAACACTTATTTTTTGTCATTATATTTTCAATGTGTATGGACAACCGATCTTTTAATATTTAAAATGAAAAAAAACTTTGCAAAGTGATTGAATAATTACAACTTTGCGTACAGAAAAAAACGTTTGGTGTGTGCATTTTTCCTTTAAAGTATTTCTATGTTTTCCATGAAAAAGTACATATGAGAAAATACTGAGCCAAGTAACTGTGTAATCAAAGAGATTGAGTACAATCCGACAGAACCACTATTTGCATATCATGTGAAATACGTGGCAACAAGCAGATCACGGACTTGCATGCCCTGACGTCAGTCATGTGCAATAGCCCGGTCTCCCACATTCAGAGCTAGTCGAGGGTCGAGAGGCATGTGTAAGCCATGCATTAGAGCAATGTTGTGCAAAACACAACAGGCTAGTATGATCTTGCACACGACTACTGGGGAGTACAGAAGCACACCGCCTGTACGGTCGAGACATCTGAATCGCGACTTCAACAGACCAAAAGTGCGCTCGATGATGGCTCGAGTACGTATGTGTGCCCTATTGTACCTACGCTGAGGTACAGTGTTGGCACGCCTGTAAGGGGTGAGGAGATGTGGAGAGAGTGCAAACCCAGCGTCGCCTGAGGGAAGAATGGGCAGTTGTTAACATTTCACTCTTTGACTTTCACAGAACATGATCTATACATGCAGTGTCTGTTGGGCCATGTTTCTTATTGTACAATCGTTACTATTGGGGGGCATTCAGACATTTCAATGACGCATATCACTCATTTTCAGTGCTTGGCACTTACCCAGTAGCCACATAATACCAAATTCTCCAGCAGCCATACGCCGAGCAAGAGGTGACATGCGGAATATGAAGCGGTCATGTGTACTGCCTGGGAACGCTGCATGCACATTGATGAACCTTCCACTGGCATCAAAGACTGCTTGAACATTGATGGAATACCATCTGTGTCTGTTGCAGAAGATGTGTGCAATGTGGCGGGGTGGCTGAAGGGCCACATGGGTGCAATCTATTGCACCCAGCACACGTGGGAATTGTGCAAGGAGATAAAAATCTCTTGATGCCCTTTGTCTCATGTCCAGTGTATATGCATTTTGATGTAGTTGGGGGCTCTCTATCAGTGATGCATCTCAGTACCTGATGCAGGCACCGTGACTGGCTCGCCTGGGAAATGCCCACATGGTCACTGGTGACCCTTTGGAAGGACCCAGTAGCAAAAAAGTGGAGGGCAGAAAGGATCTTGAGGTATGCTGGTATTGCATGTGAGCAGCAGGTCACAGAGTCAAGTTCCTGCTCCCACTCACATAACATTTCCAGGATTACTTCAGGTGGGAAACGGTACCAGGGTCTTACATCCTGGCTGGGCATTCCAAATAGGTTGGTCCTCTGCCTGTAGATCCTCTCTGCTCTCCTCCTCCTCCTCCTCAAGTAGTTTTGCCGCATGGCAAGGGGTAGTGCTACAAACACGTTCAGTGACATCCTGAAAAGGGATTGTTTGTGTCTGCTCTGCATTAATACATGCTGCACTGCTGGGATTGGCTGCTGTGTGTCAGCTGATCCATGGTGGGGGATTGGTGGACCTTGGCCAGGTGTTTCCACTTGGCTAACATGACAAACGGCCCGTAATCGTAATTTACGGCCCGTAATCGTAATTTACGGCCCGTAATCGGATTTTGCGCTGATATGACGTAAAGTCCGCCAAAGTGCCGTAAAATCCGGCCAGGTGGCGGAAATTACGGCCCGTCGGCGGACGTAAAGTTAGTAGTCGTAAGTCTATTCTGTGAATCCCGAACAATAGTAAGTTCATTCTGTGAATCCCGAAAGTAGTAAGTTCATTCTGTGAATCCCGAAAGTAGTAAGTGCTTTCTGTGAATACCAGATGGTAGTAAGTGCATTCTGTGAATACCAAATTGTAGTAAGTTTAGGATTTAGTCTTAAGTTCATTCTGTGGATCAGGCCCAGTGGGTGCTAGGCTGTGACATTTGCATCCTGAAGGCTCATCACCAGGCTAATAGCCTACCCGCAGTAGATTAGGAGGGAGGGGTTGACACCTGCACCTGAATAAAGCTGTGCCTGTCCCCACACATAGAGCTGCATACTCCCCTGTAGAGCATCTGGAGCCAGGTAAGGAAGGGCAGGCGACATGTGAGGAGCAAATGCCTCTTCTGTTGTCTCCTACACTTCAAAGAAACATTTTGGTATAAGTACTAAACCTCGGACACCACCAAATCAGTTCACTTTGGGGACCTGAGCAGACTCTGTACCTAAGAGAAGCTGTGCTGCCAGGAGGGACGGCCCCTTTGTCACTGATTGCTGTGTTGCCAGGAGGGACTTCCACTGTGCACTGCTGTGTTGGCTTAAATTGTCAATAGGTGTAGGACATATCTCAGTCCAACCCCTCAAATAATCATTGCAGAGCTATGCAAATATTTTCCGAGCCCAAGGCAAAAAAACACAACAGCTCATTTTTTGGGTTCTCCCTCTTCCCCATCAAGACTAATCGGGGCAGTCTGGTACCCTCTTTTGCTGGCAAAGGAAGCAGCTGTCTGAAATACTAGGGTGCCAATTACTTGTGATACCTGTTCCCTCTCTATACTGTCTTAGGGGATGTCTTAGAACACTACCTAGATGGACAGGAAATTTGGCCCACTCCTGCCCTGCAATGGTGATCCTGGAGTTTGCAGCAATGTCTTTAAATGGAAGATGATATTAGACTTTGGACTCGACTTGTTATTTTAAACATTAGTTTTACTTACATGACCACTGCCTGTTACTCTTACACTTGCTAGGTATGGTAGGTTTTCTTTCTTTTCACCTTGGCTGTCCTCCAGTGGCCATTTACCTCTTATTTGGTTTCATTTTTAATAATTTAATCATGAACTGGGTGCCCCTGCGTGAGGGCATCTGAGGTAAATGTTCTACCTCAGGTTTAGGCAGAACACAGATGAGGTGAACAGACACAGACTTGTTCCCAAATAACCAGGGCGGTCCGGTTGCTGTTGCCAAGAGGGACTAGGCAAAGCTGCAAAAGCATTCTGACATTACCAGTGAGAAGGAGAAGGAAGGGGGAGTAGCGGAGGTTGCGGTACCAGCTCGAAAAAAGAACAAAAGTTAACTCAGATCGAGAACAATGAAGTCGCCATTAAGGATGGCAATCCCTTCAGGAAGAAATACCATAAAAGCAGGATTTTGCACGTGACAGTGGCTCATGCGCACTAAAAGAAATATACCTAACAACAGTAGTGCTTCAGAGATTCCCATACCGGGTCATATTCATTATATTAACATGCTATTCTTCCAAAACATGACTAAAAAACTTCATAGAGCATATTGCATTTATCTACAACTTTACACTTTAAAATATTTATTTTATTAGAGAGTCATGGACATCGGGGGTCCCCCACCACACCACACTACGTCACCTGTCATTATAACACAAAAAAGCAAGCAGCGTGTGCGCTGCTGCTCATTCCCGAGGCAATACTCTATGAGAGTTAACTTTAAAAAAAAGGTAGGACATGAAACATCCATCAGCCATTCCCACACTCACACTTTTAAGTGATACACAAATAAGCCAATCCTAAGCAAAGGAGGTGTCAGACTCCACAAAGTAGATACAACAGATCACCTACAGTGCAAGCGCTGTTTGGGCTCGACCTAAAAACTGGAGAAGGAAGGGCTGCACGCAGATACCAGGGAACAGCCTGACTGGATGGTCTTTCTGCTAATATTACTCTGGAGTTTTAACAACTTCCTAACATGGCAACACTCACAAACTTAAACTTTAAGGAGTGCATCTGTGTGGGTTTGAGGGGGAAGTGGAGGTGGGGGAGGGAGTCCTGGCAGTAGGTTCCTCTTGGCCTCTGGCGAAAAGGCTCATTATATTAATCTCCTACCCACAAGCCAAGGCGTTGTTCGAGATACCAAGGAATCCAAAATAAGTGGGAATGTGAATCTGCAGATGTTTAGCCAGTCCTCCACTGCCCCAAGCACCCACTCCTACATGCAAAACGAGATGCAGCTCTACAGAAAAGAGGCCCAGTCCCACAATTATTCCTGTAGGTAGGCGTTCTGCATTGAGTAACTAAGGTGTTAACTTCAATCCCAGATTATCGCAATGTACCACTCAAAGGTATCCATTGTATATAGAGAATATGGGTGCATTTGTGCCCTGTACCACAAGGATAAGTGGTCGCCTGAAGGGTGGATCAAAATATTCAGAACAGCGACAACACGTAGGAAAATAATGGTGACAAGATAAGACCATGACAGATTCTCTACAACAACCGATTTATAGGAGGCAGTTAATGTAGACGAGGGAAAGAAGAAAACCTGAGAATGGAAGAACGTTATCAAGCACCATGAAGAGAAGAAGCACTGCAGGCCTGACTGGGAAGAGGAGGAATGCAGCCGATGACCCCTCCTTTATGAGCTAGAGGAGCAATTAAATGCTCTACAGAGAATAGCATATCTAATGTAATTCCACGGTGATACACTCTACACAGAACAATATTAACTAGTAGAATTCCTTAGTTCTCATTCGGCATTCCCCGGCTGCCACGCTCATTCCATGCCCCTCGCTGTTTTCCTTTGTCATCTACCCACAGTCCTGGATCATCTTTTCTCATTCCCTGGCTGCTGAGTCAAATTAAGTTTGCGTTATTAGCTGGTAAGCCAATCAGCTCATCAATGACTATCTGTTTAGAACCACCCTTTTCACTAGTCATCTTGCCTCCCCCACGAATCAGCTGCGTTGTGTTTAGTGGTCTCTTACCCAATGAGAGGGCAGCAAGCATCAAATACTTTGATCACCTAGTCTGCCCCAATCATAAGTCTGCCTATATGGAGCATTCCATTCTATGCGCTAAATATCTTGGTTCTGCCTCCATTAGCGTAGCTGGTGGCACTGTCACTCACCCAGTTCTCTGCTCCACTGACTGCTCACTTTGCCACATTACTTCCTCACTGTACCGAGTTTACCTGTCGTTCTTCTGACTGGTTGGTCACCGTGCCTCATCTTATAGTCACTTTACATTCACCTGCCCATCACTGCTCAGTAATCCTCAGGAAGAGTAGCCTCCTGTTTCCTCACTGGTCATCACTACCCACACAATGACCCAACCGCCTAACTCACTGTTCCATCCACCTCATTCATTGGTCACCAACCTCCAATTACCGGGCAACGTCCTTCATTTGGTCACCATGCCTGCTCACTAGTAAGCCTGCCTCATTCACTGTTAACCCTGCCTTGTTCACAGACCAGACTAATCTATAACTTATCTTCCTTCTTCATTTACGGATTACTTTCATTTCCTACGTCATACAATGGTCAAACTTCCTCAGCCACTGGTGACTCTGTCTCTATCACAGGCTAACTTGTCCTACTGCTTTGCATTCTTGATATAATAAATGGGAGGCTGCAATCGCTCTAAAAAAATCTGTCTCCAATTAACATATTACACACAAATTCTGACGGCTCTATTTATCTGTATTAAAAAAATGACATAGCTGCACAACTGTATGTACAGTTGAGTTCTGATGTCAGGATGCCTGCTGCCAGAGCCAGCCACCGGAGTAAAAGGCAGGGCACGGAGCAGAATTACAGCTGCTGTTTAAAAAACGAAAATAAGAACTGCCTTTTCCTCCTGATTTGTTTTTCTAAAACGAATAGTGTCAGGAAATAGGTGAAACTCATGGAAACATTTATTTTTGGTGCTATGATTCATCACAGGAAAGATAGTCTCTATGCAAGTTTCTACACATTCTGAGCTGCCTCATTTTTAATCTCACTTATGTTAAACTGATTCTAAAACCTTTTGGCAACAATTTACTAACTGCTTTTGGTAGCTGTAATTTTGTACTATTAATTTCACTTTTATTCATATCTGCAACCAAACTCACTCTTTCATAAGAAAGAGCAAGACACCAAGGATATAAAGGGCTTGAGGAAAGGGTGATGGTGTGCCAGTGTATTATAAGGAATAAAATACCCTCATTAAAAGGATTGTGCAAGTCACCTTAAAGTTGCATTACTCTGTCTTTGTTCATCTATATGATCTTGACAGTGCTCTGTGACTTGCAGTATTGTTATAATGTACAGCTGGAGGTACCTTATTCCATAGTTGGTCACTGGTCACCCTGCACAATTCTTCCTCATTCACTGGAGTTCCATCCTAATATGCTCACTGATCAATGAGCATCCAAATCAATCTATAGTCTTTCATTCTTTTCTTGTCTCCTGTCCCTAAGAGTCTGCATCAGATTTCAATTATTGGTTTTAGTTAGATACTTTTCTGCTCCTTCACCTAGTCCCTCGTGGCTGCTGTGATATTAGGAATGTCTATTATGTTAAAAGAACTGTGGGCCTGATTAGGATGGTGGGCGGACGTGGGAATGGGGACTGCCCGACATAGTATTGGAGGTCCCACAGGCCAAATTACGAAGCAACCGCCACCGTGGTCGTCGTGTTGGCCACCTTTTCCATTGCGATGGGTGCTGCTGGCTGCTGCACCCGCCGCAGTGGAAAACAGGGATGTGTAACATATCCCTGTACTACATGAAAGGCACCATGCGGTGCCTGTCACTTGGTACTGGGATAGGTTGGGGGGCACCATAGGTGGCCCCCCAAACCCAAAAGAAAAGACCAGGAATAAAGGGGGGGGCCGCTACGGACCCTCAATATCAATCCCCACCAGCCTTTTCATGATGGGTGAACCGCCTTGGAAAGGCTAGCGGGAGGGAACATTCTAATCCCTACGGCGGTGCCTGGTATGCACGCCACCATTTTAGGGATGGGAAGGACTCCACCGCACCAGTGGGCTCAATGAGTCCGTCGGATGCGTGGCAGTTGAAGTTTATGACCGCCATGGAACAGCATGCCATTCTAATTTGGATGGGCGGAGAATGGCCGTCTGATGGCAGTGAGACCGCCACCAACAGCCTGTAATGAGCCCCTATGTGGCTATCAGGGCACATCACTATGCTGTTGAACATATACACTCCCAGCTTCTCTTTTACCATATTTGGAATCTTACCCATGGTAGCATAAATCTGGCTTACCCATGGAAAATTACAATACTTAAATTAAGTAATGAATTGTCTTGTGTGCTGGTGGCATGAATAATAGAGTCAGGTCTTAGAAGTTAATGAGGTTGGAAATGACTGCATATAGTGGGGGGACTCATGTAGGTCTATGTCACCTCTGTCAAAAGGATGATCAACAGAGCAAGGGCATAAGCAATTGTTTATAGCCCAATTAGTGACCTAAAAGACCTTTATATTTGTGCCTTTTGCTCCCTCTGTAAACCTCAGCAACCACGTGTTTTTTAGATTGCTCACCTTCAGCTTCTATAACCCACTATAACTACGACCTTCAGTTGGGAAGTAACTGCTGGACGTCCGTCACCCGAAGCAATTCTTGGCTGTGGCTGCAAACTTTGCGATCATACCCTCTGGTTTAGTCAGTCACATAGTCTACAGTGTTTCTCAGAGCCATGTCCATCCATATTTATTGGCCAGTCTGGTAGAGTTTATTGCCTATATGATGTATGTAATATCTGTGTAGCATGGGGCTGTGTCCATGTACAACAGGGCCACTGTTGTCACATTCCATCTTAGAACCAGGTATCTGCCCACACTGCTCCTTGACCATTTCTAAATTGTGAGGAAGCAGTATTTCGATGATGGGCTATTCTTTTTAAGTGCATACAGGTATATTAGCCAATACTTTCAAATAGGCCCAAGGGATGTGCACAAGACAGGCCTGAGAAGGGGCCCTAATTAAATGTTTTCTACCTGGGAACACTGTGTATTAATCCATTCCCATATCTCATCCCTCTCTGGATTTGCCTTGAATTAAACACAGAATTCAGATCATTCTTTGACTATCTCCACGTGGTGCATGCATCCCCGATCAAGGCAACTCCACACAGTGGCAGAGTCCAAGAGACTGATTTTGAGTTTGACGTACTGCGAGAAAAAGCGTGGTGGTGCACTGGTGGAAGACCAACCAGCTCTGCACCGGTGGTCCAACAACTAGATTACAGCTTGGGTGATCAGATCGCCCTGGGTCGCGTTCATTATGACGCAATATGTTTTGTGGTGCCCTAAGGCACAAACAAGCTTATTATGTCTTTCAGCAGTCTCATAGAGGTTGTTACAACGTGAAAATGCTGGCAGTGAGTAAAGGAAAGAACATGCACACGGTGGTCCATGCAGGGGGGCACATTTTGTGTCACCATGTGTGCATGCACCCAATACGAGCACAGCATGGACTTAACAGTCCATGACGTGCAGGAACGTGCACTAGTGGTCCCATTTGCCTTGCAGTTAAAAGCTCACATATGAGCCTTTACACTGCCACTCAGCGATACTGACACACTGCCAGCCAGACCATAAAATTATTCTTAATCTGTCAGGTGGGTGGCGGTGCAGTTTAACAGTCCTGGGACAGTTTTCTAAAACATTCACCATTGACGGTACTTTAAATTGCTAACTATTGGCTTTGTTATCACAATTTGATTCTCTGAAATTTTAAGTAGAATTGCGGTACTTGCTTGAAATAATTATTATGAATTGTTGATCCTGTAACTTATATCAAAAATACAACTTTAGTGCTGACAAGTATTGCATAATACATTAGGTTTATATATTAAAAAGTTATGGGCCTTATTTCGATGTCGGGCAGAATTCGTTGCGCCTGGGACCAACCGAAACCCGGTCGGTGCAGCCAACGATAGCAGTGAGACCCCCACCACCATCAGAAGGCCATTCCCTGCCTGCCACTTTAGGATGCCAGGCAGTTCCTTGGTGGTCGGAAACTCCGACTGCCAAACAACCGATGAGATCCTTGAGCACACCGTTGCGGCGGAGAACCTTCCTAGCCCTAAAATGATGACGGTGCCCACCAGGCACTGCCGTAGGAATTTGGACGTTCCCCCCCGCCAGGCTGGTGGAGAGGGACACTGGGGGCCCATAGCGGGCCCCTCTTCATCCCTGGCTCTCTTCTGTGGGTGTGGGGGGCTCCTATGGTGCCTCCCAACATATCCCTGTACCCAGTGACAGGCACCGCATGGTGCTTATCACGTGGTACAGAGATTTGCTACACATCCCTGTTTACCATTGCGGCTGGTGCTGCAGCCGACATTATGTTGGGCGGTCCCCATCCCCATCGTCCTAATCAGGCCCATTGTCCGGTCGGTCGTATTGCACTTTTGTTATTGGGAGCCTGTGTTATGGCCAGTTGATAAAAGGAAGGTGCAGTTCAAAACTGCAACCTGTGGCAGGCACCTCAAGGTGCGTGCCACATGGTCCAGGGACCAACAGGGTTGCACCATAGGTGCTGCCTTAGCCTCCAATCGACCTCTCTGCAGCATTCGACACAGTCTGCCACAGCACCCTTTTACAACGCCTCACCAACATCAGAATAAATGGAAAAGCACTTGAATGGATCACTTCGTTCCTCACCGGAAGAACCCAGAGAGTCCGCCTTCCACCATTCAAGTCCGAGGACACCGAAGTCATCTGTGGCGTACCACAAGGATCCTCTCTCAGCCCCACCCTCTTCAACGTATACATGAGCCCCCTCGCGACCATCGCCCGCCAACACAACCTCAACATCATCTCTTACGCGGATGACACTCAACTGATCCTTTCTCTCACCAAGGACCCCAGCACCGCCAAAACTAACCTACACGAAGGAATGAAAGAAGTTGCTGAATGGATGAAACACAGCCGTCTGAAACTGAACTGAGATAAAACAGAAGTCCTCATCCTAGGTACATCCCCCTCTGCATGGGACGACTCTTGGTGGCCGGAAGCCCTTGGAAAAGCACCCATCCCGACAGACCACGCACGGAACCTAGGCGTTATCCTGGATTCTTCACTTTCAATGAACAGACAAGTCAGCGCCGTATCCTCATCTTGCTTCAACATTCCTCGCATGCTCAAAAAAACATTTCGATGGATCCCCACCGAAACCAGGAAAACAGTCACCCATGCTCTAGTCACGAGCCGACTGGACTACGGAAACACCCTCTACGCAGGCACTACCGCTAAACTCCAAAAGAAACTCCAACGAATCCAAAACGCCTCAGCCAGAATCATATTAGACATCCCACGCAACGAACACATCTCTGGTCACCTGAAAGACCTCCACTGGCTACCCTTCAATAAGAGAATCACTTTCCGACTGCTAACCCACGCACACAAATCACTCTACGACATTGGACCAGAATGCCTCAACTCAAGACTGTCCTTCTACACCCCCTCCCGCCAACTACGTTCCTCCAGCCAAGCCCTCGCCACTGTACCTCGCATCAACAAGACCACCATGGGAGGCAGATCCTTCTCTTACCTGGCTGCTAAAACATGGAACTCACTCCCCACTCACCTTCGCCTTACCCAGAACCACCTAGCTTTTAGAAAACAACTTAAAACGTGGATATTTGACAAGTAATCCTCCCCCCCCTCCTTAGCGCCTTGAGACCCTCTGGGTATGTAGTGCGCTATATAAATTCTCTGACTTGACTTGACTTGACATGCACCCAAGGGAGGCCTGATAGGAACCTCCACAGTTGCATTCCGAAAGCCTTTCTGTGCTGGAAAAGCCGGCATAGAAAGGATGCCGAAACCCGATCTTGTAATCTCATGGGTGTAAATGAGATTACAGGCCAGATTCCAACTGTCCGACGGACTCTCAGAGCCAGTCGGAATCCAGCCGGAATACCCGGCCGGTTTCCCTTACAACCGCCTCCATCGTAATGAGGCGGTCGTAAAGTAAACTGACAGGCCCTTTATGATGTGGTTGTAAAGGATCCAACGCAGGGTGGGAGCCTTTTACGTCCGTATAGTAATCGGCAACTATACCTCTTTATATAAATTCTTTTTCAATATATAATTTTTTAGAGACAGATATAGTGCATAAATTGCTTTTATTAAATTGCGTATATATTTTGGATTATGTGAATGTACTTTCTTTTATACATATATTATTTACTGACATATATTTGAGTTTATTTAGAGATACATATTATAAATTTAAATGGCATTCTATTTGACATGCATACTAACTGAAACACTTTTATGCTTTGTAATTTTGGTTTTACTAATAGATGTGAATTTGTTTTACACTGGTAAAGGAAATAACACAAGAGTTGTCATTGGTGCTGAAGCTGCAAAAAAAATATTGTTTGAATTTCATTCATCTCTTATTGGTGGCCATTCAGAAATTAACAAAACAAAAAAATTTATTACCACCCAATTTTATTGGCCAAATATGACGGTTAAAATTGAACAAACTGAGGGTGAGCTAGAAATATTCGAGTGTTTCAAAACTAATTGTTGTGAAATAATCTCACGTGAAATTATGTCTTATAAGATATTTTTAATAACCGATTATTCTTTAAAAAATCTCAAATGTAAAATCTCTCCTTATTCTGCGGCATATGGGTATTTTGGCCCAACCATTACTGTTAGAAATATTGAGTAATTCAAATGCATATTCAATTTAGAGTGTTTCTTTAATCTTAAATTGTAGGTAACTGATTTTTAAGGCAACTATCAATTATGCCATTGTGTGCACCAATATAAAGATGCTATTTGGTAAGGATATGTTCCTTAAAATGTTAATGATTTGGCAGGTGTACTTTAACCCCTTGTATGCTGGTGACGAACCCCAGCCGTCACGCTTCACGGTGCTCGTGTGCTGATGATGGCTGGGGTTCATCACAGCCCCGCCCTGTTAGTTTGTTTACCGCACAGCGGCGGAAACGGGCCAGCAGCGAAGGGGTTAAATATTGTAATTAAGTCAGGCACTAGTGTTGCAGGGTATGGTATTTCCATGAACACCGTCTACACTTTGTAGAGATACGAAGTCAAAAAGATGTTGTAAATTTGTTATTTGGGAGACCCCATTTGAAAATTTTCTTTCAAAGATCTTTATTTTTTCATTTCTAGATCAAGGAGTGCGATACTTGCCAAAAGGAACAATCTGCACTCCGGATTTCTTCTGAGTTCAAACCAATTAAAGTATGTATGATATGTCTTATGTTTTGCTTTATGAACTTACATTTCTGTAGGCATGATTTTTAATAAAAATGTTTGACACTTGTGTACATTAACAGGTGAAAGAAGTTTGGGAACTTTTACAAGTGGATCTGGTGGGACTTTAATGACCACTCCTACAGGATACAAATATATTTTGACTAAAATCAAAGAGCCGAGGTTGCTTCCAGACTGTTGCAAATGTACATAGACGTTTGTGAATGAAGTGAGTGTACAATATAGGCCTCACATACTGATAATGCAATTATGATAATAACTAATTTGTGTATTAAATATATATAATATTTGTTTAATTATTAACATTTGAAAGGTATTTTTACTTTTTTAGATAAGAATTTATTGCAATAAGGTTTGAAAAACAATGTGTTTTTTTATATGATTTAAGAATGCAAAAAAGCATGGTATAGGTAAATCTCAATTATAATATTGAGACAACCTTAATGCTTCTCTACTATTCATTCACGTACTACATTAAAGTAACTGAGATCTTTTTATCAAAACAATTGTATGTAAATCTAGAAATTCATCATCTTCTAAGCCAAGGAAAATGGGATTTGGAAAAGTCATAGATATATAATTAGAAATGGCATGGTTAATTAATAAACAAGAGGAATTACCAATCTGTCATATTTAATGACAGTGCTATTTGAAAAATTGCTCTGCGCCCTTTGATTCAGTGGATGATTGCCCCCTTGGGATCAGAATCCTTTGTTACTCTGTTAGAGTCCCCACTAATTGCTACCCACTTATCAGTAATGTGCAAAATTAATTCCATGTGATGCAAATCAAGTAGCATTTTTATTACTCATTCTTTGAAAACATTTACATTTGACCCCTAATTTGGTCGCATATAAATTGAACAAACAGATTATACTCCAAATTCATTAAAGGCCAACAGGCACAGTCTTGTTATACTGTAGGTTTCTGTTTGTTTTTGAAACTTGGATGATTTAAATCTATCTTTATTTGAAAGGTATTATGATTCTGTCCTTGACAGTCTGATTGCGCTTTTAAAGGTGTGATACACATCTGTGTACTACATAATTAAATTTCACTCATTTTCTTTATACTTTTTACTGCTAATTCAAACATCTGAATATAAAATATGAAAACAACTTTTCAGGTTAATTCTGAGTTATCAAAATGCTTAGAAATAGAACGTTCTTTAAGTGCAGCATATCATCCACAGTCAAATGGTTTAGATGAGCGTACTAATGCTAGAATTAAATGGTAAAGCTAATTCTGAATCAGTTTTTTTATACACATGTTGATCAGTAATTTATTTATAAAATATTTTCAGTTAAATATTTTTAAGGGTGCAAGTACTTGGGGGGGTTATTCTGATGGCGGTCTAAGTGCATCTGACGGCTCATCGGGTGCGGTCCAACTGTCATCTGTTGCAGCTGGCCAACTGACGCATTACAATGCGTGCGGTCGGAGGCAGCTGGCGGAGAGACAGTCTGTGAGCCTGTTGGACCATTGGAGGGTCCGTAATCCCTACAATAGGGGCAGCGCCTGCTCAGGCACCGCCGTAGGGATTCCAATGGGCAAATCCACCGGGCCTATCATGGAGGTTCGCACACCATGAAAAGGCAGGTGTAAAGTGACTTTGGGTATTCCTAGGGGGGCCCTCTTGCCCTTGGGCGTCCACTATCGGGCCTGGGAAAACATCCCTGCATAGTGTGGCACACACAGTGGAGTGATGTTTTTAAAGTGTGAGTTTTCTATTGCGGCGCGGGTGCAGCCTGCAGCATGAGCAGCAATGGAAAATATACACTTTGTGACCGCTGTGAAAGGTGGTCGCATTTGAATGAGGGCAGCGGGACCGCCAACTCCTTTTCGGGAGGTCACACTACCGCTATGTTTGTTGTCAGTCAAACAAGAATCCGATCTGCAGGTCTTTGGTGTTCAATGATATATTAATAGTAACTTGAAACATTGAAGATTATATAAAAACAAATGTAGTTGAAAATATTTGATTAAAAGGGAAAGAAACTTGATTAATATACTGTCAGTAACGATCATGCCACATACTAATATATTTGGAATATTACAGCACGTTGTCTAAATTCTGTGTATTAGGTACTACAGGAGAAAGAAGTAACGAGGTGAGGTGATGGTTAGCCCTATTAGCAATATTGGTGTTGAAACAGTAAGCATGTCCTTGAAATTTATATACATATATACATGTGTTTTTTAGGCTTGAATAGCAGAAATAGAGAGGTGTGATTGGATGAAACGCTAAAAGGAATTATGGATATTTAAATGGTAAGCTAAGATTTGGGACTTGGAGTGGGAGCCTCTATGGTACATGTAAATAGTGAATGTGTATGGATAGTGAATGGGCAGACATTATGTTATGTCTTACAGAGACTTTAGCAGAAGACGTGGAGCAAATAAAGGGAAGTTGAGGTCCTGACTTGGAATATTATTCACTTAAAAGGTGAGACACTAGTTGAACCAAGGTCAGGGAACATGAAAGTAATGCTCAGCAATAATTAACTCTTCATCACATGTACCATGTATATCATTGGGATGTTTTTATTGCAGATATTGAATTACGATCAAACACTTATTGCTAACGTGGACTAGAGAGATATATCGCACAAAACTGATCATTTTGAAAGGTAGGCGTTTTGTTGGTTTTGGGTTACACCATAGTAGGTGTTGATTCTGTGAGGCTGGGATAATAGATCTTTTAAGTTCAATTGAATACTTCAGACTGCCAAATAGGCCGGGGTTGAAGTATACAGAATCTGTGAATTTGCAATGGTATATAAGCGCTGTAATGTGGAAGAAAAAAACTTTTGTAATGCTTCAGACTGTTAAATAGGCAGGATGATGGACGTTAAGTGTAAATGACTGTGTTTTCATGACAATATTGCAACATTGGTTTAATGTAACTTCAAAAAGTGTAATATACGTTTTTTGTTTGATTTATATTTTAACAGCCCTGATGATGTCCTTCACAGGATGAAACGCGTCGGCTGTCTGATGTTTTGAGTGAAATTTGGATTAATTATTTGTTGAAACTGATATTCTTGCCTTTTTGATGCGTCCAACTCGAGGGAGTGCGAACCACCCCCTGTGTTGCTGAGCCTTTTGGAGTCTGTGGGAGCCCAGGATCGGCAGACAGTTCAGCTGTGTTGTGGTGCTCCTTCACTTCAAGGGAGATTCCTTCAGGTGTCTTGGATGTCCACAGGCCTCGTGAGGAACCTGTAAGGAGCACGGAAACGGACGTAGCAGCAAGATTGCAGGACGAGGAGGCCAGTACCAGCAGGGATCTTCCCTGATGCGGTCTTGGTGCCCAGAGTGAAGTTCAGAGTTTACAGACTGTCAAAGTTGAAGTGGTGTCTGATCTGAATCTTGTCCCACAACGAATCTAGGGACTCACCCAAAGGTAAGCCTTTAAGTACCCTAAGGTGAGGGTTGGAACGATTCAGGGGTCCCTCCAAGAGAATGGGTTCGACAGTGGGAAGGATATGGTCTGCAGCATAAGCTCCCATTGAAAAGGGGGAAGTATACCCTGCTGGGCTAACCCAAAGTTGCTTTTCAACAGCCAATCCATACCGGGAAGGCAGACATGGATTTGCTGTAAGAAACCAACATCTTAATCCCTAAGGCGGAAACGCCTTCTTTAAGGGATTTAGTTTGGAACCTAGTAGTATTGACCGTCTGGTTTACCATCTGACCGCCTACATTGTGATTCGGCAGTCGGACTGTAAACCTACAATGTCAGTTGGAAAACCTCCAACCAGCAGTTGCAGGCTTTCCAAATGACATTGTAATAAGGCCCTAAATATTTATAGTTAATGTATGGATAACAATAGTTTTACTCTAGATAAGTTCAAGTAAGTTTAAAAAAAAGTATTCTAAGTAATCAAAGTATTTTGCTTTGGGTGACTGACAGTTTTGAGTTTATGAACGTGTCTTGCAAACTTGTTTAAAATTATGTTTATCACTTATGTATCCATAGACTTAAAAGACCATGCATCTAACAACCTGAAAATACTTTTGGCTGTAACAAATCAGTGATTGGACATTTAAAAACAATAGTGTCTATCATAAAACTGTATGATTCTTCATTCCATTCACTCAAAAAGTCCCAATGGATAGTTGATGAGGTTGGTTTCTATATCATGTAGACACAGTTTAGTCTGGTGAACGGCGTGGCATGTACAGAGTGGTTCCTCTTCCAAAGGTCATGGTGCTTTTCAAAAAGCCACTGTATTAGGAAATGCCTCACAATGTGCTGACCCCATGTGTGCATCCAGATGAAGAGGAGGCACAAGCGGCCCGGAAGGTACCCCTTGGATTCCTCTCCGCCACAGTAAACATGGAGGTGGAACCCCATATCACCGCTGTCAGAGAGGAAACTTAATATGCTTTGCGGTGCTGCAGCGACTCCACCGAGCATATTGCAGCCTCTGACGGGGGTGGTTGTACCGCCGGTGTGGCGGTGGCTGCACCGCCACTGCCGCGCTCACGCTAGTCTGGTGGTCCTCCCTCTTCCAGAGTCGTAATCGAATACTAGTTAACAACTAAGTGTCATTTTGAATAATTTTGTTAATAGGTAATCGATGCGTACCTTGCCAAGTTATGCTTGTCAAGAACCAATGTACGTATAGTTTCATGAATATTAAACCCAGACCAACCAAAAAAAATGTGTTTTTCAATCTATTTAATGATTTCCTTTATTTTCACTTTAGCGTTTAGCACTTTCTGCAACAGTGTTGTCCTCTATCTTCATGGGCAAATATCAATCGTGACTGTTCACTATATCAGGTTGTAATGACTTGGTAATATATCTGTTTGTTTATTGTTGAAGTGTACAAGAGACATACAAAAAAGTAATGAAAAAAATTGAACAATAGGCAAAAATTCACATGTCGGTATGCTGTGAATCTGTGTACTTCTTTTCAAAGAAAATACTGTTGCTTTTGAATTATGATGGAAAAGCCATTCATACCTTGGCATTTTTGTAAGTGTTTTCGTATGGAGTTTGGATGACAGGTAAAGTTATTCATGAGCACATTCTATTCTATTCTATGCAGGTACCTTATGAAACTTGTCCTACGAATACCGGTGTTCAATGGATTCTTGTAGTAAGTGCAACCCTTTTTTTTTCTTTTAACAGACAGACGTTTGAACGGTATTGTTGAAAAATACGTGAGTACTTGTAATATTAAGAGAGGCCTTAATTGATTATTTCATATATAAATTGGCAATTTGTTTCACTATTGTGTTTTGGGATGTAACACAAGCTGACACCTATAGCAAGAAATTGTAAAACTCAATATTAAAAATTTAAGTAAGGCAACAATACATAATATTTGCAGCATGAGTCAGAAGGACTATTCTAAAACTGTGTCAGGGTACTTGCATGTTATGGACAATTCATTTTTGTTAGGTATAATTCAACACACATTATATTTCAAAGTACTATAATGATAGAACAAGTGGTTTTAAAGTACAACTAACATTCATTTATTGCCTTTGTCTTGCTGATGGTTTTTTTCCAATTGCTTTTATATAATTTTCTCTGATATTGAAACCTTTTACAAAGGAAATTATAGTTCATGATTCACTGACAGCATCTCTTCAGACCTACCAAGTCTTCCTGAGAAATTGGAGGTACCCTTTCCCCTAAAAATTTTTACTTATCTAGTTTGTAGTTCTAAGATTGCAACAATTGAAGCAGGCGCAAGGCTTGATGCAGCATTTGGGAGATAGGGCCCCCAGAGCATTGCTGGGGCTGCGTTGCCAGCTCGACGCAGCTCTAGCAATGCGCTGCTTTTACGGCACAGATGTGTGACGCATCTGTGCCGTTTTTGCCACATGGTGCGCCTCATTGTAAATGCGGCGCACCATGGGTGGGGGAGCTGCGGCGAACAATAACTGGCGCATCCCTGGGGATGCGCCAGTTATTGTAAATTTGCCCCTATACATTTAGCCAACGAGGGAACACTTACTGATTAGACAGTAGAAAGTACTCCAGTTGAGTAGAGGTATTGCACAAAAAGGTGGCCTCTTCGTGGACAAACAGGCAGGGAGGGATTCATTCTGCCCACTGTTAGACTCGTTTTTTGTGCCCTTCTGCCCTCTGCTACTCGTTTCGTTTTGTTTCAAAAGCTTTATTCGATTATTTCAAAGAACAATCATAAAAGCAAACATAATATATACAATATACATCCACTGATACACTCTATTTCCAATATCACAACAAATACCAGTTAAAAGACATTATTAAAAATATAGACATGATGCAGCTCGTAATAATTAAAAAACAGCTTAAAAGATTAAAAGACCATGCTTTTCCTAGCGGACATTGATTTCAAAATAAATATAGCTGTAAAAAAACAGATATCGGGATCCTCCAGGGAGAACAATAGACTCATAGCTGATTTTATCGTTGTTACAGCCTTTTTTTTAAATAAAGGTTTCAAATAGCAGTCCGAAAGTGTAGATAAAGATCACAAATAAATATTAAATGCACCGTGCTCTGTTTTGTAACCTTATTACAAGGGCAGGGTATGGAAAGGTGATTTTTCATACGGGGAAACGCCACCAAATGGTGGACGATTCCTAATCGTAATCTGGTAAGGACAAACCGGTGGGATGGTCTAGTAACTATCCTCAGATAATTTTGAAAGCCAGGTGTAACCTCATTGGAATAATAAACTTGTGGTGTAATTAGCAGCATATTTACATTTCTCCGTAATTGTGCTTTTTTTACTCAAATAGCGACACTTTAACTCTTTCTTGGGGATATCGGATAATCTGCTGGGGTCGGCCTGAACATCTAGATTAAATACATCTTTGGCTGTTTCCACAACATAATGAATCCATGGGATCTGTGAGCATTTATCTAGGCGAAGGCAATCACTAACAATACTCCTGGTAAAACCAGTTTCTTCCTTCACCCAGATTGCTCTCCACACCATCAGGGGCCTTAGGGTAATTAAGTCGGACAGATACTCCAACCCCAATTCTTGGTTTGTAATCTCAGTTGAGGCTGCTTTGGGTAAGCATAACATTTTTTTAATAAAACAATTCTCTTCCACGTGTAGATCCACATGGCGACTATACCCCCATACACCGGATCCATATAATGCGATTGAAACACATCTGCAACAGTAGATGTGCAGCATATCACGGATACGACGGTCCCCAAGCTTGGTCGCAAATTTAAAAATTCCATGGACATTTTGGCTTTAACATTAGTTATCGCTTGAGACCACATACCATTACTGCTAAACGTAATACCTAAATAGCAGAATTTTTTTACGATTTCTATTTTCTTATCCTTTATATAAAATGGCTTCAGCTTCCTCATCTTCTTCCCACACTGCATAATAAAAGTTTTAGTATTATTAATTTTTAACCCTTGATGAAGCCCGCAAACTTGTCCATTAACCTCTGCAAACCACAAGGGGTTTTAGATAAAAGCACCGAATCTTCGGCATAAAGTAAAACGGGAATAGCCAGACCATCTACTTGTGGGGCATTAGAATTGACCTGCTTAAGTTCAGTTCTCCCCCTTGACCATATCTTATGCGGGCAGATAATTTAGAGTATAATCTAGCTAAGAAATAAATAATCTCGGCAGGAGCACCTTGCTCTAATAAGGTTGACCATAGCAAAGCATGGTCTACAAGGTCAAACGCGCTACTAAGATCAGCGAAGCAGAGAAACAACGACCCCTGCTTGGCGCGCGTATACTTTCCTATTAGGAGGTCTAAATTTATACACTGTTCTATGGTTCCCAAACCTTTACGGAACCCAAATTGGGACCGCGCAAGGATGCCACCAGCTTCCGCCCATTCCTCTAACTTGGCCAGCAGTACTCGACTCATTGTTTTAAGTGATGAGTCTAAAAGGGAGATAGGTCGGTAGTTCTTCGCATCCGACCTATCGCCTTTTTTAAATATTGGAATAATTATGGATTCACCCCAAGTATATGGGATGTTTTCCACAACTGCCGCATTAAAAACCTTGGTCAGGACGGGGCCCCATAATTTTATGTCGGCCTTATACAGGTCGATGGGGACCCCATCAGGTCCTGGGGTTTTCCCACCCTTACTACGTCTAATGGCAAGCTCTACCTCTAGAACAGTAATGCCTAAAGGGATAGTTGGCCATTGTTTGGCCACCATGGTCACGGAATTACCCACCCCTTCCGGGTCAAAAATGCTCGTAAAGTGTGAGACCCAGCATTCCTCACTAACTTGGGCAGTGAGGGCTGGTGTGTTATCGCTCTTAAGGAATGGACAATTAACAGTATCCCAGAAAAGTTTACTGTCAGAGAGTTCGACAGCCCTGGTCAACTTATCCCATGCTTCCTCCTGTAGTTCATACTTCCTGCGCTTTAACTGTCCTTTATAAGCAACCCTAAGATTTTTAATAGTCAACCTATCTCTAGGCCTGCTAGCTAGGGCCTTCTTTAGCTTCCGTAATGACTCCGAACAGGCGGTGTCAAACCACCCAGCCCTCGGTTTCTTATTACTAGTTTTAGTGATGGTCATAATATTACCAATTAGGGCATTGATCTTACTGAAATGTATCAAAATGTCCCTTGAATCTGTGTTCACATCCAAGCAACAATGCAGGTTAGGCAAGCAGGCCGCCACTATTTTAGCCAATAGGTTTTCAGAGTTATCTCCCCTCCATTTAATCCTATGGCCATTTGGTCTGCTTGGGACAATATCAGTAACAACAGTTTTAACTGCTAGTACTTTATTGCCCCAGATAGTTAATACCAGTGTGACACAGTTGTGGTCACTCATCGCAAGATCCAATACAACTGGGGTATCACAAAACCCGCTGATATTATTTAAGATCAACACATGGTCAATAACCGTAGCGGCATTCCTCCCGGTAAATGTAGGAACAATATGTATAAAATGCAGACAACCATCACCACTATCATCTTTGAAGCCACATACTTTGCTTAGAACATTAAAATCCCCCCCCAGATGAATACAAAATTAACAAAATTAGTCCTGCAGATCTTGTCCATGGCCTTCTCCAATTCAATAACTGCAGTTGAGCGTAATGAGTCTGGCAGGTTATTATAATAATTAATCAACAAAACGTTACGGCCATTTTTATGACGCAGCCATAACAGTTGGGAGTGACATCCAACCTTCTCATGTAAAATAACTTGCACTAGGAGGTTAATAAAAAGCAGAATCAGGAGACCGCCTCTGGCTCTGCCCATGGTCGAACCTTGGGCTGGTAGGTTAAATGAGACAAATCCCTCATAACTTATGTCTTCCACACACCATGTCTCTTGGAGGCAAATGATGTCATATCTATCCACAATATCTCTCCATCCCAAGGACCCTATTTTGCTGTTCCACCCTGCGATATTCCAACAGGCAAATTTATACCCCCTCTGAACTTTTGCTTGTTCCAATTCGGGTATGATATTCGTTTCCCTGGATACAGCATCTCTAGCCCCCGGGTATACTGGGTTGGGGTTCACGCTACATTTCCCCGTCACAGGAGGAATCGGTTGGCCACATATCTCACCCTTATCTACACCCTCCTGCAAACCTGAGACTACGCTACCTTTTGGGTCACAAACCTCCATAAAGTTAAGCTCTACTTGACTTAATGGCTCTAACTGTTCTAAATTGGCCCTTACCTCCCCTTCCTGATCCTGGTGAAACCGTATCTCTAACAATGAGCACCGTCAATCTACCGCCTCAAGACAATTAAAACGATTGTAACTAATGAACCTGTCCAGAATGTATATAGGATCCGGTCTACTCCAGGTTCCCCTATTCGCTAACCTCCTTTCAACCCTTGTTCATTGATTAGACCTCTCCATGGTTGCCCCTACAAAGGGTGGCGGATAAAAAAAGGTTAAAGGAAGAGTCTGGATAACTCCATTCAACCCTTGGCTAGGCCATGCAAAAATATGAGAAACAGTACTAGGGTCTCTAAAGGTAACCACAATGCATCACCTTTTATCCTTTTTGCCGTTCTACCTATCCAGGGTGTTCTCCTTACCATAACGATCTCGCTGGTAATTTGGGGAGGCAACGGTCTATTCAGATTGAGCCAATTAATCACTTTATTTTTAAGCGAGGCAAAAGATTCCTGCGCATGCTCCCTCAAAGTTGGAACGCCAGCTAGAATAACCACTAAAGGGCTTGCTTCCGGGGGTAGCTCCGGTGTTAATATTCTCCCCCTCTTACTATAAGCTTATTCCCCCTTTTCTTTGGGTGAGGCATCAGGCTCCTTATGGGTAGCCAGGGCTGCCGCTGGAGGCCCGGTAAACAGTTTAAATGCAGGATTATTATTTGTAGCAGGTGTGATACCTCCCTGACAGTACTGGGGGTCAGCATTAGGGGTGTGTACAGTTTTACTTACAGGCTTCTTAATAATTACCCATTCAGCACCGCAATGTCCATGTGGCAGACTATCAGTAACAGGTGCCTTGGCAGGCTCCCTGACAGAGACTAGCTTACCCAGTGTGTTAGCATTATCCTTTACCAGCTTTTCTAGCTGGTCCAATTTGCTGTTAATCATTTTTGTTCGTTCAATGAGGGGCAATATTAGAGATTTCATTAAACATTCTATTTTCCCCAGTAGCTCATTATGTGTACTGCGTTCAGAAGGGTAGATGTCACTAGGGAGCCCGATCTGTAAACTAGAGGGCTGGGGGCTCCCGATTGGATGAGCTAATTTAGGTATTTTGGCCAGACTCCCCTTCTGGGCCCCGCCCCCTCTTTACTCTTACTATTATTATTGTTGATTATCTTTTTCGGGCTAGGTTTACTTTTCTCCCTTAGGACAGGACTCAGTGTTTTTTCTAGGGGACTAAGTGGTAAAGGTGGGGTAGGCGGTAAGGGAGAGGTTATGGAGATACCTTGCAAAGTCAGTGACTCAGGAGTTCCACTAAAAGCTGTACTAATTTGAGTGGAATTTAGGGTAGCCTCTACAGTATCTGACTCTAACAACATGGAATTTGACATAGGACGTTGGGCAGCTGTTAGATCTCGTAATCCTGGATCAGGTGAAGCAGCTACCCCAATATGACCCAGGGATGAGCGTTTTCCTGTCACAAGATCTAAAGACAGTCTTTTTTCTGTCAGGGCTATTTCCTTTTCCAGGATGTCCGTAGCCCGCTTAAGACATTGGTCCATAGTCCCCGTTACTACACCACCAGCAGTCGAAAGGGTTACCTTCCTTCCCTTCCCTGAGCGAAGAACCATATTGCCTTGCACTTAAGAAGATAGAATAAACCGAACCTAAAAATACAAAACGCAAGGCATGGTTCGTAGCAAGGGAAACCAAAACGGAATAAGCCCGGCCCGGCCTCATACGACCCCGCGTCCCGCGGTGCGTGAGTGGGGCCTTATGAAATAGAGCAAGTAAGCGGGGCTGGTTGGGGGGGAAGAGGACCGGCTGTTATCAACAACAAAGGATGCTGATCCTCGCATTCCCCCACAGCCGCGTCTGCAAAGCAGTCACCAGTTCCACAATTCAGCAATGGCTCCAGCAGCGGGATTGTAACCGCTTCATTTGGTCGTTAGTCTTATGCTATAGCAAATAGCCAGCAGGGGTCTGAGTCAACACGACCAAAACAGCAACAACAATGCACAGAATGTAGGAATATATCTACGGGAGGTGGCGCCAGATATTACACTACCTTTGTTTTCATAGTCCGATAGGCCGATAGGACCTGGTGAGTGATGGAAAGGGTATGGCCCAGCCCAGTCTCCTCAAGCCTCGGAGGGCCACAGAAGGCCCGCCCTTTGCCCGGATTTAGCCCGTCGTCGCCCGCGCGCGTCCCGCGACGCGGGTGCTGGGCTCGATTTTAAAGCGCCTCCAGGCACGCGGATCAGCTGTGGCGGCGGCTCCTGACGCAGAGCACCCTGGATGATAGAGTCTCCCCCACTCAGCGGCCGCGCCGAGGATGGTGAAAGCTGCGGCGGCAGGGGGAGACAGGGGCGTGGGAGAGGAATGCTGGATAAGCCACAAGTCAGGTGGGCAACAGCGACAAAGTCCTGCAGCAGAGTTACCGGAAACCCGCTCCCCTGGGGCTGGCCTCGATTTTAAAGCGCCCCCAGGTGCGCGGATCAGCTGTGGCAGTGGCTCCTGCCGCAAAGCACTCTGGATGATAGAGTCCCCCCCACTCAGCGGCCGCGCCGAGGATGGTGAAGGCTGCGGCGTTGGGGGGAGACAGGGGCCGTGAGAGAGGAATGCTGGATAAGACACAAGTCAGGTGGGCAACAGCGACAAAGTCCTGCAGCAGAGTTACGGGAAACCTCTGTTACTAATTTTTCCCTTGTTTTTCTGCCCTTCTGCCCTCTGTTAGACTCGTTTTTTGTGCCCTTCTGCCCTCTGTTATTCCCTTGTTTTTGTGCTCAACTGCCCTCTGTTAGACTCCTTTTTGTGCCCTTCTGCCCTCTGTTAGACTCGTTTTTGTGCCTTTCTGCCCCGTTAGACTAGTTTTTTGTGCCCTTCTGCCCTCTGTTAGACTCGTTTTTCCCTTGTTTTTCTGCCCTTCTGTCCTCTGTTAGACTGTTTTTTTGTGCCCCTCTGCTCTCTGTTAGACTCGTTTTTCCCTTGTTTTTCTGCCCTTTGTTAGACTGCTTTTTGTGCCTTTCTGCCCTCTGCATCACCACATCACTCAGCACTACCCCAGCATCACTCAACACCACCACATTATAACTCAGCACCACCACATTATCACTCAGCACCACCACAGCACCACTCAGTGCCACCACAGCATCACTCAGCGCCACCACAGCATCACTCAGTGCCACCACATTATCACTCAGCACCACCACAGCATCACTCAGTGCCACCACATTATCACACAGCACCACTCAGCACCACCACAGCATCACTCAGCACCACCACAGCACCAATCAGCGGCATCACAGCATCACTCAGCACCACCACAGCATCACTCAGCACCACCACAGCATCACTCAGCACCACCACATTATCACTCAGCACCACCACAGCACCACACCAGCATCACTCAGCACCACCCCAGCATCACTCAGCACCACCCCAGCATCACTCAGCACCACCACAGCATCACTCAGCAGCACCACTCAGCACCACCCCAGCATCACTCAGCACCATCCCAGAATCACTCAGCACCACCACAGCACCACCACAGCACCACTCAGCATCACCACAGCACCACTCAGCACCACCACAGCACCACTCAGCGCCACCTCAGCATCAATCTGAGCAACCTTTCAACAACAACTGGTTCAAATATGCTCTCTCAATGCTTCAAACTTTATTACAAATATCACAAAAAGATGTTAATATTTCACTTCTGTTCTTGGATTTTCGTCACAATAAAATACACTGAACATAATCTTCACAAAAGTTATTTACAAAAGTTTAAGCTATTGCCATTATAAATTAAAATCACTTTTATTTAAGTATTAATTTTTTTAAAAAAATGAAAAGCCATTGTAATTTGTAATATCAATACAGGTAAGCCATGTAAATACAAAACATGTTGCATTACAAATGCTAAAGGTGTCACATTTGCGAAAGTTATAACTATTGGCAATGTAAATGACAAAGCTATTAATTTAGCTATTTTCAAAACCAACACATAAATAAAAAAAATTGTAATTTACAAGACCAATAGCTCAAACTTTCCTAATGCGAGACCTATTGCATTGCAAATGCTTGTTTTTATATCTGTCAGTACTTCCTGTTGAGGTTTAATTTTCGTGACAGGCGCGTCATTGCCTACTTGTAACTATTCTTTGACCCTGCTTCAAGGGTCAGAGCAGGGTCAGAGAATAGTTGCAAGTAGGCAATGAGGCACCAGGAAGCACTTACAGGCTTACAGCAGCAGGTGCCCAAGTTGAAGTTAATTTCTTTGTAACCCTTTTGTAAAAGGTTACAATAATTAGCTTCAACTTTTGCACCTGCTGCTGTAACCCTGTAAGTGCTTGGCTGAAAATTCGTCCCCGCTGATTCGCGGATTTTACCGCGATTTCGCGAGATTCGCAAAATCGCGGAACCGCAAATTCCGCGAGCGGAATGAATTTTCAGCCCATGCTTACTTAGCAGCAAATCTAAAAACACCGAAAGAATTTTTGGCCATTTTATTCCGAATGTTGGTAAATTCTTCGGTCCATTTCCTGTCTTTGGAGAAGGTGATACCAAGGTAACAAAATGTATCTACCTGCTGCACCTTTTCGCTATCGATAAAAAAGGCATTTGAAAATTTGCTTTTAACCCCACAGGTCATAGTGTGTGTTTTCCCCTTGTTGATTACTAGTCTTCTATCCGTAATAAAGGTAGAAAAACTATCAATCAAACGTTGTAATCCCAAGGGGGTTCTAGAAAGTACACGACTTCATTGGCGTATAATAACACCGGTACAGGGACGCCATAGATCTGGGGGGCATCTGCATTAATCTTTTTCAGAATGGCATCCATTCCATTAATAAATAATATAAAAAGAAGGGGGCCAATACACAGCCCTGCCTAATCCCTCTTTTGACACCACATTTTGGGGTGCATTCGCCTTTGGTGCCATAGCGCACACATGTTTGTAGATTCCCGTACAACCTGGCGAGGAAGAAGATTATGCCCTCTGGAGCTCCCAACTGTAACAAAGTTGGCCATAAGATAGAATGGTCTATCATGTCAAAGGCGCTACTTAGGTCAGCAAAGCAGAGGTAAAGTGAGCCAGGTTTTGCTTCAGTATATTTCCCGATAAGTAAATCAAGATTGATGCACTGGTCGAGTGTACCCCTGCCCTTCCTAAAACCATACTGGCTGTCAGCCAGTATGCCCTCTCTCTCGACCCATTCCTCTAACCTGACAAGCACGACTCTACTCATGATCTTAACTGAGGAGTCAAGAAGAGAATTGGGGCGATAATTCTTCACAACGAACCTGCTGCCCTTTTTATAAATCAGGACAATGATAGATTCTCCCCAGGTTTTGGGGGCCTCAGTACACACAGCTGCATTAAAAACATTAGCCAGGAGAGGTCCCCACATCCCAGGTGCTGCCTTGTATACATCAATTGGCACCCCGTCAGGGCCTTGGGCTTTGCCCCCCTTACTCGCACGTGTGCCAAGTTCAACCTCGCCAGCTGTTATATCCAATGGTAAAACAACCCACCAGCTAGGGTCGGTGTCTACACTTCCATTTCTATCAAAGATGTTAGAAAAGTGAGCGACCCACCCTTCACTCCGGACATTAGAGGTCAACTCTGGTGTCTTTTCGTCTTTAAGAAAAGGAGAATTGACCGTCGCCCAAAACAGAGTATTATTGGATAACTCCGCTGCTTGATTAAGGGAGTCCCAGGTCAGCTGCTGTAAATCACTCTTCCTCTGTTTCAGTGCAAGCTTGTAGTTCGCTCTTAATTTAATGATTGAAGCGGTGTCCCTGGGCTTTTTTGCAAGCGCCTGTTTAAGCTTAGATAATGAGATGGTACATAAATGATTGAACCAACCAGGTTCATTTCTACGCTTACCGGTATTGTGTTTAGTGAACCTGGCATCAATAGAATTATTAATGCCAAGGAAAGAGGTTAAAATCTTCTCATAATCAGCACTATTTTCAAGAATGAAAATAATATCTGCCAAGCTGTCTTTCACTATAGAACATATTAGGTCATGGGCCGTATCCCCTGCCCATCTTAATCTGACCCCGTTAGGTCTGTGTGGCTCAACATTTGTGATTGTAGTTCCTACTTTAACCAACCTAACACCCCAAAGAGTGGTGTCCAGGATGATGTAATTGTGGTCACTTAATGTGGTTACTTTGATTCGGGGGGGGGGACAGTCATTTTATACTATAGGTGTCTGTTTGGTTTTGAAACTTGGATGATTTAAATCTATCTTTATTTGAAAGGTATTATGATTCTGCCCCTGTTAGTCTAATAGTGCTTTTAAAGGTGTTACACATCTGTTGACTACATATTTACATATCACTCCTTTTCTTTATACTTTTTACTGCTACTTCAAACATCTGAATACAAAATATAAAAACAACTTCTCAGATTAATTCTGAGTTATCAAAACCCTTAGAAATAGAACATTCTGTAAATGCAGCATATCATCCACAGATACATGGTTTGGATGAGCATACTAATGCTAGCATTAAAAGGTAAAGCTAATTCTCAATCTGTTTTTTAGACACATGTTGACCTGTAATTTATTTATAAAATATTTTCATTTAAATATTTTTAAGTTTACACCTATTTGGGGGGTTATTCTGATGGCGGTCTGACTGCATCTTACAGCTCATCCTGTGCGGTCCAACTGACGCATTACAATGCGTGCGGTCAGAGGCAGCAGGCTGCGGGACAGACCTTGAGCCAGTTGGACCATTGGAGGGTCCGTAATTCCTACAATAGGGGCATTGCCTGCTCAGGCACCGCCGTAGGGATTCCAATGGGCAAATCCACCGGGCCTATCATGGAGGTTCGCACACCATGAAAAGGCACGTGTAAAGTGACTTTGGGTGCCCATAAGGGGGCCCTCTTGCCCTTGGGCTTTAACTATGGGGCCTGGGTAAACATCCCTGCATCATGTGTGGCACACAAGGTGCAGTTATGTTTTTAAAGTGTACGTTTTCTATTGCAGCGAGTGGAGCAGCCCGCAGCACAAGCCGCAATGGAAAATATACACTTTGTGACCGCCGTGAAAGGTGGTCGCATTCGAATGAGGGCAGAGGACCGCCCACTCCTTTTCGGGAGGTCACACTTCCGCTATGTTGTCGGTCAAATAAGAGTCCGATCTGCAAGGAAATCAGGTCTTTGGTGTTCAATGATATATTAATAGTAATTTGAAACATTGAAGATTACATGAAACAAATGTAATTGAAAATATTTGATTAAAAGGGAAAGAAACTTAATTCATATATTGTCAGTAACAATCATGCCACATGCTAATATTTTTGGAATATTACAGCACGTTGTCTAAATATGTGAATGAGCATCAAAACGGCTTGGATTTATTATTGGATCATGCATTGTTTTTTTTTTAAAACCTTTATTAAAGATTGGATCATGCATTGTTTGCTTTAAGATCGAAGCCACATACCGCAACAAATGTGTCCCCTTATTAACTTATGTATGGACGTGAAGCCAAATTTCCAAGTGAGGTTGCAGGGGATCTGGTATGAAATTTTTATTGTGTTTTGAATTAGAAGAATTGTTCAAATGTTCTTTGGGGTCAGCCTTCGTGTGATAATAGGCATACTATTTAACCACTTAAATTGTGTAGAGTGCAGTAGGAATCGTATCTAGGTCCTGATGAGAAACACAGTGGGGACTGCGTTCGAAAGTTCGAAACATGTCGACCAGGTAGGAGTAAATTTAACCCCACTTATTTGATTCCCCTTTTTAAGGTTGCCAGCTAGGGAACTGAATACAGTGTTTTTTTCCACTGGCCAGGAAATTTTTAATCGTTTATAATCTTCACTTTCCCTATCACTCTCACTAATTCCACCACACACATAGTCTTTTCACAATAAAAGTGCTCCCGCGTAGTCGTAGGTCGTAGCATGCCCCACCCGTAGAGGGACGGGAAGACCCCTATGATGAAGCATGACACTATGGGACTCATAGTGTGTGAGGGGTATTTTTAAAAACACATAGTGCTTCTCTCTAACATCTGCAGAGAAAAGCCTCTTTCACCAGTCATAAAAGCAATTAAAAATTAAAAAAGAGATATACAGGATAGAATCCCATTGTTTTTATAAAGTCTATCAGGAGGCAGATTCTATTCATTAGAAACCTCTATCCTCCCTCTTTTGTTGTTTTGATAACAATAGTTTTACTCTAGATAACTTCAAGTAAGTTTAAAAAAAATTATTCTATGTAATGAAAGTATTTTGTTTCGGGTGACTGACAGTTTAGAGGTTTATGAACGTGTCTTGCAAACTTGTTTAAAAATATGTTTATCACTTATGTATCCACAGACTTAAAAGACCATGCATCTAACAACCTGAAAATACTTTTGCTTGTACCAAATCAGTGATTGGACATTTAAAAACAATAGTGTTGATCATAAAACTCTATGATTCTTCATTCCATTCACTCAAAAAGCCCCAATGGATAGTTGATGAGGTTGGTTTCTGTTGGACTTGGCCCTTCTGGCAGGTTCACCCCTGAACTTTTTGCTTTTAATTGTGACCTGGTGTTAGTGATTTTTGGCTTCTGCGCACTTTACCACTGTGTCCCAGGGTAAAGTGCGTGCGTGTGGTAAGGTTGGCCTGCCCTCCCATAGGAATGCATGGGGAATGTATGTGTCCCTGGTAGTTCCTGATGCGTGGGGAGTGCAGGAGCGAGTTTGGTATGTGCAGGCTCGTGTGATTAAATGCTGCACGATGATGTGTGCGGCGTTAATGTGTCTAGTGTGGAAGTGCCACTTCTAGAAGTTGCCATGTCTGTGTAATAAAGGTGAAATGACCTTTTGGCTTGTGATTGGCTGGAGCTGGCTCCAGGAGTCAGTATGGGTCTGTCCCTGTGGTGAATAGAGATTGACAGCCAGATGGGTGGGAGGAGTGCAGCTGGGACCACAATGCTGGCTCCGCCCCCTGTGGTGCAACTGATGACCCTAGCCTGACTAGCGAATGGGGAGAGGGGCTGAGCATAACAGAGTGCTCCAAAACCAGCTGCGACTGGTCTTCCCCCACCCTGCGACAAAGGATTTCTGGGTATAAGAAGGGGCTGTGACCCCATACATGTTGTTCTCTTGCTGATCCTAATTGGGAGGGGGACTGCTGCTGGGCGCCAGGAGGACCGCCACTGGGACTGCCTCCTTGCCTGGAGGGCCCTGTGAGCTGGCCCCTGGGCCCAG
This sequence comes from Lissotriton vulgaris, assembly GCF_964263255.1. Taxonomy (NCBI): domain Eukaryota; kingdom Metazoa; phylum Chordata; class Amphibia; order Caudata; family Salamandridae; genus Lissotriton; species Lissotriton vulgaris. The sequence goes on along the minus strand of NW_028252733.1, from coordinate 848,114 downwards.
ATTTGCCCCCCCACCTCCTACACAACTTCCCTGGACTTCCTTTTGCCTTCAAGTGCCTGGAAAGCACTTTGTTTTTCCTCCCAGGGGAGCACTTTTATTTCTAGTGCAGCACGGAGCTGGAAGCCTTGGGCGTAGGGATTCTCCTGCATTTGTGTCTCCATCACGGGAGCTCACCCCGCTGCATGCTCACTGTTGCGGGCGGGTACTCACCCCGCTTTGTGGAGATTTGGGGCTGCTCGCGTCACGGGTGCCCACCCCGCCTGCCGCATATTTGCAGAGTGTTTTTTTAAAATATATTTACCATACGTGTGTCCACCCCGTTGTTGTGTCTGGACGTGGGGGGAGCCTACCCCTCGTTTACCTTCCCTGTGTCACCGCCGCAGCCCAGGAGTACCAAAAATGTAGCCGGGACCGGAAGTCAGGCACTCCTCCCCGTGACTTGGGTGAGGCCTGAAATCCGTCCGAAGAGGAGGCAGCAGCTTGGAGCCTTGCAGACTCCACACGGAAGGCCCAGTCCCGAGACGGGGGACCGGGTGAAGCCGGCGCCAGCAGTCTTGCCCTAAGGAAGGGGCTTCCCTTGGAGAGAGGAGAGTCCCGTGCGCAGCTTCCCCAGCTGCCGCGAGACCGGAGCCCAGCGGAGACTGCAGCTCGCACCAGACAGGGCCCGGTGAGTGTCGACCGGCCCGAGGAGTCCTGCAAACCTGGTGAGTGGGGCCAGAGATCGCCTAAGTGGAGCGGGAGGTCGGGTCACACAAGGAAAGGTGTGCAAGGCTCCTGGGGGCATTTGCTGATTCCGGGCCACCCGAGTGGGACTCCAACAATTCCGGGCAGTTGTCATAAGAGCCCACGTCTGAGAGCCATTGTCTTTCGAGTTCCCCGAGAGGGACTCCAACGTCGGGGACATTGTGTTTAGAGCCCCGTGGTTCCCACTTCTTTGGGGGCATTTCGGAGGGTAGAGCGGCCCCGGTTGACAGCCGTCCGCTCCCCCCAGTGCGGCAGCATTTTTCAGAGCCCTCAAGGCTTAAAGAGGGCATATTTGGTTCGGAGCCCCGTGGCTCCAACCTGGGGGCATTTTGTTTATCTAGAGCCTAGAAGGCTCCAAGTGCGCATTTTATTTCTAGAGCCCACGTGGCTCTCACGTCGTGCTTGGGCCCCATTGTCTCTGTTGGAGCCCAGAGGAGATCACCAGCTGACCAGCACTTAGTGGGCAGCTGCTATGTTTAGGCTTGTCCCTCTGGCGCATTTCTGTTGGCTGCCCGCACAGCCTGCCCTGACATTTTGGACAAAGGGCGTTTGAGCCCCGAGAGGCCAGTTGACCTGGGGACAGTTTATGTGTTGTGCCCTTGCGTGGGGTACGTGTTTATGCCCTGTGTGATCTTTTTCTTTTGCGCAAATGTGATTAGCTGCCTAATGTGATTGCTATATCATATGCAATGCTTTTATGCCTATACCTCTAAATGTATTGTTATGCTTAGGAGGGTGTTTCCTAGTATAGGTGATGCTAGTGAGTTCATGGTTCCCTGTGTGATATTTGCCTAAGGTGTTTAAGATTGCATAGGTGGTACTTACCTTTTACCAGTGGTTACTGGTTGTGTGCTGCATTTGCTAGTTGGTGCTACAGTTATTATATGTGCTATGGGCTAAGCAATATTCCTACAGAGTGCTAATTCTACCAAGTTCGAGTTCTAAAAGTGCTTATTCCTGACAGTGGCCCAAGTGGCCCTGTCCCATGTACACAATCCCCTGTAAATTCTGCCCGTGCCTATGGCACATTGTAAAGTGTGTGTTTATTATCTAATGTGTTTGGTATAATACAAAGGCTATTTTTATATATAACCTTGTGTGGAGTTTCCTTTGTGGTGGGCCTTGGGTGTTGTTGCTGGGTGCGTGCACACACGCTTTACACATTGCCTCTGAGATAAGCCTGACTGCTCGTGCCAAGCTACCAAGAGGGTGAGCAGGGGTTATCTTGGCGGGTGACTTCCTTACCCTGACGTAGAATGGTGGTTTCTGCCTGGCTTTGGCGCAAGCCTTAGCCAACCGGAAATCGCCATTTCTAACAGTTTCTATATCATTTAGACACAGTTTAGTCTGGTGAACAGCGTGGCATTTACAGAGTGGTTCCTCTTCTAAAGGTCACAATGCTTTTTAAAAAGCCACCGTATTAGGAAATGCCTCACAATGTGCTGACCTCTTGTGTGCATCCAGATAAAGAGGAGGCACAAGCGGCCCTGTAGGTACCCCTTGGTTTCTTGTCTGCCACAGTAAACATGGAGGTGGAACCCCATATCACCGTTGTCGGAGAGGAAACTCTTAATATGGTTTGCGGTGCTACAGCGACTCCACCGAGCATATTGCAGCCTCTGACTGGGGTGGTTGTACCGCCGGTGTGGCGGTGGCTGTACCGCCACCACCGCGCTCATGCTAGTTTGGTGGTCCTCCCTCTTCCAGAGTCGTAATCGGATACTAGTTAATAACTAAGTGTAATTTTGAATAATTTTGTTAATAGGTCATCAATGCGTACCTTGCCAAGTTATGTTTGTCAAGAACCAATGTACGTATAGCTTCATGAATATTAAACCCAGACCAACCAAAAAAAGTTGTTTTTCAATCTATTTAAAGTTTTCCTTTATTTTCACGTTAGTGTTTAGCACTTTCTGCAACAGCGTTGTCCTCTATCTTCATGGGCAATTATCAATTATCAATTGTGACTGTTCACTACGTCAGGTTGTAATGACTTGGTAATATAACTGTTTGTTTATTGTTGAAGTGTACAAGAGACATACAAAAAAATAATGAAAAAAATTGAATAATAGGCAAAAATTCACATGTCGATATGCTGTGAATCTGTGTACTTGTTTTCAAAGAAAATACTGTTGCTTTTGAATTATGTTTGAAAATCCATTCATACCTTGGCATTTTTGTAAGTGTTTTCGTATGGAGTTTGGATGACAGGTAAAGTTAGTCATGAGCACATTCTATTCTATTCTATGCAGGTACCTTCTGAAACTTGTCCTACGAATACTGGTGTTCAATGGATTCTTGTAGTAAGTGCAACCCTTTTTTTTTTCTTTTAACAGACAGAGGTTTGAACGTTATTGATGAAAAATATGCGAGTACTTGTAATATTAAGAGAGGCCTAAATTGATTATTTCATATATAAATTGGCAATTTGTTTCACTATTGTGTTTTAGGATGTAGCACAAGCTGACACCTCTAGCAAGAAATTGTAAAACTCAATATTAAAAATTCAAGAAAGGCAACATTACATAATATTTGTAGCATGATTCCGAAGGACTATGCTAAAGCTGTGTCAGGGTGGGGGCGTGGCCACGGAGACAACTAAGATGGCTGCCTCTGCCTGAAGCAACGCAGGTCGGGCTTCCAATCGTACATTTTTTCATGTCATAGCACATTTCTAGGCCCTACAACACACCTCCATCCTGAAGCGGTGCCGATCTGCTGTCATCTGGTGCCCGAACAGTGTTTGGGGAAGGCGTGAGGAGCGAGAAAGGCGGAGGAGATCAAGGGCCTCACTCCCCTCCTCAGTGAAATCCCTAGCTGCGCCCGGCCGAAAGGTGAGTGCTGCGCCTGTGGGGCCTCGGCTATGTCCTGCACCCGATCGCGGCGCTCGGTGCGCCCCCTCTTGCTCCCCGGGTTCAGTTCGGGGTCGGGCCGTGCTGATCCCGGTCTCTGGGGCGCGCTTGCGGCTCTTGGGCCTACGGCGTGGGCCCGGACCGGGGCCTCTAAGCGGCCCTGTCCGGCGGGTTTGTGTTGGGTGTTCTGTGGGCAGCGGTGGTGGCGGCGGGCGCTGCGGACGTGAGTGCCCCCCCTGCTTAGTGGCGGCCCGCCCTCCCTCGCTGCCTTTTCCCTAGCCGTGACCGGGCTTATCTTTAGCTCTGCACAGGCCTCTCCTGCTCTATGCTGGCTGACGGTGCTCGAGGAATCCTTGGAAAGTCGTGGTGGCCGAGCCAACTGCTCTCCCTGGTCATTTCACTTCGGCCAACTGGGAATATTGCAACTGCACATCGCAGCTATACGGTGCTAGTGGTGTCTGGCCTGGGGCTGTGTTGGGTCGAGTCTGTGGTCCCCCCACTGGTGAGCCATTTCAGAGACACGCGCCGATTGCCGCTGGGATTGACACAACTTCAGTCTTCCGCCCTTTGGCCTCTGACACTGGGTCTCTACACCATATCAGTCTCCTGACTGGTTGGAGGATACACCACTGACTTTGGTGCGGTTCTTATGTGCCTTGTCGTTGGTGCCCCCTAGATATCTCATTGTCCGCTTGAGCCTCTGCCTATATCTCTGCCAATTCGTTAATAGTGGTAGTGGGTGACCCCTCGCTGACCCTGGTCTCCCCCCTGCTGTGCGAAATCATTGTCCTCTACCGCATAGCTGTCTCGCCGCTGCTTACCATCCCACTGCTTCCCCTATGGGGAAGAGGGATCCGAATCAACAGAAACTCAGCTTTGATAAAACCTCTATTCTAACTGCTGATGCCCCTACTGGCTCTTCCACGGGCGCGATGGAGTTCTCTGATCGTGAAGACGCAACCTCTTTGGTCACCGCCATGATGAGTGAGATGAGGGCCGGTTTCCAGTCGCTAGACAACCGATTTGATAGCCTCAAACAAAAACTGGCCGACATGGGGTCTAAGGTGCAGGCTCATGACCAGCGGTTGGATGTTGTGGAGTCCAGAGTTTCGGACATGGAAGACAGCGCAGCAAAATCATTGAAACGGCTAGAAGTAGCTATCAAGAACGAGGATCTTGAAGCGCGTAGTAGACAACATCCGCAACAACATCCGCATCATTGGCGTGGCGGAGACGACTTCAACTGGACGCATGGATATCTTCGTAGAAAAACTTCTCATCGACCTGTTCAGCAGAGAGACATTCACGCTGGGGTTTGTGGTGGAGCGTGCCCATAGATCCTTGGGCCCCCGACCTCGCCCTGGCCTGCCACCACTCCCCACCATGGCAAGGCTTATTAATTTCTGCGACCGCGACGCTGCTCTCCGTGCTGCCCGTGAAAAAGGAGAGGTCCAGTGGCAGGGTAGCGCATTGTCTTTCTTTCCGGACTTCACCTTCATTGTCCAGGAGGCACGACATAAATACAACGGTGTCAAGGCCACCCTGAGGAACCTGGGCCTTAAGTACGGTATGCTCTACCCAGCACGTCTAAAAGTTGAAGTTGCCAGCAGGTTCCGCATTTTCGACACGTCTACAGAGGTGCAAGAGTTTTGCCAGAACTACAAAAAACATGGGTAGAATGCAAATGTTGCTTCCGGATTCACAAAACAGCGTTACATTTTTTACAGACCCGGGAACTGCCTGACGGCCCACCATGCCATATCCCTTTCTTTTTGCTGTGTTGAATGATTAAGTACATTCCTTGTTCATTCATGACTTGACACATTGGTCTGCCCGACCGTCGAGGCGTTGCTGCCCCCCATGGCGGATGCCTTCGTTTACTTGCTTTTTGTGGGCGTCTTTGATATTGTGGATTGCTTTCTTAATTTGTCAATGTCATGTATCTTGCTACGCTCTACTAAAAGATTGCAATGGGTTTGCCTCTTGGGGGTTGACAAGAGGCTCGGTGGTGGGTGTTTTTTTTTTGTTTCATTCATGACTGTTACATCGTTTATCATGCCGTTGAGTGGGAAGGGAGCTGCACACAGTTCAGATTATTCTTGCTACGGTCATCCAAATGGCCAAGTTAGGTCTTCAGCCCAGTCCTTCCGAGCTCTAGCTGATGTCCTGGAATGTTCGGGGGCTGAATAATACTAAAAAGTGTAAGCAGGTCCTCAACTATATAACTAGACACAAGGTTGACATTGCCTTTTTGCAGGAGACACATCTGTCCCCCTCTGACACCTCTCAGGTTGCCAGAAGCTGGGGTGCCCTCCGTTTTTTTCCCATTATAGCAGGTATTCTAGAGGAGTAGCCATAATTATCCATAAACGTGTGCTGTTTGCTCTTTCCAACAGCATCATTGACAAAGAGGGCCGATACATAACGTCACGGGGACCCTTATGGGATACAAGTTCACATTAGTTGGGATTTGCGGCCCTAATACAGACTCCCCTTCTTTTTTCCAAGATTTACAGGTGCACCTCTTTAAGCTTGATCCAGGATTGTTAATTGTTGGAGGGGACTTTAATTTGTTATTGAATCCCACTAGGGACAGCACGTCCTCTTCCCCCAACACTAAAGCCTGATCACGCCCGGTATTGCTTGACATATGCACACACTTCTCCTTAATTGACATCGAAGCAAAACTGCACCCACTGCTGCCTGCCTATACCCATCACTCTGGGTAGCACAATACCTGGACCAGAATTGATTATTGGCTCCTCTCCACTGGGGTTGTTGGTTCGGTTGATAACCTTCTCACGCTCCTGCGTATGCTGTCGGACCAATGCCCCATAGTTCTTAAATTTAAGATCCCTAGATTGGGTGGATACGAGAGACAATGGCGATTTCCTGGAAGAGCTCTAGCTGACCCCGTTTTCACTGAAGAAGTTCAACAAGCCATTGAGGAATACTTCGACCTCAAAACTGGTACGGTGGATTCCTGGGCAGTTCTTTGGGAGGGATTCAAGGCTACCATTCGTGGTGTCTGCATTGCCAACCATGTTGGCGTTTTAAGAGACATTCGTTCCACACTGTCCCGCGTTGAAAGGGACATTGCTGCGCTAGATGAGGAACTATTACAGACTCACTCATATGAGAAGGAAGCCAAATGGCTGGCGTTAATGATAGAGTTTAGAGACAAGGCAGATAGGGAGCTGAGGTTCCTGACCAAACAATACACAGCACGGCAGTATGGAGAGGGTGACAGACCAGGCAAGCTTTTGGCACAGTTGCTTCGCCCCCCTTATAATTCGTCTTATATCACAGAAATTGTGGGGCCACTGGGTGATATACTCCATTCCACGCCAGAGGTTTGCAACACCTTCTTGTCCTACTATAAAACCTTATATACATCCACACTATCAGATGGCCAGGGAGACCGGGGTAGCTATCTCAACGAGATTGCTATGGTATATCTTGAAAAGCACATGCAGGAATTCCAAGCTACACCCATCACTCAGGACAGCATAGCTGAAGCTATTGATTCGCTGATAGGTTCCTCGGCGCCTGGCCTTGATGGCTTCTCCGCTGAGTTCTACATGGTCTACAAAGAGATCTTAGTCCCCCACTTAGTGGAAGTATATGCTGAGGTGCTTGAAACGGGCTGTCTGCCTCCCACGTTCAGAGAGGCAATCATTCTTCTTCTTCCAAAGCCAGGCAAGGACGTCACTTTATGCAGTTCATACAGACCTCTCTCTTTATTAAACTCTTGATTATAAGATTCTGGCTAAGGTTATCGCCATTCGACTCTCATTGCTGATGGAGTATTTCATATCCCCTGCTCAATCTGGATTTGTCCCACATCGCTCAACTTCGTTAAACCTGAGGACCATTTTCTCTGTTCTGCATCGCATAGATCCCTCCACTCCGGCCGCAGCGAACCTTCTTGACGCGGGGAAGGCGTTTGATTCCTTGGAGTGGCCCTTCTTCCTGTCCATCATGAGACGCATGGGCATGCCTGAATGTTTTGTCTCCACAGTGGCACTATTATACACAGCACCAACGGCCAGATTGCGCCATAATGGCACCATCACTGAGCAATTCTCTTTATCGCGTGGCACAAGTCAAGGATGTCCCTTATCCTCTCTACTTTGTATCCTGGCAATGGATCCTCTGGTCCGTCATTTTCAAGAAAAACATTTACATCGTGGACTCCAGTTTCGTACTGGTCCACTTCTGATATCGCTGTATGCGGACGATACGATCTTATATGTCAGAATGCCTCACATTAACCTGAAACCACTGATTCTGGAAATAACTCGTTTCTGCAAATTCTCTGGTTTACGCATTAATTGGTACAAAACAGTCATCTTCCCGCTCACCCCATGCACTACCACATGGAATTGCTCTTTCCCCCTCGAATGGAGTCACGACTCAGTTAAATATTTGGGGATCCATATTCATCTAGACACCGCCCCCATCATTAGACTAAATTACGGTAGTGCGGTTGCTGCACTAGAAAGCCAGATTGAGAGATGGATTCGCCTCACCCTACCTATGCCCGGGCGAATTGCCATAATTAAAATGGTTGTTCTTCCTCGCTTTTTGTATCTTTTTAATAATATCCCCATTCCTCTCACCAATTTTTTCCCCAATTGCGTTCATTGCTATTGCGGTTGGTCTGGGGTGATAAGAATCCGCGTGTTACTTGGCGGGTTTTGATGCCTCCATATGAACGAGGCGGCTTTGGTGTTCCTGATCTTTATTTTTTAATTGCACAATGCTCATATGCGTACTCTTAGTTTCACGCAGATGCCCGCATTCTGTATCTGAAATCGGAAGCAGACCTGGTCCTTTCGGGACTCTTATCCACTGTTCTTCCTGGGGGCTTCCCTCGAGATCCGCTAGATATACAGACGGTTTCATCAACCTGCTGGGCATGGGATAGATTGCGCAGACTTCTTGGCCTGGACCAATTGTATTCACCAGCCCTTCCTTTGCCCAACGCTTCTTGGCTCCCGATCACCGGGGAGTCAGTAGTAAAACACACTTTGGCCAAATTCCACATTCGCACCATTGGCGATCTCTTTCCTGATGGCCATGCTTTTTCTGCATCTGAAGATCAACGCTTCACAGACCGATCGTTCATGGACTCCTTTGTCTTGACTAGATTACGATCCTTGTTGAGGGCCTCGTTTCCTACATTTCCGCTTGCTCCCGTAGAGGCTTCCCTGCTCACCTTCCTCATCCAGCACCCATCGGGAGCTCACTTAGTTTCCAAAATATACAGAATGTGTAGTGTTGCACTCCCCAACCTTGGCGCTAAGGTACGCGATGCGTGGGAGGGGGACCTGGGAAAAGCAATATCTGACGAACAATGGGAACAGTGCTGCAGAGCCACGAGGGAAATTTCCCTAAACAGTAGACACAAACGAATCCATTTTAAATGTTTACGTAGGTTGGATCACACCCCGGCACACTCACACAAAATTGATCCTAATCGTCCCCACTAATGCCCCAAATGTAAGGCCCCCTTCGCCGACTTCGTCACCTCTCTTGGACCTGTCCCCTTTTACATGATTATTGGTCCCACATACATCGCACTTTCAGCAACATGCTAAGCCTAAACCTGATCCCCACCCCAGAAATTGCACTGCTGGGCTATGTTGCCAACTTTTCACGTAACGTTCGTAAACTTGCAGCACTGGGATTCTTGCTGGCAAAACGGGAAGTTGGGTTGCTATGGTGTGACAGACGGCCGCCAAGACTGAAGTCCTAGCTCAGGAGTATGGCCTTTTGTAACATTAATTGCGAGGAGTACTCGACGCTGGTCCCCTGTCAATCCCGTCCTATTGATATTTGGGGCCCATATACACAGCCAAGATCACGGCTGAACGCCAGTCTCAGCCTGAAAATCACAAAGACTCGGAGGGAGTGGGCTGAGGAGTTGTGTAATATTGTATTGTGGTATCTGTAATTTATTTGTCTGATTGGTTATCCTTATCTTTCAATTATTTGTGTGTTGTATACAGGTGGGATGCCATTTCAACGTGCTTATGTAAGCCGCTGTTGTATTGTTTTTGAATTTTTCCCCTTTTTTAGGTTTCACACCTGCGAACCAGATCGCAAAAGCGATCCGTCGCAGCGAGACTCTATTGCAATCATTTCAGCTTTCAAGGACTCTAGGGGAACAGACAGGAGACAAGAGATCTGAACGCGCAGATATTCGACTTGGATTAGGTCGGACGCGTCAACTGTGAACAGCATGTCAGTTTCAGTTTTACACACGCGCTTCTAGTGTGCTACTTTGTTGCAGTTTTAAAGTTTCGTTTTTGTTCTTACTGGTTCAGGGGCAGTAAAATAACATAACGGATCCATGTTACAAGTGCTTTACAGCTTTCCAACTGCGTGTAAAGAGTTTTAAATATAGTGTGCGTGTTTTCAATACAATGAGTGTGTTGAAAAGTGGGTGTTTTCGATATAATGAGCGCGTTAAAAAGGGTTTGTGGTTAACTACAATAATAATGTGCGTGTTTTCAATACAATGAGCGCGTTAGGAAGGCTTTGTGGTTAAGTACAAAAAAAGTTTGTGTTTTCAATATAATACAGCGTTAAGAAGCCTTTGTGGTTACCTACAATAAAGTGCCGTATACAGTTTCTACAGTCAATAGCATTTTGTTGCAGGTGTTTACAAATCTTTAAAATCTTAATTTCCACTCTGCACTTAACAGTTAGCTGCACTCAACAACAATTCGCACTCTACACTTAATAGCAATCAGCAAACAGCATTTGTTACCCTGCATTCAGCATAAAAGTGCGTCCTGCACTCAGCAGCAAAGTCCACTTTGCACTTAGCAGCAATCTGCACCTTGCCTGCACTTAGCGGCAATCTGCACCCTGAACTCAGCAACAATTTGTACTTTGCATTCACCACCAATCTGCGCCCTGCACTCAGCAGCAATCTGCTCTCTGCACTTAACAACAATATGCACTCTGCACTTAACATTCTGTACTTAGCAGCAATCTGCACCTTGCACTCCGCAACAATCTGCATTTTGCATTCAGCACCAATCTGCACCCTGCACTCAGCAGCAAACTGTTCTCTGCATTTAACAACAATATGCACTCTGCACTTAACATTGTGCACTTAGCAGCAATCTGCACCCTGCACTCAGCAACAATCTGCATTTTGCATTTAGTGTTCATCTGCACCCTGCAATCAGCACCAATCTGCACTTTGCATTCAGCACCAATCTGCATTCTGAACTCAGCAGCAAACTACTCTCTGCAATTAACATTCTGCACTTAATAGCAATCTGCGCCCTGCACTAAGCAACAATCTGCACTTTGCATTTAGCACCAATCTGCACCCTGCACTTAGCAGCAAACTGCTCTCTGCACATAATAACAATATGCACTCTGCACTTAACATTCAGCACTTAGCAGCAATCTGCACTCTGTACTCAGCAACAATCTGCAGTTTGCATTCAGCACTAATCTGCGTCCTACACTCAGTAGCAATCTGCTCTCTGCACTCAACAATATGCACTCTGCACTTAACATTCTGCACGTAGCAGCAATCTGCACTCTGCACTCAGCAACAATCTGCACTTTGCACTTAGCAGCAAACAGCTCTCTGCACTTAGCAACAATAGGCACTCTGCACTTAACAACAATATGCATTCTGCACTGAATACCAATCTGCACTTTACACCACTATGCACTTTGCCCTCAACAACACATACCGCTCTACAGCACATACGACTCAACAGCAGACACCCACTACAACACATACCGCTCTAATACAGCACACACCATACTACAGCACACACTATTTTACAACACATACCATTCTACAGCACACACCATTCTACAGCACACAACGCTCTGCGGCATACAGCACTCTACAATGTGCAGCACTCTACAGCACACAGTACTCTACATCACAAAGCACTTACCATCACACAACACTATTCCCTTAACAGTACTTTACATTACACAAAGCTCTGCACTGAATAGCGTTTTCGGCACTAATTAGCGCTCTGTACTAAACAGCACTGTAGTAAAGCATTTAATAGCGCTATGCATTAACCACTACTATGCATAAAACAGCACTTTGTATTAAACAGCACTTTGCAGTTTACTATTTTTAGTTACATGTTGTATTTGTTAAAAAGTTATTTTCGTTGTTACTCTTGTATGGGTAGCTGGGGTCACGAAATGTACAAATTTTTTCTATCATAAACTGATGCCTTATCAACCACGCCAAGTCTTGGGCGCTTAACCTCACCGTCCCCGACGAGGAGATCTCTTTCCTGCAGGGGGTCACGCCCTATCGCTGGGCGGACAGCCATATTCAATACCTGGGCCTGGACCTCACGCCCCATCTTGACTCGTGGTCCTCGAGGAATTGGGCCTCTTGCCGCAAGGAAGTTCTGGCTGACCTGCGAAAATGGAAACCCTTGATGATCTCCTGGCTGGGGCGGCTCAACGCTGTCAAGATGTCCGTCCTCCCCCGCATTCTGTATGTTTTCCAGTGCCTCCCCACCCCGATCCCGATTCACTGCATCAGAAACCTTCAACGCGACCTCACGTCCTTCATATGGGGGGGCAAAAGACCCCGATTCTCGCAGAAAGTCCTGATGGAACCGAGAGACAGGGGCGGCCTTGCCTGCCCGAATCTCCTCCACTACTATTGGGCGGCACACCTCCGGTACGTGATCGAATGGGGTGCACGCGAAAGCGACAAACACTGGTTCCACATGGACCGATCGGTCACGGGGCGCACCATATGGGACCTGCCTTGGTTACCGCGGGTGGCACGTTCCAGAAGTGCATATCTTGCGGTCCCCACGAGGACGGTTCTTGAAGTATGGGACAGGGTGGCAGTGGCCAAGGGTCTCACCACGTTTCCCTCTCCACACACTCCCATTGCAGGTAACCCGCACTTCCCCCCAGCTGCCCGGACCCGAGCTTTTGAGAGCTGGACGCAAGGCGACTGCAGAGTTGCAGGAGACCTTTTTCTTGGCGGGTCGCCTAAAACATGGCTAGACTGCAAGGAGGAATTCAGGCTCCCCTTCACCGCCCACTTACAGTATGCGCAGCTGCGCCACTGGACCTCGGGAGATGACATGTACCAGGCTGCTACTAGGGCATATACCCCCTTTGAGAAGTTGGCACGATCCCTCGGGGGACTGAAACGGCTCATCTCCCAGATCTACAACATCTTGCAACACCCCACCGCCCCACCTGTGCACCCCTATCAGAAGCAGTGGCAGTCGGCGACAGGCACTGACATCACACCCTCTCAATGGACTCGGCTCTGGAACGACATCCCCAAAACCTACCGCAGCATCCCGCAAAGGGAAAACGCATACAAGATGCTGACCCAATGGTACTACACCCCCCTGCGACTCAGCAAAATGTTCCCCGCTTCCTCGCCGTTGTGCTGGAGGTGTGGCACTGCGACTGGTGACTTCGTACACATCTGGTGGTCCTGCCCTACCCTAGCTGTCTTTTGGAAGGAGGTCCTCAGTCACATCAAGAAGGTGTTGGGTTTCCCCCTCCCTGAAGAGGTTTGCACACTCCTACTGGGCGTTCGACCCCCCACACTTAGAGCCCTCACGCGCAGCGACTGGATTCTCACCCTTCACATGTTAGGTGCTGCCAAACAGCTCATCGCCCTGCACTGGAAGCGAGCAGAGGCGCCGCCGATAGCATCCTGGTTCGTGCGCCTCTGGCAGGTCCTGACTATGGAACTACTCACAGCGCGGATACAATACAGGGGGGTGCGCTTCAAGGAAGTGTGGGAACCCCTAGTGCGTCACTTGTGCTCCATCAGCTATGCCCGCCACATGCCTCCCAGGCTTCGCGCTCTGCAACTGTTCGAGGACGCCCTCATTCCTGCTGACCCAAGCAGACTAGGCTCTTAACCGCTACCCCCAGTGCCGCTTTGTGTTTCGCATTTCCTGTTTGTGGCCACGAGTGCACCCCTCTGCCTCCTCTTCACCTTGACACTGCTAGCTCCTTTCCCGACTTTACTTCCTTCCTACTTGCCACTCTGGCTTCCACCCCTCTTTGGGGCAGTTAGGTCCCTGTTGGGCCTGTTGAAAATGTGACATCATTGCTATTCCTCACATACGTGCCTACCCCACACAACGACGCATTGCCAGCTTATGGCCACCTCTTGCTCTGCTCTCCCCTAAGCCACGCGGCCGGCCCCCCCTCCGGGGGTTGTAGGCAGGGCGCTGTGTTAATGACTCCACCTCCCCTGTCTAGTTTTACCTACTGGCTTTTCTATGCGCGGCCGGCTCCAGAAAGGGGTTGTAGGCTTATCGCTGTGTTCACAATAAAAACAGATTTGAACAAACTGATGCCTTGCAAATTCCACTTATTCTTTAGTTACGCTAAAAACTAATCCTTGAGATAATAAAAAAGCTTTCTAAAACAACAGTACTTTTGTTAATACTAATCATAGGTAAGACACATATAGCTTCAGTGAAGGGCAAATGCTTAAACAATTGTAAGACATACAGCTGTTTAAATCGAGGTAGAGGTTCACTGTTGTTGAAAAACATGTTTTTGCTTAGACATTTGGTTTCATTCTTAGCCGTGCTTACACATTTGGTTTAATTTTTCAGTCGTGCATGGACAGCTGGCTTCAATTCGGAGAAACAAAACTGTTTCAAACACAGCGATAACCTTTGCCCTTTTAAATGCTATACATTCGTAGAAACTTTCTTCTAACACAAAAGCCATTTTAGCACAAAGCTAAAGCGTTTTCAAAGTGCGTACGTATAACTTGTACACTATAAAGTTTTCTTTGAAAGGACTTAGAACATAAGGTATGTCGTAAATAGCCTTTAGAAGTAACTACAATTCCTCTGAACAATTACGTTTAAGTTATTATTCTCTTTATGTGTTCTAGTTTATATTTTCACGGCTGTGAAATACATACAGAAACACAAAACACAAGCTCAAACAACTGTAAAGGTACATTCGCAGTTACATCCTACCAATTAGGTGCTTTTGCATTGTTACTTAGACAAAATAGCTTCACATTCGCACTATTATTCTGTATTGCAATCTATAATTTCGCAGTTTCAACTAATGCTCAGAATAATATGCCGTATTGTTAGCAATATGTAATTTATTTACACGTTATTAATGCTTATTACGTATACACAGTTCTTATAACCAGTCTACAACGCACACTCCTTTACAGCGAGCGCGCATCATACTACAGCACGCACCCTGACAACGCGCACCCCTAGACAGTGCGCAGCCCTTTACAGTGCACATTCTTGTACAGCGCCCACCCCTCTACAGCGCGCACCTTACTACAGTGCGCACCCCTCTACAGCGTACATCCTGTTACAGTGCGCACCCTTGTACAGCGCGCAACACTATAGCACGCACCTATGGGAAGCCGTTCATGTCAAAATTACATATCCCCATATAAGACACCTTCTAAAATCCGTAGCCTGCTGCAAAATGAAAATGGCACACACCAGAATGAATTTAATATGTGTCAAAATTAATATGATACCTGGCAGAGTGAATCTGACCTGAATTGAAAATAAATATGAAACCTGGCAGATTGAATATGCTACTTAGTGATTAATATGAATAAAACACACTCCAAACTGAATAAGGGCAGTACTGAAATATATATCAATTATACAAAAATAAATTTGGCCCTTACTGTAAATAATATAGCTATCACTGAAACAAATATAATGTGCATCAGACAGAATGGGACATTCCTTGAAATGACTGACATATGCTAAGAGGTATACAGCATGCATTGTAATGAATATGAAAGATTAAAATGAATGTAAGTTTCTGAAATTAATATATTATATCCTGAAAAGAATATAATGCACATTGAAAACAATATAACATAAACTGAAATAAGGATTACACGTGTTGCAATGAATAAGAATTGTGGTGAAATGAATGTCACCCAGATTGCAATGAATATGACATACAAAAATAAAAGAAGATAATTTCAAATGAATATGGCTTGTGTTAAACTGATTATAAGCCCCATTGAATTGAAATTGACATGCCTTAAAATGAGAATGACCAACGATGAAATTGTCATGGCATTGGTCACAATGAATATGGCATGCATAGAAATTAATATGACACATTTTTCAAGTGAATATTATATGTGCTAAAACAGAAAAGTTGCATCTTAAAATAATATGACAAGCGTTAATATGAATATGGCATCCATTGAAATAAATATAGCATTGATTAAACTGAATATACCACATGTTAAAATTAATACTTAATGTGTTGAAATGAATATGAGCTTCATTGAAATTAATTTGACATGTTTTAAAATGAATACAAGTAAAGTTAAAATGAACATGATATGTATCAAAATGAATACGGGTTACATTGAAAGTAATATGATACACATTAATATGATTATGAAAAGTGTTGAAATGGATATGTTTAATGTTAGAATTAATATAAGATGTGTTAATATGAATGAGACATACATTGAAAGAAGTAAGACACGTGCTAAAATGACTATGACATGGACTGAAATAAATATGAGGCTCATTGAAATATATTCAACATGTCTTAAAATCTGTATGACCAATGCTGAAATTAAATTGAAACTTGTCAAAATGAAAATATTATGCTTTGAAATCAATCTGATACACATCAAAATATATATTGCATGTACTAAAATTAATATGACCTATGTTGAAATGGATATGACTCATGTTGAAATTATTATAGCGAGTGTTAAGGTGAATATGACATCCATTGAAATAAATATGTCATTCATTGCACGGAATCGGACACATGTTAAGATGAATATGAACCACTTTGAAATGAATATAACACTTGGTGAAATTAATATGGCCCATATCAAAATTAATATGACATTTCTTAAAATTAATATGACATGTTTTGAAATAAATAAGGAACTATGTGAGATAAATGTAGCATCATTTGAAATGAATAAACCACATATCAAAATGAACTTATGCTATGTTTAAATTAATGTGACCCCTGTTTAAATGAATATGGTTTGCATTGAACTTATGTTGATCAACTTTAAAATTAATATTACATGTTGAAATAATATTACATATTCTGAAAGCATATGATAAGGACTAAAACAAAGTAACTAAAATTAATATAACACACAGGAACCAGCCTTTACCAAGCATCCATTACATGCATCCATTTGCCACACAGTTAAGCATGTCTAGATTTGTCACACAGTACTTTATCAGGCAGGTAAGTATTTTTGTAAATAAGATAATTTGTTATGTGTACATAGAGATCAAGGGAGGTAAGGATGATTTTATGGTTTAAAGGTAGTTAGAGGTAAAGTGAGGTGAGGATAATTTTTGGTTGTAGGAAGTGGGTAGAGGTAAAGGGAGGTAAGGAATGAAAAAAGGTGGTTCTCCATTAAAAAATAAACACACACATTTATATTTATATATATATGCATAGATATATACATATATGTTCCACATGCCTACGTGCAGAAAAAAAGGATTTCCCAGGTATTTTTTTACGGCAGTGCGAAAGGGAGTAAAAGAGATGTTACATCTCCTCTTGCCAACTTGGACTCTTTGGCATTGTGTTCAAAGATATGGTGATACCATGGGCAGCAATTCATGAGGACTTTAAACATGACAGGTAAACGCTGCACAATGTATACGTCACATTTAATTTTTGGAACATTACAGTGCACTCAGACTTTTAAACTATGATTTGCAATGCTATCCAGCAATATCTACATCACGTCACAGTCTAAGCACTGCGCAATGATTTTAATCAGACTTTGGCATCAAGACGCTATATAGAATTATTGTACATCTACCACAGTTTGCAACAACACCCGGGTGCATTTTGGGAATTGTAGCATTGCTCCAGGTCACGTGATCATTGTGATTTAAACAGTGCGAGTTTATTCAATGAGACTTTCCTCACCTGTGAGCAAGGCCATGACCAATGGCTGAAACATATAAGGATTGATGCTCTGCCACCCTTGAGACACAATATAGCCAGTGATTTATCAAGTTGTGCTTCACTTCTCTTTTTTCTTTGGTGTGCAAAATGACAGGATACTCCATGCCCATTTCTGTGAAGCCGCCCTGCAGGGATTGGGGCTCCTTTGTGTGTGTATATAACTTATTTTTGTTAGGAATTTACTGAGTAGACACCCCAATCGGAGATGACACAAGAGACGGCACACCAGGAGACGGCATAATGATTCATTGTGCACCAAGTGAAAGCCATTAATGTTTTATGCATTCATTGCTCAGAAATCAGTAATTTCCGAGTTGTGGATGGGTGGATTGGTGGTGGATGCATGCATGCAGGTATGTATGTATGTAAGGATAGATAATTGATGATGTGGGTGGATGGGTGGGGGAGTGAATAAATGTGTTTGAGATAGATGGATGGATGAATGGGCAAATATGCTGATGGGTGAATGAATGGATGTGTAGGCTATGGGTCGATGGATGAGGTTGTGGCGCGAAAAGAAGGATGCAGTAAGGAAGGGGTGGATGAATTGACTAGAAGATTAAAGAAACCACCAATGCTGACATAATTATGCAGCACACGCTGCAGGATGACACAATTTGTGGTTCTGTTCATAGCACACAGGGAGGATTATCAGTCGAAGCAGTGACAATTCCTTCTGCTGCAACCGCCCTTTAACTTGAGAACTTAAACCAGTGAAGCACTTAGCAGAACGTGCCATTAATTCTGTTTATGATGCAGACAGGAATATTCTCTCCTTTCATTACTGATGTGTGCAGTCATGAATGTCCTACAAACACCACCAACAGCCCTGTGTTAACCCCTTCCATGCTGCCGTCGGCCATTGGCCGACGGCAGCACTACCTCCCCAGTGCTGCCGTCGGCCAATGGCCGATGCGGCCCTGCCCATTTTGCGGAAGTGCTGCACTGCCGCAAATTCGCTGCACCGGTAAACTGGTTAAAATGAGTTTGCACATGTTATTCCGACTAGGAAGCAGGTGGGAGACAGGAGAGCCCTACTTAAGATCATTACTGACAGATTTGGGGCTCTTGCTCACCAGCTCAAAACACCATTCTAGTAAAATAACAAGAAATCTGTTCACTCAAGCAGCACACATGGATGACGATGAAGCCTGTATGAGCTGTCATGAAGGAGGCAGACTGAGCACTTTCCGCTGCACCAACAATGCACATAGTGCCTAAAGCCACACACGCCAGCCTGACACCTGAGTAGATGTGTGCTTTCCTTTTTACACTGTGACAGGGAAAGAGATGGCGTTTTGTAGCACTGTCCAGCCCATAAACCAAAGCCTCCTATCTCCCCACAGAAGCTGTGCTCTTTTGCCTAGGCATGCAGCACTGATAAGTGTTTGGGGCAGGTTTTAATTCGACAAGGTGGTCACGGTAAGACACCCATACTCAGAACAGAGCACCATGTAAAACAACAAACTTTACTCGTCATCTGAGGCGTACATGTACCGACACTAGGTACAGGCATATGACGTATGTTTTCATTTAACAGAGTGGCAGGGAAGAAGCATAGGTTGTTTTTTAACCCTTGTCACCTGAAAAGTGAGTAAACGCTCTATCGCTACTCCTACTTAAATCATATTGCCCAGGAACCTAGCCACACATGACATCTGGCTTATGCTATGTGCCAGTTGGTTGTCTGCTTTATACAAATGACAACCCACAACAGGATCTCTGAAGACATCTCATTACAATGGAGCCCAAACCAGAGCAGGACAGCACAGTACACCAGGCAAGAGGGCCCGTGTACAACAGGTTACACCGGGCAAGTGACATCATGGCAAAGCACAGAACCGCACTCCAGTGAACCACAAACACCCCGTGACATCAGAGCACATGTCAACAAATCCTGTGAGAGCTCGGCATGCCAGAGTGCCCCATGTTTTTACTAAAGAACAAGGGAACCCACTAGGTAAGCAAGGACCTAGGGTATCAATTAAGCTAAAGACAACGGTCCTTGACGGGGAAAAAAAACCACAGCAATAATTATAGGCCACAATATGCACTATAATGAAATAAAGTCCAGCCGGACTTTGAAATGTATTCAATATTTAAGTATGTTAGATCAGACGAACCAACAATGAAACAGTGGGACACAATCCTGCATCCACAGTGCTACACATACATTCAAACAGTACATATAATTGGGGTATTTCAGGCATATAGAAAACAGGAGCAAAAAGGAAATTTAAAGTGCATTTGCTTCACATATGTGGGAAACATACGGTTTTTGGCACATAATAGTACACTAGTGTTTTAAACCACATATTGTGTCGACGGCGTTTCGATCCAATTAGCAATAATGGATCATCATCAGGACATTCATTGCTTGCCTGAATGCAAAGGCATAGGCTCCAGTTATCCCGGTGTGGAAGGTGAAACAGCATACAGTTCTGGAGCCTTGGAACGATGAGACGGTGGAGAAGTCAATTCGTGCGGTGCCTCGTCGAGTATGGCTATGGTTTGGCCACAGAAGGTAAAGCTACAACCCGATCGGTTAGTAGGGAAGCTTAGGGTAAACAATTCCTGTATTGGTAGTTCCACTTCTAGCTAGTTACGGTGGTCCCGATTATGGCGCTCACCTCACAAGGGTCTCAATCAGGGTCCCGATGGGGCTGAAGGAAGACGCGTTCCCGGAGATTGTGCCGGTATTAAGTAGATACCTGCGGACTGACGATTATGGCTCCTGCTACGGAGCGTGGTAGCTGTAGGACAGCACGTTCCCGGAGATTGTTCCGGGTGTTAAGTAGTTATGAGGAGATACCTGCGGACTGACGGTTATGGCTCCTGCTACGGTGCGCGGTAGCCTGTGATAAGGCTCCTCGGGTTCACAATGGAACTCGGACCAGCGTCCCGGTGCACACTGTTACTCAGACTGCATTGAGTGCTGCCGCACGTTGCACTCAGAGCATGAGGGGAAATCTTGTGATGTAATAATGACCTCTAAAGGAACGGTGCAATGCACGCTGCCGAACGTGCAGTGTGACAAAAGGGAATAAATACCCTGCGGTCAAAGGCGTAGCTTACGTTGGTGCAGCAGGTGCAGTAGCACCGTAGTCCAGAGGCCTGACAAGCCAATTTAAACTTGATTATTACGTCTTTTTCAATTCAAACATCAGCCAGAGGCCCGAATCTTTTCTGGCACTTCGGTCCACGTCACACTGGCTACTCTATTGTCTGTGGTGTAGTCACCTGTGCACGGACGGTGACTTGGGATAACCTCTTGCCACGAGTGATTATCCTATGGTGTAATAACTTGTCCACGGATAGTGACGTGCACCTTGCAGATTATGGACCGGGCACGAGGGAATATCCTTTTACACAATTACTTGTGCTCACACGGCGAAATGC
Source organism: Lissotriton vulgaris (assembly GCF_964263255.1). Taxonomy (NCBI): domain Eukaryota; kingdom Metazoa; phylum Chordata; class Amphibia; order Caudata; family Salamandridae; genus Lissotriton; species Lissotriton vulgaris. The sequence goes on along the minus strand of NW_028252733.1, from coordinate 827,130 downwards.
ACCTTGCACAAGATACACCCCGGACACGAGGGAGTAATCTTTGGTGTAATGATATGATGACCTGTGTACGCATGGTGAAGTGCACTTGGTCCACCATGCTCCCAGGGCTCGAGGGAATACCCTGTGGGTTAATGACTGGAAGGCACACTGCCTGCGCATTGTGCATCATGAACAATGGGCACGAGGGAATACAATGTGATCTAATCGCCTGTGCACACAAAGTGAAGCGCGCTTAGTGCACCTTGCAGATCACGCATCCCGTGCACTAAGGAGTTAGGGTGACCAACCGTCCGTAAATTTCCTCTTTACGGATGCCTTTTGTCCGTAATTCTGGCCATCACAGGGAGCAGCGCAGCTCCCCTGTGAGAGGCCTCACCCCCCTGATGGGGCGCCTCGCACTCCTCTTGGAACACAAGGGCAGCCCCACCCGCCCACTGTCATTCTGTATGGGGCTGATTGCCACATACAGAATGTCAATGGGCAGTCTGGGCTGCAAAGCATGTGGTGGCCTCCTCCTACCTCGGCGTACAGCAGGGCACTTTGTAGGAAGCCTGTAAAAGAAGTTTAAAAAAAGGGTTATCGTTCTTTCACTGTCTCATCACTGTCTCATCATTTTTTTAACTGAAGTATTCTTAATATTAATTTGAACAAAGCTATGGTTGCTGCTTTTTTATTTTAAGCCACAAACAACCATTGACAAAGCCAATAGTCCTGGCTTGTTGTTAGTGTAATGATACTTGCTGTATTATATAAGTGGATGCAATGACAACAGCAACATAATACCAGTCGGGCGGAACACTATCCTAAGCGCTGATTTTTAGACTAGTTGTTTTAAACCATGCCCTTAATTACATAGAACACCCCCTTTGAAGAGACCTCCCAATTTTTTTCGCACCACTTAAAGCCCTGGAAATAAAATCATGTCACAATCCCCTCAAATCCTGGCACTGCCACGTTTTCAGATTGCCTATGTGCAGCAGCATAGTGAACCCTCCCCCACCCCTTGCTTTAGGAGCTACATCGAGGGTGAGGTTCATGATGGGCCTCTTCTGTCAGCAAATCTGCAGACAAAGGCTCAGCTCATAATGTGAAAAGGTGGGTGAGTAAATAAGTGAATGAATGTGTGAATGGCTGGATGGATTAATGAAAGGATGAATGGAAGGGTGATTGTATAGATAATAAAAGGAAGGATGGATGGATGAATGAGTGGAACTATTTATGAGGTTACTCGATGGATGTATGGGTGGAAGGGTAGATGGATGGGTGTGTGAAAGGATGGATGAGTGAAAGCTTAGATGATGGGTGAGTAAATTGGTGGATGTATGAGTGAAAGGATGGATGGATATAATTGATAAGTGAAGGGATGGATGAGTGAAAGGGGGTAGATGGAAAAAAGGATGGATAGTTGAGTGAAGAGTTGAAAGGGTACATGGATGAGAAAACGGATGGATGGATGAGTGAAAGGACGGATGAGTAATAGGATCAATGGATGGAATTAATGAATGGATGAGTAGATAGATGGGTGGGTGGAAGGATGGCTTGATGGGTGGATAAGTGAAAGGGGGATGGAAAGAGAAAGGGAGGATGAATTACTTAAAGGGTGAATGGGTGGAAGGATAAGTGACTGGGTGGATGGATGAGTAAGTGAATAGATGGCTGGATGGGTGAAAGGGTAAATAGCTGGATGGATGAGTGAATAGATGGATGGGTGGAAGAGTGGATGGATGACTGTACAGATGGATGGGGTGAAAGGGTGGGTAGATGAAGGATGGATGAGTGCAAGAGTGGACGGAGGGATGAATGAGTGAAATAATGGATGGAAGGATACATGGTGGATAGGTTTGCAAATGGTTGAATATGTTTGGATATAAATGGGCCCATAGATGGAAGGCAGAATGAATGGTGAAAAACTGAATGATAGATAAGAGAAGGATTACACCTTGTAGCACCCATTAACTTAAGTGACAATTCCTATACATTGACTTTCACGTTAATTTGAGTCATTGTCTCTATATAATGTGTGTGATGTAACGCTCTCCGACACCCCACCCTGCCTTACATAATTGGGATGAGTAACAGTATAAGAGAAATTAAATACACATGAGAGACCGTCTAAGTGAAGATTTTGGGCACCATTGAAGGGTGGAAGCAAGGCAGGACTGGCCAGACCGGGCATCAGGTGTTTCCTTGGGAGCCTGGAAAGGGTGGGGGCAGGTTTGTTACTGGGGGCTGGCACTGCAAAGTTCCTTATATATCCAGTAGTTTTCAATCAACAATAAAAGCGGCTTCACTTATATTCAGGTGTGGTTCACCATTGCCTGGTGTCACATACCTGCTGGAGCGAGATACGAGTTTTGAATCGTCTAAGGTAGCAAGCTGTGGGCACACTGAAAAACCGTGAAGTGCACGATTGTCTCAACCTAACATAAATTTATTTTGACTTGTACTTAGATGGTTGTCTATTTACTTACTTATATACTATTGCACGACCACCTCTGACGTGTCTGTAAAACTTACCTTTTGTTCCGCAGTTATGTCCTGAATTTTGAATTTTTGTCCTGAATTTTGTCCCTTTGTCCTGAATTTTTACACTCCCTGTCCTGAATTTGCACCTATGCCAGTTGGTCACCCTAGAAGGAGACCTTGGGGCAGGTGCGCATCACCCATTGGACTGAAAGGGCTTCATCTCCCTACCACCCCCCACCCCCCAGTGTGTGGCAGCCCGGGATGAGACACTTCCCGGGCCCGCTCACAGCCGCACCGAGCACTTCACAGGTCTTTAAGACCATTTACATGTTATTGAGGCCTTGCTGTTGTTTCACCCCTTTTAAGAGCGCCTTCTGCTCCACTCTGCCTATTGATTAAAAGTTCTGCCCCCACAACATTTTTCCTCAGCCCCCCCGAAATATGGCTATAGTTGCGCCACTGGTGTGGACTACAACAATCGTGTGTCGTTGGAGAGTTCAGAGGCTTCTCTCCGTCACAGGCAGTGCCGTTGTACCATTCTGGGGGCATCAGCTCAGTGGGTAGGACTGTGGACGGAAAGGATGGACAAGCATCTCAGATTTGCCTCAAACTGTGCTGAAGACCGGTGTAAATGCACCTAAGTCTTTCCCAGGGCAGAACGAGGGTGAGCGGAGAGTGTGTAATAATGAGATGCACAAGAGTGCAATTGTATTTTACAAGGGGGAATTATGGCGCGGCTTCGTTCTTTTATTTACCAATCTCTGCGCACGTACCAAGCAGGAAAACTATTGATTCTGGCATCTCAGGTAAGTAAGGGAACGCGGGACCGGTTTCGAGCAATTTGGATTCGGGATTATACATGTGCTTTCTAGGCTGTTTTTTCTCTCTCATATTTGTGCCCACATAGGTAGTCTATACATCAACACTTAGTGACCAAAATCTGGTTACTAAGTATTGAAAAGTGTGGGAAGGAGTGAATATGTTCTTTTGAGCAGGCATTTGTCTCCGACTGGGTCCACCGACATTAGTGGTCATGCTGATGCTAGCTAGCTCTTGGAAGTGGGGCCGTGCTGCTACCGCAGCGCTCAAAAATCAGCATGGCAACTGCGGCAAGATGGTGGCCGCAACCCTTGTGCTCTGCTGACTTGGAGCCAGGGCCACGGGCTGGCCTGGGCCAGGAGAGTGCCACACAGCCATGCCTGGAGGTGGCAAATTGGAGGCGTAACTGCACATCAAGCAGTGACTCTACTGAAGAGGCCTACACCATGGGGTGGTACACAAAGGCATTTGCATGAATTGGAGTCACGAGGAGCTGAGGCTGCTCTAATGACTAGCTGGATAATGATTACAGTAAGGCACACCCCTTGGATGAACTACTTGACGTGCAGTAGAGACAACTGCCCTGCAGGATGGTGTGATGCAGTTTCGTGTATAGTCCACGTAGATCTCCCTCCATCCCTCAGACTAATCTATGCCTGATTAATTAACGGAGCCCAGGTGCTTGCTTTGCTTCTGGTTGTGATATGTATGGTGTGCATAAGTGCATTCAAAGTTCCTATAAGGGTCGTGTCATTGTACACTGTGCATGATGCTTTCTCTCTCACACTTTTTTCCACCATCACAGTGTTAAGTGAAACACATTTTAAAGGACCTCTCAGGCACTACAAACATGTTTCCCACATAAGCTCAAAAGAAAGAATACTCTAATCACTCACCCCTTACGGTGTAGCATTGTACCCAAGTAAACAGGAGCTTCAGCGCCCCATACAAGTGAAGTAAGTGCTTTATAAAAGGTAATGCAGTAGGTCTCAACTTGCGCCACCGAAGCTGATTAATTAAAATGCAGCAGCTCCAAGTTCATTGGGTCTATTGTAGGTGTGAACAGTTTGCAGATCCTCCTCTATGAATCGGGGATTTAATCGCGGAATTCAAATGCACAGACTCGAGCGATGCTTATTTGTACTGTACGATTATATAAACTCAATCCTATTATACAACAGTATGCTTGCATAGCGGGTGAACACTAACATTATGATTTATTTGTGCTTTAGTTCTGGCAAGTCATACCTAGTTCACCTAGGGTAGCATTCAGATGTTCTTCTCAACAAATATCGTTTAACTGAGGATTTAAAAAATAATAATAATTCCAGCACGCACACTAGAACATCTTGAACTCAGAAGGCTTCGGATTTTATTGGTCATAATAATTCCCCCCATCTCCAAACCTCGATGGCTCACATTTTTTTACAACTAAATATAATATTAACACACCGAAAAACACAGGAATAACGTATTTTTGTTTAAACCTTAGACGAATAAACATCGTAATTGTTTCCAAAACACAATAAACTCCTGACCTCTAAGAATTAAGATACATGTCATATTTGTTGTTTATTTTGATTTCTGTGTTTGCTGAGGGAATACAAGATTGTATTTTGTACACTGGATTATGGAGGTTTTTAAAGCCATGCCTAGACAGTGATCTATGTACACCTAAGTATGTTCATTTTAGGAAAGGAAACAATCGGCTGCTCAGCAAACAACTCTTCATAACAAAAAGGGAACTCACAGCAAATTATATTTAACAAATGTAGAAAGTAGGCAGGACTGGGTGTATGACTTGTTTGCAAAAAGATGCCCTGCTCGGAGGTACAACCCCATTGAAAAGAAAATACATACACTTGTGGAAATCAAAGTGTGTGTAAATGTCGAATTGTTTCGAGTTCTGAATGATCTACTACAACATGTTACTGCAAAAGAGTTGCTGCAAGTTTTTTTTTTTTAATATCGAGGGCCAGATGTACTAAGCGTTAGGTTGGTGTATCCCAGGATTCCTGGAGTTTAGGGTTCAGGGCATGTATTATTTTCGTGCATATTGAAGTTGGCATGGTTTGGCTGCGATTTGGTGTGTTTCCGTGCATTTTTGGCTGAATATGGGTTGTTTTTGAATGGGCCCGGATGGGGTTTTAGGGTAAAAGTCGCACCCATTACAGTGATGGGAATGGGGTGCAGCTTGGTAAGAATATTGGGAACAGGTTGGATTTGTGTCCCTCCAAGTTTCAATAGGATCGTTCAAATGGGACTGGTGGAAAAGCAATTGTTTTTGAATAGCTGATGTCCTATGTTATCCAAGGTAATAGTAACACGCATTGGTAAATGCATTATGTTTCACCTATGTGATTAATAATAAGCTGTTTAGTTTTCTGTCGCTTGCTGAGTAGTTGATAAACATATAAGTTACAGAGAGTCTGTTAGTGTTATACCTTGTTTATGTACAAAAGGCAATATATTGTGCTGTTACATGTTGTATAGTGGGGGTAAGCAGTTGCACAAATTTGAAAAATGAAAGAGTGAAATAGAAGTAATTGATGTAATAGCAATAGTATGTGTTTAGGGGAGTTCTGACTATGTTTGGCCACTGTACCTGCAGCACCATTGAAATCATGGCCATTGTGCTTGCTAGATACTGCACTTGTGACTGTTTAGTAGTAATATTTAGTAGTATTCTGTGTTTATTGGAGTACCTAGAGATTTTGTCCCCAGTGCCACTGCACCTACTGCACCATTCAAATCAAGCCCATTTTAACTGCAATGTAACTGCTTTGTAGTAGTAACATGTAGCAGAATTAGGTGTTTAGAGGAGTCCTGCCAACTTTTGGACCCGGTGCTGCTGCATCTGTTGCGCCACTCAAATCATGACCCTGTTGTCTGCAAGGTAACTGCACTTGTGGCTGGCTGTTTAGTAGTATAAGTAAAATATAGCAATATTAGGTGTTTAGTGTGGTCCATAGACCTTTTGGTTCTGGTGCTACTGCACCATTCAAATCATGACCCTTTTGCCTGCTAGACTAATGCTTTTGTGACTGTCTTGTAGTAAAATGTAGCAGTGACCTGGGTTTGGTAGGGTCCTACAGCTTTTGGCCCAGTACCACTGCACCTCCCTTCAAATTAAGTCCCTCTTAACTACAAGATAACTGCAATTTTGACTGCTTGTTTGGTAGTCAAATATAGCAATATTAGGTGTTTAGAAGGGATATGACACCTTTTGGGTACCGGTGCCACTGTGGCTGCCTGTTTAGTAGAGATAGGTCATTTGTGTCTGCCCACCACCATGATACTTTTCTCCAATTAAATAATATGTCAATCAGTTTGTGAGATCCACTATCCTTGTCAATCAAAATTAACAGACTATCATGTTCATTTCTCAAATTCCATATTCAACTATACTAATTCACCACTAATCCTTTATGGGTTCCGGAGAGGCGTGCTTCAACACCCCATCAGGTGTAACAAGTGCTATATGAATGCAAACCTTTCTTCCCCTTTTATCCCTCCGCTATCCTTCTCACTCCAAATAACTGACTAATATCTACCACTGATATTACTTTCATATTTCACCATACTAATTCACCACTAATCCTTTCTAGACTTCCGGAGTAACGGGCTTCAACACCCCATCAGGAGTAACAAGCGCTATATAAATACAAACCTTTTTTCCTCCTCTATCCTTCTGCTATCATTCCAAATCCAAATAACTGACTAACCTATCCACCACTTAAAATGAACTTGCATGTTTCACTATACTAATTCAACAATAATCCTCTATGGATCCCGGGGTAGCGTGCCACTCGCCGAAAAAGCACTTTGACGCCTCATCAGGCGTAGTAAGCGCTATATAACTGCAATTGCAATACAATAGATGCACCGATGCCCATAAGAGGTGCCGGACCCGAGCACCAGGGGGCCCCTCATCGCACAATACAGTAATTTACAGCCGCATCCATGCTGGGACTTAGTTTAAAAATTATGCTCCAGTCCAGTCTCCCAAATAAATGAAATGCACAGAGGCCAAGGACTGGATGCAGAAGTGGTTTGAACAATTTTATGACTTAGTCGCAGCAACCGCCAGAAACACACACTGTCATATGTCTCAACTCTAGAACTTTCAGTGGTATCCGGTCATGAACAGCCATCCACCCCCTGAACACAGACACTCGTTTTGAAAAGACCTTATTACCAATCTAGAAATGGACAGCATCGCAAAAGTCTAAATCCTATTGTCTCTCTGTGTACTTTGATAGGTTCTGGCAAACCCCCACCCAATGCATGCGTTTTCGAGTGACCTTGGGCTAGAATCATGGTAGAGGGGAATTTCCACTCCTTTCAGGATTGATTTTGAAATAAGAGAAAACACTGATGAACGTTATTTTGAAACAAAACCTGGCAGATATAAGTTTGGTTTTAAAGCATTGCTCTTATATGGCGTGTTGAGCTTTAAGTTCCACCTTGTGCACTCATGTGTGGAGGTTTATGTAAACTATATTAATCTTCATACTAATCAAAAAAAGATCACTGGTAGCCAGAGATCCTAGCTAAAGGCTGAAAATGCACTTGCATGCTGGGTGAGCTTTATTGTGTTATGGGAAACCATTTCAATGTCCACTTCAAGTAAAAAAAAATTGCAGAAGAATACTAGAGTTGTGGCAATGTCGTGGGACGTTTCTCGACTATTCAATCTGTATCCGCATACCTAGTAGCCCTGCTCGTCTAAAGACCGTTCCTGATGCGTTCTGGATGGTTAACACACAAACAAGCATTGGCAAAGCTAATAGATTTAGTTTATAGGAGAGCGACTGGATTTGTCAATTTCTTTTAGATGTATTGTGCTGTATGTTAAACATTTGGAAAAAACAAAAAAACACTATGACGTAGCCAGTGTTGACCGCAAAGGACAGTGATCCATTTTCTTAGTATGGGTTTATTCTCTGTTTTCATAAAAAAAAACATTTATTTACCTAAAGTCCAGGCTAAAGTTGGGCGTGTGGACCTCGCATGAACACTGCGTGAGAAAGACCATCCAGAGCAGGAGCGCAGCGCAGTCTGCATCTTTGTAGCACCTTGAAAACCAATCGTGAAAGTCTTGAATGCTTTCTTTCCTAGTGGGACGAGAGGGGGCAAACAATTAAGGGGAGGGTGGAGGGGCAAGTAACAGAGATAGGGGCAAACCAGACATGCAACAACGCAGGAGGAGGTTGGGGCAGGTCAAGAAATAATGCAGGAGGGAGGAAGGGGGTGCAAGTAATAGGGAAAAGATTACCTCTGAAAGTGGCAACAGTGGAAAGATACTGGGCAAGAAAAGCAGTGCTTTGGCCATTGTTCCGGGGTCAGGACCAACACACAAAGAGGAGGTAAAGCCAGCACTCACTGATCAAACAAGCAAGGGAATTAGTGACAATGAAGCCCACCAATGATGAGCAATGGGCAAGATTTATGCCCCTGGTAATGAAACAAAATGTCTCCAAACCTACAGTGCATCTGCTGTCTCAGGCGAGAGCTAAAGTACGTTGTGGGCGTAAACTGTCAAAGAAGCGATGGTGCCCACCAAACATACTGAATGGCATAAAACAACCAACAGTGCCACCCAAAACATCAGGGGGCGCTAGGGTGAAGGCAGGAGTGTTAAACGAAGAGGCAGGGTTGTGTCCTGCCCGAGGGGAAACAATCTTTACCATGAAGTAGATTTGCTATGCAGTAGACTACCACGCAGGTAAGTACTTTTAAATATAACTAACATATTTTGTTATTTAAAAAAAAGTCACTTTAGGGTTCAGGGGTGTGCAGAGGCAAAGGGGCTGGGGTATATTGAGTGTTCATGGTTGGATGGAGCTGTGTTTTAACTTTGTCACTGCAGTGGTGGTATAATAAGTGCTGGAGGCCACTAGTAACATTTTATCTTACTAGCCCTGGCTACACTTTGTACCATATACTAGGGTCTTATAGGTAAGTTACAGGTGCAAATCAGGGATCAGCTAATTGTACATACACTTAAGGGTCATGGAACATGCACTCTGGCCAACACACCAGGGCCCAGAGTACTTCAAAGTCAAAAAAGCAGCAGTCCACATTTTTGTGTGTGTTGGATGGGGAGTGGGGTCATACAAAAAAGAGGCACTTTCTTACAGTTGTGCTACCAACGGTGAATTTGCCGGAAAGCGTAGACAATATTTGTCTGAAGAATTCCAAGTGCGGGAGCCTGAGCCTGCACTAAAATTAGCTATGAATTCCTGCAGGTTTAAATTTGAGTTTTAGTGGGGTATGGGCGGGGACTCTTGGATACGATTATTATTACTGTCCATGTGCTGTGGCTCCTGCGTCAGTTAGTGACTGGTGAGGTAAACAGTCTACTGCTGCAAAGTGGTGTCCACCTCATTTAGGCCTTCCTTTGGATGGGAAAACTGGCTTGCAAACTTTTCTATGTGAACCTGACCCAGACAAGAATACAAGGCCCCTCCACAAAGGGATCAGTTAAATACCTTCCTCAAAGAAGAATGGGCTTTGCCTAACACTGCAAATTGTATTTGCAACTTATTCAGGCCTTTGACAAAGGTGCCCTAAACAGTAGACCTTCACTAAAGGGGCATGCTGCAGATGTCACTAATTCCGTTAGCTTGGGTTAAACTCTTAGCAGAATGGAGTTTGACTATTTATGATTAGGTATTCTTTATTCTTTATTGCAGATTAAAGGAGGGGTTAAAAACTCTGGGAGTACTTCAGGTCATGGAAATTCATAAACAACTTTTTGAAGAGGCATTCATTTGGGTGGAACACGAAATCACCACTGATATCTTAAATGGAATGTTTAACATTTAATTCAGTTCATCTGGCAGTAACCACCGGTTACAGGAAGAACATATCATTGGTTACTGGAGAGATTACCTCCAAGATTGTGAAGGCAAGTGAAATTCTTTCATTATGTTACAGCTCAACTATTGATGAGACACATCTGTTGAAACTATAATTTAAACCAGCCTATTATGGCAAACATGGTGTCAAAGACTTCCGAAAGATATTGTAGAGAAAGAGAGTTAAGGAGGAACAGACCAACCCGTTTTATTTGTACAGAGTAAAATCTATAATATGAACAAAAGTATAATGCATCCAAAATTGTAAAGTCTATACCTGCTTTATTTCAATCTTCATTTTGTACGATATGTCTATTATTAATGTTGTTCAAGCTTAATTGTAGTGTCCTGGCAGTAAAATGTTAGCTACCCCATTAGAATGATGCTTCATGTACTGCATCAAGGAAAAGTAATACAAATCAATATAGAGCATGGTTGGGTCTGCTGTGTGGGTCTCTAAACAGAGTAAAGCCTTTTCACAGGGGAGATTGCAGCTACCTCCAGCCCAAAGCCTTTAAGATAAGGTTATTGGCTTGTCGCAGTTGTTTATATAAACAGTGGTTTGTGTGTGTGAAGACTCAGAGAGTGTCAGATGCAGGTCTAGCAGCATGGAATACCTATGCTTACTGCAAGTTGAACAATGGGAAGACTTCTATTAAAGGGAGAGTAAGGCGAGCAGGATTGTGAAAATGGTAACATACTCTCACACCAGATCTCAAAGTGTTATCTGTTGTTAACAACAGATCATCTTGATTTGAGGAGTTTTTGTGAAATGAAGCACAGAAAATCAGCAGGGGTTTTATTATTCACATATCAACCATTACTGAAGTATTCATTTAGCAGATGAAATAAAAAAAATCACAATTGTTGCAGTAATCACAATTTTACTAGTTTGACTCACATTTCTTTTTTCTTTTAGAGCTTGCATGTGAAGCCAAATTAAATGACATTCTGTGTTTTGTTACTGGCGCTAACACAGTTCCACCACTTGGCTTTAATACTCAGCCATCAATAGACTTAATGCATGCATGCGATGGCCAAGTCAAAATGTCTATGTTTCCAGAGGCAAACACCTGTGGAAATGTGTTGCACCTCCCCCTTTCAATATCCTATGAAGAATTTAAAAAAAACATGGACTTTGGGATACTGAATTCTCCAGGATTTGGACGAGCCTAATGATCACATTGAAATGAGGGGTATAAGGTATACATATATGACAAAGTAGTTATGGATACAAAGGATTGATCATGCTGTTGTCGGGGAAGGAGAGAGTCTTATGGCAGCATACGAAATACAAGGGCATTGGACTTCTGTGAAATCACCTCATAGCCACAGGGCAGGTCTCTGTGCCTTGATAATAGCACATTTCTTTCCCTTCCTGTCTTCATCATGGCAAATTAGAACATTTATTGAAAAAAATATTTTTCCTGAAACTTTGTCAATGTTTGTTTGTGCAATGATTAATAAAGTTTTTTTCTAAACTATCTTCACCAATAAAACTACATTGGTTGTCAATAAATAGAAGTTCTTCAGATTGACGGAGTTCTTGGTTTCATCTTTTTAGTGTGTCTTGTGTTAGACCCTGTTTGGGTGGCCACTGGGCAAGCAGGGGCTACTGGGCCTGAGGCCTGTGGTAATTTACCTCTGATGTAAAAGGCTACAGTGAACCTTTGGCTGTGCAAACTAGGCTATGTACAATCTCTTTAACACTTCACTCTTAGTTGTAGCAATGGCAAGCAGTTCCAGGCTTCTCAGTGAGGTAGTGTGAGGGTATGTAAACTAGAAAGTCATCTATTGGCCTTCAAAGCAGTAACTGATCATCTAACCCATAGCTTTACTCTGCTTATGAAAAATAACTTTATACAAATGTTAAATTTAATGCTTCCCAGAACAGGTTATAGCTACAATTACTTTACTGAGCTACTGTGCCTTGTGCCCTAGTCCTCCTCTCCCAGGTGTTTCCATCCTTCTGGGTTCGAGCTGTCTAGTGTCAGTAACAAGGGTCAGGTGCTGATTATCATTATGAACTGTCTCAAGCAGACCCGTGTGACAATTCCCACCAGATTGAAATTGGTTCAGCTCACAACGAGTGGGCAGATGCAAAAAGAACAATTGATGGACAGAATGCAGAACAATGTCATCCATTCACCTCAGTACAGAGCTCTGGGCCTAACTCCATCATTTTTTTGTGTTCACCATGAAATTCCAGTTTGGACATAGCCATATGCAAATCAGTCTTGACCCTGCGCCCAATGGGAAGAGTCCAGCCCAAACTGCCAGGCCAGGTGCTCCCTGGACTGGAAACAAGCATCCTAGGACTGATTTCGAGCTTTGAACCCTCATCAGTCAGGATAGCTTGACTCCAGTGGCATGGAGAGCACTGGACCATGTAACCCCGAAACGGGTCCTGGGATGCTTGTTTCTGGTCCAGGGAGGACCTGGGTTGGGAGTTCAGGATGGACATAAGGCACAGGGTTAAGAATGATTTGCATATGGCCAGGTCTAAACTGGGGTGGCATGGTGAGCAAAGGGATGATGGATTTAACCTAGATCCCCTGACTGGGGTTGAATGTTTTGATTTGTTCTGCATTCCGTCCATCAATTGTGTGTCTTTTGGACCACAAGTGGTCAGCAGGGACCGACTGCACTGTGTTGTGAACCCCCAAATTACAGGGCACATCCACAAAAATTCACATAACTCCAAGGGGAAATTGGGGGCATATTACCAAGAATAAGCGATAATTATCGCTAAGCTTGGTTAGCGGCTATAATTTTATCGCCGTGCTTCGCCTATTTTTATTGCTTAGAAGGCTTGCTATTATCAAGGTTTATCTCCTAAGTGATAAAAATCATCCGAAATGCATGAATATCGCTGAAAAGTCAGCGCTGACATGCAAAGTGGGGCCCAAGATGGTCGCTATCTCCTACTAGCTGTCGCTAACTGGTGTTAGAGACAGCTAGGTAATAGTGCGATAAAATTATCGCCGATTTAGCGGGAAAAATTCCCGCTAAAGCGGCGATAAGGCCCTTGGTAATATGCCAATTTGTTCCTACACCACCTTCAGACAATAGGAAAAAAGGCAGACGTATCTCACTCTTCTCTGCAATTAGTTATGCTCATCTTGATCCTGACTTTTATGAGTCTGAGAGTCCTTTCAGAGAAGCTCTTATCTGAAAGGAGTCTTTGTAGATGTGTGGAGCTTCAACCTGGAACCTGAAAGCAGTCAACATCACAACTATTGCTGTTTTTATATTATAGAATAGACAATATGGACAATCTGCACATAAAAACCTTGTGCATCAGAATATGGCAAATATATAATAATAATCCCAGCACTCATACTATCAAATAAAAAGAACATTAGAAAAACATATTTTTTATTGCACTTCCATACTATTGGTAATGAATTTGCTTTAACCATAAACCATACCTACAGCCTATATGGAAAATATTAGCAGCTTTATAATTATCATATTGGTGTGTGAGTAGTAGTGTCCCTAAATATTTTACGCCAATTCATATCGTACCACTAAATACATTTGAAGTTTGCACTTGTAGGCCTGTTTATAACTTTCTCATCAATTATTCTCTTTGGAAATGTTTGTGGAAGTTGTTAAGTCTGACATATCTGTATCATAGAACAAAAAATGCCTCAGTTAGAAGCAGATTTGAACGGTAAGGAAATGTATCGAAAAATGACTCTTAAGATGCTCTTTCATGGGTTGAATGATCTTGTAATGCTGCTTCTAACACATTGCTCTTTGAACAGCTGAATGAAAGTTTCATATGCTGCGTTGCTGTTTTTTGGTCTACGTAAAGCCTAACTGCCTGAAAAATAATATAACCATCTTGCACACTCTGTTGACTATTATCACCATTCAAAGCATTAGGTTTTCTAGAACCTAAGCTGAGCAGGTACACACTCTACTGAGTAACATGTATGCGTCATCAGAAAAGAAAGCCCTGCCACACATGTAAGTTCCTATGACATGCTGCTCTCTCTTCCGAGAGCTGACATGCAGATAGGGGGTTCCAACATTTGGGCTGAGGACACAGCAGGTAGCAGCGGAGGCCTCCGCCACTGTACTTGGAGGAGTACGGACTCCAGTGAAGACACAGGCCTTTGTCTTTCTATGAACCTGCTTCTGGACTTGAATTATCGGTCCCCTGATCAGGCTGCATCATCGAGAAAATCTTCTGTTGCAGCAACGGGAGGGTCCTACACTCGAACCTGCACACCCTTCACCTTTAGGTTTGAAGAAGTATGTGATGTTATTCTGGCAGCCAGGCGTACCCCCACCAAGTCGGTATACGCTAGCCCGCCGGGATAAATTTGTTGCATGGTGTTTATCTAGGAACATTAGTTCTCTAACTGCTCCCCTTTCTCAGATTCTCCTGTTTGGCCTATTCTTGGCCCTGCTCTTGGCACGGTTACTTTCAGGCCATTTCAGCCATTTTGTGGTTGGCAGACAATCTTCTTTGTTCAAGACACCTTATGTGGCTAGCTTCCTCAAAGGTTTGCAACATATATTTCCTCCCAGGCCATTCAGCATGCTTTATTGTGTCTTATTGCATGCACACTTTGAGCCTTTGCATAATGGCTCCGGCCATTGATAAACCATCAAGACTGCTTTTTTAGTGCCTGTTACATCGGCCAGAATGGTCAGCGAATTGCACCCACTCTATGTAAACTCTCCCTACACCATCTTTTATCTGGACAATCTCATACTCCGGACACATGCCTCCTTACTCCCGAAGGTTGTGACTCCTTTACATTTAGGCAAGAGTGTCACACTGCCTAACTTTTTTTCTCCGCCTCACACTTCAAAGGAGGAGGAGCGACTCCATTGTCTGGATCCAAAAAGAGAGTTGTTGTTTCTAACTTTATCGCACAAAAGATTTCCAGGTGGACGATAAACTCTTTGTGGGGTACAAAGGTGCTAAGAAAGGGAAGGTTGTGCAGAAATGGACCATCTCTAGATGGATAGTGCTCTGCACAAATAACAGCTATGTATTGGGCAAGAAGCAACCCCCTGAGGGGTTGCTTGCTCATTCCACCAAAGCCAAGGCTGCAACCACTGCATTAGCCTAAGTAGTCCCTGTCCTGGACATCTGTGAGGCAGCAACATGGGCATTTCTGGAGATGCCTACCAAGCAGTACTGCCTGAACAGTCAGGTAGGGCACTTTGTCTGCTTAGTCCTGTCGGACTTCCTGGTTTAAATTAGCTTTGTATGCTCACCTCCCAGGAGAAATGCTTCAGTTGTGTATATGGCTGAGATACCCGCCACCCCCTCTCAACACAATCCCCAAGGATGGGAAACCGGAAACAGTTCTGAAGTTTTTGGAGACGGGAGGGAGTGACCCTCCCGGGCCGTATTTATTAAAATATGAAACAAAATTAAAACATTAAATCAACAGTTTCATATTATGTACAATTTCATTACCACATTGCGATGTTTGGCTAACCTTAACATATCCTCTAATACAAAGGTTCTCCTAGCCGAACTAACATCCTACCAAACAGTTACTTAACTTTTGAAATTGTACATCCTAACGTTTAAGGGCCAACGGCAAGGTCGTAACCGGTGTCAAGATCCCTAACCCAGACATATCCCCCTCACTTGAGAGGGGCGGCACGGAGGCATACCTCAAGTGCAACTACCAATTTCCCTTGACTTGACGGGGGCACCAATAAAACTCGACGCCACTTAAAGGTCGTACGAGGACTCGTGTGAGGTATCTAGAAGGTAGCGTAGACCCCCCCCCCAAACCCCACACAACTTACCACATCTGCCGTCGCAGACGTCCTGGCCCCGGGAAATTCCCCAGGAGGGGGCTGTAACCCCTCCTACCCATGAAGGGGCCTTGACCGCCTTCCCTTTCCTTTCGGCGACCCATCCTTAGAAGGGACCGCCTCCCCGTTGAGGGGCCAATGGCCACCTCCCCCGAGCGCCCCCATCCGTAATGGGTGACGCCCACTCATAGGGATCTTCCAATTAGTGCTCACCGATCATGACCTTACCGCCCGACCAAAATAAATACGACAAAGATAACTAAATGACTAAAGACTAAATATAACAGACAGTATCAACACAACTTTATTCAAAGCATGCTTACTGAACACTAAGCACAATTACTTTATTTGCAAAACATAACCCAAATCGATCGTTCTTTATTGCCTACTCAACATCTTCACGATAATACCACAACCTGTAAACGAAAATCAGAGTTATCCATCAAACTTTATTAAAAACCACTCGCTGTCTTCAGGGGCTGGTGGGTGGGTCAAAATTGGCTCTTCGTTCCGTCTCGAGCTCACGTGCAGCGAGGAGGTGCAGCTTCAGAGCACAGGAACAAGAGGATGCTTTCTGGTCTCGTTCCTCCTTTTATCCGTCTTCAGGGCGGGCGTGAACCCGCCCCTGCCTGCCCCAAGGGCGTGGCCAGCCGCGTCAGTGTCTAGGCCAACCCACTCTAGGGCGGGAAAAGGCGCGCCCCGGCTACGCCGCTTCGGGCATACCAGCCGAGACTCGCCTCCCGCCCAAGATGGCTTCCCGGGGGGATCGTGGTACTCTGCCATAAGTTCGGGGGGACCGATTGGTCGCCCCTTTCCATATGGCTGAGATACCCGCCACCCCCTCTCAACACAATCCCCAAGGATGGGAAACCGGAAACAGTTCTGAAGTTTTTGGAGACGGGAGGGAGTGACCCTCCCGGGCCGTATTTATTAAAATATGAAACAAAATTAAAACATTAAATCAACAGTTTCATATTATGTACAATTTCATTACCACATTGCGATGTTTGGCTAACCTTAACATATCCTCTAATACAAAGGTTCTCCTAGCCGAACTAACATCCTACCAAACAGTTACTTAACTTTTGAAATTGTACATCCTAACGTTTAAGGGCCAACGGCAAGGTCGTAACCGGTGTCAAGATCCCTAACCCAGACATATCCCCCTCACTTGAGAGGGGCGGCACGGAGGCATACCTCAAGTGCAACTACCAATTTCCCTTGACTTGACGGGGGCACCAATAAAACTCGACGCCACTTAAAGGTCGTACGAGGACTCGTGTGAGGTATCTAGAAGGTAGCGTAGACCCCCCCCCAAACCCCACACAACTTACCACATCTGCCGTCGCAGACGTCCTGGCCCCGGGAAATTCCCCAGGAGGGGGCTGTAACCCCTCCTACCCATGAAGGGGCCTTGACCGCCTTCCCTTTCCTTTCGGCGACCCATCCTTAGAAGGGACCGCCTCCCCGTTGAGGGGCCAATGGCCACCTCCCCCGAGCGCCCCCATCCGTAATGGGTGACGCCCACTCATAGGGATCTTCCAATTAGTGCTCACCGATCATGACCTTACCGCCACAGGTCCGGATAGTTGACCGGCTATCCGGACCCCCCACCACACTCCTACCTAAAGGTCATGTTTTAACGTCTTCAGCCAAGCTATGTAGTCTCCTATGAGTAACTCATTCCCCATCCGAGATAAATGAACACCATCCCCCAAGTACATACTATCATCATTAATACATCCATGCGCGATAGAATGCAGTGCATTGGAACGGAACAACCTATTTACTTTGTTATTAATTTTCCTCACAGAGTGATTTAACGCAGAGACAGAAAAAGCCCCCCGCCACACTTTTCGTGGGATCATATGGGACCACGCAATTGTGCACCCTGGAACTCTCCTCGCTAACCAACTTACAGTGGAAAGCATCGCCTCCAGGAGAAGTCGTCTACCAGTGGTGACCAAATCATTGCCCCCAAGATGTACTATGACTACAGACGGCGGTGACCTCGTCCGCCCTAGCAAACCCTCGAAAAATGATTGAAACTGGTCAATACAGAGACCGCCCTTTCCGTAGAAGGACACACTGTACCCGTATTCCCCAGCCACGTGCACCATGTCACCTGCCTTGAATACGTCCGCGGCACGCCTCACGTATGAGTGGCCCACGACCCACACCTCCTTTTTAACAGCCGGTGATGTCTGACCGCTGGCCCGGTGTTGGGTCGACTGCATAGTCCGCCCCGCCTCGTAGGCTTGCGTAACTGAAAACCAAACAAAAACAAGAAGCGTGAGTACATCATTACAGCTTCACAACATGTGCAAACGCACATACCTTTTATAACAGTTGGAGGACCAACGCCCCACACGTTTAACTTGTTCCACATTCAGACCCCTGGCTGTAGCCTCAGTAGCAGCCCCTATCCGAAAGGAATGAGTCCCAAACTCGCCCGGGTTCAAGCCCGCAGCTGTAATTGACATCGCAAGCACCCGCTGAAACTGAAACCTTGTCAGTGGGGTGGCGTCTGCGTGTCTCAACAAGGTCCCCCCCCATGATGCCACCCTTTGTGTCAAGTAATCCTCTAAACACCTCACTGGGCACATGGACGACCCGGGAATCCTGTGTATAATTATGCCGTCGCCCATCCTACTTTGATCGGTCTTGGACCTTACAAACGAGACCGTCATCGTCTCCCCTCTGATTTGAACGTGCTCTGCGCACAACCCTCCCGTAACATCCTGCTTGTTCCTCGCCACTAATTCGCTTACCCGCATAGCTCCATGAAATGCTAGCGTAAAAGCAGCTCGGAATAATACTGTCTCAAAGTGAGATGAACACGTTGTAGGGAGTCTGGATAATAACTGGGCCAACCTATCCAAACCTATCGGGCGCCTCTCGTCTACTCTGCTACCCTCAAGGCGTTGCCACCCTCGTAGCGCTTTTTGCACAGTGAAAGACGCTGTCGGGTCCTGTATCCCGTGAGCCCTAGCAACAAAAGAAATGGCAGCCCGATGCCTCTGGGCCGTGGCCACCGATTTCCCTGCCCGATGTAAAGACATCAAAAAATTCACTACCCATTCCTCCTGTCCCCAAAGCTCCCCTCTAGCAGTCCCCAAAAAGGCTAAATAGGAAAGGAACGCCCCTTCATATGCCTTCCTCGTCCTGGGTGCTAAACTCTCTCCCACGAGGTTACGAAGCTCGGGGCACCGAGAGACCAGAGAGCTTCGGGAAAGGGTGCAGGCTCCGGGTCCGCTGTGGGAAGGAAACCCCAGAAAGCCTGCATACGAAAACGAGAAAGGGCATCAGCCGCCTGGTTCATTATCCCCGGGACATGTCTCGCTTTGAATAGTACATTCAATTGCATACATAATAATACAATTTCCTTGAGCAGTCTCAAAATCCATTTGCATCGTGCTGCCTGGCTATTGATACACTCAACCACGGTCATATTGTCAGACCAGAATACCACAGAGTGATCTCTGAACCCTTCAGGCCACGTTCTCAGTGCCACCAAAATGGGGAAGAGTTCCAGGAAGGCAATGTTACTTGTCAGCCCACTGTCTCGCCACCATGCTGGCCATTTTTGTGCAGACCATCGAGTACCGAAAATGGCACCAAAACCTATACTCCCTGCGGAATCTGTCCATAGCCCCAGCTCCTCGGAGGACACGGCTGGTTTGTTCCAGACGACTCGACCATTGAAATCCGCCAGAAATGCCAACCAAATGCGCATGTCCTGGCGGACCTCGGCCGAGAGCCTTGTGCGATGATGGCCCTCCCTCAGTCCGACCATGGCCTGAGCGATCGAACGTGAAAAGGGGCGGGCCATCGGTATAACTCTTTGGGCAAAATTCAACTGCCCCACTAACTGCTGTAGCTGATGCAGTGTAACCTTAGTTTCACTCATACACATTTGCAGGGATGCCCTGAATTTTAACACTTTATCACCTGGTAAACGGAAACAACCTTCTCTGGAATCTAACTCGATCCCCAGAAACTCGAGGCAGGTCGAAGGACCCACCGTCTTACCTGGTGCCAATGGCACGCCAAACTGATTCATTAAAACACAAAATGCATCCAAAGCTTGTCCACATTCCGAATCCCCAGCTGCCCCCAGGAACAAAAAATCATCAAGATAATGCATAACATGTTGAAAACCCGTCTTCCTAGTAAAGACCCACTGTAGGAAACAACTGAATTTCTCGAAATAGGCACAAGAAATAGAGCATCCCATCGGCATACACCTATCCATGTAATACTGTCCCTGAAACGTGAAACCCAGTAGCCGCTGATCGTCTGGATGTACCGGGAGCAACCGGAACGCTGACTCGATATCAGATTTTGCCATCAGCGCACCGGGCCCCAGGCGATTCAATATGGCCACGGCCTCATCAAAAGATGCGTACCGCACCGAACATATTTCCGGGTCTATCGCTTCATTTACGGAAAGACCACGTGGGGCTGACAAATTATGTATCAGCCGAAACTCCCCCGGGTCCTTCTTGGGGACCACTCCTAAAGGCGAACAAACAAAGTTAGCCACCGGGGGTACACTAAACGGACCAGCGACTCGACCTCGAGTAACCTCCTTCCGGATCTTTTCCTGTACCACGGTCGTATGCTGCAAGACCGATATCTGATTTTTGCATCTTTCCACACCCTGAAAGTCCCCTACTGGGATGCGGAAACCATATGAAAACCCGTTCCGCAACACCCCAGCAGAAGCACGATCCGGGTATTCACTGAGCCAGGGAATCATCGCCAAGGTATCAATCGGGGTAGGTAAAGGCGCCCCTCGGACTATGTTAGACCTGTTTGGCGCCTCCTCTACCCCCGTTATCACCCGTTTTGGCTCTGCACGTGGACTCAGGATGGGATGATTGCCCACACCCACTACATTCGTGTTTAAACTTGCACGATCCCTGGGGCCTAGTACATTTACCACTGTTAAAATTCCAACACACCCCCTTTTTACCTGTATTACCGGTAGGCCTCGAGTGATTGTCGGTACCCGTACCTGATCGAAAGGGCGTCCCCGCATACTGACGGGAAGATTCGCCCACATTACTCCCTACCAATGGCACTTTCAACATACCAGTCTCCTTCATTTTGGACCAGGACACAGAGTCATAACAATCCCAAGTTAAGTTTTTATCATGTTCTTTTGCTTTTCTGAAAAGATTATCATAGCAAAACCAATGATTACCCTCGTGTGATACCGAGTACCCCATGATCCGTGACTGATAACTCGGCAATTCGGGTAGCAATTCGGGCCTCCGTTCACCCAAGATCGATGTGAAAATCCCCCATGCCTTGCCCCAATTGCCAATGTTTTTATTAACCTTAAAGGCGGCCATCTTTGCGCGCCAAACACTCGGATGCATGAGATCCTTCTGATTTTTAACATGCTCCATCTCATAATGATCAGTAAGCAACGAGAAGATGTTCACATATTCCCCTGCCCATATCTTTTCTTTAATAGCTAAAGGAACATGCTGACCCAACCTCTCTCTTCGAGAGGGTGCGGACTCTTCTCTCGCAATCGGCAATGGCCGCTTACCTGAACTGGACGCTGTCTCTGCGACTGAAACCGTCCCCTGAGGCTTCCCTACAGCCGCGGCCGGCGTGGGCACCCTCGCTGCTTCACGAGTTTCCCGCAGTTGCTTCATTAACACCTGCGCGTCTACAGCCGTGGCGCCCTCGCTACTTTTACCCAACCACGCTGCTAATTGTGCTGCCAGCTCGGGCGGCATATCTTCCTCGGACACGGGGGTGACCACCACGGGAATCGGATTCCCTTCCTCCGGCACAGGAGTGGGTGCTTCGAGCGGGACACTGGGACCCGGGGTATCTCCCCCAGCTGCTCCTCTCCTGGGCCTTTTGCCTTTTCCACCCGGGGCCGTACCCTCCGAAGGACGTTTCGGGCCTCCTTCCTCATTTTTATCCATCCGCCTCTTTAGGTCGGTCATCTCCTTCATGAGAACACGCAGCATCTGTTCGGTAGTCATTCGCTTTCCCGCCTTCTTCGGCATTCTCCTACAGAGTATCTGCAAAACAAACGAGAAAGATTACAACGCTCAAAATTGGCTCTTCGTTCCGTCTCGAGCTCACGTGCAGCGAGGAGGTGCAGCTTCAGAGCACAGGAACAAGAGGATGCTTTCTGGTCTCGTTCCTCCTTTTATCCGTCTTCAGGGCGGGCGTGAACCCGCCCCTGCCTGCCCCAAGGGCGTGGCCAGCCGCGTCAGTGTCTAGGCCAACCCACTCTAGGGCGGCAAAAGGCGCGCCCCGGCTACGCCGCTTCGGGCATACCAGCCGAGACTCGCCTCCCGCCCAAGATGGCTTCCCGGGGGGATCGTGGTACTCTGCCATAAGTTCGGGGGGACCGATTGGTCGCCCCTTTCCATTCTAAGGTAAGGAATCTGTGGCTAGAAATCTCTATCAGATGAACAAGTAACTTACCTTTGGTAATGCCTTATCAGGTAGAGTATCTATGTAGCTGTAGATTGCTTACTGGTCATCCCATGACCTGATTACAGTGTGAGGGTCACCTTTCTAAGGGCCTTAGAATTTCAGTTCAGTTGTCAGTCTTCATCATAGCTCTGCGTTCATGGGGTGGAAAGTCGTGAAAGGAACTGACATCAGTGCTCCAGGGTGGTATTTATGTAGGCACCACGCATTACATTGCCGGTGCAGACACCACCAACACAGAGCCGAATGAGGCCACCTACCAGTGTGCAAGGGTACTGCTTGAAATCATCTGGATCTAGTCTGACTCCTAGGTAATATTCTATGGTTAGGAATCTTCAGCTAAGTAGAGTCTCTACCAGATAAGGCATTACCAAATGTAAGTAACTTCTTGTGAGAAACAGACTGCAATGGTTAGAGGGTCCAGGTAGACAAATTGTACAGGAAGAGGAGTGTGGGACGGTGGAGATAGATATGGAGGTAAGATCTCAATGGGACCAAGTGAGGAAAAATGCATTATTGTGCAAAAGAAAGGTAGGAAGCATGAGTGTGTCTAGGAGCCCAGTCACAAAAACAAAGCAAAATAAGAACAAAGCACGAAGAGATACAGGGCAGAAAATGGCACCACCAAGGAATAAAGAAGGAAAGGAATACAACTGATTGCATGGGATACTCCGAGTATGTACAGGGGAGTGGAAGAAAGAAATTACACAATATTAAGAGTAAGCCAGAAAGAGAAGTACACTAAAGTTCATACCCTGTTGAGGTGGGATGAGGCGACAACACCAGGAAGGAGTACACATGGGAAGCTAAAGGACTAAATGCAGGGAATAGATCCAGGTTGGAATGGGATTTAAGGAGAAATGGTACATGGAAGTACGCAAGAAGGGCGGGAAGCAGATAAATCAAAGGGGTCAAGGCTCTGTAAGGCACAGGACTGAATGGAGGAGGTAGCCCAAGCATACAGAATACAAACTACACCACCATGTAAGCTGGCACAAAGATTCTACATGTTAAATTCAGTGCTGGATGCTAAAGGAACAGGATTCTCCTAAGAGCTCTCCTCGAAATTGTCTCAAAAACCTAACAAATAAATTGCCTTCAGCTAAGCCTGTTGGAAAGCGGATTATTGGTAGGAAAAATGTAGGTCTGCCAGTTGCAATAAGAACACTAACACATGGTAGGACTCAGCATAGGTCTTACAAAATTATTCCTATGCTCAACCCTGGGTAACGTGGCTGCGAGCAGACAGGCGTAACTTCAAAGACAGGTATGTAAAGCATTTAAAACACAATTTCAAAACAACACATAATAAAAATCCAACACCAATTTATAAAAATAGTAAATACTTGTATCTTTAAAATGACACCAAAACCACAAAAATGAAATGTAGGGAACCGGAGATATGAATTTTCAAAGATTTAATAAAATATAGCACTTAGAAGTTTATAGCATCATATTGTGATACCTGCTGTCGATAGATCGCGGCAAAGTCAAAGTTTCAGGCTGACCACGATGGAGCCCTGGGCGGCTACAGCTTGCGCCAGCTCCCGGTTTCAGTTTCTACCTTCCGAGTTAGAAACTTTTAGGGAGCTTTTTCTCGCGAGGTCCCTCGAAGCTCCCAGCCAGTCCGGATAAAGTGAGGGTTTGCCAGATTGACTTGGGATGAGGTCCCGGTTAACTTCTCTGGAGCAGACGTAGAAAATTTTTCAAGATCGCTTCAGCGAGACAACCCAGGAATCCAGGCTGACTGCGGTGGAGCCCTGGGCAGCTTGCCGTTCGCGGTTGCTCCGGGTCACTTTTCTACAAGTAGACTTAGAAACTTTTCTGGAGCTTTTTCTCGTGGGGTCTCTTGATGCTCCTCATGTAGCAAGATCCAGTGAGAGTTTGCTGGCTTCATATTTCTTCTAGTTCCGGTCAATCTTTGGAAGTTGGTGTGATGGAGCTTTTAGCGGGACGAACCGGGTTGGCTTGGCCGGCTCGCGGTTGAAGGCAGGCGGCCTGGCTGGCAGGTTGAGTCGATCCCTCTATGCAGCTTTTTTTCAAAGTTGCTCCAAAGTTCTCCAAACTTTTGAACTTCTTCCTGAAGTTCCTTGAGGGGTCCCAAAGTGTCTCAAACTCACCCCAAGAGTCTGGAAGCTCCAAGATGGTCCTTGAAAGTTGAGGACTTCAGCTCCCACAATCCACTGGTACAAAACGCTTACAAATCCACTGGTGTTTCACCAAGGTGCAGATTTAGTTGGTGATGTTCCAGATGAGCTCTTTTAACCTGTAGCCTTCAGGGAGTCAACTCTTTAGTCCTTTTTCAGCAAGGTAATCCACAGGGCTGTAGTTTCAGATGGTGCAGTCCTCATAGGTCAGTCCTTAGAAGTCTTTGCACAACAATCTTCTCAGCTAGGCAACTTCTTGCTTCAGTAAGTTTCAAGCAGCAGATCTGAGAGGCTCTGCCCCTCTCAGATACTTATTCCAACTTCTCTGGATCAGGCAGGAAGTCACTTCTGACCAATGAGAGCAGGGTAACTCCTAAAAGTTAGGACCACATCCTGTAGAGTGTGGCATTATTTTGTCCCAGATTGCATCATTCTTCCAAATCCATAGAGGCTGATTTTCCAGCAAGGAGGTAAGAGCTGGCTAAACACATCCCAAGGTTGGCTAATTTACTTAGACTCTCCCCACTGCTTCTCATACCTTCCTTAATCCTACCATCTGCCTGAAGTAGTAAGTTCAGAGCTTTAAAGGACACTGGTCTCTGCTCTCTTCTTTGAAGAACTTAGTTTACTACTCCTCCCCCTGGCCTGGCATTCCTATGGAACAGCACACTGACCTGCCAGCAGAGCTGGTTAACCGCAGGGGCTCTTTATCACCTCTTCAAGGCAGCCTGGCTAATCCACTTAACTCTGACCAATCAGGGCAGACCACTGGAAGGCTGAATTTGGACCTACAAACAAGAACGTCTTCTAACTTCTTCGATGTACATTTTAGGAGGAATTCAACAATATTATATTGTTGGATTTATTAATACCATTCTGGGAAGTCTTTGAATGTTAGTTTTATTCCCTACCTATAAGGACTTATTCTTTAATAACTTCATACAATGTTAATCTATGGGCCAGGGGATTTGCAATGGAGAAAATTACCTGGGCCAGTTTCCTAACACTAGGGCTTATAAAAACATACTTTATACGTATTTCCCTAATTTCTACAGGAACCCCACCCCATGTGCAACTAGGGGAGACCTTAGGGGTTCTGAATCTGCAGAAATAATGCAGATTCTCCATCCACAGTGCTCCTAGCATTAAAGTCGAAATTTGAGCAGCACTTTCCCACAGTGTGGGGAGTGAAATGTGAAATTTCAATTAACACAGGCCATATGAAACTTATTTTATAAGGGCGTACCTTATAAATATCGAAGCCCCCACCCCTGGGACACCTAGGGGAGACCCTGGGGGTACCTAATATGCCCAAACATTGTAGGTAAACCATTTTTAAGTGCCTCAAACCCAAAAGTCGAGTTTGGGCACAATTTACATTTTAACAGCAGTCCTGGCACCTAGGGCCGTTTTTAAACTGCCCTCATGCTTCAGCAATGCACATATGCAAGTGCAGAAAAATCAGCTGGCATCCAAACTGCCATGCCTTAGAATACTGTGGGCTTCTAGGTAGTTTCAATCCTCTGCCCTGTTATATACTAGTGGCTTATAGTGTGGGTCATGCCAATCACATGGGTACCCCATCATACCACTGTGTACCCTAGTGTATGCAGGTGTTTTAACTGTATTCTAATGTGTCTCTTTCAGCGTAGCCCTGGCCCTGGGCCTGGTTAGGCAGATCCCAGGGTCAGGCGGAGTCAGGTACCACCAGTGCCATACAGCAAAAAGTTGGTGGGTGCCCAGGGCACAGAATGACTTGGCAACAGTACCCTTGCAAGTAGATTGATAACAAAAATGTCATGGGTCCCAACATGGATCTAGGTGCAAGGGTGCACCTTCCAGACCTCATCAAACCCCACATTCCAGGGTTGAAAAGGAGAAAACACGGGCTACAAGATCAGCAGCATCAGGTCTAGGGGTAAATTTAGTATGAATTCATGTGACGCAGTGCAGCAAGGCAAGTTTCTGTGGTGCATTACGTGAATGGGATAGAGCTCAGAAAGGCCATATTTCACATATATGGCACTCTTCAGCTGTCTTCCAGCGCTTTCACACTTGTTGCTGCTTAGCAACAATGCAGGCACCCTTGCATCAACTAAAAGGGTACCTGCATTACAGGCAGGACTGTTTATGTGCAATATTCTACAAATAATACACATCACAAAGGCATTTTTCTTTTTCTATATGTGAAAATGTGGGAAGAATTTGGTCTAATTTCTGTTTCTGTTCTCATTGAAGCATAAGAAAAATATATATTCCCTTATCCCTTTGTCCTCTTTTGGCTTAATCATCTATGGAATAAAAGCCTGGTCCTTTTTACAATGCCAGCATCAGTAAAAACCATGACCTTATGACCATACAAGAATTACAGTGCCCCAAATTCAGAACAACATTTTTCCAATAATAATAATAATAATAATAATAATAATAATAATAATAATAATAATAATAATAATAATAATAATACAGAGTTTTATAAAGCGCGATCCGCTACCTCACGAGGAGGTGTCCCGGCGCTGTAAGAACAATGTTGTGAACCGTGGGGAGAAAGCTGGAGAGGATGACATCTAGCGTGGCTGGGCAAACAGCCAGGTTTTCAGCAAACGCTTGAAACAGGCTTCGGATGGGGCCTGTTGGAGAGCAGGGGGCAGCGAGTTCCATAATGTCGCCACATTGGCCGAAAAAGTTCGTCCACCTAACCTGGCTCTTTTTGCTCTAGGGACTGCAATACGGACGCAGTTGTTGGATCTAAGGGAGCGGGCTTGAGTGTACCTTGGTAACCGGGCTTTCAGGTAGTTTGGGCAGTTACCGAATAGAGATCTGAAGGCCAAAGTGAGTGCTTTAAATTTTATTCTGCTAGCAACTGGTAGCCAATGAAGAGAGAGGAGGTGCGGAGAGAATCCTCATTAAACGTCTCGCAGCCGCATTTTGGACCAGTTGAAGTTGCTGTATAAGATACTTCGGTAAGCCCAAATACAAACCATTAGCGTAATCCAGCCTAAATGTAACTGTGGAGTGGATTACAGTTTTACGGCAGCTAGCTGGTAAGAGTCGAAGAATCTTACGAAGATTCCTCAACTTACTCATGCAGCAACCAGCCACTTGCTGGATGTGTGATACTAAGGACAGCTGGTCGTCCCACCGTACCCCTAGATTTCTTGCTGAATGGCTAGGCGAGGGGGCTTGTCCCATCTCTACCGGCCACCACAGATCAGATGGTGGAGGGGGGCCTTTGCCGAAGAAGATCACCTCTGTCTTGCTAGCATTAAGCTTTAATTTATTGGTGTTCATCCAGCAGGCCACATCTTGTAGGCACCCCTTAAAGCTCAGAAAGGATGCCTCTGACACTTCTGAATATGGGAACACCAACTGGGTGTCATCGGCGTATGAGATTGCCTTGATCCCCCAGTTGGCAATCAACGTGAAGAGTGGAGCAAGTTAAACATTAAATAAGAGTGGGCTCAGGGCCGAGCCCTGGGGGACACCACAGCTAAGGGCTTTAGGTGAAGAGGAGACATCCCTTAGCGCCACCTTCTGAGTCCTTTGGGTCAGGTACGATTGTAGCCACTCCAAAGCCTGGCCCTGGATGCCTATCTGCGCCAATCGTAACAGAAGTATAGCGTGGTCGACCGTATCAAAGGCGGCCGACAGATCCAGGAGCACCAGCATAGCTGAATCTCCCGAATCCAATCACTGGCATAGCTAGCCTATGTGGTGATGGTGACTACCAAGTGGAAACTGAAGAACCTTGCCATGCTAGCTACAGACTCACTGCATACGTAATATGGGAAATGGGAGAAATATGTTAGGTATGGAAGTACTTATGATTCATTGTGACTGTGTTGATGTCTAAATGCATAAGGGAAATATTCAGAACTATGAATACTAAAGTAGTCTTTTCCGTCCCCATCCTACCTGATGCAAAAAACATTATACCCACAGTGAGTGAGAGAGATATACCAAATATTGACAACCAGAGGCATTCACATGAGGGCATTGCCTCAAAGCTGAGTGGAATTTCATTAGATAAAAGAGTTGTACATTTTGACATCAGTGCCGCCTCACCAAGTTGGATACACCAAGAAGATTGGCCCCGCTAAGGTCAGGAAGTAGGGAAGTTTGAAATAATGTCCAAATCAAAAGTTATCGTTTTTCTGAGGAATTTCAATCTGACTCTGGTAACTGGCAATCAAATACTTTTTGTCATTGGTCCCTTTAAACTGTGGAGCAAAGGTCCCAAAGTTCTTGTGGTGTCAGAACAACCACAGGAGGACACTAATAATGTCCATAGGATGTCAGATGAAGTAGTTTTAGACTCTCTGAGACAGATTTACCAATGAGTTGCATCGCCTTTGCGACACAACCACTAAGTCAGATTTATCAAGTCACGCAAGACCACCTTACGTAGCCCTGCATGGCTTGGTAAATTGCTGTGGTGCGTTACACTGCCCCAAGGAGGCATTTATTGGGTGAAGGGTGAGTGTTCCCACGCATTCACCCATGGATTTTGGCTCATTCCAAAATTACTGTCAGACCTGGGAATTACTCAAAATGCTAAGCCTCCCTTGGTAAAGCGTAAGGAGGAAAAATACCTCTATTTCTCCTTTTTTGTTCCTTTTTCTATATGTTCTGCAGCACACATAGAAAGAGGAAAATACCTCAGGGGATTGTTTTAGTGCAGTAAGGTTTCATGCACAAAAACAGTCCTGTCTGCAAGGAAAGCATCCTTGCACCACGGTGCAAGGGTGTCTGCGTTAGAGCTGGGCAGCACATAGTGCGCCAGCGCAAACAACAGACAGGAATGCGCCACTTCGTGTTAAATAAGGTACAATTCTGACCTTTCTCTTTCACGCAGCATAGCTCAGCAAGGTGGCTTGCTGCACTGTGCGGTATGAAATAATGATAATTCTGCCCTTCAGGGTGTCTGGCAGAGGGAAACAGCAAGGTTCAGTCTTTGTTCAGTTGCCAATGGTCAACTGGCATTCTTCATTGGAACGCTCTTTTCAGCTTTTTTAGGTTCCTGGAGCTGCCCAGGGAATCAGCCTCATGATCTTTGGAGACCTTTCAGTCCTTGATTTTCAAGAGGAAGGGGGTCCAAACTCCTCAGGTCCCTCTAACAGGTTGCAAAAGGCAAAAGCAGCAGATTCAGACTGCCTGGCATCCTTTCGCAAGGCTGGCATTTTTCTGAGAAAGGCGCTATACATTTACCCCCAGTCAAGAGATCTGGGTTAAATCCATCAATCTTTTGCTCACCATGCCACCCCAATTTAGACCCAGCAATATGCAAATCAGTGTTGACCCTGTTCCTGTACCATGGGGAACATGGTCAAGACTGATTTGCATATGGCTGAGTCTGAACTGGAATGGCATGGGGAGCAAAAAACCGATGGATTTAGGCCTAGATCTCTGTACTGGGGTGAATGTTTGACATTGTATAGCATTCTGTCCATCAATTGTTCTTTTTGCATTTGTCACCCATGCTCTCCATGCCACCGGAGTCAAGCTAACCTGGCTGATGAGAAGTGATACCCGAGGATGCTTGTTTCCAGTCAAGAGAAGACGTGGCTGGCGTTTCGGGCTGGACTGTTCCCATGGAGAACAGGGTTAAGACTGATTTGCATATGGCTGGGTCTGAACTGGATTGGCATGGGGAGCAAACACACGATGGATTTAGGCCCAGATCTCTGTACTGGGGTGAATGTTTCACAATGTGCAGCATTCTGTCCATTGTGCATTTTTCCCCATGCAGGAACGTGCTGCACTGGTCTCACAGCGGTGCATGTCTTAGGCACACCTAAGTGCCTTAGACACGCACTCCTGTGGGACCGCCAAACCTGGATTAACTCGAAATCCGGCCGATGATCTGACTACAGGTTTGGCAGTCTCGCAGTGTGGAGACCTGCTACCACACCACCCCAGTTCAGACATGGCCATATGCAATTCAACCTTGACCTTCTGTGTCATGGGAACAGTACAGCCTGAACTACCACAGGTCCTCACTAGACCGGAAACAAGCATCCTACTACCAGTTTCAAAGTAACATCTCTCATCAGCCAGGCTAACTTGAATCCAGTGGCATCTAACACAAAAGCTATTCGCTTGCAGAATTGCACGCTAGTCCAGCAATGCAAAACACATTTAGCTACATCCTTGCATGCTGCTTTATACCTCACAGTAGCTTTCAGATATGAAATGCTGGTAATTTAGTCAATCCTAACAAATGTTCCAGACCACTTCTCTCACTACACATGCTTGTTCAGGACCATTAACTGCAAACAAAATATTAGAGTGCACAACTAAGTGCAGTAACCTTATGAATAGATTATGATCATATAAATAACATAAAAACACCTGCATAGTTGCTCAAAACTACACACACACCAATAAACATAAAGTGCATGATTGTGTCAAACTAGTATAAACTTATTTTAGCTTGTCCTTATGTTAATTGTCTATTTACATACATACTATTGCACAACCTCCTCTAATGTGTAAGAAAATGTTCTTTTAGTTGCCACTTTTTGTGCTGGAATTTAAGCTTCTGTACTGATTTCTTTACCTAGATTTGACCCTTTGTCCTACATTTTTACAATCACTGTCCTGAATTTGCACCCATGTCAGTTGGTCACCCTACCCTCAGTAAGAATACAATTATTACCAAGAGCATGCCATTACCATGCACGCTTGCCAAAAACAAATCATTATCTGTAGAAACAGACAACAGCTAGCCTGTAAGTGCTGCAGCAGCCTAACACATCAATAAGAGTAACTGTTAAATGTAAAACAGTGCAACAGACTGTTAATCGAATCATCCACAATTTAACTTTTTAGCGTAAGTAACTGCCTATAGTTTCTCAATATTTAGAAAAAAGTATTATTTCTTTATTACATAGTTCATGTAAAACTGTACATTAGACACCAGTCCAGACACCAATCTATAAGCAGCTACCTAATAGCGCTCTACTAAAAAGCTAAATTCCATTATGTAGACCACAGGTCAACCTAAAGCCAACACTTCTATTTATAACAAAGTCAATATGGCTTTATGCATAGTATTACCACTCTTCTGCAAGTTAATCTGGGTGTTCTTCATTGTAGTAGCAAGTTCCCATGCTCAAAATGGTACACTTTCATTTACTCATAAAATGCAAGCATAAATAAAAGACGTAAAATACCCCCAAAGATGAATTCATTTAAATACATTGTGACCCCCCAAAAAAGTCAGCAAATAAAGACACCAAAACAATCACTCAAATATTCAGCACTTATACTATGCTTAAAAACTTTTATGTCTTTCAATATTCAATAATATTATTGGTTTTTCTATGTTACTTAATTACTGTTGCACTACTATGAAGATTACTAACAGCCAGTAACACAATTAACTTATCTCTGTAATTGAATATGCAAGTTGGCATTTTGTCACTGTTTTCCCTTCCAGTTTTTATCATTACATTAAACAACATATAGCTATTATACTGCGATTATATAATTTCATATTTAAGAGTGCACCAGCTCATATACGGCCACATCTAGTAAATTCACATTAGGTTTCTTTATTCAAGTAGCTGCTTTACTGGCTTGCAGCAGTATACCATTGTTTCAGGGAAAAGACAAGTTGTTGT
Source organism: Lissotriton vulgaris (assembly GCF_964263255.1). NCBI lineage: Eukaryota > Metazoa > Chordata > Amphibia > Caudata > Salamandridae > Lissotriton > Lissotriton vulgaris. Next base: position 794,943 of record NW_028252733.1, on the reverse strand, counting down.
AGCCAAAATTGTTAATGTATTCAGTAATGGTCCTACACACATAAACCTGCATATTGCAAGTATAGATAAAACTTGTACCATTCTCTTTAGTGCCCCTGCTCACTTTCTATTTTTCTATTCTATACCCTGCTCACTTGCCATTTTCCCATTCTATACTTCCTATCTTACATAATGCTACCATCTCCCCTAGCCTATCTCTCCTTCTATCTGCCTGTATTTTGTTATAATTTTCTTCTCTTCCTTTCCTGATACTTTCTCATTTATTTTTACAACAGTTTTTTATCATCCCATTAAACTACATGTGCCTAACACTGCAATTATATAATTTAAAAATTAAGGGTGCACTAACTCACGCGATGCCGCATCTAGGAAAATCATATTAGACTTCTTTATTTAAGTAGCTGCTTCACTTTCTTGCAGCAGTAGACGTTTGCCTCAGATAAAAACACAGGTTTTTGTTGCCAAAATTGTTAGTGTATTCAGTAATAATGCCACGCACATACACCTGCACACTACAAGTATAGATAAAACTTGTACCATACTTACTGATGCCCCTACTCACTTGCCAGTTTCCCATTCTGTACTTCTTACCTTACATGGTGCTACCATCTCCCCCTAACCTCTCTCTCCACTCATCTGCCTGTATTGATTTACATTTTTCTACCTTCCTTTACTAGGGTTTTCTCCTAATCTATCAACAATAATTGGTTCCTCTTTACTTCACATGCAGCATAAGCGATATGCACACCATTTGCTTATGTGAGAGTTTCTCACAAACATACCTCATCCAGTTACTAACACATTGCTTCTAACTCTCCCTATCCTCTCCACTCATACAAAACTTGCTGTTGCAATCTCTAAATACTTTGAAGATCTTTACCCCCACTAACATTTTTAATGCAACTAAAAAACTCACATCTCCGCTACTCAAATTAATTTCATATTCCCCTATACTAATTTATTACTAATCCTCTTTCACATCTTACAGTCACTTCCAACTCTTCAAAATATACTTACAAAGTCATAGGAATTATATATAAAGGTCTTTCTACTTAGCCGGCACTGCGCCATATTTACTGTAATGCAATTTCTATGCCTTGCAGGTATGTATCTTTAAAAAATAGTAAAGGCATTGAAATAGCCTATTGTCTTCTGCAAAAAGGAAAGAAACCATAGCACATTACAATCTACTATACAATGAGAGGCTATATAGTGCCATAACTTCAGTGTCCATTATTTACTGGTGCTTTTCAGTTTTGTAACAATTTTATTGTTTTAAGATCTTCTAAGATTTTCTTGCAACTCACATGGATGTAATTCCCAATGTTTGTATGTTTCAATTGTGTTCATATTGCTTACAAGAAAATGTCACTCATAGTCATTGTAATGTCGCTCATAACTCAGTTGAAATAGTGAAAAAGTCACACATGGCAATTTGAAACAATTGGCAGCTATGCTTCTAATATTAGTAAATGTACGCTATATGCCAGTTTTTAATGGCTCAACTAAAATAATAAGAAATGCCCTTTATTCTAACATACTCTCTCTATTGCACTATGTATTTTTTACAATCACTCTATTTCACAGTTTATCTCTTTATACTATATTTTTGTTATACTTAGTTTTAACAATTCTATATCTATTTAACACTTTTTCGCACTAACAATTTCCTTTTAAGGCACTTTAATTAGCACCTCCTAAGTTAAACTCTCTCTTTCATACTACATTCTACATTCTCTATTATACGCTCGCTTTCACAATCTCACTCAAACTCTCTTATATTCCCTTTTTCATGCTTTTATTAACAAGCTCTAATACTTTTACAAGCATTTTTATTCAAGCTTGCATTCACTCTCTTTCACACTAACTCTTTTGTATGCACTTACAAGCTGATTAGGATCGCAAACAAACTTGAGTCCATCCACAACCCCAATTTAAAAGAGACGGTCCGCATAAGATGCAGCATTCCCAACATGCAGATTAGGATATGACTGCCAAGGTGGCAATCACATCCTATATCTTTAACATTGCAGCAAGTGCAGCTTCAAACTGCACCTGCCACAATGTAAAGAATGCATGCACAGCATTTGCATACACAAAGCGGCAGGCACCGCTCAGTGCTTGCCTCTTTGTTCACACAAATGCAAGAGGGTACCATACGTACCCTCATGTGCAACCCCCACCCCCCCTTCACCCAGGGCGCCCGCAACAGGCCCCCAAAGTGAAAGTCCGTATATTTTTCCATGACAGAAAAGCTGCCGTAAAAAAGCATACATTCTACACCATGTTAATATGGCTGGTGGTGTCTGACAGACACCACCAGCCATGTTAAAGCTTTTCCACTGCGGTCGGAAAAGCTTTGGCCAAGGAAGACTGTATCATCTGTGAAGATGAATATAAATATCTATCCAACAGTCACCCAAAAATACCTGCTCTGTACGGGCTCCCTAAAGTCCATAAGGACATTAGGGACCCACCTATGCGACCCATAGTTTCAGGCATTGAGTCAATAACGGAGCCACTCAGCAAGTATGCTGATTGTTTCATCCGCCCCTTAGTTGAGACACTTCCATCCTATATAAGGGATACAAAAGATATGATCTCTAAGATAGAAGGCACAGAATGACTTGGCAACAGTACCCTTGCAAGTAGATTGATAACAAAAATGTCATGGGTCCCAACATGGATCTAGGTGCAAGGGTGCACCTTCCAGACCTCATCAAACCCCACATTCCAGGGTTGAAAAGGAGAAAACACGGGCTACAAGATCAGCAGCATCAGGTCTAGGGGTAAATTTAGTATGAATTCATGTGACGCAGTGCAGCAAGGCAAGTTTCTGTGGTGCATTACGTGAATGGGATAGAGCTCAGAAAGGCCATATTTCACATATATGGCACTCTTCAGCTGTCTTCCAGCGCTTTCACACTTGTTGCTGCTTAGCAACAATGCAGGCACCCTTGCATCAACTAAAAGGGTACCTGCATTACAGGCAGGACTGTTTATGTGCAATATTCTACAAATAATACACATCACAAAGGCATTTTTCTTTTTCTATATGTGAAAATGTGGGAAGAATTTGGTCTAATTTCTGTTTCTGTTCTCATTGAAGCATAAGAAAAATATATATTCCCTTATCCCTTTGTCCTCTTTTGGCTTAATCATCTATGGAATAAAAGCCTGGTCCTTTTTACAATGCCAGCATCAGTAAAAACCATGACCTTATGACCATACAAGAATTACAGTGCCCCAAATTCAGAACAACATTTTTCCAATAATAATAATAATAATAATAATAATAATAATAATAATACAGAGTTTTATAAAGCGCGATCCGCTACCTCACGAGGAGGTGTCCCGGCGCTGTAAGAACAATGTTGTGAACCGTGGGGAGAAAGCTGGAGAGGATGACATCTAGCGTGGCTGGGCAAACAGCCAGGTTTTCAGCAAACGCTTGAAACAGGCTTCGGATGGGGCCTGTTGGAGAGCAGGGGGCAGCGAGTTCCATAATGTCGCCACATTGGCCGAAAAAGTTCGTCCACCTAACCTGGCTCTTTTTGCTCTAGGGACTGCAATACGGACGCAGTTGTTGGATCTAAGGGAGCGGGCTTGAGTGTACCTTGGTAACCGGGCTTTCAGGTAGTTTGGGCAGTTACCGAATAGAGATCTGAAGGCCAAAGTGAGTGCTTTAAATTTTATTCTGCTAGCAACTGGTAGCCAATGAAGAGAGAGGAGGTGCGGAGAGAATCCTCATTAAACGTCTCGCAGCCGCATTTTGGACCAGTTGAAGTTGCTGTATAAGATACTTCGGTAAGCCCAAATACAAACCATTAGCGTAATCCAGCCTAAATGTAACTGTGGGGTGGATTACAGTTTTACGGCAGCTAGCTGGTAAGAGTCGAAGAATCTTACGAAGATTCCTCAACTTACTCATGCAGCAACCAGCCACTTGCTGGATGTGTGATACTAAGGACAGCTGGTCGTCCCACCGTACCCCTAGATTTCTTGCTGAATGGCTAGGCGAGGGGGCTTGTCCCATCTCTACCGGCCACCACAGATCAGATGGTGGAGGGGGGCCTTTGCCGAAGAAGATCACCTCTGTCTTGCTAGCATTAAGCTTTAATTTATTGGTGTTCATCCAGCAGGCCACATCTTGTAGGCACCCCTTAAAGCTCAGAAAAGATGCCTCTGACACTTCTGAATATGGGAACACCAACTGGGTGTCATCGGCGTATGAGATTGCCTTGATCCCCCAGTTGGCAATCAACGTGAAGAGTGGAGCAAGTTAAACATTAAATAAGAGTGGGCTCAGGGCCGAGCCCTGGGGGACACCACAGCTAAGGGCTTTAGGTGAAGAGGAGACATCCCTTAGCGCCACCTTCTGAGTCCTTTGGGTCAGGTACGATTGTAGCCACTCCAAAGCCTGGCCCTGGATGCCTATCTCCGCCAATCGTAACAGAAGTATAGCGTGGTCGACCGTATCAAAGGCGGCCGACAGATCCAGGAGCACCAGCATAGCTGAATCTCCCGAATCCAATCACTGGCATAGCTAGCCTATGTGGTGATGGTGACTACCAAGTGGAAACTGAAGAACCTTGCCATGCTAGCTACAGACTCACTGCATACGTAATATGGGAAATGGGAGAAATATGTTAGGTATGGAAGTACTTATGATTCATTGTGACTGTGTTGATGTCTAAATGCATAAGGGAAATATTCAAAACTATGAATACTAAAGTAGTCTTTTCCGTCCCCATCCTACCTGATGCAAAAAACATTATACCCACAGTGAGTGAGAGAGATATACCAAATATTGACAACCAGAGGCATTCACATGAGGGCATTGCCTCAAAGCTGAGTGGAATTTCATTAGATAAAAGAGTTGTACATTTTGACATCAGTGCCGCCTCACCAAGTTGGATACACCAAGAAGATTGGCCCCGCTAAGGTCAGGAAGTAGGGAAGTTTGAAATAATGTCCAAATCAAAAGTTATCGTTTTTCTGAGGAATTTCAATCTGACTCTGGTAACTGGCAATCAAATACTTTTTGTCATTGGTCCCTTTAAACTGTGGAGCAAAGGTCCCAAAGTTCTTGTGGTGTCAGAACAACCACAGGAGGACACTAATAATGTCCATAGGATGTCAGATGAAGTAGTTTTAGACTCTCTGAGACAGATTTACCAATGAGTTGCATCGCCTTTGCGACACAACCACTAAGTCAGATTTATCAAGTCACGCAAGACCACCTTACGTAGCCCTGCATGGCTTGGTAAATTGCTGTGGTGCGTTACACTGCCCCAAGGAGGCATTTATTGGGTGAAGGGTGAGTGTTCCCACGCATTCACCCATGGATTTTGGCTCATTCTAAAATTACTGTCAGACCTGGGAATTACTCAAAATGCTAAGCCTCCCTTGGTAAAGCGTAAGGAGGAAAAATACCTCTATTTCTCCTTTTTTGTTCCTTTTTCTATATGTTCTGCAGCACACATAGAAAGAGGAAAATACCTCAGGGGATTGTTTTAGTGCAGTAAGGTTTCATGCACAAAAACAGTCCTGTCTGCAAGGAAAGCACCCTTGCACCACGGTGCAAGGGTGTCTGCGTTAGAGCTGGGCAGCACATAGTGCGCCAGCGCAAACAACAGACAGGAATGCGCCACTTCGTGTTAAATAAGGTACAATTCTGACCTTTCTCTTTCACGCAGCATAGCTCAGCAAGGTGGCTTGCTGCACTGTGCGGTATGAAATAATGATAATTCTGCCCTCCAGGGTGTCTGGCAGAGGGAAACAGCAAGGTTCAGTCTTTGTTCAGTTGCCAATGGTCAACTGGCATTCTTCATTGGAACGCTCTTTTCAGCTTTTTTAGGTTCCTGGAGCTGCCCAGGGAATCAGCCTCATGATCTTTGGAGACCTTTCAGTCCTTGGTTTTCAAGAGGAAGGGGGTCCAAACTCTTCAGGTCCCTCTAACAGGTTGCAAAAGGCAAAAGCAGCAGATTCAGACTGCCTGGCATCCTTTCGCAAGTCTGGCATTTTTCTGAGAAAGGCGCTATACATTTACCCCCAGTCAAGAGATCTGGGTTAAATCCATCAATCTTTTGCTCACAATGCCACCCCAATTTAGACCCAGCCATATGCAAATCAGTGTTGACCCTGTTCCTGTACCATGGGGAACATGGTCAAGACTGATTTGCATATGGCTGAGTCTGAATTGGAATGGCATGGGGAGCAAAAAACCGATGGATTTAGGCCTAGATCTCTGTACTGGGGTGAATGTTTGACATTGTATAGCATTCTGTCCATCAATTGTTCTTTTTGCATTTGTCACCCATGCTCTCCATGCACCGGAGTCAAGCTAACCTGGCTGATGAGAAGTGATACCCGAGGATGCTTGTTTCCAGTCAAGAGAAGACGTGGCTGGCGTTTCGGGCTGGACTGTTCCCATGGAGAACAGGGTTAAGACTGATTTGCATATGGCTGGGTCTGAACTGGATTGGCATGGGGAGCAAACACACGATGGATTTAGGCCCAGATCTCTGTACTGGGGTGAATGTTTCACAATGTGCAGCATTCTGTCCATTGTGCATTTTTCCCCATGCAGGAACGTGCTGCACTGGTCTCACAGCGGTGCATGTCTTAGGCACACCTAAGTGCCTTAGACACGCACTCCTGTGGGACCGCCAAACCTGGATTAACTCGAAATCCGGCCGATGATCTGACTACAGGTTTGGCAGTCTCGCAGTGTGGAGACCTGCTACCACACCACCCCAGTTCAGACATGGCCATATGCAATTCAACCTTGACCTTCTGTGTCATGGGAACAGTACAGCCTGAACTACCACAGGTCCTCACTAGACCGGAAACAAGCATCCTACTACCAGTTTCAAAGTAACATCTCTCATCAGCCAGGCTAACTTGAATCCAGTGGCATCTAACACAAAAGCTATTCGCTTGCAGAATTGCACGCTAGTCCAGCAATGCAAAACACATTTAGCTACATCCTTGCATGCTGCTTTATACCTCACAGTAGCTTTCAGATATGAAATGCTGGTAATTTAGTCAATCCTAACAAATGTTCCAGACCACTTCTCTCACTACACATGCTTGTTCAGGACCATTAACTGCAAACAAAATATTAGAGTGCACAACTAAGTGCAGTAACCTTATGAATAGATTATGATCATATAAATAACATAAAAACACCTGCATAGTTGCTCAAAACTACACACACACCAATAAACATAAAGTGCATGATTGTGTCAAACTAGTATAAACTTATTTTAGCTTGTCCTTATGTTAATTGTCTATTTACATACATACTATTGCACAACCTCCTCTAATGTGTAAGAAAATGTTCTTTTAGTTGCCACTTTTTGTGCTGGAATTTAAGCTTCTGTACTGATTTCTTTACCTAGATTTGACCCTTTGTCCTAAATTTTTACAATCACTGTCCTGAATTTGCACCCATGTCAGTTAGTCACCCTACCCTCAGTAAGAATACAATTATTACTAAGAGCATGCCATTACCATGCACGCTTGCCAAAAACAAATCATTATCTGTAGAAACAGACAACAGCTAGCCTGTAAGTGCTGCAGCAGCCTAACACATCAATAAGAGTAACTGTTAAATGTAAAACAGTGCAACAGACTGTTAATCGAATCGTCCACAATTTAACTTTTTAGCGTAAGTAACTGCCTATAGTTTCTCAATATTTAGAAAAAAGTATTATTTCTTTATTACATAGTTCATGTAAAACTGTACATTAGACACCAGTCCAGACACCAATCTATAAGCAGCTACCTAATAGCGCTCTACTAAAAAGCTAAATTCCATTATGTAGACCACAGGTCAACCTAAAGCCAACACTTCTATTTATAACAAAGTCAATATGGCTTTATGCATAGTATTACCACTCTTCTGCAAGTTAATCTGGGTGTTCTTCATTGTAGTAGCATGTTCCCATGCTCAAAATGGTACACTTTCATTTACTCATAAAATGCAAGCATAAATAAAAGACGTAAAATACCCCCAAAGATGAATTCATTTAAATACATTGTGACCCCCCAAAAAAGTCAGCAAATAAAGACACCAAAACAATCACTCAAATATTCAGCACTTATACTATGCTTAAAAACTTTTATGTCTTTCAATATTCAATAATATTATTGGTTTTTCTATGTTACTTAATTACTGTTGCACTACTATGAAGATTACTAACAGCCAGTAACACAATTAACTTATCTCTGTAATTGAATATGCAAGTTGCCATTTTGTCACTGTTTTCCCTTCCAGTTTTTATCATTACATTAAACAACATATAGCTATTATACTGCGATTATATAATTTCATATTTAAGAGTGCACCAGCTCATATACGGCCACATCTAGTAAATTCACATTAGGTTTCTTTATTCAAGTAGCTGCTTTACTGGCTTGCAGCAGTATACCATTGTTTCAGGGAAAAGACAAGTTGTTGTAGCCAAAATTGTTAATGTATTCAGTAATGGTCCTACACACATAAACCTGCATATTGCAAGTATAGATAAAACTTGTACCATTCTCTTTAGTGCCCCTGCTCACTTGCTATTTTTCTATTCTATACCCTGCTCACTTGCCATTTTCCCATTCTATACTTCCTATCTTACATAATGCTACCATCTCCCCTAGCCTATCTCTCCTTCTATCTGCCTGTATTTTGTTATAATTTTCTTCTCTTCCTTTCCTGATACTTTCTCATTTATTTTTACAACAGTTTTTTATCATCCCATTAAACTACATGTGCCTAACACTGCAATTATATAATTTAAAAATTAAGGGTGCACTAACTCACGCGATGCCGCATCTAGGAAAATCATATTAGACTTCTTTATTTAAGTAGCTGCTTCACTTTCTTGCAGCAGTAGACGTTTGCCTCAGATAAAAACACAGGTTTTTGTTGCCAAAATTGTTAGTGTATTCAGTAATAATGCCACGCACATACACCTGCACACTACAAGTATAGATAAAACTTGTACCATACTTACTGATGCCCCTACTCACTTGCCAGTTTCCCATTCTGTACTTCTTACCTTACATGGTGCTACCATCTCCCCCTAACCTCTCTCTCCACTCATCTGCCTGTATTGATTTACATTTTTCTACCTTCCTTTACTAGGGTTTTCTCCTAATCTATCAACAATAATTGGTTCCTCTTTACTTCACATGCAGCATAAGCGATATGCACACCATTTGCTTATGTGAGAGTTTCTCACAAACATACCTCATCCAGTTACTAACACATTGCTTCTAACTCTCCCTATCCTCTCCACTCATACAAAACTTGCTGTTGCAATCTCTAAATACTTTGAAGATCTTTACCCCCACTAACATTTTTAATGCAACTAAAAAACTCACATCTCCGCTACTCAAATTAATTTCATATTCCCCTATACTAATTTATTACTAATCCTCTTTCACATCTTACAGTCACTTCCAACTCTTCAAAATATACTTACAAAGTCATAGGAATTATATATAAAGGTCTTTCTACTTAGCCGGCACTGCGCCATATTTACTGTAATGCAATTTCTATGCCTTGCAGGTATGTATCTTTAAAAAATAGTAAAGGCATTGAAATAGCCTATTGTCTTCTGCAAAAAGGAAAGAAACCATAGCACATTACAATCTACTATACAATGAGAGGCTATATAGTGCCATAACTTCAGTGTCCATTATTTACTGGTGCTTTTCAGTTTTGTAACAATTTTATTGTTTTAAGATCTTCTAAGATTTTCTTGCAACTCACATGGATGTAATTCCCAATGTTTGTATGTTTCAATTGTGTTCATATTGCTTACAAGAAAATGTCACTCATAGTCATTGTAATGTCGCTCATAACTCAGTTGAAATAGTGAAAAAGTCACACATGGCAATTTGAAACAATTGGCAGCTATGCTTCTAATATTAGTAAATGTACGCTATATGCCAGTTTTTAATGGCTCAACTAAAATATTAAGAAATGCCCTTTATTCTAACATACTCTCTCTATTGCACTATGTATTTTTTACAATCACTCTATTTCACAGTTTATCTCTTTATACTATATTTTTGTTATACTTAGTTTTAACAATTCTATATCTATTTAACACTTTTTCGCACTAACAATTTCCTTTTAAGGCACTTTAATTAGCACCTCCTAAGTTAAACTCTCTCTTTCATACTACATTCTACATTCTCTATTATACGCTCGCTTTCACAATCTCACTCAAACTCTCTTATATTCCCTTTTTCATGCTTTTATTAACAAGCTCTAATACTTTTACAAGCATTTTCATTCAAGCTTGCATTCACTCTCTTTCACACTAACTCTTTTGTATGCACTTACAAGCTCATTAGGATCGCAAACAAACTTGAGTCCATCCACAACCCCAATTTAAAAGAGACGGTCCGCATAAGATGCAGCATTCCCAACATGCAGATTAGGATATGACTGCCAAGGTGGCAATCACATCCTATATCTTTAACATTGCAGCAAGTGCAGCTTCAAACTGCACCTGCCACAATGTAAAGAATGCATGCACAGCATTTGCATACACAAAGCGGCAGGCACCGCTCAGTGCTTGCCTCTTTGTTCACACAAATGCAAGAGGGTACCATACGTACCCTCATGTGCAACCCCCACCCCCCCTTCACCCAGGGCGCCCGCAACAGGCCCCCAAAGTGAAAGTCCGTATATTTTTCCATGACAGAAAAGCTGCCGTAAAAAAGCATACATTCTACACCATGTTAATATGGCTGGTGGTGTCTGATAGACACCACCAGCCATGTTAAAGCTTTTCCACTGCGGTCGGAAAAGCTTTGGCCAAGGAAGACTGTATCATCTGTGAAGATGAATATAAATATCTATCCAACAGTCACCCAAAAATGCCTGCTCTGTACGGGCTCCCTAAAGTCCATAAGGACATTAGGGACCCACCTATGCAACCCATAGTTTCAGGCATTGAGTCAATAACGGAGCCACTCAGCAAGTATGCTGATTGTTTCATCCGCCCCTTAGTTGAGACACTTCCATCCTATATAAGGGTTACAAAAGATATGATCTCTAAGATAGAAGGCACAGAATGACTTGGCAACAGTACCCTTGCAAGTAGATTGATAACAAAAATGTCATGGGTCCCAACATGGATCTAGGTGCAAGGGTGCACCTTCCAGACCTCATCAAACCCCACATTCCAGGGTTGAAAAGGAGAAAACACGGGCTACAAGATCAGCAGCATCAGGTCTAGGGGTAAATTTAGTATGAATTCATGTGACGCAGTGCAGCAAGGCAAGTTTCTGTGGTGCATTACGTGAATGGGATAGAGCTCAGAAAGGCCATATTTCACATATATGGCACTCTTCAGCTGTCTTCCAGCGCTTTCACACTTGTTGCTGCTTAGCAACAATGCAGGCACCCTTGCATCAACTAAAAGGGTACCTGCATTACAGGCAGGACTGTTTATGTGCAATATTCTATATGTGAAAATGTGGGAAGAATTTGGTCTAATTTCTGTTTCTGTTCTCATTGAAGCATAAGAAAAATATATATTCCCTTATCCCTTTGTCCTCTTTTGGCTTAATCATCTATGGAATAAAAGCCTGGTCCTTTTTACAATGCCAGCATCAGTAAAAACCATGACCTTATGACCATACAAGAATTACAGTGCCCCAAATTCAGAACAACATTTTTCCAATAATAATAATAATAATAATAATAATAATAATAATAATAATAATAATACAGAGTTTTATAAAGCGCGATCCGCTACCTCACGAGGAGGTGTCCCGGCGCTGTAAGAACAATGTTGTGAACCGTGGGGAGAAAGCTGGAGAGGATGACATCTAGCGTGGCTGGGCAAACAGCCAGGTTTTCAGCAAACGCTTGAAACAGGCTTCGGATGGGGCCTGTTGGAGAGCAGGGGGCAGCGAGTTCCATAATGTCGCCACATTGGCCGAAAAAGTTCGTCCACCTAACCTGGCTCTTTTTGCTCTAGGGACTGCAATACGGACACAGTTGTTGGATCTAAGGGAGCGGGCTTGAGTGTACCTTGGTAACCGGGCTTTCAGGTAGTTTGGGCAGTTACCGAATAGAGATCTGAAGGCCAAAGTGAGTGCTTTAAATTTTATTCTGCTAGCAACTGGTAGCCAATGAAGAGAGAGGAGGTGCGGAGAGAATCCTCATTAAACGTCTCGCAGCCGCATTTTGGACCAGTTGAAGTTGCTGTATAAGATACTTCGGTAAGCCCAAATACGAACCATTAGCGTAATCCAGCCTAAATGTAACTGTGGAGTGGATTACAGTTTTACGGCAGCTAGCTGGTAAGAGTCGAAGAATCTTACGAAGATTCCTCAACTTACTCATGCAGCAACCAGCCACTTGCTGGATGTGTGATACTAAGGACAGCTGGTCGTCCCACCGTACCCCTAGATTTCTTGCTGAATGGCTAGGCGAGGGGGCTTGTCCCATCTCTACCGGCCACCACAGATCAGATGGTGGAGGGGGGCCTTTGCCGAAGAAGATCACCTCTGTCTTGCTAGCATTAAGCTTTAATTTATTGGTGTTCATCCAGCAGGCCACATCTTGTAGGCACCCCTTAAAGCTCAGAAAGGATGCCTCTGACACTTCTGAATATGGGAACACCAACTGGGTGTCATCGGCGTATGAGATTGCCTTGATCCCCCAGTTGGCAATCAACGTGAAGAGTGGAGCAAGTTAAACATTAAATAAGAGTGGGCTCAGGGCCGAGCCCTGGGGGACACCACAGCTAAGGGCTTTAGGTGAAGAGGAGACATCCCTTAGCGCCACCTTCTGAGTCCTTTGGGTCAGGTACGATTGTAGCCACTCCAAAGCCTGGCCCTGGATGCCTATCTGCGCCAATCGTAACAGAAGTATAGCGTGGTCGACCGTATCAAAGGCGGCCGACAGATCCAGGAGCACCAGCATAGCTGAATCTCCCGAATCCAATCACTGGCATAGCTAGCCTATGTGGTGATGGTGACTACCAAGTGGAAACTGAAGAACCTTGCCATGCTAGCTACAGACTCACTGCATACGTAATATGGGAAATGGGAGAAATATGTTAGGTATGGAAGTACTTATGATTCATTGTGACTGTGTTGATGTCTAAATGCATAAGGGAAATATTCAGAACTATGAATACTAAAGTAGTCTTTTCCGTCCCCATCCTACCTGATGCAAAAAACATTATACCCACAGTGAGTGAGAGAGATATACCAAATATTGACAACCAGAGGCATTCACATGAGGGCATTGCCTCAAAGCTGAGTGGAATTTCATTAGATAAAAGAGTTGTACATTTTGACATCAGTGCCGCCTCACCAAGTTGGATACACCAAGAAGATTGGCCCCGCTAAGGTCAGGAAGTAGGGAAGTTTGAAATAATGTCCAAATCAAAAGTTATCGTTTTTCTGAGGAATTTCAATCTGACTCTGGTAACTGGCAATCAAATACTTTTTGTCATTGGTCCCTTTAAACTGTGGAGCAAAGGTCCCAAAGTTCTTGTGGTGTCAGAACAACCACAGGAGGACACTAATAATGTCCATAGGATGTCAGATGAAGTAGTTTTAGACTCTCTGAGACAGATTTACCAATGAGTTGCATCGCCTTTGCGACACAACCACTAAGTCAGATTTATCAAGTCACGCAAGACCACCTTACGTAGCCCTGCATGGCTTGGTAAATTGCTGTGGTGCGTTACACTGCCCCAAGGAGGCATTTATTGGGTGAAGGGTGAGTGTTCCCACGCATTCACCCATGGATTTTGGCTCATTCTAAAATTACTGTCAGACCTGGGAATTACTCAAAATGCTAAGCCTCCCTTGGTAAAGCGTAAGGAGGAAAAATACCTCTATTTCTCCTTTTTTGTTCCTTTTTCTATATGTTCTGCAGCACACATAGAAAGAGGAAAATACCTCAGGGGATTGTTTTAGTGCAGTAAGGTTTCATGCACAAAAACAGTCCTGTCTGCAAGGAAAGCACCCTTGCACCACGGTGCAAGGGTGTCTGCGTTAGAGCTGGGCAGCACATAGTGCGCCAGCGCAAACAACAGACAGGAATGCGCCACTTCGTGTTAAATAAGGTACAATTCTGACCTTTCTCTTTCACGCAGCATAGCTCAGCAAGGTGGCTTGCTGCACTATGCGGTATGAAATAATGATAATTCTGCCCTTCAGGGTGTCTGGCAGAGGGAAACAGCAAGGTTCAGTCTTTGTTCAGTTGCCAATGGTCAACTGGCATTCTTCATTGGAACGCTCTTTTCAGCTTTTTTAGGTTCCTGGAGCTGCCCAGGGAATCAGCCTCATGATCTTTGGAGACCTTTCAGTCCTTGGTTTTCAAGAGGAAGGGGGTCCAAACTCTTCAGGTCCCTCTAACAGGTTGCAAAAGGCAAAAGCAGCAGATTCAGACTGCCTGGCATCCTTTCGCAAGTCTGGCATTTTTCTGAGAAAGGCGCTATACATTTACCCCCAGTCAAGAGATCTGGGTTAAATCCATCAATCTTTTGCTCACAATGCCACCCCAATTTAGACCCAGCCATATGCAAATCAGTGTTGACCCTGTTCCTGTACCATGGGGAACATGGTCAAGACTGATTTGCATATGGCTGAGTCTGAACTGGAATGGCATGGGAGCAAAAAACCGATGGATTTAGGCCTAGATCTCTGTACTGGGGTGAATGTTTGACATTGTATAGCATTCTGTCCATCAATTGTTCTTTTTGCATTTGTCACCCATGCTCTCCATGCCACCGGAGTCAAGCTAACCTGGCTGATGAGAAGTGATACCCGAGGATGCTTGTTTCCAGTCAAGAGAAGACGTGGCTGGCGTTTCGGGCTGGACTGTTCCCATGGAGAACAGGGTTAAGACTGATTTGCATATGGCTGGGTCTGAACTGGATTGGCATGGGGAGCAAACACACGATGGATTTAGGCCCAGATCTCTGTACTGGGGTGAATGTTTCACAATGTGCAGCATTCTGTCCATTGTGCATTTTTCCCCATGCAGGAACGTGCTGCACTGGTCTCACAGCGGTGCATGTCTTAGGCACACCTAAGTGCCTTAGACACGCACTCCTGTGGGACCGCCAAACCTGGATTAACTCGAAATCCGGCCGATGATCTGACTACAGGTTTGGCAGTCTCGCAGTGTGGAGACCTTCTACCACACCACCCCAGTGCAGACATGGCCATATGCAATTCAACCTTGACCTTCTGTGTCATGGGAACAGTACAGCCTGAACTACCACAGGTCCTCACTAGACCGGAAACAAGCATCCTACTACCAGTTTCAAAGTAACATCTCTCATCAGCCAGGCTAACTTGAATCCAGTGGCATCTAACACAAAAGCTATTCGCTTGCAGAATTGCACGCTAGTCCAGCAATGCAAAACACATTTAGCTACATCCTTGCATGCTGCTTTATACCTCACAGTAGCTTTCAGATATGAAATGCTGGTAATTTAGTCAATCCTAACAAATGTTCCAGACCACTTCTCTCACTACACATGCTTGTTCAGGACCATTAACTGCAAACAAAATATTAGAGTGCACAACTAAGTGCAGTAACCTTATGAATAGATTATGATCATATAAATAACATAAAAACACCTGCATAGTTGCTCAAAACTACACACACACCAATAAACATAAAGTGCATGATTGTGTCAAACTAGTATAAACTTATTTTAGCTTGTCCTTATGTTAATTGTCTATTTACATACATACTATTGCACAACCTCCTCTAATGTGTAAGAAAATGTTCTTTTAGTTGCCACTTTTTGTGCTGGAATTTAAGCTTCTGTACTGATTTCTTTACCTAGATTTGACCCTTTGTCCTAAATTTTTACAATCACTGTCCTGAATTTGCACCCATGTCAGTTGGTCACCCTACCCTCAGTAAGAATACAATTATTACTAAGAGCATGCCATTACCATGCACGCTTGCCAAAAACAAATCATTATCTGTAGAAACAGACAACAGCTAGCCTGTAAGTGCTGCAGCAGCCTAACACATCAATAAGAGTAACTGTTAAATGTAAAACAGTGCAACAGACTGTTAATCGAATCGTCCACAATTTAACTTTTTAGCGTAAGTAACTGCCTATAGTTTCTCAATATTTAGAAAAAAGTATTATTTCTTTATTACATAGTTCATGTAAAACTGTACATTAGACACCAGTCCAGACACCAATCTATAAGCAGCTACCTAATAGCGCTCTACTAAAAAGCTAAATTCCATTATGTAGACCACAGGTCAACCTAAAGCCAACACTTCTATTTATAACAAAGTCAATATGGCTTTATGCATAGTATTACCACTCTTCTGCAAGTTAATCTGGGTGTTCTTCATTGTAGTAGCATGTTCCCATGCTCAAAATGGTACACTTTCATTTACTCATAAAATGCAAGCATAAATAAAAGACGTAAAATACCCCCAAAGATGAATTCATTTAAATACATTGTGACCCCCCAAAAAAGTCAGCAAATAAAGACACCAAAACAATCACTCAAATATTCAGCACTTATACTATGCTTAAAAACTTTTATGTCTTTCAATATTCAATAATATTATTGGTTTTTCTATGTTACTTAATTACTGTTGCACTACTATGAAGATTACTAACAGCCAGTAACACAATTAACTTATCTCTGTAATTGAATATGCAAGTTGCCATTTTGTCACTGTTTTCCCTTCCAGTTTTTATCATTACATTAAACAACATATAGCTATTATACTGCGATTATATAATTTCATATTTAAGAGTGCACCAGCTCATATACGGCCACATCTAGTAAATTCACATTAGGTTTCTTTATTCAAGTAGCTGCTTTACTGGCTTGCAGCAGTATACCATTGTTTCAGGGAAAAGACAAGTTGTTGTAGCCAAAATTGTTAATGTATTCAGTAATGGTCCTACACACATAAACCTGCATATTGCAAGTATAGATAAAACTTGTACCATTCTCTTTAGTGCCCCTGCTCACTTGCTATTTTTCTATTCTATACCCTGCTCACTTGCCATTTTCCCATTCTATACTTCCTATCTTACATAATGCTACCATCTCCCCTAGCCTATCTCTCCTTCTATCTGCCTGTATTTTGTTATAATTTTCTTCTCTTCCTTTCCTGATACTTTCTCATTTATTTTTACAACAGTTTTTTATCATCCCATTAAACTACATGTGCCTAACACTACAATTATATAATTTAAAAATTAAGGGTGCACTAACTCACGCGATGCCGCATCTAGGAAAATCATATTAGACTTCTTTATTTAAGTAGCTGCTTCACTTTCTTGCAGCAGTAGACGTTTGCCTCAGATAAAAACACAGGTTTTTGTTGCCAAAATTGTTAGTGTATTCAGTAATAATGCCACGCACATACACCTGCACACTACAAGTATAGATAAAACTTGTACCATACTTACTTATGCCCCTACTCACTTGCCAGTTTCCCATTCTGTACTTCTTACCTTACATGGTGCTACCATCTCCCCCTAACCTCTCTCTCCACTCATCTGCCTGTATTGATTTAAATTTTTCTACCTTCCTTTACTAGGGTTTTCTCCTAATCTATCAACAATAATTGGTTCCTCTTTACTTCACATGCAGCATAAGCGATATGCACACCATTTGCTTATGTGAGAGTTTCTCACAAACATACCTCATCCAGTTACTAACACATTGCTTCTAACTCTCCCTATCCTCTCCACTCATACAAAACTTGCTGTTGCAATCTCTAAATACTTTGAAGATCTTTACCCCCACTAACATTTTTAATGCAACTAAAAACTCACATCTCCGCTACTCAAATTAATTTCATATTCCCCTATACTAATTTATTACTAATCCTCTTTCACATCTTACAGTCACTTCCAACTCTTCAAAATATACTTACAAAGTCATAGGAATTATATATAAAGGTCTTTCTACTTATCCGGCACTGCGCCATATTTACTGTAATGCAATTTCTATGCCTTGCAGGTATGTATCTTTAAAAAATAGTAAAGGCATTGAAATAGCCTATTGTCTTCTGCAAAAAGGAAAGAAACCATAGCACATTACAATCTACTATACAATGAGAGGCTATATAGTGCCATAACTTCAGTGTCCATTATTTACTGGTGCTTTTCAGTTTTGTAACAATTTTATTGTTTTAAGATCTTCTAAGATTTTCTTGCAACTCACATGGATGTAATTCCCAATGTTTGTATGTTTCAATTGTGTTCATATTGCTTACAAGAAAATGTCACTCATAGTCATTGTAATGTCGCTCATAACTCAGTTGAAATAGTGAAAAAGTCACACATGGCAATTTGAAACAATTGGCAGCTATGCTTCTAATATTAGTAAATGTACGCTATATGCCAGTTTTTAATGGCTCAACTAAAATAATAAGAAATGCCCTTTATTCTAACATACTCTCTCTATTGCACTATGTATTTTTTACAATCACTCTATTTCACAGTTTATCTCTTTATACTATATTTTTGTTATACTTAGTTTTAACAATTCTATATCTATTTAACACTTTTTCGCACTAACAATTTCCTTTTACGGCACTTTAATTAGCACCTCCTAAGTTAAACTCTCTCTTTCATACTACATTCTATTATACGCTCGCTTTCACAATCTCACTCAAACTCTCTTATATTCCCTTTTTCATGCTTTTATTAACAAGCTCTAATACTTTTACAAGCATTTTCATTTAAGCTTGCATTCACTCTCTTTCACACTAACTCTTTTGTATGCACTTACAAGCTGATTAGGATCGCAAACAAACTTGAGTCCATCCACAACCCCAATGTAAAAGAGACGGTCCTCATAAGATGCAGCATTCCCAACATGCAGATTAGGATATGACTGCCAAGGTGGCAATCACATCCTATATCTTTAACATTGCAGCAAGTGCAGCTTCAAACTGCACCTGCCACAATGTAAAGAATGCATGCACAGCATTTGCATACACAAAGCGGCAGGCACCGCTCAGTGCTTGCCTCTTTGTTCACACAAATGCAAGAGGGTACAATTCGTACCCTCATGTGCAACCCCCACCCCCCCCTTCACCCAGGGCGCCCGCAACAGGCCCCCAAAGTGAAAGTCCGTATATTTTTCCATGACAGAAAAGCTGCCGTAAAAAAGCATACATTCTACACCATGTTAATATGGCTGGTGGTGTCTGATAGACACCACCAGCCATGTTAAAGCTGTTCCACTGCGGTCAGAAAAGCTTTGGCCAAGGAAGACTGTATCATCTGTGAAGATGAATATAAATATCTATCCAACAGTCACCCAAAAATACCTGCTCTGTACGGGCTCCCTAAAGTCCATAAGGACATTAGGGACCCACCTATGCGACCCATAGTTTCAGGCATTGAGTCAATAACGGAGCCACTCAGCAAGTATGCTGATTGTTTCATCCGCCCCTTAGTTGAGACACTTCCATCCTATATAAGGGATACAAAAGATATGATCTCTAAGATAGAAGGCATCAGCTTTAACAGCGAAACCCAGTGGTTGGTGTGCTTGGACATTGAGTCCTTGTACACCAACATACCCCAACAGGACACTATCGCAATGATGAGAGACATCTTGAGTGATGCAGAAGGCTATCTCTCTGCACACAATACCTTCATTGTAGAATGCATAGAAACTGTTCTTTTGAATAATATCTTCTTGTTTAACAGTGACTTTTTCTGCCAAATAAAGGGCACCAGCATGGGGGCCACCTGTGCGCCAAGCCTTGCCTGCTTATATGTGGGTAAGTTTGAAAAAACCCACATATATAATGAACTCAGTCCCTTCTATGAGAACATCAAACATTGGTCTAGGTTCATAGACAATGTTTTTTTCATATGGGAAGGGACTGAGGAAGACTTGGCCAATTTCTTGGAGTGGCTCAACTGCGGTGATGTGAACCTCAGATTTACAGCCAATAAGAGTCAGGTGGCAGTTGACTTCTTAGATATTAAGATCAAGTCAGATAATGGAAAACTATGTGTTGAGCTGTACGTTAAACCTTCAGACCGGAACACCTTGCTCCACCATGAAAGCTACCATCCGAAAAACCAGAAGGATGGCATTCCTTATAGTCAGTTTGTTAGAATAAGGAGGAATTGCACTGATAAAAACTCTTTTGAGAAACATGCAGAAAATCTGAAAATCAAGTTACTACAACGAGGCTACCCCAAGAGGTTGATAAGAGACAGCTACAAAAGAGCTAAGTACCAAAGCAGAGAATCACTCTTTGAAACTGGTAACAAAAAAGAAAAAGAACCTGAAAATAGAGAAGGCAAAATTCCCTTACCCAAACCTATTTTCTCCTTCCGGAGGAATAGGACTATCCGAAACTGTTTAGTTCAGACATACAGAGAGCCCAGGAAGAGCAAACAACTAAGCATTGATCAGGGTAAACCGATTAGAGGCAACCAACCGTGTGGATCGTGCACTCACTGTAAGTCCATCATCCAATCTGATAAAATTGAACTAGGAGGTACATCACATTGGGTGAACGAACATGTCAATTGTAGGACTTCTAATGTGATCTACCTTATAATCTGTCCATGCCAAAAAGGGTACATTGGCGAAACTGGACGTGAAATCAGATTACGTTTGTCTGAACACAGATCTGCCCTGAAAAACCACAAGAGAAATGCCCCACTAGTAGACCACTGGACCACAGAGCAACACAAAGAGGATGAAATAAAATGGTGCATAGTAGAAAAAATAAAAACCAATATGAGAGGAGGCAATTTGGACGTCAAACGTAAACCAAGAGAACAATTTTTCATGTCCAAATTCCGTACCTATACCCAGGGTCTCAACAGCAGAGAAGAATGGGAAAGACTAGTCAGATGATCAGCACAGTAACACTGCAGGCTTTCCTAGGTAGGTTATGCATAATCATCGACCTATCTCATATATAAACAAACTATATGAATGTGTATATGTAAATAAACCAGTCTGTACAAAGAGATGAATTGATGGAATATGTAAAGAATGTAAGAGGACGCTTTGTGATGACAACCCGGAGCATTTTCCTTTTCCTTTTTCTTTATCCATCCATTTTTCCTTCCTTCATCCATCTATTTTTTCTTTATCCATTAATTTTCCTTAATCTATGAGTCTTAACTGAATATATTGGTCATAATAAATTGTACTTTTTTGCATTATAAGGCCTACATGCTCCGTGTTCCATACATAAGCAAGCCTCAGGTATAATTACTTGCACTGGATGTGGACCAGATACTCTGTATTATTATACTAAAAATCAGGTACAACTAATTGCTACCTATGTGGATCTTCTCTGAATGTATTCAACTGTACCACTATAAAACTAATCTTAAACTTGGTGCTACACTAGAGGACATATATGCCCTAAATACACATAATCATGAGGAGATGCCCAAAAAACTACTAAAATGGCGGTGCTTTTTACCGGTTTCTGAACAACAATATGCCCCGATATTAATTCACACAAATCCGGGCTGGGACGCTACATAAAATACCCCTGTGTGTGGTTAATCCCTGATAAGTCACAGACTTGTAATTCCCTTAAAAACCAACACATCGTATCAACATTTTTAATTCCGCTATGGGAACAGTCTCCTTCGTGGATTAGTCCTTCCTTTTGTGTAGGCATTTTTACGCATAAGGAAAAACTACCAAAATGGCGGGCAAAATGCGCTCACTCAAATTATCGGCACAGGTGTAGAAAGTTAGTTAATTAACCTACACCGCCGCACCAGATAAAAAGACCCGTCCCGTCCAGCTCACTATCTGACGCTGGAGACCGGGTTACCAGGGAGGCGGCGTGTGGCTCTGATCACGGAGGTAAGAAACTGAAGCAGAACGGGCGCGCTGCTCCTTAACATCTCTCTTACACGAGAGGTTAAGACCGACTCGATAGAGACCCCATTTGAGGTTTCAGTGTACTCTGAGCTGGGACATATGTGCACCACAGCGCAACTGTGGAAATCGGGCTGAACAACTAATCCCTAAGCTCTTTTGGAACAATTTTAACATGTGTTTGTTCCAAAGAAAACAAACCTTAATTTTACCATCCCTTTTTTTAAAAAAACATACTTTATTCCAAATTAAATTTGCAGTAATGTTTGTGTTCCAAAGAAAACAAACCTTAATTTTACCATCCTTTTTTTATAAAAAAAACATACTTTATTCCAAATTAAATTTGCAGTAATTTTTTGATGTAATTTAGTGCATCAATAATAATTAAACAACAGTGTTTCCAATATAAAATGGAGGAGACAGTAATGTGTAACGACTGTACTCCACACGTTTTGTCTGTTTAGATAAAAGGAACCTGCTTCCAATACAAAAAAGAAGCACCTCGTTTCCATCAAGTTAAAGCAAGGGTGAGGAACGGAAGGACGCCCCATCTTATGAATACCCTGAGCCTTCTAAATTGATACAAAGAAGGATACCCAACGCCCCAACTATTAAATACAAAGTAAGCTTGCATGTATCTAGTTTCATAAAGGGCTTGCTGATAACTCGGTGCTTTAAATGAATAAATTAATTGTACACCAAAATATCATTGTGTGCACACAGGTCACTTAAAGGAAAGAAATCAAATCATAACAGTGGATAAGATTTATCTATCACCAGGATTTATGCTGTCACCGCACATTGAATACTGCGTATTATGTAAGAATTGACTTATTTTAGACACCACTAATTCTAAAAAAACTTTCTGTAAATTAAAATCCTCTCTGAATGTACACTAATTGATTGTTCCATATACTTTTTAGATTGAAGAATTTACTGTTGTCCTGAGGAAGGTGTACCATCTACCTTAAACACCGAAACGCGTCAACAATTTGGCTACTTTTAATCATTGTTTATATGTAAATGTGTTGAACTTTAATGCAATGTGATTGTGCTTTTTATATGTTGCTTATATGTAAAATTGTTACCTATACCATGCTGCTGCTATCTCAAGCTTTTAATAAATATGATTTTTAAGAATAATATGTTTTTGCAATAATTTTGGGACAAGCTAGGATAAATATCACTGAGGTCAGAAAAGTTTTTGGTGTCTAATCTTATTAAGTATCCCGTGCTTTGATTTAGGAACCACAGAAAGGAACCAATTCTCCCTTTTTTGTTGCTATATTTCCCAGTCCTTTCTGGGTCTATTTGGGAAAACTCTCTCTCTTGTCTAACGGAAAATGACCACAACACAAGCTGCATACAAATTGCAAGACCCACCAGCCATCCTAATTTGGCAGTGGATCTTTCAAGGCACTACAGCGGTTTTCATGCATTCACAGGGCTGGCGGTAGCTTCTGCCAACAGGAGGATGCAGGAAAACCGCAATCGTAATAGGCCCCTTACTTTTGTTATACTCTCTCTCTACATTAATTAAATAACATCATATGCTACAACTAAAAAAAATTACTGAACTTGCAAATATTTACTATATTACGCTGACAAGCAATTATTACTTTACACTTATACTGATTATATTAAATATACTAGCAATGTTTTTATTTCTTCCAGGAATTGCTTACTCGGAAACATTGTGGTTAACAACTACTAAAACATCAAGCGTTGCAACAATTTCCAAAAGAACTCCAACAAGACTAAACATATATACAACAAAAGGAAACATAATACAGGTAAGACATTTACAATTTCAATTAATATATGTATAGTAGATACCAATAGGGCAAACTATAGTTGAACTCTATTAGTATATGTAATATTGTCTAGTAATACATATAGCATCATTAGGCAGTATTAGAATATAAACAAATAGAATAAGCTTACAAAAACGATTAATACTTTTACAACTTTAGAAATCAATAAAAACAGCAGCAAAAATATTTGATAACATATTTTAAAAATGCATACAGGCTAATTACCATCAAGGGCATGATAAATTTTCAAATACATTAAAAGGCAAACAATGTTTACCAAATAGCACATTTGAAATTATTCATAATCACGGAAAACTTGCAGATATATGAGACACAGAAGATTTACATTACATAATGGACCTTGGAGATGCTTTATTTAAAAAAAAAAGCATTTTCATAACCACCAAGATCTTATGCATCCTGATGATTTACCTAAATATATTATACATATGGACAATATCTATTCTCTTACATTACGCCAACCATATTATGGAAACCTATTCAAGCAATTTGATACATTATACCCAGATATACAAGCATCATTAACAAGATCATTAGTACATACAGGAATATTGCTTTGCATGAATATATATGCTATTTCAATAATTAAAAATGAAGATAAATATTTCATTTTTGATTCACATAGTCGTGACAGCAATGGAATGCCACATCCAAATGGAGCATGTACACTTTTGCAAAAAAGAAAACATTTGCTAGTGTGATGACATACATTTACAGTTTAGCGCAATCAATAAAACTTCATGATGCAGATGATGTTGCCTTTGAATTAACTCCAATCGATGTGAAGATAATAAAAAAAGAATCTTTTCACAAAGCACAATACAAACATCAACAAATTTCAACACATACAACTCAAAAATTCTTTATATATGACACTAACATTTCTACTAAATGTAATACTAATACAGATACTTTCAATGAGAAAGCTACATCATTACAAGTACCAAAGAAACAAAATACAACACATTTACATGAACAAACATCAACTTCAGCAAAGAACATCACACATACTTCTAAGACCTCAAAAAAGAATACTCAAAAAAGGCCTAACTCAAACACTGTTATTCATAACACAATAAAAAAAACTAAAAAGAACATAGCAGTACATACATATACACCCCAAGAAAATATTAATAATGCAACACAAAAAAAACAAAAACATACATACAATGTCTTTATTTCCACAATCAAACATGGAGCTTACATACAACAACAAATAACATAGAAATTATTAACTCATTGGCACAATACACAAATACAGATACAAATACAACCTCAATGAAACAAACTAACAAAGACAAAGACACTATAATAACAACATCAATAATACAAAAAGAAGTACCCATATTTACAGATACAAATTCTTTGCAACAAGTACATACACAGCCGGCACTACGGTACAAAAATTTCTTATCCTGGGAGACCTCAACCTCCATTTTGAGGATATCAATTGTGGGGAGGCATCGGCTGTGGCCGATGCACTGAAAACCCTGACGCTTAATCTACAATCAATGTCCCCGTCACATCAGTTAGGTCACCTTCTGGACCCTGTGTTCGCCAATTGGGAAGGTATCCAAGTCTCCCCTCCGATCAGAATATCATGGTCCGATCATTTTATCATTCCCTTTGAGGTAGAAGATGCCCCGCAGGATATCAGGGAGATCAGGCCCAGGCCTCAGAAACGCAGAGATTGGAAGAAGTTCAATCAGGACACCTTTAAAGCCGCCTTGCTTAAGGAACCTCCGCCCGTAGCGACACTCTGCCGGAGGCGTGGGACAACTATGAAAAATGGATGTCCAGGGCTCTAGACGCAGTAGCACCATGGACACTTAACCCCCCACCAGAAAAAACAAAACCGCTCCTTGGTTCTACCAAAGAGCTTAAGGAAGCTAAAGCCAAATGCAAAAACTTCGAACGAGGCTGGAGGAAAAATTACCACCCAAATTGGAAGCTAAAATATAAAAGTGAGTTAAAAATATACCACAAACTCGTGAGAGCAGCCAAGAGCGCTCATTATAGGGAACGTATACAATCTGCTAACAACCCCACTAAAGAACTTTTCTCCATTTATAGAGAGCTCACGGTCCCCATTAGACTGGAGGCCCGAGACACCTTCTCCAATGAGCTATGTGATGACATTGCAGACTACTTTGTAAATAAAGTGGACATAATACATTCCACTTTTACAGGCAGCACGGACTTGCCGACTAAACTCACGGAAGTGGGAAACGACACTACCACTAAACCCCACCTGACTAGCTTTAAAGTTCCTGATAGGGAAGATCTGCTCACTATTGCAAACAGCATCCAGTCCGGCTCTCCCAATGATGTGATTTCTCCTAATCGCTTCAAGAGAATTCTAGAATGCATGATCGATCAGATTGAACATCTGATCACCCTTTCCTTTCATGAGTGCCATGTGCCTGACGCTTGGAAAATGGCCCAAGTCATCCCCTTGGAAAAAAAAACAACATACATATCTCCCAATTACAGAACCTCCGCCCTATTTCCCTTCTTCCCTTCTGTGGCAAAGTGGTGGAGAAGGTGGTTAACAACCAACTCATGAAATACTTGGAGGAATCCCTTCTCCATCCTACACAGTCTGGGTTCAGAGCAGGCTACTCGACTGAGTCGGCTGTTCTCTTTTCCACAGAATGCCTTAGACAATCAGTGGATGAGGGGCAGACAGCAGCGTTGGTTTTATTAGACCTTAGTGCAGTTTTCGACACCGTGCTGCACACGCCGCTGCTGTCTCGCCTCTCAGATATGGGAGTGGAGGGATCTGCTCTTGACTGGATAAAATCTTTTCTAGAAAACAGAAGTTTTCGAATGCATTGCCCTCCTTTTAAATCCTCCGCCCGTAAGCTGAGACAAGGGGTTCCACAGGGCTCTAGTTTGAGCCCTACCCTGTTTAACCTTTACATGGAACCCCTAGCCCACATTGTGGAAGCTTTCGGAGTGGATATCGTCACATATGCTGACGATACCCAGCTGATAATCAAACTTACGCACAAACAGATGGAAGATGCCACAATTTTTTCCAACTGTATGCTAGCTGTGGCAAGATGGATGAACAACAACTGCCTGCGCCTAAACGGCGACAAAACTGAATTGTTGGTTGTCGGCAAATCCCCCTCTGCCTGGTCGCATGCATGGTGGCCCAAGGAACTGGGCGTGATTCCCTCCCCGGCGGAATCAGTTAGAAATCTGGGAATTATGCTTGACGCGTAGCTTTCTTTTAAACAACATGTCAGTAAAATCACGGGAAGATGTTTTGGCATACTCAAAACTCTTCGCAAAGTTCTCGACCTTCTCCCCATTAACGCCAGGAAGACACTTATTCATGCCTTAGTCACTCCACATCTGGACTATGGCAATGCCCTACTTTTAGGTTTAAGCAAAAAAGGTATACACCAACTGCAGTGCGTTCAAAATGCTGCCGCTCGCCTGGTACTCAACCTTCCACGTAGAGCATCTGGAAAGACGGCACTAGCTAAACTTCACTGGCTCCCCATTGAGGAACGTATTAAGTTTAAAGCGCTTTGTTTTGCACATCGCATTGCCCAGGGAAAAGGCCCAGGATATTTACGAAAACTTCTTACCATCCATCGCCCTATCCGGAATTTCAGATCTGCCGGAGCGATGCTGTTTCAACTTCCCCGCATTCGCAAGGCCAGGATGGGAGGTCGCTCCTTCAGACTCTTAGCAAGTAAACATTGGAACAAACTTCCACTTGACCTACGCATGGAACCCTCTGAAACCAGATTCAGATTGAAACTCAAAACTCATCTTTTTCCACGCGATTAAATGCTTCGAGGTTCCTTTGACCTAAGCCTTTCACTTCTGGCCTTATGTCTCCTGGGAGTAGCAGTAATTTTAGCGCCGGGACACACTGTCTTGAGTGTAACCAGGCGCTTTAAAAATGGTTTATTATTATTATTATTATTATTACACCCACAATTTTAGATTCCAGTACAATTACATACAATACTAACATTTTTATGCAAGTACATGATGATGCTAATTACATCCCAGACAAAATTAATACAATTCATAACATATCTATTAGCAATTATATATAACTGCAAGCAAAATGCATCAAAATGGACTACACAAGATATAGACAATATAATGCAGTTAAGACCCAACCTATATATAGAAATGGAATGTTTCTACAACAAACAAAAATACAGCTTCAAGACATACCAAAATATATAGAATACAATGAAACAATATTCTCTCTCAGACTTAAAAAAAATACACTTATGAAATATCAAAAGAAAGTAATTTTGAAGAAAACATAAAAAAGTATTGCATACATCATTACCCATGTATAACGCTACAATAATATTCATATACACAAAAATCATTACAATAGGTAAGACAAGTAAATCATTCTTTGCATATTATTGTCATATAGCAGATGAACTAACAGATTTAGTAGTTACTTGCACAAGCACCACAACAAAACTACCTACATTACCTAACGCAATACAGCATATAATGCAAATGATATTTAACAAACTACCTCCTAAAAACACTACTTTTGGAAAGGGGCGACCAACTTGGTCCCCCCGAACGTATGGCTGAGTGCCTCGATCCCCCCGGGAAGCCATTTTTGGGCGGGAGGCGCGTCTCGGCTGGTATGCCCGAAGCGGCGTAGCCGGGGCGCGCCTGTTCCCGCCCTAGAGTGGGCTGGCCTAGACACTGACGCAGCCAGCCACGCCCTCGGGGCAGGCAGGGGCGGGTATACGCCCGCCCTGAAGACGGATAAAAAGGGACGCAAGACCAGAAGACATCCTCTTGTCCTTGTGCCTGAAGCTGCACCTCCTCGCTGCACGTGAGCTCGGGACAGAACGAAGAGCCAATTTTGAGCGTTTTAATCTTTCTTTTTGTCTTCTAGATACTTCGTTTGAAAAATGCCCAAGAAAGGCGCGAAGAGAATGTCGACTGACCAGATGGTTCGGGTTCTCATGAAGGAAATGTCCGAGATAAAGAAGCAGTTGGCGGGGCGAGACGGTGAGGAGGGATCGGGGCGTCCACCGGCCGGGGGGAGGCCTAAGAGGCCGAGAAGGGGGCCGGTCGGGGGAGACGTCCCGGTTCCCTGTTCCCCGCTCGAGCCGCCAGCCCCGGTACCGGCCCCGGTACCGCAGGAAGGGAATCCGATTCCGGTCGTAGTCACCCCGACATCCGCTGAGGATATGCCTCCCGAGTTGGCGGCACAGTTAGCAGCGTGGTTGGGGGACAGTAGCGGGGGCGCCACGGCTGCCGAAGCGCAAGCACTCATGAAACAGTTGCGCGAGAAACGTGATACAGCCAAGGTGCCCGCGCCGGATGCGGTGATAGACAAGCCACGAGGGGCGGAAGTAGCGTCCGGTGCAGGTAAGCGGCCATTGCCGATCGCAAGGGATAAGTCAACACCCTCTCGTAGAGAAAAATTGGGGCAACATGTTCCTTTGGCAATAAAGGAAAAGATTTGGGCGGGGGAATACGTAAACATTTTCTCCCTGCTCGTTGATCATTATGAGGTCGAAACTGTTAAGGGTCAAAAGGATCTGATGCATCCGAGTGTTTGGCGCGCTAAAATGGCCGCCTTTAAAGTGAATGAGAATATTGGCAACTGGGGTAATGCTTGGGGAGTTTTTACGTCAATTTTGGGGGAACGTAGGCCTGAATTGCTCCCTGAATTTCCAGTATATCAGTCACGAATTATGGGGTACTCGACATCGCACCAAGGTAACCAATGGTTCTGTTATGACAACCTTTTCAGGAAAGCGATGGAGCATAACAAAAGTTTAACCTGGGACTGTTACGATTCTTTGACATGGAATAAAATGAAAGAGTCGGGGATGTTGAAAGTGCCGTTGGTGGGGAGTACTGTTGGTGAGTCCTCCCGCCAAAATGGGGGGACGCCCTTTCGGTCGGGTACGGGTACAGACGATTATCCGAGACCCGCCGGAAATACAGGGAAGAGGGGTTTCTGTTTCAATTTCAACAGAAGTAAATGTACTAGGCCCCCGGGATCTTGTAAATTCAAACACGAATGTAGTGGTTGTGGGGCACCCCATCCTGAGTCCTCGTGCAGAGCCAAATCGGGTGAAAATGGGGGTAGAGGAGGCGCCAAACAGGTCTAATATAGTCCGAGGGGCGCCTTTACCAACCCCGATTGATACCCTGGCGATGATTCCCTGGCTCAGCGAATACCCAGATCGTACTTCTGCTGGGGTGCTACGAAACGGTTTTTCATACGGTTTCCGCATCCCGGTGGGGGACTTTCAGGGTGTCGGGACGTGCAAAAACCAGCTTTCCGTCTTGCAGCATACGACTGTAGTACAGGATAAGATCCGGAAAGAGGTTACCCGAGGTCGGGTTGCCGGCCCGTTTAGTGTTCCCCCGGTACAGAATTTTGTTTGTTCTCCTTTAGGGGTGGTCCCCAAGAAGGACCCAGGTGAGTTTCGATTGATTCACAATTTATCAGCTCCTCATGGCCTTTCTGTAAACGACGCAATTGATCCAGAGATATGTTCGGTGCGGTACGCATCATTCGATGAGGCCGTAGCCATTTTGAATCGCCTGGGGCCCGGGACGCTGATGGCGAAATCAGATATCGAGTCAGCGTTCCGTTTGCTCCCGGTATACCCGGAAGACCAACGTCTTTTGGGATTCATGTTTCAAGGTTCGTATTACACGGATAGGTGTATGCCGATGGGGTGCTCTATATCTTGTGCATATTTCGAGAAATTCAGTAGTTTTCTACAATGGGTTTACACGAAGAAAACGGGTTTTCGAAATGTGATGCATTACCTTGATGACTTTCTGTTCCTTGGGGCCGCTGGGGATGATGAATGTGCCCGGGCCTTGACTGAATTTTGTGTTTTAATGAATCAATTTGGCGTGCCATTGGCACCAGGTAAAACTGTGGGTCCCACGACTTGCCTCGAGTTTCTCGGGATCGAGTTGGACTCTAGTGAGGGTTGTTTTCGTTTACCAGCTGCCAAAGTGTCGAAATTCAGGGCAGCCCTGCAAATGTGTATTACTGCATCTAAAGTTACGCTGCATCAATTGCAGCAATTGGTGGGGAAGTTGAATTTTGCCCTAAGGGTGATCCCAATGGCCCGCCCCTTTTCCCGTTCGATTGCCCAGGCGATGGTCGGCCTAAAGGAGGGTCATCATCGCACAAGACTATCGGCTGAGGTCCGCCAAGATATGCGTATTTGGTTAGCATTTTTGGCGGATTTCAATGGTCGAGTCGTCTGGAACAAACCAGCCTTGTCCTCTGAAGAGCTTGGTCTATGGACGGATTCAGCGGGAAGCATGGGCTTTGGCGCCATCTTCGGCACAAAATGGTCGGCACAAAGGTGGCCAACATGGTGGCATGAAGAGGGGCTGACGAGTAATATTGCTTTCCTTGAACTGTTTCCCATTTTGGTGGCCCTCAGAACCTGGCCCGATGGATTCAAAAATCACTCTGTCATATTTTGGTCTGACAATATGACCGTTGTAGAATGCATCAATAGTCAGGCAGCACGTTGTAAAATGATTTTAAGGCTGCTTAAAGAAATTGTCTTACTATGTATGCAACTGAACGTGGTATTCAGAGCGAAACATGTCCCAGGGGTGATGAATCAGGCGGCTGATGCACTGTCTCGTTTTCAAATACAGGCTTTCTCGGGTTTCCTTCCCTCGGCGGACCCAGAGCCGGCACCCTTTCCCGAAGCTCTCTGGTCTCTCGGTGCCCCGAACTTCGTTACCTCGTGGGAGAGAGTCTAGCACCAAGAACGAGGAAGGCA
The DNA here is from genome assembly GCF_964263255.1 of Lissotriton vulgaris. NCBI lineage: Eukaryota > Metazoa > Chordata > Amphibia > Caudata > Salamandridae > Lissotriton > Lissotriton vulgaris. The sequence continues at coordinate 763,445 of NW_028252733.1, read as the reverse complement.
TACGAAGGGGCGTTTCGGGCCTATTTAGCCTTTTTGGGGACTGAGAGAGGGGGGCTTTGGGGGCACGAGGATTGGGTAGTACATTTTCTGATGTCCTTGCGTAGGGCTGGGAAGTCGGTGGCTACAGCCCAGAGGCATCGTGCTGCCATTTCCTTCGTTGCCAGGGCCCATAATATCCAGGACCCGACAGCGTCTTTCGTGGTACAGAAAGCGCTACGTGGGTGGCAACGCCTTGAGGGTCGCAGAGTAGATGAGAGGCGCCCGATAGGTCTGGATAGGTTGGCCCAGTTGCTGGCCACACTCCACGCCACATGCTCGTCTCAGTTCGAGGCCTGTTTGTTCCGAGCTGCTTTTACGCTTGCATTTCACGGGGCGATGAGGATAAGTGAGCTGGTGGCAAGGAACAAACAGGATGTGGTGGGGGGTTTGTGCCGGGAACACGTTCAGATCAGGGGTGAGACGATGACTGTATCCTTTGTCAAGTCAAAAACCGATCAAGGTGGGGTGGGAGACTGCATAGTCATTCGCAGGATTCCAGGGTCCTCCATGTGCCCGGTGAAGTGTTTAGAAGATTACCTAGCACGAAGGGTGGCATCATGGGGAGGGACATTGTTGAGACACGCGGACGCCACCCCACTGACGAAGTTTCAGTTTCAGCGGGTGCTCGCGATGTCAATTACCGCAGCGGGCTTGGACCCGGGTGAGTTTGGGACCCATTCCTTTCGGATAGGGGCTGCCACTGAAGCTACAGCCAGGGGTCTTAATGTGGAACAAGTAAAACGAGTGGGGCGTTGGTCCTCCAATTGTTATAAGAGGTATGTGCGGTTGCACATGTTGTGAAGCTGTAATAATGTACTCACGCTTCTTGTCTTTTGTTTGGTTTTCAGTTACGCAAGCCTTCGAGGCGGGGCGGACTATGCAGTCGACCCAACACCAGGCCAGCGGTCAGACATCACCGGCTGTGAGAAAGGAGGTGTGGGTCGTGGGCCACTCATACGTGAGGCGTGCCGCAGACGTATTCGAAGCAGGTGACATGATTCACGTAGCTGGGGAATACGGGTACAGAATGTCCTTCTACGGAAGGGGCGGTCTCTGTATTGACCAGTTTCAGGCATTCTTTGAGGGTTTGTTAGGGCGGACGAGGTCACCGCCGTCTATAGTCATAGTACATTTAGGGGGCAATGATTTGGTCACCACCGGTAGACGACTTCTCCTGGAGGCAATGCTTTCCACTGTAAGTTGGTTGGCGAGGAAAGTTCCGGGGTGCATAATTGCGTGGTCTCATATGATCCCACGAAAAGTGTGGCGGGGGGCTGTTTCGATTCCTGCTTTGAACCATTCTGTTAGAAAACTTAATAACAAAGTGAGTAGGTTGTTTCGTTCCAGGACATTGCATTCTATCTCGCACGGTTGTATTAATGATGACAGTATGTATCTAGGGGATGGTGTGCATTTGTCTCGGGTTGGAAATGAGTTACTCATAGGAGACTTCTTAGCATGGTTAAAAACGTTGAAACATGACCTTTAGCTAGGAGTTTTGTGGGGGGCCCGGATAGCCGGTCAACTATCCAGGCCTGTGGCGGTAAGGTCATGATCGGTGAGCACTAAATTAGTAGATCCCTATGAGTGGGCGTCACCCAACACGGATGGGAGCGCTCGGGAGAGGTGGCCATTGGCCCCTCAATGGGGAGGCGGTCCCTTCTAAGGATGGGTCGCCGGAAGTAAAGGAAAGGCGGTCAAGGCCCCTTCCTTTGTAGGAGGGGTTACAGCCCCCTCCTGGGGAATTTCCCGGGGCCAGTGACATCTGCGACGGCAGATGCGGTAAGTTGTGTGGGGTTGGGATAAGGTCTACGGTAACTTCTAGATACCTCACACGAGTATTCGAACGACCTTTAACTGGCGTCGAGTCTTTAGGTGCCCCCGTCAAGTCAAGGGAAATTGGTAATAGTTGCACTTGAGGTACGCCTCCGTGCTGTCGCCCAGCCCAAGTGGGAGGGGTAAGTCTGGTTAGGGATCTTGACACCGGTTATGACCTTGCCGTTGGCCCTTAAACGTTAGGTTGTACAATTTCAATATGTCAAGAAATGTTTTGTAGGATGCTAGTTCGGCTAGGAGAACCTCTGTATTAGAGAATCTGTTAAGGTTAGCCAAACATCGCAATATGGTAATGAAATTGTACATAACATGAAACGTTTAATGTTTTAATTTTTGTTTTAATAAATACGGCCGGGATGGTCACTCCATCCCACTTCCAAAAACTCAAGAACTGTATCCGGTTTCCCTCCTTTGGGGATTGTGTTGAGAGGGGGTGGCGGGTATCTCGGCCATATGGAAAGGGGCGACCAACTTGGTCCCCCCGAACGTATGGCTGAGTGCCTCGATCCCCCCGGGAAGCCATTTTTGGGCGGGAGGCGCGTCTCGGCTGGTATGCCCGAAGCGGCGTAGCCGGGGCGCGCCTGTTCCCGCCCTAGAGTGGGCTGGCCTAGACACTGACGCAGCCAGCCACGCCCTCGGGGCAGGCAGGGGCGGGTATACGCCCGCCCTGAAGACGGATAAAAAGGGACGCAAGACCAGAAGACATCCTCTTGTTCTTGTGCCTGAAGCTGCACCTCCTCGCTGCACGTGAGCTCGGGACAGAACGAAGAGCCAATTTTGACCCACCCACCAGCCCCTGAAGACAGCCAGTTGTTTGTAATAAAGTGGATTAATTTTGCTTGTGTTCTCGTTTCCAGGTTGGAGTATCATGTTGATATTGAGTTAATAAAGAATGGTCTGTTTGAGTACGTTTTACCATTAAAGAGATTCAGATTTAGTGTAGAATTTTATGCATGCCCTTTCGGTCATGGTGGCCAATGTATTCTGGGTTTTAGTTAGCACTGTCGTATTTATTTGGTAGACGGTAAGGTCATGATCGGTGAGCACTAAATTAGTAGATCCCTATGAGTGGGCGTCACCCAACACGGATGGGAGCGCTCGGGAGAGGTGGCCATTGGCCCCTCAATGGGGAGGCGGTCCCTTCTAAGGATGGGTCGCCGGAAGTAAAGGAAAGGCGGTCAAGGCCCCTTCCTTTGTAGGAGGGGTTACAGCCCCCTCCTGGGGAATTTCCCGGGGCCAGTGACATCTGCGACGGCAGATGCGGTAAGTTGTGTGGGGTTGGGATAAGGTCTACGGTACCTTCTAGATACCTCACACGAGTATTCGAACGACCTTTAACTGGCGTCGAGTCTTTAGGTGCCCCCGTCAAGTCAAGGGAAATTGGTAATAGTTGCACTTGAGGTACGCCTCCGTGCTGTCGCCCAGCTCAAGTGGGAGGGGTAAGTCTGGTTAGGGATCTTGACACCGGTTATGACCTTGCCGTTGGCCCTTAAACGTTAGGTTGTACAATTTCAATATGTCAAGAAATGTTTTGTAGGATGCTAGTTCGGCTAGGAGAACCTCTGTATTAGAGAATCTGTTAAGGTTAGCCAAACATCGCAATATGGTAATGAAATTGTACATAACATGAAACGTTTAATGTTTTAATTTTTGTTTTAATAAATACGGCCGGGATGGTCACTCCATCCCACTTCCAAAAACTCAAGAACTGTATCCGGTTTCCCTCCTTTGGGGATTGTGTTGAGAGGGGGTGGCGGGTATCTCGGCCATATACAATTAATACCAATTAACATAAGTAATATATAAAAACATCTTTAAAAAAAGCATGCCAGAGAAATAAACGCAAAAATACAAAAGCCACATAGGAAAAAATGAATATACATACTGCTAACACATACAACATATCTACTTTAGATACTATAACTTTAAATAAAACAGCAAACATTTCCAATGTACAAGAAAGAAAAAAAAATACAAAACAACATACAAAAAAAAATACAGGGAGATCACATATACGTACTAAACACAAATCTATACTACCAGCATCAAACAAATTATACAAAAAAAAAACTCAGTACAGAAAAAACAGAAACACCATACTCAAAAAAAACAAAAACACATTGCGAAATTCTATAATCACCAACTTTCATAGGCTGAGTATGGTCCTGAATATATGTGTACCATATGTAATCAAATGTGGCATAAACAAACAGTTAAAAAAACACATACCATAAAACAAAATAAAACATTTATACAATGTGATATTAGCACCCAGAAATCAGATTATATATGCATAAAATGCTACAAATATATTATTAAACACAAAATACCCCCATGTTCTATTTAATGGAATGTCTTTTCCAAATATACCACCAGAACTATACCTATACAACTTAGAAGAAAGATTAGTTTCACCAAGAATACAATTTTTACAAATAAAAGCATTACCTCGTGGTTTTCAAAAATCTTTATCAGGTGCAGCTGTTAATGTACCAGCTGATGTAATGACTACTGTTACAATATTACCAAGACAAATACATGATAACATGACAATAGCAATTAAATTAAAGCGGAAATTAAGTTATAAATCATACACACATTATGAAAATGTACGACCTAATATAGTAAAAAAAAGCAGCTTTATGGTTAGCACACAATAGCACTTTGTTTAAAGAATATGGAATAACAGTAAACAAAGACTGGGAATACATGCCAGAAGAAACAAACAGCAATATGGACACATCAGAAACAAACAATTCATCCACTACCACAGATAACATACCTATTTACAACAAGGGGTGTTGAGGGACAGAGTCTCTGAATTAAGCAGAAAGCTCTCACCCAGTCAAGAGATCAGGGCTAGATCCAACACCGTTTTTTAGCTCACTGCACCATCCCAGTTTCAGAACCTGGCTGTATGCAAATTAGTCTGTTCCTGTCCCAGTGCATGATGGGAACAGGGCAAACCAAACTACAAAAGCCAATTCTTACACTGGGAAGGAAACAAGCTCCCGGGGACCGGTTTCTGGCATTACAGCCGTCTTCGGCCCGGTTTGCTTGAATCCTGATGGTGCAATGAGCAAGGGTCTCACATCTGAGAATACCCTTCCACGCTTAGGGTGGACAAAAATATTTACAACAAGGGGTGTTGAGGGACAGAGTCTCTGAATTAAGCAGAAAGCTCTCACCCAGTCAAGAGATCAGGGCTAGATCCAACACCGTTTTTTAGCTCACTGCACCATCCCAGTTTCAGAACCTGGCTGTATGCAAATTAGTCTGTTCCTGTCCCAGTGCATGATGGGAACAGGGCAAACCAAACTACAAAAGCCAATTCTTACACTGGGAAGGAAACAAGCTCCCGGGGACCGGTTTCTGGCATTACAGCCGTCTTCGGCCCGGTTTGCTTGAATCCTGATGGTGCAATGAGCAAGGGTCTCACATCTGAGAATACCAATCCACGCTTAGGGTGGACAAAAATATTTACAACAAGGGGTGTTGAGGGACAGAGTCTCTGAATTAAGCAGAAAGCTCTCACCCAGTCAAGAGATCAGGGCTAGATCCAACACCGTGGTCTGTTTAACTCAGACACTCTGTTCATCACCACCCCCTTTTCTAAATCGTTTTTGGCCACTATAGGTGTGGCAGGGTATACTCAGACATGAGTCCCTTTCTCACTGCTCCATCAGGATTCAAGCAAGCCGGGCCGAAGAAGGCTGAAATGCCAGAAACCGGTCCCCGGTAGCTTGTCTCCTTTCTGGTGAAGAATTGGCTTGGTAGTTTAGTCTGCCCTGTTCCCATGATGCACTGGGCCAGGGACAGACTGATTTGCATATAGCCAGGTTCTGAGCTGGGATGGGGCAGTGAGATAAATAACGGTGATGGATCAAGCCCTGATCTTTGGACTGGGTAAGAGTGGTCTGTTTAACTCAGACACTCTGTTCATCACCACCCCCTTTTCTAAATCGTTTTTGGCCACTATAGGTGTGGCAGGGTATACTCAGACATGAGTCCCTTTCTCACTGCTCCATCAGGATTCAAGCAAGCCGGGCCGAAGAAGGCTGAAATGCCAGAAACCGGTCCCCGGTAGCTTGTCTCCTTTCTGGTGAAGAATTGGCTTGGTAGTTTAGTCTGCCCTGTTCCCATGATGCACTGGGCCAGGGACAGACTGATTTGCATATAGCCAGGTTCTGAGCTGGGATGGGGCAGTGAGATAAATAACGGTGATGGATCAAGCCCTGATCTTTGGACTGGGTAAGAGTGGTCTGTTTAACTCAGACACTCTGTTCATCACCACCCCCTTTTCTAAATCGTTTTTGGCCACTATAGGTGTGGCAGGGTATACTCAGACATGAGTCCCTTTCTCACTGCTCCATCAGGATTCAAGCAAGCCGGGCCGAAGAAGGCTGAAATGCCAGAAACCGGTCCCCGGTAGCTTGTCTCCTTTCTGGTGAAGAATTGGCTTGGTAGTTTAGTCTGCCCTGTTCCCATGATGCACTGGGCCAGGGACAGACTGATTTGCATATAGCCAGGTTCTGAGCTGGGATGGGGCAGTGAGATAAATAACGGTGATGGATCAAGCCCTGATCTTTGGACTGGGTAAGAGTGGTCTGTTTAACTCAGACACTCTGTTCATCACCACCCCCTTTTCTAAACAGATAACATACCAGCAGGTAACTTAGATGCAATGTTAACTAATGAAACAATCACAACAGATAACATTGATATAGCTCCTGCAGAACATAATATACCACGTGGATTGTATGAAGATAAAGATTCCGAATATTTAGCATTCCCAACAATATTTGCTGGTGAACGTAGACTATTAAATGAAAATAGACATAGTCCATTGCATTACAGTTCAATATGCCAATGTGAATTAAGAAGTTTTGACAAAAGAGTAGCTCAATGTATAACTAATATATTTTTCAAACTGAGAAAATTACAATTTAAACAAATAAAGACAAAATATATATATCACTAAAAAAGCATTTCAACAATGGGCAAGTTATAACAGCTAAAGACATAAAAGACAATATACAAGGAATACTGCAATATAACAAATGATACAATATTTTGAAAACAATACACAGTTCACCTCCATACTGGGAGCATTGTAAAAAAGAAATATTTGCAATGCTAAGACAATTAGGAGTACAAACATTTTTTTAAACTTTATCAGCAGCAGAAACAAAGCAATAACAGTCAATGCACTCAAGAAGAGTTTGTGAATATGTCATGGGAAAGCAAATGCACATTAATACAACAAAATCCAATCATATGTGCGCTGCATTTTGACTATCAAGTACGGCAATTATTTAATAGTATACTATTACACAAAAGTAATCCAATTGGGAAAATTGTTGATTACTTTTACAGAGTAGAATTCCAACAGCATGGATCACCACATATACATGCCTTGATTTGGATTGATAATGCACCAAAATATGGTGAAGCAGAAGATGAAGAAGTAATACAGTTTATTGATAAGCACATAACATGTACTAAAACCGAAGACACAAACATACAACCTTTACTACCATTACAAAAACATGGCCATACTAAACATTGTCGCATAAAGCACAAAAGGACATGTAAATACCAATATCCTAAATGTCCTTTCAACCATACAGTAATACTAGACCCATTGCAATTAGAAATAAATGATGACATCATTAAGCAACATAAAACATTAATTCATACAACAATGAGCACGCAGGAATTCCCTAGTTATACATTTGAACGATTTTTAGAACAAATGCAATTAACTGAAGAGCAATATATAACATGCATACAATATAGCATAGAGAAAACAACTATACTTCTAAAAAGAAAACCAGCTGAATGTTTTATAAATAACTATAACAATATTATACTACAAGCATGGAAAGCTAAAATAGATATACAATATGTGCTAGATGCATATGCTTGTGCTGTATATATATTCAATCAATCAATTAATCAAAGCATTTGTATTTGTATCATATATAAGTAAATCACAAAGAGGATGAAGCAAAAAAATTGCACAGGCTACTAAAGAACTATCTAACAATCCAAGTATCAAAGAACAATTAAAACACATAGGTAATAAATTCTTGAATTGTACTGAAATTAGTGCGCAAGAAACAGCTTATCTCATATTGCAAATTTCATTACGCAAAACTTCACGATCATTTGTATTTATAAATACAAATAAACCTGAAAAAAGAACATACTTAATGAAAGACATAAATACCATTAACTCTTTACCAGACACATCTACTGAAGAACAATGTACTCTTGCTGACTATGCATCTAGCTACAATGCAAAACAAAAGCGCAAAAAAAAGAAAATCACAAACACATACGATAGTTTGCTTTTAGAAACTAACTTTTTTAGCTCAGATGAAGAAGAACTTCAAATTCATGAAATACAAAACAAAACACAAAGCATAGTATTTACAAAACGGAGACAACAAAAAATAATCCGTTACTGCAGATTCAGCAAATTGAATGACTGCGAAAATTATTACAGAGAGTTATTATTATTATATTTTCCATGGAGAATAGAAAACAATATAATTGGTGTAAAAGAAACATACTATGAAAGATATCTACAAGTTCAAAAAGAAGTAGATAAAAACCATAACATGCATAACGAACAAAATGAAATACTTAAGAAAACTAATATCTCAATGATCCAATGCTTACACCTACATTATTACCTATGCCAGATAATATAGATAATGACACATAAATATATAATCAAGAATTGCAATATGACATATCATTAGATTTAGGGATTAGAAATACCACAGAAGAAGAAACATTAATTAATAATATGTTACCAGAAGCTAAATACAATGATATCACGCAAAATTTAACATTAGAGCAAATGAACTTTATATACCATCACTTAAAAGCCATTAAAACACACAATATACCATTTTACACTTTTTGTACTGGAGTAGCAGGTGTAGGGAAAAGCTTCCTTATAACTGCATTTTATCAAACTTTGTTACGCTACTACATACTAAAGCAGGACAAAATCCAGAAAACATTCATATATTACTAACAGCACCAACAGGGAAAGCAGCACATAATATAGATGGAAAAACACTACATAGTACTTTTAACCCCTTCACTGCGGGGCTAATTTCCCCGCAGTGCGGGGGGTAGGGGGGCCACGCACGGCGCCGCTGTGCTCATGACAGCGGGGGAATTAGCCCCGCGTGTGAGCGTTCCAAGGCTCATGACGAGCCCAGGCTCGTCATGAGCACACGAGCACCGTGCTGCATGACGAGCCTGGGCTCGTCATGAGCACTGAAGGGGTTAAAATACCAATATCACAAAGTTTAGCATACAAACAACTAACTCATGAAAATAGAAGCATACTTCAAACACAACTCATGCATTTAAAAGTATTAATTATAGATGAAATGTCAATGGTAGGTGTTAATATGTTTAATTTCATACACAATAGATTGCAAGAGATAAAAGTTTCAAACAAACCTTTTGGAGGTGTATCTATATTAGCAATTGGAGATTTCTATCAATTAAAACCTGTTTTTGACACGTACATATTTCAAAATTCAAAATATTTATATGGACCATTAACCACAAACCTATTATATGAGCTTACAAAAATAATACGGCAGCAAGGCGACCCACAATTTGCAGAAATGCTCAATAGACTAAGAATAGGTAAGCACACAAAAGATGATGTAGTAAACTTCAAATTACAACAAATAGAACCTCCCCTAAGTATTAGCAAAAGTATACCATATATAATGGCAACTAACATAGAGGTAAATGAAATAAACAAAAAAGTCTTAATACAGCATATACAGCAACATGCATTTTATACAACAGTAACAGTAGATACAGTTGCCTTCGATGTTAGTGAAGAAGTAAAACAGCAAATATTGCAACAATTACCAACAGACTCAACAAAAACAATGGGGTTTTCAAAAACACTAAATATTGCAATTAAATTACGTTATGATTTAACTGCTAACATTAATGTTAATGATGGATTAACAAATGGAGCTACAGGAATAATACAATATGTTGATCATACAAATAACATACCAATTGTAGTATGGATACATTTTGATAACTGCAATGTAGGTAAAATAGCAAGACAACAAAACAAACATCCATACCATATTAATATTTCACATAACTGGACACCAATACTACCAATATTAAGACAATTCCAGTTTACAAAAAAATGTATTACAATAATAAGAAAACTATTTCCATTACGGCAATCATCAGCACGTACTATACATAGAACACAAGGCGAAACAATAGAACCACTTTATATGAACTTTAATAATAGCAAAATACATCATGTACATTATGTAGCTATTAGTAGAGCCAAATCATTACAAAACATATATATAAAAAACTTTGAAAGTATAATACTAATACACCCAAAAGTACATGAAGAAATGTTCGGTCTAAGAACATATATGCCATTACAAATATCTATAACACAAATAGCACAATTTCCAAACAACTTTACAATGATAGTACAAAATATACGCTCTTTACAAAAAAAATTCAAATTCCTATTAAATGACAGTAATATATTGAATGCTTATATTCTATGCTTTACAGAAATAAATACAACACATAAAGCACAATCTAATGCATATCAAATACCTCATTACCAAATGCTAATATTTGATAAATACCATGGCCAACCAACTAATCATGGAATTATAATATACTACAAACAAAAACACATACTACACCCAGTATTCACAACTCAACAGCATATTGACATTTTACAATTTACTATTCAGATAAAAGACAATTCTTACGTAATTTTAATTGTATACAAACCACCAAGAGTAGCAAATCAAATAATACTGCAAATAATAACTAACATTTTAAACACTTATCCAGATCAACAATATATAATAATAGGTGATTTCAATGTCGATCTGCAAACAACAACACCTACTAAAAATATATCATTAAATTACATGGCAACAAACTTTAACTGCGTTCAAAAAATAAGTAGTATTACCACAGACTACAATTCTTTATTAGATCATCTATTTACAAATGCTAATATACAGCATTATGGCACATTAGAGTCATACTACAGTGATCATAAACCAATATGGATAGCTATTTGATGAAAATGCATTGTAATGTAAAACTATCAATTGTACAAAATGAGTGTTTCATTTAATATTAACAACTACTTTATTCAATTCCACAGATGATTTCCATTCATGAATTAAAAGATATGCAACAAGATAACACCAAGCCATACCAAAAAGCTATTTGTGTGAACATTATTACATGTTCAGGAAAAACATACTATCGGAAAGCAAAGCAAGAAAACAAAGTAATGTATCACCTAGCTTTGGCAGATCAAACTACATCAATCAAAGCTACTTGTTATAATGAGGAATTTTATACTCAGACAAAAGAACAACATGGACTGTTAATACTCAATTATCTTGTCAAAAATGATGTTTTAATTATGACAAAGCAAACAAAAATTTCAAGGATGCCACCAATTCATATTACTGAGGATTTTATTCAAGAAGCTACAAACATTTTGCAGCCGCCACCACCACCACTGTCCCCCATAAAGACATTGAAAGATGTAAATCTAAAGACACTAATGAGTGTCTCAGGAACAATAACTGAGGTAAGCTCCATTTTAATCTTTTATATTTCTATTGCTATTCTTTGTCCTAAAACTAAAAAAAATGCTATGCAACTGTTACAACATATGCTTATATGCAAATATTAATATACAAATATTAATATGTGCATATTAATAACTGTTAATACAACGTTTTAAAAAGCAATATAAAAGCTAAATGCATAACAGTGTTCACATATAGTATTGATATAGGAATAATTATTTATTGCTAATTATTCATTTGCATCTTACATTGCTTATTATATGCTATAACTTGTCAATTAAAATGCCCAAATGCAACAAAAACTATGTTACCTAGGCAACATAATAATACAACTGCTGTCTCATAATGCATAATTATATTTTACAGGTAAGTAAAATATCCCAAAACATGTATACTGTTGCCATCTTTAAAGCATTATATAAAAAATGGCTATATATAATGGGTAAGTAAAATTCTATACGATGATAATAATTAGCTTTAAATATATTAACTACTATACAGTTAATGCAATACTACACTATTACCTGTACCAATAGATACTAATGCCATGGTTGCAACACTTCATAAAAGGTAAGTATTCAAAATTTTATCTACATTATTTATGATACGTTCACAATATGTATATTTGTGGTTTGGTAAGAAAAAAGATGATGCACAAAAAAAACAATTAAGTCCTCTACCCTATAACACACCCCTAAAAAAAATAGTATGTATGAACAAGTAAGTAAATTTGCATGGGTATAACTACTTGCAAATAAAATGTATAATTTATACTATAATTATTTGCCTGTAGACATAAATCATATTATAGTTTCATTACTGCAAGTCTATTATACAAAATAAAAGGTGGGTAAAATAAAATATACACATTACTAATAGACACCTACTATTTACTATTGGTTTCGTTTAGTAAATGTAAAAATACCATCTCATAAACAAAACTAACTCTTGTGTTTCTAGAAACAAAAATTACAACAAACTAACACTTTCACACCAAACACTAATATAAATGGCATTTCACGCTACCATACAGCATACTGTTCAATATTAACCTATAAGTGCAAATACAGAAAACACAATAATTAACACTCACTAACACAATCTTTTTCGTATAACATCTACTTGCTCTACTACTATGCACTACACATACTTCTACACAATATACTGCTCCTACGTACTTCGAAGTTGTAGCACACCCCAGTTTCTAGAGAACTGGGATAGCCCCAATGATGAAGCATGTCACTGTGGGGCAACCCCAGTGAGTGAGGGGACTCTAAAAAATTTAATACTTTCTTTTTTATCTTTCTCTCAAAACGCTATCCAGTACCAAAAAGATACATACATACACATAAAACACGCTTTTTAACATTCACTAACACAATCTTTTCCAAATCACACAAACTCAGTAAATTACATAGCACTACACATAGCCCATTAAAATATAACACTTTGCATACTATACAACTTATAACACATCCCACCCTATCAAAACTATTATAACTAAATCACTAACACATTATTTTTCAAATTAAACACACCTGCTTGCCAACACTATGCACTACATATATAATCCAGACCAAGTACTCCTATGTACTTCATAAGTCATAACATACACTAATTCATACAACTAAGATAGCAATATTAATAAAGCATGCCACTATAGAAAAAACAAAAAAGTAACACAACTCCACAATACATTATATCATAACTAACTTGTACTGTGCATTTACTAATACTGATACAAAGATATTCTCTTTGCCACTAAATATTAACAAACATAAGTAATAAACTACTTAAAAGGTAAGTAATCTAAATTCCTATTTTTTTGCGCCATTGTATTATCATATTTCACATGTATAATTTGAATAACTTATGTTCGCTAGAAACTTCCATTTTGCGTTATACATCTATCTCTACATGCAACACTAACAAACAAAGTTCTTTTCCACAGGAAGAAGAACCTAGAAATATAATAATTGGTGGACAAGATACAACATTAAAAAGTATCACATTGAAAGATACAACAGACTCTGTAAAGATAACTTTATGGAGAGAAGCAGCACAATTCCCAATAAGAATTGGACAATATATACAGCTAACGCACTTAACAGTGCATGAATTCAATCAGGAAAAAATATTGAACGCAACACGCCATACTAAAATACAAGTAAGTATCATTTATTTATTATCTTAGCATAAAAACTCACAAAAAAGTACAAAAATACTATAACTATGTCTCCAACAGGTAGTGCCGCCACCAAGAGAAAAAATAATGTTACAATATATGGATTAGAAAAAAACAAGACAAGAAATAAGCACTATAACTGTGCAAGTTGAAACTACAGAGCATTTTCAATCTATGGAAATTGACAACATCACATTAATGGACTTCTTAAACATAAGTACTGAAACTGACGATTTTTCTGACGCATTGATGGATTACCTAACGATTTCTCTAAATGTAACATTTTGTAATGGATACATCACTGAAATAAATCAGAAAAATTAGTATCCTTTATAAACGCAAAAAACAAAAAGGCTATTAAGTATTCTAAAATAATTGCTGTTCAATTAAAAAAAACTTTCAAAACTGTGAAATGACTATTTGCTATGTGCTAATAAGGAAAACTACTTGCACAAACTTACAATGCATATGCAATTAGTCAAATGTTTACATAATTACAATGTTTTCTAGGAAATATTATTTAACTAGTGCTGTTTTTTACATAAAAAGTTTACTATTTGCATAAATGCAGGGCGCCACCCCACATAAGGGGCGTTGCCCCGTTAGTGGCAGCCAAAGGGCCGCATAGGTAAGGGGTCCCCTTCCGGGTTGTGCGACCCGGAAGGGATATCGTCGGAGGTGAAAACAACAGGAAGCGCGTCCGATAATAAGGCCAGAGTGACCCGGAAGCAGTTCGGGAGCGCGAGGCTTGAAAAGCCAGCGCCTCAGTATACGCCCCCTCTTTGTCCACTTTGCCTCCCAAGAGTCGGACGTCGCATAGGAAGTCCTAGTGGAACGTGTCGCGGCAGCTGGGGCGCGCGAAAATCAGCCGACTTCAGGTGCAGGTGAGTGGGCCTCGCAGTGGATAGTGTTGTTGGAAGGTTGGATGGCGTGATCTGTGAGTGAATTGTGACCAGCATAGAGCGTGGGGCTGGTCGAGGCGAGCGAGTGTGCGGATGAGGGTAAATGTTCACTGCTTGTGGGGGCTTGCTCGAATCGGGTCCGGTATGTTTGTGCGCGCATCGAATGCATGTCTTGGCCGAGCATGTGCCAATTAATTTTTACAGCATATTCCAATGCGTGTACGGGTACTCCATTTGCATCACTGCTAAACAAAATCCCCGGCGCTTTAAGATCATGCGCAGGCCGGGACTGTCCGATCCAGTACTAGTCTCTCCCGATTGGGTGCAGGGCAAGGGGCTGCTTTGGGGCGGGGTGGGATGCCATGATGACCCAACTCTCGACGCGCATGTTTGCAGCCTTCTGCAGGGTGGAGTCGGTTCGAACACGATTATGCCTTTAATTACAGTACATGCTAGTGTACAGTTCACGAACGTGTCAGCCGTTACCGATTACCGAGTATCTCCCCGGGCTATTGCAGCAGCGCGTGCAAGGCTGATAAAGCAGACTTTGGGGTTGTGTTCATATTTGGTGTCAGTCCGGCCCAGTTGGAAGCTGACGGTACTTCCGGTCTTTCACAACTCTCATTTAACAGCTAAAATATTACCAGTGGGTTCTCGACAGGGTAGTAGAGTTGGAAGCTTTGCGATTGATGGAAAATGTGGTCACCTGCGTATCACAAAAGGCTTATTCAAGGGCCCGAGCTGCTTAAACCTCATGGTGGGCAGTTTCAAGATGAGACATCCATTATAGACGACAAGATGGCATCGGGTGGCAGCACAATTGGCCAAAAAATTATCAATCAATGCGGGGTAGCGCTCTTTAGTTGCAATGCATCTGCATAATCGGAGCGCTCAGTGTTGCTCTAATTTTAATGGAAAATAAGGAATTTTACGCCAGGTAACGAATGGGTGGACAATCCGGAAAGGTGTTTTGTCATTAAAAAGAAGGTCTAAGGGGGGCGTGGCTTGGACGCCGATCGGGATGGCGGCGTGAGCTCGCGGCTCCGCGCGGAATCCCGCAAATTCTCCTGTTTTCGGAACCCTAGGCGACCCGAAGACGACGTTCCTGCCCTCTGAAGTGTAAGGGGACAGCTGGGCGCAATCGGAGAGTCGTTGGGGGACTGCTAGCCCCGAGAAGATCGAGTGAAGAGGCGGCCGAGGTGTCGCCGAGGGTGAGAAGAAAATGGCGGCGAGGAGGTCGGACGGTCCCGAACTTCGGCCCTGAACCAAGTTGTCGCCGAGTGGCACGAGATCCTGCACTTGGCTGCCCGAGGCACTAGGATTGGCGGTGCTGTGTCCTGAGACCAGGGGACGCTGACCTGATTCACCCAGGAGCCCGGGGACCCTCGTTGGCCACCGCTCTGAGACTTATCCTTCCCCCCTCAGGCCGGAGGGGGGTGACGGAACGGAGCCCGTCCACTTGGCCATTGTTCCTGAGAGCGTCGGCGGGGACATTGCGCTGCCTGGTGCCCGGAGACCGGCACGGACCCACGGGCGTAATCGCAAAACGGGCGACAGGACTTGTGACGCAGCACCCTGGCATGGCGGCGATCGGAGGGCCGATGCCCGGGAGTCGCGAGGGGGACTCGGCGACATCAACTCAGCTGAGTGAGAGTCCCTCCCCGGAGCTTGACCAGGAACAGCGGCTGAACCGGCGTTTGGATGCCATCCTTGATGCGATCACCTCCACTAAGGAAGCATTGCACAATGACATTGCCCAGGTGGCCACGGGCCTGGGACTGCTACGCGCGGATCACGCGAAGCTGGCAGACAGGGTCAAGGACCATGACCAGCTGTTGCTGGACCTGAAGCCATCGGTTGTGACCGCGGAGCATAGGATCACGGACATTTTGGCCCGACTGGACTCACTGGAACGGAGGGCGGAGGATGCCGAAGGCCGCAATAGACGGAACAACGTGCGGGTCGTAGGCCTGCCGGAACGGATTGAGGGGGAGGACGCGGTGGCCTACATGGAGAACTGGTTCCGCACTGTGGTGGCACCGGAGGGGCTTACTCCTTTTTTCACTCTGGAGCGAGCTCACCGTGTGCCTGCTCGCCCGCCGGGGCTTGGCCGCCCCCCCCGACCGATGGTGGTGCGGCTCCTCCACTACAAGGACCGGGATCTTCTCATCCAGCGGGCCAGGATGTCGGGCCCGTATGGGGTGGAGAACAGTAAGGTAACGATCTTCCCGGATTACACTCAAGCGGTCCAGAAGAACAGGGCATCGTTCCTTGCTGTGAAGAAGGAGCTCAGGGAGGAAGGCATCCAGTACTCCTTGCTCTACCCAGCCAAGTTGCGGATCATTATGGACGGTACCACGCACTTCTTCCAGACTCCGGACGAAGTTTGGCAATGGCTCGAGTCATACAGAGCGGGGACGGACAAATCACACCAAAGTAGGCGAGACCAACCCAAGCAGCCCCGGGTGAGGCAGTCACAACGCATCAGATCCCGCAACAGGCGCCAGCGGGAGAAGCGGGAGGCTCAAATGGCGGCGGAGAAGAGGGATGCGCTTGCAGCGACGGCGGCCATTACAGGGTCGCAACAGAACAGTGAACGGGCAGAAACGGACTCGGGAGGGGAAGGCAGCAGAACAGGAGAGGAACTTTCAGAGGCGGAAAGTTCGAAGGGGCCGATAGTGACCCCACAGACATCGGATGGTATTTTCTGCGGCTGAGATAGAACTGGGACTAGATCGGGACTTCATGGTAGGGTGATATCCTGTTGATGGAGGGCGGGTTGCCGGGAGGGGGAGCTGTGTGCATTGGAGGGGATGAAGGTGCGGGGTGCGGGCTCCGCTAGCTGGGGTCGGCGGCGACTCACCCCCCTTGGGCCCTTAAGGTCGACTGTGGTGGAGACCACAGGGTAAGAGTGTGAGAAGTTGGTTCAAGGTTTGGATGGGGGCGGCCACTGGGTTCGTGTGCTCTGTCCTGGGGAGTGGGGTTTGGGAAGTGTTTCAGTTTTGGGAATGTTCGGGGGGGGGCAACAACTGCAATGGGGGGGCCATGGACCTTTGTTTTTTGATTCGGACTGTACGAAGTTGGAATGGGGACATTACCTAACTTGAAATGCCTAACGTGGAATGTCCGGGGGCTGCGGACCATGGTGAAACGACACAAAGTACATGCATATCTGGTACGCAGGGGGGTTCAGATTGCTATGCTCCAGGAGACTCATCTCACCAAAAAAGAGTGCGCTGCCTTGCAGAAAAGATGGCGGGGCCAGGTGTTTGGCACCACTTACTCAGCGTATGCCAGGGGGGTGTTGATCTGGGTGAGGGCGGGGATACCCTTTCAAGTGCTGAATCAAGTAGTAGATCCGAATGGCAGGTATGTGGCGGTGGAGGGGAGGTTATATGGACGGGATGTGGTTTTCTGCTGTGTCTATGCACCGAACTCTGACCAAGGCCGATACTTTGATAGTCTCTCGGGGTCCTTGGCCTCTTTCCTGGCGGGCCCGATAGTGTTAGGGGGGGACTTTAACTCGATTACGGATGTGGCTCTGGATAGGTCCCATCCCCCCCTAGTAGACTCTCCGGTGCGCAGGCTGGCCGCGCACAGGAAGGACTGGCAGGAACGATGGGGGTTGCTGGATGTCTGGAGGGAGCAGCACAGGGGAGCCAGGGATTATTCCTTTTATTCCGCTCTCCATGATCTACATGTTAGGATCGATTCGGTGCTTTGCGGGGGATCCCTGGCCCCATTGATTACCCATGCGGAGTACCTGGCTAGGACTATATCCGATCATAACCCCCTATTGGTGCACATTCAGTGGCAGAGAGAGCGCTCAGTGATACCAACATGGCGGCTTCGGCCGGAGACGCTAGAGGACTCTGTGTTCAGCGATGCGGTTCGGCAAGGCATAGATAGTTATTTCGGAGTGAATGAGGGAACGGCTGCGAGTAGGTCTATTGAATGGGATGCAATGAAAGTGGTGGTGAGAGGGGTGTGTTTGGGTAGGTTCTCGAATGTTCGTACGACTTTGCTGAATGACCTAATGAAAGCGGAAGAAACTTTGAGGGACTTGGAGCGCCGCAGGCCGGCTAGGCCAGGTCTACAGGCCCAGTTGTTGGAGGCGAAGGAAGTGGTTGCCACCGAGACGGAACGTTTGAGGTGCTATGACTATAGGCAGTACATCATCAGGGCACACGCAGAAAGGGACAAGGTGGGTACCCTCTTGGCCAGATTAGCTAACCCGGAACTTAGGGGCTGCCCGATTCTCGGCATTAATAATGCGCAGGGAGAGATGGTGTACTCCCAGGCAGCGGTATTGGAACGATTTAGGGGGTATTATGAGGAACTGTACCGGAGTCAGCTGGGAGTGGGGGTTCAGGACATCGCGGAATACCTGGGGGAGAGGCAGCTCCCGGTCCTGGACGAGGAAGATGTGAGGGAGCTGGGTAGCCCGATCACGCTCACGGAAATACGGGTGGCCATCAAACATATGGCCCGCAACAAGACGCCCGGGGTGGACGGACTGCCAATTGAATTCTATCAACAATATGTGGACAGCTTGGCGCCCAGGCTGCTGGTGGTGTACACGGAAGCCTTCGAGAAGGGGGCATTGCCTGGGTCCATGCGGGAGGCCTTGATTGTACCGCTCCTCAAGCCTGGCCGGGATGCCGCGGATGTGAGGTCTTATCGCCCGCTGTCCATGCTGACGGTGGACTATAAGATCCTGAGCCGAATCCTGGCCACCAGGCTGGCCCCGCACATGACGGGTCTGGTACACAGGGACCAGGCCGGGTTTATACCCACGAGGTGCACAGCGCTGAATATCCGCCGCCTGGTGGGAATAATGGACGCCATCTTGGACAGGGAGGGAGCACCGGCGGTTCTGTCCGTGGACATCGAGAAGGCCTTTGATAGCTTGGAATGGCCTTTCCTGGATGGAGTGCTAGAGAGGTTTGGCATGGGCGAGGGGTTTCGGAGGTGGACGAGGGTCTTATATACCTCGGCGACGGCGAGAGTACGATTGGGTGGCCTGGTGTCTGCGGCGTATCCAGTGTGCAGGGGGACACGACAGGGATGTTCTCTCTCCCCCCTATTGTTTGCCCTGGCGATGGAACCCTTGGCGGTCCAAGCGAGGTCAGGTGACCGATACGCGGGGATAGTTAGTGACGGGCAGTGGCATTATATATCTCTATACGCGGATGACTTGCTCCTGTACCTAGCTGACACCTCGGGGGCATTGGTTGGAGCGATGGACCTGCTGTCTGAGTTCGGCCGGCTGTCGGGCCTTAAGGTCAATTGGGCGAAGACTTGTGTGTTCCCGCTGCGAGCGGGATCGCCAGCCCCTAGCAGCAATTTGGGTGTAGTATGGGAACCCTCTTGCATCACCTATTTGGGTGTCCGCATTTACCACGCGGCTGCGGACCTATTGGAGGGCAATATCGGGCGCTGCGTCCGGGCGCTGCGGGGCAGCTTGTCCTTCTGGTCGACCCTCCCGCTGTCAGTCCTGGGCAGGATAGCACTGTTGAAAATGGTGGCGCTCCCCCGCTTCCTCTATTATTTCCGAACGCTGCCTGTCTGGATTCCCCAGGGGGTGTTTAGAGAACTGCGGTCAATGATAATTGGCTTTCTTTGGGGGCATGGCCGCCGTAGAGTAGCCCTGAGCACGCTACTTCGCCCCAAGCTGGAAGGGGGCATGGCTGTGCCCGACCTCGAGCTGTATTATCTTGCAGCGCAGTTGCAGGACCTTACACAGAACGTAGCCAGGGTGTTCCGGGGCCCGGAGGAGGACCGGGATCGGGGAATGCAACGCCACGTGCTGTCCTACATCATTATGCAGCAGCGGCTCGAGTTACGGGCCCTCACCATGGAAGAGCGGACGCTCCGGCTGTGCTGGCAACGGAGCCTTCGGAGAGCGAGGGCATCGCGGCCTTATGCCCCGGAGATCCCGATCGGGATGTTGACGGCATTGCCGCACGGAGGAGATTGGTCCCCGTTGCTGGATTGGGAGGAGGCAGGACTGCAGGTGGTGGGCGACTTGTACATAGATGGGGTTTTGGCGCCATTCGAGGTGCTCCGGGACCAGTTCGGGCTGCCTGCTGGGGGCTTTCTCCTACACGCGGCAGTAGTTGCTGCCATACAAAAGCATTGGAAAGAGGGGCTCCTGGAACCCACAACGACTATGGCGTGCCAATATGTGGTGATGGCGGCTGGCACGTTCAAAGCTGTGACGTGCCTCCATAATAGGATGCTGAACGAGGGGTTGGAACCACTCCAAGGGCTCAAGGCTAAATGGGAGGTGAGCATCGGCCGGCCCATACCGGATACGGCATGGGGTCACATCCTGCGACGCACGTGGAAGGGCACTAGAAACGCGCGTTTTCAGCAGGTGCATTTCTATGTGCTCCATAGGGCCTATTTAACTCCTGAGAAACTACAGCGGTACTTTCAGGTGCCGGATGCCTGTTGCCCGCGGTGTTCGTCCCAGGGAGCGGACATGGACCACTTGTTTTGGGGGTGCCCACAACTGGGGACCTATTGGGCGGAGGTAGGGGACCTTCTGAATGAAGTGACTGACAGGGAGGTGGAATTCGACATGGCGGCGTGCCTATTGCTCTGGTTCCCGCATACTAAGCACACCAGGGTGACAAGCAAATTCATAGACCTGGGCCTGATATTGGCACAGAGGGAAATATCGTGGCATTGGAAGTCCAGGGGGGGACCCTCACTGCGTAGATGGAAGAATGAGCTGCTGCGGTGGTCTGACTGCGAGAGTGTGCTCCGGATGAAGCAAGCTGTAAAGTTGGGGAATGAGAAGGCACTGGATGCGGCGCGTGCATGGGAGTTAGTGGTACAGGCTATGCGTGATTCTTTGGTAGAGGATGAGGATGGCGAGACTTAAGCCGCTGGACACCGCGGGGCGAACACAGAAGTATAGCATCACGCACTGTAGTGGACCCATCCAATTCGACAGGACGAGGCACACACCTTAGCAGTTGCCGGGGGGGGGGGGGCTTTGGGGGGGTTGGTTGTTGGGTGTTTGGGGAGGGCCGGAAGCCATTAGATGGTCACCTGTTAGGGCCCTGGATCTACTGGGACGATGGTTACTATGTGGAGGGTAGAATGGCTGGGTAGAGTGGCCAGGTGTGACGACCCATGGCGCCTAGGGCAGGTCCCGACAAAGGCGACATCACTAACTATCACTGGGATGGCTGACGGGAATGTTGTTGTGGGTGGGGGGGTAAAAGCAGATACGCAAAACGATGGTCCTTATGGGACGTGCACTGTGATGTGTTCCTCTTGAGCGATATAATATGCCGCCCGGCCTCCGGGATGCGGGCTGAATGGCTGTGTACGACTGGGAATTCTTATTGGACGGGGGGATCTCACAAGTGTACTGGCTGCTTAATTGTATCCTGTGGTTTATAACTCTGCAATAAAAATATATTTCAAAAAAAAAAAAGAAGGTCTAACACATTTCTATTTCATTAAGTGCAGAATGCCGCCGAAACGGCCAACAAAGGGCAAGGGGCCATGGCGAAAAGAGATGACTACCTGGCATTGACGGAGCTGCTGAAGTTTACAAAAGAAAAAGGCGTCGATTGGGTGTTAAAGACAATGAGAGAAGGAGCAAGAGCGGATGCCCAAGAGGAAAGAGGGCTAAGCAAGCGAGCTCATCGCACACCGGAAAGGTTTAAAGAGGCCTTGAAGGAAAAGCGGCCCAGGGCAGTCTAGTCCCAATCAGCATCCTCAGGTGAGAAGGAGGTGCTCGAAGCAATAGACTTGATTCCTAACACAACTAAAGAAAACAGTATCCCTCAGTCGGGCGCAGTGGGGGGAAATAACACTCAGTGTAACAATGCGCAGCCGGGAGTGGCGCCCGTCGCTACTGCGGAGGCGCCCGGGGCACTAGCACCCTTACCTCCAGTGGTCGCACAGCCGGGCAGTGGAATAGCACAAGTCTGGGTGCAGTCTGGGGAGGTAGCGCAATCCCCTGGTGTACTAGCGACAACTTCACACGGGCAGGCAATTAGAAATTGCCCCGCTAGCGCAATGGTACTCTCCACAGCTTACCCGGTAATGGTAGGACCGGTGGTTATGGATCCATCCCCAAATGTAGTAACTTTGTCCCCGCAGGGGCAAACAGCAAACACCGCCGCAAATCTGGCCGAGCCAGCAGTTAATCAGATTCAGGGTGGGCCAGTGCCATCGGGGCAGCCTCCATTACCTTACAGCCCTTTAATTTACGGTTCCTCATCCATGACTTTATCGCCATCTGCAGAGATCACATGGCATGTACCCTCAGACACTAAAGAAAAGATTCTGAAGGGAGAATATATTGACGTATTCGATCTCATCAACGCAGGTGTGGTTCCAGGTAAGACTAGGGTAGGCAAGGAGAAGTACAAGCAGAAGAAGGTCTATGTTGAATGGTCTATAAGGAATTGGGTTACAGGATTCGCCATTTACGCTGCCATTATGGTAGAGAGGTACCCCGCGGTGGCCCCTCAGATAATCAGTTACATATCTTTGATACATAGGGCGGCTTCTGAGTTCCCAGGCACAGGGTGGTTGTAATATGACACCAAGTTCAGGCAAATGAAGGCAGTACATCCCGAGATAGCATGGGACCAACGCGAGATTAATGTATGGCATACAGTGTTTTATTCCTCTGCACCAGTGACCAAGACTAGTTACCCTTCTCACAATCAGTCCTTTCAGAGCGACAGGGGGCAGGAGATAAAAAGCAGGCCTGCTGGCTATATAACAAGAATGAGTGCACCAGAGGGACTACGTGTAGATTCAAGCATTGCTGCTCCTTCTGTGGGGGTCCGTCTCATCCAGAGGTCAGGTGCTTTAAGAAGTCAGGAAGGTCAAGGGAACAGCCGGTTCAGGCTGCAGCTAAAGGGCGGCCCCCACAGACATCCGAAAAATCTGCCAACACCCATTAAAAGACATGTGCTGACACACCTCCTTAGCAAGTACCACAAGCTACAAGATGCTCAGTTTCTACACAATGGTTTTATGTCTGGTTTCCGTATCCCGTCTTCAGCTACTCCCACCAATGTCCCCCTGCGCAACCAGAGCTCAGTGCTCCAGAACATGGAAGCAGCTGAAAAGAAAATAATGAAAGAAGTTGCCTTGGGGAGGGTGGCGGGTCCCTTCAAACAATTGCTAAAACCTGATCTTGTTTGCTCTCCGCTGGGTTTAGTACCTAAAAAAGAGAAAGGGAAGTTCCGCCTGATACATAATTTGTCAAGCCCCCCCAGGGCAGTCTGTCAATGACAAGCTTGATCCAGACTTATGCACGGTGCGCTACACCACGTTTGACACCGCAATCCAAAAGTTGCAGGCCATGGGGGAAGGGGCCATAATGGCCAAGTCCGATATCGAGGCGGCATTTAGGCTCCTGCCAGTGCACCCGGAGGATACTAAGTTCTTGGGTTTCACCTTCAGAGGAGATTATTTCTTGACCTTTGCATGCCCATGGGCTGTTCAATTGCTTGCGCAGTATTTGAGTCTTTTGCCAGGTTTTTAGAATGGGCAGTGGAGCAATTCCTTTCTACAGACAAATCCCATGCGGTTGTACACTATCTAGACGACTTTTTATTCATGGGACCTCAGGGTTCGCAGTCATGCAGGAAGGCCTTGCTGGGCTTCCAGCACCTGGCAAAAGCCCTTGGGGTACCATTGGCAGCAGAAAAGACTGAAGGGCCAACTACCTGTTTAACATTCTTAGGCATTGAAATTGATACTAGAGAAGGGGTTTACAGGCTACCCAGTTCGAAGGTGTCTGCCTTCAAGGATGCTATTGACGCCTGTTTGGGGACAAGGAAGGTCACATTACACCAGCTGCAAGTCTTGTTAGGACAACTGAACTTTGCCTTGAGAGTCATACCGATGGGCAGGGCCTTCTCTAGGAGCATAGCAAGGGCAATGTCAGGGCTGCGGGCTAAACACCATAGAGTTAGGCTGTCAGCGGAAGTGAGGAATGACCTGAACATTTGGAAGGATTTCTTACAGAACTTTAACGGGTTTGTAATATGGCGGTGACTGAGCTCCTCGAACGCAGAGCTTGAATTGTTCACAGATGTGGCAGGTAGCGTAGGCTTTGGGGCAGTCTTGGACCACAAGTGGTGCATGCAGCATTGGCCGGAGGAATGGGCACGCAATGTTACTTTCTTAGAACTGTTTCCCATAGTTGTGGCATTGCACTTGTGGGGTGATATGCTCGCAAACAGGCACATTGTTTTCTGGTCGGACAGCATGTCAGTGGTGATGGCAATTAATAATCAGAGAGCAACTTGCACATGGGTGTTGCGCCTATTGAAAGAATTAGTGTCGCAATGTACATTTTACTGCAAAGCATATTCCTGGGGTAGACAACCAAGCCACTGACGCCTTGTCCCGTTTTAAGTTGGCAGAATTCCGCACACACTGGCCGCAAGCAGACAGAGAGATGACGAACTTCCCGGCGGGGCTATGAAAGCTTGTTGCCCCGCAGTCCCTGAGTTGATAACAGCACCCCTGGCCCCCAAGACTAAGAGTATGTATGAGAGGTCGTGGCAGTTTTATCAAGATTACCTAAAAGGGGGGGTGTAGTTGAGGCATTCTCACCCTTGAGCGTCTTGGGCTTTATAGTGCATCAGAGAGCTAGTGGGAAATCAGTGGCGATGATGAAAAGCGAACTGTCGGCAATGGCATTCTATGCTGGTTTAAGGGGGGTGGCAGACCCAACAAAGGACCAGAGAGTGAGGAAAGCTGTGAAGGGATGGGAACGTTTAACCCCGGGGGCGAAGGATTCAAGAAGACCCATAGACATGAGCAGGCTGGTAAATATCCTGGAGACTCTGCCCAAGATTTGCTTCTCTCCATACAAAACTCAGTTATTCAGGGTAGCCTACGTTCTAGCCTTTTGCAGGGCACTCAGGATCTCGGAATTGCTCCCTGCCTCTAAGGCGGATAGGGAAGGGGGCTTAAGGTGCGGGGACTTGATTGTGGCAGGGGACGTCCTGAGAGTTAGGGTCCGGAGATCAAAGACAGACCCATTGGGTAAGGGGATATGGTTGCAATTAGGCAGGGTAGCTGGGGTGACATACTGTCCGGTAAGATTAACAGGGGAATTCTTGCAAATGAGGCCTCAAGGGGGCGACAACAGAGTCCTGTTGCATAGGGACGGTTTACCCCTCACCAGATTTCAGTTCACAAGGGTGGTTAAGCTGGCATTGACAAGGCTGGGAGTAGAATCAACTGACTTCACATCCCATTCATTCCGTATTGGGGCAGCAACTACAGCGACAGGCCTGTCGTGTTGACTGTTTTTTATTTTCAAATTTGCCCTAGGTACCACATCCCAAAGACCCCAAATATGCTGGTGTGGCCACTCTTTTATTCGCAGGGCGGGGTTGGCCTTCACGAAATCGCATGAGGGAAAAGCGGGGGAGGCACAAAGATTTGACCACCATTGGGTGGGGATAGGTGGACAACATTTAGCCGACGCCCCTAACGATTTGCGGGCAACCATGAACAGAGGTATACCCACCACCGACTTATTAGTGTTACACTGTGGAGGCAACAACATGATCCCGGCGGGAAGGAGGGGCGTAAAAGAGTCACTGTTCACTGCTTTAGCAGCAATCAGGAATATGTTGCCGAATACGATCTTGCTATGGTCTGAAGTCATTCCGAGACAGGCATGGGCACGGGGCACGCCTCCAAAGGCGGTGAATACGTCTGTAAAAAGGTTAAATCAGTCAGTTGCGGAGATACTTCAAAAATCGAGCATTCATACCATTAGGCACAAATTAATACAAACGTCAAGGCCGGAGCTATACGCTACGGACGGAGTGCACCTGTCGGAAGCGGGCAATGAACTTTTCCTACATACCGTACTAGGGGCCATCTCGGAAGCTCTTGAGTGCAGTGGGAGAGGTCGAGTCCGCCAGTAAGCGCCTCGCACTGTGGCGGGGTCGTGGACAAGAGGTATCACAGGGACTCCTTTGGTCAGTGCCATTTTCTTACCCCAGAACAGGTCTTAAAATCATCATGGGCTCTGGGCTGGCGGGAGATTTGGGGATGACCTGCTGGTGGCCCTGTTTCTCTAGCCCTACCCTGAAAGCTGTTGGTTGCCACAAGTGGTGGCAGATTATTTACCTGCGGCTCTGTTGACCGGAGGGCGGTTAACTTAAGGAGAGCAGGCTAACTTGGTTGTAGCCTGCTGGCGCAGCCCAAAGGTCAAGCAAAGCCCCTTTGGAGAACGGGCTGTAAATAGAATGACTATGTATATACGTGTGAGTATTTGAATACTGTGATGTTGATAAACAAGTTTTAAAGAGTTTACAATAAATAAAAGAGGCCAATGGAGTAATTGGCCTGGAACTGTAATTTAATAAAAATGTACACACTACGAAAACCAAGCAAGACTCAGGTGTCTCTAGTAAGAGGAGGGGAGAAAATGGTGATTGGGGTGAGTGCACTTTGTATGCCATCTATGCAGGGCGCCACCCAACATAAGGGGCGTGGCGCCGTTAGTGGCAGCCAAAGGGCCGCATAGGTAAGGGGTCCCGTTCCGGGTCGTGCGACCCAGAAGGGATATCATCGGAGGTGAAAACAACAGGAAGCGCGTCAGATAATAAAGCCAGAGTGACCCGGAAGCAGTTCGGGAGCGCGAGGCTTGAAAAGCCAGCGCCTCAGTATACGCCCCCTCTTTGTCCACTTTGCCTCCCAAGAGTCGGACGTCGCATAGGAAGTCACCCACCCACCCACCCATCCCTGAATTAGAGCTTCAGTTAGGCGGGGTCGTGGACAAGAGGTATCACAGGGACTCCTTTGGTCAGTGCCATTTTCTTACCCCAGAACAGGTCTTAAAATCATCATGGGCTCTGGGCTGGCGGGAGATTTGGGGCTGACCTGCTGGTGGTCCTGGTTCTCTTGCCCTACCCTGGAAACCGTTGGTTGCCTCAAATGTTGGCAGATTATTTACTTGCGGCTCTGTTGACCGGAGAGCGGTTAAATTAAGGAGAGCAGGCTAACTTGGTTGTGGCCTGCTGGCGCAGCCCGAAGGTCAAGCAAAGCCCCTTTGGAGAACGGTCTGTAAATAGAATGACTATGTATATACGTCTGAGTATTTGAATACTGTGATGTTGATAAACAAGTTTTAAAGAGTTTACAATAAATAAAAGAGGCCAATGGAGTAACTGGACTCGAACTGTAATTTAATAAAAATGTACTGCGAAAACCAAGCAAGACTTAGGTGTCTCTATTAAGAGGAGGGGAAAAATGGTGATTGGGGTGAGTGCACTTTGTATGCCATCTATACAACTACTTTTTTAAGATAGTCATTACAGTTTGCTATTTTTTTACATACTAAAATATATATGCGTATATACTGCCTTTACAGTTGATTGTTTTTAAGAATGTTTTTACTTACAATGTATGCAGTTTCAAATTGTATTATTTCTTTATATATAATAATTTTGGCATATACATATATATCACCAATATATATGCAAATAAACGTTTCATGTTTACTATGACTTAATAGTATTAACATAAGCTTAATTTTTTTTATCGTTATGTAAACTAAAACTTACTTATTAAAGTTAAATAAAGCAACAACAAAATTGATAACGTCTTTCTTTACAACTCACTAACAACACAATTATTAATAACATTGTTCACTATTAGACCGCTAACTAACAACAAATGCAAAACAACTTAACTATGAATTTGTTTACCAACATTTTCGAGAAATTAACACCAACTAACAACTTGCACATAATCATCAAACATCCAAAACTGAAACAAATAATTTATGCAAGAAATTATTACATACAATGCCAAAAACTCAAACTTTAATGCTGCGAGACCTATTGCATTGTAAATGCTTGTTTTTCCTCTCTTTTATTTATACATGTTGAATTCTACGTCTCAACAGTATCTCCAATGGTAAAGATTGTAGATTCTCTGCTACCCGAACACCACAGGATGTTTTAATGTGTGTTATATGCGCAAGCTCTTCTCTTTCGATAATATGTTTATATGGCAATATGTAACAAAAAGATACATCAATGTATTATTTTTTATTTGGAAAATAATAAATGAAGTTTCCGCAAAAAAAAGCTGTGTCAGGGTACTCGCGTGTTATGGACAATTCATTTTTGTTAGGTATAATTCAACACACATTATTTTTCAAAGTACTATAATGATAGAAAAAGTGGTTTTAAAGTACAACTAACATTCATTTGTTGCCTTTGTCTTGCTGATGGTGTTTTTCCAATTGCTTTTATATAATTTCCTCAGATATTGAAACCTTTTACAAAGGAAATTATAGTTTATGATTCACTGACAGCAACTCTTAATACCTACAAAGTCTTCCTGAGAAATTGGAGGTACCCTTCCCCAAAAAATGTTCACTTATCTAGTTTGTAGTTCCAAGATTGCAACAAGAAAAAATATCACAAATGTAATTTTTTTCTTCAAAATAATCATTATTTGTGACAACGTTGTATCATTCTTATTGATTACTTCTGATGGACAAACTGTTATATCTAACATATCCCTTCTTATGTTTCAAGAGGGCTTTCCTACAGGCTGTGTAGGTTCCCGCCTCCGATCCAAGGGAATTGGTGGTACAATCTAACCAAAAGCAACAAGACAGCTACAATTCTGGTGTTTTTTGCATGCTGGTAATGATATTTCAAGATATTATGCACAATAACTTGTTTTTATCAAAGTGAATAATGTATGATATTCTCGAAAGAAGCCGAGCAGTAGTCCCCCATGGGGTTCCCTCTGACTGCTAGTATGGTACTAATGCAGTCAGCGGAGAACTCTGATGTGATGTGGAAAGCCTATAATGAGCTGTCTGATTGCTTTCTGACCAATATCATATTGAGACCAATTGTTTTTACGCACATTACACTTCAACTTGGCCATTTTGATAACATATAGATTTTACTCTACTATTAACTGAGGAAAGTAAAAATCTCAACTGTTCTCAGTTTGCAGATGCCTACATAAGACAAAAGCCAGTTACAGACATTTCCAAAAATTCTAACTTTATGGAGGATTTTATATTCAAGATTGCACTAGATCTAATGGAGTCATCAGGTTGGAGTCTAACATTTCATGTCTCATTTTTGGAAATGTGTTATGCCTTAGTGTCAACAGAATGTTTGATTATATTGGTGGGTATTATTGTTTTCTGATACTTTTGTTTGAAAAGTCCACAGCATAAATTTTGGACTTAGTATTAAATATGAAAAGATACGGAAACAATGTTGGAGTATGTTAAAAACTGTTAGTTGTCTTACCATTAGAAAGGTTTTTGTACAGTTCTGTACAGTTCTTACTCTGTCACAGCACTATGTAATGTCAAGCTGAGTGATTATACTAATTTTGCATTTTTCCTTATTGATTACCACTAAGATCTGTACTTAATAGCTGAGTAGGTTCGGGGGCGGACTTTTGTCTGCACGCCAGCTTATCAGAAATGGCACCGCACGACAGGCTGTCGGCAGTCCTAAGAAAGACATTACAGTGCTTTTCAAAAAGGCACCGTATTGGGAAATGCCTCGCAAAGTTCCCGCAAGGCATGGATTGAAAAGTTGATGCCGTTCAAGAACTGCTTTGCAGGCACACAGTTGGGCACATGTTTTGACCCCATGTGTGCATCCACATGCAGAGGAGGCACAAGTGGCCCTGTAGGTACCCCTTGGTTTTCTTCCGTCACAGTGGACATGAAGGTTGAATCCCCATGTCAACGTCTTCTGAGAGAAAACTCATATTATGCTTTCAGTACTGCAGCGATTCCGCTGAGAATATTTCAGCATCTGACTGGGGTGGTTGTTCCGACGATGTGGCGGTGGCTGTGCCGCCACCACCGTGCTCACGCCAGTCTAGTGGTCCTTACTTCACCGAGTCGTAATCGGGCACTACTTAAGAAGTAAGTGTAGGTTTGCATCATTTTTTAATAGGCAATCGATGCGTACCTTGCCAAGTTATGTTTGTCGAGACCCAATGAACGTATAGTTTAATCAATATTAAAAACAGACAAAAACAAAACAATAACGTTTTTAGATTTGTTTAATCAGGTCCTTTTAATTTCACCTTAGTGTTTTGCACTTTCTGCAACAGTTTTGTCCTGTATCTTCATGGGCAATTATGGATCGTTTATTTTTTGGGTAACTCTTTTGCATCTTTTATATGACTTTTCACACTGTCTGGTTGTAATGATTTGGTAATATAACTGTTTGATTTACCTTATGAAACTGTGGAAACAGTTGTTTGTCCTACAAATACTCGAGGTCATTGGATTCTTTTTGTAATGCAACCCTTTTTTTTCTTTTAACAGACAGTGGTTTGAATGTTATTGATGAAAAATACATGAGTGCCTAAATTGATTATTTCATATATAAAGTGGCAAACATTTCCCCCTATTGTGTTTTGGGATGTAGCAGAAGCCGATACCTCTAGCAAGAAATTGTAAAACTCAGTATTAAAAATCCAAGTAAGGCACCATTACATAATAAATGCAGGATGAGTCGGAAGGACTATTCTAAAGCTGCGTCAGGATACTTGTGTGTTATGGACAATTTGTTTTTGTGTTTATTTTTTAAGTTGGGTATAATTCAACACACCTTATTTTTTAAACAACTATAATGATGGAAAAAGTGGTTTTAAAGTACAACTAACATTCATTTATTGCCTTTGTCTTGCTGATGGTGTTTTTCCAACTGCTTTTATATAATGTTCCCAGATATTGAAACCATTTACAATAGAAATTACACTATATGAATCACTGACAGCAACTCTTCAGGCCTGCAAAGTCTTCCTGAAATATTTGAGGTACCTTTTCCCAAAAACATTTCCATTGTATCACTAATTTAATTTTGTTTTCAAATTGATCACTATTTGTGACAACTGTGTATTATTCTTATTGATTACTTCTGATGGACAAACTGTACTATCTAACATATCCATTCATATGTCTCACAAGGGCTTTCCTACAGGCTGTGAAGCGTCCCTACTATGATCTATGGGAATTGGTTGTACAATCGAACCTAAAGCAATAAGACAGATACAATTGTGGTGCTTTTTGCATGCTAGTAATGATATTTCAAGATATTATGCACAATAATTTGCTTTAACAAAGGGAATAATGCATGATATGATAATGTATGATATTCTCGAACAAAGCCACGCAGTACTCCCCAGTGGGTTTCCCTCCGACAGCTATTGATGAAAAATACGTGAGGGCCTAAATTGATTATTTCATATATAAATTGGCAAATATGTTCCCCTATTGTGTTTTGGGATGTAGCAGAAGCCGACACCTCTAGCAGGAAATTGTAAAACTCAATATTAAAAATCCAAGTAAGGCACCATTACATAAAAAATGCAGGATGAGTCGGAAGGACTATTCTAAATCTGTGTCAGGGTACCTGTGTGTTATGGACAATTTGTTTTTGTGTTTCTTTTTTAAGTTGGGTATAATTCAACACACCTTATTTTTTAAAGAACTATAATGATGTAAAAAGTGGTTTTAAAGTACAACTAACATTCATTTATTGCCTTTGTCTTG
This sequence comes from Lissotriton vulgaris, assembly GCF_964263255.1. Taxonomy (NCBI): domain Eukaryota; kingdom Metazoa; phylum Chordata; class Amphibia; order Caudata; family Salamandridae; genus Lissotriton; species Lissotriton vulgaris. The sequence continues at coordinate 731,255 of NW_028252733.1, read as the reverse complement.
CTGATGGTGTTTTTAGGTCTCACCTGTCAATGCGCTTGCGAGAATATAGGGGCTTATCCAGAGCTTAACTAAACGTTCGATTTGATGCTGTGCCCGTGAAAAGCAAGCTCAATGCGCAAGCGCATTGACCTAAAAAGCGCGTGCACATCACTTTCCTCCCGCTAATTGCTTTTTTTCCGGCCGCCAGGCCGTGAGCTACATCAAAGGGTTTGGCTCCCCGCCCCCTGCTTCACGGACGCAATTCATTTCTCTTTCTCGTCTCCCTTCTATGTTGGCAGCTAACATGATATGACAAACACATATTTGTTTGTAAAAAATAATTCTTGTGACTTGGAAAGAAGCGTTTGGTATCTTTTACTCTTCTCCTCCCCCCTACTTGCTTTTTTTTTTGCGTCTGTGAGCTACATCAAAGGGTTCGGCTCCCCGCTCCCTGCTTCACGGACGCCTCTCAGGCCAACAGCCTGCCACCCAGATCGCAGCCTGCCCAGCCTGTGCCATCTCTCCCTATCCCTTAACCCTTCGCCCTGCCCCCACCACCTCTCGATATTGCTGCTTGTTTTTCTTTGCTCTTTCTCCCTTCATTCTTCCAATTCACTCTGCCTTCCTCCCTTTGTCTCTCCCCATCCATGGTCCTTTTGTTTCTCCCTCTGTGTTCAAATTTCAATCTACTCCTTTACTGTCTCCCTTTCACTTTCCTTGGAATCTCTTTCCTCGGTTTGTCGCCTCCCTCTCTGCAGCTCCCCTATTGTCTTTCTCTTCTGTTGTTTCTATACTTTTCCTCACCCCTCTTTCATCGCTCGCAATTCATTTCTCTTTCTCGTCTCCCTTCTTTGTTGGCAGCTAACATGATATGACAAACACATTTGGACGGAGGGTTACTCTTTTGCACTATTCATTTCAATCCATTTTACTTCATAAATATATCTTGTTTGCACAAATAATATTTATTTGTAAAAAATAATTGTGACTTGGAAAGAAGCGTTTGGTATCTTTTACTCTTATTAGGTTTGAAAAACTAAGTTCAGACCAAGAACGTAGCTGGTTTAGGACCGGAATACATTTGGGAAAAAAGGCGGTTTATTTTGGTGTATTATTTTAGCGACGGTTAGTGTTAAAGTGTTTACTGGTATAATCAAGCTAGACCCACGTTTTCTCATGCCAGTAATACATGTACAACAGCACTCTGAAAACCTCCAGTGAAGCCACAGAGGAGGTTTAAATGCGTGACTAATGGATTTCAGTGTGGCTATGCAGGGACAAGCACTGAAATGCTTTCGTTTAACCCATGATGTGCTCCACTTGTTTTACAGTGTTATGATATTGTTGTATCCCTTTAAAGTGCTATGATCCGTGTTTTGCAGCATTGTGAGCTAGCATGCAAACGGGATAAGTTCAGAGTCCAGTCAGTTGTGTGCTGTGGCTCTCGCCCGTTCCCGACATTCCTTAGTCGGACCTCGGATTACATTATCCACACATTTTTCGATAAAAACATCACGTGGGAGAACGTTACCCTGGCCAACAGAAGGTTGTTTAGAGTTTTTGAACATTCAGCTTTTAAATGGCACTCATTTATTACAGATTTATTTCAAGAAATAGTTTAGCCAGAAGCATTGCGTCATAGTAGCAGACAAGTTTAAGAATTGAGAGATTTGGAAATATTTCTGTTGAAAGCTGTTGCGTTGTGTTATACAGCTCCTAACGCGCGGTTACCAGAGCCAACAAAGCATCTTGTTTATGTCCCGAAAATGTGATGGGCACACAAATATTTTCAAGGCACACCACATCATTTTTCTTAGAAAAGAACACAGTAACGGTGCCAGGCTGTGATAATACTAATTCTATGCCAGAACAGTGTAATCAGCTGACACCAGGCATGCAATTTAACAGCGGAGAAAAAAATGTTCATTTTGATCCAAAATGCCCATGGGTTGGTAGAAATCCCAACTCCGCAAATTGATTTCCACAAGTGCTTTGAGTACACGTGGGCATTGAAGCTTCTGTGTGCAATTTCTTATACCTTGAATTCACCTCTACAGCTACAGCTGTTGCCTCCTCCTCCTTCCTGAACGGAAGAATAGAGGCTTTCGTACTTCACCTAATACCGAGGACACACAGAAACCTCAGTGATGTCGGTGTGCTCGTCTTTGCTCCAAGGCTGTTCTAAAACGTCCACCCCTACAACATTGTGCGCATTGGGTTTGAGAGAAGCAGAGGGTATATAATTTTTTTCTAAAATCTGCGTACAAATCCTCAGCGCAGATGTCCAGTTGTGTGTCTAACACACGACCCAACACAGTATTTTTCATAGGACACCTAGGCCTTTGCATAGAGTGGGCATAGAGATGTGAGGGCACCTGTGTGACTGGCACATATTGGATGTCGGAAAAAGAGACCTTATCCTATAGTGAGGATTACATAGATAAACTCTTACTAGAAGAAGGGAGTGGCACCTTTCTTACTGACACTACTACGACTAATGATTTGACACTAAATGAAAAGATTACTAAATTGGAACGCCTGGAAAAGAAGTTAATACGCACTAGGCTGCATGGGCACACTCTGGCCAAATATTTAAGATCAAACGTCATCCCAATTGGTCTTCAAGTCCGGAACGAACCGGCCATCTTTTTGGAGAACCCTAAGTTTAAGGAGGGTTTTAGCTTTATATCCAATACATGCTCAAGACATTGGATGGTCTTGGGCATTGAGACTGCGGTAGCTGAAGTAGAAAAACTCACCAGGGAGATAGCTATCCTGAGAAAGGAAATCATTGATGACAAAGCCTTGGTTAACGCTAAAGAGGCCTTAGAGAGGTTAGAAAAAACCATCAAGGAATTTGACATTTACACTCAAGGCACAAAATTAGAAAAAGTGGCAAAAGACATTAAGGCATATGACAAAACGGTGACATACCCCTATTTACAGGAGGGATACTACACGCAGGATCAGAGAGGAGGGGTCTCTAGCCGAGGCCGCAGTGGTTATAGACGTTATAACACCTTCTCGGGCTCATCAGCCAGCAGTGGCTCTGACAACGATCTAGAACGCCCAGGTACTAGTGCAGGGTCCAACTCTTCAGCCCAGAATTTTCAAGACCAACAACCTTTTTTAGGCGAGGAACAATGGTGGGGACCACGCGGCAGAGGCCGTCCCTGGGGACGACCCAGGGGAACACGGGGTGTGACATGGAACCGAGGCACAGGCAGGGGCAAGAAAACATTTCAGTCGGACTCCCATGGCGAGATCCGGACAAGACGGCAACACTACAGGTGGTAGTTCATAGACCAGAAAACCCGGTCATACATTTGTCCGACCATACCTTGACCCAAGATGAACAGAGTGGGCTCTCTAAAGGGCTCTCCTTTGTCCCAACAGCCATGCCCAACGACTTCAATCTCAAGATTGAATTACAGCAATTTTTCAGGAAGGTCCGTCTAAAACACTACTTCCAGAAGGTCCCCCACAATCCTACTTTCTCGGCTAGCGGATTGAGACCTCCCTCTAAGTTTAATCCGCCTTCCCATATGGTGGATTGCAAGATCCTAGCCTATGAACAGGTGGTCATACGGGATGTGGAACAGATATTAAATACCAGACAATATGTACCATACAATATGACCAAACAGGAAAAGACGGCACTATACAGTTTAAAAAACAACACCAACATTGTAGTGAAGCCGGCTGACAAGGGGGGGGCAATTGTCATTCAAAACGTTGAGAAATATAAAAGTGAGATACTATCCCAATTGCAGGTTGAAGGTAACTACAAGCTCCTTAAAAGAGACCCGACCAAGATAATCTGTCAAACAGTGGGCACCGTGACCAGCCTTGCACTACAGGAAGGGTACATTACAAAACAGGAATTCGATTTTCTCAATAATAAATATCCACGCATGCCAACGATTTACACGCTCCCCAAGGTGCATAAACGTTTAGAGGATCCACCGGGGAGACCTATTATTTCAGGATGTGGTTCTGTTTTAGAACCACTGTGTAAATATATCGATATATTCCTGAAACCCATAGCAATTGCTACCCCTACATATCTACGTGACACTATGGCAACTATAAAGCTGGTAGACGGGCTACAATATGATCCGCAAACCAACCTGCTTGCCACAATGGACATCACTGCCCTGTACACTAATATTCCGCAGCAGGCAGCATTAGATTGCATTGAAACGGTTCTGAATCGCAGACCGGCCCCACATAGGGTTCCGACTGAGTTTATTCTTAAACTCTTAACCATAGCAATGACACAGAATTTTTTCATTTTTCAAGGTCAATTCTACATACAGACTAAAGGTGTGGCTATGGGGGCGAGCTTTGCGCCCAACCTAGCCATTATCTTCATGAACGAATACGAACACTTGTTTGTGCTGAGCCAACAAAACCCATACAGAGACCGCATCCAACTTTGGGCCAGGTACATCGATGATGTCCTTCTTATCTGGAATGGGAATAAATCATCCTTAACTGAATTTCATATTTGGCTCAACCAACAATTGGCCGATATTCAGTTCACCCTGGAGTGTGATAACCACATGATCAACTTCTTGGACATACAAATAAGGTCTGAGCAGGGACTTTTGTACACCACTCTGTATAGGAAGAGTAGTGAGCGCAACACGCTCCTTAGGTATTCGAGCCACCACCCTCGGAACCTCAGGGACAACCTCCCATTTGGGCAATTCCTGAGGCTCCGAAGGAATTGTACCAAGAAGGAGGATTTCTTTGACGAGTCATCACTCCTTATAGCCAGACTAAGCGAGAGGGGTTACCCCTTACGCTTACTTAAGAAGGCACGTAAGCGAGCTTGGCACAACCACAGGGATCAATTGCTTATGGTACAAGACAAGGACAAGAGTGAAGAAAGATTAGTCTGTGTCACTACGTTTAATACCAAAAGCAACCAGATCAAGAAAGCCATAAATCGACATTGGCATCTAGTACAAAATGAAGTGGGAGGACTTTCAACACCCTTACATGCCTTCAGAAAAGGGAAGAGTATCAGGGACCACCTAATTAAATCACTCCTTCCCACAACATCAGCCCCCTCCCAAACCACACTTTGGGGCCTACCGCCAATATTGGGACATAAAAAATGCGGAAACTGCAAAGCATGCCCCCTCACCATCGAATACACAACCTTCTCGCACAACGATCAGACACACACGTTGAAAGCACATAGCAACTGCAACACCACAGGGGTAATCTATGCAATCCTGTGCCCCTGTGGTTTTATGTATGTGGGTCAAACTACACAGCGAGTTAAGTGCAGGATTCTCCAACATGTCAGTCGGATACGATGTAAGACAGTGGGAGCTCCACTCGTACAACACTTCACGACATTCGAACACCCACCTGACAGTATCAGATGGTGGGTCGTGGAGAAGGTACATGTAAATCCACGAGGAGGTGAACTTCAGAGCATTTTGAGCAGAAGAGAATGTTGTTGGATATATCTTCTAGACACGGCACATAAGGGGCTCAACGAATTAGAGGAGATTAACAGACAGGTCGCAATTCTCTAAGTTTGTTCCCCTTAGCCATTGCACAAAAAAGAGTATATGAAACACTGTATAACTGTTTGTTTGTCTGTCCTATGTTGTAAATATTATGGAATATTGGCCAATTTGGAAAACAATGCTATATTAGTATTGTGTTAGATGTTCTTGTAAATATGGTTTTTTAAATAATGTACACAGTGATGGGAATTATGTTTTGATATCTGTCTTCCCAAACTAAAATGGCCGCCGCGTTTTCTATCAATGCTGGCTAAATCATGTATGTAATGTGGGTATAAGTGGGCCATATACATAGAATTGTTTATTTGCTTAGCCAGAAGTGGTTTGTGCTTATTAGCCATCAATACTCGGGCTCAAATTGTGCACCATAATTTTCATCAACAATGACGCCAAAACACTACGATAATAAACCCAAAGCTCCGAAAAATACATTGATGTGCACGGCGATGCAGGGGAATGAGTCCTCTGGCCCGTGAACTTTGTTTTAATTAAAGTACACGGAGCCTGTGAAAGAAACGGGGTAGTCCGTCCTTGCTTTCTGTAAACAGGAAGGCATCCGAAGTAAACAAAAGAAGGTTGCCTGGTAACGCTCCGGTTCACTCCTGAGCATTTCGCTTGTGATTCCCGACAGACGCGTATCATTTCTAAGGATCTCTGACCTTAATTCTCGGTAAGCACGTCATGTGATCCCTACCCACAGGCTATTTTCGCATAATTTAGACCTTGATCGAACGCGGACAATTACTATGGGGTCTCTCTTTTTTCAGATGCCTGATTTTGCCTGCATCGATTAAGTGACCGACTTTAAGCAAGACAATTCACTTATTCAGGTAATTGACACCCTGTGTGCTTAACCCATGATTGTCTTCATAGCGCCATAAGTTGGGATGCCCCCCACACTCTTTGGTCTTTTCATTTCTCAGGCCAATTGATTAATTCGTGAAGAGTCGCCTGATTTAAACTATATTGAAACTGACCAGATTTCTAAGACATGTAGTGGCACATGTATATCCATTGTGGATAGGAAAACAAACCATACTGCAGAGGTAATTATTTAATAAATCTCCTGCCTGATGTGAAAACTAGGTTTAACATATGGTTTACAAATGGGCTCCTTATTGATTTTCCAGAATACTTGGATAACCTTCCTAAAAACGTAAGGACTGAGTCAATTTGGAGTGGGAATCACGACCATTATATCCCTAGAAGGGTAAGCTTTCTTGGAATTCTGCCCTGTTTTTAAGAAACTAGGCAACAGCCCAAACCCTAATGGGTTTTTATATTTCTCACAGGGTCATCAATGAGATCCCTATATTGTTCCGCCCCACCTGTCCTGAAGAAGACTCGCATGGCCCAGGAATAAACGACCGCAAGGCCGCAAGACGAGTCGAAACGTCGACATTTTACTAATAAACCTGGACCACTAACTATATCACCCCCAATGATATAGTGCAGACATTTTTTACATCGTATGCCTAGGAATAATATTTAGGGAAATTGTGCTGACTAATTGAAGTGGCCAGGATATATATGGTTCCGGCCTTCATTGGCTGGTGTTCTTTTGAATTGTTCGGAATATAATTTCTCAAATCTGTGTGATTCCTTTCCTTTCACCTTATCACGTTCACGCTCTTTTGACACCTCTTTTGCTCTACTGCACGTTCTGAATACGGGACAATGTATATAAAGAAAAGTACATAATACTGTGAATTGTGCTTTTGTTTCTAAAACTTGACAATAGATTAAAATATTGCATATACATTTTGAGTTTGTTGCTGTTGCCTATTCTCTACTTTTTTCATCATTAATTGATCAGGGCTGTCAAAATAACATACGCCTTCTAATTGATTAAATTGTGATTTTTTACATATTTGAAATATATAGGTCTCGGACCACTGTCTGTTTATACTAACTGGCACATATTGTAGGCACAAAAGTTATTTACAATAGTTTAAGCTATTGCTATTATAAATTACAAGAACTTTTATTTCAGTATTAATTATTTAAAAAAATTAAAAGCCATTTGTATTTGTTAGATGAATACATCTAAGTCACGTACATACAAACCATGTTGCATTACAAATGCTATAGGTGTCACATTTGAAAAAGTTTAAAGTATTGGCATTGTAAATGACAAAGCTATTAATTTTTCCAACTGCTTTTACATAATGTTCCCAGATATTGAAACCATTTACAATAGAAATTACACTTTATGATTCACTGACAGCAACTCTTCAGACCTGAAAAGACTTCCTGAAATATTTGAGGTACCGTTTCCCAAAAACAGTTTCCATTGAATCACTAATTGATTTTTTTTTTCAAATTGATCACTATTTGTGACAACTGTGTATTATTCTTATTGATTACTTCTGATGGACAAACTGTACTATCTAACATATCCATTCATATGTCTCACAAGGGCTTTCCTACAGGCTGTGAAGCGTCCCTACTATGATCTATGGGAATTGGTTGTACAATCAAACCTAAAACAACAAGACAGATACAATTGTGGTGTTTTTTGCATGCTAGTAATGATATTTCAAGATATTATGCGCATTAATTTGTTTTATCAAAGTGAATAATGTATGATATGATAATCAATGATATTCTCGAACAAAGTCACGCAGTACTCCCCAGCGGGTTTCCCTCTGACAGCTAGTATGGTACAAATGCGGTCGGATGGAGACCTCTGATGTGGTGTGCAAAGCCTATAATGAGCTTCCGGATGGCTTTCCGACCGATATCATGTTGAGACCAATTATTTTTACGCACATTACACTTCAACTTGCTCATTTTGATAACATATCAATTTTACTCTACTATTAACTGAGGAAAGTAAAAATTTCAACTGTGTTCTCAGTTTGCAGATTCCTACATAAGTCAATTAAAGTCTTATGTTTTGCTTTATGAACTTACATTTCTGTAGGTATGATTTTTAATAAAAATGTTTGAAACTTGCATAAAATATTGCATTTTCAGAAGAAATAATGAATTTGCATATTTTTTGCTAACATTTATTTATAAAGTGCATATTAACAGGTGGAAGAAGTTTGGGAACTTTTACGAGTGGATGTGATGGGACCTTTACCGACCACTCCTACAGGATACAAATATATTTTGACTGCAACTGAATATTTTTCAAAATGGGTTAAGGCATTTCCACTAAAATCAAAGAGTGCAGCCAAGGTTGCTTCCAGACTGTTCCAAACGTACTTACGCCATGGAAGTTTGTGAATGAAGTGAGTGTATTATATAGGCCTCACATATTGATAATGCAATTATGATAATAACTAATTTGTGTGTTAATTATATATATTTTTTTAACTATTAACATTTGAAAGGTATATTTAATTTTTTTAGATAATAATTTATTGCATAAAGGTATGAGAAACAATGCGTTCTTTTTGATTGAACGATTTAAGAATGCAATAAAGCACGGTACAGGTAAATCACAATTATAATACTGAGACAACCTTAATGTTTCTCTACTATTCATTCACTTACTACATTAAAGTAACTGAGATCTTTTTATCAAAACAATTGTATGTAAATCTAGAAATTTATCATCTTCTAAGCCAAGGAAAATGGGATTTATATTTAGAAATGGCATGATTAATTAATAAACAAGAGGAATTACGAATCTTTCATATTTATTGATGGTGCTCTTTGAATTCAGTAAATGCAGAAAAGGGTGTCCCCAGGTGTAGACGCACTTGAAGCAACAGGCGGAGGCTGCTCGTTGAAACAGCTTCCATTTATTTCTGTACCGGACATCACAGCGCTCAAGTTGTTAAGTAGCCCTACGCGTTTCAGAGCTCCTGCTCCTTGTTCACGGGCTCTGGACAATGTCAGATGTCTGGAAAGGAGGAGAAACCGGGTCTCTCCACTTTTTCATACTAGAACAACCAAAGTTGAGTCACGCCCTCCAGTGGGCTTGTTCATGTCAACAGGTTTCTGGGACTTGTAGTTTGCTCCTCTTGCGACTTGCATTGTTTAATCCTCTAGTGGATTTCCAGTCAGCAAAAACATCTTTAGTGCCTAATTATCTACTCTCTGGTGAGGCACAAGTACTGGATTTCGGTGTTTTTTTCAAACTGTTGACAACCCTCTTGCGCTAATACAGACAGTCTGTGCGCGCAGCCCACCATTATTTCAGAGGGAGTGCAGTCCTCTTGACCAGGACGGGTCGAAATGTATATGCAGAAAAAGGTGTCTCCAGGTGAAGACGCACTTGAAGCAACAGGCGGAGGCTGCTCGTTGAAACAGCTACCTTTTATTTCTGTACCGGACATCACAGCGCTCAAGTTGTTAAGTAGCCCTACGCTTTTCAGAGCTCCTGCTCCTTGTTCACGGGCTCTGGGCAATGTCAGCTGGCTGGAAAGGAGGAGAAACCGTGTCTCTCCGTTTTTTTATACTAGAACAACCACAGGTGAGTCACTCCCTCCAGTGGGCTTGTTCATGTCGACAGGTTTCTGGGACTTGTAGTTTGCTCCTCTTGCGACTTGCATTGTTTAATCCTCTAGTGGATTTCCAGTCAGCAAAAACATCTTTAGTGCCCTTTGATTCAGTGGAAGATTGCCCCCTTGAGATCAGAATCCTTTGTTACTCTGTTAGAGTCCCCACTAATTGCTACCCACTTATTAGTGTTGTGCAAAAACCATTCAATGTGATGCAAGTCACGTAACATTTTTATTACCCATTCTTTGAAAACTTTTACATTTGACCCCTAATTTGGTCGCTTATAAATTGCAAAAAAACAGATTATACTCCAAATTCATTAAAGGCCAACAGGAACAGTCATTTTATATTATAGGTGTCTGTTTGCTTTTGAAACCTGGATGATTTAAATCTATCTTTATTTGAAAGATATTATGATTCTGCCCCTGTTAGTCTGATTGTTCTTTTAAAGGTGTTACACATCTGTGTACTACATAATTAAATATCACTCCTTTTCTTTATACTTTTTACTGCTAATTCAAACATCTGAATATAAAATATAAAACTAACTTCTCAGGGTAATTCTGAGTTATCAAAACACTTAGAAATAGAACATTCTGTAAGTGCAGCATATCATCCACAGACAAATGGTTTGGATGAGCGTACTAATGCTAGCATTAAAAGGTAAAGCAATTCTCAATCTGTTTTTTTAGACACATGTTGATCTGTAATTTATTTATAAAATATTCTCATTTAAATATTTTTAGGTTTACACCTATTTGATGGGTTATTCTGATGGCGGTCAGACTGCATCTGACAGCTCATCCTGTGCGGTCCAACTGATGCATTACAATGCGTGCGGTCGGAGGCAGCAGGCAAAGGGACAGTCCCTGAGCCAGTTGGACCATTGGAGGGTCTGTAATCCCTACAATAGGGGCAGTGCCTGCTCAGGCACCGCCGTATGGATTCCAATGGGCAAATCCACCGGGCCTATCATGGAGGTTCGCACACCATGAAAAGGCACGTGTAAAGTGACTTTGGGTGCCCGTAAGGGGGCCCTCTTGCTCTTGGGCTTTAACTATGGGGCCTGGGTGACCATCCCTGTATCGTGTGGCACACAAGGTGCAGTTATGTTTTTAAAATGTAAGTTTTCTATTGCGGCGCGTGGTGCAGCCCGCAGCACAAGCCGCAATGGAAAATATACACTTTGTGACTGCCGTGAAAGGTGGTCGCATTCGAATGAGGGCAGCGTGACCGCCAACTCCTTTTCGGGAGGTCACACTTCCGCTATGTTGTTGGTCAAATAAGAGTCCGATCTGCATGGTAATCAGGTCTTTGGTGTTCAATGATAAATTAATAGTTACTTGAAACATTGAAGTTTACATGAAACAAATGTAATTGAAAATATTTGATTAAAAGGGAAAGAAACTTAATTCATATATTGTCAGTAACAATCATGCCACACGTTATCTAAATATGTGAATGTAGGAACAAGCTACAACCCTACCAGCTTGTTAATAATCAACCGCCACCTAACTTCCTTAAAGGTGGGCTTATAAATGCTCGCTCAATGTGCAAAAATGCGCTCCACATATTTGACCTGATCAGTGAAAATGACCTGGATTGTCTATTTATAACAGAAACCTGGCTCCGCGAATGGTCTAACCCAGACTTAGTTCACGCTGTACCCCCTGGCTACGCAATCTGCAGACAAGATCGCGTAGAACAGCGTGGTAGGGGCCTAGCAATTATCTATAGATACACCCTCAAATGCACTATTAGAGAGCTTCCTGACATTGAAGAAGCCGAAAGTTTGCATTTTGGCATTCAAGTGCATAACACTTTCACCTATTCGGGAGCACTGCTCTACCGTCCTCCCCGTAATCCCACACAGTTCCTTGCCAGTGTAGGAGAAGTGTTGAGTGATATGACTCTTAGATAAGCCAATTTCACAATTATTGGCGACCTTAACCTTCACTTAGACAATCCCATCGATAATCATGCCTCCTGTTTCAAAGAAACCCTTCAGATTTTAGGATTAACACTTAGGACTTCTGGAGCAACTCATATAGCTGGACACTCCCTTGACTGTATCAGTTCTAATTTAGACAAAATGATGCTAAAAAATCCCCTACCCCAGACCTGGACGGACCACTACTTTATTGAATTCAATATAGAACTTACAGGAAGTCAAACCATGTCTAAGAGAATAGTAAATAAAGGAAAGTCACCGAACTCGGGCAAAATCATGAAACATCCTGATCTCATTAGCTGGGCCAATGATAGCAAACCCTCCCTATCAGGCAATACCTCCACAGACTATCAAAACTTCGAAGGATGGATGACAGAGATCGGAAGTAAAATTAGACACCCAGGAAAAACAAAACACCCCCTAGTAAAAAGGAAAAATTCAGCTCCTTGGTTCCTAGACTCACTAAAAGAACAATTGGCGGAAATCAAAATGCTAGAACGTAAACGGAGAAGAAACTATGATATTGACTCAAAAGTCATATATAAAACAGCTAGGAAATCTTATCACCCCTCCATCAAAGTTCCTAAAACCAACTACTTCACCTCCCAGATTGAAGCAGCTAATAACAAACAAAAAGAATTTTTTTAAATCGTCAATACCTTCACGAAACCCAAAATAGCAACCCAGGAAATCCCTCCGTCCCAAACTCTGTGTGACGACATAGCCAATTACTTCACTCTAAAAATAGACACGATTATCAATGATTTCACCCACTCTCCAAAATAAGAACCAGATATTGCAAAATTCAGTCACATTAGCCTTGAAGATTCACTACGGGGAATCTCCGTACTTAAATCAGGGTCCCCTTCCGACCCCTGTCCCCCTACTTTTCTCAAATCCATTATACAGGAGGTCAACCCCCACATCAACGCTATCATAAATTCTTCTTTTCAATCAGGGGAGATTCCTTCTCAATGGAAGGTAGCGACAGTGAAACCTTTACAGAAAAAGGTATCACAAGACCCTACCATCTTATCCAACCTACGTCCAATCTCTCTTCTACCTGCCATTTGCAAAATCACGGAAACTTTTGCCAATAAACAACTAATGGCATTTCTTGAAGAAAATGACACTCTCCATCCCTGTCAAGCAGGTTTTAGGACCCACCATTCTACTGAATCGGCACTCCTATCATCCACCGAAACCATACGTGCTGCATTGGATCAGGGCAAACTGGCTGTCTTGATCCTATTAGATCTCTCTGCAGCATTCGACACAGTATCCCATGCTATCCTTTTACATCGCCTTACCAACGCAGGCATAGCAGGAGCCATGTTCGAATGGTTCAAAAACTATCTTGCTCACAGGCGCCAAATTGTCAGGTTGGGTGAATTTTCTTCAGAGGAAAGAATGAATAAAACAGGGGTTCCACAGGGCTCCCGTTCATGCCCCACCCTGTTTAATCTTTACATGGTCCCCCTACTAAAACTAATTTCATCCTTCAACATAAGCACTGTCGCCTACGCTGACGACACTCAGCTTGTTCTGACTCTTGATAAGAATCATTCCAAGGCAGAGCAAGTACTTAAAGACTGTCTGTCAGCAACCTTCAAATGGATGTCTCTCAACCATCTAAAATGTAACTCATCTAAGACTGGGAACATTCCTTTTGGTCCCAACAATTCCTTCTCCCCTCAAGATTGGTGGCCCGATAAAGCTGAACCCCCCCCCCCCTAACACTATCAATGCTGCCCGAAACCTTGGCATAAAATTTAACAATTCTCCCACATTCAATCAGCAGGCCAAAGAAGTAGCAGGAACATGCTTCGGCATCATTAGAAGCCTTGGAAAATTCATTGACTTCCTCCCTCTGAGTGCCAGACGTACGGTAGCTGTAGCCCTTATAACATCAAGGTTGGACTATTGGAACAGCCTCTATGCAGGACTAATAAATCCGCCCTGCATAAGCTCCAAATGGTCCAACATGCAGCTGCCAGACTGGTCCTCAGATTGCCTAGGAAATCCTCAGCCTCCACAGCCCTCAACACACTACATTGGCTTCCTATACATAAGCGCATCCTGTTTAAGGTTCTCACCATCACCTACAGAGCCTTTTACCATCATGGCCCACTCTACCTGCGCAAATATTTCAAACAATACCAACCATCACGATCTCTTAGGTCCTCCACTGCTAACCTGCTGCACGTTCCCAGGTTCAAAATGACTACCAGAGGAGCTAAATCCATTGCGGTCATTGGAGCAAAAGCCTGGAACAAGGTACCCCCATGTCTGAGTCAATCCACTACTGAACCAAAATTTAGAAAGCTTTTAAAAACTTGGAACTACTCCCTGCCCAACTCCAAAGGCATGAGGCTCCTAGGATATGTAGCGTAGCCAGGTAGTCTTCTACCTCTCTTACTGCCTTTCTACCTTTAAGGAATCCAAGCGCCAAGATACTCCATGGAGTGGTAGTTCGCTATATAAATGCTGTCTCACATCACATCAAATCACATGAGCATCAAAAGGGCTTGGATTTATTTTTGGTTCGTGCATTGTTTGCTTTAAGATCGAAGCAACATACTGCAACAAAAGTGTCCCCTTTTCAACTTATGTATGGACGTGAAGCCAGATTTCCAAGTGAGGTTGCAGAGGATCTGGTATGAAATTGTGATTGTGTTTTGAATTAGAAGAATTGTTCAAATGTTCTATTTGTTTCAGAGTCATCGCCCCTATTTATATTTAAATCTGCATGTGTCTATTGTGTAATTATACATAGATTCATTTGCAGAATACTCTAAGTTTTGACTACTATTAAATCTCATTTTTCTCAGTTAATTTTCATGTGTCATTTCTCTTTTCTCCGTGGCGCTCTCTCTCTCTCTCTCTCTTTCTCGAGCGCGTCAGTTACTCGAGAGAGCTCCCCTCACCACCTACATTTGGATCGTCTCATAGCTAAGGCAAACGAACAGCGACGCTTTTACCCTTACTTACACGTGGGACATTCTTTCTTGATACCTTATAAAAAATATATTAAAAAAAGGAGATTTTTAATATAGCATTTATTTTACTTAATGTGATATAGAATATATTTGATTTGATTTGGTTCTCAACCGATCTCTAAGACACCACTAAAATACATTTTATTAATAGAATTCAGTTTACTTTAAATAACTAATTTCAATACTGGATAACAATCCTTATTTCTATTTATATTAGTATATGTCAGACCTATATTAACATTATGTCTGATTTGGAATCTGACGGCGCTGTCGCAAGCTCCCCTACCCACACTAGCGATTCTTTTAAGAATTTTCTTAAAAAAGAAATGAGATCATGCATGATTGATACCCTAAAAGGGGGCGTGGCTACGGCGCCGATGTAGGTGGAAGCGGGACTCCGGAGCTCCTCCGTGCCCGCCTCGCACCACCGCATATCCTGTACCCCGGCTCGCACCCAGACCCCCCAAAAGTACATCGGAGGGCAGCGGGGGCACGCGGGGTGAGATTGGTGGACTGGGGACCCCTGTATACACCCCCCCTGGACTTAAGGACTCGAGCGCGGCTCCCGGAGAGGAGAGCGCCCAAAATGGCGGCCGCTGTCCGGACCTGAAGTGCCTGGCGCCTGGCTCCAGGAGGCGAGGAAGGACCCCCTGACGCGGTGACGACTGACCGCTGGCCGGCGGACAACCCCCGGAGACCGGATAAAGGTGTGGGGACCTGGCTGGCAAACTCACGGGCGACGCTGAAGGACGGGAGTCGGCGACCTTGCCTGACCCTAAGATGGCGCCGGCGGAGACCGAGTGACCGCGTTGGCGGCCGGCGACAGAGCTCCTGGGGCTGCGTGGACCGCTGGACCAGCGCACAACACACGACCCGACCTCCTGGTGGTGGCGTTGGGGAGTGCGCGAGGACACTGGGCGTCAGAGAGAGCGGAGTTTGAGGGACTGACTGCCCTTCCCCCCCCCCTGTCACGAGGCGCCTACCTGAGCTGGGTGACTGTCTGCGGGGCTGCAGGGGCCGAGTGGAGGCCTGGACCTACGAGGGGCACCTGTCCTGGTATCCCGGTGACGGCCTTGCCGGGGAGCCTGTGCCACTGGAGATTGGCGGCGCGTGCACGGGGGGGGCGCAGAGGGGAGCAGGAGACGAGGTGCTGACTCCCCACCCCCATGAATCCCTGAAGCTCCGGGCGGGAAGAGGTGCCTGCCTGACCGGGGGCGTCCGAGCACAGCGGACCAGGTTCTCATCGGTGCCTACCCTGCTTTAGCCTTCTAGGTGCCCGGACCAGGGGCACTGGTGCCACACGACGCCGGCGGAGACTGGCCCTTGAACTGGACCCCACGAGACGCAGGCCCAGTGGTCGGAAGGCACGGTGGACCGGAGGCGGACCAAGAACGGAGTGAGGGAGAGCATAGGTGGCCACCGCAGGGGCGCCTGACGATCACCGACCGCCAGGATGGTGCGGGGCAACAGCAGGAAGAAAGGCTTCGAGGCCCTGAGGCGGGATGACCCGGGGCACCTCGCCGAGGATGACCCACCGGGGGAAGGGGCAGGGAGCTCGACCCGCCCACGGGATCCCTCTCTGGGGGACATAATGCAGGCGATTGTGGCGTCGCGGGAGGCACTTGAGAAGCGCATGGACACCATAGGGTCGGACCTAAGCCTGTTGAAGGACGACCACAGGAAACTGAAGGAGCGGGTGACGACCTCGGAGGTGGCCCTGAAAACCTTGCCGGGGGACATGGCGGAGCTCAAAACGTCATTGGCGGTAATGGCCCAGAAGGTGCGGGTCCTGGAGCTCCGAGCAGAGGACAGTGAAGGACGCTCTCGGCGCAATAACCTCCGCCTGGTGGGGGTCCCTGAGAACGCAGAAGGGCGGGACGCAGTCACCTATCTGGAGGGCTGGCTACGATCCGAGGTGGCCCCGGAGGGACTCTCGCCGTTCTTTGCCATTGAGCGCGCACACAGGGTCCCTGCGCGTCCCCCCAAACCGGGGGTGCCTCCGCGCCCGATTGTGCTGCGGCTGCTGCACTTCAGAGACAGAGACCATATACTGCGGAGGGTGAGGGAAATCCCGGACCTGAGAATAGACAACAGCAGGGTCATGGTCTTTCCGGACTTCACCAGAGATGTGCAGAAGCAGCGTGCCTCCTTCCTGGCGCTCAAACGCAAATTGAGATCACTGCACCTGCCCTACGCCATGCTGTTCCCGGCGCGGCTGCGGGTGGTCGATGGGGATCGCACTCACTTTTTCCTGACGCCGCAGGAAGCTTGGAGTTGGCTGGACGCGAGAGGGGAACCGGGCGCGGGCCCCACGCCGCAGACCCCCCCCAGGAGACACTCCGCCGAAGGGACACCGACGCGACGATCTGGCTCCCCAACGGGCTGGCAGCAGGAGCGAGCCAAGGCGGTGCAAGCGGTGGCGGCCATCAGCCAGGGGGACGCCAGCCCCTCCAGCAGCGCATCTGAGCAGTCGAAGGACAGCACTCTCAGCCCCGGCTCCAGCAGTGGGCACGAACATTCTGAGACGGACCTGCCGGTGGTGACTCCCCAGACAGCGGAAGGTATCCTTGGCTGAGAAGGAGCATGAGACCTAAGCTGCACAAGTAAGATAATGGGACATGCAGGTGGGGGGGGGGGGGGGGGGGGGGGGGGGGGGACCGCTTCTGGACGCTCTGCAGTGGGATGCGGATGCCCCCCCCCGGGACTTCGCACTGGCACCATGGGGGACGGGATGGGTCGGGGGGCCTCTCCTGATTGTTGTTAGGGGTAGTGGGGCGGGGGCGGGGGGCTTCGGACCTGTCTGGAGCCGGTATCGCTGCCACTCCAGCCCTACTATGCAGTGATACGCTCTTTGATTCTTGAGTTTGGATGGGGTTTCCACGTTGGTTGTCTGTCCTGGGGTGTGGGAGTTGGGGTAGTTTGATTGTGCAGGTTGAGGGGGGGACGGGGGGGGGACCTAGGCGTGCTGGGGGGGTTGCCGGGAGAGTGAATGGAGTGGATGGGGCTTGGCAGAGTTCGCCATGGGATCCGACTTAGGCTATAGATGTCTCACATGGAACGTAAGGGGGATGCACTCGATGCACAGGCGTCATAAGATCCACTCATACCTGGTCCGGCGGGGCATACACATTGCCTTCCTTCAGGAAACCCATCTGCTGGACAAAGAAGGGAGGGCTCTGCAGCGGCGCTGGAGGGGGCAGGTCTTTCACACCGGCTACTCCGCTTATGCTAGGGGGGTGGCCATATGGGTGCGGGCGGGGATTCCCTACCAATGCACACAACAGGTGATTGACCCAGAGGGGAGGTACATAATGGTGCGCGGCAAGCTGGACGGGAGGGACCTTAACCTGGGTTGCATATACGCCCCAAATGTGGACCAACCTGCATTCCTCGCACAACTGTCCAATAAACTAGCTCAGTTTCTGGTGGAGCCCTTGCTCCTGGGCGGCGACTTTAACAGCGTGGCAGACGTTAACCTGGATAGATCCCACCCCCCCCTTCCGAACGCACCAGCTGGTAAACTTGCACTCGCGCGCTCGGCCTGGCAGCGCCGGTGGGGACTGGTTGACTCCTGGAGGGCTAACCATCCGTCGGACAGGGACTATTCCTTCTTCTCCGCTCTCCACGAACTACATGTCCGCATTGACGCCTTCCTATGCTCGCAGGACGTGCACGCGGAGGTGTGCCACAGTGAGTATCTCACGCGCTCGATCTCGGACCACAACCCGCTCCTCATGCGGCTGCGCTGGTCGCAGCTCCGCCCGAGGATCCCGGCTTGGAAGCTCCGCCCTGAGGCGCTGGACGATCAGCTCTTCCGTGCCACGATTGCCTCGGGCATTGAGGCATATTTCCAGGAGAACGCGGGTACGGCGGGGTCAGCCGCGACGGAATGGGACGCCTTCAAGTCGGTACTTCGGGGCCAGTGCATTGCAACGGCTTCGGGAGTGCGGAGAACGCTTCTGGCAGACATCGAGAGAGAGGACGAGACCCTGCGGAGACTAGAGAGGGCGAGACCTGAGCGACCGGACACTCACGAGGCCCTGCTAGGGGCGCGAGAGGCGGTGGCGGCGACAGTGGAGCGTCTCCGATGCTTTGACTACAAGGCCTACCTCACGCGAGCGCACTCGGAACGCGACAAATCGGGGGCTCTCCTGGCCTGGCTGGCCAACCCGTCCCGGCGAAGCTCGGTCATTCTTGAGCTCCGAGACCTGGCGGGGACGGCGAGGTTCGATCAACAGGGAATTAACGCATTGTTTTATGACTACTACACAGAGCTCTACCGCAGCAGGGTCCTCCCGTCGACGGAGGAGTTTAGGGCCTTTCTGGAGGGTCTTGACCTGCCGGAGCTGGAGGAGGGGATCGCAAAGCGACTTGGGGACAAGATTGAGGAGAGGGAGGTACGGGTTGCCATCAAAAGCTTGGCAAGAAATAAGACGCCGGGCACCGATGGGTTCCCGACGGAATTCTACCTCACCTACATGGATCTCCTAGCGCCCCGGCTGACGTGGGTTTACAACGAGTCGAGGCGGCTAGGCTGCCTCCCGGCGTCCACGAGAGAGGCGCTGATAGTCCCCCTACTGAAGCCGGGTAAGCAGCCATGGGACAGGTCGGCGTATCGCCCACTGTCCATGCTCAACCTGGACTATAAGATTCTGAGCAAGATCTTGGCGACGCGTTTGCTCCCTCACATGCCCATGCTGGTACATGCGGACCAATCGGGCTTCATCCCGGCCCGCAATACAGCGCTCAACGTGCGGCGACTCCTGCACATACTAGAGGCCGACACTTATGACGGGGATGAGGCAGTGGTGTTTGCCGTCGACATGGAGAAGGCCTTCGACAGCCTGGAATGGCCGTATCTCTTCCATGTGTTGCGAGCGCTGGGCCTGGGCGAAGGCTTCGTTGATTGGACGAGGCTGCTCTATACGAACGCGACGGCAAGGGTCAGGACGGGGAGGATCATATCTGAGATGTGCGAAGTGGGCAGGGGCACCCGTCAGGGTTGCCCTCTTTCCCCCCTGCTGTTTGCCCTGGCCATCGAGCCGCTGGCGGCTCGGGCCCGGCTGGGGCAGGCGTATCGGGGCCTGGACATCTATGGTCAAGACCACCACATCGCACTATACGCAGATGATCTGCTGATGTTCCTGGCGGATTCGACGGACTCCCTGCGAGGAGCTAAGGCCCTCCTGCAATCGCTGGGTAGAATCTCGGGCCTCCGAGTGAACTGGGAGAAGTCCCACCTATTCCCGGCCCGCCCACGGAGGGTATGCCCGCAAACTACAGAGGGGGTGACCTGGGAAGAGAGGAGCCTGCGATACCTTGGCACCTCGATCTTTCATGACAGAGCCGATATCCTTGAGGGCAATATCGGTACGGCGATACGGCACACTAGAGAGAATTTCGACTTTTGGGGCACGCTCCCACTGTCACTTATGGGCAGGGTGGCGTTGCTCAAGATGGTAACCCTCCCGCGGCTGCTTTACTTCTTCGGGACCCTCCCGATCTGGATCCCGGCGAGCTACTTTCGGCGGCTGCGATCGATGGTCATCGGCTTCCTGTGGGGGTCGGGAAGACGCAGAGTGGCCCATGCCAAGCTTCTCCGTCCTAGGGCGGAAGGAGGGCTAGCGGTGCCGGACTTCGAGCTCTACTACTTAGCGGCGCAGCTGCAATGGCTGACACAATGGGTGGCTCGGGCCAGGAGGGGGGAGGATGGAGCGGGAGAACCGGCGGGTCCAGTCCAGGTGTTGTCCCGGATTGTCCTGGGACTGCCGATGGGGGACTTCCACCTCACCCAGGAGTTTGCGACGGCCCGGAAATGCTGGAACAGATACCGCCGGAGATGCGGAGTAACGGTTCCTTACGCACCAGAGATCCCGCTTAGACTCTGCGGGGCGCTTCCGCATGGAGGCTCGTGGCGCGGGCTGAGCGGCTGGGACCAGCAGGGGCTGTCATCCATAGGCGACCTGTACGAAAATGGAGTGATGTTGCCCTTCGACCTCCTGCAGGACCGCTTCGAACTGGCGGGTGGGGACTTCCTTCTTCATGCGGCTTTAACGGCGGCGATCCGCAAACACTGGGGGGCGGGCATTTCGGAGCCACCATTGTCCCTGGGATGTCAGTACGTCGTAATGATGGCAGGGACGGTCAAAGCGGTCACGTGCCTGACCCGACGCATGGTCTCGGAATCCACCGCTCCGCTGCTGGCCCTGAAGACGAAATGGGAGGCAGATCTGGCGACTGAGATCCCCGAAGAGGCCTGGAATGGTATACTGGAGAGGGCCCGGAACGGCACGCGCAACGCAAGGTTCCAGCTGGTGCACTTTTATGTCCTACATAGGGCGTATCTGACCCCTGATAAATTACATAAGTACTTCCCGGCTCACCCAGCGTCCTGCCCGCGCTGCCCAGCGGATCCCGCAGATTTCCGACACATGTTCTGGTCCTGTCCCGAGCTGGGGCCCTTCTGGGGGGAGGTGGTGGAGGTCCTGAGGGAGGTGACGGAGAGGGACCTGCAACTCACCATGGCGCATTGCATACTACATTGGTTCCCACACACATCAAAGAACAAAGTCACTAGCAAGTTCCTGGACTTGGGGCTTCTCCTGGCGAAGCGGGCCATTACGTCCCAGTGGAAGGCGTCCCGGGGCCCCGTAGTAGAGCGCTGGAAGGCTGAACTGCTTAAATGGGCTAGGTGTGAGGGTGAGCTTCGCCTGCGAGCTGCGCTCAGGATAGACAATGAATTGGCACTGGAGAGAGCCAGGGCGTGGGAGGGGCTGGTCCTAGATCTCACGCTCCTGGACGAGGAGGAGGAGGAATCCCCGGTACATAGTCCGGCTCCAGAGGGACGCCCGCCTGACGGGGGGGTGACATAGACCCGCTCGGCTATTGCACTGCCCTTGCGTTCCTTTGAGATGTATTACGGATGATTGCAGACAGATCCTGGTACCATGCTTCGGGTCTGATCTTGGTGACAAGGTTGAGAGTTCAATTAGGTGATACTCTGGCACGCCTGGGGGGGTGGGGGGGCTGGGTAGGGGGCAGGGAAAGTTGGGGGGGGGGAATCTTGAGCGGGGATGGCGGGGTAGGAAAAGTTGGGGGGTTTAGGGGAAGGGGAGGGGGGTATGTTCACGGGAGTTACACAGGAACTCTTGACCTCAACTGGGCTTGGGACAGAGGAGAGGGAGTGTTAGGACCGAAAAGCAGCGGTGCCGTTTCCCATCCACTTGTTGGCTGTAGCCACGCACAGAATGCTCTAACGCAGTTTCCTATGTACCTGCAATTTTGCCGCTCGACCTCCGGGGTGCGAGCTGAATGGCTGTGTGATACTGGGGAGTGGGAACGGAACTCATACAGAGCATCGAGGGGAATGGCATAAATTGTACTGTATACTGATCCATCATAGCTGCAATAAAAAGATATTTACAAAAAAATGATTGATACCCTAAAAGAGATCATGTCTCATAAAAGAGCGCTAAGTGTTGAAGGTGATACAACAAATAACCCTTCCCTATCCAAAGCCACTAAAAACGTCAAGCACAATCAAGGCAATACTGGTATTATTCCTAACCCAGTTGACATGGAAGGTCCCAGCACCTCACGCAGTATGGGAGGCCAAAGCGCCCCAAAAGGTTTTGGTGTCCCTCGCGACACAATAAGGATGGGTGCCCCTGGCGGCACCGTTTTGGGAGGTGCCCTTAGCGGCACAATTGGTGAAGACGCTTGTGCTGACTCAGACTCCTACTCTGATGAAGAGGAAGTATATAATGAACCTTACGACGAGTTCGTTTTTGATCTTGATGATAATGACTTGGATGACATAGATCTGTCAAGTCAAGTCAAGTCAAGAAATTTATATAGCGCGCTACATACCCAGAGGGTCTCAAGGCGCTTGAAGAAGGGTGGGGAATTACTTGTCGAATATCCACGTTTTAAGTTGCTTTCTGAATGCTAGGTGGTTCTGAGTAAGGCGAAGGTGAGTGGGAAGTGAGTTCCAGGTCTTAGCTGCCAGGTAGGAGAAGGATCTACCTCCCATGGTGGTTTTGTTGATGCGAGGTACAGTGGCAAGGGCTTGGCTGGAGGATCGTAGCTGGCGGGGGGGGTGTAGAAGGACAGTCGTGTGTTGAGGCATTCGGGTCCAATTTCGTAAAGTGCCTTGTGTGCGTGGGTCAGGAGGCGGAAAGTAATCCTCTTACTGACGGGAAGCCAGTGGAGGTTTTTCAGGTGACCAGAGATGTGTTCTTTACGCGGGATGTCTAATATGAACCTGGCTGAAGCGTTCTGGATGTGTTTTTTCTGGATTTTTGCGGTGGTACCGGCGTATAAGGTGTTGCCGTAGTCCAGGCGGCTCGTGACCAGTGCGTGGGTGACCGTTTTTCTAGTTTCGGTGGGAATCCAGCGAAATGTTTTTTTGAGCATGCGAAGAATGTGGAAGCAAGATGACGAAACGGCGTTGACTTGTCTGTTCATCGAGAGTGAGGAATCCAGGATGACGCCCAGGTTCCGTGCGTGGTCTGTCGGGATGGGTGCTTTTCCAAGAGCCTCAGGCCACCAAGAGTCATCCCAGGCGGAGGGGGAGGTGCCTAGGATGAGGACTTCTGTTTTGTCTGAATTCAGTTTCAGACGGCTGTGCTTCATCCATTCGGCTACTTCTTTCATTCCTTCATGCAGGTTGGTTTTGGCAGTGTTAGGGTCCCTGGTGAGTGATAGGATCAGTTGAGTGTCATCGGCGTAGGAGATGATGTTGAGGTTGTGTTGGCGTGCGATGACCGCGAGGGGGCTCATGTATACGTTGAAGAGGGTGGGGCTGAGTGAAGATCCTTGTGGTACGCCGCAGATGACTTCAGTGGCCTCTGACTTGAATGGTGGAAGGCGGACTCTCTGGGTTCTTCCGGTGAGGAACGAGGTGATCCATTCCAGTGCTTTTCCTTGGATTCCGACGTTTCTGAGGCGCTGTAAAAGGGTGCTGTGACAGACTGTGTCGAAGGCTGCGGAGAGGTCGAGGAGGATGAGGGCGACTGTGTCTCCATTGTCCAGTAGAGTTTGAATGTCGTCTGTTGCTGCGATGAGGGCGGTTTCAGTGCTGTGTTTGGCTCGGAAGCCGGACTGTGATGAGTCGAGGGATTTGTTGGTTTCGAGGAAGGCGGCGAGCTGGTTGTTGACCGCTTTCTAGATGACTTTGGCCGGGAATGGAAGGAGCGAGATAGGGCGGTAGTTTTTGAGTTCGGTGGGGTCAGCTGTGGGTTTCTTCAGGAGGGCGCTGAGTTCGGCATGATTCCAACTTTCCGGGAAGGTTGCGGAGTTGAGGGAGCAGTTGATGACGTCTCGGAGGTGCGGTGCTATAATGGAGTCTACTTTGTTAAAGATGTGGTGAGGGCATGGGTCTGTGGGGGATCCTGAGTGGATAGAGTTCATCAGACGGAGGGTGTCCTCAGTGGAGATTGGGTTCCAGTCATTGAGGATGTTCAGGGGGGGTGGGGGTCCTGTAGAGGGTTGGGTGGGTTGGTCTTCGGGACGGTTGTCGAAGCTGTTGTGGATGTCTGCAATTTTGTTGTGGAAGAGTGAGGCTAGGGAGTCGCAGAGGGCTTGAGATGGGGTGATGTCTTTGGAGTTGGCTGAGGGGTTGGTGAATTCCTTGACGATGTTGAATAATTCCTTGCTGTTGTGGGCATTGTTATCTAGTCGGTCCTTGAAAGCGGCTTTCTTGGCGCTCCTGATCAGCTGGTGGTGTCTACGGGTGGCGTTTTTGAAGGCGTCCTTGGTGCTGGTGTTTGGGTCTTTTTTCCAGGCCTTCTCAAGGGAGCGACAGAGTTTCTTGGATTTCTTAAGATCATCGTTGAACCAGGAGGCCTTCTTGCTGCCTAGTTTGATTTGTC
This sequence comes from Lissotriton vulgaris, assembly GCF_964263255.1. Classification (NCBI taxonomy): domain Eukaryota; kingdom Metazoa; phylum Chordata; class Amphibia; order Caudata; family Salamandridae; genus Lissotriton; species Lissotriton vulgaris. Next base: position 706,447 of record NW_028252733.1, on the reverse strand, counting down.
GTTTTTTCAGTGGTGCTAGGATGTTGGCGCTGTTGGATAACCATTGGGTGAGGTTAGTGGCTGCTTGGTCGGGGTTTGAGGAGTGGGCGGGGGGGTTTTGAAGAAGCGATGAGGAGATCTGGTCGATGGTGATTTTGTTCCAGTTTCTTCGCAGAGTGGGTTGGGGGTGGTTGTTGGATGTGGACTTGTTGTAGGTAAAGTGAACGCAGCTGTGGTCAGTCCAAAGGAGAGCTGTGGTGTGGCTGACGGAGATATGTTTGCTGGAGGTGAAAATAGGGTAGAGGGTGTGACCTGCGATGTGGGTGGGGGTAGTGACAAGTTGTTTAAGTCCGAGGTTGGCGAGGTTGTCCAAAAGGGTGGTGGTGTTGCGGTCGTTGTTCTTTTCAAGGTGAAAGTTGAGGTCTCCCAAAAGGATGTAATCCTCGGAGGGGAGCGCGTGTGGAGTGATGAAGTCCGTGATGTCTTCACTAAATTGTGCGCGGGGTCCTGGTGGCCTGTAGAGGAGGGTGCCTCTGAGTGTGGTCTTGGGGTCGATGTGGATCTGGAAGTGAAGGTGTTCAGTGTTGGCGAGATTGACGTCTGAGCTGGTTGAGATGCGGATGGGTTTCTTATGGAAGATAGCGATGCCTCCTCCTGTTTGGCGGGTACGGTCCTTGCGAATGATCTTATAGCCTTCCGGGATGACAATGGTGATGTCTGGGGCTGATGTGGCGTTCATCCATGTTTCTGTTAGGAAGGCGACGTCCGGAGAGATGGTGTCTAGTAGATTCCAGAGGTCGATGGCGTGTCTGTGGAACGAGCGGGTGTTGAGCAGGATGCATTTTAGGTGATTGGGGTCGGATATCTGTTTTGTGTTCGTAGATGAGGAGTTGTTCTTGGTGCCGTCAAACTTGCAGGAGTTGCAAGAGAAGGGTCCATGGGTGTGTCCAGGAGCGGCTTGGACGCAGTTGGGGGAACGGCCGGGGTTAGGGGCTAGGAGGGTGGTGGCATCGTAAGTAATGCGGGAGGGGTGGGCATTACGAGGACCAGGGGGTCTGGCGCTGGGCGCGGTCAAGGCGCGGACGGGCGTAGACGGGCTTACCTTTGGCGCACCTTCGGCGCAACTGGGGCGCGAATGCTGCGCGTGGACGCTGCGCGCATGGGCTACTGTCATATATGGATTGTGGGAAGGGGGAGGGGCGAGGGCGGCTCAGCAGGGAGGCGGGGCGGGCTCACGAGGACGCTGACCGAGCACAACAACAACACCCAAAATGGCAGCGGAGGGGAGGGCAGAGAACAGCGCCGGGCGTTATCGCGCTAAATGTGGAAGGTTCTGCGCAAGTAAAGCAGAGCAGCGAGCAAGGCAGCACAGGCTAATGAGCTTTTAGCAATAATAAATGAAAGCGGAGCAGCGAGCAGGGCAGCACAGGCTAATGAGCTTTTAGCAATAATAAATGAAAGCGGAGCAGCGAGCAGGGCAGCACAGGCTAATGAGCTTTTAGCAATAATTAATGAAAGCGGAGCAGCGAGCAGGGCAGCACAAGCCAAGTGAGCTTTTAGCAATAATTAATGAAAGCGGAGCAGCGAGCAGGGCAGCACAAGTCAAGTGAGTTTCTGGCAAATATAAATGGAAAGGCAGTGCAACGATACCAGGTCTCGCCAGTGAGACTGGGGAGCGACCACTCAGCACGGCGGTGGAGAGGGGATCACAGCGCTTTCAGGTATGGAAGCGCTGTATATCGTCAGTGGGAGGGCGGCTCAGCTGGGGGGCGGGGCGGGCTCACGACGACGCTGACCGAGCACAACAACAAGACCCAAAATGGCAGCGGAGGGGAGGGCAGAGAACAGCGCCGGGGGTTATAGCGCTAAATGTGGAAGGTTCTGCGCAAGTAAAGCGGAGCAGCGAGCAAGGCAGCACAGGCTAATGAGCTTTTAGCAATAATAAATGAAAGCGGAGCAGCGAGCAGGGCAGCACAGGCTAATGAGCTTTTAGCAATAATAAATGAAAGCGGAGCAGCGAGCAGGGCAGCACAGGCTAATGAGCTTTTAGCAATAATAAATGAAAGCGGAGCAGCGAGCAGGGCAGCACAGGCTAATGAGCTATTAGCAATAATTAATGAAAGCGGAGCAGCGAGCAGGGCAGCACAAGTCAAGTGAGCTTTTAGCAATAATTAATGAAAGCGGAGCAGCGAGCAGGGCAGCACAAGTCAAGTGAGCTTCTGGCAAATATAACTGGAAAGGCAGTGCACGATACCAGGTCTCGCCAGTGAGACTGGGGAGCGACCACTCAGCACGGCGGTGGAGAGGGGATCACAGCGCTTTCAGGTATGGAAGCGCTGTATATCGTCAGTGGGAGGGCGGCTCAGCTGGGAGGCGGGGCGGGCTCACGAGGACGCTGACCGAGCACAACAACAACACCCAAAATGGCAGCGGAGGGGAGGGCAGAGAACAGCGCCGGGGGTTATCGCGCTAAATGTGGAAGGTTCTGCGCAAGTAAAGCGGAGCAGCGAGCAAGGCAGCACAGGCTAATGAGCTTTTAGAAATAATAAATGAAAGCAGAGCAGCGAGCAGGGCAGCACAGGCTAATGAGGTTTTAGCAATAATAAATGAAAGCGGAGCAGCGAGCAGGGCAGCACAGGCTAATGAGCTTTTAGCAATAATTTATGAAAGCGGAGCAGCGAGCAGGGCAGCACAAGTCAAGTGAGTTAGCAATAATTAATTAAAGCGGAGCAGCGAGCAGGGCAGCACAAGTCAAGTGAGCTTCTGGCAAATATAAATGGAAAGGCAGTGCAACGATACCAGGTCTCGCCAGTGAGACTGGGGAGCGACCACTCAGCACGGCGGGGGAGAGTGGTCGCTTTCTGAGGTGGACTCCTCCCCTTCCTCTAAAGACGCTATTCTTGACCCCTTAGGTGGAGAAATGTTCTCCCCTAACAATATCTCCCGTCCAAATAGCTCTAAATGGTTCCCTCACGACCATGTCGCTAAGTTCATTACAAAGTGGCTAAGGAACACCCTTGAAACAGATACATGCAATACCATGCGTTCTGAATGCCCCAGACCATGGATTGACGATAAGGTCTGCCAGACCCCCAACCTAGACCCAGACCTAATTACATTTTTATCTAAACTGGGAAAAGATCCCAGGAAAGGCCTGGAAAGAGCCCTTAAGGCTTGCCAAGACCGCCTCCTAGATATACTCGGCCCACTTACCAAAATCCTTGATCTAGCAGAGGAATCTCATATCTCTAATACACCCCTTGACATTGGGCTAATAAGAGGTTGGAGCCAAAGGGCGATCGTCCTCCTGGGGAACGCTAATTCCAGTCTTAATATGGAAAGAAGGAAAACTATCCTCAACAGGATTAACCCCAAACTTGGGGACCTCGCTGAAAAAGAACCCTCTAATAAACCCAAGGGTCTCCTATTTGGAGAAGATATGATCAAGACAATTGGAAAATATGTCGCCACCTTCACTGCCTTAGACAGAGCCCAGAACAACATGAGAAAAGTCTTCCCAACAAATGTTTTTGGACAGGCCGGAAGAAGGGGCCGCTCTTCCGGCAGTGGAACTTTCCGGCCCTTCTCATCCGGCAGAGGAAGAGGTGTCACCGGTAGAGGCTTCTACCCTTCCAACAAACAATTCTACCCTCAACGAGGACGTGGTTCCCGTGGCAGAGGCTTCTCCTCCCATGGAGCATCAAACAACAATTCCCAAAGTAAGTGCCCCTTCTTTCCTCTCACCTCCCGGGGTTGGGGAAAGACTCAAACACTTTTTTCAGGTTTGGAAAAGATTTACACAAGACCCTTGGGTCCTGGAGACTGTTCGGGGATTCAGGATAGACTTTGTAGACACTCCTTACCAGACTACTACTCCCAGACCTCTAGACCTTTCTTTGGAACATCTAGCAATCGTCAGATAGGAGGTTTCCTCTATGCTCAAGAAAGGTGCCATTATCGAGGTGCCTTGGTCCCAAAAGAAATTTGTAAGTACCCTTTTCTTAGTCGAGAAGAAGGACAAAGGTTGGAGATCGGTGATAAACCTACGGGAAGTAAACAAATATCTTGTTTATCGACACTTCAAGATGGAAGGAATCCATCTTCTCAGGGACCTTCTCCTTCACGGAGATTGGCTGGTCAAACTGGACCTAAAAGACGCCTACTTTACCATCCCTGTGGCTGAGGAACATCAACCCTTTCTCCAATTTATTTGGGACGGTCACCTCTATCAATTTCAAGCTCTCCCTTTCGGTCTCTCGTCCGCCCCTTGGTGTTTCACCAAGGTCATGAGAACGATTGTTTCCATTCTGAGAGCAAGAGCTATTCGACTAATTATCTACCTAGACGACATCCTTATTATGTCTCAAACTCACGCTCAAGTCTTAGAGGATCTCAAGGCCTCCATGGACCTCATAGAGGACCTTGGCTTCATTATAAACAGGGAAAAATCAATGCTGACGCCCTCAAAATCCCTAGAGTTCCTAGGTTTCACTGTGGACACCTCCAGTTGTCTTCTCTTACTTCCCAAAAAGAAGATTGCCAAAATTCGGAAAGAGATCAGGTTTGTTCTGAGACATCAATCTCTCTCTCTCCGGGAACTGGCCAGACTCCTGGGTCTACTGTCTTCTTCGATCCAAGCTATCTTCCCAGGTCCATTGAATTACCGCGCTCTCCAGAGGGTGAAAGCCAATTCTCTTCGGTCCGGTCTTTGGTACGGGGACCATGTTTCTCTAGATCAACAAGCGAAACTAGAACTCTCTTGGTGGCTGGACAATTTGGACGCCTGGAATGGAAGGGCTATCTTTGGCCCGACCCCAGACTTTGTTTTGGAGTCAGACGCCAGCCTTCACGGCTGGGGAGCACGTCTCCTCGACCAAGACACCGGTGGAGTATGGACCCATTCAGAGTCTACTCACCATATAAACTTTTTAGAAATGACCGCTGGTCTCTATGCTCTTATGAGTTTCAGACACTCTCTTCAGGGCAGATCTGTCCTTCTGAAGATGGACAACATTTCCGCAGTCTCTTATATCAACCGTCTCGGTGGTACGAGATCTGCGGACTTATCAGATCTGGCCAAGAAACTCTGGATGTTCTGTCTGGAGCACAAGATTGCTTTGAAAGCAGAATATCTCCCAGGAAAATCCAATATCTCAGCAGATTGGAACTCAAGATTTCAGCGATTGGAAACTCGATGTGACAATTTTCAATTCCCTGAATCACTTCTGGGGTCCTTTCGACGTGGACCTTTTCGCCAGCCGGTTGACCTTCCAACTCCCTCAGTATTTCAGCTGGATGCCAGACCCGGGTGCTCTGGCTGTCAATGCTTTTCTTCAGCCTTGGGCTCCTCTTCACCCTTACGCTTTTCCCCCGTTCGCAATGATTCAAAGGGTTCTACAGAAAGTGAGACAGGAACAGTGCTCTCTTGTCCTGATAACTCCTTTCTGGCCGTCTCAAGCCTGGTTCCCCACAGCTCTGGAACTTTCGTGCGACTTCCCTTCCTGATTCCCGCAACTCAGGGCCTCCTCTCAAACGCAAACGGAGAAGATCATCACCTGGTTCTTTCAGGGAGTTTGAACCTTCTTGCTTGGAAAGTGTCAAGCAATCTAACCAATTGTCTGGACTTTCATCATCTGCTCTCACTCTCCTTGGTGAATCATGGGCACCAGGAACCCACTACAGATATAACAACATCTGGAAGAAATGGTCTCGTTGGTGCATGGAGAGGAACTTGGATCCCGTGGAGGCTCCTATCGTTAACATAGTTAACTTTTTGGTAGAACTCTTTGACAATGGTCTCTCCTATAGATCAATAAATTGCTTTAGATCTGCAATTTCAGCTGGACATTCTCTCGTCAATGGTAAGACGGTAGGTAAGAATGTTATCATTTGTAGAGTACTCAAAAGTATTAGACTTAAAAGGCCTCCTCGCCCTAAATATCAGTCTGTTTGGGATGTTAAACTTCTGCTTGACCTTTTTTGTGCATGGCCTGACAATTCTCTCCTTAACAGGAAATGTCTTTCTATTAAACTTGCCTCTCTTCTTTGTTTAGTCTCTTGTCGCAGAGTTTCAGATGTTAAAGCTCTGGACATCTCTAATAGATGTTATGACATGTTTGGTGTTAAATTTGAAATTTTTAGGAGAACTAAAACCATGTCTGACTTTATCTTCTATCCACGTTTTCATTTTTGCAAAAAACTCTGTGTGGTTGATTGTATGAAGGAATATGACTCCAGGATGTCTAATCTTCGCCCCCCTGATGCAAATCAACTTCTTGTTTCCTATGTCAAAACCTTTAAACCCATCTCATCCTGCTCTATCGCAAGGTGGGTTAAATTGGCTATGAACTTCGCTGGTATTGACCTTTCTAAATTTCAAGCTCATTCACTAAGAAGTGCAATGGCCATACTGGTCGGGTGGTAAGTTGGATGCTATCCTTAAGGCTGCTGATTGGTCTAATGCCTCTACCTTTGCCCATCATTATTGTAAACCAATTGAACATGTTTCTGACGTTGTGATTCAAGGCTACCAACATGCATAATGTAGCCTCCTATCTTGTAATTAAATTGCGATTCTCCTATTAACATGACCAGAGAATCTGGATTTCATTAAAGACACGGAGGCTAACATTATCCCTCCCGTCCCTCCCTGGAGGGAAATTGAGGATTGATTTGGTTTACAATGTTTTTCAATGTTTCATGCCCCTTTTAACCTATGTTATGCTTTTCTTATTGCTTCTTCTGAAGGTTACTTTGTGCGTTTCTTGATTTGCTTTATTTTCTTCCAGACAATTCGAATTGATGAATCTCCAAGGATTTTCCAAGTCTCGACAATACTTCCTTCAAGATATATTCTTCGTTTGCAGCCTGACCTGTCGTTCGAGGCATTTAAAAGAGGCTGATCTTCCTTGGAACATGCCTTTTATGGATACTGTGATGTCACTTATTCTTATTCTAGTCTTTGTGATGTAGGCGGCTGTTTGTGAGCTGCATTAAAGGATTAATGCATAATGTTAGCCTCCGTGTCTTTAATGAAATCCAGATTCTCTGGTCATGTTAATAGGAGAATCGCAATTCATTTGCAGAATACTCTAAGTTTTGACTACTATTAAATCTCATTTTTCTCAGTTAATTTTCATGTGTATAAGATTTATTTATAATAAATCTTGATACTTTAATTTGTTTTCATTTTTATATAAATAGAGGGTTAGATTCATTTTATGAATTTATATTTTTGATCATGCAGACCCGTCTTACATTAATTTATATTTAAGATTCTCTAAATACGCTTAATCGTAGTGATTATAATGAAAATTAGTGATTGAGTTTTAGGTTTCCTTTAATAGCTTGAGTTTATACTACCAACTAAACCAGAATATGAGGGCATTATCATCGAGAGAAAAAAAGAGCAGAGTTGCAGAAGAAGACAAAACAGATTATTGAGATTGCACAGGTAAAGCAAAAAGAAAAAATCAAAAAGAGAGTTGTAAAGAAATATAAGCAGTGCACCTTTACAGAAGGGCAGCTAGTGGTTCTGAAAAATTGCAGGCAAAGTACAAGAAAAGGAGGAATTTTCGAACAAAAATTTACTGGACAGTACACTATTGCTGAAATTCAAGGAAAGCGTGTTAAATTGCTTAGTGCTAGCAACCTCCCTATACGTACAACACACAGTATTGATATGTTGAGGCCTTATAAGTCAAGCGGCAGCAGCAAACCATTGAAGGGTATGTTATTTGTGTGCAATTGGACAAAGTTGGATGTATTGTAGTGTAGTTCCTATATTCCCAATAGGCTCTGCGCATTGGAATAACATAAACAGCAGTGTAGACGTAGGACTGAGGTCATCTAGGTCTCTACTGACTATGTTAGACTTAATTAGTTTTGCCAGCTAGCTCAGAGGTAACTAGAAACTTTCTCGAATGTTCAGGAAAGGGTTACCCATCCTGATTTAGACAAGAAGGGATTAGCTTCTGACAACCGCATAAACATGACAACTTTGCTCCCCCAGAATAAAGAGTGTATCTTCAGAGTCGTGTGAAACAATAGACAGCTATTTCACTCAGTCAGTCGTGCATGCTTAGTTCCACCAGATTGCAGAGAAATAGAGAGACGGGCGTTTTCAATAACAGGTGTTGTTTTATTGAGCAGTCTTCTTTCTCAGGCAAGAGAAATTAATTTCCACAATTGCAATACTTATTGTAAAGTAAAGTGCGTACAGTAAAAGTAGTATTATGAAATAATACTGTAAAAGCACTGATATGGTTTCTTAGCTATATGATACTTTAAAATGGATAAAATATATACATACATAAAAACATTGACTAACGAACTCAACTGGTGCTTCTAAGATACGCCTACTCCAATGTACCTGACCTAAGCCTAATAAGTGGGAAGGAGTAAGTAAGTTGCAGTTTTAAGTTAAGTTAAGTTTTGCCAAGTATCGGAATCAAGAATTCTCTCTAAGGTTGTAATCAGCTCCGTACCTTGGTTATAGAATGAAGGAGGTCTTGTATCTCGCTTCTCAGGACTCGATCTCCCAGCAACCCGCGAGGGTGACTTGGGAACACCGGAGCTGGATTTTCTCGGCTGGAGAAAAAGACAGCGTCTCTCTCAGTGTGTCAAGGGTAGGGGCGGTCTCCGTCGGCTCTCATAACAGCTGGGCTCCCGGGCAAGAAGAACGTCGCTCTGCTCCCAACCACCATGTGTTTGCTTAAGGCAACGTTGGTATATTTATACCTGAAAGGTGCCGGGTTTGACTTAAGGTTGGACATAAGACGTCACTAAGAACTAACAGTTCTTTCTGGACTCCAGGAGTTCTTGTGCAAATCAAAACAAAAGCAGGGGGTTTTCCCGGGCTGCTGGAGGCTTGGTTTGTTTCAAGAACGTGTTGTGCTTTCTAGGAGTCTATGGGAGTAGCCGTGCTGTGTTTAGGACTGCATGGGCTATTACTGAATATGGATATGATTCTTATGCCTTTATAAGGATATTATTAATTATATACACAACAAACAATGAGAGGAGGGTCTAAGGGCAGGTTTAACGACCAACCAGGTACATACCCCAAACACAATATCATAACACTAAATTATACCTGGGGGTCAAAAAAGGTTAGTCATTCAAAATGGATCACAAAACCAATATCATGCAGATAACACCAGTGAGAAAACACCATGCACACTAGTTTATGCTGGCCAAGTTAGAGCTCAAGAGCATATGGAGAAAAGTATTCCCATCAGAAGCCACACTATACCGCCCTCCTTTTCATCATTTGGGTTCTCCTTACCCAGGAGACAAAACGGCCGGTCTGATGTTACCGTGACCGATAGATGTGACAGGTGGGTGGTATACGTTGTTACAAAGAATGGCTACTGAAAAAAAGCAGTGTAAAGTGATAAGAGTGAAATGGTGAAGGGTTGTACTAAAATTAGGTGAATCGGGTAGAAAAACAAATTTTATTAATATCTCCCAATCCCTAAGGTTAAAAAACAAGTGTAAGTGCGGGTTTGAAATAATAACCGTACTTAATAATGGTCAACATGTTTCTGCATCTTTAGAAAAAAGTTTCAAGTGCATTCTTCAGGACCTTATGGTGTTAAAACTACTGCTTTATGTGAAAGAATAAAATGATATCACCTGAAAATTCCAGGTAATGTGTTCAACCATATACTGTTACCGCATCATACCACATGGCATTGGATCCAAACAGAAAGACAAACAAACAAGAAAGAAAAAGGAACATGAAAGTATCATATTCACATGGTCTATGTCGATTAGTACCAGAGTGCGATGGATACGCATTCACACTTATCAGGACACTCACCCATAAGTAGTGGTTGGGTGAGTGTCCTGATAAATGTGAATGCGTATCCATCGCACTCTGGTACTAATCGACATAGACCATGTGAATATGATACTTTCATGTTCCTTTTTCTTTCTTGTTTGTTTGTCTTTCTGTTTGGATCCAATGCCATGTGGTATGATGCGGTAACAGTATATGGTTGAACACATTACCTGGAATTTTCAGGTGATATCATTTTATTCTTTCACATAAAGCAGTAGTTTTAACACCATAAGGTCCTGAAGAATGCACTTGAAACTTTTTTCTAAAGATGCAGAAACATGTTGACCATTATTAAGTACGGTTATTATTTCAAACCCGCACTTACACTTGTTTTTTAACCTTAGGGATTGGGAGATATTAATAAAATTTGTTTTTCTACCCGATTCACCTAATTTTAGTACAACCCTTCACCATTTCACTCTTATCACTTTACACTGCTTTTATCAGTAGCCATTCTTTGTAACAACGTATACCACCCACCTGTCACATCTATCGGTCACGGTAACATCAGACCGGCCGTTTTGTCTCCTGGGTAAGGAGAACCCAAATGATGAAAAAGAGGGCGGTATAGTGTGGCTTCTGATGGGAATACTTTTCTCCATATGCTCTTGAGCTCTAACTTGGCCAGCATAAACTAGTGTGCATGGTGTTCTCTCACTGGTGTTATCTGCATGATATTGGTTTTGTGATCCATTTTGAATGACTAACCTTTTTTGACCCCCAGGTATAATTTAGTGTTATGATATTATTAATTATAACCACATAAGGGCATGAATCGGGAATATCGAATTAGGGTCCTAGATAGAAATACAACACCCACTCCACGTATTAATGTCCATCATTACTAAATAATAAGCAATATAAACATATAACGATGCATGTGTGTTTTCCAACCCACCCCAAAATTCATAATCACATTTGAAATGGTGTATTGTTTATACACGAAAATGAGTATGGTACTGTACGCTTTTCAAGCAGGGTTATCATTCAGTTAAATGCATATATATATATCAGCTGAATGAATTGCGAAAATTACACATGAAATGGCTCTGTTTACAGAAAAGAAGGACCATTTCATCACATATTTATACAATATTGTACATGTACTAGAGGCTGAGGTAAATATTGTCTCTAACGTCTCTAAAAATAGTTCTACTTTAACCCCTTGCGTGCTGATGACAGAACGGTTCCGTCATCAGCATCGGCTGAGCTGTGCTGATGACGGAACCGTTCCGTCATGACTCCGCCCGCGCAAGGCGGAGTCAGCACAGGCTGAAAATACGCCCCGCACGCAAGGGGTTAAGCAGAGTACAATATGCCAGAAAAATTGTAAATATTTTTGAAGTGAAAGAAAAATAATTTCGCTTTCAGGGGAAGTGAGAAAAAAATAGTCCCAAATGTTTTTAGTAGCATTGTTTAACAAAACTGAAGGCCGAATTCAGAGTTCAGGGAACGCTGTGTGATCATTGTTTTTCAAATGTTATTCTCGTTGTTAGGAGAGAACATCATATCAGACAGACTCGCAAAAAATTGGTCTACAACATCAGGTGAAAGTTCGACCAAGTTCGAAAATACTGAAACTGTGCAGTTCTGTGCGTGATTGCTATCATCGATGTTTGGATCAGCAATGCTCACAGAAGGTTTGTAAAGATGAGGCGGAGACAGGAGATGGTGGTTGTAGGTTTATTGCAGAGAAGAGAGCCGTCCAGCTTGTAGGGGAGACACCGCAGCTGCAACTGCCACACAAGGAACACTAGGGTGGAATCCTCAGCACTCAGCAACCCCATAGGTGACATCACAGTGTTCAGTGATGGAATGACAACAGGCAGAGTAAAGTACAGATTGCAGATCACCACACACCTCCCCCCTTTTAAAAAAAAAACAACAACAAAATAAAAAAAAACATTCCCAGAGAAAAAAAAAGAATATAACAACTGGGATGAGCAAATTAGATATAATCACGAAATCTGTTGGGCCTAACAGTTACTCTAGAGCATTTCCTGAAACCATTCCCAACATTAACACTTTTAGGTGAAGGAACAGTTGCACGAGAAGAAGGATTTTTAGCAACACGAGAAGTGCTCCACCAGTTGCCATTTGACAATTTAACAGCATTCTTGCGAACTTCCACAACTTGCTGAGAATCAAGAAATTTTGAAAAACCCTTCTTAACAGTGACAGGATTCTTAATTCTAACCCAATCACCCGCACGAATATTGTGTAGAGACTTCTTGCCTAATTTCACATTACTAGGCAGTGAACTGGAAGACTTTTTATTAGCACATTCCCAAACTTCTTCTAAATCACACCCCCGGTGGAAACTTTTAACCATCCAAAAAGGGAAAGCCTGGGAGCAAGCTTTTCTTCCTCTCATAAGTTCGAAGGGAGAGAAACCCATGGCAACATGAGGGGAAATCCGATAAGACCATATAAGATCTTTTACAGCTTGAAAAATACAACTATTAGACCTGAAAGCAGCTTGCACACATTCAACAATAACTCTATTGAACCTCTCGGTTTTGCCGTTGCTCTGGGGATGGTATAAAGGAGTTCTGGTATGTTTAATGCAGCAGTTATTAAAAAAAACACTCATTTCCTTAGAAATAAACTGTACTCCGTTGTCAGTGAGAATTTCTTCCGGACAACCTTCCCTCAAGAAACTTTTACTTAAGCAATCAATGACACTTTTAGAGTTGGGAACATTGATAGGTTCAACCTCAACCCATCTAGAAAGGTGATCAACAAGGACCAGGAAGTATTGGGAAGAACATGAAATGGACCTAGAAAGTCCAGGCCAATTTTCTGCCAAGCTCTAACAGGAGGGGGAACAATGGAATCACAAACACCTTCTAAGACAAGAACCTTGTCACTAGTGTTGCAACGTGTGCAAAGTTTAATAGCTTCCACAATTTGATTGTCCATTTTAGGCCACCAAAAATTCGATCTAACATTTCTCTTGGTAATGGTGACTCCTAGATGTCCAGAATGGGCATCAGCAACTATTTTCTCTCGATAAACAGAAGGAGGGATGAATTTGTCACCTCTAACAATTTTACCATTTTCTAAAGAAAGTTCTGAGTTAATTTTCCAATAGATCTGAAGTTCGGGAGAAAGGGATTTTTCCTTTGGCCACCCTTTTTGTATGAAGGAAATTACATCTTTAAGGACAACATCATTTTCAACTGCTTTAATCCAATCATTTTCAGCAAAAGAAATAGAATCTCGGGAAATATTAGCCACAAAGCATTCTTCAATCTCAGTTTCCCACTCATTTTTGTCAGGATCTTGTATTGGTAGCCTGGACAAACAGTCTGCCCGTTTGTTTTTACCGCCAGGAATATAAATAACTTTGAAATTAAACTGCAATAATTTAGTGGAAAGTCTAGCCAACCGTGCGGTTGTGCGTTTGATATTTCTGCCTGACAAAATATCGACGAGAGGTCGATGGCCGGTTTGAAGGATAAACGGTCTACCCCACAAGTAAGATTTGAATTTCTCAACGCTCCAAGCACAAGCTAGGAGCTCTTTTTCTATGACAGAATATTTTCTTTCAACAGGACGAAGGGTCCTGGAGGCAAACCCCACTGTAAATTCCTTGCCATAAGCCAATTGTGAAAGGACAGCTCCTAAGCCATATTCGCAAGCATCAACAGTGACCACAGTTTCTCTATTACCATTAAAAGGCTGAAGAGCATGAGCTTTAGTGATATGCTCTTTAATGAGCTGAAAGCCCTTTTCACACTCATCAGACCAGCTGAAGGTGGCACCCTTCTTTAGAAGAAATCTGAAACATTCAGTAGTCTTAGCATAGTCTTTCATAAATTTTGAGTAAAACTCACAAAGACCAAGAAAGGACAAAAGCTGTTCTTTGTTTGAGGGTGCAGGAGCTTCAATAATGCTTTTAACTAAACCTGGTCTAGGTTTGATGCCACTCTCAGAAATGGTATGACCAAGATACTCTACCTCTCTGGTTTTGAATACACACTTGCTCTTCTGTAAAGTTACACCTCTTTGTTCCAAAATGTTAAAGACTTGGTCAATGGCTTTCTCATGCTCGGCCTCAGTTTGAGTAAAAATAAGAATATCATCTTGAAAGACGACTACATTAGAAAGTTCTTCAAACATTTCAGACATGATTCGCTGAAAGACAGCAGCGGCAGAAGCCAGGCCAAAAGGAAGGCGACGAAATTGGAATACGCCATCAGGCGTAACAAAAGCAGTGAAATGTCGCGAAAGGGGATGCAATTCAATCTGGTGGTAAGCTGCCTTGAGATCAAGTTTTGAAAACCAAGTGGACGAACCTACTTTTGCTATCAAATCTTCAATACGGGGAAGAGGAAAGCCATCGACCCAGATGGCCTCGTTAAGACTACGCAAATCCACACACATCCTAAGGTCACCAGACCTCTTCCTGGCAAGCACAATGGGAGAAAGCCATAATGTGGACTCTACTTTTTCAATAATTCCTTGTTCACATAGTGACTTTAGGTGTTTAGACAAATCCTCTCTAATACTGAGTGGGATATTTCTGAGTTTGTGTTTGACTGGGGTAATGTTATCTTTGACTTTAATAAAATGTTGAAAATTGGTGATTTTACCAAGGCGATCTTCAAAAATGTTCTCATACTTGCATTCCCACACTTTACCATCCAAAATGTTGCATACAGGAACAGAAAACGAAGACGTAGAACAAGAGAGATTGCACCCTTCAATAAATACAGGATTGGGTAAACCAGGTTTGATAGTGATACCAAATTCAGCTTGATGTAGAAGACCAAGGACATTAATACCTCGCTTGGCAACATAAACCTTCCCCTTAATAGATTTTCTAAAAATACAGATTTCAGCCCAGAAATAACCTAAAAGATTAATTCTGCTCCCTTCAAAAGCTACAGTGAGAACATCCGGGGGAAGTAAACACTTATCTTGCCAAAAATTAGTGTATTTATCGTGAGAAACAATGGTGATACGAGCCCCAGTATCTACAAGTAACTGAACATGATGTTTTTCAATAATGGTGTCGACTTCGGGATCAGGGACATGAAATGTTTGGCTGACGTTGTTAATGTCTTTCACAACGACTACATATTCTTGACTAGTTACATCACATTCTGAATATTCAGTTGAATTTTCAGGAGAATTTAAATCAAGGGAATCACTCTCATTCATGACACACTGCACACTGCCTCTTCTACCTCTCATACAAACTCTTGAGAAATTACCATTTTTGCCACATTGGCTGCATTGTTGGTTGGCAGCAGGGCAATTTTTGAAATTGGAAACATGGTAAGAAGAGCCACATCTGAAACAAAAAGTACTTTGACTGAATTGTCTGTTAGGCATAAAAGGTCTTCTAGTACCAGTAGTTCCCATTCTTCTAAAATAACCACGTGTGTCACGAGGAATAAAATTAGGTGTCTTGGTAGAAACAGACGCTTTAGTAGAGACTGCACTTGAAATAGAGGTATTGGAGAGAGTAACTTCCAATTGTTTAGAGTCCTCCAAAGATGTCTCTATACTTTTAGCTATGTCAATAGCCTTATCCAGAGAAGGATCTTTGCAAGTTAGTAATTTCCCTTGAATTTGTTTACACGAACAACGTGCAACAAGTTGATCCCTAATAAGTTGTGAGGTGAAATTATCAAATTCACATTTGGAAGCGAGTATTTTTAAAGCTGTGACAAAGGTGTCAATGCTTTCTTCAGGTTTTTGAGCCCTGGTGAAGAATTTGTAACGATGGACAACCATGTTTTTAGTTTTAACAAAATACTTGTCCAATTTAGCTATAGCTATGTCGAATTCATCTGGAGCTTCACCAGGAGGGGGAACAAAAGGGGGTAAATGGTCAAACACATTCTGGCCTTCAACACCAAGGTGATAGTACATAAGACTTTTTTTTCTTTCAGCACGATATCTAAGACCATCAATTGCACCTAAATAGGCCATGAAAGATCTTAACCAGAGTTTCCATTCAAGAGGAGGATCACCAGGTGTCTGAAGAAACGGAGCTGGAGGAGTGACACTTTACATCGTGGAATCTCCTATTTTTTTTTAATTGAAATAAGAAAGAAAAAAAAAATTGTAGAAAAAACTCTTTGAAAAGTGTACAACTAAGAACAAAAGAGGAAATAAAAGTTCATGCCGTAGAGAAATTTTTAAAATAAG
Source organism: Lissotriton vulgaris (assembly GCF_964263255.1). NCBI lineage: Eukaryota > Metazoa > Chordata > Amphibia > Caudata > Salamandridae > Lissotriton > Lissotriton vulgaris. The sequence goes on along the minus strand of NW_028252733.1, from coordinate 690,459 downwards.
AACTGCATCTATCAATGAACAAAGTAATTAAAGTTGTGCACAACAGCACAAACGTGTAGATGTTCTTTGTTGTGCGCAGAAGCTGTGCACACCAGCGTGTAAATATCGTTTTTGTGTGCAAAGGCTGTGCGCATCAGCGCGAAAATGCTGTTTTCTCTATGCTAAGGCTGTGCACATCAGCGTGAGAAAAGTCGTTTTCTGCGTGCCAAAGCTGTGCACATCAGCGTGATAATGCTCTTTTCGGCGTGCTAAAGCTGTGCACGTCCGCATGAGAAAACAGTTCTATGTGTACAAGAGCTGTGCACATCAGCGTGTAAATGAAGAGTACTAGGAATCAGTGGCTGTGTGCATCAGCGGAGACAAGAGCTTTAGAGCTGGTCAGCTGTACACGTCAGGAACAATGAGCACTTGGTTGCAGCAGGAATGAAGCCTTTGTGACGAATAATGCTTTGTGACGTACAATTATGGCAGCTGACAGACAGCGTGAGCGTCGAGACGATTGAAGATTGCTATGACAACCAGCATGCGTGAGACCTGATGGCGCTGACTGAGGTACGTTGGAAATTCTACAACGTCATCATAACGAAGAGCAAGTCGGAAAAAGAAGAACAAGCGGCAGGGAAAACACGCAGCGCTTGAAAGGCAGAACTGGAGGTAAGAAAGGCTTAAAAAGCGGAGGAACAACCTCGGTGAGATCAGCCGGTCGAGACAATGTTCCGTTGGATTCTTTTGACTGGCACAAGAGAAAGTCACGAGTAGCGCTGTTCAAGCTTAATTGATAAATGACAACAAAACGGCAGGAAAGATGAACGAAAGTCCGGCGGCTGTGACGGCTCTCAACGTGTACAGCAGGCAATGAAAGTTGTAAATGTACTCACATGAGTGTCGAGTTTGTAGAAGTGAAAAGGTCCTGAACTTCAGAACGATTTAAACGAGGATGTTGTTATGAAGATTGAAGACAGCTGAAGAACAGCTGACCATCCTTGTCGCCAGTGTAAAGATGAGGCGGAGACAGGAGATGGTGGTTGTAGGTTTATTGCAGAGAAGAGAGCCGTCCAGCTTGTAGGGGAGACACAGCAGCTGCAACTGCCACACAAGGAACACTAGGGTGGAATCCTCAGCACTCAGCAACCCCATAGGTGACATCACAGTGTTCAGTGATGGAATGACAACAGGCAGAGTAAAGTACAGATTGCAGATCACCACAAGGTTGTACCTGTTTGGTGCTGCTTTCCTCTCGTACTTCACCGCCACTGCCACCTACTCGTAATGGTGAAGTCTCAACGAATGCCGTTATCAGAATAGGTAGCCGCTGGGGACAACACGTTGCATGAGTCGTTGCAGGACAAAGCAAAGCGTCGATATCCATTGGTACTGCTGATGGTAGTGTAAGACAAACGTCCAACACGCATTCTTCTCCGCATAGCAGACATCGAAGCACAGGTAAGATGCAATCTTGCCAGATAGGTCTGAATTAAAGAAACCAGGTTTTACTCAGATCTCTTAGCCGGGCCAATCCGAGGACCTTAGTGATACGGTCTCGGTATTTTATTGCTAGGATCGTTTCTTCCATCGTTGCTGGAGTCTTGTCTGTGGATTGGCTTGCCATATCGGAGCAGAAGGAACAAAAATAAAATTCCTGCCACAAGTCCCAAGTTTAAGGGTAGGCCGCCAAAGACAGAATGGACAAAATTCGGGAAGATGCCTGTTTCAAAGGGTGCTAACAGTCCTGAAGAAATTGTCTTAAATACATGTGCGATGCCACTGGTATCAGACATGTTTAAGATTTGACTTAACATTTCTACGAAATGCACGAGGCAATTTGTTGATAAAAGGGTATGTATCTCTGATGCCGTCCTTGCAACTTGCAGATCATACGTTTCTTTGGATGACGTCAGAGGCACAGTAGTCTGTAAAAGAATAGACTTAATTCTGCTTAAAGTATCAATTCGAATAGAAGAGATATTCACATGAGGTCATATTGCCGCCTCCAAGTCTGGATTGCGGTTTGGAAACAATACTTGTATACAGCAAATGACTCTGGAAGTAACAGTAACGAGATATCATTCTCCTGGCACCATTCCAAAACAGCTGTGGTCATTTATTAAAACGTAACTTTGGTTTGAAAGTTGTCTGAAGAATGGCTCTATCTGTTTTGCAGAAGTGCCTTGCAGGTGACAAGAAAGGTTATTTGAAGACCCTTCGCAAGCTCCATGCAAGTTAATACCTTGAAACAGAAGTGTACCGCCTAGTGATTTTTTACAATTATTGCCACTAAGGAATACCTCCTTTTTGCCTTCACTATAACATTTGTGTGTGTAAGGTAAATTCCAGGTTGATTTGATGTATCCTTTACCCAACCTTTCATACTGGCCTGCTGGTATATATTCATGGCAATTTTTAAACTGGAAAGTAGTGATCGGAATTGTAATTGTTCCTTGTATTATCCATTCAATGACAGATCTCTCTGACATTGTCAATGGTAATCTCCCAAGTTTTTCAATGCTCAGGATCGTATAATCTGCTCCTTTTTGTGCCAAACTGATTTGTTTATCAGTAAGGTTAAAGATAGAAAATAATGACGTTACGTTGATTAAACGCCATGGCACGTAGTCTGAACGTAGGTTTTGCAACATCCAGCCAAGCTGTACAATAGAACACAATTGGGACTGACCATGTTGTAACATTAGTAAGTCTTGCTCTATTATATCAAAGGCAGATGACACAATACTGTCCAGTGAATATATTCTGGAGGACAGAGTCGTTAACCCATTGTCCACAACAGAAAGTGATTTTTCCAAATTTATACGATCAATTTCACACATTTTTCTGCTGTCTCAATTTGCATTACTTTCCAAGCTTTGTTGTATGCAGTGTATATACCGGCCGCTATGAAACTTTTTTGACGCTGTTTGCGAGGTCCCATTATGAAATCTCACAAGTCAGCACCTTCTATAAGTAAAGTCAAGTGTTGCTTAATTTCAGCCAGTGTGGATTTCTGTAGCCACTCAAGGCATAATTTCCCTACACTGTATGTTGTAACTATCCCTGGATGTTGTCTCTGGGAGTATCTTGGGTCTGGCCTGGTCATTTTTAACCCCTGTTTTTTGTTCAGGAATCTATCTTGACAGTTGTTTGTGTCTGTGGGCCAGATCAACCATTTTTTCCAATCAGGATTTGTTCTGTTTTGGTGAAAAATATGGGATACGTCTATTTCCACATCTGTAGTGCTATTGCTATCAGGTAGGGGCTTCGGAATAGACGGTTTGTTTAAGTCTTTTATCTTAGCTAGGCCAAGACAAGTAGTTTGTTGAATGGTATCATTTAGGAATATTATTTGTTCTGGGACCATGCAGGCTCTAAATAATGATTCTAGACCTTGTACCTGCCAATCTTTTGTACCCCAGATGGTTTTTGTTTCAATGTTATTTTTCCAGAACTCAAAACCAAATGTAGACATTTTGTCATAAATTTTTTCAGAATAAATCAATTTAGTATTTGTCAACAATGTTTTCATTCCTGTTCTGTTTAACAGTGTAAAATAAAACTTTTCTGGATCACTATTATTGAACCCTGAGAAGTATGGAAATTTCTCATAGAATGTCTTCGAGCTGCCTTTTGGCGGAGTTGGACAATGTTCCCATTGATTATAATTAAAAACATTTCTAGGTTGTGCAGATTTATGCAAATAGTGATGACCATAGTGATTGTAACAGTATAACTCTTCACAATTTGATGAACCCTTTATATAATCATGTTCTGTGAATGTAGCTGACATTACTAAATCTGACATCATATTATTAATATTTTCAAAGTCCCAATCATCAGAAAAAGAACTTGGTATAATTTATTGTGGGTTTGTAATGCGCTAGAATCGACTCCCGAAGGAGTATCTCGGCGCAGTAGACCGCTGGGGAACCCGTCCTGGCTTTCCCTGTGAGATGGTCCCTACTGGGTATCTCCAAGGTGAAACCAGGCATCCCCGGCGTATGTGGGGGGCCGTTGTGGAGATGAGGCAAGCTAATGCCCAGAGTTGCCGAGTGTGATCCCTGGTTAGAGTAGGCACCGAGATGAGAATTATCGAGTCCGCTGACCATGGTCCACGACCCTGCCGTGTCGGGAATTGAACCCTGGTCCCGGGCCGTCCTCTGCTCTCGGGTCTGCCGCCTCTAACCAGTGAGCCACACCACTCCACTAAGTCACAAAGTCACTTAAGGAAACCTTGAACTGGTGTGGATACTTCAAGAGCTCAATCGGGCCATAAATATCATAGTCAGTTCTGTCCCATGCTATACCACCAGGTATTGGATTGGCTGTGATGTTCACTGATGATAGTTATCTTTTCTCGATGTGAGAGGATCTGTGAGACTTTAAGACCAAGTTGATGTTCTGACTTGCTGTGTCCATTGTACTATATTTTCCATCAATGAATCTACCTAAGCACAAAATCATGATGAGCCAAAGCAGGAGAAAAAGTACACCTAACACAGTCCAAAATTCAATCCATGGTGAAATAAGATATGTTTCTTTTAGTTGATGTAAAAGCTCGGTCATTTTTTCTTTGAAAGTTTTTGTTGCTGGCTTGTCTCTATGTTCACTTGGATCATCGGAAAAGTCATCAAAGTTGATAAAATAGCCAGATGTTGTTCTGTCATTTGGTGGGATTGCTTCCGGATTTCCATTGATCTTTGCAAATTCTTTTGTTACATTTGTACATTCTGATGCCACATCGTTATAGATTGGTGAATATTCACGAATTGTTGAATTTTGGGTTTTTAAGAGGCACAAGTTCCATGGCTTTGTTGCATAGTCCCTTGTTATTTACTGCAGGTTTATCGAATGTGATTAGTCTCTCAGTTTGAACCTCTTGGATAGTAGCAAAGTTTGGTCTTCTGTTATTTCTTGGTAGTCCACTGGGCCTGCTATTTATTATTGGCCACATCTTTGTGGTTTCACCAGATCGATGGAAACAATTCTGTTTTCCTTTTACCAGCAAGTGGCGGTAGTACTACTGATCTTGTTTCGCTGACAGCTAAGACAGGTATTGCTTTTCTGTAAGAAGGCCCAAGTTCTTTCTTTACCGCGATCTTTTCTCTGTCCAGATCCCCAATCTTCGGAATCCAGACAGGTCTAGCTGGGACAGGTGGTTCTTCAGTGGTTGTTGGCTTAATTTTTATGTTACTTAGACTCTTTCTTGTTTCATTCAAGTCCTGTAAAACAGCCAAACCATCTTTGATATCAAAGGTTTTTTCTTCTACCACTGAAAACTGACGATCCAGATCCTGTATTATCATTCTAGTACCGAACAATAGTTCGTATGGACTGATACCTCCTAGAGAATTTTTTGGCATGTTATTAAGACTACGTTGAACACTTATTAAATGTTTGACCCACCCATCACCCGAACCTAATACCCTCGCCATTATAGCTTGCTTTATGTCACTTTTTTTCTTTCCACTACCGCATTTCCCTCAGGATGGAAGGGAGAAGAGTACCGCAATGCGATGCCCATGCTGTTCATGGCCTCTTTGTAAGCTCGAGAGCTAAACGCAGGACACTGATCAGAATGTAGCATGCCAATTGCGTATGTGCCGATAAAGACTCGCAAATCTTTTTATAACAGTTCTGGCATCAGCCGTGTGCTGGTGGTCTACATTTTTAAGTTAATTTTGTCTTAATAATTATGGGGACGCATTTTTCTGGTTGGATTTCTGTGTTATAGATTGCCTGATGCTTTCTAATAAAGATGTCCTGGCAATAGTCTGGTCCGGTTCACAACTGCGATCTCTGTTGCAGTCTGGACAATTCATTGCAAATTTGTAGATTTGCAAGCTCATCCCCGGCCACCAGTATTCTGATTGTAATTCTATTAGAGATTTCAAGATCTGTTGGTGCCTCGGACCCAGTCCCATGTGTGCGTCTTCAATCAAGAAAACTCTCCGGTTCGTGTTTGGAATTACTCTATCCCCCACTCCAGGGATTTGAGCAAAAGGAACGGAGTTTGCATCAATTATGTATGTATTATTGAGTGGATAGTTGAAAGGTAATGCTGCATAATTGCCTTTTAATGAGGCTTTTACTGCCAGCATGGTTTCCCCATCTATGTGTTTTTCTGAACGCTTTTTTGTGGCTACGGAAGCCGGTTGAACCGCTTCCGCTGTGGCTGTGTTAGCCAATGAATTCCCTGCAACGTGAACGCCATCACGTTGATGACTCAGTGTATGGATCACGTGAGTCTTTTGTAGTACTTTCTTTAAAAGAAGTACTTGTTCCCAAAGCGTTGTATGCTTTATTGTGGCACCAGTGTCATCTTTGTAACCGTTTTTGCTCCATGTCTGCATGTCACTGTTGTATGACTTGACGCAGAAATGCAAATCGCACACTATCAATGTGGGGAATTCGCGATCGGCATTTTCGAGGGCCATCTTTAAAGATCTTATTTCAGCTCGCTGAGCTGAACAGTTTCTGAGTGATTCAGTTTTGGTAATCATCATTTTGAATTTACCAGAGCGCCAGCGACCTTTAACAATCGCGCACGCTGCATTGTAGGATTTTTTTATCTACATCGTAGTGTTGTGCGAATCTGTCCATATAGATTACGCCGGTATATTGTTCTAGAAACAGAATTTCGATTGGCAGAGGATATTCTTGATCATATTCTAGATCATCTAGTTTTTTCAGTTTCAGGTCAAAATAGTATTTCACGTCTTCTGTAGCAAGAGAATTTTCCCATTGTATCCATTTCGGATCTAATGCCACTGTATTCAGATTGTGTGGACCTGTTAATGCCTCAAGCGCTGATTCTGCTGTATAAACAGTTCTTCTTTTGCCTTGGGCTAGGGCTCTTTCTTTTGCTACAGCAGTTTGAACCGCTGTCAGAATTGTTTCTGTAGAGCAGAATTTCATTTCAGCTTGAGTGTACAAATGTGATTTGTAAGCTATAGGTACCGTTTCTCCCTCATTAGAGGTCAGGTATGTGAATCCGCATTTTCCTGGGATCACTCGGATTACAAGGTTGCGTATGTTTTTTCGCGAGTTTGCAATTTTGTTTTAGCTCACATGTCTGTTTGTAGTGATCTTAAAATTTCTGTGTGTTTCTGAGTCCAATTTATTGGTTTGAAATCAGGTCTTATTAATTCATAGAGAGGTTTAACCCTCTCTGCGTAATTTAGAATGTATGTTCTACCGAAATTCAGGAAGCCTGGTATTGATTGTAAGTTTTTCAGCGTTTTTGGTGCTTGGAGTACTGCACACTTCTCTAGGAAGTTGTCTGCCAGGCTTTTACCTTCACTTGATAATTCATATCCTAAAAATAGGACTGTTAGATGGACAATTCTTGACTTTTTAAAGTTGAATTTGTAACCCTCTGATGCGAACCCAAGTATTATGGTGTTCACTCTCTTTAAGTGAGTTTCCAGGTCATCGTCTGTAAGATAGATGTCATCGAGATATGATAATGCCTAATCATCATATATTTGTAGTGACTTTGTTACCCTTGCTGAGAATAATCCTGGGCTATTCTTGAATCCCTGTGGGAGTGGGCAAAATTGTTTTTGCGACCCCATTATTGAGAAAGCGGTCAAATACCTGCTTTCAGGTGCAATGTTTTGACAGAAGAATCCATTAGAGATATCTAATGTCGTTTTATGTTTTTTGCGCACAATGTTATTCATTAGTGCTGGACTGTGTGAGTTTTGTACTGCAAAAGTTTTGCAGCAGGAGTTTAAATGACTGTAGTCCAAAACTAGGCGATATGAATCGTCTGGCTTGGAGACAGGAAACAAAGGATTGTTCATTTGTGAGGTGCATCTTTCAAACACCCCTTGATATTCAAGTTGATCTAAGATCTCCCTGACTTGCTTTTTAGCTTCTTGTTTAACTGGGTACTGCCTTTGTGCAGTGGGTTGATTTTTTAACTGGATTCTGTGGGGAGGAGACTCCTCATCCCATCCTACATGATTTTTGTATAGTGCAGGGGATTGGGCCACTGCCCATTTTCTTGCCAATGTGTATTTTTTATGAATCGGAATGTGATTCGAGAAGGCGGGCATAATCATTTCTTCGCCATGAGAGCACTCTCTGACAAACTCTGGTGGCCAGTTTTTTTTAGCTAACAGGATGTCATAGCCTTTTGAAAGTTTCTCCCAAAAGAGACCTTTTATTTTCCTGGTTTTATCTCCCTCTATGCGTAATGTTATTTCATATAGTTTATGGGGCACACTGACTCGTGTGTCTGCAGTTTCCACCTGAATGTATTCATTCGTGTCCACTGTCTCCAGAACATTCATCAGGATCTTGTGAGCTATTGTCACTTCTGCTGCGCTGTCTAGCATTGTCTGAGCCCACTCTCCGTTTTTCAGTTGTGTCCTCAGAATCCTCGGCATGTTTCATTTTAATACTTGCTACCTTCTTTCTGGGAAATTGTCATTTATTACTTTGATGAGCAGGTTCTTTGTCTTTGGACTTTACGTGCTCTTCCTTGTGTTCTGAACGTCCTCTTCTTTCCGATTTCTGTGAGGAAGTCTGAAAAGATCGAGAGGGGCGTGTATCAATATCTTGATATCTATCAGGTTTTCTCAATTTATCCCTATCTCTAGGGTTATACCTTTTCTCAGAGGGTTCCCTTTGGGGAGACTTGCCTCCTCGGCCTGGAGATCTTTCTCTCCGTTGAGGTGACCTTCCTCTGGACTGGAAACGTTTTTCCTTGGGAGTGGATTGTTTATTACCCTCCCAACCCTTTTTTGGAGTATTTAAATTATTTTTAATAAATGTTTTTTCAGGATTTTCAGTTAGTTGGGGATTTACCAGTTTCCCACCCAAACTATCTCTTCCTAGCTCTTCAAAGGATTTTTCTATGATTCTGGCAAGTTCAAATGGTTGGTCTGTTATATCTGTTTCCTTCAATTTCTGGAGGTACTCTATATCGTCCCTTGCCAATTGAACTAATTCTCTATATGCCTTTGTTAATTCTTTTAGTTTAACTAGGAGTTCTTCGCTTGACATTGTTTCAATGTCTAGGTGTGTTGCGTAGCTGGCTAGAAACGGCCCCGTGGCTCCTGGTCAACCTAGTGGACCGTGCCTGGTGATGTGATTTTGATGTTTTAGGGTGCCTTTAAACCAGAGCAGGTGCTCTTGGTAAGTTAGTGGGATTTCAACGTCCTCGAAATGAGGGTATATATCCTGAGGTTCCTCTATTTTGTAATAGTGGAAATATTTTGTCACAGCGTGTGCTGCTGGAAAATGTATCCATGTGTAGAATACCTCTGTCTGCCGAAACTCATGTGCCTCTATCACGAATATGACCGTACCACCTCTGGATGATAGTCCATTTTCTATAAGTTTAAGAGTTATAGATCTTCTTATGTTGACCGGAATGATTATAGCATTCGGGTCACTTTGCTGGAGACTTGTGTCTTCCTCTAAGAGTTGAGCTGCTAATGCTTCCCTTTCTTCTTCACTTTCCGTCATTTTATTGACTTAAAATGTTTGGTTGAAGAGCGAGTTTCAAGAAAACAAAGATTAGGTGCACAATATTTTGGAACACTGTATCCTTCAACGTTGACTAAACCAAGAACTAATACATAGGATTCTCATCCTACTAAGTTCCGGCAGGTATTAACCTTTCACCCACTCCAGACGTCTATTGGAGTTTTTACGGGAGAAAGGGGTCTTTGTGAAAAGCACGACTGAGTTACTCTAGTGTCTTGCGTTAGTTTTATCGCCTTACCAAACATTGGGCGCCATGTAGTGTAGTTCCTATATTCCCAATAGGCTCTGCGCATTGGAATAATAGCTTGAGTTTATACTACCAACTAAAACAGAATATGAGGGCATTATCATCGAGAGAAAAAAAAGAGCAGAGTTGCAGAAGAAGACAAAACAGATTATTGAGATTGCACAGGTAAAGCAAAAAGAAAAAATCAAAAAGAGAGTTGTAAAGAAATATAAACAGTGCATGCTTAGTTCCATCAGATTGCAGAGAAATAGAGAGATGGGCGTTTTCAATAACAGGTGTTATTTTATTGAGCAGTCTTCTTTCTCATGCAAGAGAAATGAATTGCCACAATTCAAAACTTATTATACAGTAAAGTGCGTACAGTAAAAGTAGTATTATGAAATAATACTGTAAAAGAATTGAAATGGTTTCTTAGCCATATGATACTTTAAAATGGATATAATATATACATACATAAAAACATTGACTAACAAACTCAACTGGTGCTTCTAAGATACGCCTATCCCAGTGTACCTGACCTAAACCTAATACGTGGGAAGGAGTAAGTAAGTTGCAGTTTTAAGTTAAGTTACGTTTTGCCAAGTATCGGAATCAAGAATTCTCTCTAAGGTTGTAATCAGATCCGTACCTTGGTTATAGAATGAAGGAGGTCTTGTTTCTCGCTTCTCAGGACTCGATCTCCCAGCAACCCGCGAGGGTGACTTGGGAACACCGGAGCTGGATTTTCTCAGCTGGAGAAAAGGACAGCGTCTCTCTCAGTGCGTCAAGGGAAGGGGCGGTCTCCGTCGGCTCTCATAACAGCTGGGCTCCCGGGCAAGTAGAACGTCGCTCTGCTCCCAACCACCGTATGTTTGCTTAAGGCAACGTTGGTATATTTATACCTGAAAGGGGCCGGGTTTGACGTAAGGTTGGACATAAGACGTCACTAAGAACTAACAGTTCTTTCTGGACTCCCGGAGTTCTTCTGCAAATCAAAACAAAAGCAGGGGGTTTTCCCGGGCTGCTGGAGGCTTGGTTTGTTTAAAGAACGCGTTGTGCTTTCTAGGAGTCTATGGGAGTAGCCGTGCTGTGTTTTGGACTGCATGGGCTATTACTGAATATGGATATGATTCTTATGCCTTTATAAGGATATTATTAATTATAACCACATAAGGGCATGAATCGGGAATATCGAATTAGGGTCCCAGATAGAAATACAACAGTATATTGGAATTACATACCATCAACCTGGGCAAATGGCACCATACTTGGTGAAAAGGTACTAGGTTAAGCAAGAGAACATGAAACTGAGTTTGTCAAAATATAGTTTGAAAAGTACAGTATGTTAAATAAGGGACTTTTGAATACTACTTTTTGATTGAGCAGGGTTTGGGATGGGTTGGATGAGTAGTGCCCTTTTTTCCAAACTTGAATTTTAGTAAACCTAAAAAAAAATATTTTGCTGGAAGCTTGACCAATCAGGACTCTCCAGTATCTCTTCTATTCGAAACTCTTTCAGAGGAGATTGAGGATTTTGCAGAAAATCAAACTTGTGTGCGGTTGGGTGGGGGGGGGGGGTGAGGTTGCAACTTATTTTATTAATATGCACATTTCTGTTTTGAAATTGCTTTAAAAATATTGGCACTCATTTTTAAGGGTGTTCTCACAAGCAGCTTGGTTTTACTATTTCTACTTTTGTAATTATATATCTTAGTAGTTTGCCATTTTAAAAATAGAAAAAGATAGTGTATTACATGCAATCAAAAATTGTCTTTGAATCAAAAATTATGTTCTTTTCTTATTTCATTTTTTTTCAAATAACAATTGTGAGAGGCTGGCTTAGTATATGGTGCTCACTTGTGTATGTGTAGCACCTTCCACTAATCCAGACAACACTTATGGTGATTTCAGTGGTTTTAGACAACCTTAGAAAGCTCTCTAAGTGGTATCTGTGGAGAGGAGGCTTAGTCCAGGAGTGTAAAGCAGCTTTTTACCAGTACGTAATCTTATTGGTATAGCTTAAGCGAAAAAGAACCTCACAGTGTACTTACAAACATTTGTATTTATTATAAGACACTCAAAAACACATACCTATTGTGGCGGGTTGGCGGGTCAGGAGGATGACAGTGATGTTATACGCGCAGACGGATGGTCTGCTCTACCGTTGACCCCCCTTTCTGTCGTCCTCATCCAGACTGATGCCTCTACTGCGGTACCTGAGGATTGGTGGTCGGCTGTCCCGCGGACCCCCCCTGCCATACCTGCACTGTCTGAAGAAGCCAGTCTGCAGGACTGGGGCACGAAGGAGACCGATAGTGTATGGCGCTTTTCTCCGATAGAAGAACACTGTCCCTTTAACTATGGACTGCGAGCCGGCGTAACCACGCCCCCTGCAAGCGTCGAGGAGTCAAATGCCGGAAGAGAGAAGGAGACGACGGACGGCGTTTCCCTGGAGGCGGTAGGAGTGTTGGAGTGGAGACGGAGAGAAGCGGAGTCGAGTTGCGAAGGAGGAGGAGCGCGTGGAAGGAGCCCAGCTGAAAGCGACAAGCCAGGAGGCCACCGATTTGGCGCTTCGCCCTGCCACGGTCCCACGGGAGGAACGTGGCTGGACAAGGTACGGGGTTCTGTGGCTGGCTGGGTGGGGAGGAGCGACCCGAGCAAACCGAGAGACCCAGTGTAAATAATATACAGTCTGAGATTCCCTCCCCCCTCACGAGCACTTCGAACGGCTGTTGTTAAATGTGCACTTGGTTTCCCTCACTCCCCGGGCCCTGGCAAATCGTGTACGGACGTACCAGTGATTGTGCCTTTTCTTCTCTTTCTTTTCTGGGACGCCTCCGGACGAGTCCACGCTACCTTGACGATTCCTCCTGCCTTCCCTACCAACGCGAGGGTCGTGATATAGGACAGCATTCTGGAGTATTCCGGCTTTACAAGAGGTGTCAGGACGGAGACCTCGGACTTTGCCAAATTACGAGTGACTTCCAAAAGGCGTAAAGCCTACTTAAAAATAAAGCCTTCATTAAGAGCACTTTTCCCTGACTCTGCCTCATTGGATCCTACCTCCCTGAGTCCTGAACCCTCTACCTCGGGGTTGCACGCACCTGCCCCTTTACAACTGGTGTCAGAAGTGGGATTAACATCCCAGTCCACCTGTGATTCCGAGATGGACGCCCTATTGCAGCATTTAATAAAGGGACAGGAGAAACTAGAATGGGCTGTTGAACGCCAGATGACCTCGGCCCAAGCTGACAGAGACCTCTTTAAGAACACTATAGCGGCTCAGATGGATAGTATGCAGAAAACAATGATCCCTCCCACCGGGGAGGTAACCCTGGAGAGCAGAGGCCATGGGCCAAGCCCGTCCGGTATCTCACTACAAAAATACGTACATGGTGAAGACCCGGACGCCTTTTTGATGAATTTCGAGCGGGCTGCCAGAGCGCTGGGGTGGCCAGAGGAGAAGTGGCCCTTCTTCCTAGCCCCGCTCTTAACTGGGGAAGCCCAGTTCGCCTATCAAGTGGCGAATCCGGCTGGGAATGCTACGTATGCCGTGATAAAGAACGTGATACTTGACCACCTGGGGCTTGATTCAGAAGCCTACCGCCTCCGGTTCCGCAAGGAAAAAGGGGTTCCGGGAGAAAATCCAAAGACCCTCTTCTTCCGCTTGAAGATGATGGCGGACAAGTGGCTGAAGGCGGGTACCAGTACCAAAGAAGAGATCTTGGCCCAAATATACCTGGAGCAGTTTATGGAGGCGCTCCCCTACGGTTCCCAGAGGTGGCTGAGGCAACACTCCGGGCTTACAGTAGAACAGGCCATCGAGATGGCCGCCAACTATGCCCGAGCGCAACCACGGGGCATGGGTTGGGAAACGGAGAAGGCCTCCAAACAACAGTCCATGATTAAAAGCGACAAGAAGACAAAACCGGCACTTGAGCCGTTCCGGCCTCGGCCTCTTCGGATGGAGCCTCCAGTACCACGGGGTCCCCAATGTTTCGAGTGCGGCGAGTGGGGCCACATTGCTCGCCTGTGCCCCAGGAGAAGACCTCCCGAGGAACCTATGGAGGTGGGGTACCTACCAAAGGCTGTCCTATATTCCGCGGAGCTAGGAACCTCATTTCATGTAAGTATGAGGGTAAACGGGGTTAGTATTAAAGCCCTCCTGGACTCCGGGTGTAGGCAGTCAGTGGTACAAGAGAAGTATGTCCTGCCCCACCAATATGACCAAGATGCCATAGTACACATAAGGTGTGTGCACGGGGACGTCAGACCGTATCCGGTGGCCCAGGTGTCCGTTGCCGCTGACAACCAACCGGATTGCTCCGTAAGGGTGGGAGTTTTAAAAACACTACCAGAGGAAATGATCTTGGGAGTGGATAACCCGGGCTTCTTAGAACTCTTCAGAAGAACCGTATATGACTCACCCCTGTCGACACAGACAGCTCAATCGACTCTACTCACAGAGGAACCCTGGGTCCTAGATCGCAGCTTCCGCTTCGCACAAGCAGAAGATCGGACCCTCTTCAATGCATGGGAAGCGGCACAGGCATCCCAGGAAGATTCCAACGTATCGTACCCTAGATTTGTGATAAACCGGGAGCTCCTGTACCGAGAGGCAGCGAGCGGAAAGGAGTTACAACTCTTGGTTCCAACATCCTTCCGAGAACAAGTGCTTTTCTTTGCACACGCGCATTTGACGGCAGGTCATGCGGGCAAGGAGAAGACGACAGAGAGCATCATCAGGCATTTCTACTGGCCTGGGATATACAGGGACGTGCAAGAATATTGTCGTAAATGCGAGATCTGCCAGAAGAAGAACACCCACAAACCCCCGGCAGCCCCCCTACAACCAATGCCAATCATCGGGGTACCCTTTGAGCGTGTAGGGATGGATCTCATAGGGCCCCTCCCGAAGACCCCCCGAGGACAGTTGTACGCCCTTGTCATCGTGGACTACGCGACCAGATACATAGAGGCCTTTCCCCTGAAATCCCCCACTACCGCTAATGTGGCGGAAAAATTCGTGGAACTATTTTCTAGGGTGGGATTCCCGAAGGAGGTAGTTACCGACCAGGGAACCCCCTTCACATCCCGCCTCATGAAAGAAATCTGTAAATCATTGGGAATCCATCATCTAAAAACATCCGTCTACCACCCTCAGACCGATGGCCTCGTAGAGAGGTACAATCAGAGCCTCAAAAACACCTTAAAGAAAATGCTGACCTCCGAAGGCCCGGCCTGGGACCGGTTACTTCCGTTAGCCCTGTATGTACTCAGAGCCCAAAAACAGAGCAGCCTGGGTCATTCAGCTTTCGAGCTGCTATATGGAAGAATACCCAGGACCTTGCTGGAGATCACGAAAGATGCGTGGGAAGAGCAAGAGGATATAGAAAAAAACACCCCCTTGGAATACACAGCACAACTGAGGTCCAAGCTGGGGAAACTACGCAGTCTGGCCTATACAAACCTCGAACAAAAACAGAAACAACAAAAGAAGACCTATGACCGAGGGACCCGGCTCCGAAAGATGAGAGTAGGTGATTGGGCTCTAGTGCTGTTACCCTCTGTCACGAAGAAAACCGAGTGGGAAGGCCCTTACGAAGTAGTAGATACCATAGGTGAGACCACCTATCGGCTACGACTCTCTCCAGCAAAAACCCAGACCTACCACATAAATATCCTTAAAAAGTGGATCGGTCCTCCTCCTCAGAGGGTTCACTTGACTATCCCGAACAAACAAACGGAGGAAAACACCATACGTCACCTAGTCATTAATCCGGAACTGTCGGATAATCAACAACGGGAGCTACATGCCACCTTGACACCCTTCATGGCTGTCTTTTCGGATTTACCAGGGAAAACTACCTTAGTAGAACATAGGATTGAGACGATTCCAGGGAAGATAGTGCGACAGCGGCCATACAGAATCCCCGCTGCCAGGAGGGAGGCAGTAAGACAGGAAGTGAGAGACATGTTGGACTTAGGGGTAATACAACCGTCAACCAGCAACTGGGCCTCCCCAATAGTCATGGTGCCCAAGCCGGATGGCACTAAGCGCTTTTGCATGGACTTCCGGGCCTTGAATACGATATCCTCTTTTGACGCTTACCCCATCCCCCGGGTTGATGAATTAATCGAGAAGCTCGGGGAAGCGGTATACATCACAACCATCGACCTGACCAAGGGGTACTGGCAGGTACCCCTTAGAATGGAAGACCGGAAAAAGACCGCCTTCATCACGGACGAAGGGCTTTTTGAGTTCAAGGTTCTCCCCTTTGGGCTACATGGCGCCCCCGCCACTTTTCAGCGGCTTATGAACCGCATCCTCAAGCCTTTCCCAACCTTTTGCTCTGCCTACCTAGACGATATAGTCGTCCATAGCAAAACATGGGAAGAACATCTACGACACCTACAGGCCATCCTCAGGGCCCTGCAGGAAGCCGGCCTCCATATCAACGCGAGGAAGTCCCGGGCGGCTTTCACCAGAGTCAAATATCTGGGGTATGTGCTGGGCGAAGGCACCATCGCTCCACAAGATGAGAAGGTCCGAGCCATTAGAGACACTGGTTTCCCCTCCAATAAAAGGGAGCTGCGCGCATTTTTGGGACTGATCGGGTATTACCGGAGATTCATCCCCAGATTCGCAGAACTGGCCACCCCTTTGACGAACCTCCTACGCAAAGACGTGAAGGCCAGGGAGATCCAGAATGCCCCCAAGGAGGCCTTGGAGGCCTTTCAGTCATTGAAGGAAGCAATCACATCGGCCCCCGTTCTGATATCCCCGGACTTTAACAAAGCCTTCATACTCGCCACGGATGCCTCAGAATCCGGCATTGGGGCTGTCCTGTCTCAGACGGACAAGGACGGAGTGGAGCACCCTATCTTGTTTACGAGTAGGAAACTATACCCGAGGGAACAGAAGTACTCCACTGTGGAACGTGAATGCCTCGCCATTAAATGGGCGGTGGACAAGCTGCAGTATTATCTGGAGGGCCGTCCCTTTGTCCTTCACACGGACCATGCCCCACTGACTTGGATGTATCGCAACCGTTCTCTCAATCAAAGGGTCCTCAGGTGGTTTCTGTCCCTCCAACCGTTTTCCTTTACTGTGGTTCACAAGAAGGGTTCAGACAACGGGAACGCGGACTACCTGTCCAGGGTCCAACCTCTCCCCGATCGGGAGAGTCCAGGAGGGGAGGTGTGTGGCGGGTTGGCGGGTCAGGAGGATGACAGTGATGTTATACGCGCAGACGGATGGTCTGCTCTACCGTTGACCCCCCTTTCTGTCGTCCTCATCCAGACTGATGCCTCTACTGCGGTACCTGAGGATTGGTGGTCGGCTGTCCCGCGGACCCCCCCTGCCATACCTGCACTGTCTGAAGAAGCCAGTCTGCAGGACTGGGGCACGAAGGAGACCGATAGTGTATGGCGCTTTTCTCCGATAGAAGAACACGGTCCCTTTAACTATGGACTGCGAGCCGGCGTAACCACGCCCCCTGCAAGCGTCGAGGAGTCAAATGCCGGAAGAGAGAAGGAGACGACGGACGGCGTTTCCCTGGAGGCGGTAGGAGTGTTGGAGTGGAGACGGAGAGAAGCGGAGTCGAGTTGCGAAGGAGGAGGAGCGCGTGGAAGGAGCCCAGCTGAAAGCGACAAGCCAGGAGGCCACCGATTTGGCGCTTCGCCCTGCCACGGTCCCACGGGAGGAACGTGGCTGGACAAGGTACGGGGTTCTGTGGCTGGCTGGGTGGGGAGGAGCGACCCGAGCAAACCGAGAGACCCAGTGTAAATAATATACAGTCTGAGATTCCCTCCCCCCTCACGAGCACTTCGAACGGCTGTTGTTAAATGTGCACTTGGTTTCCCTCACTCCCCGGGCCCTGGCAAATCGTGTACGGACGTACCAGTGATTGTGCCTTTTCTTCTCTTTCTTTTCTGGGACGCCTCCGGACGAGTCCACGCTACCTTGACGATTCCTCCTGCCTTCCCTACCAACGCGAGGGTCGTGATATAGGACAGCATTCTGGAGTATTCCGGCTTTACAAGAGGTGTCAGGACGGAGACCTCGGACTTTGCCAAATTACGAGTGACTTCCAAAAGGCGTAAAGCCTACTTAAAAATAAAGCCTTCATTAAGAGCACTTTTCCCTGACTCTGCCTCATTGGATCCTACCTCCCTGAGTCCTGAACCCTCTACCTCGGGGTTGCACGCACCTGCCCCTTTACACCTATATATATATATATATATATATATATATATATATATATATATATATATATATATATATATATATATATATATATATATATATATATATATATATATATATATATATATATATATATATATATATATATATATATATATATATATATATATATATATATATAAAACACATATATAACACAAAATACACAATACTTTGCAATAGAAAACAGTAAGTAGCAACCAATACAGAGTGGTAGCCAAGGGGAGACTATACCATATACAAAATTAATGAGATGCAAACCGTGACTCAAGTGAAGACTGTATGCAGAAGACGTAGAAGTGCTGGGGACCCAAAGAACCACCTGAGGTAAGGACCCGGTAACCCCACTGAGGCCCGGGTACAGGGTAGATACCTGACCGCGTGCTCAATTCAAGTCAATTGGTAAGTCGCGGTTGCAGAATTAGAGTAGAAGGACCCTTCACAGTGGACCCTGAAGAGATCCCATGGAAGACAGAAGGTGGAGGAGCCACCCCACCCGTAGATATCCTAGGAACCAGGATACCTACACCAGGAGAGCTGGGTGCATGGGTGAAAATTGGAATCGGAAACCGCTGTTGAACACACTGGAGGACTTCAGGTACCGAAGGAGGATGAAAGGGTATGAGTTGAGGAGTACCTGAATGCAGAGGGGACAGAGTCTATGCCACTCAGGAGTGACCAGGAGGTACAGGAGACAAAGACCCCTTGAGATCAAAGAATGCAGGTTAATTGAGGAAGAGCTTCAAACACTTTTACACTGTGTCAGTAGCTCCGCCCGAGCTACAGTGATGCTGAAGAAGACAGAATCTGCCTGTTCCAATTGACGGCGTCTGTGCGGGTGAAGTTATAGTGTCAACATACTCTTAATGCCATCTTGATGCGTCCGACTCGAGGGAGTGCTGTTACATTTTATGTTGTACTTATTTGCAATAGTTATGTCAATTTAAATACTGTGCATCTTTCAGTAGTATTGATGTTCTATTTAGAATCTCTACTGCTGCTAGGCACCAGGTCAGTTGCCACTGTTCCTGTCTGCCAGCCAGTTGCTGTTGTTGCTGTGCTGCAAATGCTGGAATAAACTACTTTAAATATACTTGTTTCAGTGTAAGCTGTAACAAATTTTGGCGACGAGGGTCAATTGAGAAGAAAGGACACTCTACCAACATCATAGCAGCACAGGCGTGGAGTGAATTGGAAATTTTTGCCTATCCTACGGTTAGCTGATTATATGCGAAGGAAGAATCGTATTTGGGAAGGCTTTTCTACTGTTATCCTGGAAACCCGCTATTCGTGTGCATTTCGGGTTGGGAGAAGAGGAATTTAACCTAAATGAAGAAATTGTGAGGAGATTTACTTTTGAAAGTTTGCACGTCCAGCGCGAGGGCGTCTCACCGGATAGTTTATCTGCGTGCATCTGCATCTGCTCAAGGCGGCATCTCTGTGTTCCATTGCACGCGCAGGTACGAGAAGATCTGGTCATCAAGGCGCGTTGACGGAGTAAAAGACGCTACGCGACGTGCTACGTCATTGTAAACAGAACGTGACGGACATTTTGGTTGTACCTGTTTCAATGACGAAGTTTTCCCGACACAAGGAAGTTTTATTGTGAAATTGTATACAGCGTTTTTGCCGATATTTTGGCTGAATTACTTCAAAATTCAGGAAGTAAGTGGAGGTCATTGACTGGTCGTCGTCTGGTACAAGGACAGAACTTTTGTTTTTTAATAAATCTTCGTATTTTGGTGATTGAAAGCAGGTGACACATTCGTTTTTGGGATACGACTTTCGGATGACGTTGATGGAAATAAGCTTTATGGTTATTTAGCCCTTATCTAGTCTTATATCACTACATAGTTATTTATTTATTTATTTATTTTTCTTTTATGGTTGTAGTTTTTACTGTAAGGTTGGCTTTATTTATTTTAAAGTGTTATGGTGTTGCTGAGCCTTTTGGAGTTTGTGGGAGCCCAGGATCGGCAGACAGTTCAGCTGTGTTGTGCTGCTCCTTCACTCCAAGTTCGATTCCTTCAGGTATCTTGGATGTTCACAGGCCTTGTGAGGAACCTGTACGGAGCACGAACAAGGAAGTAGCAGCAAGCTTGCAAGACGAGGAGGCCAGGAGCATCAGGGATCTTCCCTGAT
Organism: Lissotriton vulgaris; assembly: GCF_964263255.1. NCBI lineage: Eukaryota > Metazoa > Chordata > Amphibia > Caudata > Salamandridae > Lissotriton > Lissotriton vulgaris. The sequence continues at coordinate 670,354 of NW_028252733.1, read as the reverse complement.
GCGGTCTTGGTGCCCAGAATGAAGTCCAGAGTTTACTGACTGTCATAGTTGAAGTGGTGTCTGATCTGAATCTTGTCCCACAATGAATCAAGGGACTCACCCACAATTAAGCCTTTAAGTACCCTATGGTACTTAAAGGCTGAGGGTTGGAACAATTCAGGGGTCCCTCCATGGGGAGGGGTTGGACAGTGGGGAGGATACGGCCTGCAGCACAAGCTCCCATTTAAAAATTGAAGTTTTACAACATCCCTGCACAGTGGGGCAGGATTCTCAGGGCCAAATGCGGAGGGCCAGGGTGAAAGTTGACCCTGCTGGAGTAACCCAAAGTTGCTTTTCAACATCCAATCCATGTCGGGAAGGCCAACATGGATTTGCTGTAAGAAACCAACATCTTAATCTCTAAGGTTGAAACGCCTTTGTTAAGGGATTTTGTTTGGAACCTAGTCGTATTGAATGTCCAGTTTACCATCTGACCGCCTACATTGTGATTCGGCGGAAGGACTGTAAACCTACAATGTCGGTTGGAAAACCTCCAACCAGCAGTTGCAGGCTTTCCAACTGACATTGTAATAAGGCCCTAAATATGTATAGTTAATTTATGGATAACAATAGTTTTAATCTAGATAAGTTCAAGTAAGTATTTTAAAAATTATACTATGTAGTGAAAGTATTTTGTTTCGGGTGACTGACAGTTTTGAGGTTCATGAAGGTGTCTTTCAAACTTGTTTAAAATTATGTTTATCACTTATGTATCTACAGACTTAAAAGACCCTGCATCTAACAACCTGAAAATACTTTTGGCTGTACCAAACCAGTGATTGGGCGTTTGGAAACAAAAGTGTTGATCATAAAACTGTATGATTCTTCATTCCATTCACTCAAAAAGCCCCAATGGATAGTTGATGAGGCTGGTTTCTATATCATTTAGACACAGTTTAGTCTGGTGAACGGCGTGGCATTTACAAAGTGGTTCCTTTTCAAAAAGGCACCGTATTAGGAAATGCCTCACAATGTGCTGAGCCCCTGTGTGCATCCAGATGCAGAGGAGGCACAAACCTGTAGGTACCCCTTGGTTTCCTCTCCGTCACAGTGGATATGGAGGTGGAACCCCCATGTCACCGGTGTCAGATAGGAAACTCGTAATATGCTTTGTGCTGCTGCAGTGATTTCACCGAGCATATTGCAGCCTCTGACTGGGGTGGTTGTACCGCCGGTGTGGCTGTGGCTGTGGCTGGACTGCCACCGCCGCGCTCACGCCAGTCTGGTGGTCCACGCTCTTCCAGAGTCGTAATCGGACACTAGTTAACAACTAAGTGTAATTTTGAATCATTTTGTTAATAGGTAATCGATGCATACCTTTCCAAGTTATGCTTGTCAAGACCCAATGTACGTATAGTTTCATGAATATTAAACCCAGACCAACCCCCAAAAATGTCGTTTTTCAATCTATTTAATGATGTCCTTTATTTTCACCTTAGTGTTTAGCACTTTCTGAACAGTGTTGGCCTCTATCTTCATGGGCAATTATCAGTCGTTTGTTTTTCGGGTAACTATTTGAATCTCTTATGTGACTGTTCACTATGTCAGGTTGCAATGACTTGGTAATATAACTGTTTGATTTATTGTTGAAGTGTACAAGAGACATACAAAAAAGTAATGCAAATAATTGAACAATAGGCAACAATTCACTTTTCGGTATGCTGTGAATCTGTGTACTTGTTTTCAAAGAAAATACTGTCGGTTTTGAATTATGATTGAAAAGCCATTCATACCTATGCAGTTTTGTAAGTGTTTACGTATGGAGTTTGGATGACAGGTAAGGTTATTCATGAGCACATTCTATGCAGGTACCTTATGAAACTTGTCCTACAAATACTGGTGTTCATTGGATTCTTGTAGTAAGTGCAACCCTTTTTTTCTTTTAACAGACAGGTGTTTGAATGTTATTGATGAAAAATATGTGAGTGCTTGTAATAGTAACAGAAGTCTAAATTGTTTATTTCATATATAAATTGGCAATTTTTTTCACTATTGTGTTTTGGGATGTAGCACAAGCTGACACCTCTAGCAAGAAATTGTAAAACTCAATATTAAAAATCCAAGTCAGACAAGATTACTTAATATTTGCAGGATGAGTCCGAAGGACTATTCTAAAGCTGTGTCAGGGTACTTAAGTATTATGGACAATTCATTTTTGTGTTATATTTTTTAAGTTAGGTATAATTCAACACACATTATTATCAAAGTAATATAATGAAAGAAAATGTGGTTTAAAAGTACAACTAATATTCATTTATTGCCTTTGTCTTGCTGATGGTGTTTTTCTAATTGCGTTTATATAATTTACCCAGATATTGAGACCTTTTACAGAGGAAATATAGTTTATGATTCACAGAGAGCAAATCTTCAGACATACAAAGTCTTCCTGAGAAATTGGAGGTACTCTTTGCCCCAAAAAATTTCACTTATCTAGTTTGTAGTTCTAAGACTGCAACAAGAAAAAATATCACAAATGTAAGTTTCTTTTTCAAATTGATCTTTGTGACAAAGGTGTATCATTCTTATTGATTACTTCTGATGGACAAACTGTTATATCTAACATATCCATTCATATGTCTCAAAAGGGCTTTCCTACAGGTTAAGATTCCTGCCTACGATCTGAGAGAATTGGTGGTACAATCTAACCAAAAGCAAAAAGACAGCTACAATTGTGGTGTTTTTTTCATACTGGTAATGATATTTCAAGATAATATGCACAATAATTTTTTTATCAAAGTGAATAATGTATGATAGTCTCGAAAGAAGCTGAGCAGTACCCCCCCGCGGGGTTCCCACTGACCGCTATGGTACTAACGCAGTCGGACGGAGACCTCTGATGTAGTGTGCAAAGCCTATAATGAGCTGCCGGATGGCTTTCCGACCGATATCATGTTGAGACCAATTGTTTTTAAGCACATTACTCTTTAACTTGGTCATTTTGATAACATATCAATTTTACTCTACTATTAACTGAGGAAAGTAACAATCTCAACTGTGTTCTCAGTTTGCAGATTCCTACATAAGTCAAAAGCCACTTACAGTCATTTAAAAAAATTCTAAATTAATGGAGGATTTTAGATTCAAGATTGCACTGGACCTAATGGAGTCATCAAATTGGAGTTTAACATTTCATGTCTCATTTTTGGAAATGTGTCATGCCTTTGTGTCAAATGAATGTTTTGATAATATTGGTGATTATTATTGTTTTCTGATATTTTCGTTTGAAAAGTCCACAGCATAAATTTGTACATAGTATTAAATAGTCAAAGATACAGAAACAATGCTGGAGTATGTTAAAAACTGTTAGTTGTCTTACCATTAGAAAGATTTTTTAACAGTTCTTACTACGTCACTACACTATGTAATGTTAGGAGTCAGGCTGAGTGATTATACTAATTTTGCTTTTTTTCCGTATTGAATATTACCACAAAGATCCGTACTTAGAGGCTGATTAGGATAAGGCGGACTTTTGTTTGCCCGCCACCATATCAGACACAGGACTGTAAGACAGGCTGTTGGCAGTCCTGACATAGACATTACGGTGCTTTTCAAAAAGACACTGTATTGGAAAATGCCTCAAATTGTTCCCGCATGCCGTTCAAGAACTGCTATGCATGCAAACAGTTTTGACCCTCTATGTGCATCCATATGCAGAGAAGGCACAAGTGGCCCTCTAGGTAACCCTTAGATTTCTCTCGGCCACAGTGGGCATGGGGTTTGGAACCCCCATGTCACCGTCATCGGAGAGGGAACTTGGAATATGCTTTGCGGAACTGTGGAGATTCCGCCAAGCATATTGCAGCCTCTGAATGGGGTAGCTGTCCAGCCGATGTGGCAGTGGCTGTACTGCTACAGCAGCGCTCACACCAGTCTGGTCGTCCTCGCTCCACCAGAGTCAAAATGGGGCACTATTTAACAACTAAGTGTAATTTTGTATCATTTGTTTAATAGGTAATCAATCGTACCTTGCCAAGTTATGTTTGTAAAGACGCAATGTACGTATAGTTTCATCAATATTAAAAACATACTGTCGTACTCCCCTGAACCAGAACACCAAATAACCCTCTGCCGTGAAACGAATGCGGTGGGATGTGTTCCGTTTCACGCCCAAACTACAATTCCCATGATTCATCCTTCCCGAAGGCGCGCACCTACCCGGAAGCCTCTTAATCCGGGCCTCGGCGTCAGTGCATTGCTGCGAATTCTGGGTAAGCAGACGCCGGAGAGGGATCGAATAACTCGGAGAGAAAACCTTGATACCTAGACACACGCTAGAAGGGCGGTAAGGGTGATGCTGTCAACAAACGTAGGCGAATAAAAGCCGGTTGAAAGTTAAAGCAATCTCGGAGTATTGAACTTTTATTGTTAACCTTACACCCAGGCAGGTGACTTTGAAACCTCTGATGCTTTCCAGTGTGTGTACTGTCTGTTACATATTGAGTAAGCTGACCACATGTCTCTTTAGTGGAATCACCCACTCGTGACATTTGCAGTGAGTAAAGAGCTAAGTACGTGCAAGGCATGAGATATTAATGCCGGTACAGATTCTTCATTTAAGGCTTATATATAGTCATGAAGGCTTCATCGGTCCTTGAGATTCTTTCTTCCTAGCAGGGGATTGTGGTGTGGGTCGGGTAATCAACCCCCCGTGACGCAAGTTCCTTCAACATTGAGGTGGGGAACGTGTGACGTGAGTGTAGCGTGTGTGGTGCTTGCCCAGGATACGTTCAATAATGATGGAAGGATGTATTCTTCTTTTTACATTTAAAGAGCCTTCCACTGATAAAAATATCTCCACCAAAGATTGTTCGCAAGAATGCAAGTTCTTTTTCTTTACAGGTAGTAATAACTATCAGTGTATGTTTAGTACTTGAGAGCATTTGATACTGGAGTTAGAACATTCCTCTAAATTGTGGTTTTTGTGTTATAGGTCTCCCTCCCCGCTGTCCCCATCCTTTCCTTCCCTCGCTTAATCATTCCTACCCTCTGCGCTGTTATAGCTGCAGAGGGTGGAGCGATTGAGAAGTGGAACCATTTGAGCAACAGGCCAATCCTGGGAGTTTGGAATAAAACCTTTACAGAATTCGCAGCCCAAGAATTTATTCTCTCCTGATCTGTGTTAAGTTTATGATGGCCACCTTAGAGGATGTTATGGCAGCCCTGGTTATTGTCCGGCAGGAATTGACTGCCTCGAGGGCGGAAACAGCGGCCTTACAAGACGACGTTGATAAATTACAAAAAATGTTTGATGTGAGCGCAGGAAAAGGGTTTGGTGGTGCTTCTTGGCCTTCGGGTACCTTCACTGGATCAGCATCACCAGTGTTGGTGGAAATCCCAACACCTATACCCTTCGAGGCCCCAGAAAGGTTTACAGGTGATGAGAACAAGGTACAGGTATTTATGACACACGTGTTGTTGCATTTTACATGCAAACCCCGGGCGTTTCCTACTAACCAAGCTAGAGTAGACTTTCTTACTTCATATTTAGCTGGATATGCAGCTTTGTGGGCGGTTCCGTTGGTACGTAATGACGATCCTCTTTTGTATGATTGGGATGGATTTAGAAAAGAGTTCGAAAACATCTTTGATTGACGAGCCCATAGTCTCTCAGGCGATAGGGAGTTATTGGAATTAGGGCAAGGCAACAAAAATGTAATAGTATATTTAAATAATTTTCAGCGTTTAATCTCAGAGACTAGACGGCCTGAGGAGTAGAGAGCAGCTTTGTTTCATCAGGGATTACGAGATGGGCTCAAAGATGTGATAGCCCAAGTAGATCCACAGCCATCAACATGGACTGATCTTACTAATTTAGCCTTGGGTTAGACAGTAGGATAAATGATCGAAAGACCTGATAGGTTTTTTCTAGATACAAAAAAACTCGGTTTTCTAAACCTGGTACGGCTGGAGTGCCAGAACCCATGGAGAAAGGAACAGTCAGGACTTCTTTATCACAGGAGGAACGAAAACAAAGGCGTAAGAATTGGCTACGTTTGTATTGTGGCAAGAAAGGCCATTATGTCAGGGATTGCTTGGCTAAACCCAAGTAATAAACCAGGGTTCGGTAATGTGGGTACACCCATGCTTCCTAAGTCGGAAAACTAGAAGGCTCGAAGGTAACAGGAGGGGGCTTTTTGAGCGGATTAGCAATCCCTTCAACGCAAGACATAAAGGTGATCAAGGGGCAACCAGGTTGTTTATGGATGAGGAGTTGGCTGCTGACTTACAGTTGTCATTAGTTTATGGATGAGGAGATGGCTGATGACTTACAGTTGTCATTAGTAAAGAAAGATGTACATGAGACGGTTTGGGCCATAGATGGGAGGGAGTTGATCACGGGACCAGTCAGTCTCTCCACAAGTGTATTAGCAGTACACAGTGCACCTCATCATTTCGAATCATTAAGCTTCAATCTAATACGTGCCGCACGGTATGACATTATTTTGGGGTTACCCTGGTTGATAAACCACAATCCTTCCATTGATTGGGTTAACAAGACCGTTCATTTCAACAGTCCAGGGTGTAAGGAACAGTGCGGCCAGGATCACAGTGTTCTACCGGGGAATGCTTTAGCCTCCCTACTTCACATAGCTACCACAGCAGAGCAAGACACTACTTTACCCGATGAATACGAACAATACAGAGATGTGTTCAATGAGAAACACGCCAATGTGTTACCACCTCATTGGTCTTATGACTGCCAGATAGACCTAGTACCAGCAGCCGTAGTGCCATGTAGCAGAATCTATGCTCTTGCAGATGCGGAAAATGAGCATCTGAAGACATATTTGGATCAGTATCTGGCAAATTGTTTTATAAGACCATCTAAGTCTCCTGCAGCCTCCTCTTTGTTTTTCATACTGAAAGCAAACAGGGAAAAACGTGTGTGCATAGATTTCAGGGCTATGAACCACATTACTATTAAGAACAGGTATCCGTTACCGTTAATCCCTATTCTGTTAGACCAGGTGAAACCTGCTCAAATCTACACACGTTTGGACTTGAAAGGAGCTTATCACCTGGTCCAGGTGAGAAAGGGAGATGAGTGGAAAATAGCGTTTTGTACTGTTTTTGGATTATTTGAGTATACAATGCTCCTGCGGCTTTTCAATTAATTTTGAACGAGGTGTTGCGGGAGTATCTGGATGTATTTACAGTGGTATACATAGATGATATTTTGATAAATTCCAATTCAGTGGGTCAGCATTTTCAGCATGTTTGTCTGGTCCTGCAAGCCTTGTGCAACAATGGATTATTTTGCAAGCTAAGTAAGTGTGAATTCCAAGTCCAGAGGGTGGAATTCTTTGGAGTGATCATATCACCTAAAGGATTGGAAATGTCTGATCGTAAGATAAAAGCTGTAAAGGATTGGCCGCAACCAGTCAATGTGAAGGAGGTCCAATGTTTCTTGGGCTTTGCTAAATATTATCGAAGATTTATACCCCAGTTTTCAAGGGTGGTAACTCCTATAACTAGGTTGCTAAGGAAAAATATTCTGTTTGAATGGACTGACGAAACTGAAGCCTCCTTTTCTCAGTTGAAAGGAGAATTTACATCAGCCCCTATTTTGTCCCACCCAGATCCTGAGAAGCCATTTGTAGTGGAAGCTGATGCTTCAGATAAGGCTGTGGGGGCGATTTTGTCTCAAAGAAATGAGAAGACTGGGCAGCTTCATCCAATAGCTTATATGTCTCGCAAGTTAAATGATGCAGAAATATGGTAAACCATTGCTGAAAAGGAGTTAGTGGCCATCAAGGATGCTTTCACTTCTTGGAGACATCATTTGATGGGAGCAAAGCATGTTGTTACATTATATACCGACCATTGAAATCTACAACTTATGAGGTCTGCCTGTATGTTGTCCCCTAGGCAAATGCGCTGGATGCTATTTTTCTCCTAATACGATTATATCGTCACCTACAGACCTGGTGCGGAGAATGGGAAAGCTGATGCTCTCACTAGACATGAAACTGCGTGTAGCCCAGTGAATAAACAATCTCTTTCTATATTGGCCCCTGATCAAGTCATAGGTGTTGTGCACTCTGAACAGTTTATACACTCTTTGGCTTGTGCAATTACAACACCTATATGGAGGAAATGACTCAGGGAGCATCCCCAATGGAAAATGAGACAAGAGGTGCCTATCAGACAAAAGCAGATGTTGATCCCCTCAAGAGTATTACAAGAGAGTGTTCCATTGGTGTCATATGGTTCCCAGGGAAGACACAATGGTATAGACAAAACACTAGACAGAATTCTGAGATACTTTTGGTGGCCTTCAGTAAAAACAGATGTGGCACAACATGTAAAGAAATAAGAAATATGTGCAAAAGCAAAATACGATCATAGCAAGTCTTAAGGTTTGTTGCAACCATTACCCAAACCCACTGTTACATGGAATGCTATATCTATAAACTTCATAGTGGTGTTACCTAAAGATCAAGGTCACACTGTAATATTGGTAGTGGTTGACAGTCTTACAAACAGGGGACATGTCATCGCATGCAAGACTTCACCTACTTCTGGGCAATTCGCCAAAATACTCCTGAGTCAAATAGTACGATTACATGGCGTGCCATCCACTATCGTATCTGATCGTGGTCCCAATTCATTGCTCATTTCTGGAAGTTGTGGTGTGATGCTTTGCAAATAAAATCGGCAAATACACGAGTTTCCATCCACAAATGGATGGTCAGACTGAGCGTTTGAATTAAACGTTAAAACAATATCTACATTGCTCTGTAAAAGAAAACACTGATTAATGGGTGAACCTTTTTTGGGTAGCAGAAACAGTGTACAACAGTGCGAACCATCAATCCACCAATCAAACCCCTTATTATAGCAACTTGGGTTTCATACTCAATTCCTGCCCTTGATCCACCCAGGGATGGATCATAAAATACCTGAAGTACATGACAGAGTGAAACAAATTCAACTCGCCATTAAACAGATGCAACTGAGTCTTCAAAAAGCTAAGACATGCTACAAAAGACACGCAGAGGTACACCTATGAGAAAATCCCCCGTACAAACTAGGCAATGTGATCTGGTTATCCACAATGAACATCAGGTTTCGCAGGTACATCATCTTCAACCTTCGCTATTTGGGACCCTACAAGGTAACAAAATGTATCAATACTGTTTCTGTATGCTTAGCACTGCCAAAGACCATGCAAATATACCCTGTGTTCCATGTAACTTGCTAAAACCCTCCTACATGCCAGTAAAGAAAAAGCCTCCTCCTGTGTGGGTGGACGGTGAACCCGAATATGAGGTATCAAAGATCTTGGACTCGTAAATGAGGGGGTCCTCCTTGTGGTATTTGAGATATAGCATGAAGGAGAGTTCCTGGGAGCCAGCGAGGAGTGTTCATGCGCAAAGGTTGATACAAAAGTTCCATGAGAGGTTTCCTGGAAACCGTGTCTTCTCCGACCCCTTCGGGGAGGAGGATGTGTACTGTCGCACTCCCCTAAACCTGGAGCACCAAATAACCCTCTGGTGTGAAACTAACGAAGTGGGAAGCGTTCTGTTTCCAACCCGAACTACAATTCCCATGATTCCTCCTTCCTAAAGGCGCGTGCGTACAGTGAAGACGCGCCTACCCAGAAGCCTCTAAATCCGGGCCTTGGCGTCAGTGCATTGCTGCGAAATCTGGAGAAAGCAGACGCCGAAGAGGGAGCGAGTAACTCGGAGAGAAAACCTTGATACTTAGACGCCCGCTACAAGGGTGGTAAGGGTGACGCTATTACCTATCGTAAGCGTGTAAAAAATGGTTGCAAGTTAAAGCAATCTCGGACTATTGAGCTCTTATTGTGAACCATACACCCAGGCAGGAGACTTTGAAACCTCTGATCTTTTCCAGTGTGTGTACGGTCTGTTACATATTGAGTAAGCTGACCATGGGACTCTTTAGTGAAATCATCCACTCATGACATTTGCTGTGAGTAAACAGCTAAGTACGTGCAAGGCATGAGATGTTAATGTCGGTACAGATTGTTTTATGGCTGATACATATTTATGAAGGCATCATGTGGTTCTTGTGATTCTTTCTTCCTAGCAGGGGGTTGTGGTGTGTGACGTGAGTGTAGCGTGTGTGTGGTGCTTGCCCAGGATATGTTCAATACTGATGGAATGATGTATTCTTCTTTTTGCATTTAACCCCTTCGATGCTGATGACGGAACCGTTCTGTCATCAGTACAGCCCTCGGGGGGAGCGCTGGCGCTCCCCCCTGGGGCACCGATCGTGGTCTCAGTAGTGGGGGTGGCAGCGGAAGACTTTGCGCTGCCCCCCCGCCCCCCTCCCGCACTTCCCGGTGACGTCAGCGCGCTGTTGCGCGCGCCGACGTCATCAGGAAGTGCTAGACACGCTGGGAGCCATTTGCTTCCAGCGCGTCGAGCAGGTAGGTCTGTTTCCTGCTCTCCGGTTGGGCGGGGGGGGCCATTTCTCGGTGCCTTGAGGCATCAGGGGGGAGGAAACATTGTTTCCTCTCCCCTGATGTCCCAATGCAGGGCATTCCTGGTTCATGATCGCGCACAGCGTTGCGATCCTGCACCAGGAATGCCCCACTAGACAACAGGGATGTTTTTTTTTCAGTAAAGGAAGCGACCCCTTGGGCAAGGGTCGCTACCAGGGGCACATAAATTTGAGAGAGACTTTTCTGCCCACCCTGGGGGCAGATCGCTCGATTTCGCAAGCGATCTGCACCCAGGGGGGGCAGAAAAGCCCACTGGACACCAGGGATTATTTCTTTTGATAAAAGGAAGCGACCCCTTGGGTAAGGGTCGCTTCCTAGGGCATTTTTTATTTGTTTAGACTTTTCTGCCCCCCCCACCCCCCCCCGGGGCAGATCGACCGTTTTTTTTGGGAACCTGGACCCGGGGGGGGGGGGCAGGAAAGCCCACTAGACACCAGGGATTGTGTTTTTATTAGTAAAGGAAGCGACCCCTTAAGCAAGGGTCGCTTCCAGGGGCATCAAAATTTAGTGTAGACTTTTCTGCCCCCCCTGGGGGCAGATCGCCCATGTTAGCGCGTGATCTGGACCCAAGGGGGGCGGAAAAGCCCACTAGACACCAGGGATTGTGTTTTTATTAGTAAAGGAAGCGACCCCTTGGGTAAGGGTCGCTTTCTGGGGCATATTATTTTAGGTTAGACTTTTCTGCCCCCCCCTGGGGGTAGATTGCCCGTTTTTTAGGGGAATCTGGACCTAGGGGGTGCAGAAAAGCCCACTAGACACCAGTGATTGTGTTTATATTAGCAAAGGAAGCGACCCCTTGGTCAAGGGTCGCTTCCTGGGGCATATAAATGTAGTATAGACTTTTCTGCCCCCCCAGGGGGCAGATCGCCCGTGGTAGCGCGTGATCTGGACCCGGGGGGGGGGGGCAGAAAAGCCCACTAGACACCAGGGATTATATTATATTTATAAAGGAAGCTACCCCTTGGGCAAGGGTCGCTTCCAGGGGGCAATGTAAAAATTGTAGACTGTTCTGCCCCCCCGGGGGCAGATTGGCTGTTTTTTTAACCGTTTCTGGACCCAGGGGGGATAGAAAAGCCCACTAGACTCCAGGGATTGTTTTTTTTATAGGGATCAACCCCTTGTCCAAGGGTTGCTTCCTTGGGCCCATTTGTTTTCAAAAGTATGTTATGCCGTGTCTTTATTTGGCCTCTCTGCCCACTGTAGGGTTGCTTCCAGGGGGCCCTCGTTTATAATGATTTATATTCTGCCCCCCATGGGGACAGACACCCCATTTGGAACATACCCTGTGGCAAAGCCTGTTGTAATGTGTGTTGTTTTTGTTTATTCTAATATGTATTGTTTTATTTTCTCTTTAGATTGTTGCAGTGTGCGGTTCCGTTACTGGTGGTTCTGTTGTTCTGCTGTTTCTGTAGTTGCATGTGTTGGGTAAGAGACCTTTTCTTGTTCAATTGTAATGTAATTGTTTATTTTGCAAAGTGTGTAGTAATACGAGTATGTTTGTTTTCTGTTTTTTTGTGATTGTAAAACATGTTTTGCATTTGTTTTTGATGTGTACTTCTTTCTAGTGGGATATCGTTGCCTATTTGCTGTGTCTTTGCAGAGTAGGTGCTGGTGAGTGCAGTTGTCTCTTGTAAGTGAATTGTATATTTGTTCTAAATATAGATATTTGTGATAACTTACTTTGCACAGTGTTGGGGTTGTTGAGTTGTTTGTGCAGACTCCTTTATTTGTAAGGATAATGGCTCGCCGCCGGATTACCGCTCAGCAAGTTGTTGGAATGCTTTTTGATTCTTCCTCTGACCATGGTGCTGAGAGTGACTCTGATTCTGAGGCAGAGATGGGAGGTGAAGATTCTGGTAGTGAGTTTTCTCTGCGCATGGCATCATCTGATGATGAAGATACCCTGAGTGCTGCTGAAGCTATATTTGGTGTGGATGAAGTGCCAGTGGTAGAGGAGGACATTGATGTGCCGATAGTGCGGCAAGAGGCATCTGTAGTGCAGCGTGGTGCTGCTAGACTTCACGTTGGTGTAGTGCGGCTAGAGGCAGCTGGGCGGCAGCCTGGGGCTGGTAGACTTCCAGTTGGTGTAGCGAGACAAGAGGCAGCTGGGCGGCAGCCTGAGGCTGCAAGACTTGTCAATGAAAGTTCTGACCTCTGGGTTGCCCCAGGCATGGTGCAGCCGGCATTGCCTGAATTTACTGGTGTTCCAGGGTGTAGGGTGAACAGTGAAAACTTTTTGCCAATTGATTTTTTCAAGTTGTTTATGGATGATGTGTTTTTGGCAGAGATCGTAGAGCAGACTAATTTGTATGCAGAACAGTTTTTGAGGGAGAACAGTGCCAGCCTTAAGCCCCACGCTCGAGCTAACCGGTGGACTCCCACAAATTTGGAGGAGATGAAAAAGTTTTTAGGTTTAACTTTTTTGATGGGCTTGCTTAGGAAACCATCATTGGTTTCATATTGGTCTACTGAGTTTTTGGCCCCGGGTTCTGCGGCCATCTTTGGAAACTACCAAACCCAAACAGTTCTGAAAACTAGACACCCGGGGGAGTCCAGGGAGGTATGGCATGCGTGGGTCCCCCAATGTTTTCCTACCCAGAAATCCCTGCAAACCTTACATTTAGGTTTAAAAAAACACTTTTCCATACATTTTTGGGTGGGATCTCACTGCCGGCACAAATGTCCTACCACCCAGCGTTCCCCTTGATCTCCAGAGTAAAATTATACCTCACTTGTGTGGGTGGGCCAAAGGCCTGTGACTAAGGTGGGGTGCTTAATTTGTCAAACCTAAGTACTACATTTTTTAAAAATTCATTTTTAGCCTGTTCTGCTTAGGGGCACCCACACAAGTGAGGTATCATTTTACTCGGGAGAACAAGGGGAACGCTGGGTGGTAAGACATTTTTGCCGGCACGGAGATCCCACGCAAAAAAAGTTTTGAAAAGTGATTTTTTTTCCAATTTTTAAGGTTTGCTAGGAATTCTGGGTAGGAAAACATTGGGGGACCCACGCATGCCATACCTCCCTGGACTCCCCCGGGTGTCTAGTTTTCAGAACTGTTTGGGTTTGGTAGTTTCCAAAGATGGCCGCAGAACCCGGGGCCAAAAACTCAGGTGCCCCCCCAAAAAATCAAGGTAGTTTTGCAAAAGGGTATTTTAAATTAACCACTGTACGATTTGGACCTTTTCCTGTTGCAGCCACTATGCCTACCCACGCAAGTGAGGTACCATTTTTATTGGGAGACCCGGGGGAACGCTGGGTGGGTGGAAATTTGTTGATCCACGCAGATTCCAGAACTTTCCACCACAGAAATGTGAGGAAAACGCGTTTTTTTTAAACTTTCTTAGATTTGCACGGGATTCTGGGTAACAGAACCTGGTGGTAGGCAGTTGAGTCACCCCATCCTGAATTCCCCGGGTTGTCTAGTTTTCAAAAATTTATAGGTTTTCTAGGTTTTCCTAGGTGCCGGCAGAGCTAGGGTTCAAAAACAAAAGGTGGTCTTTTTGTCCAAAAAGGGCACGTTTTCACTGCGAAATTGAGGTGTGACCATGTTGCGTTTTGCGCTGTTTCCTGTCGCAGCCACTAAGCAGACCCAGGCAAGTGAGGTACCATTTTTTTCAGGAGACCCGGCGGAACGCTGGGTGGGTGGAAATTTGTTGATCCACGCAGATTCCAGAACTTTCCACCACAGAAATGTGAGGAAAATGCGTTTTTTTGTCAATTTCTTAGCTTTGCACGGGATTCTGGGTAACAGAACCTGGTGGTAGGCAGTTGAGTCACCCCATCCTGAGTTCCCCTGGGTGTCTAGTTTTCAAAAATGTATAGGTTTGCTAGGTTTCCTTAGGTGCCGGAAGAGCTAGGGTTAAAAAACAAAAGGTAGTCTTTTTGTCCAAAAAGGGCACAATTTCACTGCAAAATTGAGGTGCGACCACGTTACGTTTTGCGCTGTTTCCTGTCGCAGTCACTAGGCAGACACAGGCAAGTGAGGTACAATATTTTTCGGGAGACCCGGGGGGAATGCTGGGTGGGTGGAATTTTGTTGATCCGCGCAGATTCCAGAACTTTCCACCACAGAAATGTGAGGAAAATGCATTTATTTTGTCACTTTCTTAGCTTTGCGAGGGATTCTGGGTAACAGAACCTGGTGGTAGGCAGTCGAGTCACCTCATCCTGAATTCCCCTGGGTGTCTAGCTTTAACAAATGTATAGGTTTGCTAGGTTTCCCTAGGTGCCGGCAGAGCTAGGGTTCAAAAACAAAAGGTAGTCTTTTTGTCCAAAAGGGGCACGATTTCACTGCAAAATTGAGGTGCGACCACGTTACGTTTTGCGCTGTTTCCTGTCGCAGTCACTAGGCAGACACAGGCAAGTGAGGTACAATATTTTTCGGGAGACCCGGGGGGAATGCTGGGTGGGTGGAAATTTGTTGATCCGCGCAGATTCCAGAACTTTCCACCACAGAAATGTGAGGAAAATGCATTTATTTTGTCACTTTCTTAGCTTTGCGAGGGATTCTGGGTAACAGAACCTGGTGGTAGGCAGTCGAGTCACCTCATCCTGAATTCCCCTGGGTGTCTAGCTTTAACAAATGTATAGGTTTGCTAGGTTTCCCTAGGTGCCGGCAGAGCTAGGGTTCAAAAACAAAAGGTAGTCTTTTTGTCCAAAAGGGGCACGATTTCACTGCAAAATTGAGGTGCGACCACGTTGCGTTTTGCGCTGTTTCCTGTCGCAGGCACTAGGCAGACCCAGGCAAGTGAGGTACCATTTTTTTGGGGAGACCCGGGGGAACGCTGGGTGGGTGGAAATTTGTTGATCCACGCAGATTCAAGAACTTTACACCACAGAAATTTGAGGAAAATGCGTTTTTTTGTCACTTTCTTAGCTTTGCAAGGGATTCTGGCTAACAGAACCTGGTGGTAGGCAGTCGAGTCATCCCATCCTGAATTCCCCTGGGTGTCTACTTTTCAAAAATGTATAGATTTGCTAGGTTTCAAAAACAAAAGGTAGTCTTTTTGTCCAAAAAGGGCACGATTTGACTGCAAAATTGAGGTGCGACCACGTTGCGTTTTGCGCTGTTTCCTGTCGCAGGCACTAGGCAGACCCAGGCAAGTGAGGTACCATTTTTTTCGGGAGACCCGGCGGAACGCTCGGTGGGTGGAAATTTGTTGATCCATGAAGATTCCAGAACTTTCCACCACAGAAATGTGAGGAAAATGCGTTTTTTTGTCAATTTCTTAGCTTTGCACGGGATTCTGGGTAACAGAACCTGGTGGTAGGCAGTTGAGTCACCCCATCCTGAGTTCCCCTGGGTGTCTAGTTTTCAAAAATGTATAGGTTTGCTAGGTTTCCCTAGGTGCCGGAAGAGCTAGGGTTAAAAAACAAAAGGTAGTCTTTTTGTCCAAAAAGGGCACAATTTCACTGCAAAATTGAGGTGCGACCACGTTACGTTTTGCGCTGTTTCCTGTCGCAGTCACTAGGCAGACACAGGCAAGTGAGGTACAATATTTTTCGGGAGACCCGGGGGGAATGCTGGGTGGGTGGAAATATGTTGATCCGCGCAGATTCCAGAACTTTCCACCACAGAAATGTGAGGAAAATGCATTTATTTTGTCACTTTCTTAGCTTTGCGAGGGATTCTGGGTAACAGAACCTGGTGGTAGGCAGTCGAGTCACCTCATCCTGAATTCCCCTGGGTGTCTAGCTTTAACAAATGTATAGGTTTGCTAGGTTTCCCTAGGTGCCGGCAGAGCTAGGGTTCAAAAACAAAAGGTAGTCTTTTTGTCCAAAAGGGGCACGATTTCACTGCAAAATTGAGGTGCGACCACGTTACGTTTTGCGCTGTTTCCTGTCGCAGTCACTAGGCAGACACAGGCAAGTGAGGTACAATATTTTTCAGGAGACCCGGGGGGAATGCTGGGTGGGTGGAAATTTGTTGATCCGCGCAGATTCCAGAACTTTCCACCACAGAAATGTGAGGAAAATGCATTTATTTTGTCACTTTCTTAGCTTTGCGAGGGATTCTGGGTAACAGAACCTGGTGGTAGGCAGTCGAGTCACCTCATCCTGAATTCCCCTGGGTGTCTAGCTTTAACAAATGTATAGGTTTGCTAGGTTTCCCTAGGTGCCGGCAGAGCTAGGGTTCAAAAACAAAAGGTAGTCTTTTTGTCCAAAAGGGGCACGATTTCACTGCAAAATTGAGGTGCGACCACGTTGCGTTTCGCGCTGTTTCCTGTCGCAGGCACTAGGCAGACCCAGGCAAGTGAGGTACCATTTTTTTGGGGAGACCCGGGGGAACGCTGGGTGGGTGGAAATTTGTTGATCCACGCAGATTCAAGAACTTTACACCACAGAAATTTGAGGAAAATGCGGTTTTTTGTCACTTTCTTAGCTTTGCAAGGGATTCTGGCTAACAGAACCTGGTGGTAGGCAGTCGAGTCATCCCATCCTGAATTCCCCTGGGTGTCTACTTTTCAAAAATGTATAGATTTGCTAGGTTTCAAAAACAAAAGGTAGTCTTTTTGTCCAAAAAGGGCACGATTTGACTGCAAAATTGAGGTGCGACCACGTTGCGTTTTGCGCTGTTTCCTGTCGCAGGCACTAGGCAGACCCAGGCAAGTGAGGTACCATTTTTTTCGGGAGACCCGGCGGAACGCTCGGTGGGTGGAAATTTGTTGATCCACGCAGATTCCAGAACTTTCCACCACAGAAATGTGAGGAAAATGCGTTTTTTTTGTCACTTTCTTAGCTTTGCATTTGGTAATAGAACAGTTTGATTTCTTGTTGAAGTGTGCAAGAGAAATACACAAATTTAATTAACAAAATGTAACAATCAGCAACATTTCACATGTCAGTATGATGCGAATCTGTGCACTTGCTTTCAAAGAAAATTCTGTCGCTTTTGAATTATTATTGAAAAGCCATTCATACTTTTGCATTTTTGTAAGCGTTTACGTCTGGAGTTTGGATGAAAGTTATTCATGAGCACATTTTATTCTATGTAGGTACTTTACGAAAATGTGGAAACAGTTGTTTGTCCTATAAATACTGGTGTTCATTGGATTCTTTTAGTAAGTGCAACCCTTATTTCCTTTTAACAGAGGTTTGAACGTTATTGATGAAAAATACGTTAGTACTTGCAAGAGAGGCCTAAATTGATTATTTCTTATATAAATTGCCAATTTCTTTTCACTATTGTGTTCGCTGAAGTAGCACAAGCTGCAAGACATTGTAAAACTCAATATTAAAAATTCAAGTAAGGCAACATTACATAATAATTACAGGATGAGTCAGAAGGACAGTTCTAAAGCTGTGTCAGGGTACTGCGTGTTATGGACAATTCGTTTTTGTGTTTGTTTTTTAAGTTAGGTATAATTCAACACAAATACTTTTTTAAAGAACTATAATCATAAAAAAGTGGTTCTAGGAGAGGCCATCATGGCAAACGCAGCCTAAAAGAGCTCTCTATAATCCTGCATAATCCTAAAGATACCTCTCGGTATACGTAATTGTCGGCTGAGGAACTGTCCCGGATCACAGTAAAATTTCGAGTGCTGGTGACTGATTGCCCGCAGCTGCGGAGGCTGCCTAGGAGGCAGCATGATCGGGTCTGGTGTTCCGGGCTGCCATGGGCCTTCCTTGAGTGGCTGCGGGGACCGGAACGAGAGCCTGCCCTGAGTTGAGGAGCCGGGCTGCACACGGGGGCCAGTGCATACGTTGCGGGGGTGTCTACTCCTGCCCTGCTGGGGCTACTACCCCGGGACGCTCCCACTGTGGCAGGGCGCTGGTTCCGGGAGGGTTTTGTGGGTCGGCCTGCTGTGGCTACAGGGTTGGGCCGGGCTGGGGCTCGGCTCGCGGGGGCAGCCGCATCGGTCCCTGGTGTCGGAGTCTCAGGGGTGGGGCCCGTGTGGTGTGGCCTCCAGATTGCTTGCTTGGGCAGCCCCCAGGGGTGTGGTGTCTGGGAGCCTGCGGTTAGCCGGTGAGGTCCATGTATCTGCTGAGAGGTGCGGTGGTGCCTGGAACTTGGAGCCCGCACCGGCCGGTAGCTAAATGGCGGCTGTGCACCAATAGCCCTTATTTAGATTCCGGCAGTGATATCAGCAGACCGTGAGATACCCTTGCGGGACCCCCCAGCAGGTTTTGGAATAATGTCGGGGAACATTGAGAGCACTGCTGACGCCGCCCGACTTGTGATGGGTAGGGTCCACACAACACGACATCCGGCCAGCGTTGAACCCACGGTGTGCCCAAGCTCTGCATGACACTGAGGACTGACTTGCAGTGCGGGGATTACTGGTGGGGGCTGGTGGGCTGGTGGTCCGGCACAGTGGGTCCCGTTAAAGGGGCCTACTTGGTTTTCTGCCGCTGGTTGCGGAGTCGACCGGGCTAGGCGTGGTGCAGCTTGTGACCTTGCAGTGAGAATTTCCGCTGAGGACTGGCCCCTCGCGCCTCTCTGGTGCCCCCCGTGTGTCAAATTGGTGTTGGATGTGATCTTGAGACCAGTTGCATACCTCCCGGGGTCTCTCGCCGGTGGCCGCGCCATTGACTGAGATGGGGAAAGACAAACCCACTGCCTCGAGTCAGAAGCAAAGTACCCTGGACGAGTATGCCACATCTGCGACTAGCGGGTCCCCGCCTGGCTATATGCTGGATAATGCAGCCTTGCTGGAGGCCATCACGGATGCGAAAGACTGGCTAGAGGCTAAGATAGGAGCCGTGGGCATGGAATTTTACTTTCTGTGTTAGCATTTGAAGAAAGCGGTAGAGCGGATCACCGAAGCCGAGACAGGTGTGTCCACGGTTGAGGATAATGTCATGACCCTCCAGCAGTGCGTCAACAAATTGATTGCCATATCCCAAGAACTAGCTACTTGGGGGATGCAGAAGGCTGCGCACGGCGCAACATCTTCCGCTTCATTGGTTACCTGGAGGGATGCAAAAGTAATTCCATGAATTGCTTCCTCACCTCGTGGCTCAAGGACCTGCTGCCTGCCGAAATGCTCTCTACATGCTTCGTGGTCTCGAGGGCCCATCGGGCACTCACGAGGCGGCCCCCGCCTGGAGAGGCGCCATGTCCGGTCATTGCTCGGCTGCTTATTTATGCAGACAGGGACACTATGGTACAGTATGCATGGTCGCACAGGGACACACTCCTCTTTGACTCCCAGCCTATTATGATTTTTCCGGACTATAATCACCAGGTACAGCCGCAGCAACAATCTTTCACGGCAGCGAAGAAATGCTTACTAGACCTCAATATCTCCTACATGTTGTTATACCCGCGAAGACTCCGGGTGGTGTATAACTCTAAGACACTTTTCTTTGACTCTCCTAAAGTGGTCTTTGCTTGGTCTGATATACGTGTGTATTTGAAACCTCGCTCCTCGCCACCGCCAGATTTGGACTCATCCAGAAGCTCCCAAATGAATAGTTCAAGCTGGGCAAAATCCAAACCACGCCACCGATCAGGATCCTCTCGACGAACACCTAGCCCGGAGCACGCATCCTGACTTTTCTTCGCCTACATGGCAACTACTAGTCTGTTGTTGATCTGCCACAGTTCTGGATTACTCCGCCTATCTAGTACAGAGAAGAGGTGGACGTGCTCCACTATGGTTGTACTGATCAGGACACGAGTACCCCACTGTTAAGGGTTTATGGGTTGTTGGGATCCATTGGAGGGAGGGCTCTGGGACCTACGTTTAGGGTCTTAGGCTTTGCTCTACCGCAACAGATGCTCCGAGTTCTAGGGGGTATTGGGGGGGGAAGAGGGATGGGGAAGGGCGTTTCAGGTGTTTGAGTTTTGTAGTTCTCATTTTTGTTATGCATGTAGACACATGTCCCTCGTTCCACTAGGCAGACTATTATATTTTGTCCCACTAATCTATATATGGCTGCCCAGACAGTAACCTCTCGCATGACTGAGTTAACTGTAGTAACATGGAATGTCCGATGGCTGCTCAATAAAATTAAGAGAAGGGCTATCCTGAGACAGGACAAACGCTATGGAGCCGACATTCTCCTTCTGCAGGAGACTCACTTACTGGTTAATAAGGCCCCGTGCCTAGCCAGGTTTGGTTATCAGAGGTAATATCATGCAGGGTTCACTAGGAGTTCAAGGGGAACAGCCATTCTGATTCATCACCGGATTCCATTCCTTCACACTAAGCAATGGATAGACACTGGAGGACAAAACACTGTTTTGTTGGGTTCACTTTATGGGGAACGACTCACTTTAGGTAGTATTTATGCATCCCCGCCTCTGGGTAGTACCTTTGTAGACCGCATCACTCGCCAGTAGGGCGAGCTTCCGGAGGGTCTTTTTATTCTGGGAGGGGATTGGAACGACACTAAGGCACCGTCCGATAGGAGTCGTAGAACTGACGTGGGCTCTTCATCCTTCTCTAAATTCCTGCTGCTGGCTGGTACGCTGGGATGGGCAGATATATGGCGAGAGTACCATCCCGCTGAGACAGGCTACACGTATATGTCTATGGTCCATGGCTCCATGTCCTGCCTAGATTACCTCTTTGTGCCGCGAACTTACATCCAAAGGTTCTCTCAGGTTTCCCATCTTCCTAGGGGGTGTCAGATCATTCCCCGGTCAGGGCAACAATTCAATTACATGTACAGAAGCCCCCCTTCTGATGGAAAATGTCCCCTTGGCACCTTAGAGATCCTGACTATCAAGAATGTCTTGCAGAGGCACTTCAGGACTACCTTACTCCACCCCCACCAAAGAGGCCCATTGGGAAGCTTTAAGGCCAGTCCCAGAGGGTTAGACATTAGTTACTGGACCAATGATAAGCGTAAGCTCCCTGCCCAGCGGACGGAGCTTGAAGACCAATGTACATTTCTCGAGACACAATACGCATCTGACCTAAGTCCTACCCTTTATAATAACCCCTCTCTCACGCACCAACTGTTACGTGAACACCTTATGGATAAGGCTAAGGACCTACGGTTGGCATCTCAACATTGAATAGACCAGTGGGTTGTCAAATCGAGCAAAATGTTACATCCACTCTTTCAAAAAGGGAACGCCCCAACCCTGGTTCCAACCATTAGAGGTGACAACGATGAATTACATTCTTTCCCTGCAGCAGTGGTCACTGAATTTGTGTGATACTTTGCACATTATACACATAGAGGGAACAGCTTTTGCAGGACACTATGGACGTTTCTTCGAATTATCCCCCCCGGAGACTGGCACACCAAATGCGGAATCAATTGGACTCCCCCATTGCGATGGAGGACCTAACGGCAGTGCTATCTGCAATGCGGCTTGGCCGGGCCCCCGGTCCCAACGGTTTCCCATGAAATTTCTCCGTTCTCATATGTCTACATTGGGTCCGCATTTGCTGAACACAATACATGCAGTTACTGCCCCAGGACTGGCGCCAGGCAGAGATAGTTCTCTTTTTAAAAACAGGTCATCCTCCAGAAGACCCATCCTCATACCACCTGATTTCCCTGATCAATTTTGAACACAAACTCTTGAACAAGGTATTAGCAGATCGCCTACAAGCCCGCATCCAGGAGCTGGTCCATTTGGACCAATCTGGTTTCATGCCACATCGCACCACCCGCCAAAATATTCGCCAGGTCCATAATGCTGAGCTGGGGCATCGTACGGCTATACTCCTTGCCGACACAGACAAGGCTTTCGATTCCCTGAGCTGAGAGTATTTATTTTAGCTGCTGGCTGCATGTAATTTTGGCCTGCGGTTTCGGGCATACAAGCGCTTGTATACTAAGCCCATGGCTTTGGTTTGTGTTGCTGGCCAGTGCTCCTCCCTCTTCCCCATTGGCCATGGCACATGTCAGGGATGCCCCTTGTCTCCGCTATTATTTGCCTTGGCAGTGGAGCCCCTGGCGATATGGGTTCGCAGTGATCCGGTACTCCAGGGTTTTGATTGGCCTAATTAACAACCGGATCGTATAGCATTATATGCTGATGATGTGCTATTTTATATGACTGACCCATGGATATCGGTCCCATGTATTTTACTGATTCTTCTCCAAAACATATTCTGCGGAGAAGAATGCATGTTGGATCTCTGTCTGACACTTCGTCAGTTGCGCAACCGGACTTTGATGCTTTACTGGACCTGATAACGGCCCATGTTCCGCAGTGTCAGCTCTTGTTGGAATGGATACTGGCTCCTCCACTGACACCCAGGCCTTGGATGGCGCACAGACTACCCCAGCTTCGGCTGCAGGCAGTACGGAAGATCATCTGTGCTCAATTGACGTAATGTATGAGGTGTTACAAGGGTCGTCGTATGCGAAGGCAGGCAACAGCAATGTTGCATCTACCAGCCAGGACACAAACATTTGCCTTGTCGGGTGCTGGGTAAAATTCAGCTTTTTTACACAAATTAAAATGGGAACTCCAAATCAATTGACACTTTTATGATTTGCATAGATTTCTGATGCTTGTAGTGGGTCGACCTAGATATACGGACACATTAGATCTATTGCTTGAAGTGACAATTTAACATATTTTAGAATTTTTTTGCAGAACTACTGTTTTACTATAGTTGTTTGTGTACCAGTTCCTAGACAGCCTAGTAGTATGTTAGAATTTAATTATGTCGTACAGATGGATCAGGAGTGGGTGTTATATTCCATATAGGTACCACAATATAGGCCCAGACAGGAGTTAAACCCTTCTATGTTAAAACCAAAAGAGAATGTGATTGATATCAAAAAGATGTACAAAGTGATGAATTAAAATTGTTTAAATACAAATAAGAGCATTGTTAAGGTTCGAGGGAGAAGAAGGAGACCTTGAGCTGTGGTTAGAGTCGGATCACAGAAGAGGAAAACACACTTTTCACACACTCCCTTATTCCTCTAAAGGGACGCCAAGCACGTAGCTTGACGCTTGGCTTACTGACTTGTTCGTGACCACGCCCCCTTCCACTTCCGTGTTGTTCCAGTCCCGTTGAAGCAAGCTCCTGTGGCGTCTTCGAGAATACTATCCGCTGCCTTGGTTCCTGACCCCACTCTCCTTGGTGTTGGTTCCTTCTTGTGGTGTAGCAGTATTTATTTTGTGGCAGCTATCTCCCCCTTGGCTGCATCCCCCCCCTCCATTACTGTTACGTGCCGTCTTGCAGTACCCGGCATTATATCTGCGTCTTCTGTTCGGGTCTCTGTAAGGCTCACGGCATTTTGTTTTTTATTCAACCCTTTCGTTTGTTCACCTGTGAGGGAGTCGCTGTTCCGCTCTGCTTCCTCCATATGAGCCGGACGGCACACCTCGGCGAGTGTGTCTCTGCTCCGCCCTGCTGTGGCTATCAGGGCCGGGCAGAACACCTCAGATCCCGTTCCTGTCTGTAAGGGAGTCGCTGTTCCGCTCCACACTTCCCCGTGGAGCCGGACGGCACACCTTCGTGAGCGTGTATCTGCTCCGCCACGCCTCTCCTAAGCTGGCCGGTCGGAACACCTCAACCCCCTCTAATTTCTTGTTAGATTTTTTACCTTTCCCCCAGTGTCTACTGTATGAATGGTGACTGAGTGGGTGTTTAGGTCTCTCCATTTAGATCTCTGGATATCCTATCATTATCCTACCCTCATTCCAGCCATTGACCAGGAGGTTCTTGAATGTT
Organism: Lissotriton vulgaris; assembly: GCF_964263255.1. Taxonomy (NCBI): domain Eukaryota; kingdom Metazoa; phylum Chordata; class Amphibia; order Caudata; family Salamandridae; genus Lissotriton; species Lissotriton vulgaris. The sequence goes on along the minus strand of NW_028252733.1, from coordinate 646,234 downwards.
TAAAGGACCTCCGCTTCAAGGAATAATTCTAAAACAAGCACTGGTGAGTGTGAGGTGACAATAATCACAGCTCAATGTTTAGAGTGTTTATAACCTTGCACAGGAATTAAGGGTGCTTATTGTTCTTTCCTTCTAGCATCTACGTTCTCTGGCTGCCATTCTACACGACCTCAATCCTCATCCTCTGGGGAGAGTGGTGGACACTCCTTGGTTTTATTCCCCATACTTTTAGAGAGCAGCATCTTGGAGTGAGTTTCAAGGTTCTCCTTTAAGTGCTGCTTTTTGGAAGTTGAGGGATTCATCTTCGCTCCTGCGGATCTGGCACTGTTCCTGACAGAAAGCCAAGCCCACGTTTTTTAAAATCCCCCCGAGCGAAGATGACTAGTGAAGGCGTTAGTATGGAACAGGATTTCCATTCTGGCGCTCAGGCACCTAGAGTAGAAGAGTTATCCACAATGTTAATGGATTTACAGGCAGAAGTAGGGAGATTGAGGCAAGAGAACCAAAGACTGCAAGAAGAAGTACTCCAGGGGGAGGAGCTTCGCGGGCAACCAAGATGGCCGCGTAAGCTCGGAGCTCCGCGGACCTTCCGATCCTCCGCAACTATCCTGCCTGCAATCCTGATCCACGAGGGTGGATATTTGTTGCTGATGGTCCACTGAGGCGAGAACCGTTTTCGGATCACGAATCGGTGTTTCCTACGCTGAGCTACGTCGAGTGGGACTCCGTGCCAGCGCAGTGCCATTGTCTCTCCGGACTCCGTCACTACGCACGACCGACCTGCGGAGTGCCTGCCTGTCTTCATCACCGGTGGGGTGTTATTGCTTGCAGTGCGTTCCTGAGACGGCCTCCTACGGTCCGGCCCGGACAAGATCTCCGGCTCATTGGGCTCGGGCTTGCCTGGCACAGCCCTTTGTTCTCCTCGGATCTAACATGGTGGGCAAGGGGGACCCCGACAAGACATCGAGCAAAGGCGTCCGCGGCAAAGCCCAGCAACAGCAGAACAGGATTGAGCGCTATACCCCACCAAAGACGCCGCCTGTCACTGGACCCTCTGCCAAGAACATCCCATCCTCGAGCCCGCCGGACGGCTCTGAGCCTACCCTGAGCGACATTATGGGGGCCATTACTAGTTTCCGGGCGGACATGCAGCAACAGCATGAAGTCCTTACACATAAAGTGGACACTATGGCCGTCGACCTGACTCTCATTAGAGCTGACCTGGGTAAAACTAATGATCGAGTCAAGAATTTGGACATTAAGACATCCAGTCATACGGGAGACGTCTCGGACCTACAAACAGAGGTCCGGAACCTGCAGAGGACCGCGGAACAATTCGCTAGGCGGCTGGAGGATTTTGAGAGCCGTGCCAGGCGGCAGAACGTCCGCATTGTCGGGGTACCGGAGGGGTCAGAAGATGCGGCGACGGACCTCCTCGTGGAAGACCTGATCAAGACCCATTTGGCACCGCCTGGCCTTAGCAACTTTTTCTCGGTGGAGCGAGCTCACCGAGTGCCGGGTGGCCCGCCGAAGTCAGGCGTGGCGCCCAGACCCATCGTGGCCCGGCTGCTCAATTTCCGAGACAGAGACGCGGTCCTGCAGGCTTCCAGACGGCAAGGACCGCTTAAATTCCAGAACGCCGACGTCCATTTCTATCCGGACTTCACCAGGACGGTACAGCGACAGCGCCAGAGCTACGCCGGGGTGAAGCGAAGACTACAGGACCTGGGGTTCAAATATTCCATGATGTTCCCTGCCAAACTCCGGATCGAATACGAGGGCCATGCCCTCTTCTTTGACTTCGCTGAAAATGTAAGTGACTGGCTGGACACTTTATCGCCGCGCCGAGACGCTCAGGATGAACATGAAGGTGGTGCTGCTGGTGGCCCGGACCTCTGAGACTTGGCTCTATAGTGGGTGATTCATCGTCTGTTATTTCTGCCTCATATGACTATCGGATGTTGCCTTATTATACCCTGTCAACTTTCCTGTCTGTACATGGAGGGTGGCGGGGGGTGTTCGCGGAGATTCCTTACTCCTCTGGGTATCTTCTTGTAGAGTAGTTATGGGGCGACAGGCACACTGCTGGTTGGGGGGGCTTTTCAGTCATATGCAGGGGTGCAGGGTGCAACTATGCAAGTTTATTTGTTCGTTTGTTCTTTCTCTTTCCCTTTCTTGGGGCAATGGATTGTATTTTTTACTGTATACCTGATGATTGAGTTGGTTGGGGTCGGGTGGGGCGGGTTGTTGGACGATGGGGGGTAGGAAATTAAAAGTGCTTAGCTGGAATGTCAATGGGTTGGGTGATCGAGTTAAGAGAGGGGTGGTAATTCAATTGATAAAGAGACATATGCCTGATGTTGTGCTTCTGCAGGAGACGCATTTGGTAGGGAAATCCTGCAAGGTCCTAAACCGTAAAGGCTACAAAATGGTTGCCCACTCTGGGTTCTCCTCGAGTTCCCGGGGGGCGGGCATCCTTGTGCGTGCGTCCCTTCCCCTTGAAATAGACGTCACATTGCTTGATGATAGGGGACGCTACGCCGCTGTGGCGGGAAGATGGGAGGGGCGTTCCCTAGCGCTGCTTTCGGTTTATGTTCCCCCAGGCCTCCAATCCAGCACCTTTCAAGACCTTGGTGGCGCCATCTTGTCCCTGCCTGCGGGCTTATTGATCCTAGGGGGAGATTTCAACTCAGTCTGCTCTGGCACCCTTGATCGCCAACCGCAGAGGGACCTCCGGAGTTCCCAAATGTGGCTGCCGGCCTTCCTTGACTCCACGGGTTTGGTGGATAGCTGGCGACTGCTGCATCCTGCGCTCCGCCACTTTTCCTTCCTCTCCGGTGCCCATGGGAGTCTGTCCCGTATAGACTATGTCCTTACCCTGGCGGCGCATTCGCCTGCCGTGTCTGAGGCCCGTTTTCTGGCAAGGGGCGTTTCTGATCACTCCCCGTTGTGGGTCTCGTTCGACTTTGGCATCGTCCTGTCCAGCCGTCCGGTAGCGGTGAACCCATGGTATTTCCGAAACCACAAGACGCGCGCACTCCTGGCTAAGGCCATCGACTTATATTTCACCGAAAATGCTGGCTCGGTTGGCTCGGCGGTCACCCTGTGGGAGGCATTCAAGACTGTGTTGCGGGGTGAAGCCCTAGCTCTCATCGCGGAGGCTAAGCGAGCTCGTGAAGCCGACCTTGTGCATATTGAAGAAGAGGTCATGGATCTCGAGTCCCGTTTGGGGACTGAGCCAGACCCTTCTCTCCTACACGAACTCTCCCTGAAACAGTCGGAGTATCATGATCTCGCTACGAATGCCGCCCTGGTTTTGGCCAAGGAACAGCAGGGCCGCATTTATGACGTTGGTGACAAGGCCGGTAAGTTGCTGGCCTGGTTGGACAGGCGCGAGATGGCAAGCCGGGTGGTTCCGGAGATCCTGGGCGAGGACGGAGTGGTGGTCACAGACCCGAGCGCTATTGCCGAGTCTTTTGCAGACTACTTCCGGGGTATCTATACTGCTGGTTCTGACCGCTCCGAGGCCGATTCAGCCGAGTTTCTCTCGACGATTGACCTCCCCTGTCTTTCTGACGAGGAACGGGCTGATATGGATCGAGATATAACCGCGGACGAGATTGCCTTGGCGATCCGCGCCCTGCGGTCGGGTAAAGCCACCTGCCCCAATGGCATACCGGTCGAGTTATACAAGATCCGGCCAGACGTGGTCTCTCCTCATCTGAGAGCTATGTTCCTGCGGGCCCGGGAGGAGGGTGTCCTCCCCTTAGATCAGCGACTGGCCACCATAGTGGTCATTCACAAGGAAGGCAAGCCGAGGGACGTTTGTAGATCCTACCGTCCTATCTCTCTCCTCAACGCGGAACCCAAGATCCTAGCTAAACTGCTGGCTAATCGGCTGGTCGGAGTCATCAGCGACCTGGTACACCCGGACCAATCAGGTTTTATTCCCCGCCGCAACACTGCCCTCAACCTGCGACGGCTGCACGGTGTCATGGCCAGAGCTCATGCCCTGGAGGAACCGGCGGTACTTGCTTCCCTTGATGCCACGATGGCCTTTGACTCCCTGGAGTGGAGTTATCTATGGGCGGTGTTGGCAAAGCTTGGGTTTGGACCGGGCTTCCTGGGCTGGGTGCAACTTCTTTATGCATGCCCACTGGCTGCTGTCACAGTTAACGGTCGCATGTTGGCTTCCTTTGCGCTCCATCGTGGCACTAGACAGGGTTGCCCCCTGTCACCACTCCTGTTTGCGCTGGCCCTGGAGCCACTTGCGGCCATGTTACGCTCGCACCCTGACCTGCATGGAATTACCTGGGCCCCGGGTTTTGAAGACAGGGTCTCCCTATATGCGGACGACATCCTGCTTTACCTCACCTCTCCCTGTAAGTCGCTTATTGTGGCTTGCGACGTACTCAGGCTGTTTGGGCGCTATTCGGGCCTGATCATCAACTGGGCCAAGTCCTCCCTTTACATTCTCAAGGGAGACACGCCGCGCCTCCCTAGGGGCTGCAATATACAACTGGCCGGACAAGGTTTCAAGTACTTGGGAATCTATATATCGGGCAATCCTAAGGCGAGATATGACTACAACTTACTCCCTCCTCTCCAACGACTGCGGAGGGATGTGGATAGTTGGCGCAAGCTTCCGCTTTCTCTCCTGGGCCGGGCGGCGTTGTTCAAAATGATGTCCCTGCCCAGGTTTTTGTATGCCTTGCAAAATACCCAGGACCTTGTTCCGGCTCGCTATTTTAGAGAGGTCGAGAGTCTGCAACGTGCCCTGCTCTGGGAGGGTCGGCCCCGCGTCGCCATCCAAAAGCTTACATTGCCGTGGTACGACGGGGGCATTGCGCTGCCAGATGTGCGGAGGTACTACTGGTCCTCTCAGCTCACTGCTATTAACCATGGCCTTTATGGCCCTGCGGACAGCCCGGGTTACGCTATGGACAGGTGGCTTTTGCAAGGAGGCAACTATTACCGCGCCCTATATTCCAGATCCTTTGATCGGCGCCTTACGGGCCCGACCAAGGCAGCGGTTCACACGTGGCGGACGATTACCAAGATACAGGGCTGGCAGGGCAGACTGACGAGATTCACCCCTCTGTATGATTCCGATATCCTAGGCAAGCTCTGGCACACCAAGGGTTTTGATAAATGGGACCTTATAGGTATCTCGAGCGTGGAAGATATGGTAGCTAAAGGGGAGGTCAAGACTTTTCCCCAACTACAGGCTGAATACCACTTGGGTGGATCGGAATTTTTCCGCTACGCCCAACTGAAGCACGCGCTAAATGCCTCTAGGCCAGAGGAGGGCGAAATCCCCGAAAGCTCCCCCTTGGAGGACAGGATTCTGGACGGCCATATGCCTGATAGTGCCATTTCTTTGTCCTACAAGAAGTTGATCAATGTTAGAGTTGACCTCCTCCAGCGCCTGCGAGACCAATGGGTGCCCGACGGCCTGGAACTGGACGACGAGGACTGGCAGAGTGCTGTGTCTTGCCCTAAGGAGGTCGCCATTTCCTCGCGTCTGCGACTAGTGCAGTTCAAGATCCTCCACCGGGTGTATGTTACCGGCCCCCGGCTTGTGCACATGGGCTTCTCGCCTGATGGCTTTTGTCGTCGTGGCTGTGGAGCCCTTGCCACCTTCATGCATATCTTGTGGGAGTGCCCTGTTATTGCCCCCTACTGGGAAAGAGTACACCGAGTGATGAGGGAGGTGACTGGAGTTGAGTTGGCAGCAGAGGCACGGAGGTGCCTCCTCAACGTTTGGGAGCCGAACGACTACAACACGGCGCAGACTCGTTGGGCTACACTGGGCAACATGATTGCTAGGAGGGACATAGCGCAGAAATGGGGTTCTAGCACGGCCCTCCTGGTGGTGCAATGGAAGGCCAATATGGATTGGTCTATGCTACGAGAGAAGACGGTGTACGCTGCCAGGGGGAGGCCTCAGACATGGAATAAGGTGTGGGGGGCATGGAATGCTTACAGGGGAGACCTGTGCCTACCACCGGAGCCTATTCCCCGCGAGGAACACCTATCACCGTAACCGATGACACCAGCTACTTTACACTTGCTGTAATTCTCCTGCTTTCCTTCCCCTCCCCCCTTCCTACATCCTACTTTCCGTTCTTTTTTAGATTCTTGCCTGACCTCCGATGCCTACTACTGACTCATACGCATTTCTTCTTCCATTGCCTTTCTTACGCGCCCTTTGGCGCTTCTTTCTTGGTTTTTGTTACTATATAAAATAAAAAACAACCTACATTGTCCTGATGTGATTCGCTTTGCACTTTACTCCTCCTGGTACCATGCTGCCTTGCCTCCGGGATGTTAGGCTGAATAGCTGTGTGCTTTGATACACTAAATGTTTTAAAAATTAAAAAAAAAAAAAAAAGAAGAAGTACTCCAGTTAAGAGCACAAGAGAGCACGCAGGGTAGAGAGACAGGTACTATTCCTAAGACCACAAAGAATTACATCCAACCTGCCAGGTTTTCCCTGCCTTCATCCTCTGCCCACTCCCTCCCTCGAGAAAACCCTGACACTCCCCTTCCACTACAAGTGACCGTACACACACCTAGTCCAGTCCCGCTAGCTAAGCCCACAGACTACATGAAAGAAAAGGAGAAAAAACCTGTTCAATCCCTCCCAAATACCTTGTGATACATTTGGAGAAGAAAGACACTAAGGATACCTCCAAACCCATGCAAATAGGAGGATTAAGAGGGCCTCTCTCTGTGGAAGAGAAAGAAAAACGGAGGAAAAACAACTTGTGTTTATACTGCAGGAAAGGAGGGCATTATGCCAATGAGTGTCCTGTTCGTCCTAGAGAAACCAAGAGAACAGTCGCAAGTGGGTCGGTCCTACCGGAAAACTAGAAACCTTGAAGATAGGGGAGATCGAATCTTCAAGGGTACAATCCTCTAAGATCTCCAAAACCAGACCCACTGTACCAAAAGTGATAAAACACTTCACATTAACTATTAATTTAATCTGTTCTGCTACGGGGCGACACACCATGTCTCTTCTTCTGGATTCCGGGGCCACTGGGAATTTATTTGATATTTGTCTGGCTAAGAGGTTGGGATTGCTAGTTATTGCCAAAGAACATCCAGAAGTGATCAGAGCGGTCCATGGATCTGAATTAACCTCGGGGCTAATCTCGTTCCATACTAATCCGTTGACTTTAGTGTTTGATAACGGGCACTCAGAACAGATTGTCTTTGATTTAATCGACGCCCCGACCTTTGGAGCCATTCTTGGGGTGCCATGGCTTCAGCTTCATAATCCTCAAATTGATTGGAGTGCCAGAACCGTAACCCTGAAATCCTCATATTGTATGAGACACTGTTACCAGGAAGCACGAGAAGACATTCACCCATTGTATTGTGTTGCCACTGAGACCCTCCCTGCCTGTTATGCTGCGTTTCAGTCTGTGTTCAATGAAGTTGAGGCCACGAAACTGCCTCCTCACCACAGTTACGACTGCAGAATAGACTTACAGCTAGATTCATGAAAGGAAATTGCGCTTGCAAAGGGCCAGATTCTGACAATCTGGCCCTTTGCAAGCGCAATTTTTGCATTTGGGATTCATCATCCCAAATGCAAAAATCGCTAATTGCGAAATCGCATATTTGCGAGGAATTGCATTTAAGGAATCTCTATTAGAGATTCCTTAAATGCAATTCATTAACCAATTTTAAATTGCGAATTCGCAATATTTGGCCGCTATTTACCACGAAGTCTGACTTTAGGCCCATAGGAATGAATGGGGAGTATTTCCTTATTTGCGATTAGCAATATGCTAATCGCAAATAAGGAATGTGTAGGAATCGCAATTTATTTAGCGATTCCTACATGAATCCCGTTTTGCAAGTCCTTAATAGCGATTCCTTAATAATCGCTATTAAGGACTCGCAAAACGGCTCTTTGATGAATCTAGCTGTTAGTTCCGGGGGCAGAACTACCTTGTAGTAGAATCTATGGGGCTTATCATCTGATCCGTGTAAAACAAGGGGATGAATGGAAGACGGCCTTTAGAACTAAATTTGGGTTATACAAGTATTGCGCAATGCCATTTGGCTTATGCAATGCGCCGGCCGCCTTCCAGTATTTTATTAATGACATCTTCAGGGAATACTTGGATATATTCGTCATTGTCTATATCGATGACATTTTGATCTATTCTCAAACAGAACAAGAACACATTGGCCATATCAAGAAAATTCTCAATAAACTGCAAGAACATCAGCTGTTTGCCAAACTTGATAAAAGTATGTTTCACACCACCCATATTGATTTCCTAGGGTTCATCATCACCCCTGAAGGCATCCAAATGGATCCTAAGAAAATTGACGCTCTCATTCATTGGCCTATTCCCAGCTCCATTAAGGAAGTACAGTCCTTCCTTGGCTTTGCGAACTTTTATCGACGATTTATCATCAATTTCTCAGAAACCATCACACCCATAACGAAATTGTTGAAGAAGGGAGTCGTCTTTGGGTGGACTGCAGAGGTTGAGAAAGCCTTCCGTGCACTGAAAAACAAATTCACATCAGCCCCCATTGTCAAACACGCAGATAACTCCTTGCCATTTCGTGGAAGCAGATGCCTCGCAATACGCAGTATGTGGGGTGCTATCACAAAGGGACAGTGAATCTGGACAACTACACCCTATAGCATACTTTTCGAAGACCTTACTGCATGCAGAGAGAAATTACACAGTAGGGGAACGAGAATTATTGGCTATAAAGTTAGCCTTCCAAGAATGGAGGCATTATTTACTGGGGTCTCTTCATGCGATTACCATATATTCTGATCACAAAAACCTTCAGTTTTTTAGATCCACACGAGCACTCACTCCCAGACAAATGAGATGGGTGTCCTTTTTCAGTGAATACGATTTCATCATCACCTACCGCCCTGGCCCTCAACATGGGAAAGCAGATGCGCTATCAAGACTGGGACATTCCACTACATTAGAAAAAGAAGAACCGCAAAGGGTAATCCCTGACCATAAAATCATAGGACCAGAAGATCATTCCCCTCCAGATTTCATTGGAGAGTTACAGTCTCAATACAAAGAGATCCCCGACACTCAATGGATAGTAAACCCCGAAAATAGTGTCAAAGATGGGCTTTTGTATCATAACAACAAGTTGTATATACCCCAGGGGCAGTTAAAGGAAAAAGTGATGGAATGGTGTCACAACAGTGCCTTAGAAGGTCATCCAGGGATGAATAAGACAATAGGCACATGCCAACGCTGGTTTTGGTGGGACACACTGACTCAGGATATAAGAAAGTTTGTTCAAGCATGTACTACCTGTGCCAGACAGAAGGCGCTTCATTGCGCGCCTACTGGGCTACTTAAGACCATAGCCATTCCCCCTGAACCATGGCATTCCCTTAGCATGGATTTTATCACGGAGCTACCTTCTAGCCAAGGGTATACCACAATTTTTGTTGTGGTAAACATGTTATCTAAAATGGCACATTTTATTCCCCTCAAGACAATCCCATCTGCTAAGGAGTTAGTACAAGTATTCGTAGATCAGATCGTGCGTTTACATGGCTTACCCTCTGTTATCATTTCCGACAGAGGCCCCCAGTTTGTTTCAACATTTTGCAAAGGCATGTGTAAGGTTTTAGGTGTTGATCATCGGTTGTCTACAGCCTATCTTCCCCAGACCGATGGCCAAACCGAAAGAACCAATCAAACCCTAGAACAATACCTAAGATGTCTGTTAACAGGGATTCCAGCAGACTGGGTTAAGGTCACCCCCTTAGCGGAATTTGCGTATAAACACAGCACACATTCCTCCATCAAGGTCTCTCTTTTCTTTTTTAATTACGCATATCATCCACGTATGTTGCCTGTTTCTCTTCATTCTTCAATCCAGAATTCCAGAATATTCCTGCCCTAGAAGAGCACCATAATCATATCAAGAGAGTATGGGAAGAAGCCAAAACCGAACTAACCAAAGCTAAGGAAGCCATGAAAGAACAAGCAGACCAACATAGGAAAACAGAACCCACATATAAAGTGTGGTTATCTACCAGAAACCTAAGATTAGAGCGTCCCAAAAAGCTGTATCCTCGGTTTATTGGTCCTTTCCAAATCCAAAAACTTGTTTCCCCTGTTACCTTGAAACTAGAACTCCCTCCTCAGATGAAAATCCACCCTGTTTTTCACTGTTCCTTGCTAAAGAAATACGTCCCCCACTACACCCAGAAGATCCACCTCCCCCGCTCATGATAAATGGCAAAGAAGAATATGAGGTTCATAAAGTATTGGATTCAAGAAGACACAGAGGTAGAGTTCAATATCTCATTGATTAGGTGGGTTTTTCCCCGGAGGACAGAACCTGGGAACCTATTGAAAACGTGCATGCCCCTCGATTAATCAGGAGGTTTCATGCCCTCCATCCTAACAAACCACGCCCTGGAAGGAGGCCTTTGCGGGGAGATATTGTTAGGGTTCGAGGGAGAAGAAGGAGACCTTGAGCTGTGGTAGGGTCGGATCACAGAAGAGGAAAACACACTTTTCACACGCTCCCTTATTCCTCTAAAGGGATGCAGAGCACGTAGCTTGACGCTTGGCTTACTGACTTGTTCGTGACCACGCCCCCTTCCACTTCCGTGTTGTTCCAGTCCCGTCGAAGCAAGCTCCTGTGGCATCTTCAAGAATCCTATCCGCTGCCTTGGTTCCTGACCCCACTCTCCTTGGTGTTGGTTCCTCCTTGTGGTGTAGCGGTATTTATTTCGTGGCAGCGATCTCCTCCTTGGCTGCATTCCCCCCCTCCATTACTGTTACGTGCCGTCTTGCAGTACCCGGCATTATATCTGCGTCTTCTGTTCGGGTCTCTGTAAGGCTCACGGCGTTTTGTTTTTTATTCAACCCTTTCGTTTGTTCCCCTGTGAGGGAGTCGCTGTTCCGCTCTGCTTCCCCCATTGGAGCCGGACGGCACACCTCGGTGAGTGTGTCTCTGCTCCGCCCTGCTATGGCTATCAGGGCCAGGCAGAACACCTCGGATCCCGTTCCTGCCTGTAAGGGAGTCGCTGTTCCGCTCCACACTTCCCCGTGGAGCCGGACGGCACACCTTCGTGAGCGTGTATCTGCTCCGCCACGCCTCTCCTAAGCTGGCCGGTCGGGACACCTCAACCCCCTCTATTTTCTTGTTAGATTTTTTACCTTTCCCCCCAGTGTCTACTGTATGAATGGTGACTGAGTGGGTGTTTGGGTCTCTCCATTTAGACCTCTGGATATCCTATCATTATCCTACCCTCATTCCAGCCATTGACCAGGAAGTTCTTGAATGTTTAAAGGACCTCCGTTTCAAGGAATAATTCTAAAACGAGCACTGGTGAGTGCGAGGTGACAATAATCACAGCTCAATGTTTAGAGTGTTTATAACCTTGCATAGGAATTAAGAGTGCTTATTGTCCTTTCCTTCTAGCATCTACGTTCTCTGGCTGCCATTCTACACGCCCTCAATCCTCATCCTATGGGGAGAGTGGTGGACACTCCTTGGTTTTATTCCCCCATACCTTTAGAGAGCAGCATCTTGGAGCGAGTTTCAAGGTTCTCCTTTAAGTGCTGCTTTTGGGAAGTTGAGGGATTCATCTTCGCTCCTGTGAATCTGGCACTGTTCCTGACAAGCGTGGGGGAAGGGAAAGTTTGTAAACAAAAATGGAGCATAAGCGTGTTAAAATCAAGCTACCTTTACATGGTTAGAAATGGCTTTTGCAAATTTTGTGGCGTATTTGTAATTTGTAACCTTGGTAAAACATCGGCTTATTTGAGCAATGGTTTTTGGTGGAGTCTATTCAGGTTAGCCAAAGTCAATCTACCTACACTTAATGTATGTGATAATGACAATGTTCCTGATTTTAGCAGTGACACTGAGGAAGTCAAAAATGTGGGATCTTCCAACTTTGTGTTGGATGGGATTTCTCATGATTCTAATTTGCAAATTAGAAGGAGATGTTTACCTAAAAGATGTAAATATTTCATATTGTACTGTGTGCAAAGTTTTTGTGTTTATTTTATTGATTTATTTTTTCTTTTTATAAGAAAGGAAGGTATGTAGTATTGCAGAAGAATGGTAGTTGTAGTAGAATTCTTTTTTATGCATAGTTAGTTCAGATTCACTGTAATGTTTAGCCTAGCTTATTAGCTAGGTTGGTTATGTCATTTGTTTAGATGTAACTGTGATTCTCAATTCCAATGCGTGTACTGGCAGTTGTAGTGGAGTTTAGAGAAGAGCGGATGCTCCAATAAAGCTTTTCCACTTGAATACGTTGTGGATTGTTATTAATACCACATACATGCAATATACGTCAATGTATAGTCTAAAAAGCCCGGCAAGTACCACGCAACACGGTTTACACTAACTCATTTTAGAGTTGATGTTCGCATCACTGCACAAAAAAAGCAAAAGTCACTCATTTACAGAACTGCTGGATAAAGTCGGGATCATGAGAGGCTCCACTGCTGCAAAGGTAATTATTAACAAAAGTTGGCCTCGCACACTCTTCAGCACAGTGGGCATCCTTTCAGTATTGTGGATTCTAAGGCTCGCTGTCATAAAGCACCATTTTAATGATCCTTTTCAGCGTTTACAATTAGACACTGCCATCTAGTGGCAGAGATTAATTCACCACATTCCTTCGGTGTTAATTAGATTCTGCGATCTGTATACATTTATTATTCAAATTAATGTATGCTATTTCCAAAAAATATGTCTAAAATAGCAGTGGCTCACCTCTCTGGGAGCGAGTTGTGTGGATGGGGTCTTTCATTGTAACAGGAGTGCACTTTGTAGTGAGCCACCTTCTACTTATGTCACCCAAGGGCCAGACTTGGCCAGAGAAGTTAAATAAACGGGTGTAAGGTCATCCAGGGCCTACGCCGATACCAAGATCCTGAGTGTGTGTGCAGTTATTGCAACGCAGTGGCTTGCAGGCCTCCATAAAGAAGTGAGGCCATGTTACCCCGCTAGACTGGCGACGAGACCGGTAAGGACCTGCTAGGGTGTGGAGTGGTCAGCCTCCCACACACCCTGCACATGGCTCTGAAGCGCTGACTAGCACTGAAGCACTTGAGCAGAGACAGCGGGTGAGTGTTTGCCCTGCTCCGCTCATTGGATGACAGTTCCCGTCTCCCGCCACCCATCATTCCATGGTGGTGCCCAGAGGGCCCATGCGGCATTGTGATCTGGCATGGGCATTCTCCGCAGCCTGACCACTCAAGTGTGGGAGGCAGTGGCCTACCTGCGTCCTCTGTAGCACCATCTCCTGCTCCAGTGGGAGTGTGCAATTGGCCTGACCGCGGTCACTGCTGTCGGCATAGGGAGGAATGCCTGAAAGTTGCAGCCTGAGAAGTAAGACCTTGAAGAAGTGGGTGGAGCCAAAGATGCTACTCCCGCCTCAGATCTGCAGCGGTGTACATCAGGAGAATAGACAAATGTGTGCCAGTGCAGGAGGCCCTCTATTGCCTATGAGAGGTGCACTAAACTGTCGGTCCCTGAACCACATATCCCTGAGTGGGGGCAAGAAAAAACAAAGCAGGAAATAAAAATAAAAATAAAAAATAAATTAAAGGTCAATAACAAGAGAGAGAACAACAGCTCAATCACAGAAGAATCACCAGGTACACTGCATCTCCTATAACCTTTCTACAGTAAGGGAGAGAGGGTACACAGATCTCCTCTGTTGAGGAATACCCAGCACACCATCTGGTGCCGAAGGAACACTAAACAGCTGACACAAGCGACCCTGAGCAACAGCGGGTTCAAGCTCACCTGGTTTTGAGTCCCTAAGCCCATGCACCTGTGATGCCACTACCACCTTTCAGCAAGTTTGCTGGTTTGGCCACGGCAGCACCTCGGTCGGGTTCATGGCTAGGGCGGTTAAACCACTACTTCGGTGGCACTATAGAAGCAGATGGAGCAGTCAAAATGTCACTACTTATGCTCTACGGTGGGGCTCAGCTGTATGAGCTTTTTGAAACGCTCCCAGATACACGTGATGAGGACGACTCCGACGCTGGGGTAAGGGTGCTAAACATACACTGACCCACAAAAGAACTCAGATTTTGAGTGTTTTAAACTGTGGAAGTCCATGTAGATGGCCAACGAATCAGTAGACATGTTCTATGCATGACTAAGGAAGCTGGTGAGCATGTGCATCTTACATGGCCAGCGGGAAGAGATCAGGGCACAAATCATTCAAGGGTGCCGGGCCACTGTACTCCATCGACTCATCCTAAGACAGACAGGATTCACACTTGATGACATTCATGTATTGACATGATCTCACATACTATCAAACTCAGGGGCTGAGGAGATGGAGGCAGCTCTAAACAAGCCTCCCACAACACACAGTCCGCAGAAGGCCTCTAGCATCAAAGTAGAAAGGGTTGATGCCATCCTGCGGCAACTGTGGACTGGAACCCACTACATGTGGCCTATGCATTACCAAGGGAAAAAAGTGCTCAAGGTACCTCAAGCCTAATCACTTTGCGAAAGTATGCTTCAGTGGAAGTTCCCAACCGCTCACTGACAAGCCCAGAAGGGCAGCTGCAGCTCTCCGACAACTGTCCTTGGGTGACACGCCAGCCAGGAAGTGGCCAGCTGCTATGAGTGTGGAGCAAATCCCGTAGATGAGGAAGTATTTGTGGTGTCATTTGCAAGCTACGCGGATTGCAAGCGGCGCCCACTCCCAATGTCCACAGTAAAGATCGTGGACACAACATCGATACCGGAGCATCAGTAAATGTAACGAACTCCGAACAATACAAGAAACTTACGCCACACCCTCAATTATCCTACATGAGAGCACAGATCCACAAATATGGGGGTAAGGAGCCATTACCACTTTGGGGGGTCATAGAAGTGGAGGTCCAGAGTGAAAAACAAGCCCTGAGAGCAAGGTTTCATGTCATGGCGGGAAGAAAAAGCCCGCTGTTTAGCTGCCATACTGCCAGAGAACTTGAACCAGTGTTCTTCACAAACCAGGTACATGAGTACATGAGTCCCAAGTTGACTCTCTACTAGCAGAATTCCTGCATTTGTTCAAGGGGCTAGGTTAGTTGAAACACAAACAGGTCAAGTTAAACATAGATAAGTCAGTTAAGCCCACTGCCTTGAGACACCAAAGGGTCCCATTCCATCTGAGGCTCAAGTAGAGCTAGAACTGCAAGCACTCGATAACCTTGGAGTTACTGAAAAGGTAACCAGCCCCACTCCCTGGGTGTCGCCACTGGTCATTACACCCAAGCCTAAGAACCAGGCTCAATAAGACTATGCGTGGACATGCTGCCCCCAAAACACGCCATAAGGTGGGAGCCCCATATAACGCCTATGATGGACAATATTGTGGCCGATCTAAACGGGGCTAAGTGGTTCTCAAAACCTAACCTTAATTCTAGTTATCACCAGCTAGAGCTTGCCCCAGAGAGTCGATATATCACAACGTTCTCCAAACACATCCGGCTCTGATGCTACAAATAGCTGAGTTTTGGCATATCCTCCACAGCGACAATCTTCTAGCATGCCATCAAGGAGACCTATCTGGCCTGCTTGGAGTCATGAACCTGAGAGATGGCATCCTGATTTTCTCAAACAGTCTTGAGGAGCACCATGTTCGTCTGAGAAACACACCTCAAAGCCAGGCTCACAATGGCTCGACACTAAACAAAAACAAAAGCACCTTCTACCAGGACTCCAATTACTTTTTGGGATATATTCTTCAGGGAAGGTCTATGTGTGGATCCGAAGGCGACCATGGCCGTCCAGAAAGCACTTGTTCCCAGGACCCCAATGGAAGTCGGCAGCTTACATGGAATGGCCACCTATTGCGGACGATTTATCCCTAACCTGGCCACCTTGTTGGAACCTCTGCGTGTCCTCACACAGGCTGGTGCATCCTGGGACTTGAGTCACGGAGCTAACAAGGCGTTCAAAGCGATCCAGAATGCTCTCCTGGACAAAGTCACCATGACAATCTTTCTGTCAGGATTCAAACATCTTAGCGCCTTCAAACTTTACCTTTATGAACTACTTCCATGTGAAGGTTAACATGGAGGTAACTGTGTGTTCTTGCCTCTACAAATTAAGTTTGCATGGACTATAAGTTCCATGATGTCTAGGGAGGACTTGAAGAGTTCTGAAGGATCATGGGGGATTTATAGGAGGAACCTGCACACCATTCGGCGAGCGTAATTCATTTCTGATGTGGTTGCAGAAGTTGGTACTTTGGGAGAGACTGTTTGTCTCTCATTTGGATATCACAGTCGTTATCTGGAAAAGCTATCTTTTGGAAAGATGAAGACAGCGCTGCCCTCACATAGTAAAGTGAACCTGGGTTTATAGGTTGTGTCCTCATGTAATGCAACTGGTGCTATGTAAGGTGCTCTGATACCGGATTAGGGTCGAGTTCGCGCTATATAAAACTCCGTAAAAATAAAAAAATAAAAAATAAAAAGTCAGCAGCTGTGTTCTTATTTACCTCCTTTCTTCAAACATATTCCTTATCAGCCGAAGTTGTATCCTTGGAGCTGCAGAGTTGACCTAATGAGTTAAAAAAAGACATACATTCTTCCTTATTGTTAGTTGTATTCTTTGGCGCTGCAGAGTTGATCTAAAGGTCACGTGAGTTCAAAAAAGACAAATTCATCCTTTCTGTTGGAGCATACTTGTTATTCTGGGGGACATGAAAAAATTAAATTAAGGTAAAACAGAAAGCTGTTCTTTTATGAAAACTGTTGAGGTGAAAAATACATTGGTTAGCTGCAGACTTGTACATTTGGTGCTTGAAGTAAAGCAACTGGGCTCTCTTTTTTCAGTCCTTTTGAATATTTTTGCTTCTGGAACAAATTCAATGAGAATTAATTGCTTAACAAAGTCAAGTAAAAGACTGAACTAGTGGTGGTGATGAAGCAATTATTATTATATCAATGGTGGCAGACATTTAAAATTGGATGAGGAACTCTTCCAAAATATTTTCGGAACTTTACATAAATGTTTGCTTTCTTTACTTGTTTGGGTATGTACGAGGAAATGTTGCTACTACCTTGATAAGTTGTTGTGGAACACGTAGTAAGGGTTTGCAGGCTTATTTATTTTTGTATCCACAGGTTCAGACAGGGAATCTAAAGCTTGGTAATCACAAGAGTTAAGATTACACAGAGGTTGCAAAGGCGATTCCTCTATTAAGTCTCAGGTAAATCTGATACATTTAAGTGAGAATTTATGAGTAGATGTTCTATTATTTTCTAATCTTGTTTCATTTCCTTTTCAGTTTTTTCCCTTTTACCTGCTGTTCCCGTCATCATACCCTTTTCCTCACTTGATCGCTGTAAAACCCTGTGCCTTTCCTGGTATTCAGAATTGGAGATATCAAGAGGTGGACCATCTTGTTTGCTGCTCTGATCCTGAGGAGTTTTCTCATGCCATTGTGAGTCCTTGACACTTTCACCCGCAGAGGAGGACAGCAATGATTATAGGTACCAGCCCTGTTCAACTGGGGGCAATGCTCAAGCAGGAAGGCACAGACAGATAGTGGGAACCAGTAGCGTATGGCAGCCAAGCCCCCTTCGAGACGGAAATGAGGTATGCGCAGATGGAGCGAGAAGCTTTGGCCATACGATGGCCCTGCCAACATTTCCACCTTTACCTTTGTGGCTAAGAGTTCAAGATCACAGGCCTCTCCTCCCGTTGTTCACTGACACAACTTGGTTGGTTTCCCTCAGGATCTTGAACGAGCAAAAGAGACATTGGCTTAGAGGCAATGGCAACGTTTCCTCAACGGATCCAGATCGCTAACCTCAGAAGATCATTCTGGCACGCAATAGCTGTGGAGAGTCTGGAACAAATTGAGTGAAGGCCAGAATAGACTCCTGATGATTGGCCAGATGATTGTAATGCCCAAGGGCCTGTGAAGCAAGGTTGTCAGTCTGGCACACCAAGGGCACCGAAGGATGGCAAAAATAAAGGCCCGGCTCCGCAGTAAGATGTGGTTCCCATGTATGGGTGCTCTCATCAACAAGGTCATGCACAACTGCCACTCATGTGCCATAACAAGCAGGGACCCCTTGCCATCAACCGTATTGAAAGAAGAACTAAGCATGGAGCCTTGGACCAAAATCAATATTGGTTTTGGGAGTTTCCCTGATGGCCAGGTCACGGTGGGGATGATGGACTCAAACAATACGTTTCCAATAGTAGAGGTGGTGCCGTCTACTGCCTTCTCTCACGTCAAGACAGTACTCCTGGAGGAAGTGATGTTGGAAAATGAGCTGCCATTCAAAGGGCAAGAATTTTAAGAGTATTTTGCATCACTTGCCATCAAACACAGGAATATCACCCTACAGTGGCCCCAGGCAAATGGGGAAGTGGAGAGGTTCATGTGGACTCTGAACCGTGCACTTAGGATAGGAATTGAACAGGGTGAGGATGCCGAATGCTGCTTACACAGATTCCTGAATGCCTACTGGCAGACCCCCCCATAGCACCATGAACTGTGCCCCTGATCAACTGTTTCGGAAGCCCATGCAAGCAGGCATCCCAGCCAGTCCGGAGTGATACCCATCGGATCATGACAGCAAAGCCACTAAGCCAGACGGGAAGCCACCACTGCAGGTGGGAGATGCCGTGGCCATCAAAGATAAATACCTTGGAAGTTTAGTACCCCATACAAACCTGCGATCTGGAAAATAGTCAAAATAAACAGAACCATGGTCACAGCACAGCGAGGATATCGCACGGTCACCAGGAATGTCACCTGGTTCGAAGAGGTGCCTGCCATCCAGGAGAGAATGGAGGAGAAAGTCAAGGAAGCAACCGAAGACAAAAATACCAGCGGGTGACCTTTCCTCCAGAAAGGGAGATGGAGCGCTTGTCATCGGCCGGAAGAGATGAAAGCATGAGAAGTAGCCAACAGGCAGGAGGATCCTCTGCTGGGGATGCAACACGTGATGGCTCAGCTTCGCAAAGATCCCAAAACAGCTCCCGAAGCCAGAATTATGACCTTTGTCCGAACCCTGCCCCCAGCCAAAGGCTGGGAGACTTTGTATGTAAGGTGCAGGTTGAGTGAGCCACTTATTGTTGTAAATTAATAAAGACTGGGAGGGATGTAGAAATCAATATATTTCAATCAATCAAAATATTTGTAGAGCGCGCTACTCCCCCGCTAGGGTCTCAAGGCACTGGGAGGTGAGGGATCCGCTACTGCTCGAATAGCGAGGTCTTGAGTAGTTTCCTGAAGGAGAGATGGTCCTGGGTCAGTCGTAGGTGGATGGGGAGGGAGTTCCATTTCTTGGCCGCCAGGTAGGAGAAGGATCTTCCTCCGGCGGTGGCTCTGCGAATACGTGGGCCGGTGGCGAGGGCGAGGCTGGTCGAGCGGAGCTGGCGGGTGGGTGTGTAGAATGTGAGGCGGTTGTTGAGGTACTTGGGGCCCAGGTCGTGGAGAGCCTTTTGTGCGTGGGTGAGGAGTCTGAACATGATTCTCTTGTTGACGGAGAGCCAGTGCAGGTCTCTCAGGTGGGCAGAGATGTGGTTGTGGCGGGGGATGTCCAGGACGAGTCGTGCGGAGGCGGTCTGTATGCGCTGGAGTCTTTTCTGTAGTTTGGCTGTGGTTCCCGTAGTCCAGTCGGCTAGTGACGAGGGCCTGGGTGACTGTCTTCCTAGTTTCAGTGGGGATCCATCTGAAGATCTTTCAGAGCATGCGCAGGGTGTTGAAGCAGGATGACGAGACGGCGTTGACTTGTTTGGTCATCGTGAGGGAGGAGTCCAGGATAAAACCCAGGTTGCGTGTGTGGTCCGTTGGCTTGGGGGCGATGCCCAGGGCAGGGGGCCACCAGGAGTCGTCCCAGGCGGAGGGGGATGATCCCAGGATGAGGACTTCCGTTTTGTCTGAGTTCAGTTTCAGGCGGCTGGTCTTCATCCATTCTGCGACGTCTTTCATTCCTTCCTGGAGGCTGGCTCTGGCGGTGGCGGGGTCGTTGGTGAGAGAGAGGATCAGCTGGGTGTGGTCAGCGTAGGAAATGATGTTTAGGATGTGTTGTCGTGCGATGGCTGCAAGGGGGCTCATGTAGACGTTGAAGAGGGTGGGGCTGAGCGAGTATCCTTGAGGTACGCCGCAGATGACTTCGGATCGGAACGGGGGGAGGCGTACTCTCTGGGTTCTACCAGCGAGGAATGAGCTGATCCACTCCAGTGCCTTCCCTTGGATTCCGGAGTTGCTGAGGCGCTGTATAAGTGTGCGGTGGCACACTGTGTCAAACGCTGCTGAGAGATCCATAAGGATGAGGGCAGCTGTTTCCCCGTTGTGAAGCTGGGATCTGATGTCATCGGTGGCTGCGATGAGGGCATTCTCGGTGCTGTGGTTAGCTCGGAAACCGGACTGTAAGGGGTCGAGGGATCCGTTTGTCTCGATGAGCCACTCAGCCTCTACTTTACAAACTTTCTACTTATGTCACTCCCAGGGCTGAGTGTGGCCGAGGAGTTAAATAAACAGGTGTAAGGTCGCGCGGGGCCTTTGCAAGCACAGAGATCCTGATTGTTTGTTCAGTTATTGCAGCAAGGCAGCTTGCAGCCTCTTTAAGCACAGAGGCCTATTTGCCGCTGCTACAGACTTTAACAATATACATAAACAAACAGCAAGCTCCTGGACTGGCATCATGTGGATCCTGCACCTATTGTTTTCCTGGCACAGGTTGCAGATCATTGGTCCCAGAGGTATTTCCATGAGGTAAATTTCACAGAAAATTATTTCTTGTCAAATTGTTTGCATGTATGACCATTTTAGTGCATTTGCTCATGGTTGAACCTGGTTTAGGAGTGACGCTGACTTCTGTCTGAGAGCGTACAGTTATTTTAAAAACAGCTTTACTTCTACTATGTTGCCTTTTTAAACAATACAGATAACAGCATAAAACTCAAAAACAAAACTCAAACTTAATGCAACAGTTTTCTTTGACTTTAATGTTTCAGACACATGACATTCGAGACCCACGGATATTAAGTCTACGGGCACCATTTGGATTTTGTGAAGTGTTCAGTCTAAAATCAGTGTGTTTAATAGACTGTGACTAACCGTTATTGCGTGCCAGCAGCTCTGAAGTCCCTACCTACCGTGAGTACCATATGTTCCACCTGGTCAAGGAGAATATGCATGCACTGAGGTGCAGCTGCCAGGCTCATGATAAGCTTGCGCAACATTGCAGGACAGGTGTTGATCTGCTGCTAACGGGACTACTAATGAAGGGAATATGTTTAGCATGTTTGTGTGTAACCAAACAGAAACAGAATTAAATCCTTGTGCAGTGAGGACTAGTTACTTGTATATTTATAGTGCCTGTGGCTGAGAAAGCACTGCAAACATGAAAGTTGCCATTTTAAAATTGCATTACAATCACTATAACTTTCACTCGAACTGTCACACACTTGGCTGTAAAATGTCACTCATAAGTACACTGAAACCATGCACATGTCACTCAGAAGCAATGTGAATGTCCAAAACAATAATAGCAACAAGAAACATAGATACAGTAGCATTCCAATCCACACAGTTCTCTTCCTAAGTTATCACAGTCTATATTATCTATCTCATCTCCCCTTGTTCCTGCCCAAAGATCTATTGTGGTGACAATTTCTAGTGCTGGATGAGGCCAAGTCATTGTTGCGCCCTCCCATCCCGTACTGTATGATCGTAACTAGCCCTCTCTCAGATGTTGAGAAGGCCTACTATTATCAAGAAAGTCTTGTTCACCTGTCTATGTCCCTCAACTGCACTCCCCCAGCTCAGATCGAGATGCCGGTGGGGGTCCACGTTCTCTGTCTGCAGGACCTGTCCAGTGGATAGGTCAGATAGGAGCAGAGTTGCTATCCCTCTGATGGGCCACAATAGAAATTTCCCTTCCCTGTCCCCTAGATGCTAGGAGACCATTAAACCACCCACCTCCTCTCCGAGGGAGGCTTGTTACCTTTAAGGTGTTGTATTGCCATTGGTATTCTGCACTGTTCGTTCCCCAGAGCCCTATCCTTCCCATGAGGCAGCCCCAAGAAGTCACCTACCAGGTGCGGGGGGATCACAATGCTACAAGTGTGTCTGCATTGGCAAATGGCAGCCAAAATGTGACAGCGCTGGGATAGAGCAAAACAGTGCCATATCTTAGTAAATATGGTACTGTTCTACTCACTCATGAGCACCCAACGCACTGTAGCAACTTTACTTGCTGTCCTGAGTCGTGTGAATTTGCTGTAAATCTGGGCTTGAGTTTTTTTATATTTGAAAGTTTCTCTTTCTCACTTCTTGGATGGTCTACAGCAGATGCAACCGTGAGACATTGTCAGATGGCTCACGTTTTGTCACCAACTTATTTCAATGGAAATCGAGATCAGGAACATACATAGGCATGTGAAAGAGCGATTTGTAGGATGCAGAGTAATTTTCTATGCGCCATGGCAAATATTTGAGTGTACGCTTAGCACAATAGAGGTGCAGTACCACGACAATGCCTAATCCAATACCCTAGAAGTTATGTCTTGCTGAGCATGTCATTGGCTTCTTCAAAGACATTGTTTGAATCCACACGAAAGGTGTGGGAATATGGCACTCAAACTTCCACAGCAGATAAAGCATCCATAAAATTCTTAGCGGCAAAAGCAGGACTATTGCTTGAATGAAAGGTATAACCTGCTCCCATTGCAACTAGGCACTGCAGGTCACTTATGAACTTTCGAGCAGTGGCAGTCTTTTGTTCTCAAATCAGCCATCTAGAGCATGAATCAACTGCAAAGAATATATATTTATGTTGATTGATTGCTGGCAGATGACCAACATGGTTGTAGTAATAAACACCTGAAAGGTTTATGTAAATGTACATGTATTTATATAGCGCAAATTACCCACATCGCAGGCATCTAAGCGCTTGCTTAGGGAACCCGTCCTGGTATTCCCCTGTGAGATAACCCCAGCAGGGTATCCACAAGGTGAAAGCCAGGCATCCCGCCGCGAGGGGCCGTAGTGGAGATTAAGCAAGCTATTGCCCAGAGTCGCAGAGTGTGAACCCGTGAGTCGAGTAGGCACCGGAGCGAGAATTGTCGAGTCCGTGGAATTATTGAGCCCAAGCCCCGTCGAGGCGGGGAATTGAACCCTGGTCCAGGGCCGATCTCAGCTTCCGGGTCTGCCGCCTCTAACCCCTGAGCCACACTTCTCCAATTATTGAATATTGCAAAGGGGGAAGGAGCTGGTCTAACAACTAGCAGTAGAATGCTTCATTTGTTGAAAAATGTTACATTGCTGTATGCATTTCTTTGCATTATTTAGTAAATAAGGCAACCAATAGAATTGCTTTAACTCTGAAACTGTAAAACAGATATTATGAGCATAGGCTGATCTTTCTTGTGCCACATTAATTTAATCTAACCTAACTCACTCACTAGGCATGTGCCTGCCCCTGACCTCTTGTATACAAAATCATGACAAGATTGTCGTTGGTGAGGCTGCATGTATATTTGCAAGGGAAACAATCAGGTGTCTATTCGATATTTTTGCTACCTGTATCCTCATCATTATGGATGAATGCATCTTTCTTTGAGATCCAGTCACAGAGGCAACCTTGAAGATTGGAACCAGTATCTTAGCAGACGGAATTCATTCACTTTTATGGGCCATTGTATGTTGCGCTTTTAAATCTGCTTTTATACTTGATTTATCTTCCTTGCATTTTTTTGCACTTAAGTGGGATGATCTTAGTTGCTCTTCCGCTCCTGGCAACTTTTTTGTTTTACGCCGGTGAGTAGTGCAGTCTTATCAGCGGTCAGCTGCTGCTTGTAATGCCAGCAGCGGTCTAGTCGCTGCACGCACACACGCATCCCTACATCCGCAGGCCAGGCGTGGCCTGCGGGGTTGAATAAAAGGATGACGTCCGCTCGAGGACGTCACTTCCGACTGGTATACTGTGTCGGTGTGGGTTGCTTGCGGAACCGCGCTCTGCCCCCGTGCTCTGTATCTGGCCGGAGCAAGGCCCAGCTCACCCCACAAGTATAGCGCACAACACTGGCGACGAGCAAAGGGGGCCCAACCCTCGCCCGTGCACTGGTGATCGAAGCGGAGCGAACGGCTCCTCCACGCGGCCATATCGCGTGACCCGCTGCTGCTGTGGCACGGCCTGGCCCGCCTGACCTCCCCTGCTTCGACACGCCTGGGCGCTGGAGTTCCTGTGGCTGCCCGTGAATTTACAGCGCGGCGAAGAACGGAACCAGACCGGAGGTGCGGTGCGAAGAAGTTTCTCACGCATCTCGCGTGAGCCGCGCACACGCGCAACACCTTGCCAATGCTCACGCATTGCGCGTGAGTCGCTGGAATCGACCTCTGGCGTCCCCTACTGCGCCCTGGAGGGAGTGTGAGCAGAGTTTGGACCAGGGGAAGAATTTCAACAAACCTATCTTTCCCCACGCCACCAGAAGTTTGCAGCACGCTCGACGAAGCTGAGGTAGGCCATTCAGCTGCCACATGGCGCCGCGAATCAGGCGTAAGAGGGACAACGACCGCTAGGAACACGCGCAGTCCAAAGAGAGTCGGGGGAAAAAGGGAAGGAAGGCAACCCCATTCCGACAAACTGCCACCATGGCGGACGAAGAGGCGCCAGTAGCCACCATCAACATCCCATTTCAACACGCCGCGACTGGTTGAAATGGAGGACCCATCCACGGCATCACCAAGATGGAAGATATGGCTTGAGAGACTGGAAAACTACTTTATAGTCACGAGAGAGACAGACAAAGCAGTGAAGAGGTCGCTCTTACTACATTATGCAGGGGATGAGATATTCAGACTGTTCAAACACCTGCCCAATACGGGAGTGGCGGATAATTATGACGCTGCGGTGGCTGCCCTCAACGGTCATGAACCTAGACTTCGAAGTCTTCAAACTGGGACAGGCACGCCAGAGGGAAGGCGAAACCATGGACCAATTCTATGCCTGTGTAAGGGAACTAGCCAGTTCCTGTACCGACGAGGATCAACCGAAAGCCATACGGAGACAGATTATACAAGGGTGTAGAGACAAGGCGCTGGGAGGGTCGATACTACGCAAACCAGGAATCTCACTAGAAGATATACTAATCTTGGCCAGGTCCCATGACCTCTCGAATGTCCGGGCCACAGCTATGGAACAAGCTCTCCACAAACCTCAAATCAAGTCAGAGGCTATTAAGAGTGAGCGGGCAGATGCAGTAAGGACTCAGCCACGTGGACCACCCCAGAGAGAATACCGGAAAGACCAGTCCCGGGCACGGTGTGGATATTGCGGACATGAGCCCCACGCGGCTAAAGACTGCCCAGCCCAGGGCAAAACCTGTTCCAACTGCGGGATTCCAAACCATTTTGCGACGGTATGCCGAAGGAGGAACACATCAAATACTTTCAAGAAAACACGAACGCCCACCAAAGCCATTCGGCAACTGTCACTGGCTGAACCACCACCATCGAAGACAGAGAGACATCTACCCACGGTAGATGACGAATCGGAGTCAGAAGATGAAGAGGCCTACGTTGTCTCATTCGCGAGAGAACTCAAGCAGCGGCGGGGGCCACAGCCGACGTGCACCGTGAAAATGGCGGGAAATGAAGTTAAGGCCATAATCGACACTGGAGCCACTGTGAGTGTGATGGGTCTGCAACAGTTCAGGAAACTACGCCCGCGTCCCCAGGTATTACCGTCCAAAACGAGGATATTCGCATATGGAGCAGACACACCTCTACCCCTTAAAGGAAAGATCACAATACCTATCCAGGCCGACGAGTTGGAGGTGATGGCGACAATCCACATAATTAACCGAGAGGCCGACACTCTGTTAAGCAGCCACACAGCCGAAGACCTAAAACTAATAGCGTTTGCCAACCGCATCAGGGCACACCAAGTAGAAGAACTGTTGGGACGATTTCCCGAACTGTTCCGGGGTCTGGGCTGCATAAAATGCGAACCAATCAAGCTACACATTGATAGGTCTGTCACCCCCACCGCCCTGCGACACCGTCGGATACCATTTCACCTACGCCCACTGGTGGAGAAAGAACTTGAAAAGCTGGAGAGTTTGGGCGTCATAGAGAAAGTCTCGGGACCCACCCCGTGGGTATCACCAATGGTTACTGTGGAGAAGCCCAAACAACCGGGTGAAATCCGCTTGTGCATTGACATGCGGCTACCAAATGCCGCCATCCGGAGAGAGAGAGACACTTGACCCCCACTATGGACGATATCATTGCTGATGTGAATGGGTCGAAATGGTTTTCGAAGATTGATCTGAACGCTGGATACCACCAGCTACCATTAGCAGAGGAGAGTCGTTTCATCACCACCTTTAGCACCCATCTCGGCCTACGACGTTATAAGCGGCTGAACTTCGGCATCTCCTCATCGGCTGAGGTGTTCCAGAACACCATTAGAGAACTCCTGTCTGGGTTGCCCGGGGTAATAACACCTCCGGGATGTCTTGAAGAGATTGAGTACCCATGGAGCCACCCTCCACAAAGAAAAGTGTCAATTTTTCCAGCCCTCTATATAATTCTTCGGATACATCTTCAATCAGGAGGGCATCCAGGTAGACCCGAGAAAATCCAAGGCCATCAAAGACGTACTAGCCCCAAAGTCCCCGACGGATATCAGAAGTTTTCTTGGGATGGTCACTTATTGTGGCCGATTCATACCGGGCCTAGCCACCTGGAGTGAACCCCTGCGAGCGCTGACCAAGGCGGATGCCATCTGGCAGTGGGGCCCGAAGGAGAACGAAGCGTTCCAGGGGATCAAGGACGCCCTGTTGGAGAAAGCCACCCTATCATATTTTGATCCCACGAAGCATACGGAGGTACTAGTGGATGCCAGCCCGGTGGGCCTCGGCGTGGTGTTGATCCAAGAACATGAACCCGGCCAGTGGCCAGCGTTAGCATTCGCCAGCAAAGCTCTTACCCCAACCGAAACCAGGTACGCCCAAATCGAGAGGGAGGCCCTGGCTATCAAGTGGGCCTGTGGCCATTTCCATCTATACCTGCAAGGACATCCTTTTGTCATGGTGACCGACCACCAACCGCTGGTGTCCCTTTTCAAGGGGACTGCTCCGCACCCGCCACCTCGCATAGAACGGTGGGTGATACAACTCCAACCATACGAAATGGAAGTCGTATATCGGCCGGGGGCCAAAAATCCCGCTGACTTTCTATCGCGCCACCCATCTATACCGGAACCAGAGTCAGTGGACGAGGATTGTGAAGAGTATGCCCAGTGGGTGGCGCTCACGTCATGCCCGCAAAGCATGACAATAGAAGAAGTAAAAGAAGCACGTGCTACCGACAACGTCTACCTAAGGTCACTACAGGCGGTCCAAGAAGGTTCGTGGGCTGACTACCTCCGCCCACCCAACTCCTGGTCTGCGGGAGAGAGAGAGTCCCTCACGAAATGTACAACTTGCCCGTGGGGGCCACCAAGGTACGACGAAGATGAAGGCGCGCATGAGGGAAAAGGTATGGTTCCCGGAACTAGAGAGCATGGTGGAGGAATACGTGAAGAAATGCATGGCCTGCCAGCTGACAAGTGACTCTGAAAGACCCTTACCCGTGATCACTAAAGAAGCCTGTACATCTCCATGGACCAAGGTCAGCATAGACTTTGGGAGTTTCCCAGGGGAGGGACACACGCTAGTAGCCATCGATTCTTACTCGAAATATCCTTTAGTGGAGAAGGTGGCTTCCACTGCATTTACTCATGTGGGACCGGCACTAGAGAAAATATTCTCCATGTTCGGATATCCGTCTGAGATACGGAGTGACAATGGACCACCTTTCCAGGGGGCCGAGTTTGCCACATTTCTACGGCAAAGGGGAATCCAGCACGGCCGCATCACACCTCAATGGCCCCAAGCTAATGGAGACGTTGAAAGATTCATGCGGACCCTAAACAAAGTATTCCGGATAGCAATGGTAGAACAGGCCGACCCAGAGCAGAGACTACACAAATTCCTACGGGAATACAAAAGCACCCCTCACTGCACTACGCAAAGTAGCCCATGGACCCTCATGTTCCAAGGACCATGAAGAGACCTTCTTCCCAGTGCTTCGGGGTGGACACCACCCCCCCGGCCGCCACTGATGAAGCACAGGAACGGAGAAGGCAAGGGAACCAACAAGCTAGCCGCCGCAGAAGAGCCACCCCTAGAAGAATAAGTCCGGGGACCCGAGTGATCATAAGAAACAGACGCCCAGGGGGAAAATTCCAAACCAGATATGAGCCAGGCACCTGGACAGTCACGTCTACAAGAGGTACCATGGTCACAGCTCAGAAAGGAGAGGAGGAAGTATTAAGGAATGCATCCTGGTTCAAGACCATACCGCCAGGAGATAGACAATGTTTAGAGGGAGAGAAGGGGAAAACGGCTCAAATGTGACAACAACCCCCGAAGACGACGACAATACACCGATGGGGAGCCAAGCGGAGGGACCTGAACCTGCGTCGGTGTCCCAGACACTGCCTGTCACGACCAGAAACGCTTACCAAGGTGCTGAAGGTGGCAGGGCTAACCCCCAGCGTTACAATCTGCGGCCCAATCCACCACCAAGTCAAAAGCTGAAAGACTATGCCTGTCTGCTAAAACCCTGAAGCTACCATCAAGGGACACGCAAGTACTCAGGCATTTCTGCTGTCTAAATGTTTGTAATCCGGGACTGTTTTGTTTGGTTTATTTAAAAAATATATATATATAGTTGGATAAGGATGTAATGCCAGCAGCGGTCTAGTCGTTGCACGCACACACGCATCCCTACATCCGCAGGCCAGGCGTGGCCTGCGGGGTTGAATAAAAGGATGACGTCCGCTCGAGGACGTCACTTCCGACTGGTAGGTGCCTGTTTGCGCCTGAATAGGACCAGGATCCCTGGCCAAAATCTGATGTACTCTTTGGAGGAGCTGAGAGTCGAGGGAACTGCACATTTGTTATCTAGGGGGTGGTGGGGAGGTTAAGAAAAGATGGATTATTGACATCTGGTGGGGAGGTTGAGCAGTTCTATTTCAGGGAAGAGAAATAGGGAAGCGGACTAGTCCGTCATGATCGGGGCTTGGTGACTGGGGGAATAGGCCTGAAAGGCTGGACTCTTACCATTAGGAATGTGGGTTCAGGGAAGGGGTTAAGCGCGATTTTGTGGAATACAAACATTTTTTCCCTGCTGCAGGAGGAGCTAGATGTATTGGCATTGACGGAAACATGGCTGAAGACTGGGTCGGAGCCTGACATAGTAGCGGCCCTCCTCCGGATTACCACATCCTTGAGCAATATCGGCAGGGTGGGAAAAGAGGTGAAGGGGTGGCATTGATCACCGGAAATATCCAGTTCTAGAGACAGTGGCCACCAAAAGTATTGATCGGGCTGAGGTCCTAGGGGTAAAAGTTGATTTGAAGGCTAGCTGTGTTGTTATTGTGATAGTTTATCACCCACCTCAGGCAACCACCCCCTTTTAACCAGATATTTCTTGAATTAATGAGTGATGTGTGCTCCAGGAATAATGAGATAGTAATAGTGGATCCTCCTGCGGCTTGGTTTGGTAACTGGATAGAAATGTTGGGCTTAGTGCAACAGTTGAGCCTCAGACCCATGAGAAAGGCCACACCTTAGATCTGATATGGTCCACTCAGCCGTTGGTCAGGTTAACAGGGATTGAGCCCTGCGGCTGGTCAGATCATTACCAAATTAGGTTTACCACCCCCTTGCCAACTCAGCATGCTCGTAGTCCGCCAGTGTGATGTACAGTACATAATTGGTCAAAAATAGATAAAACCTGTTTGGCGGAGGCCTTAGGGATGCAATACACCCGCCTAGCAAAGCTGAGGATGTGGAACAGGAAAGTGTGTGATTTTTAAGTGGGATCCAGGATGCAGTAGACAGGGTGGCTCCAGCCCGCAGGAAAAAGTAAGAGATAGAGTCATGTTGCCCCCTGGTACACCACCGCACTTTGGAAAGAGAAGCAGAAGCTGCACCAGTATGAAAGAAAATGGGGTAAGCGTTATGAGCTGGCGGCTCAGAGGAGGTACAAAGCAGAGTTGGGTACCTAGAAAAGAGTGATTGTGGCTACTCATACAGCCATTTTATGTTACTAGGATAACTGAAGCCAGTAGTCAACAAAAGTAGACCTTTAAGGTGCTTAAAGAGTTAACAGGAACTAAAGATCAAGCCTCAGAAATAGATCCTGAGAATTGTAATAGAATACAAGACTTTTTAATGAATAAGATTAAGGATATCTTGAATGAAGTAAGGAACACCCTGTTATGTCTTTACTCACTGATAGTGGCTGATGTGTCTCTCTATCAGGGTGAGAAGTTAAAAGCACTCCCAATGTTGGATTTAGAGACCTTGGCCTGGTCCCTGGCAGCTGTTAAGTCCGGCTACCCAGAAGACCATTGTCCTCCCAAGGTGTTTGAAGTGGCCTTTCCAGTAATGGGGGGCAAGTTGCTCTCTCTTGAATGCCTCAGTGGCATTGGGAAAAGTGCATCTGAGCTTAAGAGGCCATGGTTAACCCACTGTTGAAAAAGGCAGGGGCGGATCCAAAAAATCTAAAGAATTACCGACCAGTATCTATACCATTTCCAGCTAAAATCTTGGAGCGGCATGTAAACAAGACCCTTACAAAATGTATGGAAGATCAGCAATTGCTCCAACCTCGCCAATCAGGTTTTCGGGCCCCTCATAGTACTGAGTTAGAGATGCTCTCTGGACTGGACAAACTAGGATTGAGGTCAGATAAGAACAATTCTTTGTGCTGATCTTGCTAGACCTTACTGCATTATTTGATACAGTGGACTATCAAGTGCTCATGCACTGGCTAATGGCGTGCAGGATCAAAGGGTCCACACTTTTGTGGATTTCATCATTCTTGTACAACAGGTCACAGGGGGTGCAAATGGGTGGTCATGTCTCCAGAGAAAAAGGGCTTTCCTGCGGGCTCCCTCAGGGATCCACCATGTCCCCACTGCTGTTCAACATCTATTTATATCCTTTGATTGCAGCATTAGCACAGTTGGATTCTCAACTATCTAACCACACACATGACATGCAGCTGGTCTTACGGATTGAGAGCTCCCACGCAGGCACAGTTGATCTTGCAGAATAATCTGCAGTTCACTGTGAACTGGATGATAGCAACCTCTATGACAGTTAATCCAGACAAGACTGAGGTTCTGACTATCACTATGATTCAACAGGCTAAACACAACAGCAAACTTTAAGGCTTCACTTTTCTTCGGTGGTATGTGAACTTGTTTGAGTCTCATTTTTTACATTCACTTATATTTTTCATTTCTATTTTACTTTTCCTTGATACACATATCTCTATTGTCAGCAGGCCTATTCGTTTGGAGCCTCTTCCTCCGTCTTTCCCCCTATTTTATAATTTTTTCTATTTTACTGTAATTTCACATCCTGCAAATCTTAATGTAATACCAGTTCTAACTGGTGTCTATTTGGCCAGGATTTGTGATATTCATACTTAGATATATATTCATTGAGTATTTACTAGGACCAGCGGTTACTTAACGTGTGCCTTTTTTATTTCTAATTTGGATTTTAGTATCATTACAGAGCATCTTTTCTGTAGCCCCCGGGCCTCAGGTTTTTTTTTTAACTTTCCTTCGGATGAATCAGTTATACCATTCAGCGGTAACTGACTTATATTTCAGTTATTCTCTCTTTTTTGTCTTTCCTCTTTACCATTCAACTCTTCTATTAGATTAATGGTTGCCTGAACACATGGGCTCTCGGGATATTTGTCTTTTTCTCCCTCTTCCACTCCTACTTCACCTTTAGCTTATTCTTAAGAGCAAAAATCCGATACAAACACTTCTTCCCTTTTTGAACAATCTATCCTGTCTGACAATATCATGACTTTTTGGAATGATATTGATTAGGTCTGTCGGATTACTCTGGTAACTAAGTTGGAATTTGTCCTGAATATTTTTGCCTATGTTAAATAGTCACATACCTGTAGCACCTATTTGATGTCTGCATCCTTTTCCACTTGGAGGCCATGTTGGGTTTTGATAACTGTTTCTTTATTCCTATCAACAATTTTAAAAAGCACATTGTATGGTTGATGTTCTATCAAACCATCCTGTATTAAGAGATATAAGTCTAAGCATTTTCATCCTTTGTTTCGCTTAACAGCCTTGAAAAAGTCGTCGAGTGCGACGAAACACGTGTCTGCTGTTTGAATTTTATTTGCACAAGAATATGGAATAAAAACTAATTGAATCATCGTCTTTCTGTACCTACTCATGTTTATTGAAGTTTATTCCCTACTGTAAAGGAACCACTAGAGTTATGGACCTTTTACCTCTCATTGTGGCGGTGCTCTGCAAATTTTTTGATACTCTTTTTATATAGGGTGTTTCCTCCCATATACTCAACACTATTGGAATGACATAATGTTACCCGTCCTCATTGAGCACACTTGATTATATAGATCTGACAAATAATTTCCTGACACTGTGTATGTGCTAACACGTTATAGACCACTGTTATCCTTCTTTTTATGTACTCATTGTTGTGGTTTGCTAGGCACTACTAATTAGTTGGGAATATTAAGTTACTTTCACTTCTCTTTTTAAAATAAGAACACTGTTTAGGTACGTGTCTATTGTCACAAATTATTTACGTTCAACTGTAACAGGATGGCTAGTTTTAAAGATGACAGGAATAAACTTCTAGAGGAACTCTTCCACTGCAAAAACCAGGATAGGGTGCCAGGGAATAAGGAGAGCAATGACGGATTAAAATCCAAATGTATATAGTCAAGAGAAAACACGAAAACAAGAATCCTCACACTGGTGTGATACCACCATACTGGAAAAATATCTTGAGATGAAGCAGGTCCCAAGAGGATTAATAATATCATCTTTCCCTCTTTCGATGACCTTGATGAAGATCTTTTACTAGATTTGGAAGAATTTTTACATAGCTCTTCCTACAACAAGATGACCATCCTAATAAAACATACAGTGAGAAAGAGAGCCTGCATTCTTCTAGAAATAGAAAGTCTACAGGATAAGATTAACAAATTGAATCTACCTGAAGCTACTCAGAAAAATTATAAGATTTTGGAAGCAGTCCATAACAAACACCAGATCTATCTAAAGGAGAAGAAATCCCGTACACTGAGACGGGACGACAACGATTACAGAACTGGGTGAATTTTTATATTGGCACGTAGGTTTGACAATGTTCAAGTTAGTCAACCAACAGTTAAGATTACCCCAGGCGACCTCACAAATGTAACCTCTAATAGTGAATCAGACTTCTCAAGTATCTGCAGTGAACGAAGTGAGGGACCCTGTACGAGTGCCAATGCTATGGGCAGTTCCCATTTTAACACCTTGTCAGCTTTTTGAAAGGAAGTAGAGAGGTACGGAAAAGGCTCGAAAGTCAATTTAAAAAACCGTACAAACGCTATTAGAAATCAAGGAGAGGGAGGAATAGATCAGCAAGACACAAGGAAAGAAGGGATCACCACCAGGTCAAATTCGAGGGCAGAGAGGAACTGATGGCACTAGCTAGTCAGGACATGAGCAACACACTACTAACTGCAATCTTTCTACTACTGTTCAATTAGACACCATCTCTATTTAAATCTGTCCAGCTTGGTGTTGAATTGTACACAAATAAAATTGTTAACAAAAGGTTTGGGCTTCTGTCCTGCTTCCAAACCTGACTTTAATGAGATGCATGTAGATCTCTTTAAATTTGTATGCAAACGGAAACTTAAGAAATTCTTTGCCCTTAATCCTAGAAACAATGCCTCTGGGATTGGGGCTGCCCATGCTCCATGTGACAAGAGTATACAGGACATTCAAGACTTGCAACTTTTATTATCCCTTGACAGTGATTCCTCTACAACAACTCCAATCAAACATATTTTCTCCGACTTAGGTATTTCATCTGACCTGACTGTTGATAGTACAAGACCCAAATCAACTTTTTTTTACCTGTCTCCCAGAGGACAGTGCCATTGAGATTTGTTACTGATTGGTAACAAAAGAGCTCTATGAGTGGGAAGATAGAAATGTTGGACAACAGGAAATGTATAGGCATAATTTATCAAAATAAAAAAAAAGACTTGCATTGACTACATTATCTACATCATCTCAGATTACCATCAAGGAAGCAGACAAAGGGGGCAATGTGGTCCTAATGGAACCCTGGACTATATACACATATTAGATAGACAATTGGCTGATACCACAGCCTATGTACATTTGGCTTCTAATCCGTTACCACAAATTACATCTTTGATTGAGGGAAAGCTGAGAGAATGGCTTGATCTATGTCTTATCAATGACCTTGCACTTAGATATCTTTTTGTGCATCATCATAAAGCTCCCTTTATATATGCTCTACCTAAAATACACACACCACTTTTCCCCCAGGGAGACTGATTATTTCAGAGATCGGTTGCCCCAACTGAACGTATATCCGAATACATCGATATGTTCTTGCAAACTTTAGTGACCAATCTCCCCTCCTACATTTGTGATACCAAACATCTTCTGAACCAATTTACAGACTTCTGCTGGTCAAAAGAATGCTGCTTTGTCACGCTGGATATCTCATCCCTATACACCTTAATAACACAAGATGAGGGCATCCTAGCCAGCCAACATAAACTCGCAATTTGAGATGCCACTATGTAGAAACACACACAAATGCTAATCAAAATAAGCAGACAGGTTCTGGACAATAACTTGTTCCTACATACGGTTCGATTCCGATCCGGAAAAAAGCGCTTCTAATTACCGTACAAAGCGTTTTTTCACGTACAAATCGTATCCGTACACGTCTCCGTACGAATCTGCAAGTACGATCTCAATCCAAAGCAGCACTCCATACAACTCGTAAACATCAACAAACAAATCGAAAGTCCATACGAATGGCAGTCGGATGACGATTCACGCTACGTCCGAACGTAAATAGACTGCGTCATCCGTACCAGGAAGTACGATCCGTGTCGAAGACACTCCGTACGGCTCTTCTGCTACGAGAGTCAAAAACTGCCGTAAAAACAGAGTCCGGACCAACATGCACCCCGGTACGCGACAAACAAGACATGAACCCCATCGTCCATGGGGGGCGGAGCTAGCCAGCGCCTATGGCGGACGCGTAAGAGCGGAGCTCCGAGCTAGCGCCGCCAAATATCCGGCAAAGATCCTTTTTTCAGTGGCGAACACCGAGCGATTCCGGCGGGGGCTGACTCCCCTACCCCTGACAGACCTCCGACCGAAATTTGGGAGAGGTGCGAGCACGGGAGACCTCCATTGCACGACCGATCGGAGAGGTCCGGACCAGGCCTAGATCCCCGGCCTTTCCTGAACCGCACAGCCGAGTTGCGTCACCAGACGTGCGGCCGCCCGGTGCGGACATCCCGGAGCTGAACGGGTCCTGAGATCGGCGGCCCCCACAGCTCTCCCACACGCTGCCATCACTTCTGAGGGCGCCTAGGGAAGACTTTGGGCGCGCCGGGACAGGCAGAGGGGACGAGAAAGAGGCGACAGCTCAACACGGTAACCAGTGGAGACCACGTGGCGCCGGCGGAACCCCGCGAAGGTATAAGCGCCTCTGCCCTCTACCTCATACCACTCCCTGGTAACTCGGGGGCGCGAAGCAAGATTTGGGGAGAGAAAGCCTGCTTCAGGAAGGAGGACCTCCACCACAAGAGGGCACTCTGAGGAGGTCCGGGGGTATTCTTGAGCCGGCGCAACTGGAGAAGGACATATCGGCGGACGGCCACCTGGGCCTCTAGGCCTGGCCGAGCCCGCCTGGACATACGAACGGAGCGGCCTGGTTGACGGACCCCCTGCATCGCCCTGCGGACAGGAGAGGGGACGCACGCAGACCAATTGGGGCACCCTTAATACTCTTTAACCCGTGGCCCCTAGCCTCCCCAGCTAACGATGGGCAAGGGGGACAGGACACAGACGAAACTCACGTTTGACCAGCGGAGACAGAAGGGGCCAGATCAGCCAGTCGCCCAGTCTCCGGGAGCTACTGGTGACCCGAGTGCCTCACTGTGTGCGGAAATAAAAGGAATGCTTACTACAATGGAGAAAGGCCTGCAGGAGGGCATGTCGGCCATTGGCACCAAGATTGACGCCCTGGCGTATCGGATGGACCGAATGACGGAAAGAGTGGACAAGCATGCGGAGAGGCTGGATATGGCGGAGCGCAGGTTGACAGAGGCGGAGGAGGCGCAAACTGAATGGGACGCCGACCGCAAACAATTTGGGAGGCTGCTGCAGGTAATACAGGAGAAGTCGGAGGACTTGGAGGCGCGCTCCAGGCGTTCCAACATCCGCGTCACGGGAGTGGCGGAGTCGACCCAAACGGGTAAAATGGAACTCTTCGTTGAGAAGCTCCTTAAGACTCTATTGGGAGACGACACCTTTTCCCCCATGTTTATAGTGGAACACGCCCACCGCCCTCTGGGACCAAGGCCTCTCCCTGGCGCGAATCCTAGGCCGATTATAGCGAAACTGCTCAACTACAGGGACAGGGACGCTGCCCTCCGTGCTGCTCGAGAGAAGGGGAAACTACAGTACGAGGGAATGGACATATCTTTATACCCTGATTTCACCTCCAAAGTCAAGGAGGAGAGGCGGCGATTCGTCCAGTACAAACAACAACTTAGAGACTTGGGTTTGGACTACGCCATGTTGTACCCGGCGCGGCTGCGCATCAACAGGCAAGGATATTCGCATTTTTTCACCGATCCCAAGGAACTGCAAAAATCGTTGAAGCAGTGGATCAAAGAGAACCGAGGTAGCCCGACGGCGCGTGCAGAGGAGCGTACTGGCGAAGAGGACCTGGAGGATCAGGACTGATGAGAGGGGGAGTGCAGGGACACGCTCCGGAGGCTCATTTACTCTGGTAACGAGACACCCCCCCACTTTGCTGGCCAGGAGGCGCCCACTCGGGGCAAAACACTGAGGCTGCCGGACTACTCTAGGCGAGATTGTGGGTGAGATCTGCACAGATTGCAATGGTTCCCATGGGGGGCTGTGCTGTTTATACTACAGTTATCCTAAGCTTGGGTGGCCTCGAGGGGGCACCGACACAAGGAAGGAACAGGGAGGTTGGGGTTGGGGGGGGTGGGTGGGCCCATAAAAGCTGGTAGAATACGGTACTTACAACTCACTGCCGCACTAGCATATGGGGGCGCGGGCGAAGGGGCAGCTTATGAACATTGCAAGGGAGTCCAGAATGGACGGTGGACGACAAAAAGACTGAGTAGGCTACCTCTGCCCTAGTGCTTACAGCGCTTACGGCTCGTATTGAGCCTGTTTTGGGAAGTGTTGAATGGGTTTGAAGATGGGTGGGGGGGAGGGATGCAGGGAACTCGGTCACACCAGGTTGGGGTTGGTTGACTGTGGGAGGTGGGGAGAGTTGGGAGTTCTGAGTTCAGGGATGTTCGGGGGGGGGGTCCAAAATGTGCTCTGAAATGTTATGTTCCGCAGGATGGGTGGGCAGCTGCTACTTACGGAGGGTGGTGGTACTCGTCACTGCAATGCAACTGAAGTACTCCTTCACTGTCAATGGCTGACACAACACACGAAGATTTACTGAGTGATACAGAGACCCTTAAGGCTATTACGTGGAATGTGAGGGGGTTAAATGACTATCGGAAACTCCGCAAGGTGCTACACTATCTACAAAGACACCACATAGACCTGGCACTACTGCAGGAAACTCACTTGCCCAACACCAGCAAGATGCTCACGCACAGGGGGCTTCAGGGACACACCACTTACGCAGGCTTCACCACACACGCAAGGGGGGTTCTCACATGGGTCAACCCGAAATCCAAGTTATCCCTTACACTGATGAAGGCGGACCCGGAGGGGAGGTTTGTGTTGAGCAGGTGCACAGGCAAGGGGCACAACCTACTGGTCATGAACGTCTATGGCCCGAACTATGACTCCCCTGAATTCTACGCGGCAGTGGCGGGACATAGTGCCGAGTGGTCCGCAGATAGAATGCTTTGGGGGGGAGACTTCAACTTCACTTTTAGCCCAGAGCTAGATAGATCGACGGGCCCCCCCCGGCGACCGGCGGCGGCTGCGCAACAAATGCAGGCAGAAATGTTGAGACTAGGTCTGGTAGATGTTTGGAGGGAAAGACACAGCGCTAAAGGGGGATACACGCACTACTCTGCGTATCACAACATCCACACCAGGATAGATTACTGGCTGGCCACACATACCCTACTCTCCACGATCAGGGGCTGCAGGGTGCTTCCCCGGACCCTGTCGGACCACTCCCCGGTATTGTTGGTACTGAACACTCCCAAGCAGAGAATCCCCCCGTTCACGTGGCGTTTCCCGCCTTACTCCTTGCTGGATGAGGCATTTAGAGCTGACCTGGGGGAGGACATAGATAACTTCTTCGCCACTAATTTAGGCTCAGTGGACAGCTTCGGAACGATTTGGGAGACATTTAAAGTGTACGTCAGGGGGGTGGTCATGGCGAAACACTCCAGTGTCCTGAAAGCAATTAGAAACAGACTGAAGTATCTGGAGGGGCAGATAGCAGACTTCGAATGCCGCCAGCTACTTGACCCGACCCCGACAGGGGATGGGACCTTGCAAGATCTACTGAAAGAGTTCCACGAGGAGGCAGACAGGGAGGTCAGACATCTAGGAAAATATGCGACAGCGCGTACGTATGGAGAGGGTGACCGCCCAGGTGCACTACTAGCCAGGATAATGAAGGGCACCAGGCGTAGGCAGGCAGTCACAGAAATGCGAACCCCAGGGGGGGCGATGCTAACAACGGAGGAAGACATACTAGCGGAGTTTAGGAGATTCTACGAGGAACTATACACCAATAAAATCTCGGGGTGGAGGACCAAATTGACAACTACCTCAGCTATATCAAGATGCCATTCCTCGAGAACTGGCAGAGGGAATTCCTGATGACCCCTATACTCCGTGAGGAGATATCAGACGCGCTAGACGGCATGAGATCGGAAAGTGCCCCCGGGATTGATGGATTGACTGTGGCCTTTTACAAGGCGTACAAAGACAAGCTGTTACCTTACCTCTCCACCCTCTTTGACGAAATATGTGAGTACGGCGTTATGCCGCCCTCTATGAGAGAGGCACTCATCGTCACTATATTGAAGCCAGGCAAGCCCCATGACCTTCCAGGTTCATACCGCCCATTGTCCCTTCTTAATGTGGACGCTAAGCTTTATGCGAAGGTCCTGGCGACCAGGCTGGCACTTGTGGCGCCTGAGTTGGTAGCCCCGGAGCAAGCAGGGTTTATCCCGGCTAGGAACCTCACTTACAACATCCGCACGGTCATGGGAGCCATGCAGCACACCAAGCATGACACCAAAGCCATCGCGGTCTTCCTAGACATGGAGAAGGCCTTTGACTCCGTGGAGTGGCCTTTCATGCGCAAAGTACTGAAGAAGCTAGGGCTGGGAGAGCTATTCCTCCAACTCCTGGGCGCCCTTTACCATCAGCCCACAGCTAGAGTTAGACTGGGAGATGCAGTCTCGGAGCCGATCTCCATCAGCAGAGGCACGAGGCAGGGGTGTCCCCTTTCCCCGCTACTCTACGCTCTGGTGGCGGAGCCACTGGCGTGTGCGATTCGGGAATACCACTCGTATGAAGCCATCAACTACCCAACCTACAAGATTGGTATTTCCACGTATGCGGATGACACCCTGCTGTATGTCAGGGACCCGGTCAATAATCTTTCATCGGTATTGAGGGAAGTAGTGAGGTTTGGGGCACTCTCGGGACTGAAGGTTAACTGGGCAAAATCGGTCGCCTTCCCAATGACCCCAATCACCGAACCCTTCGAGATGGACTACCCGCTCCAATGGTCCACAGAACCGATAAGATATCTGGGCATCATGCTCCACACGGACCCTGACATTATGCTGAGGGAAAACTACGGGGTTGCCTACAGCAAACTCGTAGACGACGTTGAGCTCTGGATTAAGCTCCCGCTGTCTCTGATGGGAAGAATAGCCATGATGAAAATGGTTATTCTCCCGAGGTTTCTGTTCCTCTTCAATAATCTCCCGATGGTCCTCTCGAAAGCTTTCTTCGCAACCATAAACAAACTCCTAGTGAGACTGGCATGGGCTGGAAAACAACCTAGGGTGCAATGGAAGGTACTGCAATTGCCATACGAGCAAGGGGGGCTGGCTGCACCAGACCTGGAACGCTATTACAGGATAGCCCAAGCCTCCCATCTCCACACTTGGATTCATGGCAATCAGGACATCCCGCATGTGATTCTGGAACGGCTGTTCGCAGACCCTACCCCGCTCCCTGCGACCATCTGTGGCCCCAAAGACCGCAGAGTAGGCATGCTGGACTCTCTACTGTCCACTAACCACGCCTGGCATTCCATATTGCAGAGGCAAAACAAAGAGCTGATGTACGCACCCAACATGCCAATACAGTGGGCGCTTTGGCTCCCAACATTGACGGAACCGGGTGTACACAAGGTCCTCAACAAACTGGGCGCACGCACCTTGGGGGACCTATTCGTGCAAGGGAAGGTGAAGACGTGGGTACAGCTTTCACAAGGGAAGGAGAGCACCTCATTACTTCAGCGCTTCCAGTACCATAGGGTACGTAGTGCCCTGCTAGAACTGCTAGGCCCCGACATGGAAGAACCCCCTGAAGTCCCGGAACTAGTATACGTCATAGACACTGTGTCTCCGAAGAAGCTGATTACTAGGCTTTATAGGATAGGACATGAGCACACGGCCCTGCTCTACACGAGGGCGCGCTTAGCCTGGCAGACTGACCTAGACACCCATATTGATGACAGCATGTGGGCGTACTGCTGTGCGGCCTCCAGGCGAATTTCCCTGAATGGGAGGCACCGCTTGGTCCACTTTAAATTTTTGCAAAGGGTATACCATACGCCGGAACGACTGC
This sequence comes from Lissotriton vulgaris, assembly GCF_964263255.1. Lineage (NCBI taxonomy): Eukaryota > Metazoa > Chordata > Amphibia > Caudata > Salamandridae > Lissotriton > Lissotriton vulgaris. The sequence continues at coordinate 605,237 of NW_028252733.1, read as the reverse complement.
ACAGGTACGGCGTCCGTGACACGCCACGCTGTGAGAGGTGTCACGCCCAGGTTGCGGACTTCCTGCACTTAGCTTGGAGCTGCCCGGGTGTTCAGAGGTTCTGGACCTGCGTATTTGCTGAAATTAGCACTATTGTGGAGTTGGACTTGGTATTGGACCCAGCCCTTGCTCTAATGGGATACACGAGATTGATACCCGTCTCAGTGAGAAAGCTGGTAAGCATGGGAATGCTCCTTGCAAAACGAGTAGTCGCTTTATGCTGGATGAGGGGCCCGCTACCTACACTTAAGCGGTGGGCCAGCGACATGACGTACTGTAACACTCAGGCGGAAACATACAGTGAGCTCCTTCCGCCCAGAAGTCGTCCCAAGAACTTCTGGGGGTTGTACCAGACCTACCTAACCTCCAGGATAGACGAGGATGAATCAGCAGAGGGTGAGGGGGAGGAACGAGGGAGTGACCCGCACTTGGAGCCTGGGTGAATCGGACAGGGCTCTCCCCCACACATCAGACCGTCCAAGGGCTATAGGAGTCACCTCATCCTTAGAGGTGAGAGAACATGGAAGTGACCCTCTGAACGATGGAGAGTAGCATGCTGCGCAAGCCACAACTCACCAGCGGGACGCCCGCTGACTCACACGAAGAGCACTATTCGGGGACCAGTTCAGGGGAGGGGGGATTCATGGGGCGGGGAACTGGTTGGGAGAAAAAGTTGAAAATGTACAGATTTGTTCATATACATACAGTGCACATAACAACGCAGATCGTATGAGCCTACAGAGGGAGGCCTGCTTTTGCCGAACTGCTGCTATGACTTGGAATTGAACTCTATGTTTTTCATGTGTCATACCTATGTGTCATCGTTATGGCGAAGAGACCCACTGCCGGCCCGAGAAGGGTTGTAGGCGAATGGCTATTTGTACTTTGTGATGTGCTTTCTCATGATAAATACAATAAAAAAAAAAAATTAAAAAAAAACCCCATCGTCCATGTCATACCAGTCCTGTACGCCCACCACCTCGTACATAGAAACCGACGACGGCGCAGACGGTGAGTACAACGAAATCAAACATACCTGTACGTGGTGCCACACGCGCACATCCCTATCAAACGCCTGTAATGTCGGGGTAAGTAGCGACACACGCCACCGCATATCACCAGTGTAAGAGTCAGACGTGCCGCAACTACGTCATCGATTACGGGGTGCGGTAGGCGACCGCACATCACCAGTGCAATTGTCAGACGTGCCGCACCCACGTCATCGATTACGGGGTGCGGTACGCGACCGCACATCACCAGTGCAATTGCCAGTCGTGCCGCACCTACGCCATCGATTTCGGGGTGCAGTACGCGACCGCACATCACCAGTGTAATTGTCAGACGTGCCGCACCCACGCCATCGATTTCGGGGTGCGGTACACGACCGCACATCACCAGTGTCATTGTCAGACGTGCTGCACCCACGTCATCGATTTCGGGGTGTGGCATGCGACCGCACATCACCAGTGTAATTGTCAGACATGCCACACCCACGTCATCAATTTCGGGGTACAGTATGCTACCGCATTTCACCAGTGTAATAGTCAGACGTGTGGGACATAAGTCTGCAGTCTCAGTGCAAGTGTAAGTGATGTGTACAAAACATACCCAGCAGTGTCCATCATCAGAGTGTGTGTGTGGCAAAGAGCCCCACCAGTGCCCAGCAGTGCCCACTATAACAGTGTGTGGCTAAGACCCCCAGTAGTGCCCAGCATAACAGTGTGTGTGTGGCTAAGACCCCCACCAGTGCCCACCAGTGCCCAGCATAACAGTGTGTGTGTGTGGCTACGACCCCCAACAGTGCCCAGCAGTGCCCAGCATAACAGTGTGTGTGTGGCTAAGACCCCCACCAGTGCCCACCAGTGCCCAGCATAACAGTGTGTATGTGGCTAAGACCCCCACCAGTGCCCACCAGTGCCCAGCATAACAGTGTGTGTGTGGCTAAGACCCCCACCAGTGCCTACCAGTGCCCAGCATAACAGTGTGTGTGTGGCTAAGACCCCCACCAGTGCCCAGCACAATAGTGTGTGTGTGGCTAAGACCCCCACCAGTGCCCAGCATAACAGGGTGTGTGTGGCTAAGACCCCCAGCAGTGCCCAGCATAACAGTGTGTGGCTAAGACCCCCAGCAGTGCCCAGCATAACAGTGTGTGTGTGGCTAAGACCCCCACCAGTGCCCAGCAGTGCCCAGCATAACAGTGTGTGTGTGGCTAAGACCCCCACCAGTGCCCAGCACAACAGTGTGTGTGTGGCTAAGACCCCCACCAGTGCCCAGCACAACAGTGTGTGTGTGGCTAAGACCCCCACCAGTGCCCAGCATAACAGTGTGTGTGTGTGTGGCTAAGACCCCCTTCAGTAAAAGCTGGAACATACCATTGGTAACCTCATTAACATCTGGAAATAGACACATGTTACTATACCCAAATTTGAACATCACGCCAGCTCCCAGGCACACAGCAGTCAAAGACATTAACAGACAAACTAAAGTACAGAAACAGAAATAAATAGATTTATTCAGCTGGATCCAAAATGAAAATGCAAATAAGAGTCCTTGCTCTTTGAAGGCCAACGGCCAGTCCAAACAAGTGATCAAAACAGATTGTGCCACAATGGATGTTGACACACCCAAACTTGCCTGCACATGGAGTTCAATACGCAGTGGAAACAGTGGGGGCATCATCTGTGGAATCCCCCGGCACCGCAGGGACAGGGGAGGGAAGGACAGGTGTAGTGGGGGCAGGTGGTGTGGATTCATCCACACTGGCCGGTGCATTGCAGAATGTAGCAATATAAACTTGGCTGCACACTTCAGCCAGTTCTGTAAAACTTCCACCTGAACCCGGGGACACATTGGGGGTGGAGGTAGAGGGTTGTGAGTCTGTGGTTGTGGTTCTGTGGATACGTGTGGTATGTCTGTCCCCTCTCCCTGTGGGTGTGCCTACATCCCCTTGAGATTGGGTGCGTGGTGATTTGAGTTTCTTCTGCCGTGTGGGTGTGCTGGGTGTGTCTGTTGTTGTGTCTGACCTGTGGCGTCTGCGTGAACTTTTGGAATGTATGGGAGAGGCTGAGGTGGATGGGTCAGAAGGAGGGGGGGCCAGATGCTGCAGGGTGGAAATAGCTGCCGTCAGTGTTGACTCTATGGCAGCCACACTCCGACGTAGATCAGACATGCCAGATGACATGCCCTCCATGAACGACAACAACTGTGTAATGATTTGTGTCTGTCCATGGAGGACAGTCAACATGAATGTCTGACCTACTACAAGCTGCCGGAGTAGGTCCACAGACTCAGCACTGAGGGCAGCAGGGGACACAGGGGCAGGTGCTGCGGTGCCGGGACCAAAGAAGACACGGGAGCTAGCACGGACCCTAGGGACCCTAACAAGTGGGAGGGTGAAGATGGTAATGGAGGAGGAGAGGCCAGCCAAAGGTGAAGTAGAGGCCATTTCTGCATATTCCCCCTCCTCCTGAGTCTGATTCCGAGCCGTCCGCATGGTAGGATGTGTCGGTCACATGGGGTCCGGCCTGCAGACTCTCCTCACCCTCCGTGCCACTGGCTCCCTCCGACTCCTCATAGCAGGTGGCACTGTCGCTGGGTCCCTCTGTGTGGTCCGTGTCTGTGTCTCCTCCAGATTGTGGTGGTGATGCTGTTGGCAAGGAGAATAAGAAATACATATCAGTCTCCTGTACACATCTGACAAATCAGCTTTAAAAAAATAGCACACATTTCTAAACATGGCCTGCATCATGAGTCCAAATCCACTGAACTATGCACAATGCCAAGCATAGTCTTGGGCAATAAGAAGAGAAACTAAGTTCAATGTATACTAGGATAGAAGTAACAGGCAAGGCAACAACTTGTATGAGAGAGACACATTGATGACCGACTGCCTGACAACCGGATAGATGATGATCAGTCACTGTTCATTTTCCCACCCTGACTCACAAAACCAGACCTGGTGATGGTCGAATTGCTGCGCCCCTTTGCCACATGCTAAAAGTCCTTCATGAACTGCCATGTTAAGCCATCCTGGGAACTGGAGCCAAGTGTACCTTCCCCTCACACTGGCATGACAGATGTCTACACACAAAGTCACATTGTCTGGTTGACCATCTATATGATTTAATAACAACATGCAACACATTTGAGTATATGAACACACACTGCACAGTGTGAGTATGCACAAGCCAAAATAATTACACATGTACAGTGTGGTCCTGTAGCCAAGACATCACAAATAGAAAGTACACCATGGACCAAGGCCCCTAAGGCTGACTCTTGCAAAAAATACATGTTGATACTCAAGATCAGTGCAAAAATATGTAGAAGGGCAGACCCAGTGCACATGTGGTGCTACATGTAAGGTAACAACAGGTGTCACAGACCTCACTCCAACATGATGATGTGCTAAGGAATTTGCATATTAACACATAGCACCTTAGGAGTACCTGTGAAAGAAAAGGTGTTGTCACAGAGCTGGGCAAATGTGAAGTAGGGCAAGGCATGTAAAAAGCATCTCCTGAAACTTGGCCATTCTCATGCCAATGCATGAAGTGGATGTCTGACAACACCACTCCAACTGTGGGAGTGTTAGCATGCCTGGGAGCACTGCAGGTAGCATGTGACACACATGACAACAAACAGACATGTACCTACCCCCTTCTTGCTGCTGTCTCCCCTGCAACTGCCTATGGAGGTCTGGGAACACCACTTCCAGGACCCGGAGCATGTTGGGGGTGAGGTGGCGGGTGCCGCCATGCCGGCGTGGAGCTTCCAGCTTCAGCTGTACTCTGGCGAGGCGGCGGGTCCAGCATCGGATGTCCTGCCACCTCTTCCTGATGTTTCTGAGCCTCCTGCGAGGCCCCCCCCTCTCTCCTGACAGCCCTGGCGATGTTCAGCCAGATGTCACCCTTCTCATAGGCAGATACCTGTCACGAATGTAAAGATAAAGAACATCAGTACAGCTGGTCCATGTCCCAAAGACACACATATGCACAAAATACTTGAGGACAACAGGCTATAGGATGATGAACACACTTGCATCATTGTCCAGGAGGATGTGGCCTGCGAGCAAACAGAAATGCACTACATGCCATTGCAAGGCTACAGATGACATGGCACTCACTGAGCAACATCTGCCACATCAGGCTGCACTGCAGCACGTGACATCCAGTCACACACCCCACTACAACAAATAACCCTCTTCAGACAATACTGTGCACATCGGCACTCCCTCAAAACAACATTGCATCTCTGAAACATACATACACAATGGCTGTAGTGTCACACACACAACAGGTGCACACTCCAAGGTCATGCACACATCACTCACCTGATCCTCTGGTCTCCCATACAGCTTGCTGTAGTTGGGCAGGAGGGCATCCAGCAGGGCCTTGTTCTCAGCATCACTGAATGCAGGTGCCCTCTCCATGCTCAGCTAATCAGGGTCCAGAGGATACAGAGACAGCAGCTGTGTTTACCACTCAAACTTTGTGCAGGCAAGTGCCCTCCCTCAGCCACATGCTGCCTTATATCTGTGCTGCGGAGGGTCGGTGAGTGCAAGGAGTAGTGTGTGAAAGGCCACAATAGTTAGCATCCTATGTGACACACAAGGCCATGACACACACATGCATGGTTTGAAAAGTGAGCCAGAGCTGAACAACAACTTTTGCAACAATGTATACTTTTGCCCAACTGAATTTTCAAGATCACCTGTAGGGCACTCTCAAATCTCTGTAACCATGACAACCTGGCTGCATTCTAATCCTACCACTGTTGCTCTAGATGTTTTCTATGTATTTTTTTGAATATACACACAAGTACAGTGCGATTGCACCCGCAAATGCAACTCATTCAATGGTGAAACGAGGCGTACACACGCACGTACGACTGGGGTACGCTCTGCTCGCGTATGTTTACAATGCATTGTAGAAACGAGGCCTACACACGCACGTACGATTGGGGTACGCTCTGCTCGCGTATGTTAACAATGCATTGTGGAAACAAGGCCTACACACGCACATACTATTGGGGTACGCTCTGCTCGCGTATGTCTACAATGCATTGGGAAACTAGGCCTACACACGCACGTACGATTGGGGTACACTCTGCTCGCGTATGTCTACAATGCATTGTGGAAACAAGGCCTACACATGCACGTACGATTGGGGTACGCTCTGCTCGCGTATGTGTACAATTCATTGGGAAACGAGGCCTACACACGCACGTACGATTGGGGTACGCTCTGCTCGCGTATGTCTACAATGCATTGTGGAAACGAGGCCTACACACTCACGTAACATTGGGGTACAGTGCGTCAGACATGCTCAATTGAATGGTTGTGTAGGCTGCGTCCATGACCTCATACATGTCAACATTGGGAGAGTGAACCTAGCAAATCACATGGCTGGGATGTAGTGTACACTCATGCTGACCATGTGGATGTATACATCTGCATGGCATCCTTCCATCAGCAGGCCCTAGGTGTGGCTGACAGTGATGAAGCACAGGAAATGTCATCTTGTGGCTCAGTTGATGTGTGAAGAGCTTTTGAGACATGTCAATTATCATGTTGCACATGTGGTTCAAATACATACAACACGTATCACCTGAGTAACGTCTGCAACATATTGTGATGCACATCAACACTGGAAGTGCACACGATTGACTACATGGAACTGTCACATCATGACATTGACATGCCCACTGTCACAGATGTGAAATTGAAGCACAGCATGACCAAGTGTGACCACGTTATGTGTGTGCCACATGCGACATTGTGCATGCTGACAGCATATGAAATGAACAGGTCAGTATAATTTTCCTCCCCTTACAATATCCACAAGCGTCAGACTGGATCTGCAAATTTGTGCTTAGCAGTACCCTTGTGCGTCGGTAGGCGACGTCTGTGGCTTAGTGTGTGTCGTTGGCGTTGTGTGCGCCGTTATGACGTTGTCTGAGCACTCAGACCCCGCCTACTTGTGCTGACGTCAGCTCCGATTTTTTCACACCAGGAGCGCAGTGCTGGTATAAGTGTCACCTAAGTTATTCAAAATCAAAACCTTGTACAATCACTTTTGATGACTTTACTTGAATTTTCTACTCTGGACGGTGCCAATGGGGTTGTCCGGTGTCAAGCCTGTGAGGATAGCGACCGACTGATGTCGGTGACTGACCCTCACCGTCGGTGTCTCCAATGTCCCCACGTCAACCACAACAACAAGAGCTGCCTCGACTGCCGGGCCCTGACTTTGGAGGCTAGGCGGGAGTGGTCCCGCAAGCGGCTCCGACTCCAGCAGTTGGCCTGCACTGCAAGAGGTCAGGGTCTGGACGGAGGTCGAGGGACCGGGCGTGGGGTTTGAGCCATCAGAGCTCCGGGAGTCAACATCACTCCTCTGTGGCTAAGTCGTCAGCAAAACACAAGTAGTCAGAGAGGTCATCGCTCTTCCAAATCCCCACGATGCACGTGCAATGTGGCAGGGGACTTGTGTGACACCGCCCACACGGGTCTGTCAGAGTGGTGTGCGTCGTAGCCTGCCCCACAAACTCCGGTCCCTGGGCAGCATGGAACGCAGGATGAGTTTAAGCGCTTCCTCATGGCCATGATGTCCCTCACTCCTCCGACGGGCAATGCGGCGGCTTTGGGCCCAGCAGACACGTCTGGGGTCCCTAGTGGGTCTGGTGCTACTGGTCCAATGCCAACAGGTGCTTTGGCTCAGACGGGGCCGCCGTATTTAGCCCTGCAGTAAAGAAAGCCAGAGCCGGTGGTAGGATGTTCTCGGTGAACACCGCCAAACTTTGGAACACCCTCCCCCTCTCACTCCGTTCCAACCCGGACCTGCTGTCATTCCGTAAAAACCTGAAGACCTTACTATTCACCAAAGTCTCCGAGCTATAATGTGTCACTTTACCGGTCCCTTCAATTCTTACCTCCCAGCGCTTGGACGCCCCCGGGCAGCAATTGCGCTCTATAAATCTATTTCCATTCCATTCCATTCCACCGCTGGCCCACACTGGATCCAAAACTTGTTTCTGGTCCTGGCTGGTTGACCTCACGCACTCACAGTCTACAGTCCCCCAGGTTTCCCCCTCGGCGCTGTCCTCGGGTGGTGCCGTCCCCAATACCACACTGTAAACGGCTCTGGCGTGGGAACGGCGCAGCCAAATGCCGCATTTGATGTTGCATGGGGATTATAAATTAGAGTAGCCTGCCACATCTGTTCACAACCCTGATAAGCATGGAATGGGTGTTAAGGAGTATTGGGATTGGTCTGAAGACCCACTGACACGTGAGTGTCAGTCCCAAGACGAATGGACAGGTAGACTTGGGGATGCGAGTGGTCTGCACACCTCGTCTGACACTGGTTTTGTCACAAATCCAACCGTGGCTTTTGAGGAGGGGCCAACCTACAGTGTGGTGTTGACGTGGGCAGACAAAGCCTTGCCCCTTCGTCTCACTGTCGCAGCCGTGAGGACCGACCTCCTCACTGAGGTCCTTAAAAAGCAATCACGCTTGGCTGAGCCTCTGCAGCTGTGTCATGAGGCATTGACTGACGCTATTTTGTGCACTAGGTCCAGGCCCGATGCAGGTTCGGCTGTAGATACGCACCTGGGCAGATGCCAATACCCACCACCGGACGACCCATGTGTCCTGTCCACCCACCCCACCCCAGAGAGCCTGGGCATCCAGGCCTCCAAATCACACACCACATTCCCATCTGCTCCGCCGGACAGGGTATCCAAGAGGTATGAGCAGTACGGCAAGATGGTTTCATCCTCCCTGAGTCTGGGACTGCGGTCTCCCAACATCACATGCCTCGTTGTCCGCTATACCCACTCTTTACGGGACACGGTTGCCGAACTGCTTCCCGTTGTCGGTACGGGCAAAACTTGCACAAGCCCTTGTGGAAGGGCAAGCTGCGGCATGGCATTTGATGCGGTGTGGGCTGGATCACATCAACTCACTGGGCAGGGCGATGGCAACCACGGAGCCAATTTGTAGCAAAGCCTGGTTGGAGTCCAACCAATTTGTACCCGATGTCCAGAGTACACTCATGGACATGCTGTTTGATGTTAGTTGCCTTTTTGGCAACAAGGCAGACCATGCGCCGTAGCACATTAAGGTCTCCAGGGTTTACGGGCAGGTTCATGGGCCTGTTGCCCCTGCAACAGCAAACTGGTACCTTTTGCTTTTTTTGTGGCCAAGGAAGTGACACACACACATGTTCTGGCAGCCACGCAACGCTGACTAACATCCAACGCGGTAGCGCCAGAGGTAACCGCTGTGGCGGCTGTCGTGGACAACGGGGAGCTCAGTCCACACCTCCCCTGCAACATCTGCTTACACACACCCCTACTCTGTACTTTCAGGGCCATGTGACACCAGTGGGGGGCATGGTACGGCAACACCTCCACCACTGGCGCACTGTCACTTTTGACAGGTGGGTGCAGAAAATCATCCCAAGCGGCTATTCCCTCACCCTTGATGCAACCACTGAAGCCATGCCACCGCAATACAAAAGCGTATGTGGAGATCATTGGCAACTGCAGCATGCAGGAGTTACAGCCCTCTTGGCCAAGGGGGCCATTATCCCCATTCCTGGGCCCAAAATAGGGTGTGTCTGCTACTCCGACTACTTACTGCTACCCAAGAATGCCAATGGGGGCCTACCCACTATCTTGGACACATGTAACGACAATGGCTTCCTCCGGAAGTAGACGCTCAAAATGCTGATAGTGGCTCAGGTCCTACCTGCCCTGGACCAAGCAGACCGGATGGTAGCAGTGGACTTGCAGGATGTATATTTCTGCATCCCCATCCTGCCGGCCCACCGGCCCTTCCTGCGGTTCACGTTAGGCCATAAGTACTTACAGTTTCCCAGCTGCACTTTGGCCTTAGCTGCGCAACACGGATGTACATGTCGGTACTGGTATCCCGAGTTCTCAGTATGTCAGTTGACCAGCCGGTTCACCTGCCTCTCCTGGAGGACCCTATGTTGCAGCAGCGGAGGACGATCCACCACCCGGACCTGTACAGTCTCCACCTCCATGCTTGGAGATTGAGCGGCGACAGTAGAGGCCATTTGACTTTCATCCTCAAGTCTGTAATATCATCTATGCTGCCAGGCGTCACTCCACAAAGTTGGAATACACCTGCAGGTGGACCAGATTTGTGGCATGGTGCACACCAAAGGCTGTGGACCCTCTTTCTGCACCTCTTCATGAATTTCATCTCTTCCTCCTTCCTCATGCCCAGCAGGGCTCTGCTCTGGCCACTGTCAAGGGCTACGTTCCTGGCCTTTCACCCATACTAAGGCTGACTGATCAACCTTCTTTGTACTAGTCCCCTATTGTGAGTTGTTTTCTGTACGGCATCAGACACACGTTTCATCATGTTCTTACATTTCTGATGTGTGCTCCCTTTGAGCAACTGCACAATTTTCTTCTCCACCTTCTTACTCCGAAGACTGCTTTTCTCTTTGCCATCAACTCTGCCAGGAGAGTGAGTGAGCTTCAGGCTCTTTCTACATAACCTCCTCACCTTTCACTCCATCCGGACAAGTTTGCGTTTCTGAAAACACCCTATTTCCAGCACTAGTTTGACAAGGACTTCCACATCGGGCACTCTTTCACCTTGTACACCTTATTCCCACCTACGCATCCCCCAAAGGAGATGGAGCAGCTACACCGTCTGGACCCAAAATGTGTGCTCACATACTATGTGGATCGCACACAACAGTTCCTGGTGGATGAACACCTTTTAGTCTGTCACGTGTTTGCTGTAAAGTGAAGGCAGGTACACGAGCAGACCATCTCTCTGTGTGTTGTCTGGTGTATGAAGGCTTGGTACCCCTTCCCAAACACGTAGACTCATGTTGGGCTGAGGGCCCATTCCACTCGGGACACGGTGGGTACTACTGCCCTGGGTCGGGGAGTCCCCTTGCAGAACATTTGGCAGGTAGCTACGTGGGCCTCAATGCACACGTTTGGAAAACACTACTGCCTGGACAGCCAAGTCCAGAGGGATGTCTTATTTGGCCGCTCCGTCCTCCTGGATTTTCTTGTGTGATTATTTTTGTCAAGACCCACCACAGGCATTGGTCTTGCTAGGGTATGTTTTCCAAGGTAGGAATCTTATGCAGACTACTGTTACTTACAGATGATCCGTTACAAAAGGTAAGTAACTTGTTCATACTGTTAAGTATATCTGCTGTAGCAGCATAGATGATGTGTCCTTGCTGTGATGAGAGGGTTTCCCATGTACGCACACCATGCCACTTGTGCCAATGATCCGTCCATATGTGTGATGGCATCATTCACAAATAGTCAATAAGATAAAGTTATGCTGTCTGATGATGCCTATGTTTGACTATTGGAAATGTCACACCGCAAAGAGAATATGTCTGATCAGTGCAAATGATGGAACATGTGTTGTGGGTGTGTGCATTGCTGTCAGCTGTCTGGAGGTGCAGACAACCTCCTAATGCAAATCACGTGACGTGTGTGACTGACCAGATACATTGTCCTGTGTCCCGCTCACTCAGACCTTCCCATCAGATCATTTGTATGCATGTCATATCCATTCCACAAACCACAGGTCTTGTACTTTACATGTAGGAGTGGCTTGGAGCTGTCACATGTTTCCTGTGTGTGTAGTCCACGCCACACTCACAATTGTATTGATGTGTTGAGCAGTGTTGCTTGTGCCATGTACATTGTAATTTTCTTTGTCTGACAGTTGTACACAATTTTTCAGTTAAAAATGTTTTGCAGGGCACCCCCTCTTGAAAGGCCGTTGCCAGACTTGGATGCCATGAGGGAACGATATTGCATACAGCGTTACCGCTTCCCAGCACAGTTGATTCAGGACCTGACGGACAGACTGGAAGCACACCTGCTACCACGACATAGGTATCCGACTGCGCTGACACCAAAGGTAAAGGTGATGGCTGCACTACATTTCTTTGCCACAGGTACGTTCCAATTTACCATAGCTGATGTGGGAGGGATGTCACAGACAATTTTCAGCCGGGTATTAAGTGATGTATTGGATGCAATGTTGCTGCACATTGATGAATTCATCACATTCCCTACTCCTGAACAGTTGACAGATGTCAAGGGGGAATGCTATGCCCTGGGACGCATGCCACATGCAATTGGTGCAATTGATGGTACACATGTTACTCTGGTGCCACCAAAGGCTCAGGAGCAAGCGTACCGCAACAGGAAACACTACCACTCGATAAATGCCCTGGTGGTGTGTCTTGCCAACATGCTTATCTCACATGTTTGTGCTCGCTTTCCAGGATCGTGCCACGATGCTTTCATCATGAGGCGAAGCAAGATACCACAGATGATGCTGCAGCTGCACAACCATCGGGCATGTCTAGTTGGTGGGTGCACTCTGTTAGCCATGTATGTCAATATGTCATTACTTCATGAACGGCATCATATTACACCCTCATTTCCATGATGTCAATTTGCAGGAGACGCAGGATATCCAAACATGCTGTGGCTAATGACTCCCCTACGCAATCCCAGGTAGCTGCAGACCAGCGGTACAACAATGCTCATGGGAAGACCAGGCGGGTGATCGAGCGTACATTTGGACTCCTGAAGAGCAGGTTCAGGTGCCTGGACAAGACAGGCGGTGCACTCCAATACACCCCACTCAAGGTGTGTAACATCTTCATTGTGTGCTGCATGCTGCACAACAAGGCAGTGGAGAAGGCTGTGCCACTCATCCTAGATCCTGATGAGCTGGAACATCCGCCCGTTGAGGACGAGGGCCTTGGCCAGGATGTGAGTGACAAGGAGGTTGAAGATGATATCCGGATTCACCTCATTCGCAACTTCTTTTCATGATGGTGAGTCATAGGTGAATTTTGTCCAAAGCTCAACTTTAGAGTTGCATGGGTAGCATGCTGTGTATGCAGCTGACTGTATGCAATGTCAATTTTATGTTTGATGTGCAGTGTCACACAGGTGCAGATGTAATGCAACACACATATGTGCTATGTGTGTACTTGGTATGTATAAGTGTACTACAACATCAGGCTAATTAACATGAGTATGTCAGAATGACATTCTACAGGACTTGACCCCTTGTGTGCCTCTCATCCCAGGCTCGCCCTGCCTGTTGTCCGCTGGTGCCATCTTGGTCATCCTGCTATTGCCCATCATGATTGCAACGTTAACCGAATATTGGGAGCATGCATGGACATGTGGAAAAGTCTAATTTGGGTAAGGACTCATATAAGGCAGATTAGCGTTGGTATGTTTTCAATAGTGTGGTACATGTTCTTGCGCATGTTGTTTGACAATGTATACATGTAATCACATCATGTTTCCTATTACATGTAGGCCCACCCCCATGACAGGATAGTCACCCCACCTGACAGTCATCTGTAGTTGTTTTAGACTCTGATGGCAGCATCAATGTGTGTTGACATTGACACTGAAACCAACAAAGAATAGCAGTGAGTCAAAAGGCCAACTGAATTATGTATCCAACAGACAAAACAACCAGGGTGTTGAAAAACCAAGAAGAAACGTCAATGTGAGCGAGTTCCCATCAGTCCACCATTGAGACCGTCCTTCATCATCTGGGATCTCTTACTCGTTTGGAGAACTGGTAGACCACAACAGACTGGCAGATTTTGATAACCAGGTCTAGGGTGTACCAGACACACTAACTCAGACGTGAACAGGATGTGCCTAGTGGGGAACTGAATAGCAGTGCTAGAAAGTGAAAGTGTTAAAGTGAAAAAAGAAAAACAAAGAGAAAAGCTCTAAAATTGGATAGTGATAGGGGAAAAAAACTTTTAATATGCACCCTTTCACTCCCAAATCAATAAAAACAGTGCAAGTGGTAGTGTAACAAATGATTACCGACAAGAATGTTAGGTCAACATGTTTCTGCAGTCACTGGAGCCACTCAGTCTCCTGCTGCTTCCTCAGGACCATTAGTGCTACTGCTATGTGTTTAAAAGGTAAAAGATATCACCTGATAAGTGCGATATACATTCGTCTTCCCAACTTTAAATCCAGTTGTTCAGCAGGGGAGATGTATGGATACATAAAAAAAAGGCCAAAATAGAGAACAGTCAGTAAGTATCCTAACGTGCATTGATTGTGATGTTTTCATCTTAACAAACAACATGTTGGTTAAAAAAGACCAGCCTATGGAGGACAATAACAATTTGTCATATATGTATATTGTTTTTCACTCACCCATTTGCTGGGAAGGAACAACCCCACCTCACCTGGCACCAGCTCAGGTAGTGGGTGCACCGCTCTGCAGTAAAAAATAAAAAAGGTTTTTGCTTTAAATAGGGGGAAAGTATCCCTGACACTCCACATGTCACCGGTCTCTCGCACGCCCCATCCGGCGCTGCACTCTCTCACAGATTAAATCAAGTTTTTATGTTTGCGAACCCCAGCATTTGATGCTAAAGAATCGCTGGTTTCACTCTCTGTGTCACTGATTTACATGTGACTCATAAATCGATGTCTCTAGTTACACTCGGGTGACGAAAATCACCAAAAGGGATCGTCAGTGTCTTTCCCATAAAAGATTATCTCAAGGGAGTATGCTAGATTAATTACAAATGCGCAGCTGTGCCTCCTCGTGTGCGTGAGCCTCTTACCTCTTTAGATACTTTGCCATCCGTTCAGACAACAAATGATGACGGATGGGCCAAGGTCTTAGTATTAAAAAAAGAATCAGGCCAGAGTCTGTGTTCATGGCATCACAATGGCAGAGTACCTGAGGGGTAACTGTGCCCCTAGCGGACTGATTGTAACCAATGCTCCTCGCCTTTTCCTTGACGACAAAGATTTCCGCAGGGATTGGTACCTCATAGCATGGAAATGCAACCGGGATTGGTTGGTGCTAATCATTAAGACAGCTAAAAAAACAGCCGATAAAATACTAGTTGAGATACAAACCCTAGAGGGTCAGATGAGGACCACTCTGTCAGGAAAACTATTCGGCAAGGGACAGGAGGAAGGCAATAAGACCAGCAAAGAATTCAGGGATTCCATCCTGTTTAACAAACTTGAGAAATTCAAGAAGGACTTGGCAAAGTTTTCTGCTGAGAAGGTCGATCCATACACAAGCGACACCTACGTACCTGTGCCCTTTAACAAAAATGGTTGCAAAGGGGGATCAACGTACGGAACATAAAGTTCCGATGAAACATCTACTGACTCTGATTCCTCTAACCAAGGAAATACAAGAGGCAGTGCTAGAGGAAGGGGTAGCAATAGGAGAAACTGGAGGGGCTATAATCCATATTTTGGCCAACCTCAAATTCCGCCATGGTGGCAACCAACACCTTGAGGTCCACCATCTTTTCCCCCGCCATCGGGTCCTTTTGGACCACAACGACCATACCCCGAATACAATCAACAGCCTTTTTTAGGACAGGGCCAAAGACGTCCAAGAGGACGACGGAGGGCCCAACAACAGGGACAAGTCCGTTGGAATCTGCCACCCGTAACAATGGACCTGAGGAACGGGAAGAAAATCCCTCAGGATCAAGCGGGGACATCAGCGGGGCAAGCCTCGTGATAAACCTTAGCAGACATGTCCTTACTGATACTGAAGAATCGGTCCTTAACAAAGGACTAGGTTTTGTAACTACTAACAGAGGTGACCCTTTTCTTGCCCAAATCGAAATGGGAAAGTTCTTTCGTAAAATTAGGTTGCATTACCTTTTTGCCAACAAACAGAGTTCTGATCTAGTGGGGGACACAGAGAACACTGGACTTAAGAGACCATCTACCTTTAACCCAACTACTGTTGGGCTTCCAGCTAAAGTCCTAGCTTTTGAAGAGGCGGTAGATCATGATCTGAGACAATTGTACCAACAACAATGTAACCATTTTGTTAACCTGTCAAAAAAAGAACAAGAAGCAGTGAGGACACTGGCCAACACAGAGTCTTTGATAGTCAAACCGGCCGATAAGGGCGGGGCGATTGTGCTAATGGATTCGGACTCTTACTGAGACGAATGCCTACGCCAATTGAGTAACACCAGGGCATACTGTAAATTGACTAATGATCCAACAGACAGACTCACCACGGTTATCGGCCACATAGTTGAGAAAGCACTAGCTGAGGGGTGGGTCACCCAAAAAGAATCGGAATATCTTTGTACTGTAAACCCCAGAATGCCGTACTTTTATATATTGCCAAAAGTACATAAAACCCAACGGCCACCACCAGGAAGACCAATTATATCAGGCATTGGTTCGTTGCTTGAACCTTTATCGACATTTGTAGATTTTTTTCTGCAACCTATAGTGAGGGAGATGCCCACCTTTTTGAAAGATACCAAGGATGTCTTGAGGATCCTCCCTGACATCGAATATAATGAGGATCTAGATCTCCTGGTATCGTTTGATGTGGAAAGTCTTTATACTTCCATCTCACAGACAGAGACGTTAGAGGTGATTGAAGAACTGCTGACCAACAGAGACCTTAACTCCATCATGCCTGTAAGACTTATCATGACCATGGCCACTTTGGCCATGACTGAGAATTGTTTCCAGTTCGAGGAATCGAAGTCAAGTCAAAAAGATTTATTGCATAATTAATTAAAATCATTACAATTTCCACATAATAATTTTATAATACAAAAGACAAAATGCTTGCTAAAAAAATAGACTACTCCTTTGTTAAAATAATGTAACACAGTTTAAAAAAATTTCATCCGGGGATACTGCCGCAGGCTTGAGGGTCAAAATGTTATTACGTGAGTAGTGCAGAATTTACCGGTCAATAGGATCGAGGCAGCGTTGGTGACCCTCTTCATTAGCCCTGTCCTTGTTCCACAAGACTCAGGCATTTTTTCACTTCTGCCAAGAATTTTTCGAGGAATCGATTTATCTGCAGGTTAGTGGGACTAGCATGGGCAGCGTTTTTGCTCCTAGTCTCGCTAACCTGTATGTTCACAAATTTGAGCAGGCCCACATACTCGCAGACACCAACCCCCATCTTCGGTGTCTGCGGGTGTGGAAGAGGTATATAGACGATATCCTGGTAGTGTGGCGGGGCACTGTTGAGGAGCTGCACCAATTCCATCTATGGTTGAATGATAGGAATCGTTTTCTTAATTTTACTATAGAATTCGACAAACATCGACTGCCTTTTCTAGACTTACTGATCTCTTCATCTGGATGGGGACTACAATCGGAGTTGTACCGAAAGCCGATGGCAAGGAACTCCCTATTAAATTATGAACGCTTCCATCTAAAAGCACTTCAGGATAATTTTCCCTTTGGGCAATTCCTCCGTATTCAGAGGAATTGCTCCACGAGATCTGCATTCGAAGAACACTCGAAAGTACTTGAAAAAAATTTGGTGGTCAAGAAATATCCGAAACGCCTGATTCGACATGCTAAGAAAACGGCCTCTAATAATAATAGGGAGTCTTTTGGAGTTGGAACCCCCAAAACCTAAACAAGAAAGAATGACGTGTGTTAACACCTACTGTACATACTCAAACAAAATCCAAAAAATCGTAAAGAAACACTGGAAGATTCTGAATACGGGCACTGATATGCTGCCACTTCCTTTATTTGCTTTTAAAAGAGGACAGAATCTGAAGGATCAGCTTGTACACACTAGACCCAAAACAACTATCCCACGAGCAGTTGGTACTCTGTGGGATTTGCCTGCCGTCATGGGACATCATCCCTGTGGCCACTCTGCGGCGTGTCCACAAACAACTAGGACACACACTATCGACATAGGCACTGACCGACCATGGCAACTCAGAAGATTCACAAACTGTAACAGCTCTAATCTTATTTACTTAATTACATGTCCCTGCAAAATGAACTATGTAGGGATGACAACGAGGAAGATTAAGTTACGATGCTGCAGACAAGCGACGAAACTGACAAATCATTTTTTAGAAGTGGGACATCAACCTTCGGGTCTGTTCTGGACAGTACTTGACCAACCGTGGATTCCATCAACAGTCACTGATATTCCCAAATTTCTTTTTAAACGGGAACAAAAATGGGTCTTCAGACTTAAGACAGACAAATCAGGGCTAAATGAAGAAATTCCCTGGATGTCACTCTGAGAACCCATGTCACTGTTTACATCCTGGTCTGGTGTTTAACCTAACGTGTCTGCTTGACTCAGATTTTATTTCTTATGGGCCATTTCTTCAGACCTCTGATTTTCATTAAGTACAGGCTAGTTTCAGCAGGATACTATGCCCTGCATAATAGCATGGAATAGCACACCTTGATAAATCATAAGAGCCCTCTTGGTAGACGGTAACAATTCAGGTGCCAGCCTTTTTTCAACTGGGGAATAAAACTTAGAGGGTTCGTAATCACCGGTTCTGCCATGATTGGATTCCACAGGTAGGATTATGTAACAGTACGATGTTTTTTATTCATTGCTAACTTTGACTTTTCTTGCTGGGACCTGCCCCGTGTCTCGGCTAATTAAAACGGGAACTACATTTCCAGAGTACTGCAAAGCGTCGTGACGTCATCACGCCACGTACACGCACGCGGCCGACGCCCAACGCGGAAGTAAGAACCAATATAGCGTCCGCAGGTACACCGTGTCGGCACCTCCCCACGAAACAGCTCCAAAGGGACGACCAGTGTACCGACGGAGAGGTAAGAGACTCACGCGCACGAGGAGGCACAGCTGCGCATTTGTAATTAATCTAGCATACTCCCTTGAGATAATCTTTTATGGGAAAGACACTGACGATCCCTTTTGGTGATTTTCGTCACCCGAGTGTAACTAGAGACATCGATTTATGTGTCACATGTAAATCAGTGACACAGAGAGTTAAACCAGCGATTCTTTACCATCAAATGCTGGGGTTCGCAAACATAAAAACTTGATTTAATCTGTGAGAGAGTGCAGCGCCGGATGGGACGTGCTAGAGACCGGTGACATGTGGAGTGTGAGGGATACTTTCCCCCTATTTAAAGCAAAAACCTTTCTATTTTTTACTGCAGAGCGGTGCACCCACTACCTGAGCTGGTGCCAGGGAGGTGGGGTTGTTCCTTCCCAGCAAATGGGTGAGTGAAAAACAATATACATATATGACAAATTGTTATTGTCCTCAATAGGCTGGTCTTTTTTAACCAGCATGTTGTTTGTTAAGATGAAAACATCACAATCAATGCACGTTAGGATACTTACTGACTGTGCTCTATTTTGGTCTTTTTTATGTATCCATACATCTCCCCTGCTGAACAACTGGATTTAAAGTTGGGAAGACGAATGTATATCGCACTTATCAGGTGATATCTTTTACCTTTTAAACACATAGCAGTAGCACTAATGGTCCTGAGGAAGCAGCAGGAGACCGAGTGGCTCCAGTGACTGCAGAAACATGTTGACCTAACATTCTTGTCGGTAGTCATTTGTTACACTACCCCTTGCACTGTTTTTATTGATTTGGGAGTGAAAGGGTGCATATTAATATTTTTTTTCCCCTATCACTATCCAATTTTAGAGCTTTTCTCTTTGTTTTTCTTTTTTCACTTTAACACTTTCACTTTCTAGCACTGCTATTCAGTTCCCCACTAGGCACATCCTGTTCACGTCTGAGTTAGTGTGTCTGGTACACCCTAGACCTGGTTATCAAAATCTGCCGGTCTGTTGTGGTCTACCAGTTCTCCAAACGAGTAAGAGATCCTAGATGATGAAGGGCGGTCTCGATGGAGGACTGATGGGAACTCGCTCACATTGACAGTTCTTCTTGGTTTTTCAACACCCTGGTTGTTTTTTCTGTTGGATACATAATTCAGTTGGCCTTTTGACTCACTGCTATTCTTTGTTGGTTTCATTAGCATTTAGGGGGCTTAGCAGTTAGGGTCGTTAAAAATTCCCCTGGGACCTCCTTTTGGTGTTCTAATGTATTTGTGCAGCCTAGGCTGCGGGTCCGGTTTTTAATTTCGCTGCAGTAAAGAAAGGTAATACATACTCCCATAACCATCAGGTTACTTGCATGCGAATTTGGTGTGTTGCTAATGTAAAAAATGTAAATGTACAGGAATTTATATAGCGCAAATCACCGAGCGGTTTCTAAGCGCTTGCTTAGGGAACCCGTCCTGGTATTCCCCTGTGAGATAACCCCGGCAGGGTATCCGCAAGGTTAAAGGCAGGCATCCCACTGCGAGGGGCCGTTGTGGAGATTAAGCAAGCTATTGCCCAGAGTCGCAGAGTGTGAACCCGTGAATCGAGTAGGCACCGGAGTGAGAATTGTCGAGTCCATGGACATTTTAGTACTCAAGACCCCGCCGAGCCGGGAATTGAACCCTGGTCCCAGGCTGACCTCTGCTTCCAGGTCTGCCTCCTCTAACCAGTGAGCCACACTTCTCCATCTCTCGCTAATATGGCTACTAACTTAGGGCTGGCGTTTGATGAGGCTGAAGTTCAATCAATTCTAGCTGAGAATCCCAGCATTTTAGATACTTTGCCATCCGTTCAGACAACAAATGATGACGGATGGGCCAAGGTCTTAGTATTAAAAAAGAATCAGGCCAGAGTCTGTGTTCATGGCATCACAATGGCAGAGTACCTGAGGAGTAACTGTGCCCCTAGCGGACCGATTGTAACCAATGCTCCTCGCCTTTTCCTTGACGACAAAGATTTCCGCAGGGATTGGTACCTCATAGCATGGAAATGCACCCGGGATTGGTTGGTGCTAATCAATAAGACCGCTAAAAAAACAGCCAATAAAATACTAGTTGAGATACAAACCCTAGAGGGTCAGATCAGGACCACTCTGTCAGGAAAACTATTCGGCAAGGGACATGAGGAAGGCATTAAGACCAGCAAAGAATTCAGGGATTCCATCCTGTTTAACAAACTTGAGAAATTCAAGAAGGACTTTGCAAAGTTTTCTGCTGAGAAGGTCTATCCATACACAAGCGACACCTACGTACCTGTGCCCTTTAACAAAAATGGTCGCAAAGGGGGATCAACGTACGGAACATCAAGTTCCGACGAAACATCTACTGACTCGGATTCCTCTAACCAAGGAAATACAAGAGGCGGTGCTAGAGGAAGGGGTAGCAATAGGAGAAACTGGAGGGGCTATAATCCATATTTTGGCCAACCTCAAATTCCGCCATGGTGGCAACCAACACCTTGGGGTCCACCATCTTTTCCCCCGCCATCGGGTCCTTTTGGACCACAACAACCATACCCCGAATACAATCAACAGCCTTTTTTAGGACAGGGCCAAGGACGTCCAAGAGGACGACGGAGGGCCCAACAACAGGGACAAGTCCGTTGGAATCTGCCACCCGTAACAATGTTATAGATTACAGGGTTAAACCCACTAAAGCCAATAAGGACCTGGGTAGTTATTAGAATGAAAGGAAGGGGTCCTCAGACATAAAACAAAGGATTCACAATTATTTCATTTGTATTAAATTAATTCAAAAAGCAAAGCTATTGAATGCAAAAGAGTTGCTAGTGCCGTTATTGTCTTGCTTGGGGTCGGAGTTGGTCGATGATTGTGTAGTGTGCCGCGTATATAGAATCCATCCTGTCTGCCAACAAAAATGAATACTAGTGGTAAGCCTTAATAGGATATTCTTTCCTAGACTTCTTGAGTGTTTAGGTTAATGATGCCTCTAGTTTATGACAAAGAAAACCCCTTCTCCCTGTCTTAGGTTGCATAATTTAACAAATCATAAGGACGTTCTAAAGAACTGTCAAGACTCCATGAGAACCCTTAGAGTTCAGAGGTAAATAACAGACCATGAATATAAGTGTTTTATATTCTGTAATCCAACACAGTCTAGACAAGATGTCACCACCCAGGGCCATTTTACTTTCAAGTTGCGCCATAAATTAGTGCGCCCGTGTGTCAATGGAGCATAGTATTGCTTTCAACCACTAGGTGGAATGACCAAATAAGCTCTGTCTAAATGTCAAATTTTTGTCTGTACCAACTGACATTCAAAAGATTGGTTGAAAAATCAGTTTTTTACCTCATTATTTGCAGTTAGAAATCACCACTTCGGTCTGGGAGAATTCACCTTCTGTTGATCCAGCCCCCCTCGCCCTTTGCGATAGGTGAGCAATAGTTCCCATGTACTCTTCAACTTAGCATTATGTGATTCTGTCACAAGTAGACAACACGTTTTTAATTGTTTACACTGTTCCACCCTCCTTGTAATTCACAACAGGATGGTTGTGTTTCTAATTTGTTTTTTTAACTGTCCCCCAGGAGGTTGCCCACCCACAACTTCTTTGTCCTGACGAAGACCCTCTCTGTAAGGAACCGACTCCTACCAATATCCGGGTCGAAACGTAGACTAGACAATCATCGACCAACTCCGACCCCAAGCAAGACATTAACGGCACTAGCGGAGTTAGGCTTTGTTCGTTAGTCATTTTTCGGACTCTTTACGAGCCTCATGGTGTGGCCTTTGGTTCAAGGGACCACATGTACACGGTCTTTAAATTAAGAATAAGACTTGTCACAGAATGCTTCAGACCATTCCTATCCCATCCCTGACACTTCCCTCACTTCACCCCTCCCCGTTGTGAATGTGGGCACGCACATGTATACAAACTTGTTTATAATAATTAAATGTATTATGAGTTCTAATCCAGTAAATAGGATGTATATGCAATTTTGAATTAAACTCTTTTGCATTCAATAGCTTTGCTTTTTGAATTAATTTAATACAAATGAAATAATTGTGAATCCTTTGTTTTATGTCTGAGGACCCCTTCCTTTCATTCTAATAACTACCCAGGTCCTTATTGGCTTTAGTGGGTTTAACCCTGTAATCTATAACGTAGTTTGTACAGGCGCTGGCCTGTGAGGTTACGCTACCTCCTCCGTGGAGGTCCCTACGTGTTGTCCAAGTTCTGAATTTTTGTTCTTAATTGTTTATGATTCACAAACATGGTAGATAAGGAAATACTTACCTACACAGAAGATTACATTGACCAACTATTGCATGATCCGGCCAATAACTTTCTGTCAGTTGGTACACCTATTATAGACATTACCCTCAATGATAAAATCTCCCAATTAGAGAGATTAGAAAAAAAGCTGATTCGCACAAAACTACATGGTCATTTTCTCGCACAGTGCCTTCAGAACAAAATTATACCTTCAGGCCTGCAAGTCAGAGTCGAACCTGCCATCTTTGTAGACATCCCTAAATTCCGTGAGGGATTTAGTTTTGTTGCAAATAACTGTTCCAGACACTGGATGGTGTTGGGGATAGGGACTGCAGCAGAACAGGTTGTGGTTCTTACTAAACAAATACCCGAATTGAAGGCAAGCATTTCAGGCGACAACACCCTCACCAATTCAAAAGAGGCACTATCTAAACTTGTTGCGACCCTTCAAGACTTCGAAACTTCAACTATCAAGAAGAAGCTTGACAAACTAGCCCGTGATCTCAAGTTTTATGATAAAAAGAAAACATATCCCTACCTATCTGACGACTACTTCCGACAGGACCAACAGGGACGCTTCACGAATCGGGGCTACAGAGGTGGTAGATCAAGAGGACGATTTACCACATTTTCTGACTCTTCCTACAGTTCTGGAGAAGACTCCGAGCAAGCAGGTACTAGCAACTCCTACGGCTACCAGGATAATTATCGCCCACAATACCAATCAAACTCTTTTTTTTGAACAGGGGACATGGAGACCGCCCCGTGGACGGGGCAACAACTGGAACCGAGGGGCAGGACGTGGGCAGCAAGGCCCCTCGATGCAGTGGGACAACGATGGTGGCAGAGGTCGCGGAATGAAACAGGTTCGATTCCAACCGGAGGAACACGGCGAACGCTTCACCAGGCGCAAGAATTACAGGTGGTAAAAACAACTGATACACCAATCATCAACTTGTCCTCACAAGAACTAAATGAGGATGAACTCAGAGTTCTGAGTAAGGGCTTGTCCTTTGTCCCAACAACTCCTCCAAACTGTTTCAACACACTAATGGAACTGTCAAAATTCTTCCGTAAAATAAGATTGCGATTCTTCTTCAAGAATAGACCACCACCTAAGAACATATCTGTAACCAGATTATTATTATTATAGGTGTTTATAAAGCGCCTGGTGACGCCTCCCGGCGTGTCCCCGCGCTAAGGAGAGAATGTTGCTTGGGTGGAGTGGCATCAGACAGTAATTAGATAGTGAAGAGATGTGTTTTTAGATGTTTCCTGAAGGATGTTTCACTTTTTTCCTGTCTGATACTCATAGGGAGGATGTTCCACTCCTTGGCTGCGAGAGTGCGAAAGGACCTGCCTCCAAGTCTGGCTTTTTTTGGGCACGTTGTTTTAAGCAGACCAGTTCCCTTAGAACGTAGAGATCTGATGGGTTCATAGAGTGAGGCTAAGTCAGACAAATAGGAGGGGGCTCTTTGATGTATGATCCTATGGCACCATAGAAGTGCCTTGAAAACTATCCTCTTTCTGATGGGCAGCCAATGCAGAGTGTCTAGGGAGGGTTTAGATGGAGCTCTGCGCGGGAGTCTTAGCACGAGGCGTGCCGCTGAATTTTGCAGGACTTGCAGTTTTCGGATGTTTTTTTCCGAAGTGCCCAACAGTAGCACATTCCCATAGTCAATACGGGAAGTGATGAGAGCCTGCGTCATGGTACGCCTGGAACTCGATGGAAGTAGATCCATGGTGCGGCTAAGCGTCTTCATCACTCCAAAGCACTTTCCAACTGTTTTTTTAATGTGACTGTCATAGGAGAGTTTGTTATCAATCCAAACACCTAGATTTTTGGCCTCCTGACTAGGGGTGGGTATTGGTCCCAAACATGTGGGCCACCAATCTTTGGTCCAATTGGTGTTGTTCCCCCCAATAATGAGCACCTCTGTTTTTGTTCCGTTTAGTTTGAGGCAGTGCTCGTTCATCCATGTAGCCAGCTTACACATACAGGATTTAAAGTTATCGGCCTCAAAGGAGGGGGATTGAGACAGGGAGATCAGAAGTTGAGTATCGTCGGCGTAGGAGACAAGCTCTACGCCGAACGATTGGATCACCTCTGCCAAAGGTGTCATATATAAGTTGAATAGGGTGGGGCTCAGGGCGGAGCCCTGAGGTACCCCCTGTTCTAAGGTCAGGCTGTCCGAGAGATAGGTCCCTCTTTGGACCTGGAAGCTTCTGTTGGTCAAGAACGCTTTCAGCCAACCTAAAGCCTCTTTTGTGACTCCCGCTCTGTTTAGACACTGTAGCAGTATGTAGTGAGCTACAGTGTCAAACGCGGCACTGAGGTCCAACATGATCAGGGCCATAGTTTTGCCTTTGTCGGCTCCCTCACGCAGAGTTTCAGTTGCTCTAAGGAGTGCTGTCTCTGTGGAGAAGCCTGATCTGAAGCCCGATTGTGAGGAATGAAAGGTTTTTTGTGTTTCTAGATGTGTCATAAGTTGGGCATTAACTACTTTCTCAGCTAGTTTGGCTAGGTAAGGGAGTAGAGAAATAGGACGTAAATTCTCCAATATATCCTGGCTCAGGTTAGGTTTTTTCTTGATGGGGAACACTATAGCTTTTTTCCAGTCC
Organism: Lissotriton vulgaris; assembly: GCF_964263255.1. Lineage (NCBI taxonomy): Eukaryota > Metazoa > Chordata > Amphibia > Caudata > Salamandridae > Lissotriton > Lissotriton vulgaris. Next base: position 579,652 of record NW_028252733.1, on the reverse strand, counting down.
GCGGGGAGGGTAGCTGTGGAAAAGGATGTTTGCAACATGTGCCTAAAGTGCGGCTCCAGGGCCGGGAGACTAGCAATTAAAATTTTAGGAGGTGCGGGGTCGCGTGGCGAACCAGATCTGATACTTTTACAGATTTTTGTCAGAATTTCAGCTGGAGGTACAGAGAAAGCACTTAGGTGAGTTGGAGTGCTTATATGAGCTTCATTCTCTGTAAAATCAATGCCAGATTTTACGTTGCTAGAAAAATTTGCATAGATGTTGGTAATTTTATCAGAGAAATATTTGGCAATTTTATTGCAGGTATCCACTGAATCATTCTGGGAGGTGGGGTTGGACTCAACTATAGAGATCTCTTTGTAAATCTGAAAAAGCTCCTTAGAAGAGTTCTCAGCTTCCAGAATTCTCTTGTTATAATAGGAAGCTTTTGATGTGCGTACCATTCTATAATAATCTTTTTGTGCTGTTTTGTATCTGGTTTTTATTTCAGAACAGAAGCTAACGCGCCAATCTCTTTCGAGCTTCTTGCATGCCGTTTTAGCTATCTGGAGCTCCTGACTATACCACGGGGCAGTTTTTTTAGTTCTTGAGGCATTTGTTGTAGTACGGATGGGAGCGGTAGCGTCCAACGCTTTTGCGATGTTATCCTGTAAGTGAGCATAAGCTGTCTCACTGTCGGAACCTTTAGGGGGGCATCATCCTGAATAATATTAGAAAAGGAATCAGAGGAGAAATTTTTCCAACTTCTACGCTTAAATCGTTGTGAGCTTTGTTTGTACTGCTCAGCCCTTTCTAGTTGGATTAATATAGGAACTATATAGTGATCAGACCAAGGGATTGGCTGAGGAGCTGAGGTCTGGATTCCCTTCCAGTTGCCAAATACAGGGTCTAGTAAGTGTCCGTGTTGGTGTGTAGGATCATTATTTATTAACACTAGTTCCAGAGAGAGTAGCTCTGATTTGATGTCCGCCGCCTCTTTGTTGAGCGGATCGTCGAAATGGACGTTCAGGTCACCAAGCACTACAATGCGAGTTTTCTTGAGCGCAAGATGAGTTATGGCTTCTACCAAAGTGAGGGTGAAGTCATAGAGTTGTCCAGGGGGGCGGTACACCAGGATACCAGAAAAGGAGTGATTAGGACCAGTAGTAATAGTAAAAGTGGCCGCTTCACTATGGTCAATCATGGTAGGGGAGAGGGTGCATTCTAATGGAGTTTTAATGGCTATCGCAATGCCTCCCCCTCTGCCATCTTTCCTGTCCAGCCTGGAGAGGGCGAAGCCAGGTGGAAGAGCCTGTATAATGTCGGGCTCTGAGTGTTCATCCAGCCATGTTTCTGTAAGAAACAAAATTTGGATAGTGTCGTCTTCAAGTAGATGGAAAATTTCTAAGTTATGTTTTCGAAGGGATCTGCAGTTTAGCAGAGCTGCCTTTAGTGTATTATTGTCACTGGCCGAGTTCAGATTGGTGACAGGGGCGAATGTGCATGAGGAACACTTTGCTAGCGATAGGGCACGCACCGGTTGTTTATCACATGAGGGGATGTTGGGACGGATATCCAGCAACTCTTGTCTGCCATACCTTATGGTGGTCAGAATAGGTGAACCAGGGGTTGTGGCCCCGCGCCCCGTCCGGCCGCGGACGGGCGCAGACGGGCTTGACTTTGGCTCGACTTCGGCGCGCTTCCGGCGCGCCCGCTGCACGCGTCCGCTGCGCGGTCGCTGGCCTACACACATTTATAGGCTGTAGGGGCCACTAGAACGCTGACCTGTCCGCCCGAGCCCGGAAGTGCTAGGCTCCTCCTCACCCTCCGCAAACAAACGCCCAGAAATGGACGCGGCGGACCGGGGCGGGAGTCGGCAATCAGGTAAACAACAAAAATAAAATAATGCACACGGATGAGTTTTAAAATTAGGTTCAGGTCGCCAAGTAAAATTAGCGCTGTAGATCTGCACTAAACAGTGATTACACTTTTAAAATACCCAGCGCGAGCGGATGGAGCCTGCCACTGCCACCGGCAAGACTCTTCTCCACAGCGCGAGTGAAGAGGCAGCTGATTAAATACATATGCCGCCTACAGCGCCACTAGAAAGCTGACCTGTCCGCCCGAGCCCGGAAGTGCTAGGCTCCTCCTCACCCTCCGCAAACAAACGCCCAGAAATGGACGCGGCGGACCGGGGCGGGAGTCGGCAATCAGGTAAACAACAAAAATAAAATAATGCACACGGATGAGTTTTAAAATTAGGTTCAGGTCGCCAAGTAAAATTAGCGCTGTAGATCTGCACTAAACAGTGATTACACTTTTAAAATACCCAGCGCGAGCGGATGGAGCCTGCCACTGCCACCGGCAAGACTCTTCAAGATTCAGGGTACCATCCACATTTGTACCCCCGTCGAACACAATGAGCCACCGAATACTGGCTTATGAAAGTATCATCACTGAAGAGGTCAGGAAAATCCTTAGTGAGAAGACTTATGTGAAATACAATATTCGTAAGACTGAAAGAACAGCACTGGACACTTTAAAATCTAATCACAATGTTGTGGTGAAGCCAGCCGACAAGGGCGGGGCCATCATCATTCAAGATGTATCAAAATACAAAGAGGAGATCTGGCGCCAATTGAATGATGGTGTAAGCTATAGAAGACTAAAATCCGACCCTACGAGAGACCTAGCTGCTGAAATCCAGAGGGTGACACAGGAAGGTGTCCAACAAGGTTTCCTCACGGATCAGGAATACAACTACCTCAATCAGAGCCATCCACGCATACCAACGATATATACCTTACCCAAGGTGCATAAAGACCTACAGAATCCTCCGGGACAACCTATCGTCTCCGGATGTGGATCTATTCTTGAGCCTCTATGCCGGTATGTAGACTTCTTCTTAAAACCACTAGCTGAAGCTACCTCCACCTATTTGAGAGATACTACACACACCATTACTTTGGTAGATGGGAAAGCTTTCAACCCTGATGAAGAATTATTGGTAACTTGCGACATTGTGTCGCTTTACACAAGCATCCCGCAGGAGGAGGCCTTAATGGTGGCCACTGAAGCCCTGGATAGCCGTGAAGCCCCGGTACAAGTACCGACCTCATTCATAATACTTCTATTGAAGATCGCGATGATGAGAAATTTCTTCATGTTTCAAAATGTGTTTTACCTGCAAACAAAGGGAGTGGCAATGGGGGCAGCCTTTGCCCCGGACCTGGCAATTTTGTTCATGGCCTTCTATGAAAAGACTTTTGCCATGTGTGACTACAACCCCTTTCGGCACCATATACAACTTTGGGTGCGTTATATTGATGATGTGCTGTTAATCTGGAAGGGCAACGACAATGAACTCGAACATTTCCATTCTTGGCTAAACCTACGGTCTCCCGACATCCAATTCACAATGCAAGCCAGCAACAAGAAGATTGATTTTCTTGACATCACACTAGTAGCAGAGGGAGGCACATTGCATACTACTTTATTCAGAAAACCTGCAGAACGAAATTCATTGTTGCAGTACTCCAGCCACCACCCACGGAGCCTTCGAGACAACTTGCCCTATGGTCAGTTTCTTCGTGTTCGAAGGAACTGTAGCAAAAAAGAAGATTATATGCTACAATCAGACATTATGATGAAACGTCTAATAGAGAGAGGCTATCCGAAACGGTTGATCAAACGCTCTAGGAAGAGGGCTTGGTTTTGCCACCGCGAAACACTCCTGGAACCATCAGCACGTAACCGTCAATCAGAAGAACGCATGATCTGCGTGACCACTTTCTCAACGAAGAGCAACTCCATAAAAAAGGTTATAAACAAACATTGGAGCCTTATTGCAAAAGATCTGGAGATCATGAACGTACCCATGCACGCCTTCAAAAAGGCGAGGAATGTAAAAGACTATGTAGTTTCATCTTTCTTAGAATGCCAACCTGAACCCACCTTAGCCACATGCTGGAAACAACCACGGATAGTTGGACATTATAGATGCGGGAATTGTAAAGCTTGCCCTTCGACCATCCAATCCAAAGACTTTGTTTTCAAAGACCATCGACACACACACACAAAAACCACACGAACTGCAACACCAAAAATGTGCTATATGGCATAATCTGCCCATGTGTTCTCATTTATGTAGGTCAGACTAAACAGCGTGTAAAAGCACGATTTCTTTCACATTGCAGTAGAATTAGATGTAAGGTACCTGGGGCACCTTTAGGTCGAGCATTGCGTAAAACAAAACCATTTGCCTGAATCACTGAAATGGGTAGTTCTAGAACATGTCATACTAGGTCCAAGGGGTGGCGACCTACCCAGCATTCTCAATATCAGAGCTCAAGTGGATCTATATCTTTAATTCTGTAGCTGAGGGTCTAAATGAATCTGAAAACAGTTTTGTGCAATTGGCGAATCTTTGATGTACATCTCCAGGGTAATCTTTGGAACTAATTTCAGTTGTCCAATGAGAAAACAGTACAATTGACAGTAAAAATGTTTTGCTCCTTTGTTTACAGTGATAACATGATTATACTGCTTGAGTTTGCACTGTCCTACGAGATAAGTGCACTCTACTTTCGAACTAGCAGACACATAAATGTCTAGATGCATATTGTATTAGGAATATAAAACATAATGTTTGTCCAATTCCTTTTGAGCTGCTTGTTTGTTCTGTATATAATTTTATCTTTCTGAAACTATTTAACCTATGAGTTTACACTATCCTATGAGATAAGTGCACTCTATCATGTACAAATGGAATATATGTGCTAAGAGAAATCCAAATGTTTAGATGGATCACAATGTAAGATTTTACCAATCATCACATATATGGTTAACAATTGTATATCAATACTACTTTTAGCTCTAACTAGCAAGGTCGGTTAGACTTAACTCGCTTTAAGTGATTAGTATTGAGGTACCTAACAAGGGTGACCCCTTTTTGATATGGAGTAAGAAAAAGTTGTCCCACACGTGCACCACTAAATTGGTAAGGAGTGGAGTAATGGTACCAAGTGAGTTTTAGCTGTTTTGCAATACCAATCACACAAACATATTAAAGGCCAGGGGCTGGATAGCATCACATAGGTCAGATATTATAGTTGTTAAACCACCAAGAGTTACAAATTTGAACCACAATAACACAAAATTACATAGTGTCCAAATCAAGAAACAATGAAGAACCAAAGCATAGTTTTTTTGGAAAAATATATATATATTTGTATTTATTCAAAAGTAAACATTTTATCACAGTGATAACCAATCATTTAAAAAAATGTTATACACATAGTGCAAAAAACATTTCATTAAAAACATTAAAAATCACATAAAGTAAACATGGGTTAAAAAGGTCAAAAGAAAAATGGGTCGACGCGGCGTTTCGGTTACAGGCTAACAATAAACAACCTTCTTCAGGACCAAGTTCTAAAAAGAAACAGAAAATTACTTTTTTGCATTTCCATTTTTTAAGAACAAAACATTTTTCCAAAACAATCCTATTGGTTGGCTAGGGTATTCGGTGATTGGCACTAGACAAAACAGGGGGGGTGGTTAACATTATTGGTATTGCTAAATCACTCAACTCTTTATAAATGGACCCATTGGAAAGTTACAGAATAATTTTTGGGAACTATTTCATTAATGAGGACATATTATTAGTGTTATTTGTCCTTGGTGTTACCTGTATAGTATTATTGGATTCCAGCTAGATCCTGGAATGCCATGAACCGGTACTTGGATCCGGTCAGGAACTGTTATGAGTTCACATCTGTTTCAACATACGCTGTAACAATATCTATGAATAATAATAAAATTTAGATCAAAATCTTGTGTGTGTTATTTTTAGTTTACGTGTGGTAAAATAATATAGCACGTCACTACCTTCTATTTGTATAATAATGGACGGGTTGTAGAAATATCAATTTACAAATGCGAAGCAGCGTAGGCATAGCGAGTGGGCTGGGTCTAATCAAAAAGGCATTAGACCCAGCCCACTCGCTATGCCTACGCTGCTTCGCATTTGTAAATTGATATTTCTACAACCCGGTTGTAGTTCCGGTATATACGTCATGTCACTGGCTTAGCCAATGCCCGGATGTTCCTTTAAACTGTATCACCAGTACGACCCTCGCGTAAATAAAGTAGCAAGGCTCTAGAACGAACCCATTATAATATTTGAGATCAAGAAATCATCACATATGTCTTATTGCTAGACTTAGTCCTTTCGCTATGCCTGTATTGCTTCGTATTTATAAATTGATACTTCTTCAATTTGATCGTAGTTCCGGCACATATGTCATGTTACTGGCTTAGCCAATGCCCGGGCGCCCTTCCAAACTGTAGCCCCAGGACTACCCTCGCGTGAATAGACCAGCGAGGCTCTAGACCCAACCCATTATAATAATTGCGATAAATAAATCATCACAGGTTGGAACCATGACAACATCGGTGACTGCATGGCGCCCTAGTATAAATCACACTCCACTCGTGCCATGGGTGTCATGCGAGGTTAAAATCTCTCAGGCATATCAATGCCGACGTCATTAAATTTCTAAACCAAAAAGAAAGCAGAAATAGAAGTACTATAGCAATTACAGAAATTAAGTACAACAACAATAATCCTGCTAGCCAGAATATTTACATATAAGTCTCATTCCATAGATTAAGTTTGAGAATTCTTAACCAAAAGATATAGGGAACTGTCTGTTTAATAATTTTTTTAATAAAATAATAACATTTCAAAATGCATTAGTATTCAAAGCTAGGTTCCCAACAAACAATCCGTTTTTTGAATTATACAGTGGCAGGATAATCCCCACCATGGTATGAACGCCAAACCTGATCGACACAAGCCCACTGAGAAGCTCGTGATCTTGTATAAAATGCCAGTGATTTAAACCTGGGTGAGTACAATTAATGACAAATCTGATTTGATACTTGTCAATCACTCCTTTGATTACAATACAGTGATAGGTGTATTTATTTGCAGCATTTCTGAAACCCAATATCGGTGGCTCCTACTACCCGAGTGACATCCATTATTATACAAATAGAAGGTAGTGACGTGCTATATTATTTTACCACACGTAAACTAAAAATAACACACACAAGATTTTGATCTAAATTTTAATATTATTCATAGATATTGTTACAGCGTATGTTGAAACAGATGTGAACTCATAACAGTTCCTGACCGGATCCAAGTACCGGTTCATGGCATTCCAGGATCTAGCTGGAATCCAATAATACTATACAGGTAACACCAAGGACAAATAACACTAATAATATGTCCTCATTAATGAAATAGTTCCCAAAAATTATTCTGTAACTTTCCAATGGGTCCATTTATAAAGAGTTGAGTGATTTAGCAATACCAATAATGTTAACCACCCCCCCTGTTTTGTCTAGTGCCAATCACCGAATACCCTAGCCAACCAATAGGATTGTTTTGGAAAAATGTTTTGTTCTTAAAAAATGGAAATGCAAAAAAGTAATTTTCTGTTTCTTTTTAGAACTTGGTCCTGAAGAAGGTTGTTTATTGTTAGCCTGTAACCGAAACGCCGCGTCGACCCATTTTTCTTTTGACCTTTTTAACCCATGTTTACTTTATGTGATTTTTAATGTTTTTAATGAAATGTTTTTTGCACTATGTGTATAAAAAATTTTTAAATGATTGGTTATCACTGTGATAAAATGTTTACTTTTGAATAAATACAAATATATATATATTTTTCCCAAAAAACTATGCTTTGGTTCTTCATTGTTTCTTGATTTGGACACTATGTAATTTTGTGTTATTGTGGTTCAAATTTTTAACTCTTGGTGGTTTAACAACTATAATATCTGACCTATGTGATGCTATCCAGCCCCTGGCCTTTAATATGTTTGTGTGATTGGTATTGCAAAACAGCTAAAACTCACTTGGTACCATTACTCCACTCCTTACCAATTTAGTGGTGCACGTGTGGGACAACTTTTTCTTACTCTGTATCTCCCCTGTCCCAAAATTGACAGAGAAGGGGGCCTCCTTTTACTTTCATTGATCTATACCCTTTTTGATATGTCCTGACTTTATTCAAAAATTAATTTTGGGGATAATGGATTTAATAGCGCCGTTACAAATTAATATTTGGGTAATACAATCGAATTTAAAATTGCAGTATCATACCCTGAGGTTATCTGAACTACCAGGCTTTAGACGGGCGAGTCTTTTCTCTACCCATATGACTCGAGGCTCCGCCCCCTCCAAACCAACCAGGAAGCAAACAGTTTGACGGGGCTGAGCATAGAGCATTCCGAGTATCAAGAAGGGAACGGTGTGCCGCGGTCGATGGCAGGGCGCTGAGCCATTTAGGATTACATTTCGGGCCGACTTACAGACGTTCAAGGTAACAATTCCATCCAGCCCCTCGGTATTTACACAATGCGGCTGAATCACGGGCCGTTTCTTGAACCCATGGGCTCTTTATTTATTTATATCCTTTCATAGGAGGCTGTAAATTACGTAGGACCCAGCCTTCCATCAAGACAGCTGTGACTTGTAGAGGTAAGGATCGGATTATAGACGCCCCCCCTCTTTTCATGTTTACAGTCCAACCCAGCAATAATAGTGATAAGGATCGTTTTTTCCCTTTTTTTTTCCCCTTAATTTCCAGGCGTAAATCAAAGCCTATACCTTTCATCCTGACAGATGCTCCCAGAACCTTTCGTCTATAAGAGGTAACCTCCTCAGTAGAGCAATTTACAGCCAAAGTTTTTTCAATTAATGCGCATGCACTGAAGACAGAACTTAAATCCTTTTTCTCTCTATATTTAGGCGCTTTTCTAACCAATTTCAAGTAAACCTACATGAAGTAGTATGATATATTGGAGCACTTAACGCACATGCCGTTCACACAGAATCCATTCTGTCTGCCAAATTATATAATAGTGGTAAGCTGTATAGGACATATTTTCCTAGACATTTGGAGTCCCTTCTTCTTCTTTTGTTAATGATGCCTCTATATTAGAGCAATTTACAGCTAATCTTTCCAATTAATGCGCGAGCACTGAACATAGAATCCTAATCTGTTTTCTCTCTATTTAGGCGTTTTCAGTAACCAATTTCTAGTAAACCTACATGAAGTAGTATGATATATTGGAGCACTTTACCAGTGTGCCGCGTATATAGAATCCATCCTGTCTGCCAACAAAAATGAATACTAGTGGTAAGCCTTAATAGGATATTCTTTCCTAGACTTCTTGAGTGTTTATGTTAATGATGCCTCTAGTTTATGACAAAGAAAACCCCTTCTCCCTGTCTTAGGTTGCATAATTTAACAACCCATAAGGACGTTTCAAAGAACTGTCAAGACTCCATGAGTCCATGAGAACCCTTAGAGATCAGAGGTAAAAAACAGACCATGAATATAAGTGTTTTATATTCTGTAATCCAACACAGTCTAGACAAGATGTCACCACCCAGAGACATTTTACTTTCAAGTTGCGCCATAAATTAGTGCACCCGTGTGTCAATGGAGCATAGTATTGCTTTCAACCACTAGGTGGAATGACCAAATAAGCTCTGTCTAAATGTCTAATTTTTGTCTGTACCAACTGACATTCAAAAGATTGGTTGAAAAATCAGTTTTTTACCTCATTATTTGCAGTTAGAAATCACCACTTCGGTCCGGGAGAATTCACCTTCTGTTGATCCAGCCCCCCTCGCCCTTTGCGATAGGTGAGCAATAGTTCCCATGTACTCTTCAACTTAGCATTATGTGATTCTGTCACAAGTAGACAACATGTTTTTAATTGTTTACACTGTTCCACCCTCCTTGTAATTCACAACAGGATGGTTGTGTTTCTAATTTGTTTTTTTAACTGTCCCCCAGGAGGTTGCCCGCCCACCCACAACTTCTTTGTCCTGACGAAGACCCTCTCTGTAAGGAACAGACTCCTACCAATATCCGGGTCGAAACGTAGACTACACAATCATCGACCAACTCCGACCCCAAGCAAGACATTAACGGCACTAGCGGAGTTAGGCTTTGTTCGTTAGTCATATTTCGGACTCTTTACGAGCCTCATGGTGGCCTTTGGTTCAAGGGACCACATGTACACTGTCTTTAAATTAAGAATAAGACTTGTCACAGAATGATTCAGACCATTCCTATCCCATCCCTGACACTTCCCACACTTCACCCCTCCCCGTTGTGAATGTGGGCACGCACATGTATACAAACTTGTTTATAATAATTAAATGTATTATGAGTTCTAATCCAGTAAATAGGACGTATATGCAATTTTGAATTAAACTCTTTTGCATTCAATAGCTTTGCTTTTTGAATTAATTTAATACAAATGAAATAATTGTGAATCCTTTGTTTTATGTCTGAGGACCCCTTCCTTTCATTCCAACCGTAACAATGGACCTGAGGAACGGGAAGAAAATCCCTCAGGATCAAGGGGGGACATCAGCGGGGCAAGCCTCGTGATAAACCTTAGCAGACATGTCCTTACTGATACTGAAGAATCGGTCCTTAACAAAGGACTAGGTTTTGTAACTACTAACAGAGGTGACCCTTTTCTTGCCCAAATCAAAATGGGAAAGTTCTTTCGTAAAATTAGGTTGCATTACCTTTTTGCCAACAAACAGAGTTCTGATCTAGTGGGGGACACTGAAAACACTGGACTTAAGAGACCATCTACCTTTAACCCAACTACTGTTGGGCTTCCAGCTAAAGTCCTAGCTTTTAATGAGGCGGTAGATCATGATCTGAGACAGTTGTACCAACAACAATGTAACCATTTTGTTAACCTGTCAAAAAAAGAACAAGAAGCAGTGAGGACACTGGCCAACACAGAGTCTTTGATAGTCAAACCGGCCGATAAGGGCGGGGCGATTGTGCTAATGAATTCGGACTCTTACCGAGACGAATGCCTACGCCAATTGAGTAACACCAGAGCATACTGTAAATTGACTAATGATCTAACAGACAGACTCACCACGGTTATCGGTCACATAGTGGAGGAAGCACTAGCTGAGGGGTGGGTCACCCAAAAAAAATCGGAATATCTTTGCACTGTAAACCCCAGAATGCCGTACTTTTATATATTGCCAAAAGTACATAAAACCCAACGGCCACCACGCGGAAGACCAATTATATCAGGCATTGGTTCGTTGCTTGAACCTTTATCGACATTTGTAGATTTTTTTCTGCAACCAATAGTGAGGGAGATGCCCACCTTTTTGAAAGATACCAAGGATGTCTTGAGGATCCTCCCTGACATCAAATATAATGAGGACCTAGATCTCCTGTTATCGTTTGATGTGGAAAGTCTTTATACTTCCATCCCACAGACAGAAACATTGGAGGTGATTGAAGAACTGCTGACCAATACACAAATTCACAAACTGTAACAGCTCTAACCGTATTTACTTAATTACATGTCCCTGCAAAATGAACTATGTAGGGATGACAACGAGGAAGATTAAGTTACCAATCTCTGAGCATAAAAGCTCCATCAGATGCTGCAGACAAGCGACGAAACTGACTGATCATTTTTTAGAAGTGGGACATCAACCTTCGGATCTGTTCTGGACAGTACTTGACCAACCGTGGATTCCATCAACAGTCACTGATATTCCCAAATTTCTTTATAAACGGGAACACAAATGGGTCTTCAGACTTAAGACAGACAAATCAGGGCTAAATGAAGAAATTCCCTGGATGTCACTCTGAGAACCCATGTCACTGTTTACATCCTGGTCTGGTGTTTAACCTAACGTGTCTGCTTGACTCAGATTTTATTTCTTATGGGCCATTTCTTCAGACCTCTGATTTTCATTAAGTAAAGGCTAGTTTCAGCAGGATACTATGCCCTGCATAATAGCATGAAATAGCACACCTTGATAAATCATAAGAGCCCTCTTGGTAGACGGTAACAATTCAGGTGCCAGCCTTTTTTCAACTGGGGAATACAATTTACAGGGTTCGTAATCACCGGTTCTGCCATGATTGTAATCCACAGGTAGGATTATGTGACAGTACGATGTTTTTTATTCATTGCTAACTTTGACTTTTCTCGCTGGGACCTGCCCCGTGTCTCGGCTAATTACAACGGGAACTACATTTCCCGAGTACTGCAAAGCGTTGTGACGTCATCACGCCACGTACACGCACGCGGCCGACGCCCAACCCGGAAGTAAGAACCAATATAGCGTCCGCCGGTACACCGTGTCGGCACCTCCCCACGAAACAGCTCCAGAGGGACGACCGGTGTACCGACGGAGAGGTAAGAGGCTCACGCGCACGAGGAGGCACAGCTGCGCATTTGTAATTAATCTAGCATACTCCCTTGAGATAATCTTTTATGGAAAAGACACTGACGATCCCTTTTGGTGATTTTCGTCACCCGAGTGTAACTAGAGACATCGATTTATGTGTCACATGTAAATCAGTGACACAGAGAGTGAAACCAGCGATTCTTTACCATCAAATGCTGGGGTTCGCAAACATAAAAACTTGATTTAATCTGTGAGAGAGTGCAGCGCCGGATGGGGCGTGCGAGAGACCGGTGACATGTGGAGTGTGAGGGATACTTTCCCCCTATTTAAAGCAACAACCTTTCCATTTTTTACTGCAGAGCGGTGCACCCACTACCTGAGCTGGTGCAAGGTGAGGTGGGGTTGTTCCTTACCAGCAAATGGGTGAGTGAAAAACAATATACATATATGACAAATTGTTATTGTCCTCAATAGGCTGGTCTTTTTTAACCAGCATGTTGTTTGTTAAGATGAAAACATCACAATCAATGCACGTTAGGATACTTACTGACTGTGCTCTATTTTGGTCTTTTTTATGTATCCATACATCTCCCCTGCTGAACAACTGGATTTAAAGTTGGGAAGACGAATGTACATCGCACTTATCAGGTGATATCTTTTACCTTTTAAACACATAGCAGTAGCACTAATGGTCCTGAGGAAGCAGCAGGAGACCGAGTGGATCCAGTGACTGCAGAAACATGTCGACCTAACATTCTTGCCGGTAGTCATTTGTTACACTACCACTTGCACTGTTTTTATTGATTTGGGAGTGAAAGGGTGCATATTAAAAGTTTTTTCCCCTATCCCTATCCAATTTTAGAGCTTTTCTCTTTGTTTTTCTTTTTTCACTTTAACACTTTCACTTTCTAGCACTGCTATTCAGTTCCCCACTAGGCACACCCTGTTCACGTCTGAGTTAGTGTGTCTGGTACACCCTAGACCTGGTTATCAAAATCTGCCAGTCTGTTGTGGTCTACCAGTTCTTTAAACGAGTAAGAGATCCCAGATGATGAAGGGCGGTCTCGATGGTGGACTGATGGGAACTCGCTCACATTGACGGTTCTTCTTGGTTTTTCAACATCCTGGTTGTTTTTTCTGTTGGATACATAATTCAGTTGGCCTTTTGACTCACTGCTATTCTTTGTTGGTTTCATTAGAATTTAGAGGGCTTAGCAGTTCGGGTCGTTAACAATTCCCCTGGGACCTCCTTTTGGTGTTCTAAGACATTGACACTGAGACATTGCATATACCATGGTTTGACATTGTGTGGGAGGTCACAACCACAGACTCTGTGGGGGATTGCAGCCTCACTGTGTGCATTACAATGTATCAAGATCATCACCTTCACCTTGTGGACCAGTTCAGTTTGGTACATAACAAGCATGTTGTGTAGGTGTGGCCCAGTGAAAGTTCCACATGTTAAGACAACTGTCCTGTGATTCTGTTCGCATGGATGCATTACCCCTTGTTGCAGTGTGTCATGTCGCTGTTGTGTCGTTACCTCACTGCAGGTTGTGACTACCGCTACACCAGCCTTCACTGTGAGTATGAGTTCTGTTTACATTGACCTGATGCCATGTATGTTGGGCTGATGACATCACAATGGTGTGCTGATGCACATGTTCAATATTCTGTGCCACCAGTGGGGTGCGGTCATTCCCATGATTCTCTTGTCCCGTGCAGCATTTATGTGCGACGGTCGGGTTCTTTATGTGGCTTGGCTCCTCATTGATTGGTGTTGACTATTATTCCACCAGCTTGTCATGTTTACCATGGTGAGGCACAGTTACTATAGCAACATACCTGCTACAGAGTGCCGGTATTGCAATTAGGTGATTATCTTCCTCATCATATGTGATGCTGACAGCTGTTGTGGGTGATGTACAGTCTGCCCTCATGGCCCTTACGGGTACACATGAACATATACAGATGTTACACTTTGCGTAAGTACCACTTCCATATGTTTACATGTGTTTGCAGGGGACACATCATCATACATTCTGAATGATTATTTGTGAACACAAATCTCATTGCATCGTAGCAGACTTGTGACCTTTACACAAGACTGAAATAGGTGACAGGCTGTGCTAGGTTTCATGTGTCCGTGTTACGGCATCTGCTCTTATGTGAAAACATGATGACTGATCTCTAATTGGCTACAGTCGGTACACTTCACAGGTGTGACTGGTACAGTGAATATCATGTGGTATTTGTAGTGTCTGTGACATGAGATTGTACTCCTAATGCTTGTTTGCCTCTGTTTCAGGTCTCCCTCCCTGCAGTTCCCATCCTCTCCTTCCCTCGCCTGATCACCCTTTTGTGTCTGTCATTTGTACTCGGACCAAGGGGCTATTTGGAGGTGGAACCCTTTGAGCATCACACCACTCTGATGGAGTAAGGTACGGCCAGTCCCTGGCAGTCTAGCGGCGAATGTTTCAGCTGCATTCCAGTTGAGATCATTCAATGACTTATTTTGTCTACTGGTCTATGGCACTGACCATGTATGTTGGATTTTGCTCCATGGCCTCACAAGGTAAATCATCATGTTGTGCATGACATGTCATTCCAAACAAATATTGTGCATCCTTGATGTCAATGCACATATCCTTCTAATGTGCATGTATAATATATGAACTATTGTAGGATCATTGATGATAGGTGTTTACGTGTACTGTGACAATATGGATGGTGTAGGTTGAGGCTTAAGTACAGTAGTATTGTGTGTGAGGTAGATGGGTGTGTAGCTGCAGTTTTGCTTTGGACACAGTACATGTAGACTACACTTGCTGATGGTGTGTGTCCTGTGCCCCACTTGGCCCTAAGGGGCCAGGTCCTGTGACTGTCATCTTTGCTGATTACTGTGTCATTTAATTTGCAGTGACCCTGAGTGACGCAGACACTCCTGCTTCCACATACACATGTGAGTTAGTGGCTTGACAATGCCCTTGTGGTATGTGCTTGTTTTGCAAGTTGTCGCACACCTTAAGCCGTAATCTCTTCACTCATTACTGCTGCTGCATACACAGCCACTATGTTGCGCACACTACCCAGATCCAGGACCACACACGCCTACAGATTACCCCTCCTTAAAGCCATTAGTAGAGCATGCTCCAGCCATCCTACACACAGGGAACACCAGACAATCATCCACCTGGTATCTGAAGACCTCAACCTCACCCATGACGGATCATCTGCCTGTGTGTGCAACACATACTGGCAAGACTATGCAGAGACACATGACAGTGTGTCGACGTACAACCAGGTAATGTGCCTCGTAGGGCACACATACACCTTCCTTCCACCAAAATGGTGCTGGTGTCTGGTGTATGTACCTGGGTCATATGGGATGAGAGCAGCCTCCTACCCTATGACTACCACCCTTTCTGCCTCCCCCTTGCAACTACCCCCATACAGTTTTGCACCGCTGTGACTCATTGCCACCCACGCCGATACTGCTGTGCACTGTGGTAAGTTCCACCATATTACATGTGTTTGTTGTGTACTCACCAGGCTCAATGACTCCTTCTATTCTGTGTACTCCCACCGGTGGCAGCAGGGTCATGACTTTCTCCTCCCAGGGATGGTATACTGGAGGTCTGCGGGGACCACCACCGCCAGTGTGGTGTGCAGCGGCGTAGTCCAGGTCCATCTTCTTCTTGACCATCCTCCGCAGATCATACCACCTGGACTGGCATTCCGCCTTGGTGCGCCTGATGGGTGCAACAGCATTGACCTTGTCAACGATCCTCTCCCACATGCAAGTTTTGTCAGCAATGCTGGTCTGTCTGACCAATACGCTAAACAGCTGGGGCTTGACTCGGATGACTTCATCTACAAGGATCTCATTTTCCGGGTTGGTGAACTTTGGATTCTTTTGTGTGGTCATGGTGTGGGGTGTGTGTGATTGAGAGGGTGATGGTGTGTATGTAAGAGGGTGTGTGTGACTGATTGTGAAGGGGGTGGTGTGGGTGTATATGTAATAGGTTGTATGTGTGAAGGTTAATGGGTGCAGTTGGTGATGTGCTGGCAGGCTCTTCTTTTTGCAAGTAGGTATGTTGCAAGGGATGTTGGGTTGTATGTGTGTCCACTTTTATTGGTCCATTTGTGGGTGTGGCTTAGTTTGAATTGGTGGTATGTGTTATATTGGGGGGTTTGACTTATGACCTCTGTTTGGCTGTGGCCAGAACTTTGTTTGTCAATGGTCTGTACACAGGAGACATGTTTAGTGTTGTTGTGCGACTAGTTTGAATAGTCCTTGTGTTGGTTTTGGGGTTTGTGTTGTGTGTGCGTGTGGTGCTTGTGTGTGCAGGTGACTTGTACGGGCCGTTGGGGTTGTTGGGGGTCGCGTTCGCTTGAGGGGGGGTGTGCGTGTGGTGTGCGTGCGGGTGACTTGTACGGGCTTTTGGGGGTGTTGGGGGTCGCGTTCGCTTGAGGGGGGGTGTGCATGTGGTGTGGGTGCGTGAAGGTGACTTGTACGGGCCGTTGGGGGTGTTGGGGGTCGCGTTCGCTTGAGGGTGTGTGTGCGTGCATGCGGGTGACTTGTACAGGCCGTTGGGGGTTTTGGGGTTCGCGTTCGCTTGAGGGGGGGTGTGCGTGTGGTGTTTGTGCGTGCGGGTGACTTGTACGGGCCGTTTGGGGTGTTGGGGGGCGCATTCGCTTGAGGGGGGTGTGTGTGGTGTGCGTGTGTGCGGGTGACTTGTACGGGCCGTTGGAGGTGTTGGGGTTCGCTTCATCGAGGGGTACACGGTTGATATGTTTCGCTGCCGCTTGCTGTTAGGAGATGTTTCCGTACAAATCAGTCTTCATGCGCGACTACTTAGGCCCATACGAATCGCGTACAGGCTTTCCGCACCGGATCGTACTAGTGTTGTTGTACGGCATGTTTAGTAATCGTACGGAAGGATTTCCGAATCTAATTCGTACGGGTCACCGACTTTAGATTCGTACGGTGCGATAATTTTCGTACGGTAATCGACGAAAATGAATCGTACTACGCAGGTCGTACGGTACTTTCCCATTCGTACGGATTCAGCTACGAATACGAATCGTACGGCGGATTTTTTTTCCGGATCGGAATCGGCCCCATAATGGTGGCTGGTTACGCCAGCATCAGGGCGTTGCTATGGGTTCTAAGTTTTCCCCATCATTCGCCAAACTATTTATGAGGTGGTCGGAGAAAGATTACATTTGGAAGAAATGTCCAGGTGATTTAATGAACCATCTGGTTTATTGGAGCCGACACCTTAATGATGTGCGAATGATCTGGAGGAGTGGGCAGGTACTACTGCCGAAGTTTTGCAAATGTCTGAACGACAACCAATGTAACATTGTGTTCACTTATGACCAAAATCCCAATACATTTTTTGCGGGGATCTGAAACTGTACATTGCTAATGACACCATAGCATCTATACTATACAGGAAAACACAGCGTGTAACTCTGTCCTACATGCACGATCATCACATCCTAGGTCCCAAGTACTCTCTATTCCTTTTGGGGAGATGATGAGAATACAACGTAATTGTAGTGAAGATAAGGAATTTCATTTAGAACTTGAAAAGACAGAAAAAAGATTTCTAGACAGGGGCTATCCATCCAGTGTAATAGCGAATGCCAAACCAAAAATTTGACGTTTTGAGCAAAAACAGACACTGATGAACAAGGGAAAGGCTACTGGGAATAATGATAGAGTCGATCTGATTACACTTTTCCACACTAAAAGCCATGTTTTCTATAACATCATACAGAAGCATTGGCATATTCTACAAACAGACTCAAACCTGAACAAATGTTTCTCCCCTTAACATAGATTCACTTATAAGAGAGGAATTAGCCTGGGTAATAGACTTTGTCCTACCTCGAAAAAGAACAGGTCAATACCACAATGGTTACACTCTCTACCAAAAGGCTTCCATAAATGGGGACACTGTAATATGTGTCCTTTCTCTATTGACAGGATCAAGGACTTCCAATATAATACTCTACAGAAATATAAGACGTTCATGAATTGTAACTCTAAATTTGTCGTATATTGCATTAACTGTGTTTGCAAAAAATATATATTGGCAGTACCATACGTCCAACTAAGGAGAGAATACAAGAACACTTTAGAGCTACACGACACGTAGATAAGAGCTATCCGCTAGCTGTTCATTTTAATGAAAATCATGGCTCAGCAGACTTACCCCTAGTTACATTTCATGGAATTACTACTGTAGGTGACCATCTCAGGGGAGGGGACAGGGCCAAACTACTGAGACAGCCAGAACATGAATGGATTACCCAACTTAGAGAGGTGGAACATGGTCTCAATGCAGATAGAGAATTACATGTATTTTTGAGAGATTAACTACACCAAGGTCAATGACGCATTTTTATGGTTTTATTTGTGTCTTAGTGTGTAACGAACCTGCCCTTAACTGTTTTAGGACAAAAGTCAATATTCTACACATAAGATGTACACTTTGTCCTTAGAACTGCACATAGTATTAATATACACGGTGTCTCAGTTACTGTTTGTGATTTAAGCTGATTGTATACAGACCAACCTGCCAAGCTATCTCAAACCATTTTGCCCAACCGACTATTTATTATATCAATAACCATATGTTGTATCTCTATCAAATTTAAAATGTTGATGCTGTGTTACACTCATTACATCAGAAAATCCCCTGGAGGACTCAAAAGTTTTCAAATGTGATTTAAACATATCATGTTGCCTGTACTGTGGCTTGGCTGATGTCTTTCCTTCTACATTCTTGACTTACACAAACCTTCTCCTGCCACTTCAGTTCATCTCTCCGTTACTTTTGAGAGTTAACTTTCACTGATACAAGTTTATGATCATCAGGGGGATTGGTTTCTAAATGGAGATGTACTAACGAACAATGTGACCTTCCGGTCGTGGGTTCTGGGCTGATTGGATAGTGCCAGTGGATACTGCATTTGTTGCAAGCAATGGGAATGGACCCTTTTTGCAGCGATTGAGTTTTGCTGTTGCCAGACTTCTTGCTATTGTGAACTTCCTAGCACAGTTGCCTTTTGGTTTTTTTGGCATCTATCGAGTGTTTTTATCCGATATGAGGACCGTTTATTTATTTTGTTTTTGCTCATTAATAAAACTGACTCTTCTCTCTACTGCCACAATTTTTGAACGTCCCAGCCATTTTAGTACATTGGCTTTTCTCAGTGGTGCTGTTGGGACAGATAAGACGAGTAGCTATGTGTACTTTGATGCCCACGGTTCTTTCTCTCAGACTCCATTATACTATGGCGACCACTCCGTTACGCTTTCCTTGAGCTACATGGATGGAGCTTTCGGACCAGCAGATTGTCTTTTCTTTGTGTTCATGGCCACTTAACATCGCCTCGGGCACGACCTACAAAAAACCACGCCATAATGGCGTTTTGCTATACTTATAAGCGGAGGTCTGATCGGGCTTTCAGTGATTTCCAAGCATTGGTGAGTCTTGTTTACTGCGTGTTTTAACGGGACTTTGATTTTGGGGCTCACATTTATGTTACTAAATTTGTTTCCCTGTCTCCATGGATACTTTTTGATACCATTGTGTGGGTTCATACAGTGTTACAGAGACCTGGACTTATCAAGGTCTGTGCTGTCTTTAATTGGATGCTATCGTGCTTGACTACGTTTGCAGATATATTTTTGAGTAAGGTATGACTACATCCCATTAATTTACTGTGCCTTTATGGGGATTTAACAGGCTAGACACAACGGCATGCTTTATGGCTTCACTTTTGATATGTGGACTTGTATGAGTCTCCTTTTTTCGTTTAATTTCTAGTTGCTTACTTTTCCTTGATATACATATCTCTATTGTTGTCAGCTGGCCTTTTTGTTTGGGGCCTCTTCCTCAGTTTTTCCCTTTTTTCATTTTTTTTCAAATTATTTCTATTTTACTGCTATTTTAAGTCCTGCAAATGTTTATGTAAGACCAATTTGAGCTGGTTTGTATATATATTCATTGTGTATTTACTAGGACCATTTGGTTCTGCAATACTAACACCATCATGGAAGCTCTGGGGATTATGGGGTCACCTTCTGTCTGTTTCCTTGTTTACACTACTCTTGGTGCATTTACATTAGCGGTTTTTTAACTCTTGCCTTTTCTTAATTCTAATTTGGATTTTAGTATCATTACAGAGCATCTTTGCTGTAGCCCCGGGGCTCCAAGGGCCAAGACTCTGTCTTTTTTTAAAACGTTTCTTTCAAATGAATCAAATATACCATTCAGAAGTAGCCGATCTATGTTGCAGTTTGTCTTTCCTATTTACCATTCTACTCTTCTATTACCTTAACAGTTGCCTGAACACATGGGCTCTGAGGATACTTTTTCTCCCCTTCTGCTCCTACTTCACCTTTGGCTTATCCTTTAGAGCAAATATTCGATCCAAACACTTCTCCCCTTTTTCAACAATCTATCCTGTCTGACAATATCATGACTTTTTGCAATGGTGATAAATAGGTCGGTGATGGAGGAGCTGCGGAGCCAATCAGTTGATAATTTTCAGTCGACTCTGTGCCACATCAGCGACTGGATGGGAACAAACCACCTGAAACTGAACCCTGATAAGACCGAGTTGGTTCTTAAGTAAGGGTGGGGGTTTCCAGGGAGGGGTGGGGGGGGAGGGACTAAAACTGCAAAATATCCTCATTTGACAGACACCGATCCACACTTACATACCTCATTAAGCACATCTCAGGTTTGTTTAATCTGCCTTGGGAGCTGTTTTCTGTACTTAGACTCAATGAGAAGGAGTAAAGATATTACATGATGGGAATAAAAATGTTGTCCTGGAATGTCAATGGCCTGCGTGTCAGGAGCAGGAGGTATAGAATACTACAATATTTGAGGGACTCTCCAGAGCAGGTCATTGTCATTCAGGAAACACATCTTCTCCAACAAGAAGTGAAGGACATGTTGAGGAAAACAAGATGGGTAGACTGTTTTATTTGTACCAATCACAATGCGAATATCGGGGGTATCCTTATCATCTTCAAAAGGCAAGTTAGAGCACAGATTCTTGACCATGAAGAAGACTTCAGTGGTAGGTGGCTATATGTCAAAGTAAGTCTGGAGGGCAGACCTTTTAACCTGGTAGGCTATTATGGACCTAATCAGGACGACCCCTCATATTTGAACAAAATTCAGAGCCAGCTCTTAACAACTCAAGGTCCAATAATTTGGATGGGAGATTTTAATTTAGTACTCAATCCAAAACTGGATAAATCCCCCAACTCAAGGGCATTAACCTATAAGAAATCCAGGCAGGCGCTGGGGGTTGTTATGTCAACGCTCGGATTGGCGGATCCATGGAGAGAGAGAGAGCAGGCGATGCACTTGGCGTATCATATCACAACCATAAATACAATCACAAGTCGAGAATTGATTACGCTCTTTTTAGTTATTCATTAGGAGACCCCCTAAAGGATTTAATATATTTGCCATCGCACTTATCAGATCACTCTGCCATATTTTTTTCCTTACAACTGACTCAGCAATCCTCCCATACTTCATGGTCATTTGACCGTACGATTCTTCTAGAGGATGAAGAAACTGACCTCCTCATCCAAAAAACAAAATTTTTTATGGATACCAACATAAATTCAACTCAGCTAGGTATAGTATGGGAGGCCTATAAAGCATACTTGCGAGGCCATATAACTAACAGGGCCTCTTATCGAGGGAAAATATATAGGGCAAAGATCGCCAATATTGAAAAGGAAATTGCATTCCTTGATCAACGTACCAGTTCCGGAAAAGGGACTAATAAAGAGCAGGAGCAACGTAAAGAATTAAAAGAGAAGCTAGATAGCATTCTCCAAGAGAGGGTTGCACGGAGATGGGAAGCAAGTAAGCTCTCCAACTTTGAGTATGGTGAATCCGCGGGTAAGGTCCTCGCATGGAAAATTAAATCCGATCAGGCCAAAAAGCACATAAAGCACATCAGCGTAGAGGGGGAGACCCACGAAAGATCTTCCATTAGAGACATGGAAGAAGCATTTCTGGAGTTTTTTCAGCAAATTTATAAGGAGGAGATCTCGGATGACCCGATATCAAAGCTTGGATGGTTGGAGAAGATTACTCTTCCCACTCTTACTTCAGAACAAAGTGACCGTCTTGATAGGCCTATTTCAGAGGAAGAAGTGAGTGAAACTATTAAAAAGGTGAAGCGGGGTAAGGCAGCGGGCCCTGATGGTCTACCCAGCGAACTATTCCGAGTATTGGCACCAAAAATTGTCTCTGTGCTTACAAGACTCTTTAACGACATCTTAATTAATGGTGCGACCCCACCTAAATCATGGGGGGAGGCAATTATTGTCTTGATCCCGAAACCCGGGAAAGATCCAGCTAAATGTGGCTCTTATAGGCCAATTTCGCTTTTAAATAGCGACTATAAGCTCTTTGCGGCTGTGTTGGCGAACCGGTTGGGACGTGAGGTTGGTTCAATAATCCACACTGACCAGAAGGGCTTCATAAAGGGTAGACAGCTCTCTGACCTTACTTATGACCTAATAGGGGCAGTGGACATAGCCTCAATGTTCTCACTTCCTTTGTCCATTATGACCCTCGATGCTACAAAAGCGTTTGATCTAGTAAATTGGGCATACTTAGCTGAGGCCATGAAGAAATTTGCATTCGGACCAAATTTTCGGAGATCAATTGGTCTCTTATATGCCAACCCCAATGCAAGCATTATGGTCAATGGTTCATGTACCCAGCCCTTTCAGATTACTAGGGGAACAAGACAGGGGTGTCCCCTGTCCCCTTTACTTTTTAACATATACATCGAGCCACTTGCACAATCCTTCAGGGACGACCCAAGAATTTCCTCATTTGAATTCGGCGGATGGGAAAGGAAGGTAGGGCTTTACGCTGATGATATTGTAATTTACACCAGTGATCCAGAAAATGCTTTTCCCATTGTGGTTGAAAAGGCCAAAGAATTTGGAAACTTATCGGGCTATGATATCAATGCCGAGAAGACTGAGCTTATGACGTGGAATATTGCTAATCTGGGCGTTGGGGTGGCACCCTCAATCCGCTACCTTAGAGTCAAAATTACGCAAGACATTGACACCTTAGCAAAAGTTAACTTAGATCTGGTCTCCAGAGAATGTAGGGCCCTATTGAGATCTTGGGCGGGTCTTCGATTATCAATTTTTGGGAAAGTCAACATTGGTAAAAATGTCTATTCTTCCGAAACTGACTTTTATTTTCAACACTATTCCCTTTGCTTTTGACTCCAAGCAATGCTGGTAGGGGCAAACTTCCGGCTAGACGAGTTTCTATTTAAGTTTGGAGACCGAAAGTTCTTCAAAAAGGTGAGGCTGAAGACTCTGTTAACACAATTGAAGTCATGGGTACAAATTAAACGTAGAGTGGGGCTGGCATACTATTTTAACTATGCTCGGATATGTTACTCTCCAGGGCTCCCATTGTGCCTGCAAGACTCTCTGGCAACTCCTCTAATTACAGCTGGGTTCTCAAGATGGGGTGAACTGATATCTGGAGGCATCTTGATAGAGTGGGAGGAGCTTAGGGAGAAAGTAGGGCCGACTCTGTCAAGATTTAAATACATACAAATCAGTAGCTGGGCCAGAGAATTAATCAGGAAAGATCCTAATACCGGGAGACTTAGCCCCCTAGAACAACATTTAGTTGAAAAACAGACAGGAGGTAAGGAGGTGGCTCTTTGGTATTGGTCCATATTGGAAGAGATAGATGGGGATTTTAATCTCCCAATGGAGCTATGGGGTAGAGAAATAGTGGCATTAGATGAGGACTTATGGATAAAATCCTTTTCCCTTTTGTATAAACTAGTTAAACCTGCCTGGCTTAGACGAAATCATTTGTTTACCTTACACTGGGCATATCTCTCCCCTTTACGTTTATCTAAATATCAGGAAGGGAAATGCTGTAACAAATGCCAACTGTTAGCACCCTCTGATACACACATGTTTTGGGAATGCCCCCACATATCCGCTTTCTGGAAGGAGATTAAAGCCACTTTAGATTCAATTATTAAGACCAACATTCCTTTAACTCTACCACTTGTCATTTTCGGGTTTGACCAGAATATCACTGGGGTAGCGCGGTCTTTTTTATTCTATGCTATCCTGCTGGCAAGACGGCAGATATGTATGCACTGGGTGGATACCATCCCTCCCACTCATTCTGCGTGGCTAACCTCACTCTATGAAACATCTAAGGTAGACTTGACAAGAACTTGTAGAGTCCAGAACCTCACATTTTGGAAACTTTTGACAGATTGGAAGTGAAGCTTTCTTCGCCTCCTTGGGGTTTTTTTTTTCTTGTTTTTTTTTCCCCCCATAGATCCGATGATTATGCCCATTTACTCTATGGTTCAGTATTGTGGTCTGCCCCGATTCCGATATTTACATACTGGCCTTACAGGCATGAAGTTGCTTAGAGGAACGTTAACAAGGTGCATTGTATCTCCCACGAACTCGTAATAATTTCTGCCTAGTTGCGTAGCGGCTCAATTTCCAGGGCCTTGCTCCCAATGGCAGTGAGGTGGTTTGGTTGTCTTCTTTGCATCTAAGGAACGTGTGTCAGGCAGATGAGGATTAAAAAAAAAAAAAAAAGACCGAGTTGGTTCTTATCAGGGGGACCTCCAATCCATGGAATTCCAATTTCTGGCCCTCTGACCTCGGCAGTCCCCCTTGCCCTGTCGACTCTGCCAAAAGCCTCGGAGTGATTATTTCTAAAGATCTGTCAATGAAGGCGCAGATTAATTCTGTGGTGTCTTCCAGTTTTTCCATCTTCGAACTATTCGGAAGATCGCCCGCTTTCTCACGACCGAGGCACTTATCCTGGCCCTCCTGGTCATGGCCAGAGTCGACTACGCAAACTCCCAATATTTGGGATCCCGGCCTACCAACTGAACCGGCTCCAGAGGGTCCAGAACCAGGCGGCCCGACTGATCTTTCACCAGCCCAGACACCAGCACGTCCGTCCCTTGCTAAAATCCTTACACTGGCTTCCAGTGGCCGAGTGCTGTTATTTCAAACTGGGCTGCATCGTCTTCAAGGCGCTGGCTGGCCTCGGCCCTGCCTTTATTTCTTCTCTCTTGTGCAGCTATGTCCCCTCCCGCAACCTCAGGTCTTCCCGCCCGGCCCTGCTCACTATCCCTTCCTTCAAACGCAAGAAACATGGGGGGCTACGATTTTCTTTCCTTGCACCTTCATTTTGGAATGCACTTCCTCCTGAGTTCAGGCTCACATCTTCCTATACTCAGTTTAGATCTTCTTTGAAAACCCTCTTTTTTCGCAAGGCCTATGATTAGCCTTTCCTTTTGGCTGTCTTCACCCTTTGTTTCTCAAACCGCTTTGTTCTCCTGATGCTTACCAGCGCCAAGAAACCGCATGGTGAAAGTGCGCTTTATAAGTTTTTTATACATAACATACATACATAACATAACAGGTCTGTCGGAATATTCTTTTAACTAAGTTGGAATTTGTTCTGAATATTTTTGCTTATGTTAAAGTCAGATACCTGTACCACCTATTTGATATCTGCATACTTTTCCACTTGCCGGCCATGTTGGTTTTTGATATCTATTTCTTTATTCCTATCAACAATTTTATATGCACATTATATGTTTGATTTTCTTTCATACCATCCTGTATGAAGAGACATAAGTCTATTCATTTTCATACTTTGTTTCGTTTCACAGCTTTGAAAATTTCATTGAATACGACGATAACATGTGTCAGCTGTTTATTTGCACAAGAATATGGAATAAAAACGAATTGAATCATCAGCTTTCTGTATCTACTTTATGTTTATTGAAGCTTGTCCTACTGTAATAGAAATGCTCGAGTGACAGACCTTTTATTTCTCATTGTGGTGGTACTCTGGACATTTTTTTTATACTCTTTGTATATAGGAGGTGTCCTCCCGTATACTTGACACTATTGGGATAACATAGTGTTACCCGTCTTCATTGAGCACGCTTGATTGTGTAGATGTTACAAATAATTTCCTGAAACTGTGTCTGTGCTAGCACCATTGTAATTGAATTGAATTGAATTGAATTGAAATTATATTTATATAACGCATAAAGTACCCTGAGGCCTCGCAGCGCTGGTGGCTAGAATCAGAAAAACAACAGGGCAAGGTGCTAGCAGATGGTTCCGAACAGATGAGTTTTTAGGAGCTTTCTAAATGCCAACAGATTGCTGTTTTCTCTAAGGGTAAGCGGAAGGGAATTCCAGATTTTTGCGGCGTTGAATGAGAACGACCGGCCACCCTAGCGGGCCTTGTTTATCTTATTGGAGGAGGCCAAATGTCGTGACCTAGAGCGCAAAGTTCTGTGGGGGAGATAGGGAGTGACTAAAGGATGCATTATAGCTGGACCGGTCCTCCATATAGCTTTCTGGGTCAGACACATGGCTTTGAACTGTATCCTGGCTGCGATAGGGAGCCAATGTAGTTTCCTCAAAACAGGTTTAGCAGACTGCCAGCGTGGAATTTGGTAAAGCAGTCGAGCTGCACAGTTCTGGGTTACCTGAAGCTTGTTAATTGCAGCCAGGGGGGCTCCCAAATAGAGAGCATTACCATAGTCCAGGCGAGAGAGTATCAGGGCCTGGACCATGATTCTCCTTCATTCTCCTCGCCTGGAACGGAAGTAGGGGGAGAATCTTTCGGAGCATTCTCATCAAACCGTAGCAGGTAGATGAGGTTTTGGTGGCCTGAAAAGTGAAATCGAGGGAGCTGTCAAGCCATATGCCCAGGCTCTTTATCTGTGTCTTTGGGGGAGGGGAGGGGGGGGGGGGTCCCAGACAGATTGGCCACAGGGGGGCAAGAATGTTGGGCGATGGGTTGCCTAACAACATGATTTCTGTTTTTCCCCCGTTTAGTCTGAGACAGGAGAGTTCCATCCACCTGGCTACTGCCTCTAGGCAGGGACCCAAAGTGCTAGAGGACCCCTCAGCTTGTTTTGTGAAACCACAAGCTGAGTATCGTCTGCATAGGTGATGATTTTAATGCCAAATGGATGGACTAACCTTGCCAGAGGTCTCATATAGATATAAAAAAGCGTGGGGCTCAGGGCAGAGCCCTGAGGAACCCCACAGCTGAGTAGTAGCTTGGTGGAAACAACCTCTCCCTCAAAAACCCGAAAGAAGCGCTCGTCAAGAAAGGAGACAAGCCATGTCAGTGCTGCGCCCGACACTCCCATGCCACTGAGTCGATGGACTAGAATGGCATGATTGACCGTGTCGAACGCAGCGCTGAGATCTAACAAAATGATAGCTGCTTTCCCTCCCTGGTCCAGCAAACTCCTCGTCTCCTCTGCCACTGCCAGCTGGGCTGTCTCAGTCCCATGTTGGGGACGGAAGCCCGTCTGAGAAGTACACAGCAAGTTGTTGGACTCTAGATACTCAACTAGGATGTTATTGATGTGCTTCTCAACCAATTTGCTCATCCGGGGCAGGAGGGAGATGGGGCGGTAGTTGGATAGATTGGATTGGCCCAAATTAGGTTTCTTCAAAATGGCCCTGACCATTGCACATTTCCATGATGTGGGAACTACGCCCGAGGGGATCAAGGTGTTAAGGACATAGAGGATTGCTGGACGGATCAAGTCAAAGACCGAAATGAGATATTGTGGAGGGGCATTGTAACCCCTGTCATCCTTCTATTTATGTACTCTGTTCAACATCTATTTATATTCTTTGATTGCAGCATTAGCACAGTTGGATTGTCAACTGTTTACCTATGCAGATGCCACACAGCTGGTCTTACGGATTGGGAGTTCCAAGCAGGCACAGTTGAACGTGCAGAATAATCTGCGGTTGACTGTGAACTGGATGACAGCAAACTCTCTGAAAGTAAATCCAGACAAGAGTGAGGTTCTGGCTATCACTATGAAGGGGAATCCCTGGATGGATGGTTTTTGGTCCCGGAAGTTAGGTCCTGCCCCAGAATCCGTGCCACTAGTGAAAAATCTTGGTACCAAGTTGGATAAATACCCGTCGATGGCTAAGCAGGTGGCAACGGTGTGCAAGAGCTGCACAGGTCTCCTGAAGCAGCTTTGAAAATAGGCTTCAAGTCTTTCTTTCACAACTATACAAACAGTGGTGGCTGGATTGATCATGTCACGGTTGGATTATGGGAATGCCTTGTACATCGGCCTCCCCAATTAGTTTTTGGGTAAGCTCCAGGTGGTTATAAATGATGCAGCAAAATTACTGTTGAAGCTACCAAGATGGGCATATGCTACGCCACTGCTGCAACAATTGCATTGGCTGCCAGTCAAACAGTGATCCATGTTCAAAGGCCTGTACATTGTGAGCAATACGTTACATGGCACGGCGCCAGCCTATATTGAGGAACAGCTGAGGCACTACGTGCCTGGATGTCGTCTACACTCCTCTGAGGCGATCTTGCTGACCTGCCCATGCTTTAATAAAAACAACTTTGGGTGGTCGGCCATTTACAATTCTTCTGATACCACAGATCTGAACAGACTACCGGAAAATCTCAGGAGGAAAACTGCTCTCCTCCCCTTTCGGAAGAGACTGAAAACGTTCTTATTTGAACAAGCTTTCAGAAGAGATTGATTTTCTCATTCTATTAGTATCAGTTACAACATGTCAGAAACCTTAGGTAAGCTTCAAGAGACCAGTGGTATTTGTGTGCTATACAAGTGTTCATTCTCTCTTTTAGCGCGTGGACACGCCGGTGTGCGTAACGTAGCGCTCTACAAATGTCCCAATAATAATAATTAACATTAACATAAATACATATTGTAACCTTATACACAGAATGTCAAATTCAACACTATTAGTGTGGGAACCGAAGGATCAGCTTTTTGAAGGGAAAGTAGGAGGGCACTGATCTCAGCTATTTGTGCAATAGAATCCTGTCGAAACAATGTGAATCTGTGGCACCCTGAAATCACTACCTTCCAAAAACTCCTTGCAGCACATCGCATGTTGCGGAGTATTTCTTCTTAGCGCCAATTGCAGGCTGAGCAGAGCAGTCCACGTAGACCACACTCATACTCATGAATAGGTAGTCTGTGGGAGGTTTGTGGATTTGCTTTGCTGATACTGTAGACATTCCTTCCTCTTAAGTGTAGCATCACACTGAAATTTTGCATCATTAGAATTTTATGTTGGGCCCATTGCTCCCAGCACAGATGTAAAGCATATGCATTAGAGATACTTGCTTTAGTTGCTGCCATAAGTGTAGAGAGGGGAAACTACAATAATCTGCTATACCTGTGCAAGACGATGGTCTTTCAAAATGGTCGTTCGCAAAGCCATAAGAATTTTCTCAGTCGGTATGAAATTTACACCTGCAGTTGAACACAAGTGAGATTTGTAAGCGGTAAGGTCTTCTGTGCCTCATTATAAACTACATATGTTTAGCCCAAATTGCTATGAACAATCCAAGTTGTCCTCCTGTACAGCATCTAGAAATATGTCAAGTCTAACATGCAGTCCACATAAAATAGCTCCATTCAGGACTATATAATGCTTTTCAGAAAAGGTAAGCAACATTAGGTCATATAAGGACTTCACTCACTCATCATAATGTGGTAAGTAAGTTCTTCCAAAGTTCAGAAACATCGTCAGGGCTTGTAATTGTTTTAAGGAATTCTGGTGCCAGATATTTGCCCTTCCCTGATAACTCATATCCCAGAAAAATCATATCATAAGAAGCAGTTTTCGTTTTGAAAAGTGTGTTTTCTGTTAATGTAGATCTAATAGAGACACTATTCTGTCGACATGGGTGTTCTTTTAAATCATCACCGCTGATGTCCTCCATGTACAACAACACATCAGGGATCTTTACCATAATTCTTGCTATAAAGCCCAGGACTATTCTTGTATCTTTGTTTTTTTTTTTTAATTTAAATTTGTTTTTATTGTTGCAGCAAAGTATATCAGTACAGTGTAAATAATCCGCTGACGTGGCCTCAACATTCGGCCACGAACAGCTAAGGGTGCAACGTTTTCTTGTTTTTTATAACTGGTACAAATATACATTTCCTCAGTTAATCAGTACATTTTGATCGTGCAAATATGTCTGCAGACTGGGAGACAGTGGACCTGCGTCGCCAAGAGGGCGATGAAGAATGACAGGCAGGCAAGTTCCCGCCATAATAGCGCAGGATCGGGGTCTGTACTGTCCATATGATGGTGTTACCAGTGAACAGGGGGGGACAAAACTGTGGGAGGGAAGCATGTGGGCGCTAGCAGGGTCTAAGCAGGGGGATACTGGCGGCGGGTGTCGGGGGGGGGCACGGAGCCATACAGTCTGTGCTCCAAAATGGGGGGGGGGGGAAGAGGGGATTGGCAGGGGGGCGGATACACTCCGCGCAGGCGAGGGACTAGATGGGCGGTATGACATATGAGAATTTGATCAGGATGCAGGGGGTACCGGGCATCGACCCTATTCTTGTATCTTTGGGTTAATACTTTATGAACATATTCGGTTCTGCTAAAATTAAACGTTTAGATACTGGGAATCGGGTGCAATATTTTGGCTGATAAATTTGCAATGTGCGATAACGTTTTATTTTTTTCAAAAGAAATTCTTACCCAGTCTTTTACCATCGTGCGTGTGTGTGTATGTGTATTTCTATCATTTAACACAATTCTATAGGAGTTGTCTCAATGTACCACAGAAAAAGAGGAGTGTTCATGGGCAAGTGACATGGCACTATCACACTCTGATGGTGTAATTGATCCAGGCTGGGTTTTATATTGTGCTTTGCCTTTCACAATGTAGGGGAATCACAAGGTACTAAGTCTTTATCGCACCCTGTCTTGTGACCATATATTGAAAGAGCTAGTTACAAAGCCGACTCAAAGCTTATATTTTCCTGAGATGCTGAGGTGCTAAAGAAGACAATGCTTCCATTGTTACCTCTCCTCTGCGAGGCACATCCCTTACAAAGGATGGAGGCCAGTCATCCTAATGCAGGAGGATAGTTCAGGCATCCAATAAATTCAACCAGGATATGGCTTCTCAGAGCAAAATATAACGCTGTTTCTATATTTCTATATTATATAAACTAACTGGAGAGCTTGTCCATCTGGTGTTTCTACCTGATATATATTTTTCAGATCAAATCATGGCCTCTTTGAGAATCTGGCAAACCATACTTACTTCTACTGCACTGTCCACAATTGCTACATCCCATGTCCCGTTCCACAGACATATTCTCAGTTTCTAAGGCATTCTTTTTTTTGTCAAGCTGGCCACTTTATTCTTTTTATAATCAGTATGATAATCATTTACCTAGATCCCTCCGATTGTTTTAATTTCTTCCAAGGCTCCTGTTTCGTAGAACATCTAGCCATGGCATTCTCTTCAACTCTGTTTTGGTGTTTGGTTTCATTTTGGTTTCTAGAGCTTTCTTCTTTACAGAACCTTCAGACTCCTTTTTAGATTTGAGTTGCAATTTTGAAGACGAATACCTGTTCCATAGGTGTTCCAACCTATGGAAAAAGGTATGTCTGGAATTATTTTAGGTTGTTCATGTTCATCATCTTGCATGCAACAGAAGCCAAAGACTGACAAATAGTCAGCAATGTTGGGTCTCCCAGAATGTTACCAGGAACTATGGAAGAGACAATGTCGATGATACCAATCACCCTCACACTCAAATCAACGGTAGGAGTGCCTCCATGTTCATTTTGTATTTGTTTTAATACTGATGGATATACTACTAAAGATAATTTCACATGTATAATAGTCTATATACTGACAAATACTGTCCCCCATGTAGAACAATCTTATCCACGTTTACCATGCCAAGAAGAATGTTGATACTTATCTTGGGGTGTATGTATATTTCCTGCTTTACGTATCCATTTATTATAAGATATTATGTTGAGAGTCAGCCTGTACTAGTACTGTGCCACATCCCTTTCCTGTGAATGTCGAGAGAGATCTTGTATTCTGTGGGTGGGGCAGATTGAGGAATTTACTGCAATCCGCAATAAACACCAGGGATGTTTGAATTTTTTTATTTTTTTTAAATTAGAATGGAAAGGGTCCTATCCTGTGCTGACCTCAGGCAGGGTCCCCCATCTTAGAGCCTAAACAGTGTATCAGATTGTGGGACTAACTCCCAATCTGCCCTCCCTGGAGGGAAGGGCAAACAAAAACACACCAGGAAGTGATTTTTAAAACAAGAACATCCTCTGGGGGCTAGTCCATCCTGGCATCAGGCTAGAACACACCCATAACGCCCATTGTCTTTCTGCCATGGGGGTCAGATTGGAGGTATTACCCCCATTTTGACACCATGGTGTCTAAAATCATGCTATATACAAGGCAATGTCCATTACAAGTACATTTTTCTGCCCCCAGGGGGACAAATTTGAGGACTTACCTTAGTCTGCCCTCCCTAGGGGGAGCAGAACCACGGGGATAGTTTTTTTGCAAACCAAAATGGGGTAGATGCCAGCCTCTCAAGACATAGGGAAGTAATCAGCACACCTGATGGCAATGCTGTATTTCTACCCACTGGGTGAAGATTGGGGTATTTATCACAATGTACACTCCCCAAGTAATAGGTAGAAAGCACATTAGGCACCATACTGTCCTGCCATTAGCCTGCATCCTCCATGCCTAGATTGGATTAGATTCCACCAAATGGGAGCTCACCTTTTTAAATTCCAAACCTGAGCTAGGGGATGATATTTCAGAGGCAATTCTGATATTTAATGATTGGATTAAGTCATCGTTAGATAGGAACATTCATCTCAGGATTCACGAAAGTAGAAGGCAAGCCAGACTAGCCCCCTGGTTCAACACCCACCTACAGGAACACAATAAAGAGTGCAAACAGATGGAAAAACATTGGAGGAAAACATATGACTCTAGTAGTAAATTCGATCATAAGAAAACAGGAATGTCATTATGCAATCAGAGGTGCGTGCTTGCCCTATTATGGTTCACAAATAAACAGAGCATCTAATTCAAAGAAGTACTTAAGATAGTTAAAACCTTCACAAGCACAATAAGTATGGGTACTGTGTCATTGTCTCCAGCGATTCGTTGTAATGAATTGGCCACCTTCTTTCTAAATAAAGTTATTGACATTTATGTCTCTTTTGCAGGTAATGCATAACAGTCAAAGATTTCTGTTCTACTCTGCATTGCTTTTCAGACTAGTGAAATTCTACAAGCTGTTTTCACTTATTAGGAAAGACGACCTGGTGTGATTAATGAAGGCAGTTAAATCAGGCTCCCTGCCTGACCCTGCCCTACACTCAAGGGAAAGCAACAATCTATACCTTGCTGGTAAGGATTGTTTGATCTCTCCCTACAGAGATGTACAGTTCTGTCTTTTTGGAAACATGCAGTTGTGAGCCTTTCAATAAATAAACTGTTGTTAGATCCCACACTATCGGAAAGCTATAGGCCAATATCCTTGCTGCCCGGGGTAAGCAATGTGCTAGAAAAACATGTTAACCAACAGCTATTATCCTTTCTGGAAAATTAAGATAGGCTCCATTCTACTCAAATGGGTGTCAGGCCAGGACACGGCACTGAGACCGCACTTTTAGCTGTCACGAAAGAACTGAGGAAAATCCTTAAAAAAAGGGGGCTTGGCTGCAGAGATACTGTTTGGTCTGAGGCAGGCCTTTGACACCGTATCACATCCAATCCTATTGCAAAGGCTGGAGCAGGCAGGTGTTGTAAGTCTAGCATTTAAATTGCTTTCAACATTTTTAGAGGCAAGAAGCTTTTCACACACTATTTAACTTGTATGTTTACTTGTACGTATATCCCCTGGCCCAGATTTTACAATCGTATGGCTTTTTGATATGATATGATATGAAGGAGATTTATAATGCGCAAAACAATAACCCGCAGGTATCAAGGCGCCTAACAAAATAATCAGTAATAGAGACAGAAGACCTTCCATATAGGCTTGCCGAAAGAGGAGAGTTTTTAGGGCAGTCCGGAAATTCTGTAGAGACGGAAGGGATCTCAGGTCCAGGGGAAGGTCATTCCACCATTTGGGAGCTAGAGTGGAAAAGGCCCTGCCACCCCATCTAGCTCTTCGTACGCGGGGGGCTGTCAGAAGCAATTTCCCGGAGGAACGCAGGTCCCTTCCAGGAATGTAGTGGGAAATGATGGACCCGATTCCAGAGTCGCTGTTTATGGCGATGGCTCTGTAGGTCAAGCATAGGACTTTGAACCTGATTCGATGTTCTACCGGTAGCCAATGCAGCGTTTTCCTGGCCGCAGTGGCCGAGGAACGTCTGGGAATATCCAGAACAAATCTGGCTATGGCGTTTTGGACTACCTGTAAGCGATGTAGGTGGCTCTTATTAAGCCCAGCATACAGCGCATTACAGTAGTCCAAACGAGAACCAATGAGTGCGACAGCTATTTGTTTTCTAGCCTGCAAGGAAAGATATTTCCTAATCCTTCGTAGGATGTGAATCAAACCCCAGCAGGTGGAGACGGTTCTACTCACCTGGCTGCCCAAATCAAGGGCAGGGTCTATCAGCACCCCGAGATTCTTGGCAGATGTTGTAGGGGAAGGGCATGTTCCTAGAGATTCAGGCCACCAATTGGCTGACCAGATGTTTTCTTTCCCCCCAAACACCATCACCTCAGTCTTCTCCCCATTCAGTCTAAGGGAGTTCTGAATCATCCAATGACCAACCGCCTCCATACAAGATCTAAACTTGGAGGTGGTTAGGACATCAGAATGAGGGAGAGAGACGAGGATTTGAGTGTCGTCTGCGTAGGAAACTACCTCCATCCCGAAAGGGCTAAGTGCCGACCCTTGAGGGACCCCACACAGCACTGGTCGGGATGGAGATAGGAACTCCCCCAGCTTGACTCTTTGTTCCCTCCCTGTGAGGAAAGAGGTCAAAAGATCCAGAGCTGTGTCTTTCACCCCCACCTCCCTCAGCCGAGATGAAAGAACTGAGGGGGAGAGGGTATCGAAAGCCGCAGATAGATCTAGCAGGACCAGGAGAGAGGTCTGGCCCCCATCTACTGTCGTGCGGATCTTATCAAGCACGATGGTGAGGGCTGACTCAGTGCTAAATTCTCTCCTGAATCCATGCTGGGAGGAGTCTAGGCATCCCGAGCTTTCCACAAAGACAGCGAGGTGCTTGTTGAGATGTGCCTCAAGCATCTTCGCTGGGGCAGGAAGCAGCGAGATAGGCCGGAAGTTTTTTAGGACCTCCGGATCCAGGGAGGCCTTTTTTAACAAGGGTTTTACTACCGCCTTCTTCCATTCTGTAGGGAAAACACCGTCTCTAATGGCTAGATTCATTACCTCTAGCAACGGTGGCAGGAGGGTCTCCCTACACTGCTTGATGACTTTCAGCGGGCAGGAATCCAAGGGAGAACCAGACTTGGTCTTATTTAGCAGTAACTCCAGGTCTTGTAAGGCCAGCGGGGGGAAAGAGTCCAAGGTGCATAGCGGGGAGATGTCTGTAGTAGTCGTGCTCATCTCAACCCCTGAGGTGGGCGCACTAATGCAGGTTCTTTGTACCTCGAGGGCCAGGTGGATTTCCTGAATTTTGGTGTGGAAGAAGGAGGCAATCTTATCACATAGGTCCTGCGAAGGAATGACAGGGTCCGGGGCTTGCAGTTTGACTAAAGAGTCCACAGTTTTAAAAAGCTCCTTCGGCGAGGAAAGCGAGTTGGTCATGGTAACAAAGTATTCTTGTTTAGCCTGCACAATCTCAGCTTTATATTTTTTGACAAGGAGTTTATGGGCTTCCTTGTTCTTGAGGTCCCAACTAGCATGCCAAAGCCTCTCCTTTCTCCTCACTTACTTTTGATGGTGTCATATGTTGATGACACCCAGTTTGTTATCTACTTCACTCTTGAACCAGGTTCAAACTCTAATCAGCTTCATTCCAATTTAAAGAATGTAGCGGAATAGATATCAGATTGTTGCCTGAAGCTTAATGGGTACAGAGCTGAGGTAATGTTGGTTGACAATGACTTTGATTGCTGGTCTGTGATATTTCCAGATTTCTGGTCTGTGATACTTCCAGATTTCTTAGGAAGCCAACTGTAGTAAAATAGCTGGGCATCTGGCTGGACAATAAACTCACTTTGGCTGTACAAGTGTGAAAACTAGTGGCCAGTTCTTTTGGCATCCTGAGAATGATTAGAAAAATTCTAGAGTTTTTCCACATTAAGGCTTGTGGTCCAGGACTATGGCACCTTCTATCTTGGAAGTAGTAAGAGGACAGAAAGTTGTAAAAAAAATTCAGTGGCACGCCTTCTGCTAAAGATACCCACACAGGGGAGGCGTGGCCTAGCTTCGACACAAGATGGCCTCATAAGTCTATTGCTCTTTCGAAACCGCATCCCCGGCACACATCCTGCAAATTATCCTTACTTCTAACTCAAAACAAATTGCTGAGGGTGAGCGGTACCTGTACGTGATTTTCCGAGCTCCGGAGCTGGTGCTGAACCAAAGAAATAGGTCCCATCGTTTGGGGCCAAGGTGAGCCGTAAGCACTTGGGACTGGAGTGTTCCTGCGAGCCGGCACTGTGCACACTGGGGGCGGCCGTCTCGAGCCGGAAATTGTCGGTCGGCCGAAAATCCTGAAGTCAGTGAGCTCTGCGGCATTCGAGTGAGGGAACTCCTGATCAGGGAGGTGTAACACACCACACATACCTCTTGACCTCCTGCCTGTGCACCTGGATTACAGCAGCTCTGGTGCTGACCTCATTGGGGCCTGCCCGCGAGCTGCACCGGCGGCTCGCGTAGTGCATGACCCACTGGACTATTCAGCCTCGACTGGCCACATATCTGCCGGGCTCCACCAGTGGCCCTAAAATTGCCTGCAGTAAGCACTTCTGGGTACGGGCATATGAGCGAGCCCACTGTCTGGCGGTCGCGGAGGAGACGCACACCTGACAACCACGAATAGCACTGTGGACCTCACTGTCACTGTACAGGCTGGTGGCGGCAATGTGCCCTGCAGCTGGGACCTGATGGTACTCTGAGGTGTGAGCAGTGCATCGCTGGAACGGAACGCTTTGCGGGCCCTGAATTCCGGGTGGGCTGCCTTGTGTGGTGGTGACCTCCGGTGCAGAGAGTCTGCGAAATGCTGGCAGCGCATAGTTAACTGCGCCGAGGACTGTCCTTGCCTCGATACTTGTGGTCAGACACTATTTAAACTGCACTGCTGCAGCTGCCCTTCGGGGCGCCTTCCGGTGACTGCACTAGAATTGCGAAAGGTGAGAGACCACCAGGGGGGACAGGGTACGCCGCCATTTGATCGCATCTCAGCTGATGCCCAAGGCGAACCCTGCCACCTATCTCTACGGCTATTGTCATCTGCTCTGAAGGGGACATAGCAGCGGCAACCGGTGTGCACCCTACGCCTTCCCTCCCTTCCTGCTTCTCGCTCGTGGGGTGGCGGCCAGATCGGACACGAGCCTCGCAGATTGGATACACAATGGCAGAGAGAAACAGGTTCAATCAAATAAGCTTGATCAATATACCCTTCCTAAGGGTTTGCCCGCAGACTCACGCAGCACACCTAAAGCAGCAAAAGACCTTGAGGGTGTCGCCTCGGAGCTGATGCTTCAGAACGTCATGGCAGCCATCACTGGAGTCAAAGATTCCCTGGACACTATTTCCATCGACGTGCATTTAATCCGAGCCGACCTCACGAAAATTAATGAGAAAGTCAAAACTTGGATATCAAAACAGCCAGCCTAACAGACGATGACTCCCTGATCCAAAGAGAAGTGCAGGACCTTAAATCCTTCTGTGAAATGGCTGAGCCTAAGATGGATGATTGCATAGGCTGCACGAGGCGCAATAACATCTGCATCCTTGGTGTGCCGGAAAAGGCGGAGGGGCCAGCTCCACATCTATTTGTGGAAGACCTCATATTTAATCACCTTCAGCCCAAAGGCCTGGGGAAATTTTGTGCTATTGAGAGGGCGCACAGAATACCGGGCGGACAGCCCAAACCTGGAGCACCTCCTCGCCCGCTGATAGTGTGCGTTCTCAACTTTCGAGACAGAGAAGCGATCCTACAGCATGCTCGGACCGTAGCCCCCCTCTGCTATGAAAATGCTGATCTCACATTCTTCCCTGAATTTACGCAACTGGTTCAAAGACAGCGTCGAACATTCCTGACCATATAGAGGAGGCTCAGGGAGAAGGGACTGAAATACGCAATGATGTTCCCGGCCCGTCTTCGAGTAGAAGCGGAGGGATGAGCTTGGTTCTTTGACAATCCTGCGGTGGCTTCAGATTGGCTTGACAGCTGAGTAGACAATGGAGACAGAGATGGTGATGGTGATCTGTATTTGCAGGTTTGGGG
This sequence comes from Lissotriton vulgaris, assembly GCF_964263255.1. Lineage (NCBI taxonomy): Eukaryota > Metazoa > Chordata > Amphibia > Caudata > Salamandridae > Lissotriton > Lissotriton vulgaris. The sequence continues at coordinate 541,010 of NW_028252733.1, read as the reverse complement.
GTGAGACTCTCAGGGTACTGTTGGCCTTCTCACATTTACTCAGGTAGCGGGGTGCAAATGGTCCTAGTGTTAGACTCAGATTGCAATACTTGCCCTGCACCTGGGATGTTACCTTTGTTAGAGACTCACTACTCAGAGAGTTGTTGGGGAGGCAACTGGACAGAGCGTTGATATCCCCCCCCCCCTTTTCTGCTTTTAGTTAACTCATTGGGGTGACAGGCACTCTGTAAGTTCGGACTGGGCAGTTTTACGCCTAGGGGGCAGGGTAGCAGGGTGGCGGGTGTTGGGAGTAGGGTGAGGGTGGGAAATGGGAGTAGGGGTAGGTGTGAAGGGGATTCATGTGTGATTTGTGTTAGAGTTGTTACATTGGCAAATTCTGTAATTCGCATGACCAAGGCTATGGATGACACTCACAGTTGCAATGCATATGCAGTGGGATAAGAGTGCCAGGATCCTGAGCTGGAATGTCAACAAGCTTGGGGATAAGGTTAAATGCAGTATAGTTCTCCAATATATCAGGAAACAAGCCCCATATATTGTTCTGCTTCAGGAGACGCATTTGATAGGTTGATCATGTAAAGCCCTGTGTAGATCTGGGTATAAGCTAGTGGCACATGCAGGAGTCACTACAAGCTCAAGGGGTGTGGGTATAATGCTTAAAAACTCTTTCCCTCTCAATGTGGACCGTACTTGGAGGGATGACAGGGGGCGCTATGTAGGTATCACTGGGTCCTGGGAGGGACGAACTATCACACTAGTCTCCGTCTATGTTACGCCTGGCCTCCAGAATACCACATTCCAGGACTTGCGTACCACTCTTCTCTCACTACCTGAAGGGGTGTTATTGCTGGGAGGTGATTTTGACTTCATGGGATCTGGTGCACTAGATCGCCACCCACTGCATGAACTAGGGCTTTCATATAGATGGTTGCCAGACTTCCTCATCCACCATGGGATTGGTGGACGGCTGGCGCACCTATAACCCTGAGAGTATACAACATACGTTTCACTCCGGGGCTTATCTAGATTATTATTATATTTTGATCCCCGCCCCCCAAATCTCACTCATTCATGAAATCAGGCACCTGGCTAGGGGCATTTCTGATCACTCACCACTATGGGTTCATATACTCCTTGATCAGCCTAGGGTGGGTATTAACCCCTGGCATCTTCGAAACCCCAAAATCCGTTGAGAACTCACTAAGACAATTGACACCTATTTTCCTGAAAACTTGGGTACAGTAGACTCCTCCCAGACACTCTGGGAAGCATTCAACACAGTGATTAGGGGAGAGGCTTTGTCTTTGATATCCAGACAAAAGAAAGAAAGACAAAAAGAAATAACAAATGTAGAGGACGGGATCTATCGCTTAGAGAAGGAGATGGAAACGACAATCACACCTGACTCAACTCACCTATTGCGACTTAAACAAGATGAATATAAGGCACTATTGACAGAAAGAGCCAAAATGTTGGGTAGAGAGAAACTCGGTAGGATTTATGATCTTGTGGATGAAGCCGGTAAATTAATAGCCTGGCTTGATAAACGTGAATGGGCAAGCAGGTTGGTCCCAGTCTTACAAGATGTTAATAACGTTAGCATGATTGACCCCCAAGAAATAGCAAACCGCTTTGCCAGACATTTTGATCTAGTATACACTGCGGTGGCATCTTGCACAGAGGACAAATCTTCTGAACTGTTGCAGGACATCAAACTCCCCACTCTCTCCTCAGCGGATCAGCGCCTATTAGAAAGCCCTCTAACTGTATATGGGATAACTCAAGCGATCAGATCACTACAATCGGGAAAAGCTCTTGGCCCAAACCGTATGCCAATAGAATTATATAAGCTCAGCCCAGACAAACTATCCCCTCATCTCAAAAGCATGTTTGAGGAAAGTAGAGAAATAGGTGCACTCCCGATTGACCAACGTATAGCCACCATAGTAACCATACACAAGGAAGGCAAGCCCAAAACGGACTGCGCTTCTTACAGGCCGATCTCTCTCCTCAATGCCGAACCAAAGATCCTTGATTAAGTCCTAGCCAACCGTCTACTTAACGTAATTTCGGGACTGGTACATCCAGACCAGTCTGGCTTCATACCGCACGGGAATACAGCATTAAACCTGCGCCGTGCCCACGGTGTTCTAGGCAAAGCGGACACAATCCTTGAACCCGCTATCCTTGTTTCCCTAGATGCCACCATGGCATTCGATACTATTGAATGGCCTTACCTCATTGCGGTCCTCCGGAAGCTGGGGTTAGGCCAGGAATTTATAAGATGGATCTGTCTCCTATATTCACACCCAATGGCGCAAGTCGTTGTGAATAACAAAAAGTCAGACCCCTTTGTCCTGAGCCGGGGCACCCGCCAAGGATGCCCTCTCTATCCCCTTCTCTTTGCGTTGGTCCTGGAACCTTTGGCTGCATGGATCCGCCAAGACCCAGTTGTTCTTGGTATGCGTTGGTCACATGAATGGGAAGACCACATTTCGCTCTATGCAGAGGACATATTACTTAACTTAACAGAGCCCAAATAGTCTTTAATTGAAGTTCTGGACAGCTTAGCTGTGTTCGGTAGATATTCTGGTTTTATGATTAACTGGGCTAAATCTCACCTCTATGTCCTTTGGGGAGGCCCTGCCCCACAACTGTTCCATTCAGTTAAGTACCACGGGGTTCAAGTACCTGGGTATATTTCTCTCCCTAGATCCTACACTTAGATATGAAAAAAATCTTCTCACTCCATTGCTCCGCCTAAAGCGAGATATCGCCAGTTGGAAGTCCCTTCCTCTCTCTCTTTTAGGCAAGGCGGCTCTTTTTAAAATGATGTCCCTACCTTGTTTTCTTTATGTTTTGCAGAACTCACTTGACCCCCCAAAAAAATTCCCAAGCAAACCTCAGTGTCAGGCTCACTGGCCTCCTTGATTTGGTTTTGATTTGACTTGATTTATGGAACAATTATGTTTAATAATAAGGATTCATAGGGCAGTTAACACAGCTCATTGCCTACAACCAGTGGCCGGCAGAGTTAGTATTATAGGTGAACTATACACAGCTATGTGCCCACAACTCGCAGGCTGGCAGTGATAAAAGGACAGTTTAGATATATATAGCAAACTGCTGAAATGAAACTATTAACTAAACAACACCCACCCTACTCTCCCCTCCCATGGCTCCGCACCAGGAGCATGTCTGCGAAAAGCTTTGAGTAGTGTGTGATCACTTATGTATCCTACGGGTGTTCAGAGCCTGTAGTGGGGGTTTATAGTGGATCAGAGCCTGTAGTGGGGGTTTATAGTGGATCAGCGCCGTGTGAGGGTAATAGATGCAAGATCTTTAGGTATTTGGGCCAGGTGCCCTCGCAGAACTCCATCAAAAGAATATGAATGAAAGGGGCCCATAATTCCACATATGCAACTCCTCTATTTTCTACTACGAGGCAGATATGCCCCATTGCCAGCGTCAACCATAGTTTGTGAAGCAACGACTTATGGTCAGGGAGGGTCACAGTACCCCAGAGAGCTAGGATCACCTGTTGCGCATAGTGCAGCATCAGGGTCATCTGCTGGCCCTGTAGTGAGGGCAGTGAGAAAGTCTGGGGGCTTGGGAGAGCTAGAACGGTGCACGTCGAGAAGTGCAGGAGAGAGGTATCGAATGCTGAATCGATATCATCTAGTGTCTGCTCCCAGAATTGTGACAGCTTGGGGCAGTTCCAGAGCAGATGAACAAGAGAGCCTGTTTGCCCTCCAGAATTTCTGTGATCATACCTTGTGCCATTTATGGATGCGTGCAGATGTAAGGTACCAATAGGAAGCTACTTTGTAAGCTGACTTCGTTCCTACTACGCTGTACGCGGTGTGATGTGCTCTATAATAAATATCGACCTGTTCTTTATCAGAGAGAGCACGACCCAGTTACTCCTCCAAGTGCAGCTGGCACTTAGTTTTGCGCCCATAGTGCCCTTTCGACAGCATAGCATAGAGTTCAGAGATGAGGCGCTTGTCACCCTTGCGGACCAGCCTTTTTTTGAATACGGGAATGGGGCGGGAAGCCGCAGTCTTGTATTCCAGAGAGGTCACCCAGTGTCTCAGTTGTAAAAAGTGGAATGCATCCACCAAGGGGAGCGAGTAGTCCCATTAGAGTCAAAAAGGGAGCCCACCCATTTGCACCCTTGTTCCCACCATCTGCTAAAGATCTCCCAGAGGGAAGTCAGGGTTGTCAACAATCGGGGACATTGGGGACAGAAACGTCAGGCCCTTTCCTAGAGCAATGCTGTCCCACACTTTCATCGTCGGGCAGTTACTGGGGAACAGTTTAAAACCCAAGCCAGTGACTGTCTGGTCCATGAAGGACCAATGCTTTTCAGAAAGAGGATGTTTCCATTCCACCAGATAGCGGAGATGCGCTGCTTGACAATACTGATGGATCAGGGGGAGTCCTAGGCCGCCTTCGCCTTTGGGCTGTACCAATTGAGCAACCGTGAAACGCGGTTTCTTTCCCCAAGACAAATTTATTAAAAGTTGTAATGAGCACAGATCCGTTGGGGGTGGTTAAGCGGCATTGTTTGAAAGATGTAAAGTATACGTGGAAACACCATGATCTTAACCGCCCCAAGCCATCCTAACCAGGCCAGTCTCAAGCAACTCCTAGAGGCAAATGATTTATTCGTCTGTTCGAGGAGTGCCCCGTAACTTACCGCCAGAGTCTTTGGTACAGTGGGAGCGAATAGTATACCCAGATACATTAAAGGATTCGACACCCACTCCAGTGGAAACTGGGTTTGTAATTTTGCCTCAGGGAGGGGAGTACTGACAGATTCAGGATCTGAGATTTAGTGATATTGACCTTAAATCCAGAGACTTCCCTGAAGATCTGCATTTCGTCCATTAGGGCCGGTAGTGACGTCATTGGGTTCGCAAGAGAAAGAATAACATCATCAACATATAAGCTGATAGTATGAGTATCAGCTCCAAACCGAATGCCCTCGATGAGCAGATTGTCTCGAATACGCTGCGCCATTGGCTCCATGTAGAGCACAAAGAGAAGTGGGGAAAGCGGGCAGCCCGGTCGGGTGCCCCGAGTTATCGGGAACATAGCCAAAGACTCGGACAGAGGCTCTAGGGGAGCAGTAGATACAGACTATCCATCTGATAAATGTTTCTTTTTTCCTGTCAAACTCGATTCTCGCGTGCAGATATCAGAATAAATTCCCCCGTACCACTAATTTCAGTGCTTCCCATACTGACGCCAGTGGAGGTTTCCCACATCGTTGGAGCGAAGATCGCCAGCGTCATACAAATTGCTGACAGTAAAACAGGAGTGCAGCAGCCCTCCGCGCAGTCGCCATCGGGAGGTACTAGGCTAAGAGTCGCCTACACGGAGCGTCGGCGTGATCATGGCAGGGTCCAAGAGGGATCATAGTTTGATGCCTACATCACTGACTCTAGCTACAAGCAACGGGGAAGTTAGAAAGTGGTCAATATGTGCATATGATTTGTGCGCTTCTGAATAAAAGGTATAATACCATGTCACTGGATGTCGACAGTGCCAAATATCACAGAGGCCGCCCTCTGCCAACCAGCGTAGTGTATCGGGCGTTAAGGCCCCCGATTGCGCAGATTGCTGACAGGAGCTATTGAGGGCGAGATCGATGACCAAGTTAAAGTCCCCCCCTAAACTAGCACTGCTGGTCTGGGGTCACAAGCACTGCTGCTAGTGCGTTAAGAATAAAAGGTTCTGATCATAAATTTGCGGCGTATATGTTTTCCAGGGTAAAAGAAACGGAGCCCCAATGTATCCTCACTGACAAAAAAAACGCCCCTTTGTTATAGCTTATGTCGAAGTTATTTTGCCATTAAATATCTGGGCCAATAGAATGGCTACTCCATTCTTTTTTGCGGGGCCTAAGGACCATATCTGATGGGGAAACCAGCAGGAGCGCATGGGGGTAGTGTCTTTGGAAAGCAGGTCGGTTTCTTGCAGTAAGTATGTATCCCCCAATCGCTCTAGCAGGGACAGAACCACTGCATGCTTCACTGGGTGATTGAGGCCCGAACATTGAGGCTGAGGACTTTCAGGTCACGCAATGGGCTATTCGCTCGGCGCAGCAAATATGGACACATAGAGGATAAGGGCTGGCCAAGCCAAGGGGCAGGCACATGCGCCTCTGCTGCAATGCATTATACAAAACTGGTGCAGAGGGGAAAGAAAAGAAAAAGGAAAGGGAAAGAAAGGAACCCCTTTTACCCCAGGATAAACAACTCTTGGGAGCAATTCCTGCAACAAACAAGGACATCAGTCCGTCAAAAATGGGAGATCTGAGTAGGTTGTTGACCTGTCGGGAGTCATAAATGTCTCCAACTTCTCCACCTGAAGAACTGTCTCTCAGAGGCAGATAAAGTGAAGGAGCGTTTGCAAAAGGAGAGCATCTCTCCGACTCTGACGCTCCGAAACCTCCCCGCCGGAACTATCATATCAGTTCAGGTGGGGTCCTGCAAAAACGGTGAGCCATACAGCGTGATGAGCACCGCCTGCCGTTCCTCAGCCTTCGTAGCCGTACCCCGGTTTGTGACTCATGCAGAGTTTCCGAGCTTTACGCCAGTGCTGTTGCTTGCTGCATGTACTCTATGGGGAATTAGGCTTCACCATCTTTGTCGTCTTCTCCTGGAGGCCCGAACCTCAAATGCCTCTTTTAAGCATCTCAGTTATTGCAGCTTTCCTTCATAGCGGAATATGATGTGAAAGGGGTGGCCCCAGGAGTAGGCAATCCTTTTCTCCCTGAGATGTGTCCTGATAGGGTGGAATTCCCTCCGCTTGTGGAGAATGGTCACCGACAGGTCCTGGTATAGCATTGGAGAATGACCTCGAAACTGAACCGGGTGGGTTTCCTCACCCTGCAAATAAGTGATTCTTTGGTTTGAAAGTCATGCACACATGCTAAGATGTCCGCCGGGGGTGCACTCCCCCATCTGGGTAGCCCACTCGGTGGACGCGGTCGATTTGGATATTTGTACTGTCATTGTATTCCAGTATGTGCCGAAACAATGCTACGGCATAACCCCGTAGATCCTCTCCCTCCGCCTGAGCCGGTATTCCTCCGAATCGTACGTTATTTCGCCAGGGGGCAATTTTCCTAGTCTTCTGCTTGCGCTTGTAGCTCTATATGTTGCTTCCAAAGCCTGAGAATCTCCTGTTGCATCAGCTCCATCTCTTCCTTCCTGCCGGATTGAAGATTCTCCAATGCTGCAAAGCGGTCTCCCACCTCCTCTAGGTTCCTTTGTACTTCTTTCAAATCTGCTGAGAGTTGCGCCTGCATTGCCTGTACGTCCTTTGGGAGGGAGGAGAAAAACGAAGCCAGAAAAAGAAGTGTCCAATGCTATGGCTAGTCTACTTTAAAAAAAGACTCATATCATAATACTTCGAGATCTGAATCTTCACATGGAGGATAAAAGCAACCCGAACACAATAAGACTATTATCAGATCTAGAGAGCCTACACTTGGCTCAACTGATAGAAACAGCTACACACATTACAAACCACATCTTGGACGTAGTAATCTCCAATGTCCCCAATCTAATGGTTGCCTCCCCCGTTCCAGTGCCTTGGTCAGACCACTATTTTGTACCTTTCAGATTACAAAAGTCTGAAATCAAACACAGAAATATTACACGGAATAATGAGGTGCTGAAAAGGCTCTGGAATAAGATTAACACAGACAATTGGGGGGATATTCTGACAGAGGCAGCACAGCCACAATCAGAAACACCAGGGTCAGTAGAAGACGTCTACTCTCAATTGGAATCCTGGATCACACAATCACTAGATATAGTAGCAACCAAGACCATGCACAAACATAAAAATAGACATAGAGCAGAAGGATGGTTTAACCCCCTATTATTGGAACAAAAAAAGGAATGTGAAAAGATCGAAAGAGAGTGGAGAAAGCGTTATGATCCCAAACTCAAAACAAAATATAAAGCGGCCATTAGGAAGTACCACGAAAACATCAAGGCGAACAAAGCAAAGTTCTTTGAAGAGAAAATCAGGGAGGCACAGAACTCTACTAGAGAACTATTTGCAATAATCAAGTCTTTGACCACTCCTTCCCACGACAGTGGCTCTCCCGAATCATCAGAGGATAGGTGCAACATCCTAGCCTCATACTTCCTCTCGAAGGTGACAGGCATTTACAGTAATTTTGAATCAGACAACCACCCACAACAGGTCATTTCTAACTTTCCCAACATGGAAAAAAAGACCTTGAATCCCTAATAGACACAGTGAAGTCGGGATCACCTTTATATCCAGCACCACCCCATATCCTAAAAACTGTATCACCAATTGTGGCACCCACTATTAGAAAGATTATGACTCAATCTCTGGATACTGGTATAGTCCCTAGGGCATGGAAACACGCTGTGATAAAACCCTTACTAAAAAAAGACAATGCAGACCAATCACTTCCAGAAAATTACCACCCTATCTCCTTACTGTCTTATGCAGGCAAGCTGCTGGAAAAACATGTCAACAAGAACCTGACAGATTTCCTGGAGACTAACCACTGCCTCCACCCCTCACAGATGGGATTCAGGATGCAACACAGCACCGAATCCGCTCTGTTGGTGGTGGTTAAAGAGCTAAGACAGTCACTAGACACAAGAAAACCGGCGGCACTGCTCCTATTAGACTTTAGTGCAGCCTTCGACACGGTGAACCCCCACATATTGTGTAGAAGGCTGTCAGATAAGGGTGTAAAAGGGGTAGCACTTAAGTGGCTAACCTCATTCCTGGACGGACGCTCATTTCAAGTACAGGAAAATAATATCTGTTCCAAAACTAAGTCGCTTAAGTGTGGAGTCCCTCAGGGCTCATCCCGAGACCTACACTTCTTAATGTTTATGTGGAGCCTCTTGCCAAGATTGGACAGGAATTCAATATCTCCATGACCTCGTATGCTGACGACACGCAGCTGGTCATTTCCCTGGATCCAAAAAACAGCAGGGATGGGGAGAGGTTGTCCTCATGCCCGAGTAAAGTCAAGGAATGGATGACAGCAAGCTGTTTAAAGTTAAATGGTGGAAAAACAGTGATGCTACTTATAGGAAATAAGGCAATACCAAGACCCATAATAAACAGGCCAGCCTGTCTGGGCCAACCACCCATCCCAGCAGATACAATAAAACATTTAGGATTCTAGCTAGATAAAAATCTATCCAAGATCACACAAGCCAATAATGTCCTGGTAATTTGCTTCGGGCTTCTCAGAAGCATACGCTAAATTCTAGACAGAGTACCCTCTCAACTAAGGAAGACAGTGATTCACTCGCTGGCCACCTCGCGACTGGATTACGGAAATTCACTCTTCCTGGGGGCACCGAAATATGTCATCCAGAAATTGCAGATGGCCCAAAATGCAGCTGCAAGATTGTTGTGCAACATCCTGCAGCGGGAATCAACGAAAAAGCATCTGAGGAAACTCCACTGGCTTCCAGTAGAAGCTAGAATAACATTTAAAACCTTAGTCATTGTCCACAGAGCACGTCATAGGAAAGGCCCCAAAAAAATAAGAAACCTAATTTCGTCCTACATCCCAAAGAGACAACTGCGCTCCAGCGCAGAAGAGAGGCTAGTTGAAACTAGGGTACATAGGGAAAAATGGGGAGGAAGATCCTTTTCCCATTTGGCCCCTAAACTATGGAACTCCCTCCCACTGGAATTGAGGCTAATAGAGGAGGAGATACAATTCCAAAAAAAGATAAAAACATGGCTGTTCATGCAATACCCTTAGGTTTCACTGTCTAATCTCAGTTTCTGGTTGCGCAGCGCTGGGAAGCCCAAGGGCAGCCATGCGCTCTATAAATCCTTCATTTAATTTCATGAATGTCTTTGTGGTTGGACCAACCACCTCCTCTGCCCCCTCCTGCTGCCCAGCGTCGCTCGGTGGGGGCCCAGGTGGCTGTTTTGTAAGCATGTCCCACAGAGAGCGATCTTTCTTGGAACGCATGGCAGCCATTACTCAGGTCTTCTTGCTCAACCCAGGATGGAGTAGGACCATGCCATGTCACCCGCATTTGCCACACTCCACCACCAATGAGCACTCCCAGTGGGGTCACCCTTTGGTTGTTTATTTATTATTTATTTATTTTAAAGTTTTTATATAGCGATGACTAGACCCGGAGGTATCAGAGCGCTTTACATGAGCATCAGATCATAGTTACAGGTTACATTGTTACAAAGGTTACACAGTTATTTGAGCATGGCAACATAGTTACTTGTAAGGTCAAGATAAACAATAAGCACAATCAATCAATCAATCAATCAGTGACACTTATAAAGCGCGCTACATACCCGTAGCGTCTCAAGGCGCTGGGGGGGGAGGGGGGTGCCGCTACTGCTCGAACAGCCAGGTCTTCAGCTTCTTCCTGAAGGAGAGGTGGTCTTGGGTCAGGCGCAGGTCGGTCGGGAGGGAGTTCCAGGTCTTGGCGGCCAGGTAGGAGAAGGACCTTCCTCCTGTAGTCGCTCTTCGGATGCGGGGGACGGCGGCGAGGGCGTGGTTGGCTGATCGGAGGTGGCGTTTGGGAGCGTAGAAGTTGACTCGGCTGTTGAGGTAGCTCGGGCCTTGGTCGTGTAGGGCTTTGTGTGCGTGGGTGAGGAGGCGGAAGGTGATTCTTTTGTTGACGGGGAGCCAGTGAAGGTCTCTCAGATGTCCGGAGATGTGGCTGGTTCGTGCGATGTCGAGGATGAGTCTGGCTGAGGCGTTCTGGATCCGCTGGAGTCTCTTCTGGAGCTTGGCGGTGGTACCGGCGTAGAGGGCGTTGCCGTAGTCCAGTCGGCTGGTGACGAGGGCCTGGGTGACGGTCTTCCTGGTCTCGGTGGGGATCCACCAGAAGATCTTCCGTAGCATGCGTAGGATGTTGAAGCACGCCGAGGAGACGTTGTTGACTTGCCTGGTCATGGAGAGGGAGGAGTCCAGGATGAAGCCCAGGTTTCGTGCATGGTCTGTCGGTTTGGGTGCGGTGCCCAGAGCGGGAGGCCACCAGGAGTCGTCCCAGGCGGAGGGTGAGGAGCCCAGGATGAGGACCTCCGTCTTGTCCGAGTTCAGTTTCAGGCGGCTGGTCGTCATCCACTCGGCTACCTCTTTCATCCCTTCGTGCAGGTTTGCTCTGGCGGCGGCGGGGTCGTTGGTCAAGGAGAGGATCAGCTGGGTGTCGTCGGCGTAGGAGATTATGCTGAGGTTGTGTTTGCGTACGATGGCCACGAGGGGGCTCATGTAGACGTTGAAGAGGGTGGGGCTCAGAGATGATCCTTGGGGGACGCCGCAGATGACTTCGGAGGCCTCTGACTTGTACGATGGTAGGCGGACTCTCTGTGTTCTTCCGTCGAGGAAGGAGATGATCCATTCCAGCGCCTTGTCCTGGATGCCGATGTTGCTGAGGCGCCGTACTAGGGTGCGGTGGCAGACCGTGTCGAATGCCGCGGAGAGGTCTAGGAGGATGAGGGCCGCTGTTTCTCCATTGTCCATCAGGGCTCGGATGTCATCGGTGGTGGCGATGAGGGCGGTCTCGGTGCTGTGGTTGGCTCGGAAGCCGGACTGTGAGGGGTCGAGGGATCCGTTCGTCTCGAGGAAGGCGGCCATCTGCTTGTTGACGGTCTTCTCAATGACTTTGGCTGGAAACGGGAGGAGCGAGATGGGGCGGTAGTTCTTGAGTTCGGTGGGGTCCGCTGTGGGTTTCTTGAGTAGAGCGCTGAGTTCGGCGTGCTTCCAGCTCTCAGGGAAGGTGGCGGTGTCGAAGGATGTGTTGATGATGTCTCGCAGGTGGGGTGCGATGACAGCGTCGGCCTTGTTGAAGACGTGATGAGGGCAGGGGTCGGTCGGTGATCCGGAGTGGATGGAGTTCATCGTGCGGATGGTGTCTTCGGTGCTGATCGGGGTCCAGGCGTGGAGGGTGGTGGTGGGTGGTGGTTGTCTGGTCATGGTGTGCGTTGGTTGGTTGTTGAAGCTGTTGTGTATGTCCGCGATCTTGTTGTGGAAGTATGAGGCGAGGAAGTTGCAGAGGTCTTGCGATGGGGTGATGTCGTTGTTTCCTGCGCTGGGGTTGGAAAGCTCTTTCACGATGTTGAAGAGTTCCTTGCAGTTGTGTGCGTTGTTGTCCAACCGGTCCTTGAATGCTGTTTTCTTGGCGGCGCGGATCAGCTGGTGGTGTTTCCGGGTGGCAAGTTTGAAGGAGGTCCTGTTGTCCGGTGTCGGTTCCCTTCTCCAGACTTTCTCGAGGGCTCGGCAGTTCTTCTTGGAGCTCTTGAGTTCGTCGGTGAACCATGGGGCCTTCTTGCTGCCGGGTCTGCTAGGCGGGGTCCTCAGTGGGGCGAGTTCGTCCGCGCAGTTGCTGATCCACTTCGTGAGGTTGTCGGCGGCCTGGCTGGGGTTCGCTGAGCTGGCAGGAGGGTGCTGGCTCAGGGAGGTGGCGAGCTGGTCTGCTGTGATCTTGTTCCAGCTTCTGCGGGCGGCATGTTGCTGGTGGTGGTGGGTCGTCGTTCTCTTGAAGGTGAAGTGGACGCAGCTGTGGTCCGTCCATTGAAGCTCAGTGGCGTGGCTGAAGTCGATGTCTGTGCTGGAAGAGAAGACTGCGTCGAGTGTGTGTCCGGCGAGGTGGGTGGGGGTGGACACCAGTTGCTTGAGTCCCAGGTTGGCGAGGTTGTAGAGCAGGGTGCTGGTGTTGCGGTCGTTGTTGTTCTCCAGATGGAAGTTGAGGTCTCCCAGGAGGATGTAGTCAGCGGAGGGGAGGGCATGCGGGCTGACGAAGTCGGCGATGTCCTCGCTGAATTGGGTGCGTGGTCCCGGAGGTCGGTAGATACAAATACATAAGGTGAAAAGCAGGCAGGGGGAAAGATTCAGGGAAGGGGGAAGGAGCAGGGGAAGTAGACAGGTAATCAAGGGGGAAAAGAGGAGGGGAGGGTGATGGACACCGCATAGAAAGAAGAGGGGGAAGGGCGACGGGGACACAAACCGATAGACGAGTCAAAGCAACATCCAAAGTACAGTAAGCTGTGATCCATGGGGAAGTGGTATCACTTCCCTATCTCAGTTGTGGGAGGTTCCCTTTACTCAGTGGACTCTCTCAGAGGGGTATCTGAGACTCCAAGGTCTACAAACTGGATCCTACCCCAAAAAGGGGAGATGGAGTGCTTTGGCAAGGGGTGCCATACCATACCTCAGGTGTGAGTGCCTCCCTTGGAGCAGTGGACTCTCTCAGCGGGTTCGCTGAGACTCCACAGTATTAATATTGGATCTTTCCCCAAAAAGGGGAGGAGTGCTTAGTCAAAGGGCACAAAGGACAGGGGGCTAGGTAAACTAGCAAGCAAAATGAGAGATTCAGGGTAGAGGAGATGGGCGCTAGGAGCTAGGGAGGTAGACAAAGAGAAAAAGAGTATTAAATTTAATTAATGAGTTATTATATAGCGCTGGCTGGACCCGAAGTTATCAGAGCGCCTTACATGAAGAACAATAATGTTGAAATTTACATCAGTTAAAAGTTACATAAGTATCCAGAAAAGCATTTAAAGAACATAGGGGACAAGGTGATTGGAGCAAGCAAGGGTAAGGGTAAAGGGGTAGGAGGAAGATACGACGTAGAGACGAGGGGAAAATCTGCCCAAGGTCCGGCTGGGTAGGTGACAGCAGGGGGGGGGGGAGTCCACAACCCATCTCCCCTTTAGCTATATGCTAGCTCCACCTGGCATCAGTCAAATCGCTAGGTTTCCACAGTCTGGAGTAAGTTCTGCAAGTTCCAAGTCCTGATGTGTAGGCAGGTTAGGGGATAGGTCCAAGTTCTGGTCAATGTCCAATTGTTGTCCCAGGAAAGTAAAACAACATGTAGGGGGCCACTATGGAAGCCATCTTGGGGTCAAGCAGGGGACTGTACTGTACACTGGGACACTGGTGGCCTTCCTAAGGTCAGGCATCAGGCAGTTTAAGTCAATTCAATTCATAAAGCTTTATTCTGCACATATAAAATGACCATAAAAGCACAAGGTAACACATTGGATAACAGATATTACAGAATTCAAAAAAGAAATACAGAAATACAGACATAATTCTTAAAATAACATACTTTTCCGGGCATTAATTGATTGATTTAAAAACATGGCAATATAAAAACAGATACCTTCAGAATTCAAATTTAATATTAGTCTCATCGCCTGATTAACTGTACGTATGCTATATTTAACAAACATAGGTTTCAAATAAGCAATACGAAAGTTCTATTCTAGTTACAATTTACAGAATAATAAAAAGTGCAAAGTGCTCTGTTTTGATGCGCCACAACACAGGCAAGGCCCTATTGGATGTTTCTTGAGGTTTGGGAGAGCCACTTAATGATGTGCTACTCCAAACCACAATTTGGTTAGCACAAACATATGGGATGGCCTAGTTACCATAACTAGATAAAGGGGAAACCTTCATTAATAGTATATCTATTGTAAAACATGATGGTGGACATAGATCCATTAACTATTGCCCGCTTCCTCACTCTGAAAGCTAAAAATGTAGTTTTCCGCTCTGCTTTAGGTATCAGAGATGCGGCACTTGGGTTGGCCAATATATTTAAATTAAAAAATTCTGAAAAACAAATCGGCAACTTATTTCAACCCGGGGATTTTTGAGTGGTTGTCCATTAGGAGACAATCCTCTATTATAGATCTATTAAAAGGCTTTTTATCCTGTAGCCAGATGGAACGCCAGATCATAAGAGGCCTTAAGGATAACAAATCAATAAGGAAATTAATATCCAATTCCACGTGAATCCGCTCAGTAGGAGCGGTAGGAGGTAAGCACAAAAGCTTTTTCAAAAAATTATTTTCCTCCGTCTGCAGGCTGTAATCACAACTGTGTCCCCAGACACCCGCCCCATACAATGCAGTTGAAACACATCTGGCTTGATAGATCTTAAGCATATCCCTGGTACGTCGATCCCAAACTTTGGCCGCAAATCTAAAAACCCCATGAGCGTTTTTGCCATTTTATTACGGATGTTATTAAATTCATTATTCCACTTTCTATCTTTTGAGAAGGTTATACCAAGATAACAAAATGTATCTACATGTTGCACCTTTTCCCTATCGATAAAAATGACGTTAGAAGATTTGCTTTTTACCCCACAAGTCATAGTGTGCGTTTTTCCCTTGTTGATGATCAGTTTTCTATCCTTAATAAAAATAGAAAAACTGTCGATCAAGCGCTGTATTCCAAGGGGAGTTCTTGAGAGCGCACAGTGTCATCTGCATATAATAGCACCGGCACAGTGACACCCTTGATCTGGGGAGCATCAGCATTTACATTTTTTAAAATCACATCAATTTCATTAATAAATAAGATAAAAAGTAGGGGGGCCAGGACACAGCCCTGTCTGATCCCTCTTTTGACACTGAATTTGGGGGTACATTCACCTTTAGTGCCGTAGCGCACGCATGTTTGTAACTTTTCGTACAGCCTGGCAAGAAAGAAGATTATGCCCTCTGGCGCCCAAAGCTGTAGCAGGGTTGGCCATAATATGGAATGATCAACCAAATCGAAGGTACTACTTAAATCTGCGAAGCAGAGATATAATGAGCCATGTTTAGCCTGGTTGTACTTCCCAATCAGTAAGTCTAAATTAATACACTGGTCAAGTGTGTCGCGGCCCTTCCTAAATCCAAACTGGCTATCGGCCAAGATGCCCTCTTGCTCAACCCACTCTTCTTGTCTGGCCAGCATAACTCTACTCATGATCTTAACTGAGGAGTCAAGAAGGGAGATTGGACGATAATTTTTTACATCTGACCTGTTGCCCTTCTTATGTATCGGGATTATAATGGATTCCCCCCCAAGTTTTGGGGGCCTCAGTACATATTGCAGCATTGAATACAATAGCCAGAAGAGGGCTCCACATCTCTGGGGCCGCTTTATAAACATCAATAGGGACCCCATAAGGTCCTTGGGCTTTCCCCCCCTTACTAGCACGTATGCCCAGCTCGACCTCATTGACAGTGATATCCAGCGGTAGAACAGGCCACTTGCTGGGGATAGTATCTGTACAAATATCAGAGTTAAACATTTTAGAAAAATGTGAAACCCATCCATCGCAAGAGACATTAGAGGTTAGCTCCGGCGTATTTTCCTCCTTGAGGACAGGGGAGTTTACTGTGTCCCCAAATAATGTACTGTTAGACAACTCAGCGGCTTGGTTAAGAGAGTCCCAAGCCTGCTGCTGTAACTCACCCTTCCTCCGTTTCAAAGCGTGCTTATACTCTAGTCTTAGTTTAATAATTAGATTCGTGTCCCTAGGGTTTTTTGCAAGTGCATATTTTAACTCTGTTAATAATGTAGTACATGTGTAATCAAACCAACCTGGTCCATTTCTACGCTGTACTCTGTCAGGTCTGGTGAACCTGGCATCGATACATTTACTAATGCCATTAAAAACAAATAAAACCCGTTCAGAATCAATACTATTGTCAAGGATAAGGGAAATATCTATCAAACACTCTTTGACAATAGAGCTTATTAGTTCATTAGATTTCTCCCCTTTCCATCTTAGTCTTACACCATTTGGTCTATGTGATTCCACATTAGTAACTGTGATCCCCGATCCAACAGGTCTGCCGCCCCAAAGGGTAGTTTCTAGAATAATACAATTGTGATCGCTCAAAGAGGTAACTTCAACCCTTGGGGCAGCACAATAGGGGGTAATATTCGAAGAGACAATTACATGATCGATAACTGAACCGGTATGCCGGTTCTTAAAAGTAGGAATGCTCTGACCATTATCATCTTTTGGGAAATCCAAAATTTCCAAATCATGGCTGCCCATGAATTTATTTAATATTTCTCCATAACTATTATGTCGAAAATGCAGGTCATCTGAGCCAGCATTATTTTTAACCCCACAGACTTTATGAGTACACATTTCACATAACGGGATATTAAAATCACCCACCCAAATAAAATCAAAAGACACATTCGTTTCTGCATTTAAATTATCCATGACAATAGCCAAGTCATTTACAACTGCCATCCTAGTGTTATCAAAAACATTGTTATAATAGTTTACAGCGGTAGAACAGGCCACTTGCTGGGGATAGTATCTGTACAAATATCAGAGTTAAACATTTTAGAAAAATGTGAAACCCATCCATCGCAAGAGACATTAGAGGTTAGCTCCGGCGTATTTTCCTCCTTGAGGACAGGGGAGTTTACCGTGGCCCCAAATAATGTACTGTTAGACAACTCAGCGGCTTGGTTAAGAGAGTCCCAAGCCTGCTGCTGTAACTCACCCTTCCTCCGTTTCAAAGCGTGCTTATACTCTAGTCTTAGTTTAATAATTAGATTCGTGTCCCTAGGGTTTTTTGCAAGTGCATATTTTAACTCTGTTAATAATGTAGTACATGTGTAATCAAACCAACCTGGTCCATTTCTACGCTGTACTCTGTCAGGTCTGGTGAACCTGGCATCGATACATTTATTAATGCCATTAAAAACAAATAAAACCCGTTCAGAATCAATACTATTGTCAAGGATAAGGGTAATATCTATCAAACACTCTTTGACAATAGAGCTTATTAGTTCATTAGATTTCTACCCTTTCCATCTTAGTCTTACACCATGTGGTCTATGTGATTCCACATTAGTAACTGTGATCCCCGATCCAACAGGTCTGCCGCCCCAAAGGGTAGTTTCTAGAATAATACAATTGTGATCGCTCAAAGAGGTAACTTCAACCCTTGGGGGTAATATTCGAAGAGACAATTACATGATCGATAACTGAACTGGTATGCCGGTTCTTAAAAGTAGGAATGCTCTGACCATTATCATCTTTTGGGAAATCCAAAATTTCGAAATCATGGCTGCCCATGAATTTATTTAATATTTCTCCATAACTATTATGTCGAAAATGCAGGTCATCTGAGCCAGCATTATTTTTAACCCCACAGACTTTTTGAGTACACATTTCACATAACGGGATATTAAAATCACCCACCCAAATAAAATCAAAAGACACATTCGTTTCTGCATTTAAATTATCCATGACGATAGCCAAGTCATTTACAACTGCCATCCTAGTGTTATCAAAAACATTGTTATAATAGTTTACAAGTAATATGTTAAGGCCTTGATTCTCATAGAGCCAGAGAATCTGCACGTGTGCTCCCACAGTCAAGTACCTTTTCACTACAATTGGCGTATTAATAGAGACTAAAATCAAAAGGCCACCTTTAGCTCTGCCTGATGTAGAGCCCTGTGCCAATAAGTTATATGAAACAAACCCCTCATAGTTGATGTGTTCCATACACCACGTTTCCTGGAAACAGAATATATCGTAAGTGTTAATAAGGTTCGTCCTGCCCAGAACGTCGCCCTTAGATTTCAATCCAGCAATGTTCCAGGTAACAATAGTTATACGATTGATACCCCTTGTTCTAATACCATCAGATATTACATTTTCATTTACATTTAGGCCATCTCCCGTGTTAGGGTTACCATTCAATATATCCCCGCTGCCTTTAACCTGACTTAAATCGGCCATCAGTGTTGGCCCAGAATCTATAGGCTTTTCACTTATTTCAATCACCTGCCTATTTAGAGTCACGCCTAGGGAAGACCGACAGGCCTGGGTATGTCAATCGTTGGCATCTAGGGAACTTAGGGCTTGGTAACGGTTTAGCGTTTGTACCTCAAATACTGGACAATGGATAGGTGTAAAAGGTCTACTTCTATTATTATCAAGGGGCACTTTAATAAGGTGACTGTAGAAGTAACCAAGTGGGCGTACACATACACTATTCACGTCATAAGATAAAGAGGCTGCTCTTAACAGGACAGTTGCGACATGTTGCGGGTGTTTAAAATTGACAATAACACAATCACCCCTACAGTTCTTTCTGGAGTTACCAATCCAATTTACCCTTCTGGTAGTTAGTATTTGATCAGAATAGAAGGTTAGAAACCCACATTGCTTATGAAGCCAGGACACAGATTTGTTTTTAAGGGAGTCATGTGATTCCTGCTGGTACTGAGTCGTATATTTTTTAAAGGGTGGGACATTGGTTAGAACGACCACATAAGGTGCATAATCGGGGGGAAGATTAATAGTATGACTTTTCTTGACTTCTATCAACCCCGACTTGCTCTCTGGTACTGTTACCTGTTTTTCCGACATACTATCGGCTGGGGGTCGAGCGCAGCTACTTCTATTACGCTTATCCCCCCAGCATCTGCTGAATTAGATGGCTTTGGTATGTCTTTACCTGCCCCGATACCCTCCTCAAAAGCCTTAGGTCTTCCAGCTAAATCAATGTGGGCAACTAAGAGACCACCTAATCTTAGAACTTCTGCAGGGATCAAATCCAATTAAGCCTCCAAGGGTTTAATGGTTTTTTCTATCTGGGCACTTATGATACTGACTAAAAGATCAAATTGCTCAGTATTCATGTTAACTGTGCCACTATTATCCATTAACTCCTCACCACCTACAGTGCTTTTTGTAGGTGTTTCCACTCCTTTATTTTCTGTTCTTTTTTTATTACGGTTCCCCCTCGTTTAGTTTGTACTTTCCTGCAAGCCCTTAGTGCTCTAGGAGCCGGGGAGCACTGTTCCGAACTGTTGGGGGTTACATCCTGTACAACCGGCTTTATCGCTAATTGAACTGGCACTTCAGTTGTTACTAGATCAGGGTTACTAAGTTCACTACTATCATCCAAGGCTAATACGGCCAGAGAGGTAGACGATGTGGAGGGTGCAATAGGGAGACTGCCCAGGCCTAATGATAATCGCCGCTCTGCCTTATCAATTTCATTGTTAATTTTATTAACTGCTTTTACTAGATAATTATCCAGTGTAGCATTTCATAACTTTCTGTTTAGACATCATTAAATCGAGCAGCAAATTCCAGTATTTAAGTATAGAATGCTAAAGTATAGAATGCTAAAGTACTAAAGCTATCATGAATCACAAAAGAAAAAAATAATAAATGATAAAAATTGCTTCAACCCAGGTTCCTATTTCTTTACAGTACAAATATTAATACACAACCAGAGGGTTCATAAGTCTTAAGTCTCACTTCGTTAGATGTTAAGTGTCCTCATCTGCAACGACCAAGATCTGTGGCCCAGCCCAGCCTTGTCCTGCACCGGACGGCCACAGACGGTCCCGTCCTTGTCCCGGGCTTCTCCCGGCACTAACCGCGTGCGTCCCACGATGCGGAAGGCGTTCCGCGTTCTTAAAGCGCCTCCTGGCGAGTCGGGAGTGTCAGGAATGTGCGCCGGTCCCTGGGCTAGCTGGGTAATGTAGTTCTTATGGGCAGAAGTACAGCCGTTGCCCTTACGGCGAAGGAAGAATGGCCGTTCCCCTCACGGCGGTAAAATTAAGCAGAGGGTGCCGTTTCCCTTACGGCATGGAATGGACTCTGTCAATGCCCCCAAGGACAGCAGCCGCCAGAGAATAACAAATCCAGCGTCCACACACCATCACACGCACCGACATGCACAAGCACACACAAATTTGAGCAAACACTCTCATATGCGTACTGACACACACACACACACACAAGCACATAGACAGAAAACATCCAAGAACACAAGCACACTTAAAATTCTATGCTCTAATACATAAACACCCAAATACATGCACACGCAAACACATGCACAAGTACACACAAATGCCCTTGCACTCTCATACACGTAGACACACACACATACACAAGCACACATATAGAAACTATCAATAACACAAGCACACATACAATCACATGCTCCTGAACAAAAATACCGAAGGACGTACACAAATACATCTGGCTATTCTTCTGTGGATTCCGTCCAGGGAGGAGTAATACCGCTTTGGGCCACCCAAGGCACCATGGAACTCTGTCTGGCTTCAAGTCCTTCAAGAGCGGATGGGCCCCCCTTAGACTAAGCTTCAACCTTTCCTGCCTTCTGTACACTAGGAGCCACAGTCTGCAAGCCCACTTCTCACTCCGTCCTGGGTGCCCCTCTTCTTGCCTCAGGCAACTGATTCCTCCTGTCATTGCACCGTCTCAGGCTCTGTGAGGGCCAGAGCTGGGCTTGATGCACACAGACTGATTACAGCAGGTCTCGAAGAGACAGCATGTGCTGTCTAGCGCGACCTAAAAATTTGGAGGGGTGAATTTGTGGATGTGTTCAAGCTACTTCATAGAAAGTTACAATCCAAAGAGGGGTCTAGGGAAGTAGCGAAAAGAGCGAGGGTCCCTACAACAATTGATTCTTGGACATCAGCATTTTTAATATTTGCAAATGTCTACTGTGAGAAGTTCCCTGACCGGGCAGTATCTTTATTCAAATATTTTAACAACATTTGTAAGGCCCACATGGAATTCAGGAGTTTTGCATGGTTACATTATGATGAAGAGTTTCTGCCACAAATGGTCCTTTTCCTGAAAAACCTTGGGGTGAAGTGGACAATGAATGGTGGGTACAGTGCATGTATCCACAAAGCCCTCCACCCACCATGCACACAGCAAGCGGTTTAGCCGTTCCTCACCGGCCCTTTCTTGGCAGGCCCAACTGGGAGGGGGATATGGAATAGAGGCCAAAATCCCAATTCCGGTGCATGCTGGAGTTTTAACAGGGGATATTGTCCACGGAACCCATGTAGGTACAACCCAAATATTCAAAATGTGGAGGAAAAATGCAATTCTTCAATGTTTTGGGGACCAGACAAGCATTGGAAGAAGTGGTCATGGAGGAGGTAGAGGAGTATCCTTTCAACCTGGTTACTAAGGCAGTTACTCCAATTAATTTCGAAGAATTGCGTTACTGGTTAAAATTTTACCTTAACAGGGAGGATGCAACAAGGTTGGAATGGTGTTATGAAGAAGGGTTTCATCTTGGTTATCAAGGTCCGAGGGCAAGCAGGTTTTCTGACAATTTAAAGTCAACCAAAGTACATCCTCATATTGTGAGACTGAAGTTGTGCAAAGAAGTGGCAGAAGGACCAATAGAAGGTCCTTTTAATTACTGGCCTTTTCCTGACCTAATTATCTCACCTCTGGGGGCAATATCTAAGAGAGTAGTAGGAGAGTTTTGCATGATTCATCATCTTTCATGGCCCCATGGATCGTCAGTGAATGATGTTATAGCAAGGAGTGATACTGCAGTGCAGTTTGCATCGGTGGACGTAGCTATCACATTGGTCAGAGAGGTTGAACTAGGAGCTGCGCTAGCAAAATGTGGTATAAAGTCGGCATTTTGTTTACTACCAGTTCATCTTTTTGACTTTTCTTTGTTAGGTATTCACTTTGACAAGCAATTTTTTGTAGATAAAGTACTGCTGATTGACTGCGCTATTTCTTGCAAACTGTTTGAATCATTTAGGTAATTTCGGCAGTGGTATTTTACTTACAGAACAGGCCAGAAAGCAGTCACTCATTATTTGGACAACGTTTTGTTTTTAGGCTCAGCATATTCCCAAGATTGTGAGATAGCACTCCATCATTTGACAGTATGGCACATTAGGTAGGAGTACCTCCAGCTCCCGAAACAAAATGGAAGGGCCTACCACATGTTTCGTTTTTCAAGGCACTGAATTAGGTATGATCAAGATGGAAGCGAGAGTGCCAGCTGTGAAAGTTCAAGAAACTGTTAATTTACTGGAAGAGGCAAATTTGTCACCTCAATTAAAATTGAGGCAAATTCAGTGCCTTTGGGACATCTGAATTTTACTAGTCGAGTAGAAAGGGCAGGAAGGACTTTCAGTAGACGGCTAGGTTTTGCTATGTCTGGAGTCACTTTGCCACATCACACAATCAGAATTTCCGCAACAATAAAGGCAGATTTTGAGGTATGGTGGATGTTCTTGAAAGCGTTCAATGGAGTTACCATGTGGTCCTTGGATTTGGATTTACTCAGATGCAGCTTGTTTATTCTGGGAAGGCAGCTGGTGCGCCGAATAATGGCCTAAAGAATGGGTGAGTGAAAAGAGAAGCATTGCCTTTTTTGAATTTTTTCCACTATTGGTGGTCCTGTCAGTGTGGGGTGCACAACTGGCCAACACAACTGACACCTTTAACATGAACAATAAGACAGTTGTGTATTTGGTTAATGGACAAAAAGCCAAAAGATAAATATTTGTTGAAGTTGTTGCAGAGATTTATGCTGGGATGCTTGATGTACAATATTGTTTTCAGAGCCAAACATGCCCCAGGTGTGAATAATAATAATATCGCAGATGCATTATCTCATTCGCAGTGGCAGAGATTCTGTGGTTTGGCGCCTGGAGCAGGTGCTTGGAGTGATGAGGAAGGTTCTTTGTCACATTGGGAAAAATCTTTATTGTTTTGGTACTCATTCTTTCAGAATTTGTGCTGCATCTGAAGCAGCGAGAGTAGGTTTTTCCCTCATTGATATTAAAAAAAAAATAAGTCGATGGTCATCAGATTGCTGTTTGAGATACATCAGGAATATTGAGGATGCCTAGCCTTTATGTATTTGTTCATTCCTATTTCGTTTACAGGTTGTGTGGTGGGTCCTGCAGTGGCGTTCTTTTCTATCTTGATAATTGAAAACTCTTTTATTGATAATTGAAAACTCTTTTATTAAGTGGGCATCAAAACAAGCGAAAAAGAGGCTTTTTGGAAGAAATTTGGGCTTCTGAATCAATGAAATCAAAATCGATTGGTGGGGGGGGATTAAAATGGAGACAACTGTTGCCATGGTTATCTAATTTGGTTTCAGTTAGAAGGTGCCCAGATGCAGATGTTATGCTTTTACATGTGGGTAAAAATGATTTAGTTCAGTTATCAGGTTTGAGTTTGATCAAAGAGATGAGGAAGAATTTAGAAATTGTGGTTAAATCCTCGGCTGCGACAAAAAATATATTGACTGCCTTGGTCCCCAGGAGAGTCTGGCATAGTGCTGAAAATATCACAGCAATAGAAAGGGCTAGACAGAAAGTTAATAGGGAAACGCATAATTTTTGCAAAATACATAGTTTAGGCTGGTTAGAACATAGTGACAAAGAAAGAAACTTTTTAATTGTTTAGACAGGATGGAGTTCACCTGTCGTTCGTAGGTACTGAGCTGCATTTACTCAACATTAAGGAAAAAATAGTGTTAACTTGGGCCATTCAAAAGTGGTTTTAACAAGTTTTAGGCTAATATGGCGACAGCACTGGTTGTATTCAAAGCTAGCTGTTTGGGCTGTTTCTCCCTTCTTTCACTAATGGCAGAGCCTGATCTTTGGGTGGGCGGGGTAAGGAAAAATGCCTTGTCAGGGTTTTTTCCTGATGGCAGAAATTGGGGAGCTTGAGACAGGCCGGAAAGGTTGGGGGTACTGCAGAGTAGGTGCAGGCAAAGGGAACACAGGAGAGCGATGGTTGAGGCATGTGTGCATACCTGTCCTGATCAAGCTGCCTTTTGCACGCATTTGCTATGGTTATTTGCCATCTCGCCCGATAAGGGCTCCTGGGGGTGGCATCCTCAGGATGTCCACCCCCGGCAGCTTCAGGCGGGTGGTAGATTCAAAGCCTAGATTAAGGAGCAGTAATGGGTCGAGGTACGCAGATGAAGTGTTTAGGTAAGTCATTCTGATGCTGTGTTCTGAGGTACGGGTAGTTAATTTAGCTTGCCCTCCCTCCCTACAGTATTTAATTATTTATTTAGTTATTCAAGATTTTCTGGGGATGTCTTACTGTCGGGATTGTTAGACATCGTTTGGAAAGGTGGCAGGAATTGAGAAGCTTGAGACAGTGCAGAAGGGTTGGGGGCATTGCAGAGTAGGCGGGGGCATTGCAGAGTAGGCGCGGGCAGAGGGAACACAGGGGAGCAATGTCTGAGTCATGTGGAAAGGTCAGTGGATGAAAGAAAGGGATTGGTGAGGATTGTATCTCGTAAGAATGCTTTGAGGATTTTATTGTGGGGAACGCCTCAGGGTGGTGGGTTTTAGGATATGTTATTTATTAGTGAGGCGAAGAATCATAATTTGTAAATTGTTGAACTGCATACCTGTCCTAATAAAGCGGCCTTTTGCTCTCAGTTCATCTGGTTATTTGCCCGATGCAAGTTCCAAGGGGCTGGTAGCTGTGCAGGTCAGTGTGAGATTATTTCGTTTTAGCTGCCTGCAGGCCTTCTTGGGTCTTGTGCACCATCGGGGTGGTGATTTCCCCGATAATTACACCAAAGCGCTGCTTTTTTTGGGGGCACTGGATCTTGTGCTTTTTGTTTTACTCGCTCCTGGCTGGACTGTTCCCATGAGGCACAGGGTCAAGGCTGATTTGCATATGGCCATGTCTGAACTAGGGTGGTGTGGAGTGCAAAGAAACGATGGATTTAGGCCCATATCTCTGTACTGGGGTGAATGTATGACATTGTTCTGCATTCTGTCCATCAACTGTTGTTTTTGCATTTGTCACCCCGGGTGGGACGGGTATGCTCAGACGTGAGTCCCATGCTCTCCACACCACTGGAGTCAAGCTATCCTGGCTGATGACGGCTGATAGCATGTAATCGGTCCTAGGATGCTTGATTCCGGTCCAGGGAAGACATGGCTTGGCAGTTTGGGCTGGACTGTTCCCATGAGGCACAGGGTCAAGGGTGATTTGCATATGGCCATGTCTGAACCGGGGTGGTGTGGAGTGCAAAAAAACGATGGATTTAGGCCCAGATCTCGGTACTGGGGTGAATGTATGACATTGTTCTGCATTCTGTCCATCAACTGTTGTTTTTTCATTTGTCACCCGAGTGGGACGGGCATGCTCAGACATGAGTCCCATGCTCTCCACACCACTGGAATCAAGCTATCCTGGCTAATGACGGCTGATAGCCAGAAACCGGTCCTAGGATGCTTGATTCCAGTCCAGGGAAGACATGGCTTGGCAGTTCGGGCTGGACTGTTCCCATGAGGCACAGGGTCAAGGCTGATTTGTATATGGCCATGTCTGAACTGGGGTGGTGTGGAGTGCAAAGAAACAATGGATTTAGGCCCAGATCTCTGTACTGGGGTGAATGTATGACATTGTTCTGCATTCTGTCAATCAACTGTTGTTTTTGCATACACAAACCTTGCAGCAGCAAGCTTAAATGCAGAGTTGACATCAGGTTACATTCCTTGTAAACCAAGTGTATGCTATGGTGGGTCAGCAGCTCCTTTTTCATTGCTGGCCTGCCAGCTGTGCAATACAGTCGTGTCCTAAGGGGTAGCTGCACAGGTAGGCCAGTGTGCCGAGTGATTTATTTTGGCTAGGCTGTTTGTAGGCCTGTTAGGTCTGGTGCTCCAGTTTCACTTGTGGTGTCCGGATATAACAACCAACCTTGTGCTAAAACACATTATCCTGCAGTGCCAGAGACGAGGTGTATCGACCCCTCACAGTGAATCTATGTAAAGGTGGTCGGGTAGGCAGCACGCAGGAGCCTGGAAACGGTAAATCACACCCCAGCGGAGGATGCAGGAAGTGGGGGTACTGACCTGCACTTTAAGTGGTGCAGGGCGCAGTGGCCAAGACTGCACAAAAGGGGAAATAAAATGAATGAATGCAGCCAGGAAAAAGTTTCCTCTGCACATAGTTTTGGCTTAGAGGCTCCAGAGAGGTTTGTGTACAGTACAATGCTTGAGCAGGTTTTGATGCACCATCCTGATCACAGTGTCTGGCATTAAGTAGAGCAATTATACATTAATAGCTGCACGTGGGTCCACTGTGCATCTGCCCCATGCCTGTGCTGGGGACCAAAGTCACCCACGGTCGATAGCAGCTTCCGCGCCTGTTCGCCCCCCAGGGACAGCTGCAGGGATTTAAGTGGGCAGGATCCTCAGCACTGGCAGTTCTAAAAAGTAAGTGCTGAGATGGGTCCCTATCGGCTCTCCATTTTTGCCCTCACCCACAGGAAGAAAAAAATACTTCTTAACTCTGCAGCAATACCGCCCTTCACTGCCTTTGATGTAACTTCAAAGAGACTCTTTATGGTTCTTTCACAGTCTCATCATTTCAGAATTGAAGCATTTTCAATATTCTATACAAGGAAGCCATAGTTGTTGCTTATTTATTTTATGCAGCTGACAACCATTGGCAAAGCCAATAGACCTGGCTTGTTGTAGGTGTAATGTTACTTGTTGTATTATTATATATCTGGATGCAATGACAAAAGCAGCAAATTACTAGTGCGACAGCACACTATGCTAAGCACAAATTTTCATCTTATGTGTTTTAAGCTGAGCCCTAATTATATTGGCCACACCCCTTTGAGAGACTTCCCAGTTTTCTCATCCCAAATAAAACAGTGGATGGCTGCAAAGTGGCTCTAGATCAATAATTCCTCCTCTGGGGCTATTAGAATAGCGAGCAAGTCTTATCAAATATCAGTCCAACAAACATCTGGGGTAGGGGAAGTGACATCATGCAGGATTTGATCCCAAATGATGCCGCATGGCTAAACCGTTTTCCCACTGTTACCTTTTCAGTGAGGAAGAGTACCAGAGAGAAGAGAGAAATGGGAAATGAGGGAGTGGGAAGGAGGGCAAATGCAAGAAAGGGGTGGGAAAGGGGAGAAGGAGAGAAAGAACATGAACCACACATATTTGCAAAACTGTATTCTATGAGGATTAGGTGTGAGTTACTGCATTTTACTATTCTAGTGCCCTTCCATTTCTGGTGCTTTACAGCAGCTTTGAGATCTTCTCAGAGTTTCTTAAGTGGGTGTAATTGCTGATATCTATATGTTTCCTTCATCTTCTTTGCTTGTTTTTTGCCCGCAAGAAAGTGTCACTCATAGTTAATGAATGTCACTCATAGTTACACGGAAATTCTGAAAATGTCACACATAAGCAATCTGAAACTTTGGCAGCTATGGGTATCTAGAATCAGCAATTGTTATACCTCTGCTAAAAAGGCAGATGCCTGATCCTCATTTCAAGCCAACTACTGACTTGTCTCTCATTTTCCCCAACAATTCATGCACTGGCCGGTTTTCCTAAAGCTTAGCAAGCACACATTCACCCTTTTGAATCTGGATTAACATCTCCACTTCACTAGCATAGCCCCCACACATTTGCCCAGTTTACTAATTGTGCACTCCACGGCTACCTCTTCTATTTCCTCATTATTATCGCTTTCTCCACACTGTTATACATTGTTGCCCAGCAAGCCATGTTTGCTACCTTCACCCCCTAGCTAAGAGCAATATATTGTTAAAATGACACAATTTTAAACATAATTTCCTTTTCTTTAAAATATGTATAAGAGGCATTTTAAATATGTGTACGCTCTAAAACAGATTTGTTCAATGGGTCAATTTTTAGCAGATCCATGAAACCTTGGTGTGCCATCCATGGCATAACTGCTTATTATGGGGGATAAGAATATAATTCTAGCCTCATTCAGTGCTAGGCAAAAGTGCAGCACGTGAAACATATTTCGACTATCTTTCTGACAAAGGTCACAGAGGGAGGTTTTTGGGGGATTAATACTCCATTTCGCAATTACATTATTTAAAGTAAGATTCCCTAAACAAATGGACATAATAAACCATCTAACATTATGTGGGGTTTTGAAGTAAAGCTACAGCTGTACCAAATCACAGAAGATATCCGTACACAATGAATTCTAAGATTTCAAATATGTACAATGGCTAATGTCCAGTGAATGGTTTAGTAACGAAGAGTGGGATTTAAGAAAAAAATGAAGATGATGAGGTGATCAACCGTTGAGCGGCCCCTCGTTACTTTCAAACTACTTCACTGCACTGTTTAAATCTATCTGAAAGGCAGAATAAACTAAGGAGTCTTGCCGAACTTTGTCCTTAAGAAGAGACCTCAAAGAGAAGTTAGAAGCATGAAGCAGTTCGTATTTACAGCAAATTATATTAGCTAGAGCAGGGATACTCAAAGTACAACCTGGTGGCTGTCTGCAGCTCTACTGACCTTTCATTGTGGCGCCCTAGTGAACAACAGCACTGAGCAGCTGTTCACATGACAGGGCAGGAACAAACGGGCATACTTTAGTTACACATTAGCTAAGTTCAGTTTGAAAACTTTATTTCGGCAATACTGACATAAAAGCACAATAAGAAACCACATAGTTAAAAAAGAAAAAAAAAGTCACAACATAGAGTAACATTATACAATATAAAAACAATTAAAATATTTATTCTCTCACATGTAAACCCTTGATATCAAAGACTAAACAATATTAAAAGGGAGACTATCCCTCTACAAGTTAACCCTTGGTAACAATTAGGGAGAATCGAGCATCCCAGATAATCAATCTTTAAAAACAAGATGTAAAAATACCATCATAGAATATTAAACATTTTGATTAAAATGAATAAATAAACTATCAGGGGAGGGGAGGTAAAAAGATTTTAACATCAATTAATACCTTTTAAAATCAGAAGATTGATCAGTAGAAAAACAACACCATCTAGTACTCAGTCCAGACAACTCACTAAGCATCTGAGCTTGCACCACATTGCAAATAAGAATTTTGCTATAGCAACAACAACAACCGGGTGTGTGTCATGCTTTAGTAGCCTATCTATAGTTTCTTGTTCCTAGGTTCTTGCAAAGTTGGAGAATATATTTAGATCTAGCTGAAAGGTATGCTAAGCAAAAAAAGAACACATGGATCTCCGTCTCTTCTGACTCATTGCACCCGGGACATAGAGATTTATTAGCTCCCACCCATCTATTAGTGAATGCAAAAAGGGGGAGCGTCCCGTGCCTAAATTGAACAAACAATTTCTTAGCTACAAGCGGTTGTATCAAGTCTAAAGCCGGCTCCAGGGTATATTGACAGGGGAGAGGGATAAATATTAAAGAAAAGAGGAGACCTGTGGTATCATGTTAGGCAAATTGCTGGTTGAGGTTCCGAAAACTGGTAGTCAGATTGTCTGGGTTCTGTGGGAGAGAAAGGAGCAGAACCACTTCAGTGCAAGATTACACATGCATTTCACTAAATACATTTTTGCAGTGTGAGGTGAGAGATGGTGTTGGAGACTGCTGATGCGTCTACTAATATGAGCTGCAGAGCAGCATTGATCTGGTTTCTCTACTGTGGGAGTGTTTGAACGGAACAAATCTAGTTAATGTTTCTCCTCTAAATAGGTGAAGTGCTAGTTGTTAATAGCTTTTTCCAATTGTTTGGAGAAGATGGAGAGAAAAATAGTTCACTAGACTTTCAGGGTCACCAGAGGATTTTTTAAAGTAGGTGAATGACCTGAGCATGTTTCCAGTTATTTGAAAAAATAGCCTTTGCTATATAAAAGGTTGCAAATGTTTGTGATGATGGGAGAATATAGGGATCACTGTTTCTGGAGTTCGGGATAAAATATTAGGGAACAAGGGTTGAAAGGTGAAGCAGATTTAAAAGTTTTGAGGATGATGTGAACTTCAGTATGTGATAATGCATTCCAGATGGGAAGAGGCAGGTTACTGTCTGGAGGCTGCATATCAGAAGCAGCCAGTACAGAGTCCTTGGGGGGTTGCAAACAAACAATGGCATGAAGCAATTTGATTTTAGAAAGCAAGGACAGAGACATGTCTTGACAAAGTTGGAGGGGGAGATACAGGAGCTGCAATCCTCTGGGTAGAGCAGTGCTTTGACAATATTGAACTTCTCTCGAGATGAGTTCACAGTGGACTCAAAAATTTGCGCATAAAATTAGGCCTGACAATCTCTAGTGTGGTGTTCGTATTTTTGATGACCAGTTTGTGCAGATATTTGGCAGACTGTCGGATGACCACCATTTGCCTTCAACAACTTGCAGTGAAGTTTGGTGAATCCGAGTTCCACAGTGGAACAAGGACAAGAAGGGTGAATCCGGTGGGAAACAAAGCATTTGAAGGGGGGGGCTTAATTTCGTTCAGGGCATTTGTTTCAGATTCCTTCTGAATGCTTTCTGATTTCTACATAACTTATGCAGTAGATGTTCTGCTGAAGATCCGAAGACAGTTTACATCAAATGTGACTGGGTTTTCAAAACAGTCTAAATTGATGTGTTCCAAATATGCATTTGTCCCCGTGTCTCACCATTCCTTTTCTCCCGTCTGAATTTCAGTTTACGGCTTTGATTAGTCCCCATTCTTCCGGTGCTAAGGATGTCAAGGTTTAGACTCACAAGGCACCTTCTGGACCAAGATAAGAACAGGACATATGTCCACTGACTTTTGTCATGAAGGTTTTAATAGAGAATGTGTCATGTAAGTGCATTTTTTCATTCTATTTCTTTCATTGTCAGCAGCAAGACTACAATACCTATGATGAAGCATGGGCTAATGATTTCCAGCTGCTAGTGGCATTCAGGGATAAAAAGTATTTACGCATGTTGGACGATGTGTGTAAGTAATGTTGAAGTGTTCCAGTGGAGGAGGTATGTCAAGAGTGTGCAGGTCCTTCCCATTTCATGTTCGGAAGACACGCACTGGCTGAGAAATTTGCAAGGGGCGTCTCCAAGAGAGTGGTGAATTGCTGTGCGATTAGTGAAGGCATAGGCAGCATTTGTGGACTATGCTGTTTGGCCGATGTTCCTTAGTCTCAGCTTGACAAGCGTGGTGTTTCACTTCACATCTACCTCGCAGTTTTCGACAGACGAAGGGCTGCATTCTGAAGGTGGGAGCTGAAGTCTGCCTATCTTGCTTGTCCTCAATACATTTCATGTTCCTATAAAAGTGTTGGGGAGAGGACGCTGTGGTAGTTCAGTAATCATTTTCAAGTACTTTGGCCTGCATACTTAGTAAGCTTATCATTGCCCTGCTTGTTGGAAAAACATTTCTTGAACCCCCTCAGAGGGAATGATTTTGTGTGGCTTCTATTGAGAATTCATCAATGGAACAATTACATGAAATAGAGTTCATGTCTTTAAGGTTTATTATGTTACATGGAATGCTTACTTTCTTCCTAAAGATTCAAGGTTTTTTTCTACACATCGATAAATGTTCATGAACATTAACTCTCTATGGAGGTCTAAGAGCAATGAGATACTCAAGTAGGATTTATGGAAAAAAGTATTGATTGAGGCTTTTCAATCCTTGTTTTTGTGGTATGTATGACAGTTCTGCGAGTATGGTTACAGCTGCTCATATATGTCAGGAAAGATATTGTGGATTGTAATCGCTTCACTTTTGCTGTGTTTTTTCCTTTCAAGGTTCACGCTCAATGAGAGAGGATCCAATTTAGGGTATTGCTCAGTGTTTTATTTTCTTGCATGAGAATACTGCATCATACTAGGTATTTACTGACTTCCTATCAAGATATATCTATATATCCATCCATATATTGGTTGGTCAACAAGCCTGCCGGACAGGTGAAATGCGTCCTACCAGCTGACTGAATAAACTAATTCTGGCCAGTACCCAGCGTCTTCAGTCCTTGCTTTACCAGGAAATTGCAGTTATTAACGGGCTTTGCCTGGGAGGTCCATTACGACGACGCACCCACTGTTTTGGTGCTGTGGCGGCTGTCCCATATATATATATATATATATATATATATATATATATATATATATATATATATATCTCCAGTGACTCAGACGAAGACAGGGAAGGTCGAAACGCGTCAGTCGGATTACATTTAATTTGAAAAGAAACCTGGCGTGCGGTTCCTTCTTGCGGCAGCGCAATGTGACGTGGTATATATATATTTATATATATTTCAGCTCCTCACCACCATCGATCGCTATTCGAGCACTCCAGAGTGGGTGCGGACCAAAACCGCAGTGGCGGTATCTGCGTCTCAAATACTGCTCCAACTTTCCTCCCCGGTCAGGGAAAGAACGGCCGCACTCGCAGGGTTAGTTTAAATAAAATTGTATTCGTACACAGGACGCGTTTCGGCATGAACGCCTTCTTCCCGCTGTAATACAAGTACAAAACAAATTGCGCCATTTTATTTACAATTCGCCTCAGCGTTTCCAGCACGCTCATTGTTATAGAAAGAGGACTGCACCTCAAATTGCATTCTTATTGCAGCGCCATGATGGAACATGTAAGTATTTACAATATTTACAGGATTTTCATAATTGCTCGGAGTGTCATTACTGAATACCAAACAAATTCATTAAATCACATAAAGTCAGTTTGTTCAGCATAAGTGAGCCTTGGATAGGCATTAAGGTCACTTAATAAAAAACCACAAAGTTATACTGCGCAAATTCATTAAATAAACTCCATTGTGCGGCAAGCATACTCCGAGTCTCTTAAATTATTTCATCACAAAAATTAACATTTGTACTTTTGTTATTGAGCCGTGTATCGGCATTGTGCTTCCATATCTTTCCATATTTTTTTACATGTATACCATATTTTTACACATCACGATTGCGACAGTGGTCAACAGTATATGAATCATTGGTTATTGAGTGTAAGAAATTAACTTTGAATGAAGTGCATTTTAACTCATTTTGGAGATCACCAGGTAGATAACTAGTTATGTTAATTGAAAAGAAAATATGAGCGCTATCGTGATGTGTAAAAATATGGTATACATGTAAATAAATATGGAAAGATATGGAAGAACAATGCCAATACACGGCAATCTTATTTTTTGGTTGTTCGATGTCCAGTGGTTCCTTGCTTACCAAAGGCTTGCAAAGTGGTAGAAGAACTCATGGCAAATAAGTTGCTGGGGTTTTAAATTCAGGAGCTCTATGGTAGGCAGTGGTCAATTTACCACTTCAGTGACAGAGAGTTTTGGGTATTGGCAAGTCCATCTTTGAATGTTCATGGGAAGGGAGTTGCCAGATTACTTCATGAGGATTTTATCCATGCCTTCCCAAAGCAGGGAGAGGCAGAGGCAAGTATAAGCCACCATGTGTTGCCCTTGTCTTTAATTGAAAAAGAAAGCATGAGGATTCTCTTCTCGACTTCAGCCTGAACTGGTTTCTGTATGACCCACTATCTATACTATACCCAATCATTCTAAATTATGTCAGTTTAGTAAATTCACTTTGATAAATTAACTGACTGCTATGTTAATTGTGGTTCTTACCTGACAGGATAGTTATGAGCCACCCTCTAAAACCTATTAAAGAAGAAATCGTCCAAGTTACATAATTGTGTCGGTTCACTGAAGGAAGAGTGAGATAAACCCTACAGCTCAGGATAATGTTAGATGAAGAATGTCAGTGCCTTGTGTTTTATAGTACTAATTATCTAGGTGACTTGTGCTTTTTTTGCCACCTAAAAGTATTTTTTAAAGTAGCAGACACACATGGCATGCCAAGTAAGTTAAGCACATGTCCCTTATAACCACCTCAGCCACTCCAGCTCCAACTGCCAATCCAGCCTCAACACAGGCTAGACATTCTAGAACTCATCATAGGGATGGTAGCAGTATGAGCAGCACCGATCTGACAGTTTGATTTGAAGTAAAGTTTAAGAAACATTACAGATGTGTTGTCTTGCTCAACCAATTCTGTTTATCAGATTGACATTTGCCTAGCTTAACAATCAGTAAAAATCATAACTTTATAGGAAACACTATTATGCTAGAACTCTGACATGATCTGTCATGGGCTATCATACAAAAAGAAAAGGAAAAAGACATGTTAATCAACCACTTCTGGTAATTTTAAATTAAAACAACAGTTTGCCCCACAGTGAGGTACCAAGCCATGTAGCTTCCACAAATCATTTGAGAGCAATATCTAATAATTTATTTGCACAACCGCATGACATGTTGCACATATTATTATCTACAAACTCCAAGGTAAAGCTTATTGTGAAGATGTTATTGCATACAATGTGCCTCTTCAGTAAATCTTCTGAATATCCGTTGAAAACTTGCATACAAACAGAATGTATATCCAATGATTCTTCACCAGTGTCACAATGCCTACACGGACTAAAGATGTTACATTTACAGAGCTGATACTTGACCAAATCTGATAAACATTCTCTCATGCTTAATATAATAAAGGCTCAATGATGTGCCTTTGAGGTCTTAATTTCAAGTATCTATCATTGAGAGCTGACACAGTAATATACTGAGTGTGTGTTTATCTGTTTCAATGCTCAGGTTAATAATTACAGAACTAAGCTGTTTTAAACATAATTTTACTGTGTGGAGAATTATTGGAGAGAACGTTGATCTTAAATATGCCCTTCAGCTCCATGGTATAAAAAGAGGACTACACTTATAGTTCACTTTACTTATACCAGAGTAAACCTGGAACAGATAAGGTGCAGACGTATGCACCCTAAACCAGCATAGAGCTACAGTTTTCACTGCCAGCAGGTTGACAGCCATTACACTCAGGTCCATTCTCAGCAGAGGTTATGGGGTAAATTTTATATGTGCTGGTGCGTAGTACTTATCAATCCAATGTAATCTATAAATCAACCATGCCTATACAAACTGATACCGCATAAAGTACAGTGCTAGCAAAAATGGCCCTTCCATACTGTCTATCAAATTATCAGAGACAAGGTACCTTACTTTTGTCCCTAATGTAAACTGGACATAAGGAAGATCCTAAATAGGTGTGAGACTTTGGGACTGAGAGGGTACTTCATCTCATAGGGGATTGAGCCCCCTTTCCACCAAACTGAAGGTTCATGCACGTCATTTAGAGCCAGGATGGTGGTTCCTAACAATACAAGAGATGTTTGTTGGGCCTGCAGACATCTCTACCCTCGCCATGGTGGTAGTAAAGTACTTTGCCATGCCAATGGCACATACTCTGTTCACCAAACTCTATAAAACCCATTATCTGTTCAATCAGTTGATGTTCCATGGATCAATCAGAGCTTATTAAACCTTGATTTTGGTCCCGTTAATCGCTAAATAGTTCATGTAGTTGGTCATCCTGTTGATCAATGTCTGAAGGCCCATTTTGGTTTGAAATCAAAGACCTAGATCATCTGCAAACATTAAAAGCGAAACCTGGAAACTTCCCAATTTAGTGAATGAATTTTGTCACCTTCAAGTGAGCGGTCAAGTCCTCTAAAAACAGGTTGAACAGAATAGCAGCCAATACACAGCCATTCTTATGAAATGATAGAGGGATCAGCAGACAGAGTATAGTCTGCACGGGTGGGGGAGGATATTAGGTCCACCACCCTGACAGACTTCCATCTGCCACATATGTAGATTGCCACTGGCCCAGTGGTGTTCTGTGTATCCTGATAGGACCCACAGTCATCACCATCATCAAAATAGGTGTTTCTTATTGAGAAACAAATAACTAATGACCCCCCCCGACTCCCACACACAGGAGGTTTTTTACCTGGGTGTAGAAGCCAATAACTTTTTATGTCCTTTACCACACGTTTTACATGGAGGAGAGGAACATGTAAAAAGAACATCATCCATAAATAGTGTTCGCAGCTGTTAGACCTGTAAGCCTTAGGGTGGTCTTATCCTAAACCTTTTACCTTCTCTCCCCCTGTTTTACTGAATTTGCTTTTGTACGCCTTAGGACTCTATGCTCTTTGCCACTGCTAACCAGTGCTAAAGTGCTTGTACCCTCTCCTCTAAATATGATGAAATTGGCTTACACCCAACTGGCACATTTAATGTACTTATGAGTGCCTAGTAAAGTGGTATTAGATGTACCCAGGGCCTGTAAAGTAATGCTACTAGTGGGCCTACAATACTTAATGTGCCATCCACTTAAGTAGCCTTTTTAAACATGCATCAGATCTGCCACTGGAGCCTGCAAACAGTTTTAATCCTTTCTTTTTAATACATAAAAGTCACCCCTAGTGTAGGGCATAAATAGCCTGTGGGGCAGTGTGCAGCTTTTTTAAAAAGTTGAACACATATTTTTAAGTTTTACGTGTCCAGGTAATGAAACACTCTTAAATTGTTTTTTCACTACTGCAAGGCCTCCATCTCCCACAGGATAACATTGAGTTACCTTATTACATTTAATAAGTGCTAACCTTTGAATAGGCGTAGGTAGGGAAAGTTAAGTTTGGTGTCTAAGGAATTGTAATTTGAGATCCTCTTTATAGGTAAAGTCGGATTTTAAGTCACAATTCTGAAAATGTCGGTCCCAGGATGCTTGTTTCCAGTCCAGGGAGGACCTGGCCTGGCAGTTCGGTCTGGACTGTTCCCATGGGCACAGGGTCAGGACTGATTTGCATATGGCTGGGTCCAAACTGGGGTGGGGTAGTGGCAAAGGAACGATGGATTTAACCCAGTTCTTTTGACTGGGGGAGAATGTTTGCATTGGCAGCATTCCGTCCATCATTTGTTTGCTGGTACGCTTTTCACCCTAAGTGGGATGGGTATGCCTAGACGTAGTACCTTGCTCACTGTGCCACTGGATTCAAGCTAGCCTGGCTGAAGGGTGACATACCCTGAAAACGGTCCCAGGATACTTGTTTCCGGACCAGGGAGGACCAGGCCTGGTAGTACGGTTTGGACTGTTTCTAAGGGGCACAGGGCCAGGACTGATTTGCATATGGCTGGGTCCAAACTGGGATGGCTTCCTGGGCAAAAGAACGATGGATTTAACCCAGATCTTTTGACTGGGGGAGAAAATTGCATTGTGAGCATTCCTTCCATCATTTGTTTGCTGTAACACTTTTCGCCTTAAGTGGGATGGGTATGCCCAGATGTGGGTTCCTTGCTCAATGTGCCACTGGATTCAAGCTAGCCTGGCTGAAGAAGGGTGACATACCCTAACACCGGTCCCAGGATGCTGGTTTCCGGACCAGGGAGGACCTGGCCTAGCAGCTCGGTCTGGACTGTTCCCATGGGGCACAGGGTCAGGACTGATTTGCATAAGGCTGGGTCCAAACTGGGGTGGCGTAGTGGGCAAAAGAACAATGGATTTAACCCAGATCTTTTGACTGGGGAATATGTTTGCATAGTCAGCATTCCGTCCATCATTTGTTTACTTTTAGAAAGTTGACATTTTCTTTTTCTAACCATTTAGTACCTGCAGTCTGTTTCCCGGATCACATGACTATGTGTAGTTGACAGTTGGCCTTTGTGTATTCCTCCCAGACAGCCACGCAATAGGGAGACTGGGTGTTGGCAGGATGGGCCTTGTGACTTTCACCCAGTCCTGCATTACCAGACAGTCGTTAATGGAAATTACATATCTGCAGTACTACTGATTGGATTCATGTCATTTGGGTGGCTAATAATTCATTACATTTTACTCTATGTTTCTAAGTTGAGGTGGGATTTTTCTCAAGTTGTGTTTTCACTTCATTACTGTATGTGTGCTGAATATATACTTTACATATTTCCTGTAAGTTAATCCTGACTGCATTTGTGCCTAGCTACCAGAGGGTTAAACACAGGTTAATTTAGTGACTTTTTGTGTTTCACCCTGACAAGAATTGCGGTTGTTGTTTAAGTAGAGTTTCACTCCCCTTAACCAATAACCCAATTTATCTCTGCGGTGTAATACCCTTGCTCCAACAGCTGCTACTCCGTCGGGATATTAGGATGTTAGAGGATGTTTTATGTGGTGCGTCAATGGAAAGCTGGCAGTCCACTCGACTCTAAATAGGTCAAGTTAACTAGTGATGGTCAAGGGGTAGCCTGTACACCAAATGCTCAATCAGAAATTCAGTCTCTATTTGCTCTCTGCTGGCCCAGCATTAGCTAGGTCAACCAACAGCCATGATGCCAATGAAAGTGTTTGATCAATGAAAAAGGAACACACTCAATTCCCCAATTCTCCTACTTTCACAACAGAATATACCTACTCACCTTATCCAAGGCACTTGGGTTAACCACTAGGAAGCAATAAAGATTTTTGCTAAAGTGAACAGTCTTAGATCCCAGATAGCATAAAGGTAATGTTTTATTGTTGATGATTTTCATCAATACAGGTCACTAGTTGGTCCAGGCCAAAATTTTTATCACACAAGCGTAATTTGTGTAATTTTGCATAAATTCATGAAATGATTCCTTTGCATTGTGTCACGTAACTAAGTATTGCCTGTGGCAAAAATGTAACTGCAAATGTGCAGGGGGAAAAAACAGCCAGAAAGCACAAAAACATCCTTACATCAAAAATGGAAAGGGGCGACCACTCGGTCCCCCCGAACGTATGGCGGAGTGCCTCGATCCCCCCGGGAAGCCATTTTTGGGCGGGAGGCGCGTCTCGGCTGGTATGCCCGAAGCGGCGTAGCCGGGGCGCGCCTGTTCCCGCCCTAGAGTGGGCTGGCCTAGACACTGACGCAGCCAGCCACGCCCTCGGGACGGGCAGGGGCGGGTTTACGCCCGCCCTGAAGACGGATAAAAGGAGACGCAAGGCCAGAAGACGTCCTCTTGTTCTTGTGCTCCGAAGCTGCACCTCCTCGCTACACGTGAGCTCGGGACAGAACAAAGAGCCAATTTTGAGCGTTTTGATCTTTTTCTTTGTCTTCCAGATACTTCGTCGAAGAAGATGCCCAGGAAAGGCGAAAAGAGAATGACGACTGACCAGATGGTTCGGGCACTCTTTAAAGATATGTCCGACATAAAGAAACGGTTGGCGGAGCGAGATGGGGAGGAGGGTTCGGGCCCTTCACCGGCTGGAGGGAGACCTAAGAGGCCGAGAAAGGTTCCAGCCGGTGGGGACGTCCCGGTTCCCTCTGCCCCTCTCGAGGCGCCGACCCCAGTACCGATAGAGGGGAATCCAATCCCGGGGGTCGTCTCCCCGACATCCAAGGAAGACATGCCCCCCGAGCTGGCAGCACAGCTAGCAGCGTGGTTGGGGGATAGTGGTGATGGCGCCACGGCTGCCGAGGCACAGGCGCTGATAAAAGGGCTTCGTGAGAAGAAAGAGGCAGCTAGAGTGGCGGGGATAGACAAGCCGCAAGCGGCAGAAGCTGCGTCCGGTGCAGGTAAGCGGCCATTGCCGATTGCAAGGGACGAGTCAGCACCCTCTCGTAGAGAGAGATTGGGACAACATGTGCCGTTAGCTATAAAAGAAAAGATCTGGGCGGGAGAGTACGTGAATATTTTTTCCCTGCTTGTTGATCATTATGATGTGGAGCATGTGAAAAGTCAGAAGGACTTGATGCATCCGAGTGTTTGGCGCGCAAAAATGGCCGCCTTTAAGGTTAATGAGAACATTGGCAACTGGGGCAATGCATGGGGTATTTTCACATCGATTTTGGGGGAACGTAGGCCCGAGTTGCTCCCTGAGTTTCCCGTTTACCAATCACGAATTATGGGTTACTCGACAACGTATCAAGGTAACCATTGGTTTTGTTATGACAATCTGTTCAGAAAGGAAAAGGAACATAACAAGAGTTTGACTTGGGATTGTTACGATTCGTTAACTTGGGACAAAATGAAAGAATCAGGAATGTTAAGAATGCCATTGGTCGGGAGCAATGTTGTTGATTACTCCCGCCAAAATGTGGGGACGCCCTTTCGACCAAGTACGAGCACCGACGACCAGTCAAGGCCCGCAGGCAATACAGGGAAAAAGGGTTTCTGTTTTAATTTCAACAAGGGGAAATGTACCAGGCCTCCGGGATCGTGTAAGTTCAAACATGAGTGTAGTACGTGTGGGTCGTCCCATCCTGAGTCATCGTGCAGAGCCAGAACGGGTGA
Organism: Lissotriton vulgaris; assembly: GCF_964263255.1. NCBI lineage: Eukaryota > Metazoa > Chordata > Amphibia > Caudata > Salamandridae > Lissotriton > Lissotriton vulgaris. The sequence goes on along the minus strand of NW_028252733.1, from coordinate 500,496 downwards.
GAATGGGGGTAAGGGGGGCGCCAAACAGGTCTAAGCTAGGCCGAGGGGCGCCTTTACCAACCCCGATTGATACCTTGGCAATGATTCCCTGGCTCAGCGAATACCCGGATCGTACTTCTGCCGGGGTGCTACGGAACGGTTTTACACATGGTTTCCGCATCCCGGTAGGGGACTTTCAGGGTGTAGGGACGTGCAAAAATCAACTTTCCGTTTTACAACATACATCGGTAGTGCAAGAGAAAATTCAGAAAGAGGTTAGCCGGGGACGGGTCGCCGGCCCGTTTAGTGAACCCCCGGTACCAGGTTTCGTTTGTTCTCCGTTAGGGGTGGTCCCCAAGAAGGACCCGGGTGAGTTCCGTTTGATCCATAATCTGTCTGCTCCACGAGGTCTTTCGGTGAACGACGCAATTGATCCAGAAGTTTGTTCGGTGCGATACGCATCTTTTGATGAGGCAGTAGCCATCTTGAATCGCCTGGGGCACGGGACGTTGATGGCGAAATCTGATATCGAGTCAGCGTTCCGGTTGCTCCCGGTACACCCAGACGATCAGCGTCTTTTGGGATTCGGGTTCCAGGGGTCATTTTACATGGATAGGTGTATGCCAATGGGTTGCTCTATTTCATGTGCTTACTTTGAGCAATTCAGTACTTTCCTGCAGTGGGTGTTCACTGAGACAACGGGTTTCCGAAATGTAATGCATTACCTTGACGACTTTCTGTTCCTTGGCCCCGCCGGTAGTCCCGAATGTGCCCAGGCTTTAGACGAATTCTGTGTGTTAATGGGTCATCTCGGCGTGCCGTTGGCACCGGGTAAAACTATGGGTCCCACGACTTGCCTCGAGTTTCTGGGGATCGAGTTGGACTCAAGGGAGGGGTGCTTCCGTTTACCAGCTAGCAAGGTGTCGAAATTCAGGGCAGCCCTCCAAGTATGTTTAACTGCATCCAAGGTTACACTGCATCAGTTGCAACAGTTAGTGGGAAAGTTGAACTTTGCCTTGAGAGTGAGACCAATGGCTCGCCCCTTTTCCCGCTCAATTGCCCAAGCGATGGTTGGCCTGAAGGAGGGTCATCATCGCACAAGGTTATCGACTGAGGTCCGCCAGGACATGCGGATTTGGTTAGCATTCTTGGCGGACTTCAATGGCCGAGTTGTCTGGAACAAGCCAGTCATGTCCTCCGATGAGCTTGGGCTATGGACAGATTCAGCAGGAAGCGTAGGTTTTGGCGCCATCTTCGGCACAAAATGGTCGGCACAGAAGTGGCCCCTATGGTGGCACGAGAAGGGGCTGACAAGTAACATCGCTTTCCTCGAATTATTTCCCATTCTGGTGGCCCTGAGAACCTGGCCAGAAGGGTTCAGAGATCATTCTGTTGTGTTCTGGTCCGACAATATGACCGTGGTAGAATGCATCAATAGTCAGGCAGCCCGTTGTAAATTGATTTTGAGGCTGCTCAAAGAAATTGTCTTACTGTGTATGCAACTGAACGTGGTATTCAGAGCAAAACATGTCCCTGGGGTGATGAATCAGGCCGCTGATGCACTGTCTCGTTTTCACATGCAGGCTTTCTCGGGTTTCCTTCCTTCAGCGGACCCGGAGCCGGCACCCTTCCCCGAAGCTCTCTGGTCTCTCGGTGCCCCGAACTTCGTCACCTCGTGGGAGAGAGTCTAGCACCCAGGACAAGGAAGGCATATGAAGGGGCGTTCCAGGCCTATTTAGCCTTTTTGGGGGCAGAGAGAGGGGGACTTTGGGGGCAGGAGGAGTTGGTAGTACTTTTCCTGATGTCCTTACGTAGGGCTGGGAAATCGGTGGCCACGGCCCAAAGGCATCGTGCCGCCATTTCCTTTGTTGCCAGGGCCCATGGCATCCTGGACCCGACAGCGTCTTTTACGGTACAGAAAGCGCTGCGTGGGTGGCAACGTCTGGAGGGTCGCAGAGTAGACGTAAGACGACCGATAGGTCTAGACAGGTTGTCCCAGTTGCTGACCACACTCCCTAACACATGCTCGTCCCCGTTCGAGACCTGTTTGTTCCGGACTGCATTTATGCTGGCATTTCACGGGGCTATGAGAGTTAGTGAGCTAGTTGCAAGGAACAAACGGGATGTGACGGGGGGCTTGTGCAGGGAGCAGGTTCAGATCAGGGGTGATGCGATGATTGTCTCCTTTCTCAGGTCCAAGACTGACCAAGATGGGAGGGGGGACTGCACGATCATTCGCAGGATCCCCGAGTCATCCATGTGTCCGGTTCAGTGCTTAGAAGATTACCTGGCACGAAGGGTGGCATCATGGGGGGGGACATTGTTGAGGCATGTAGACGCCACCCCGCTGACGAGGTTTCAGTTTCAGCGGGTGCTTGCAATGGCCATTGCCGCAGCGGGCTTGGACCCGGGTGAATTTGGGACCCATTCCTTTCGTATAGGGGCTGCCACAGAAGCTACAGCCAGGGGTCTTAATGTAGAACAAGTGAAACGGGTGGGGCGTTGGTCCTCCAATTGTTATAAGAGGTATGTGCGATTGCACATGTTGTGAAGCTGTAATCATGTACTCACGCTTCTTGTCTTTTGTTTGTTTTCAGTTGCGCAAGCCTACGCGGCAGGGCGGACTGTGCAGTTGACCCAACACCAGGCCAGCGGTCACACATCACCGGCTGAGAGAAAGGAGGTGTGGGTTGTAGGCCACTCATACGTGAGACGGGCCGCAGACGTATTCAAAGCAGGTGATATGATTCACGTACCTGGGGAATACGGGTACAGAGTGTCCTTCTACGGAAGGGGCGGTCTCTGTATTGACCAGTTTCAGGCATTCTTTGAGGGTTTGTTAGAGCGGATGAGGTCACCGCCGTCCATAGTCATAGTACATTTGGGGGGCAATGATCTAGTCACCACCGGTAGACGACTTCTCCTGGAGGCTATGCTTTCCACGGTAAGTTGGTTAGCAAGGAGAGTTCCGGGGTGTACAATTGCGTGGTCTCATATGATCCCACGAAAAGTGTGGCGGGGGGCTATCTCGATCCCTGCTTTGAATCATTCCGTTAAAAAATTGAATAACAAAGTGAGTCGGTTGTTCCGTTCCAAGACATTGCATTCGATCTCGCATAGTTGTATTAATGATGACAGTATGTATTTGGGGGATGGTGTGCATTTGTCGAGGGTGGGCAATGAGTTACTCATAGGTGACTTCCTAGCTTGGTTAAAATCGTTAACACATGACCTTTAGGTAGGAGTTTGGTGGGGGGTCCGGATAGCCGGTCAACTATCCGGACCTGTGGCGGTAAGGTCATGATCGGTGAGCACTAATTGGTAGATCCCTATGAGTGGGCGTCACCCAACACGGATGGGAGCGCTCGGGGGAGGTGGCCATTGGCCCCTCAATGGGGAGGCGGTCCCGTCTAAGGGCGGGTCGCCGGAAGTTAAGGAAAGGCGGTCAAGGCCCCTTCCTGTGTAGGAGGGGTTACAGCCCCCTCCTGAGGAATTTCCCGGGGCCAGGGTCATCTGCGACGGCAGATGCGGTAAGTTGTGTGGGGTGGGGGGAGGTCCACGATACCTTCTAGATACCACACACAAGTATTCGAACGACCTTTAAATGGCGTCGAGTCTTAAGTGCCCCCGACAAGTCAAGGGAAATTGTTAGTAGTTGCACTTGAGGTAAGCCTCGGTGCTGTCGCCCTTCCCAAGTGGGAGGGGTAAGTCTGGTTAGGGATCTTGACACCGGTTATGACCTTGCCGTTGGCCCTTAAACGTTAGGATGTACAATTTCAGTGTTTATAGAGAATGTTTCTGTAGGATGCTAGTTCGGCTAGGAGAACCTCTGTATTAGAGAATATGTTAAGATTAGCCAAACATCGCAATGTGATAATGAAATTGTACATAATATGAAACGTTTAATCTTTAATTTTTTGTTTTAATAAATACGGCCGCGGGAGGGTCACTCCCTCCCACATCCAAAAACTTTGAAGAACTGTTTCCGGTTTCCCTTCTTTTGGGGATCGTGTTGAGAGGGGGTGGCGGGTATCTCAGCCATATGGAAAGGGGCGACCACTCGGTCCCCCCGAACGTATGGCGGAGTGCCTCGATCCCCCCGGGAAGCCATTTTTGGGCGGGAGGCGCGTCTCGGCTGGTATGCCCGAAGCGGCGTAGCCGGGGCGCGCCTGTTCCCGCCCTAGAGTGGGCTGGCCTAGACACTGACGCAGCCAGCCACGCCCTCGGGACGGGCAGGGGCGGGTTTACGCCCGCCCTGAAGACGGATAAAAGGAGACGCAAGGCCAGAAGACGTCCTCTTGTTCTTGTGCTCCGAAGCTGCACCTCCTCGCTACACGTGAGCTCGGGACAGAACAAAGAGCCAATTTTGACCCACCCACCAGCCCCTGAGGACAGCAAGTTGTTGTGCAATAAAGTGGATTTTCTAAGTATGTTCTTCCTTTTTCGTTTACAGGTTGTGAAAGTATCAGTTTTGTTGTTTTTCATAATAAAGTATGGTGAATATCATTTAGGTTGTTACGATTAAAAGGACTTGATGTAGTGTTGCTTTTTGAGCATGCTCTTTCGGTCGTAGCGACCAATGTTTTCATAAGTTCGAATTGTCGTATTTATTTTTGGTAGGCGGTAAGGTCATGATCGGTGAGCACTAATTGGTAGATCCCTATGAGTGGGCGTCACCCAACACGGATGGGAGCGCTCGGGGGAGGTGGCCATTGGCCCCTCAATGGGGAGGCGGTCCCGTCTAAGGGCGGGTCGCCGGAAGTTAAGGAAAGGCGGTCAAGGCCCCTTCCTGTGTAGGAGGGGTTACAGCCCCCTCCTGAGGAATTTCCCGGGGCCAGGGTCATCTGCGACGGCAGATGCGGTAAGTTGTGTGGGGTGGGGGGAGGTCCACGATACCTTCTAGATACCACACACAAGTATTCGAACGACCTTTAAATGGCGTCGAGTCTTAAGTGCCCCCGACAAGTCAAGGGAAATTGTTAGTAGTTGCACTTGAGGTAAGCCTCGGTGCTGTCGCCCTTCCCAAGTGGGAGGGGTAAGTCTGGTTAGGGATCTTGACACCGGTTATGACCTTGCCGTTGGCCCTTAAACGTTAGGATGTACAATTTCAGTGTTTATAGAGAATGTTTCTGTAGGATGCTAGTTCGGCTAGGAGAACCTCTGTATTAGAGAATATGTTAAGATTAGCCAAACATCGCAATGTGATAATGAAATTGTACATAATATGAAACGTTTAATCTTTAATTTTTTGTTTTAATAAATACGGCCGCGGGAGGGTCACTCCCTCCCACATCCAAAAACTTTGAAGAACTGTTTCCGGTTTCCCTTCTTTTGGGGATCGTGTTGAGAGGGGGTGGCGGGTATCTCAGCCATATAGACACTGATGCATTTTGCATCAAATTTATCACTTAATTGCTTCATTTTCACAAAATGTGTCAAATTAATAAGTGAAAGCAAGTTTCGCACATAGTGTCAAAAATTTTCTTAACATTAATTTGTAAACCTTCCCCTCCATTTGAGGAGTGTGGTCAGTAAAAAATTGGCAGGTTTGTTTTACTATCTTTTTTCATTGGTACAGGCTAAATTGTTAGTCGTCAACATAATCATAATCTTCTATGTACTTCTTAATAAACCTGCTGGATGTAATTAAAAAATATGCAATGTGGGGGGCCATGGCTGAGCCGAGCTGCAAGTTGGCCTAGAGATAGTGTGGCTCTGCCGGCCGAGCAGACGATCCGCAATTCATGCGGTCACAGAATACTCATCCACACCTCACAAATAGCATAAAATGTGCAGCAACTGAAGGGGAGCGCACTGTGGGGCTCCGGGCTGCGTGCGGAGCACCAGAAAACTCGGGAAAAAACTGTGATTGAATCAGCGGACAAGCCCTAGCTGGGGATAGGACTGTGGGGCCGAGCTGGTGAAGAACATTAAGAGTTGGACTCACTGGGTACACAGCGACTGGATTCCAGTGCCAATCGAGGAAGGAGCAAGGTTGTGGAACAGCGACGGCGCACCTACCGAAGCCAGCAAAGAGGACTGGTGCCGCCACAGGGTGGCATAGTGACTGGGAATGCCTACGAGGCCTGCTGACTGTGGCCCGGAAGGTGCTCTTCTGCTGTGGCTCCTGCCTGCGCTCCCTGGAAGACTTTGGGGTAGCTGTGGTGGGGGGCAGGGGGCAGTGCGCGACTGGGACGCCGCCGAGGGAGTCTCCCTGAGCGTGAACAGGAAAGAGGGCCCTGTAGACTGGAAGCGACGAATGCGAATGGCTCACAACGCTTTAATCGGCCCACATGGAGCAGCTGTGGGGAGGAGGTAGGACCAGCAACAATCCGAGCCCGCTGTAAGGAGAGCAAGGCCGGCGCTTCGAGAAAGGGCCCCCCGCGGCAGCGTTCGGGACACCCTATAGATTTGAGTTTGGGGCATAGAGAGAAATGGGCTGCATAGCGACATTGTGCAAAGCAAAGCAGCGGGAGGGGCTCGCCCAGGAACACTGCAGGCATTGGAGATGGCTGCTGCAGCCCACGGAATAGCAAACAACTAAAAGTGGGAGAAAAATAAGCTGTAAACGGCAGAGACCTTGGTGAGCGGCAGGCATTACACCCAAACTGCAACCGGGCACCAGCCGCAACTCTACTAGGCCTGGGACCAGACCCAGAGCTGAGTCGGGCCCTGGCAGCAGCATTATAGAGATCGCCAACGCTACCGGCTATATGACCTAGGTCCCCTCAGAGGTACAGCGCTAGGGAAGGAGGGTTTTCTCCCTTAATAGCTACAACACTGACCTCCGGGACCAGTGGGCCACGTGGCACATCTGCTCTCTTACATAAAAATTACGCATCCCCTACCTTTGTGGAATAGCGGTTGAATCCACGTTGCCATTGTTTATTATAGACTGGGTCTCCAGCGATAAGAACCTGAGCCACACGCAACTTGTGAAGACCTGAGGAGTTGGGACGCGCACTGGCAGACATATCCAGAGACCTTGTGTGCTTCGGCCCAGTGCAACAGTAATACCCAGAACTAGCCCTTATGTTGGAGAGGCTTCCCCCTGGTGCCTGGCAGTGGTGCTTCCTAATAGGGTCAGTGGGCCCGCCAGCTTAGTGTCTCCTCCTTGGGACTCTGAACACATCCTTGCAGGACTTTGGTGCTGAACAACCTGGTGGGGCTAGGATCAGAGCCCCTACATACTGTGGACAAGCTCTACAGAAGAAGAGCAGTCATGGGGAAAACTGACAAAAAGCAGGCCATAATCATCTTCGAGAAACGTTCCTCCAGGTTTGAGGACATCGACTTGACGCTACTAACTGTGGTGCCCATAACGCAGCTGGAACTCGAGCAAGAGGACCATATAAAAATAATGTTGCATGAGGTAAAGGTCAGTCTGACTCGATAGACTCTAAACTGGACTCCCTAGAGCTGAGGGGGGACCATGTCTCACAAAAAGTGGACAAGCACGGAACCAGAATCGATACGTTAGCGACCAGAGTCTCGGAATCGGACAACCGTCAAGTGGAGACACAGGAAAGCTTACTTCGCATGGATAAAGTGCTCTAAGTCATTAAGGAACGCAATGAAGACTTTGAAGCGAGGTTGGGAAGAAACAATGTTCGTATAACGGGAATTCCAGAGTCCCCGAATATAATAAATATGGAACAATACATAGAGTGCCTCCTGAGAGAGCTGTTCGGCCCTGAGCTGTCGACGATGTTTTTGATGGAGCACCCACCGAACACTGGGGCCCAGACCCCCTGGTGCTCCACCTAGAACAATTCTGGCTCGCCTATTAAATTACAGAGACAGAGACACCATCTTACGGTTGGCCAGAGAGAAAAGGGACATACAACATCAGGGTAATAGCATTGTGTTTTATCCAGACTTAAGCCAAGCTGTACAAGCTGCGTGACAAGAATTTATCCCAGCCAAAAAGATGATTCCAAAAAACTGGCACGAAGTATGCAATGCTGTAACCCGCGAAGCTAAGAGTGCAGACTGGGGGCAAGCCTATGATCTTCACCGAGGCTAGCGCTGCTCTGAAATTCGCCAAACAGACTGAAAGAAAGCAACGCAACAAGGAGATGGCGGCTGCAGAGTCTCCGAGTAGCCAGCTAAGTGATAATGAATAATGTTTGATCTATGTCTGGCTGGTCCCAGGATGTGCAGTGCACAGCCCGCGGCTGTGTGTCCAGCGGTGCTCTATGGGTATTATTTGCTCATTGGATTTTTAAGTTTGATAAGGAATGCAATTCAAGTAGTCAAAACGCTTGGCCACCCTGTTGCTACGGCGATGGGGCAGTACGCTGGCAAATCCACGCACCTCTGGGATGATGCCCTTCAGCCCTGTGTTTCAAGTGCCTATGTCTAAAGTGGGTGGGTTATTTAGGGACGCACAACCTGATTGGGGGTTTGGGTGGGAAGGGGTTGTTCTTGTTTATTGTTGTTCAATGCAGTACGTATCAGACCTGTCGAAAAGTATTTCCTTGCCGGGTAGCATAGCACACCTTCAAGAGACAATTGTGAGATATTATACGGGCATATTTAGTGAAATGCTGCGATTAGGATCTAGTGCTGGGAACCCCCTTGTCCAAATGTCAAAGTAAACCTGTATAACTTGGAACGTCGGTATTTTACCCATTACACGCATGAGTTATCAACATAATGCACCACGCCTACACACTTTCGGACCATGCTCTGGTGGTGTTGGTTTTCTCGGTGACGAAACCCTACATACAGCCATATACGTGGCGCCTTCCTCCCAACGCACTCCTACATTTAGCATTTAGAGACAGTCTTAGGACACAAATCACAGAATACTTCGAACACAACACAGGGTCGGTGGACACAGAGGGAACATTATGGGAGGCGTTCAAAGTGGTGATATGGGTGTTCTGCAAAGCTGGACAATCTGGTGTGCTCCGCGACATCCAGGGACGTCTGGGCAGATTGGAAAAAGAAATACAAGCTTTAGAGGCACAGTACTTTCACTCGCCCACTCCCATAACCCTAGCTGACATTTGCACGAAACTGACAGAATTTCAGGAGGCGGTGGTCCGTGAGACTACATTTTTACATAAGTATGCAAATGTGAGCCGATATGGGAAGGGGGACAGAACAGGCAAGACACTTGAAAACTTTCTCCGGGCTCCTCGAGGTTACCCGGATGACACGACAGCACGCTCCCCACCCACCATTCTTGCCACCATGAAAGAGTTTTATGCGCAGCTGTACACTTCTTGATCCAACACACCCGACAAAGTCCTGCAGGAATATTTCAACTCGGTGGAGCTACTCTGGCTTAGCAGGGCCCATCGGGACTATTTGGACGTCCCATTTACTGTGGAGGACGTGCCGCGTCATTGGTAGCCTGCCTGCTGACAAGGGGCCCGGTGCGGACGGCCTAACGGCAAAATCCTATAAGGAATATTCCGAGCTCTTGGCGCCACAGCACCTGGCCGTCTATCAAGAGGCCAAATAATCGGGCGTCCTGCCCGGCTCTATGCGAGAGGCTATAATTATTACCATATTAAAATCTCATAAAAAACCCTTGCAGTGCGACTCGTACCAGCCACTCTCACTGATCAATCTGCATGCAAACATTTTTGCCAAACTCCTGGCTACCTGTCTCCAACCTCTGCTTCCCCTGATAGTCAGACCAGACCAATCTGATTTCATACCGGGGGGATCGACGTCCCAAAACCTTAAAACGCTGATTGCGCCACTACCCTATCTCGCCCCACATGTTCCTGTGATTGCGGCGCTCTTGGACGCCACCGCAGCATTTGACTCCTTGGAATGGGGGTTCTTATTCCCGCTTTTATACAGGTTGGGCCTGAATCCGCTCTTCATTAAGCAAATACAGCTGCTCTATACCAAGCCCACAGCGTGCTTGCGGGTCAATGGTCTGACTTCAGACCCGATATCTATCACAAGGGGCACCAGACAGGAATGCCCCTTGTCGCCATGATTATTTGCAATAGCAACCGAGCCACTGGCGGACAGAATCAGGCAGCATCACACACATCGAGGAATCTGGTTCACCACAAGGGGACTCACTGTGTTAATGTATGCAGATGATATTATTCTATACATGATAAACCCTAAAGACAACTTTGAGCCCATGACACGTGAAGTAGTGCACTATGGAGGGCTATCTGGAGTGACGGTAAATTGGAGCAAATCCATTATTATTCCCCTGATATCTGAAACGCAAACTTTGACACTGATTATCCTACAGTCTGGGCAACTAGGCCGACACAATATTTGGGCATCTGGCTCAGTAACGACTTGCAGGAGATATGGGCAACTAATTATGACAGAGTGGTGGACTGGATTGAAGATAGAGTGCGGAGATGGTAAACACTTTTCTTTTCCCTGATGGGCCATATAGCGGTGGCCAAAATGGCCATCCTCCTAAAATTGCTGTATCTATTTGTGAATGTCCTAGTCCCCCTCACGATGCAGTTTTTCAAATGACTTTGTTCCCCAATGATTGAACTGGTATGGGCGGAGAAACAGCCTTGTATCTCCTGGGAGGTACTCATGCTTCCACAGGCACAAGGTGGGCTGGCGGCACCAGACTTTGCCCTTTACGCGTATAGTGCTCAGGCTCAATTCTTACATTATTGGATACACCCCACCCTTTCAGCCTCACGTCGCCATAGAGTTGGACAGAGCTGCCCCCTTCCACTAAACACTGCCATTTTTCAAAAATTCAAGCACTCACGCAATGAGGTGAACACTGTAGAAATGCTGCAATGGGCATGGGGGAGATCTCTGTAAGCACGCAAACACTGACATACCTTACGCCCCTTCCATGTCATTGGCAAATAACCCACTGATTCCACCACTCATGAACAGTAAGGCGCAGGAGCAAGCACATTTACACCATATACTGATGGTTCAGGATTTATACCCCGAGGACAATTTTCTAACACTACCACAGATGTGTGGTCCTACGCCTCCATCAGCGCTGGATATGCTGCTATATTACTACGGGCTGCTTGTAGAAGCAAGTATGGAACATTTCCGAAGCACCCCCCGCAGTTGACTGCATTAGAAAATATACTCATGGTGGAATCGGGTCGCAAGTTGATCACACCCGCGTGGCTTGGGATGTAGATCTGGGAGAGAGTATTACAGATGAGCAGTGGGATTTTAGCTGTAGACAGCTGGAGCTGATGACCCTAAACTATCGTCTCAGACTCATCCACTTTAAGTATATTCACCAACTCTATCGAACTCTGATGCAGCTCCATCGGATGGGGGTGCTTTCTGATGATAACTGCTGGAGGTGTGGGGCTCCCCAAGCATCATTCATACACCTGGCATTGCAGTGCAGACCTATTGCCAACTTTTGAGTAAAAATACTACACCACTTTAAAGGCATAACGGGACAAACCTTGCCCTGCACGCCACTGGTGGCGCTGCTGGGAATTCTTTCTGACATACCACAGAACCTGAGAAAACTGCCGGCCATGCTACTATTGATGGCTAAGCGATAGATGGCCCTCCATTGGGGTGCAGTTTTCCCCCACCCCGACAATGAAGGAATGGGTTCGGAACGTTGCCTATTGTAGGGCCCAGTTGGCAGAGTATTGGGAGCTAATGTCAACGCAATTTCGCCCCGGAGATGTATGGGACCCATTTGTGAGTTGGTTGAGTTCTGCAGATGTAGATAATCCTTAAATAAGGATATCACAGTGATGCATTCTCTGAACTGTACCGGGACATAGGGTGAAGTTACCTGCCACAGTGATTACGAGATATCTCTTCCCGTATAATGTTTTTTGCATGTCTAGACATATAAATGCGTATATACTAGAGAATACTATTGAACTCACAATGCTGTAGAGGTGTAATAATGCTATGCTATATATGCCGTAACAACCTTATAGCTTATTGACGGGTCAGTCAGTAATGTACTTCTATTTAAGTTGTGCTATTGTTTGTAATTTTATATAAAATGTCAATAAAAAGAATATATAAGAAATATACGGAATGTGAATACCACTAGGGCCTGGGTTTCTTGAACACAAAGACTTATTGTGTGACACATTTCTTGTAGTTTAAAACTAACAGCTGAAAGAACACAGTCCAAAATGGAAGTAATGTATTTTTCCGAATAGGTTTGGTCACTAAGTGTAGAGATATGCTCCACCCATGCTTGAGTAGGGATCAAACTGTCATAATAAGGTTTGCTACTATTCATACCACGAGAAATGTTTGTCATCAAGACTCTATTTTTGTTGCAATAAGTATAATGGTCTAGTCCAATAATTTTTCCCTATACCGCAATTTGGTGTTGGCTACACAGTCTTTATAATCTTTATGCAGTTAATAGTCTTTCTACATATATTTCTAGAATAAGCTGTAAATCCTAATTTTTTTTTTTAATCAGCTAATGTCAGAATCACTTGTTAATTCTATTCTCCTTAGGTTTGTGGTGTACCAAACCCACTGGTGACATCACCTGCGACGGGTTATGTTTGAAGAATAGACTAAAGGATAAATTAGTGAAATCTACTTTCTGTTTATGTGGTTATCTATTACCACAAAGAGAGCAACTAATATGACCAATACAATCTGGTTTGTCTGTTTTTTTTATGTGGTTTCTACTTTGGAAAAGCTTGGAACCCTCTCCTTTCTTAAATCCTCTGAAAAAGAAAAATACAGAACAGCCAATAAGGGTAAAATAAAAGAAAAATTGGTTCTCCACTTTCACCTCATGGTATGCATGCAGCATGTAATGTGTATACTGTAGTATATGGCTCTACAATATTTTGCATCTTTGAGTGGGGTGAAACAAAAGAAAGTATTGTAGTTATGATTGATTAAAGTCCCAAAGTATTGGCAGAAAACAACAGTGACATTTTTCTCTGCCAGTTCCACATTATTTGTCTAGGGCAACATCTCCAGAAGTCTGGTCCCGCTCTTCCTGGCAGTTTTGCATAGTCCTCGGCAGGATATCTTCCATACTGGTCTGCCTCTGGGTCAACTTCTCCTCTCTCTGTCTCCTTTCTTGGGATCTCCTCCCTTGGTGTCTTCTCCAGTAAGCTGTCCTACACTCCACATGTTTCTCATGTTTTCCTTGCTCCTCCTGTACAGTTAATCTTCCAGATTCCCCTTCTCACTCAGTCAGTCACTCTTCTTTCAGGGATGCTTTTCCTTTGCTGCCTGACTTCCTGCTTTACCTTCATCTAAGATAAAGTCTGTAACAAGACAACACTAGAAGGTCATGATGAGGTTATAGTAAATGGATAGGAAGTCAACTCCCTGGAAACAGCTATGGTTACAAGCTTATCAAAAAGGGGTTTCCTTTGGTTAAAAGGCTAATCATAACTGCACCGACTATGACTGCATACATATGGCAGATTTTCACCAAATGAAAACCAGGTAACAGAGCATAACATGGAGAACAATTTGCAAACAAGAAATTAACCAGCTAGCATTAATCAATCGAAGACTAAAAAACCTTGGTTGCATTAATAATCATGATCCTTGAAAAGTAAATTTCCCTGCATAGTGTTTGTATAAAAGGTTGAATATCAATATGCAGCAGCACTGAAAGTGATTTAGTGGTTGTCGAAAAGGCCTCAACAATGAGAATTAATGTACCAATCAGCGACCCTAGGAAGACGAAGAGAACAAGATTTATAATTAATGTATAGGCCACAATCCTTTTAAATGAGCATATCAAACACCCCAAACACACAAAACCATTTGATATGTACAAAACAAAGTCATAGAACTTCTGTTTGTACATTATTAGATTTGCACATCATTCTTACAGCTTTGCTATAGAGGTTCCGCAATAGAAATTGCATGCATCTGATGGGAACACCTAACATTTGTGCATGCACTAATGGTTTGACAAAACAGATATCATGACTTTATGGATAGGGCTCCTGGTTTTAGTTTTTTTTTTTCGTTTCCATCTGTATTTATCCATATCTATTATTTGCTCATTTTATCTGTATTTATCCATATTTATTTTGGGTTTTGCGAATAAAAAAAGGATCTGAAATGTGTACATCTCTACATTTATTTGACTGATAAATATGCACTCATGCATGAACGACTGACTGGTTGCAGGGATATAAACACACTCATATGATAAAATATGCTTTTCTGAGAAAATATACACATTTTATTATCCTGATTGTGCATATCTATTGGTTTACTAAAATTCCTCTAATTTTTTTTATCCCCCTTACCTTTTGATCAACAGTAGTAGTCATGATTGATAGCATTTAGAATCACTCAAAAAAATAACCCAATTTCCATTTTTATCCACATACAAAAATAAATACAGACAGGAAAATAAATGGTTTCTTTCTGTATTTATCTGTAAAAACGTAAAACAGGGAGCCCTTTTTATGGACAATAACAATCATTCATTCACTGTCCCTGCTTGTATTTTTTTCATTAAAGCATCATATTTGTTTTAGTAGTCACCCTTCAAGTCTTGCCCCTTAAATAGAGGTTCAGATTAAAACAGCTATTTGCGTAAATGCTATTGAGGTATACAACAGCAAATCTATTTATAGAGGCTGGAATATTAGGCATTGCATCCAGGGATAAGAAAAACACTGTATGCGGTCCTCCTGCCGTAATCTGAGATCAAATGCTATGGCTTTATTGAAGATCCCTCGCATCCGACGCACCCGTTCAGGGGGCAGAGCTTTCTCGTATATTGCCCCTAAACACTGGAATTCATTACCGTAGCCTTTACGTAAATGTTCTCCCTATTTGGTCTTCAGGACACAACTCAAGGTCTTTCTATTTTAACCCTTCGGCTTAGATAATCCATTCCCTCTCCGGTTTCCTTTGCCTTAGCAAGCGCTGAGATGCCCCTGGGTGAGTCATGCGCTATATAAGAGGACTATAACATAACATAACATAACATAACATAACACAACATAGATGGATAGATTTCTCTAAAGGACAGAAGTGAATCAGTTTTCGTAGAGTAAAGAGAGAGAAAATATCATGAAAATTAAAGAGCAAAGGTGTCTCAAAGTGGAAAATATATTTTCTGTTGGAGAAACAATCAGTCAAAGTGCAAATGTATGAGGACATGTGCACTTGTGCATTTATGGGTGTCTGAATGTATATGAATGTGAGAGCTACAGGGAATCTGGGACAGTTGCAAGTTCCCTTGAGTACACATTGAACTATTTGCAAATTCCATAATAGTAATACATTTAGGCAAATGGGAGGTTTGAGCCTACATAAATAAATGTCTGACTATACAATGGAATTTTGATTCAGCCTTTGGTGTTTATTTTCCAGGCTATGAGTGGTATACACAAGTAAGTAATGCCATTTTTATTTTATTTATTTATTTATGGGTTTGTATAGCGCTAGAATCGACTCCCGAAGGAGTATTTCTGCGCTCTGATAACAGAATGAGGAGTAAGTGGTCCTGGAATGTTCACTGAGTTTGAAACAGCAGAGTTTTTAACTGTTTCCTGAATGCAATGTGTTCTGTGCATAGCCTAAGAGTGTCAGGGAGTTTATTCCGAAGGCCATGAACACCGGTCTTACACCTTCATCATCTTTTAAAGGCCCTTTGGAAGGAAATACTGAACACACCGTGGCTCTAGAATAGAGAGGTCTCTGTAAACTAAAACTTGCAAATCAGTCAGAATTATATACCGAAACTTACTTGTAATGTATAGGTTCCGAAAGCGGTCTAGATGACTCAACTATTTATAGGAAACTAGATACATTAGTCCTGTATGTACCTGTATAAATATATTTATCCTTTACTACTTCAGGGCATTGATGTACCATCCCAAAAGAGTAAGCACCTACAAATAAAAGTCAAAGGTGATTGTCAGCTAACCACCAGTGCAAGGCCATCAAGTGAACCATCACAACCTGACAAGGTATTTGATATTTATATACCTGCCATGTCTTATTATATTTGTGTGCTCTTTGTTTCTACGCTAGGGAAGAATACAGCCACTGTTGGGTAGTACTCATGCCATGTGGTTCTCAATGGTGCTAGTTTGAACAGGAGAAGGTAGACTTCCTAGCCCATGTTTAAAGTGCACTTCAAGGGCACATCGAATAAAAACAATCATAACACATCCATTCTGATCGCTGGGCGAGGAAACCCTCCATCATCTATCATCCGAGTAAGAAGCAGAGTGACAAAAGTTGACTGGTTATCAGTCTATAAAACTGTACTGTACTTCTTACTAAGCCTTTGACACAGCAGAGCAAATGCACATAAATCATCCTGGGGATCCAGGAAAGCAAAAATACATTTACACCTGACACATACAAACCTTAGGACTCTACAAATACATCAGGGAGGTAATAACCTATTCTCCTGCATGGACAGGCACACTTCCTCCCTTTCTAGTTTAGTGTTCAAAATTTTCCTACATCTATGCAGAAATTGAAGTCCAATTAAGATAGAGGCAACTATACTGTGTAAGATGATATTGGTTCAATCCCCTTCTGTTTCCTTCTTGAATCCACCTGTTTATTGGACTCCGCTATGAATCCCTGAGTGACCCATATGACTGGGTGGCAATAGATAAATCCTGATCCTGTGGTTAACCCACTCTCTTGCTACACAAGTAATCCGCAGGTTGAAGTCTGGCTCAATCTCTTCATTGCGGTTTGATTCACAAAGACGGGCTGAATAGCACAGAGAGACTTTGTGAAATCTGCATAATTGTGTCTTGATAAGGCCTGTCAACTGTCCATCCAGCCCTTCGGTCTCCTGTGTACAAGGATTTTTTTTAATCACTCTAGGTTAACTGGATATCTCCTGTAAAGGACAGAGTCGGGTTACTCCTACGCATGCCAAGCTTGGCAAGCCAGACATTCGGTGCAGCGACAGCCCTACAGCAATGCCCTCTGTTTCCTTCACAGACCAACATTATTTGTGCAACACTGTAAATGCTCCTGATTTGTCAGATTCAAATATTTCTCTTTTTATTATTTTGACTCCTGTTGATGGGTTAGGGTTCCATCACACTGAAACCATTTGCCAGAATACATTTACCAAATTCAAGTCTTGAGATCACAGCACATGGGCTGCTATTTTCAAGTAGTTCTAAAAAATAGCCGGTTTTATTTTTATTTTTAAGAGTGGAGGTAGAAGTTGACTTGTGGAATGTACAACACTGAGGAAAAAGCTGAATTTTTCCCCCATTTAATATCTAGGATTAAAAAAAAAAGGAAAAATCACATCATCACTCAAAGTACAAAAGAATAACAAGCATATGAATGCAAAATTCATCAATGTTTTTACCTATAAAATTAACACATGGGAACTGATAAACATACTTGCGATCATTTTCCGCCTAGTACAGGAGCTCTTGCAGTTTGAGGATAACAGAATACTTGGAGGAAAAAAACATAAAACCTGAACTCATTCCTCAAGAGAAGAAAAGGATGATAGGTGAAATGTATTTGCTTGGGATATAATTTTAGAATCACATCAGAAAATCTACATATGCAAGTGACTTGGCCCGCCAAAAAAGAACAATGTTTCCAGACAAGGCACTCCAGAATCTTAGGTATCAGTACTAAAAAGAAAGGAAAAAGAAAATTAGAAATTTTAAGTTCTCCTCATAGAAACCGAATTTATGCTTCCATATCCTAAAAAAATCAAATCTGGTGTAGTCTTTCCAAACAGCGACTAAAAATGTTAAAAATGCCAAATATATCCATTACTGTGAATGTTCATTACAGGAGTATTCATGACATTACAAGAACTGTTGAATATTACAATTGCATTACAACAACCTTGATGTTGAACAAAGCATTCATACTGAGGAGAAAGTCTTGGGGTATTGGCTCTTTATGGCCCCAATGTTTGCTGTTTAAACGTACCAATAACGATGCCAGGTTTGCAGAAAAATTAAATGTACTGAGGTTCCCATATCACACCAAACACAGGATAGTAGCTAATAAAGGATGTGCCTTAAGGTTTATCCACTGCAGTGAGAAAGGGAACACACAAAACTAACAACAGCCTTCAGCGACTACAAATGATCCAGAATCAAGCCTCAAGCCTTACCACCTCTGCACAGTGTTTTGCCAGTAACAAACCACTACTTGCCCGACTTTATTTGCTCCCTATTTATTTATGTCAGGATCTGCTACAAAGGTCTGTGCATAGTGCACGGGGGTCTTCTTGGAACTGTCACTTCTTATGGCTACAAACGTTAGCAGATACTCTTATACAATCACTTTTTCATTTTGTATGCGTAAACCTGTATAATACAACTCTAGCTGCAAGGCAGTGGTGCATTGTACAATTCAGCGAACTAGTGGGAGGGAGAACCCGAGGTAGAGGGACAAAAGAGGATGATGTGAGGTCATGACTAGCCATGTTAAGGGTTGTTGAACATGTGGGCACAATGCTGGGGTATGAAGAGTAAGGAGTGCCATACTTACACATATTGAAGCAAGATTGCTCAGAGGATGGTCTTGTGCACATTTCTGAACTATAAATAGGAGGAATGGAATTCCATATCTGAAGGGCACAGACTTACAAAGTATGACGTCCTGTTTAGATGTATCTTTTCACCTTTGATCTGTTGATGCCACTGTAAGTCAGTCAAAATTCTCCTAAAGACTTCACCTTGGCTGGTTGGTGTGTTGTGTTGGGTTGCCTCATATGATAGCTATGTGAATGATACAGATGAATTTGAACAGGATGCAAGCTAGTAGAGGGAGCCAGTGGAGGTCTAACAGTATGAGAGGTAACCGGTTCAACAGGAAGTTTAATTGTGCGTTCTTTGTTTTGAAGGTAAGATTCCTTTTAATATGAAAGCTCCTAGGCTGCTAAGTTGTAAAGTATTCCATTTGAATATCATCCAGCCGCATTTATTATTTATTTTACCTTCCTATAATAATGAGCTAGCACCTTTGGGCTTCTAGGTGCTTTGCATTTAAATCAAAATGTTAAGTTGGTAGGATAACATGTCTAGAAAGCACCAAGGAGAGCATATCATTAAAAGTACATAAGGATATAAAATCTAACAGCAAGGTATAAAAGAGGCCATTGAGTACAAGCAAAATGGGTTAGGATGATACATCTCTGCGGTGAGGGGAAGCAACCCACAATTAGTGCAAGAATAGATGGCATATATGTATCTTTTGGTGTAATAAGAGTGTTGGATTCTAATGTTGGAGAGGGATTCTAGATTGAAATTGATGTTCCAAGGTGAGTGGTTCAGTTAAGTAACGACACCATGCGCAATTGAAATATTGATCATGTTGAACCTCTTGAATTTCAAGATGTGCAAGTTGACATTTTATAATACTGGGATGGTTATCATAGTAATTTTTTACTTACGTTTCTTGATGATTGTGGAGAGGTATTTTCCTTGGATTGGAGTGAGGGCTTACTAATTAGTAGGGAACTTAGGCAGTCACGTGATTTTTTTAAAGGTGATGGTTTAATTCTGTTCCTGATGTAGCTAATTTGTCAGAGAAGCAAGGAATTAGCTTACATTTTGCTTGGGATTGTGCCAGAAGAAAGATAACTTTCTGGTGAGGGCAGAGGCTATTTGTTATTAGATATAGTTTCAATTGACTGATATCATAATTTGTTTTAGAACAAAGTGAGGGATATAACTTTTTAACAAATGTTCCTTTTTTCAGATGCATTTTATTGAGTTTTAACAATAAAAGCAGCGGATGAGCTATTGCTTAGCATTGATTTACCACAGACCTAGCCACCTCGTTCCCCAAGATCATCAAAGCAAGATTTGGCCAAAACACCATGGAAGTAGGGTGGCTCTCCATTGCTCACCGCACTGAACTGAAACAACTCAAAAAGGCAATAAACAGTACATTGAGGTCGCTAAGGTACAAACCTGGGGACTTCCATCTTATCTCTCTACTAAAAAGAGTCTTGTTGGGGAAATTAAAATGGAACATCAACAGAGCTCAAGAAGATGACCTCTGGGCAAAACTTTTCGCAGACATCAAATCCAACAACACTACTCGATCTGGGGAACAGTAAATAAAATAATGCGCCCAGCCGAAGTAGGTGTAATATCTTACATCCCGGAAGAGACTTGGGTCGACTTTCTCAAAGCTCATTTCACCCAGCAATCTCCGAGCCAGCTAGCAAAAAGAGCGAGGATAGATCCTCAGACTACCAACCAACCATGCAGTGGAATTTCCCCTTGAATCAGCCACGATCAGTGTGTCTCACAGCCATTAAGCGACAAATTGCTAAAGGCCGGAGAGAGGGGGTCATTGCACCAAATGGGAGCCCACCGGCCCTCTTTAAACAGACAAGGACTTTTGGGCAGAGATCCTTGACCCTCTTTTTCAAGAGGTCAGAGCTCCCCAGGAAAATCCCAGCCTCCTGGAAGGGCTCAGTTATCTTCACTATACATAAAAGCGGAGACAAGGTGCTCACCAAAAAACGACTGCCTGGTCACTTTGATAGACAACGAGGCAAAGTACTTCGCAGGCACCCTATTAGAGGAATTCCAAGTTTGGGCATCAGCAAATTCCATCATTCCACTCAACCAAATCGGTTTCTCTAAACATACAGGCACAACCACCAACATCCTGGCCATGTCAATGCTCACAGACGTAGCAAGAAGCACTAAACAGTATATCCATCTCTGCTTAATTGACTTCAGAGCAGCCTTTGATAAAATAGACTGGGCTAGGCTCTGGAGGAAGCTGGTGGACTGGAATGCCTCGCAGTTACTGATGAATATTCTGATTCTACTCCACACAGATACCTGGGTCCGGGTTGAGCTGGGCAATTGCTCACATCTCTCTAGACGGTTACAACCACCAGAGGATTAAATCAAGAGTGGAAGCTCGCTCCCACACTATTTAACCTCTATATGGCGGATCTGACTTAGTGTCTCAACTCTAGCAATTAGCATACCCCTAGACTGGGGGGCACTAAACTCAAGTTTTTTATATGCATATGATCTGGTTCTGGTGAGCCACACACAGGTGGGTTTCCAACATCTCCTCAATGCAATGCTGGATTACTCAACAGAGAACCTCCTGGAAATAAACCTTGAAAAAACAAAAATGATAACCATCAACAGGTGCAAGAAAAAAATCCCGGCCTGGTACTTGGGGAAAACACGGATCCAAACCAAAACAAACTATAAATACCTAAGTATAGAAATTGACAAGGGGGGTCATGTTGCCATGCAGAAGGAAGCAATCAATAGAAAAGGGATGCAATGTCAGTAATGCTGGGAAATCTCAAACCAAAGTTAAGAGGCTCAGTCCTAACACCTCTCCTCCAGGTGGCGCGATCAAAAAATCCTACCAGCAATTACCTATGAAAGTGAAGCCCTAAGAGGCAGAGATACTAAGACTCTAGGCAACACACTAGTTAAGGCTAGCAAAACAGTCCTTGGCAAGCCAAGGTGCATTCACAGTCTGCTGGCATAAGATCAGGAATGCAGCCGCCAACACCCTGATTCATCTCTTATGGCAAGAGCTGCAGCACCGAAGCACGTCACCTGTCAGGAACTTTCTTCAAAAATCTCATTTAAGCACTGGGCCATCTCAGGCCTGGGATACTACAACCAGCCATGCCATTTTTAAAAAATGTGTTTGGAAATCAATAAAACGCCTATCACTGGTAGAAGACAAGGCCATCTTCTAAGGCCGTAGCCATGCCTGAATGACAATTGGCAGCTATAAGTCACTCATCCCTCAAAAATATTTCAATCTAGGCTACTCAAGAAAGGCAAAGGAACAATTCTTAAAACACTGTTTGGGGATACTTCCTTCAATTTTGCATCTCCCGCCATGGCAAAGGGAACATTTCTCTAACTGCTCTCGATTATGTGGGTTAGCAACAGAAGATCTCCTGCATCTGCAGAGAATAGAAGGACGAACGAATCAGACTGCTCAAAACTCAGTTTAACTCAAGAGGGATCCACACTCGGAGACAAGCAGGTATGACCTGTTTCAACGCAGTGGACCTGCAGCTCAACTGCAGGCTGGTACGATTTCTTGCACTGTTGGAAAGTGCTAACTGTACCTTACCAGCAGCAGGCATAGCTGCTATGGGGGAGAGTAACATCTAACCCATAATCGAAAGCTGGGTCTGGTGGCTCAGTGGACTAATGCATCCACTGCAGGGGCCTGTGTTTGACCTCATGGTCAAAGGTTCAAATCCCGGCGGGTCCACTCAGCCTTTCATCCATTTGAGGTCGATAAAATAAGTACCATTGAGTTGGGTAACAATATACATCTGTTATTTCAGCGCCAAGATACCCCGTTGCTGGGGTGAACATGCGCTTTACAAATACATTTGTTATGTTATGTTATGTGTGTAACCATCGCACTTTATTCCCCATGACCCGATTTTCAATATCAAACTGTGCTACTTACAGGACAAAGGGATACACTTACTCTGCTTATGGACGTACTGCACTTATGCACCAAAAGTTCGAGTACCAGTAAACTGGCTCCCTTGTTCAAAAAACTGCTGCTAAATACTTTTTAAATCACAGGCAGTAACTTTGCACTAGCTCATCTGCACCACGTGCCCTGTGTTCCAACCTTTAAAACCACATTTTCTTGCGGCCAGGACAAAGAGAAAAATTGTACCATGTTTTCAAACGCACTGCACTTGTGCACCTTGTAATATGTAAACACGTGACATTGACAAATGCCCTCTCGTCAACAAAATGCTGCTAAACATGTTTTAACATATGTCTAGTTATTGTGTTTCACTTTATTTTATTGCACTCTTTTTAGACTGCTTGTATGCACTGGTTTTAATTAACCATGCAAATTAAATTACTTATTATCATTGATTATAGTACTTATTGTATAATAAAAGACAAGAATGAAGCTTAGTAAACCAAAACACAAACTGTTTGTGTTCAATAGTCCATATGTTTGTGAAATATCTTCTCATAGTGAACAGGCTGCCAAGGCAAGTTTGTGAGCTGTGATGTGCGGCGACCCAGGCGTTAGAAATCAAGGTCTCATAGAAAATTGTATGCATCTTGTGTCTGGATATTGTGTGGAGGGGAGAAGAGGAAAGAGAAGGTGAAAGATGACCGGGGAGAAATATCGCCAAAGTGCTTCCACCAGGGCCCCCAGATTGTTTCAAGCTTTCAGGAGCAGACTTGAGTTATATATATATCTTCTTCACAGTGCAAGCAAAGGTTCATTCCCCTCAACCATTTCTACAGAATGGGAACCATCTAGAACTCACTCGGCTACTAAGCATCTTATACCGACCTAGGGCACATGTGGACTACCTATCCACTCCTGTATGGCCAACAGTGCTATCTTGTCACTACCTATCCCACAAACGAAGACAGCATGCTCTCAATTTGAGACCAGTAACATAGGATTATTGGGCAGCTCCAAACCATGGGTAAGAACATACATGTGGCAGTGTTTATTTAGGTTTTATAGCACGGTCAAGAACAAAGGATATCAGCGCACTTTACAGTTACATTTACAAATAGTATGCACCAAATATATTTAGTTAGGGAGAGAGGTGCATGCAGGAGCAGGGCAGAGTAAATCCAAGCTTAAACCCATGTCCTACATTTCTTCACACAATGTTGTAAATTAAATGCATATTTGAATTAAAGGCCTAAAGACCGTACCTATAACCACATTCAGTCTGGAGTAAAGTGTGCTTACTGAAGAAGACGGGCAAGTACTTTCACTCACTAATAACACACTATCCAAAAAGCCCTCAAGTATAAGGCCTCCATTTATATATATTTGCTCATGACGAAAGCCATAGACCCGTAGGGGCTGTTCCAGGCAGAAATATGTCGACCAGACCACTAGGTGTTGTGGACCAGTAACTCATCCACTAAACACCGCCTTTCTTTCTAGACTTATCCCTATCCTACTCTTTTCCCTGAATAAAGATTCATCTAAAGGATAGGAGATAATTTTAATCCACTCACCCCATCCAGACACTCTACCTCCTGGAGGAGGTTTTGTTATCACTTGTAGAATGGGACACTCAATTGACAAGACCCGATGATGCTATCCACCGAACCACACTAAGAAGAGATTACATACACTTCAGTCTGTGAACGTGTGGTTGAGGTTCTACAAGACAAAACGTTCTGAGCATCTGGTATTGAGACTATTACGATTCACCCCCCCACCCCTTTCTATCAAATATCTGAATCATTCAAAATACGAGACTGATAATTATTTCACGGGACACAAGTTGTAACTCTAGCCCGTTATTGCCATCTATGCCCCCAACGTCTCTCTCCCACATGTAGTGATCTGCTGTTAACTGGTCGGGAGTGCGAGCTACTAAAAAGGGAAAGCCAAGATGTTGCACTTTCAGCTCAGTAAATAAATTTCCCTCCACCCGATTAAATTTAGGAAGCGCAATTAGGCTTTCCCGGCACTGCTCAAGGCCATGTCTTATTTATAAATATCTAAAGAATTAAGGTTTGTGCGTTGACAATTTCTCCTGGGCATCAGCAAATGAGTTCCTGTTTCTTTTGTTTCAAATGTTGTCCAGCAGTGAAACCCCACTATAGTCCCATCCTCCAAATGCTTTGAGATTCCATATTTTGGAAAAGCTAATTCCTTGCCAATGAAGTTTCCTCTGCAGGTTGGCCATTGTAGACAACCAATTAACTTGCTTAAGGAAGAAGAGTATGATTTTTATGAAAGAGACTATATGTTATGGCCCCACAGAGAAGACCCCGAACTCTTGTTGCCCTCAAAGAGGTCGGTTTCTAACCTATGTGAAAGGTGTCTCTGCCACCAAAGATCTACCTATAATGGTGACAAACTGGGAAGCCTAGTGAAACAGTTACATGCGTGGGGTGCTCAGTATATTCTCATACGCTGTTTGTATACATTTCTTTAAGGAAGCCCCCTGGCTGCTTGCCTGCCCACTGGAAGTTTTGAATCACTGAGTGATTTTCAAGTATGTAAAGAACATGATTATTATAAATAATTCTGTGCAGGTCACTTTGTATTTGCTATAGTAATGTAAACATATGGAGATCTTACATGTATCCCAAAATATTTTAAATTATCTGGCGAGACCTTTAGCTTTGCCTGCTGCTTTATTGCTTGAGGGACGTGTGAACGGAGTTAAAACCAAATGACAAGCTGTGCAGAAAACAAAATTCTCAGATAGATAATAAGGAAGAAGTGAATTACAAATGTTGAGAGCGGGGTAAGAGAAATCACACCTGTCACACATATAGTGAATTTTTTTCAAATATGGTGCTTTGGTCAGGAGGAACAGTCTCCTAATCCTCCTCAAAGGAGTATAGCTTCAAACAATACTACAAAAGGATGACCAGCACACACAATTTCTCTCCTATAAATATATATTTTCCATTGTTTCAAGTACATTAGTTGCACATTATTCATCCACAGATTCCTTCATTAAATCAGATTTTCACGAGAAGCCATTGCGTTTCATCTCTACTCAAGAGACTTCTTCAGGGATACAAAACATAAGTCATATTCATAATATTATAATCAAATAAAAAACAAAATACAATTTTCTATTTCCATTAAAACCAATGTTACAATAAAAACACCTACTGAACAAATGTCAAGTGCATGATCATTAACAACATATTAAATTATTTTGGGGTTATTAACAAATTCATCTAAACTCGAGTTGAATAAGCGCAACCCATTTTCCAAATATTTCACTATTATGAACAAATGTCCTGCTATTGTGAGGCCAGCAGAGCAACACAGATTATAAATATATTTATTCAATAAAAAGGGAGAGGAAGAGAGAAAATAGGGGAAAAGAATGTGCTTCACATTCACTCCCAACTCCACAGAGAAACTACATGATTTGCATCACAGACCATTATATGTCAACATGGTTAGAAACAGAACATTATGGGGCAGATGTATCAATAATATGTTTTGCGAGTCCTTAATTATGATTTTTTGCGAATCACAATTTCGGAATCGCAAAATTGGATGTATGTACATTTTTACGATAAATTAGCGATTTCTAAAAAAATCGCTGAATAATTTGCGATTTTTCTGCGATTTCTTAATTAGCGAATTTCGCAAAATAAGAAATTGCTAAAATGCGAATCTGCAATGCATGAACAGGCTGATGACATAACAACCAGGAAGTTTCAGTGATTGCTTGCACCTGCTTGCCTGAGCCACACCCAGTGGCAGTTGGAAGACTGTTGTGAGGCATAGCAGAACTGTTTGGAGAGCAATGGAGTCCCAAAATACACAGGAGGAATGGTCTGCAGAAAAGAGGAAAAGGAAGCAAAAAGTCTCTGAAAAGGAACAAGAAATCCTCATTGAAGAAATGGTTTGTAACCATGATGTGCTTTTTGGCAAGAAAGCACTTAAAGTTCCTGATTCAAGAAAAAGAAAAATCTGGTTGGAGATCCAGGAAAAAGTAAATTCAGTTGGAGTTACCACTCGCTCCATAGATGAAATAAAGAAGAGATGGTATGACATGCGACTAAGATCCAAAGAGAGGCTTGCAGAAAGGATTAAAGAGGCAAATAAAACTGGTGGTGGTACATATTCTGCAGACCAACCTACACCCCATGAGGAATTAATTGAATCAACCCTGCTTCCAGAGAGTGTGAGTGGAGTGGCTAACATTGATAGCTCTGACCCTACACCAACTACACAAGGTATGATGCATGCAAAGAGGTCCATAGAATGCGTGTAATGCATGTGTGTATGTCCTGTGCTTATACTCAGTTTTAGAAAGGTGGTAGTCTAGTGAGACTGTTAAACCTGTAGCAAAAAATATATCATGGGAGTTGTAGTGCAAAAATGACTGTCACACATATCATCATAGAAACTCATGAGTTGTTTGCAATTAATTATGAAGGTAGAAAAACAGTGTAGCACAAATAATTGTCATCAATTAAAACACTTTATTTGTCAGAAACACAAACTCAATTTATCACACTCTACATCCACAGAACAATCAAGGGAATCCAGGGAAGAAAGTGAGTTGGATAATTCACCTCCACATGTTACAACTGATACAGAAGAAGGAGGCACTGATGCCACTGCCCTCAATACAAATATGCACAGAAAGCACAGACATGTTGCTCCTCTACCAGCAATGGAAGATGATGATAATGTAGATGGAGGAACAGTAGCCAGTGAGACTGACACAGTGTTCCATCAAGACTAAACACCAACCACAAATACCAAGGAGGCCACGGTCATTCAGGTTTGAGACATGTAGGAGCAGCAGTGGGCAAATTGAAGGAGGCACTGTTTTTGCTGGCCTTGAACAGGATATGCTTCATGTACAGCGCCTGCAACACAAGGCCCTCAGGTCAATCAATAGGCAGCTTTTGAAATTAAATAACAAACAAGAAGGCATGGCTGCATCAATAGAAAAACTCTGCCTGGCCCTTGAACGCACAGAAAGTGCCCGCAACAGGGCTGTACAGACAGCACATGTGAGGATGCATGGGTACACAAAGGCAATTAACAGGCTTTGTTCTGTCACTAGCAATTTCACCAGGCGCAGCATTAACATGCAGCGTGAAATGAGCGACTGCACACATGACATGGCTAAAAGCTTGGACAAAATGACCTCTGTGTTAGAAATTATGCAAACATCCAACTCAGGCGCAAGCGCTCTCCTTGGCTCAGCTGATAGTGAGGACACCTCCAGTAGGAGCAGTAGGAACCCCACTTCAACAACTCAATTGACCCAGCGCAGAAGTGGAAGGCGTGCTAGTACAGGACCTGAACAAGAAGGCATGCAATCACAGGAACAACCTGCTTCAAGCCGCCTGCGCAAGAAGTAACATTTTGAATAGCAATGTATTCAGCATTACTGCATTGTGGAAGCTGTCTTTATGTTCCACTTATAGACATTTTCATTTCCTTCATTTAAAATTTAACAATTTTGCACAATGCACTATGGTTTGTCTGTTGTGGATTAAAACAACCATTGCAAACATGAGTCTGTAGTTTGGCTTTCCTTACCTAAAAATAATTGTGTGTAATCTCTGTCCTTCTTTGTCGGCCAGCCATTGCTCCAGCTCCTGCTAGAGCCATTCTAGGTGGAGGTATGTCATCATCATCAGATGAGTCAGACTCACGTACTTCAATGTCTGTGCCTTTGCGCATGGCCATGTTGTGCAACATTGCACATGTTGTAACAATTTTACAACAGGTTTCAGGACTATATTGCAAAGCTCCTCCACTTTTGTGTATGCATCTGAAACGGCTTTTTAAAATTCCAAATGTACGTTCAATGACCCCACGTGTAGACCGGTGTGCCCTGTTGTACCGTCTTTCACTTGCTTTTGCAGGATTCAAGTATGGTGTTAGGATGAAATCACGCACTGAATAGGCACTATCACCTGCATGTGGAAAAAAAATTGCAACTGTATGTTCCATTTTCAAAGGATGGATGGATGGAGGTTTGCATAAGTGTTACTCACCTAGCAGGTATCCGTCTCCAAACTGACCAGCACTCAGACGTCTATGAATTGTGCTATGTCTGAAGATAAAGGAGGCATGTGTGCTCCCTGGATACTTTGCCACAATGTCACTGAAAATGTATTTGGCATTGCATATGATCTGGATGTTGAGAGAGTGGTAGCTTTTTCTATTACGAAATACATATTCAGAGGCTGCAGGTGGAGTGATAGCAATATGAGTTCCGTCAATGCATCAAATCACATGTGGAAAGCGTGCGATTTGATAGTAATCCAACTTTGTTTCCTGTAAGGCTTGTTGTGTATTTGAGAAATATATATGATGTTGGAGTCTCCTCAGCATTGCAACCAGGAACACATGAAAGAAGCGTGATAGGGCACTTTGTGACACTCCATCGACCTCTGCAATGACACTTTGAAAAGACCCTGAAGCCAAAAGGTGCAGTGAGCACAATACCTGCACATGTGTTGGAATTGATTGTGTCCTGGCTGTAGGATGTTCCAAAAAAGGTTCCAATTCATTAATGAGGTCCAAAATGGTGTGTGGATGAAGTCTGTATTTGTCATATATCTCCTACTGAGTCTGCTGGAACAGCGTAATGCGTATTCTGAAGATTCTCTCTTGCCTCTGTCTCCTCTGGGCAAGAGCTTGAATGCGCAGCCTCCTGGCAATCAGGTATAGTCCAGCCATTTTGGAATTTAAAATAATGCATTCTGGGTGCCTTTTTATATATTTTTTTCTTTTACCACCTGCTTGTATTTGGTGTTAATTACGATTTCTTATTTTGCAATTTTGGGAAAATCACAAATTGCGATTTTTACATACATCCAGTTGCGATTTCTTAAGCTGTGATTTCTTGTTTGCGAAGTTCGCAAAATTAATAACATGCAAAATAAGGAATTGCAAAAAATTCTCAGAAAAACACTTCTCGCACACTAAGAAATCGCAAATATTGCGATTTCTTAAAATGCAATGCGATTTTTTAATACATGCCAGTTACGCAGCGTTTGCGACATGAAAAAAGCTTGATACATCTGCCCCTATATTCTTAGCATATATTTGATAAAGCCTCAGAGATCACACTGCTAGTATAAAAAGGCTCAACAGTTATGTCCATAATCATTACATATAATAACAAACGATTAGGATGGATATTCCTATTGATATTTTTCTACCACTTCTATTTAAACTCTACATTCTTTCATCATAATATTTCAAATTATATTCATTATTTTCTAATTCACATACATGTATATTCACACTAATGCTAGAGTGATTAGATCATCAACTATTTAAGAGGATACCTTGATTATTTGTTTTGGTCGTTTAACACTGAATATGTCAATGTGTATGCGTGCTCTGAAATCCTTCTGTACTGGAGGGTATGCTTCAATTAATCTCTAAAGTGGAATCAATAATCACCAACTACTTCAACTTAATTTGACGTACACATATATTGTCATGTATAAAAAACAATTATCACACAATATATCTCTTTATCCGTCTATATCACTTCTATTGATATGAGTCCCGATTTCACAAGGTGTGTGTCTCAAGGCTGAGTTGACATACTCATACATTTAGGACCATGTTGGCATCTCAATCTATTCAGATGGTAAACGGATAATATAGATTATATATACTGTATGCTACTGCAGAGTTCATGAAAAATACATCTTCTCTTTTGATTGTTTCACTGCCTCCGCTTCAAGATTTATGGTAACTATTTTAATATTCACCCTACAAACAGCCTCTTATGTATCCTATAGGGAAAACCTTGCGCTGTACCTATAGCAAAATATGGGGCCCCCTTCATGTCACAACTCAATTCATCAAAAATGAATTCACAGCAAGTAGCACTTTTCCTTTCATTTCACCCTTTTGTCCGTGTGTAGCAGTGACAAAGAGTTCACACTGCCTCTCCCCCAGTATATAAACAATGGAAACTATATAATTATAGGAGAGAAATTGTGTGTGCTGGTCATCCTTTTGTAGTATTGTTTTGAGGTATACTCCTTTGAGAAAAATTAGGAGATTTTTCCTCCTGACCAAAGCACCATATTTGAAAAAATTCACTATACGTGACAGGTGTGATTTCTTTTACCCTGGTCTCACATTTGTAATTCACTTCTTCCTCATTATCTATCTGAGAATGTTGTTTCCTGCACAGCTTGTCATTTGGTTTTAAGTCTGTTCATATGATGCAGACTATCCTTATTCTCTGGACTTCATACAAAGGACAGAGTCCAATTGTTTCAAAACTGCAGACAAATAAGTGTAAAAAAGAAAAAACAAGGCAGCAGGCCTTTTCCGTCTATTCACAAAGGATCTCTAGAACATGCCTGCATCCTTCATGACCAACTCAAAGAAGTTCCATTTTTATAAAAGTGTTGAAGACTCTCTACTTTACTAAACACTAAGTCACACTGCATGAACCATCCTCTTGGCAGGACCCAATCTACTCAGAGGAAAAGAGACTGCTACTGAGATGTGTACTAAGTGGAGTACCCATTAGGCTGAAGAGAGGTAACTGAATTCCAATGATCAGATGAGACAGTGTATTCCTCCATCAGTCACATATACAGGAAATAAATACCTCACGGCGGGAAACACATCTGTTTATTGTTTAATATTATCCTCATTATTTGTATGCAGAGTGAGTTATTTCCTTTTGGTCCTGAAGAATGCCTGTGAACCCCGGCTGGGGTCTTTGAAGGGCAGAAACATGTTGACCTCAACCAGGGGTATATTTGCTGATAACCCCTAGTCCTCTTTCTTTTTAACCCTGTCCGAGGGTACCACCCAATAAAAATATTTGGTCCCCTGGAGACAGTTTTAGGATCTTTTTCGATCTCTTTATGCACTCCGCCTCTCACTCATCATTTTTGGTCCCCACTCTACAAAACACCTCAGCTACTCTTTTAGTCCGGAAGAATTGTAGCCCACACCAGGGACCTTGCGGCCGTGTGTGAGGAGGGTACCCTATGATGAATCATGTCACCCTTGGGTGAGTGAGGGTTCTCGTCCTAAGAAAGGTCACTCCTCGCTATAAACAGGTCCCACAACCTCTTGGCCCTCTTACTGTAAGTATTTTACTCTTAGGAGATCTCTCCTCTATGGTTTCCCATTTCATGACCTAGTGTTGTCCTTCAAAAACGTTTCGAGAACGTACTTTCACTGAGTTGTTAAACGTCCACTTCCCTTGCTATCACTTGTTAACGTTATGCTTGTCTTTGATCCTTTAAGCCCTCTGTTTCCTTTTAGCTGGATTTGAGCTATAGAGATACCATATACATACATACATTCATCCTTTCAGACGCATATCAGGACACTTTTTACAATCCATGAAGAAGCACTTTTACTAATAAGAACAAGCCTGGTGTAGTGTGAGATGGATGCTGCATCCTTTTATTTCCTTTGGATAAAAAAAATATATTTCTAAATGTTTCTCTTGAGCCTGCTTTCCCAAATCAAGAATTCTCCGGGACTGCTAAATGTTGGGTTTGTGAAGTGCACATACTCCATTTGGACTTATGCCCATTGTGCCCCTTTGCCCTGTTTTCGTATCGTATCGTATCGTAAGTGGTGCTTATAGAGCGCACTGACACCATGGGTTTCCTGGCGCTGGTTGGAAGTAGAGGGGACAGAGAGACTAACCAGATTGGGGGAAGAGCCAAGTTTTTAAGGACTTACGGAAAAGGGTTAGAGAGTTAGAAGTTTTGAGAGAGAGGGGGAAAGAATTCCAAAGCTTGGGGGCCAGGTAAGCAAATCTCCGGCCTCCAGATCTACAGAGCTTAAAGGAAGGAACGGTCAAGAAATGGAGGTGGGAGGATCTCAGGTTGCGGGATGGGCAGTAGGGTCTGATGAGGGATTTAACGAAAGCAGGACAGGGGCCAGCTAATGACTTAAAGATAAGGCAGCCGATCTTAAAGGCTGCCCTCGAGACGACGGGGAGCCAGTGGAGTTTGACAAGAAGGGGCCTGGCGGATTGCCACTTCGGGATCCCTAAGGCCAATCTCGCCGCCTGATTTTGGACCTTCAGTGCTAACCTGTATACAATGCAATGTATATGTTTCATGCTTTAAAATAGCTAGCCCTGCATAAGGGAACTGTGCACTACCCTGCAGTCCATCTGGAAAGAACAGATTGAAAAAAAACCTTCTCAAACAGCACTTTAATGAAAAACGTGATGTATGTTGGGCAAGGCTACTGAATGATGTCGTTTTGAGGCTGGGCATTTTCCACATAGTTATGGATTTGCCGCATTTTCCACATAATCCATCATCTGCTGCATAATCTGTAGATTTTAACAAAAAATATCGTTGCTAGGTCAAATGGATCAAGCGTTACTAAAAACATGACAAAACGTGTTGCTGTGCAGTGGAAGATCTATTGTAAAGGTTGAGTGGTTTCTTTTAGGATGATTATCACTGTATTTGGCTGTTAAACGGATACGTCTGAGGTGAAACTTTTTCCCAGCATTAACCTGTGCTAAAATGACAAGATAATGAAGTACTATCACAAAATGTGCTGTATTATGCTGCCTAACTCGCCAATTTTGCTGCATAATTTAGTCAACAATGACACAATTTGGTCCTCACCGCCCCATGATTCCAGTTGTCTTGATGTTGGCCTAAATATATAATAGATCACTTATTACACACAAAACACTAGGCACAAATTTGCATTTGGCCTCACTGCTCTAATAATCAGACTAAATGCTGTGGGAGGAATGTCACCACTACGATTTCCCTAATACGGACTATTTAAACAAACACTGTTTAGTTATTTTGTTTAACTGCAGATGCATCCCTAATAATTAAAGAACAATATAAAGTAACAATAGACGATAACAGTGTAACCAGAATACTTTGCATAGTTAGAGGTAAGAAGGCTTTGCAGTCTCTCCTCGGAAGAACAATTCATTCTGAAAAATGACAAGTAACTTGTTGTTAACAACCTAACCACTTACATAGCTGGTTGCCAGAAGCCCATGTTCCAGGTATTAAAGCAACGATTGTAAACACACTTCAAGGGATCAGCAGCGAATATCGGCAATAGTTCCATTTTCAATTTATTGTATCATTAACTCATTCTCAATTCCTCCCAAACGGAATTCCTCCTCTTATCTAGCTCTCTCTCCCCGCCTCCGGTTCAATCCTGGATGGATCAGTTGAATTTACTCAACAGTAAACCCATCCTTGTTGACTGCGATAAATCCTTAGGTGTCATTCTTGATAAAAAACTCAACCTAATCTCACACATCAACTCCATTGCCAAGAGCGCACGTTATCAGCTGCGCCTTCTACGGGGGTTCGTCGGTTCTTCCCGGAGATTGACCTAAAAACCTTGGTCCAATCGCTAGTTCTCTCTAGACTAGATTATTGTAATTCTCTTCTGACGGGCCTTCCCAAATCTCACCTCTCCCCCCTCAAATCCGTCCTCCATTCAGCAGCCCGCTTCATTTTAGGGTCCAAACGAAGTGACCACATCACTCCTATCCTGTCTTCTCTCTGTTGGCTTCCCATCGAGGCTAGATCTATTTACAAAACAGTGTGCATCGCCCACAAAGCTTTGCACTCTTCCTCCCCTCGCTATCTGGCGAATTGTCTGGAGGCTCAAGACCTTCTCGGAATGCGGAAAAGTTCCTGCTTCAGCCACCTCCTGAAAAAAGGAAAAATTGATGGTGCAAACGTTCTCAGGTAATGCAGTAAGAATCTGGAACTCGCTTCCTCCTTTGCTCCGTGCCATTACCTCCAACCAGATTTTCATAGCGGACCTCAAATCTCTTCTATTCCAAAGACACTTTCAGAACTAATTCCCTCCTTCTCAGACCCCGCCAGGAAGTTCTTTAGTCATTGTAAATTTGTCATATGTATTTATATTTTTGTTTGTACATTCTGTGCTTGCTGTGTTTGATAGTGTTCCTTTTGCCTGCGTTGTTTTGATTCTATGACCTGTTTTTCGCCAAGAAGTTTTTTAGACATTGTAAATTTGTCATATATATTTATATTTTTGTCTGTACATTCTGTGCTTGCTATTGTGTTCCTTTTGCCTACGTTGTTTTGATTCTATGCCTGCAATTTTTGTTTGTTCCATTTTTGTAACAGTTCTCTCATGTAACGTAACTGGTTCTATTGTACAGTGCTCTTACACCTTCGGGTAAAGCCAGCGCTTTATAAAAATGCATTAAATAAATAAATAAATAAAATAAATTAACGTGCAAACAAAGGTAAGATAAGATTGCATCAAAAGCGGTAAGAAGATAACTTGAAGACGTTTCTTCTCCACACACTCATTTGAACCTTTTGGTAAGACTATCTTTGAAATAAACCAAAGAAAAGGAAAAATACCCGAAGACCCAACCAACTCTAGCTGCATTTCCTTTACTGTTACAACTTGCACACGTGTGCTCACCTACAGCAAGCCAGGAATTGGTCGTATTACAAAGTAAATATTTTATAGGGCAAGCCAGCAGTGGGTTCCAAGTTACACAACCACTTCCCAACATAAATCATAAGCTTGTTTTCGACAAAGGGGATATGGCAACAATAGTAAGTGCAAATACTGTACTTGGATATCATGCTGGTATCGCAAACAGGCCTTAGCATATTTGATAAATCCAAAGCGTCTAACTAAAACAAGCTGCTTTCGCCTGCTTTCGCCCGCTGTCTGCCCCCGTCTCCCTCGTCTCCCTAATTATTGCCGGGAAAGAGCTAGAAAGTTTATCGTGCCCGCGTCCCCTGTGCAGGCTCAATTCAGTGGTTGCAGAAACGGAAGTAAGTCAGTGAGACCCCGCCCCAACCACTAACGATACTGAAAAGGGACGAAACCTTCCGTAATGGCAGACATATTTTGGGAAGAAGTACATTTTGTGCAGGAACATTGCGTGTTTTCTTTCTATGTTGTGGAAGTGTGAATAATGTTGTGTGTAAAGTCAGCTGCCCGGTACTGTGTAAAATATGGTATCCTCTCGGGATTGTGTATCCCCTGCTCCTCGTCTTGCCTATTAGGCAGCTCGAACGGGGCCACAGTAGCCCCGCCCACCTCAGGCGAGGCGAACCTCGGCTTTAGAAGGCAGAAGCAGCAGCGCTCCGAGCCGAGATCCTGCTACAAATGCACCCACCATCGCTCTGCTTATTGAGACACTGAGAAAGGGTCTCATTACAGTGCTTAACTGTTCTCCTGCCGTGACCTCCGACAGGTTCCACAACAGCCTCAAAATATTAATGTAAAACAAAGGAGAAAAATAAATGGAAATCTGGAACGAAATTAACACAAGGAAGAGAGTAAATAGGGAGGGGAACCACGAGCACAGTAATAGACAAGCATTTGCACAATTCAATAGGCAGGGCACGAGTCGGGGTACCACGCGGGTGGACGGCATCCACCCACTTATTTCCGAGGGTTTTTCAGGGTGGACGCCGTCCACCCTGCTAAATCAAAACCGAGTCCACCATTAAAAAACGGGACCGCGAGGGCTGTTTTGCTAAGGAAACAATGCAGTTAGTGCCGCATAATTGGGCGCATCTGCTGGGACAGTGCCTGCTCACTCAGGCCTCTCTCTGCCTGCTGGGTACACAGATCCAGGTCGATTATAGGTGACGGGTCAAGTGCAGGTTTTAAAGCTCACGGTGCTCTGCATTCTGGGAGTTTTCCGTCTCCATTATAAACGAAGGACTGCACGTCAGTCAGCGCTTCTGACAGCTCACCCCACATTGTACAACTTTGGAGCCCCAATAGGCGAGGCGGGTGGGTGATGTCACCTGCACGAGGACACCAAGAGTGAGGCTGCGCGTGGCTGAGAAGCACACCTGCAGCTTTCATTTTATTTTTTACCAGACTGCTCTGTCACTCACTGGTACCATCCATGGCAACGGAAAACCGGAGGAGTGATGCAGAATGTTGCAATTTGGATGCAGTCCTGCCCAGCCCGCACAGACCTTCTGCTAAAGCATTTCCAGGTGGGCGAGTGGCTGGCTGAATCCGGAAGTTACCAAGCACGCCGGTGGTCACCACGCCCCTGCACCTACCATTTGTCTGTAATTTTAACCGGGCACAGCTTGCCCCCACCTCCCTCCTTCTTGACTCCGATGCTGTATGAAAGCTCAGACCCCCAGCAGCACTGTAGAGGCACAGTGGGATGGCAACCCTCACACCTCCAGCCCTTGATGAGCTGTTAAGAGGTGCTTGAAGGTGACAGGGGGAGGGGCTGCAGGTTCAGGAGCAGGGGGCATCCATTCACATGCAAACAGCCCTGAATGTGTCTTGTATCTGCTATTTAGAGGGGCTCACACATTCCATTTCTACCCAGGGCCCCAAACATCCTAGACTCGGCCAGATTTCACCCCTGATTACACCGAGGCAGCACCTGCTTCTCTTCACCGAGCTTAATTACTGTCACTAATTTGTAAGCAAACCTCAGTTCTTCAAACATGCATAATGTAATACAATAAAGAAATGGCACAATCGCACCCACACCGATTAACAAAGTATGGAGGACAATCAGTTCAATCAGTTCTCTTAGAGTATCTCCTGTAAGTACTGTACATCACAGTGGGGGATGGCATTTTGGACAGAGAGCCTGTCTTCTCGTTGTCTTGTGCAGGAGGGGGTGAGAAGCCCAAGATGATACTAGAATACTGCATGCCCACCCCTGTGCCCACCCTGATGGGTCACGTTCCCTCCCCTGTGATGACTCCTGCTCCTGTCCCCCCATGTGGTGGCTGCAGTCCACCCCCGCCTGTGATGGCTCCTGTCCCCCATGTGGTGGCTCCAGTCCACCCCCGCCTGTGATGGCTCCTTTTGTGATGGCTCCTGTCCCCCCTTGTTGTGGCTCCAGTCCACCCCCGCCTGTGATGGCTCCTGTCCCGCATGTTGTGGCTCCAGTCCACCCCCGCCTGTGATGGCTCTTGTCCCCCCCTGTGGTGGATCCTGTCTCCGCCCTGGGTGGCTTCTGTCCCAGTCCTGGAACGGCCCCTGCAGCGAGGGTGAAGTTCTTGATGGGCCTCTTCTCAAAAGGGCTCAGCTCAAAATTAATATGGAAAGGTGGGCGTGTAAGTACGTGAAGGGATATGTGAATGGCTGGATGAATTAGTGAAAGGGTGAATGAAAGATTGAATAAATGGATAATGAGAGAGGATAGATGGATTGATGAGTGAGGGGAAGGATGGAGAGAAAATGTAAATAGCTGGATGTATGGGTGGAAGGGTAGCTGGATGATTGATGAATGGAAAGATGGATGAGGGGAAGGATGAGGGATGGAGGGGAAGGATGGATGGATGAGAGGAAGGATAAGTGGATGAGGAGAAGGATGGATGGATGGATGGATGGAGGGGAAGGATGGATAGATGAAGGGCAGGATAAATGGATGGATGGGTGAGGGGAAGGATGATGGATGAGGTGAAGGATGGATGGATGGATGGAGGGGAAGGATGGATGGATGAGGGGCAGGATAAATGGATGGGATGGATGGATGGGTAAGGGGAAGGATGGATGGATGAAGGGCAGGATAAATGGATGGGATGGATGGATGGGTGAGGGGAAGGATGGATGAAAGGAAGGATGGATGAGGGGAAGGATGGATGGATGACGGGAAAGGATGGATGATGAGGGGAAGGATGGATGGATGGATGATGAGATGGATGGATGGATGGATGATGAGGGGAAGGATGGATGATGATGAGGGGGTGGGTGAAAGGATGGATGATGAGGGGAAGGGTGGATGGATTGGATGATGAGGGGATGGATGGATGATGAGGGAATGGATGGATGATGAGGGAATGGATGGATGATGAGGGAATGGATGGATGATGAGGGGGTGGGTGAAAGGATGGATGGATGATGAGGGGAAGGATGGATGGATGATGAGGGGGTGGGTGAAAGGATGGATGATGAGGGGAAGGGTGGATGGATTGGATGATGAGGGGATGGATGGATGACGAGGGAACGGATGGATGATGAGGGAATGGATGGATGATGTGGGAATGGATGGATGATGAGGGGGTGGGTGAAAGGATGGATGGATGGATGATGAGGGGGTGGGTGAAAGGATGGATGGATGATGAGGGGAAGGATGGATGGATGATGAGGGGAAGGATGGATGGATGATGAGGGGAAGGGTGGATGGATGGATGGATGATGAGGGGAAAGGATGGATGGGTGATTGAGGGGAAGGATGGATGGATGATGAGGGGAAGGATGGATGGATGATGAGGGGAAGGATGGATGGATGATGAGGGGAAGGGTGGATGGATGGATGGATGATGAGGGAAAAGGATGGATGGATGATTGAGGGGAAGGATGGATGGATGATGAGGGGAAGGATGGATGGATGGATGGATGATGAGGGAAAAGGATGGATGGATGATGAGGGAAAAGGATGGATGGATGATGAGGAGAAGGATGGATGGATGATGAGGGGATGGATGGATGATGAGGGGAAGGACAGATGGATGAATGGATGATGGGTGGGTGAAAGGATGGATGGAGAGTGGGTGAAGGGATGGATGGATGATGGGTGGGTGAAAGGATGGATGGATGGAGAGTGGGTGAAGGGATGGATGGATGGATAAGTGGGTGGGTGAAAGGATGGATGGCTGTATGGATGATGAGTGGATGGGTGAAAGGATGGATGGATGGATGGATGATGAGTGGGTGGGTGGTTGAAAGGATGGATGGATGAGTGGGCGGGTGGATGGTGGGTGGGTGAAAGGATGGATCA
Organism: Lissotriton vulgaris; assembly: GCF_964263255.1. Taxonomy (NCBI): domain Eukaryota; kingdom Metazoa; phylum Chordata; class Amphibia; order Caudata; family Salamandridae; genus Lissotriton; species Lissotriton vulgaris. The sequence continues at coordinate 461,390 of NW_028252733.1, read as the reverse complement.
GTGGATTGGATGGTGGGTGGGTGGATGGTGGGTGGATGATGGGGGTAGGTGGATGAGTGAAATGATGGATGGATTGATGGATTGATAAGTGCAAGGGTGAATGAATGGACATATAAGTGAAAGGGTGGGTGTAAGGATGGACGAGTGAGTGAAAGGAGGGTAGATGGACAAAAAGATGAATAGATGTGTGAAGGAGTGAAATGATAGATGGATGAGTGAAAGGGGCAATGGATGTATTCATGAGTGGATGAGTAGATGGATGGGTGGGTGGATGGATGGATGGAAGGAAGGCTAAGTGAAAGGGTTGATGGAGAGAGAAAGGGAAGATGGATGGATGACTAAAAGAGTGGATGGGTGGAAGGATTAGTAAGTGAAAGGATGGCTGGATTGGTGAAAGGGTAAATGGCTGAATGGATGAGTGAATGGATGGATGGGATAAGGAGTGGATGGATAAGTGTACAGATGGATAGGGTGAAAGGGTGGATGGATGGATGGATGGATAATTGAGGATGAGTGAAAGGATGGATGAGGGGATGGATGAAGGGATGGATGAGTGAAATGATAGATGGAAGGATACATGATGGATAGGTTTGCAAATGGTTGAATATTTTTGGAACTGGCTGGGCTTACTTATATACTATTGCGCGACCTCTGATGTGTCTGTAAAACGTACCTATTGTCCTGAAGTTTTGTCCTGAATTTTGACCTCCTGTCCTGAATTTGTGTCCTGAATATTGACCCTTTGTCCTGAATTTTTACACTCACCGTCCTGAATTTGCACCAATGCCAGTTGGTCACCCTAATTCTTTGTGCGGTAGAACCGAGGCTCTTTAACACAGCAGCATGAGAGTGACGAGAGAGAAACCTGGCAGAGTGCTGCCAAAGAGCTCTCCCACTCAGAATATTTAATTCATTATTCCAGTGATCGTGAACAATTAAGGGTAAACTGAGATGTGAAAAACTAAACACAATGCGATGCGGCTGCACGAGACTTGAGGAGTTAATTAAGTATTAGTACTAGCAAGTGTGCTGTAAGTTAAATTAAAACATTTTACATGCACTGTGCGCCTCGTGCGTGTAGAATCAGAGTCCCACTAGACCCGGCCCTGCCAATTAAGTGCCGGCACTAAGCACTGGCACAAATTAAGCCCTGCATTGAACAATTGATACCAGGCTACAAAATGTAAGTAGTATGATGGTGTACCCTTGTGTGTTCTTCCGTGTGTCGCTGTTACCACATGGAATGTTTAATGATGACAGCAACACCCCCTTCTAGTTTGTGTTGTCGGTCTGAATTGTATAATTTTGTGGAATGGGGAGGTGTAGGATGGCGCTGGATTGTTCATTTAAACATGACTCCATGATGACGTCTGACTTGGCATTACGTATGTCAGTATATTTTTAATTTAGGCTCAATCCTGTCAGTGTTTGGATAATTGCACTACTGTAAGTGTGCACCTTGCATTTTTTTCTCTCATGGTCACAGTGTATTATACTTGTTAATAAATGTAAATGTCGTGTTCTAGGTAGCGTAATAAATTTTATAGTTTTGATAATCACTATTGTAGTTTCTAGTATGTGCTTTTCTTCGGCTTTTTTCAACACACTAATTCTACTTTTGTTCATGATCCCATGTTTTAGTATGCCTAACTTACAGCACTTAATGGCTTGACTAATGTAGTTGTACGCCAAACTTCATCCACATTTGGGCTGCTAATTCCTCCATACAGGGACCTTAAGTCACAGGCTTAAGTACCAAGCAGCTTCAATTGTTAAATCTTGCAATATACGCAAATGATAGATCTGCCTTACATGTGATGTCACTTCCTGTTGTGATGTCACTTCCTGTCGTGATGTCACTTCCTGTCGTGATGTCACTTCCTGTGACCACGCCTACCTTGGAGAGTCCCCCCACTTCTTTTTTTAGGACTTGTGCCCTGTCAATAGGTATCGCATTTACGAGAGTTTCATAAATGCGAGACCTGTTGCATTGCAAATGCTTGTTTCTTAGATTGTTTTAGCTATTTATATTCTTAAATTCTACGTTTATTAATAAAAACGAGGCAAAACCAGCTATTTATCTCACTTCAACATACTGACTTGGGTGGGATTTGTTCCCACCCAGAATCAGAACCACAACAGTTACATCGAAGTATAGTATGACAATAATGAATGAAAAGAAATAGAAGGGGGAGGGGTGCATGAGGATGAATGATGTAACAAATAGGGATGGGGGTTGGAATATATCTTTTTTAGGTCAAGCCTCAAGTCAGCGCGCAAGCACTGCTCTAGTCAAGATCTTGGGTATTTCAGTTTGTGAGGGAAGCCCCGCCCATAGCTTTCATTGGCTTGTGTCTTTGTCCTTCCTGAATGCTGTTTTCTGATTGAATATGAGGCTTGTTAGTCCTTCCTTATTACAGCCATTTCCTCATTTGTGCCCTTGGGGCAAACAAAGCAAACACAGAGATGATGGACGGAGCGCTGAAACTTTTCAGACACTCGCCCCCAGTCACAGATCTGGGTTGAATCCATCATCATTCTTTAGCTCACTTTGCCACCTCAGTTCAAACCCAGCCATATGCAAATCAGTCTTAAACCTGTGCCTCATGGGAACAGTCCAGCCCGAACTGCCAAGCCAGGTCTTCCCTGAACCGCAAACAAGCATCCTGGGACCAGTTTCTGGGTAACACCCTTCATCAGCCAGGCTAGCTTGAATCCAGTGGCAAAGTGAGCATGGGCCCCACGCCTGGGCATACCCTGCCAACATAGGGCGAACAAAGCAAACACAAAGAGAAGATGGACAGAGTGCTGAAACTTTTCAGACACACACCCCCAGTCACAGATCTGGGTTGGGGCTGGACTGTTCCCGTTGTGCGCAGGGTCAAGACTGATTTGCATATGGCTGGGTCCAAACTGGAATGGCGAGCAAAAAAACAATGAATTTAGTCCCAGATCTCTGTAATGGGGTGAATGTATGACATTGTTCTGCATTCTGTCCATCAATTTTATTTTTTGCATTTGTCACTCCGAGTAGTATGGGTATGCCCAGACGTGGGTCCTGTGCTCTCCATGTCACTGGTGTCAAGCTATCTGGCTGATGAGGGCTGAAAGCCAGAAACTGGTCCTAGGATGCTTGTTTCCAGTCCAGGGAGTACCTGGCCCGGCAGTTTGGGCTGGACTGTTCCCAATGGGCGCACGGTCAAGACTGATTTGCATATGGCTGGGTCCAAACTGGAATTGCATGGTGAGCAAAAAACGATGGATTTAGGCCCAGATCTCGGTACTGGGGTGAATGTATGACATTGTTCTGCATTCTGTCTATCAATTGTTATTTCATTTATACTCTCCCATGGCTATTGGCCCCTTACTTGGTTGTCACAAGGGTATGTGTTATTTACTCATGTAAGCACTATTTTCGCTATTGGGTTTCTCCTACTTCAGGCACGACTACGTACTCATGATCCGTGCTTCACGTCACGTGCTACATCGCACTCCATTGCAAACAAAACAGGTGATGGACAGAATGTGGATCAATGTCACACATTCACCCCAGTCCGAAGATCTGGGCCCAATTCCATCGTTTTTTTGCACTCCACACCACCCTGGGTTAGACAATGGCGATATGCAAATCAGCTCTGACCCTGTGCCCCATGGGAAGAGTCCAGTCCGAACTACAAAAGCCATGTCCTTCCCAGAACGGAATCAAGCATCCGAGGACCGGACCGGTTTCGAGGTAACACCTCTCATCAGCCCGGCTAGCTTGACTCCAGTGGTGTGGAGTGCCTGGGACCCACGTCTGGGCATCCCCAGCGCACTTATGGCGGCAATTGCAAACAAAACAGGTGATGGACAGAATGTGGATCAATGTCACACATTCACCCCAGTCCAAAGATCTGGGCCCAATTCCATCGTTTTTTTGCACTTCACACCACCCTGGGTTAGACAATGGCGATATGCAAATCAGCTCTGACCCTGTGCCCCATGGGAACAGTCCAGTCCGAACTACAAAAGCCATGTCCTTCCCAGAACGGAATCAAGCATCCGAGGACCGGACCGGTTTCGAGGTAACACCTCTCATCAGCCCGGCTAGCTTGACTCCAGTGGTGTGGAGTGCCTGGGACCCACGTCTGGGCATTTGCAAATTCCGCCATAAGTGCGCTGGGGATGCTCAGATGTGGGTCCCAGGCACTCCACACCACTGGAGTCAAGCTAGCCGGGCTGATGAGAGGTGTTACCTCGAAACCGGTCCGGTCCTCGGATGCTTGATTCCGTTCTGGGAAGGACATGGCTTTTGTAGTTCGGACTGGACTGTTCCCATGGGGCACAGGGTCAGAGCTGATTTGCATATCGCCATTGTCTAACCCAGGGTGGTGTGGAGTGCAAAAAAACAATGGATTTGGGCCCAGATCTTTGGACTGGGATGAATGTGTGACATTGATCCACATTCGGTCCATCACCTGTTTTGTTTGCAAATATCGCACTCCATGGCAGCCAATCGCCTTTAATTTTTGGCAGAGCGCCTGCAGCGTCTTGCACCTATGACATTTAAGATTCCTCCCCGCAGCCCAAGCTTTTGAATCACCGCAGCAAAACTCCCCAGCAGGCAGGGCGGAAACAAATCAAGTTCACCCCTCCGATGCTCACAAACCGGGTGAGGTCACTGCCTCGTGCTCATGTCCACTGGGGGTCTTGAGAGTGCCAGGAAGCTTGAACCAAAGGTACAGGGCCGCCACCTAGTTTCTTTTTTAAACAGCGCTATGTGCCGCAATATTTATTTTTAATAATGGCAGCCACACCCTTTCTTTTTCTTCTGCGTGGCTCCCTAAATACATATTTTCAATATTAAATGCTTAATGAACAACACGGCGTGCCATGCGCTTCATCCTCAACAATGCACTGCCCCCCAACACTGTTTTTTCACACTTGAAGGTTTAAAAGTTAAACTTGGGCTCTTTAGCAATGCCGGAATCCGAACCAGTTCATGCCCCTTTGTTTACTTTTGTGCAGCCGCCCAACTTTGCATTTTTCAAACTTGGATGGTTGAAACACAGCTGGCTCTTGAACAACACTGGAACCGAACCAGTTCCACAATGGGGTCTGCAACAGTTTCTTAACTTTTGTGCTGCTGCCCAACTCTTTTTTTGCTAAACTTGAATTCTAAAGAATGCAATACTGGAACCCGAGCCGGGAGAGTTGGTGCTGGGGACTCCAGGAAATGAAGCAGAAGGCAGATGAGTACCAGGGCTGGCAGACTGTGGGCTCAAGCTCCCTCCCCCCCCACCCACACATCCATAATCAATGCCTAACTCAACCAATCAATCATAATATTTGTAAATCGCACTACTTACCTGTGAGGGTTTCAAGGCGCTGAGGGGAGGGGGGAGCTGCAACAGTTCAAATAGCCAGGTCTTGAGGAGTCTCCTGACCGCTGTTATGGAGTGCTTTGTGTGCGTGGGTGAAGAGCTTGAAGGTTATCCTCTTGTTGTTGGGGGCGCTAGAGGGCGCACACGCGGAATGGCTGCCTAACGTAGCAGCTCCCGCACCTTGGCCACTAATCCTTTAATTATCCTCTACCACAGGCGACCGACATCGCTAATAAGCCTGCCACCTGAAGCGGATTACTATCCCCTGCACTCGTCCAGAAGCCTAACCTGCTACCTGCATCAGTGATGGAGCTATCGCCTGGTAAAGTCGGACCGGCTGTGACCCTGGTGACCGTTGCTTGAGGAGGCCGGCTGCGAGACGCCACGCAAGGTCGGGGCTTGCCATGCGGCGGTAGGCCCGGCCTGCTCCTGAGCTTGCGGTTTCCGTGCGGCGCCCGCCCGGGCTCTTGGCTTCTAAGCTGACTCGGAGCCCTTTTCTTGACCGTTCGCCCCCTACTGCGGGTGGGTGCCGGGAGTGCCCACACTGGATGGTCTCGCCGCTGGACACGCCGGGGGGCGGCGCGGCCGGGTGGAGTGGCGGCATACTGCTGGCGGCTGCTGGATGCCGCCGCTGCGACTTGGAGCAAGGTGGGTGGCGCTCTCCCCTGGCGGCGGCCTTTCAAGATTGCTCCCGCTGGCTGGTACCGGCGGCCGAGGTAATGCGTGGGCCCCCGCGCCATTGTAGCGCCAAACTGCACAATCCCTGGAGCCTGCCTGCCTGATTGCCACCTGACGTCCGCGGCGATCCCTGGGCGCTTATTACCGCCCGCTGCACGGCGCCTATCATTGCTGCTTCTTGGATTCTGCCCTGACTTGCCCGGGATCTACACCGCAGCAGGCCCCCATTCCCGCTGCGGTCCCGCGGGCTGCACTCTCGGCCCTACATGCGTTGCTGCCATTGGAGCTGCCAACCTGAGAAGCTCCCCACGCCATAGCAGTCTTGCCTGTGCCTACCCGGGAGCTTGTTTCCTTCCCAGTGTAAGAATTGGCTTTTGTAGTTTGGTTTGCCCTGTTCCCATCATGCAATGGGACAGGAACAGACTAATTTGCATACAGCCAGGTTCTGAAACTGGGATGGTGCAGTGAGCTAAAAAACGGTGTTGGATCTAGCCCTGATCTCTTGACTGGGTGAGAGCTTTCTGCTTAATTCAGAGACTCTGTCCCTCACCACCCCTTGTTGTAAATATTTTTGTCTACCCTAAGCGTGGAAGGGTATTCTCAGATGTGAGACCCTTGCTCATTGCACCATCAGGATTCAAGCAAACCGGGCCGAAGACGGCTGTAATGCCAGAAACCGGTCCCCGGGAGCTTGTTTCCTTCCCAGTGTAAGAATTGGCTTTTGTAGTTTGGTTTGCCCTGTTCCCATCATGCAATGGGACAGGAACAGACTAATTTGCATACAGCCAGTTCTGAAACTGGGATGGTGCAGTGAGCTAAAAAACGGTGTTGGATCTAGCCCTGATCTCTTGACTGGGTGAGAGCTTTCTGCTTAATTCAGAGACTCTGTCCCTCACCACCCCTTGTTGTAAATATTTTTGTCCACCCTAAGCGTGGAAGGGTATTCTCAGATGTGAGACCCTTGCTCATTGCACCATCAGGATTCAAGCAAACCGGGCCGAAGACGGCTGTAATGCCAGAAACCGGTCCCCGGGAGCTTGTTTCCTTCCCAGTGTAAGAATTGGCTTTTGTAGTTTGGTTTGCCCTGTTCCCATCATGCAATGGGACAGGAACAGACTAATTTGCATACAGCCAGGTTCTGAAACTGGGATGGTGCAGTGAGCTAAAAAACGGTGTTGGATCTAGCCCTGATCTCTTGACTGGGTGAGAGCTTTCTGCTTAATTCAGAGACTCTGTCCCTCACCACCTCTTGTTGTAAATATTGCCTGTGCCTACTGGCGCCTATGCGCCGCCGGAGCTGTGTTGCCGCTCACTGAGGTTGTCGGCCTGAACCCTCCTGATTGTACCCACAGCGGAACACGTGTGCTGTGCTGCCTTCCTGGACCGAGGCTGGACACCCCAGTGAAAGAGTGCCTGAGGTGAGATCCTACTATCGTACGCTTCGACATATTCCTTGACTGGACCCGGTAGGTGCCACGCCAGTGAGGCCTGGACGGACGGAGTCGCCAGACTAGGAGGCCAAGATGGTGCGCCCTGAGAACCGCCAAACAAAAATCAGCTTCGACGGCGCCAAGAAGTCTACGAAAGCGGTCCCTGTTGACCCCAGTCCTGGTACCGCTACCGCATCCACTGTTTCCTCTCCTGCCAAGGAACTTGACCTACACCACCTGTTCCAGGAAATGCGACAGGGATTTGCCACCGTGGTGGAAAAGGTGGACGGCGTAACCGCCAGACTAGACGCTATGGCCCACAAGGTAGACCGGCATGAGGAACGACTCACGGCCACGGAGCAACGTATCTCTGATGCGGACGACGTCACTTCCACTCATACTACTCAATTGGCCCGTATGGACAATCTACTCAGAATCATAGCGGCAAAGAACGAGGATTTGGAAGCCCGTAGTCGGCGCAACAACATCCGCGTCACGGGTATTCCGGAATCCACCAACACGGGCAGGATGGAACTGTATGTCGAGAAGCTCCTCAAGGGGTCCATAGGTGAGGATGCCTTTTCTCCACAATTCATCATTGAGCGAGCGCACCGATCGCTAGCACCTGTCCCTAAACCTGGCCTGCCGCCTAGACCAATCATCGCTAAACTGTTGAACTATCGCGACGGGATGTTGCGCTGAGAGCTGCTCGCACTCAACGATCCCTTCAATATGATGGCATCACTTTCTCCATCTATCCGGATTTCACCCTAATGGTACAGGAGGAACGGCGTAAATGTATCCCTGTGAAAAAGATACTACGCGAAGCTCAACTGGACTATGCCTTACTCTACCCAGCGAAGTTACGGATTACGCACCAGGGGAAGCAACGTTTTTTCACGAACCCCAAAAAGCCGAGGACTATCTGAAATCACTTTGCAGGGCCAGAGGAGGTGACCCTGCTGCTGCGGCGGACCTGGGGGATGATGATCTGTCCGCTGCGGAGAATGAACACTGACTATGTGCATTTAACTGAACTGAACCTTTGACTGCCTGGCGCTGGTGTACTCCCTGCTTGACCTGCGGGCTCTGAAGATGCTACCTATTCAGCACGAAACTGCAGTGCCTGGTCGCTCCTGTGGTAATGTATACCAAGATCCGCTTGCCCAGGCCTGGCCTCCATCGAGGGCGGTACAGTTTTGGAGGCCATTGGCGGGTAAAGTGGTTGGGCGCCCTTGATGTTGTTACCCTATCGGGTGTACCCCATGCTAACTGTTAACTTGTTGGAGTCGGGTGTTGAGGGGGGGGTGGAGGGGCGGGACTGAGGGCGGGATTAGATGGCTGCAGACATGATTGGGATGCTGTAGTGGGTGGGGGGGGTTTCTTGGGGGGGAGAGGCCTACACGCCGAATGATGTTTTGGATTACGTCATGTTATGTTGCTTCAATTGATTCGTGCGATATGAGAATTACTGACTCATTCTGCTCAGAGAGAGATGTACCACTGTTCTATTCTCAATGGCGGTCTTAGGGTCTGATGTACAGTTACATTGCATGTCATGGAATGTTCGTGGACTTAATAATGCCAAGAAATGTTGTGATGTTCTCGCATACCTTACCAGACAAAACGTACATGTTGCCATGCTCCAGGAAACACATCTGTCTCCACAAGTACAGACCACATTTGCATGTAAGTGGGCTGGTACCCGCTTATTCTCATCCTATTCCACATATGCCGGGGGGGTTGCCATACTTCTTCGGGGTACTGTACCGTTTCAGAAATGCGGGGAACTGACGGATGGGGAAGGCCGTTACGCCCTACTATGGGGGAGAATGGGTCGCGACACTATCACCTTCATAAACTGCTATGCACCTAACATAGACACGCCGACTTTCTTCACTACACTCTGGGGTAAAATCATGGACGTAGGCTCCCGCCATTTTATCTGGGGTGGGGACTTCAATTTAGCGTTGGTGCCCAGCCTGGATAGAGCAGACGGGGCTTGTCATTACAAGCCCAGGGCCAGGGAGGCCCTAGAGGGCATTATCGCTGAGGGAGCCCTGGTAGACATATGGCGGTACCTACAGCCGGCTAGACATGAAGGCACTCACTTCACATCACAGACGGGCACATGGGCACGACTAGACTATTTCCTTGTCACCACTGGAATTGCACCGGAAGTATTGAAAGTCACGCACCTGCCGAGAACGTATTCTGATCACAGCCCTGTCCTGATGCATACTCGGATACCCGGGTGGGATTGCCCTAGGCCCCATTGGCGGCTACAGCCGGCGGCCTTATTGGATACCTTATTCCGGTCTGAGTTGGGGGAGGAAATTGCAGACTTCTTTCCAAGGAACAAGGGATCAGTTGACTCGGTGGAACATATTTGGGAAGCATTTAAGGTCACTGTCAGAGGATATTGTATAGCTAAAAGTTTTGCGGTCCTTCGAGACATACAAGCCACTATCCATAGACTACATAGGGAGCTACGGGCATTGGAAATTCGAATGGTCGCAAAGGATAACCCTGCATTACATGCTGAGTTTAGGGCCACACTGACCAAATACGAAGAGGAAGCTGACAGGGAGGCGAAATTCAAGGGAAAGCACTGGCAGGCTAGAAGATACTGCGAGGGGGATCGACCGGGGAGGGCTCTTGCAGTGTTGACGCGAACACCGCGTGATCGTAACACCGTCCTGGAACTTACTGATGACCAGGGACACAGGATCAGGGATTCAGACGCACTGCTCGCCACCTTTACCTCACATTACCATACTCTGTACACCACCAGTGCTCCAGCTGATGTACCCTATGCTGACTACCTGGGCGATGTGGCGCTCTGTTGGCTCAGCGATGGAGACAGGGCCTTCTTGGCGGCTCCGTTTGAATTGGACGAAATTCATGAGGCCATTATGTCCCTTAAGAATGGCAAAGCGCCCGGGCTGGATGGTCTGCCGGCCGAGTTCTATAAAACATATATAGACATCATGGCCCCAGTCCTTCGCGAAGTCTATGAGGAATCGCTTGCAGATGGAATCCTTCCAGGCTCCATGCGAGAGCTAGTTATCACCTCCCTCCTTAAACCCGGTAAAGACCCCAGCTCCTGTGGTTCCTATCGCCCTCTGTCCCTCCTGAATTGCGACGTGAAAATACTAGCCAAAGTTCTAGCTACTAGGCTATCCCTACTCATGACCAGGATTGTGCTACCCGACCAGTCTGGGTTCGTCCCGGGTCGCTCAACCTCTCATAACCTGCGCACCTTATTTTCACTCCTTCGCACGGTTCATCCAGACCTCCCGGTGGCTGCTGTATTTTTAGACGCTACTAAAGCATTCGACTCGGTCGAATGGCCCTACTTGTTTTCAGTGCTGACGAGCATGGGATTCCCCAGACATTTTCTTTCCTGGGTCCAGCTCCTCTATACACAGCCGACGGCGAGGGTCCTCATTAATGGTCGCCTCTCTCACTCAGTGGCCATCACAAGAGGCACGCGTCAGGGGTGTCCTTTGTCCCCCCTCCTTTTCGCGATTGCGGTCGAGCCTCTAGCCTGTCGGCTCCGTCAGCTACACCGTGAGGGTGCCGTACGATGCCTACAACGCCAAATAGATGTATCACTTTATGCTGACGATATTACGCTTTATGTTAAGCACCCTCACCTTCACCTCAACCCTTTATTGAGAGAATTTGTGGCCTTCGGGGATATGTCGGGGATACACATAAATTGGTCCAAATTGCAGTTCTTCCCCCTCACCGACTCAGTAGTCGACTTCCCCCTCGACTATCCACTAGAGTGGTGTCGATCAGATCTCCGATGCCTAGGCATACAGATCTTGCGGGATCGAGAGGAGACAATCCGCTCCAACTACCGGGTGGCAATCACAACCCTTACAGCCTCGGTTGATCGCTGGATTGCATTGCCGCTATCCATGGCTGGTAGGGCTTCCCTTATCAAGATGGTGGTGTTGCCCCGCTTCCTTTACCTCTTTCTCAACATCCCGTATTATCCGGGTGCTTTTTTCTTCAAAACTCTGAAGTCGGAGCTCTGTTGCCTGTTCTGGGGGGGAATGGCCCCACGGCTGAAATGGTCTACACTCATACTGCCTTACGAATCTGAAGGCTTTGACGTTCCCGACCTTGAAGCCTACTATCTTTGCACGCAGGCCCACTATGCATTTCACTGGATGGTCCCCACGCCATTTATGCCACAGCTCGCGGTGGAGGACTGGATAGTATACCCCGTACCGCTCAATGGGCTACTCCATTGTCCGGAGTCGGTGATCCAGACTCCGAACACATCTGTCTCCTGCACCCTGGACATATGGCGACGCCTGGCTAGGAGGCTTTCCTGCTCCTTCCCTTATTCCCCCATTTCCCCCTGACATACCACCCTACACTTGCACTATTGCAGGAACAAGGCTTTCGGCTGCTTTGCGAACGGTTACATATCGTCTCCTGGGGTGATCTGTTCGTGAATAAAGTTTTCAAATCCGTGGAGGCACTTTTTGCTACTCACGACCGTTCCCCGCTCGACGTCTTCTATTACCTTCGCCTCCGGCAAGGGATGAAAGATATCATACCTGATTACCCTAATGAACCAGAGCTCCTTCGCCCGTTGCACTTTCTGCTCAGCTCGCAGGATGGGGCGCATTTGGTCTCTGGCCTGTACCGCCAACTTCGATCAGACATCGACCCTCCCGGGACGGGCGCTAGGGCGTCCTGGAGTGTGGACCTGTCCTGTGCGCTCACTGATGAGCAGTGGCAATACTGTTGCTCCCTCACGGCTAGGATATCAGCCAGTAGCAGACTTAAGATGATACACTATAAGTTCCTTCAACAGCTGTATTACACTCCGGTCAAAAAATTCAGGTTCCGTCTGGCTGATAATGACAGATGTGAGCGCTGCCGAGCTGACCATGCGGGCTTTCTGCACCTGGCCTGGGAATGCCCGGTTGTTCGTGCGTACTGGCAGCAGGTGACCGATGCTCTCACAGCGATGACCAAGGTCACCATTGAGGCGGAGCCGCGTCTCACACTGCTGGGGCACACACCGCACATTCCGAAATCCAGCAGGAAATTCATTGATACTGCACTGCTATTGGCTAAGCGGCGTGTGGCATGTCGCTGGGGCTGAGGCAGGGCACCGAAGTTTAAGGACTGGCTTTCGGATATGACTTACTGTCAGGTCCAACACATCACTTATTCTGAATTGTTACCGCTCCCTAACAGGCTGAAAGACATCTGGGGCCCGCTGGTTTCCTACCTGCTGGCTCAGGAGGATGACGACGTAGCCTCGGAACAACAGTGGGGGGGTGTCTGACTAGGCTACCGACCTCAGGGACTAGGAGACGTTTGTTCCACACGCATGCATATGCTAAATCCCCGGTCTGACGCATTTCCCCCGCTGGCTACACTACTGATGTTGGCCTTAAACTTGGCGCGAGCACGAGTTAGTCCACCATCCAGTACACATCACAGTCCCTCATTCCCACATACTATAACTTCCCTGGGATACAGAACACGACCCTTATCCTATTTCTATACATGACCACCTGACACCACAACCGTTACTACAGTGCCATGTAGCATCCTATGACTATTATCCCATAAGCAACCATATAGATCTGGAATTTTTTTTCATTCAGACATTTGTACAGGGCCTTTTTTGTATTGTTTACTGTTGGGGATTGACTAAAATGGGGAAAAAATTAAAAACCTGTTCTGCTGCAGTAAATCCTGAAATATACGTATCTCTTCTCCCCTTCTCCCTCCCCTCCCCCCCTCTTCCTCTTTTTCTTTTGTCTCCTACTCTGGTTCACTCCTTTGCTCTACTGTTTTCATATTCTTCTCCCTTCCTCTTTTAATACTCGCCACCAGGCACTCCCTCACTGATATGGTTTGTCGCCACCGGGCCTCCGGGATGCCGGTTTCAAGGCTGTGTATATCTCTGTTTGCTTTCGTTTCATATTGATTTGGACATGACGCTGCCAGCCTCCAGGTAGTAGGCGAACCCAGCAGTGTACTTTCCTAATTATGCAATAAAGCAGTTTGAACATAAAAAAAAAAGGTTATCCTCTTGTTGACGGGGAGCCAGTACATGTTTTTTAGGCGGGGTGTGATGTGGCTGCGGCCCGGGATGTTGAGGATCAGATGTGCTGAAGCGTTCTGGATGCGTTGGAGCCGTTTGAGGAGTTTCGTTGAGGCTCCGGCGTAGAGGGCGTTTCCGTAATCCAGTCTACTGCTGACGAGAACTTGGGTGACCGTCCTTCTGGTTTCGGTGGGGATCTACTTTTAGATCCTGCGAAGCATACGGAGGGTGTTGAAGCAGGAGGAGGAGACGGCGTTGATCTGCTTTGTCATGGAGGGGGTGGAATCGAGGATGACCCCCTAGGTTGCGTGCGTGGTCGGTGGGTGTGGGGGCCCGTTCCTAGCGAGGAGGGCCATCAGGAGTCGTCCCAAGCCGAGAGGGTGGACCAGAGGATGAGGACCTCCGTTTTGTCTGAGTTCAGCTTCAGCCGGCTGTTTCTCATCCAGTCGGCGGCGGCCGTCATTCCCTCGTGGAGGTTGGTTTTGGCTGTGTGAGGGTCTTTGGTGAGGGAGAGGATCAGCTGGGTGTCGTCGGCGTAGGAGATGGTGTTGAGGTTGTGCAGTCGGGCGATGCGGGCGAACTGGGCCATGTAGAGGTTGAACAGCGTGGGGCTGAGGGAAGAGCCCTGGGGTACGACACAGATGATCTTGGTGGCTTTAGAGCGGAAGGGAGGAAGGCGGGCCAGTTGCGGCTGGTGACATTTGAAAGTGGTGGGGCGTATAAGATCGGGATGAGTGCCCTGTAGCACGCGAGCATAGCTCACATGCCCAACCATCATAAGAGGAAGTTGGGGCTGTTCTCCCACCGAGAACATTTTGAAAAAAGAGCAGGCAAGTGAGGCATTTTCAGCAAATTTGAGAAAGCAAGATGGGTAATAAAGCAATTATTTTGCCCACAGAATAAACACATGTAAAAGTCTTCCACAGGGAACATTTCCATTTAATTTAGAGCCAGTAATACACAAGATTTGGAAGTAATTGGCCAGTGAGAAGAATTTTAACTTTTGAATTTTGGCCTTGAAAAGTGGACAGGAGCATGCCATTCCTTTTAACAGTTGGGAAGTGTAGTAGGCAACTTTTTGGAGAGCAATGGGATTATTTTTGTAAAAAAATATATATTTTGCCATGTATTTTTAGGAAAATAATAATAATGGTAATGTGTGTTCTATAATGTATCAAAGTATTATACCATACTCATGCCATTTTAAGTGCTGGAAATAAGAGGTTACTATTACAAAATGTAATTGTACCAACATTGCAAGGAAATAAGTCTGAGTTAGTTGGCATTGCTGGGATTTTCATTTGTAAAATTTCCATCACTGTATATAGCAGCAGGCACATTCAGCTCACTAAGGGCCCACTATCTCCATCACTTAATTAAACCCCACCACTTAATTAAAGGAATGTTGCTTACATGGAGTAAGTGATGAAAACATAAACCTTTATAGAAACAAGCACACACTTCGAGCCCATCAGCTATTACGTTTTTTGATTTCATGAATGTGAGTAGCTTTACAAATACAATTGTTCTTTGTATTCTGGTACTTTAAATCCTGAGTTTATATTGGAATAAATAGACCGACAAGTGCTGGAATGCAGAGAAAAATTTGAAATATACCCACATGTAACCGGTAGGTTCCTTCAGGCAGATTCGTGGGCAGGATATTTTTAGTGGCACTATTAGCTCCGAAGTTGAGCATCAGCTGGCTTATCCTCTATTGTGACCATGTGTCAACTCTGGGGGTTGGCCTCAACCTTTCTATCCTACCCCTCTCTGCAGTTTACACTCCAACATAGCAGTCTACCACTGGGGGAACGAGGCTCATTTTCACTACTTCAGCTTACTCTCCAGCCCAGTGCCAGGACCCCTGGTCCCCAGCGATGCAAGACGACCCGACAGACCTACGACGCCGCAGCCCTCAACGCACTCAATGCCGGCCGAAACCCCACCTGCTGCCGTGCCGCCCCAAGACGCACTCATGGACCCTTCACCTGCGCAACCTGCAAGTTCTCCTGGCTCCGAACCTGCACCACGCCCACAAAGCCAAACTCCTGCAGCGACCTCAAGTGCATCCTGCTCAACACCCGCTCCGTCCACAGACACGCCGTAGAACTCTGGAACCTCCTCGACACAACATCACCAGACATCGCCTTCCTCACTGAAACATGGATAAACGCCTCCTCAGCCCCCGACATCGCCATCGCCATCGCCATCCCGGATGGATACAAGATCATCAGGATGGACCGTGTCAACCAGACCGGAGGAGGCATCGCCATCGTCCACAAGAACACCATCCGCATCACGACCGACGCCGACGACACCCTCGCCACCGCCGAACACCTCCACTTCCAAATTCACACCGACCCAAAGACGACCCTCAGAGGCACCCTCATCTACCGACCCCCGGGAACACGCACGCAATTCAGCGAAGACATCACGGACTTCATCAGCCTACACGCCCTCCCCTCCGCCGACTACATCCTCCTAGGGGACCTCAACTTCCACCTGGAGAACAACAAGGACCGCAACACTGCCACCCTGTGGACAACCTCGCCAACCTCGGCCTCAAGCAACTGGTCAACACTCCCACCCACTACGCCGGCCACACGCTTGATCCCGTCTTCTCATCCAGCAAGCACACCAGCTTCAGCCACTCCACCGAACTCCACTGGACCGACCACAGCTACGTCCACTTCAGATTCAGAAAAACCACAACCCACCACCACCCGCAACAGGTTCCTCACAGGAGCTGGAGCAAGATCACCGCTGACCAGCTCACCACCTCCCTCAGCCAGAACCCACCTGCCAGCACATCAGACGCCAACGAAGCAGCCCGCAACTTCACGCAGTGGCTGACCGCCTGCGCCGATGACCTCGCACCATTGAAGAACCCTCCCAGCAGACCCAGAAGCAAGAAAGCCCCCTGGTTCACCGACGAACTCAAAGACTCCAAGAAGACCTGCCGCACCCTCGAGAAAGCCTGGCTCCACGACCGGACCACTGACAACATGACCGCCCTCAAACACGCCACCCGCAAGCACCACCAAGAGGAAATCACTGAAGGAGCGACTGGACAACAACGCCCACGACAGCAAGGAACTCTTCAGCATCGTCAAGGAGTTCTCCAACCCCAGCACCGGCAACAACAACATCACCCCTTCACAAGATCTCTGCAACTCCCTCGCCTCGTTCTTCCACCGCAAGATTGCCGACATCCACAACAGTTTCGGCGCACCATCCACGCACCCAACCACCGAACCAACGAACCCCACCGCCACCCTCCGCACCTGGACCACGGTGACCACCGAAGACACAGCCCGCCGATAAACACCATCCACTCTGGCTCTCCAACCGACCCCTGCCCCCACCACATCTTCAACAAGGCCGACTCCACCATCGCACCCCAACTCCGGGACATCATCAACACCTCCTTCAACACCGCCACCTTCCCGGAGAGCTGGAAGCATGCCGAGCTCAGCGCCCTACTGAAGAAACCAACAGCGGAGCCCACCGACCTCAAAAATTTCCGACCCATCTCGCTCCTCCCTTTTCCCACCAAAGTCATCGAGAAGATCGTCAACAAACAGCTTGCCGCCTTCCTCGAGACAAACGGATCCCTCGAGCCCTCGCAGTCCGGTTTCAGAGCCAACCACAGCACCGAGACCGCCCTCATCGCAGCCACCAACGACATCCGAGCCCTGCTCGACAACGGGGAAACAGCGGCACTCATCCTCCTGGACCTCTTAGCAGCATTCGACACTGTCTGCCACCGCACCCTAGTCCAACGCCTCGACAACACCGGCATCCAAAAGAAGGCATTGAAGTGGATCATCTAATTCCTCGCCGGAAGAACACAGAGAGTCCGCCTCCCCCCGTTTCAATCCGAAGCCACCAAAGTCATCTGTGGAGTCCCGCAAGGATCATCACTCAGCCCCACCCTCTTCAACATCTGCATGAGACCTCTAGCCGCCATCGCACGCCAACACAACCTCAACATCATCTCCTACGCCGACGACACCTAGCTGATCCTCTCCCTCACCAGAGACCCCGACACCGGCAGAACCAGCCTACACGAAGGGATGAAAGACGTCGCCGAGTGGATGAAGGACAGTCGCCTGAAACTGAACTCAGATAAGACGGAAGTCCTCATCCTTGGATCATCACCCTCTGCCTGGGACGACTCCTGGTGGCCCCCTGCCCTGGGCAGCGCACCCAAACCAACGGACCACACACGCAACCAGGGCTTCATCCTAGACTCCTCCCTCTCGATGACCAGACAAGTCAACGCCATATCCTCATCATGCTTTCACACCCTTCGCATGCTTCGCAAGATCTTCCGATGGATCCCGACCGAAACCAGGAAGATGGTCACCCAGGCCCTCGTCACCAGCCGACTGGACTACGGAAACACCCTCTACGCCGGAACCACAGCCAAGCTACAGAAAAGACTCCAACGCATCCACCCGACTCATTCTGGACATCCCCCGACGCAGCCACATCTCCAGCCACCTAAGGGACCTGCACTGGCTCCCCGTTGACAAGAGGATCACGTTCAGGCTCCTCACCCACGCACACAAGTCTCTCCACGACCTGGGCCCCAAGTACCTCAACGACCGCCTGACCTTCTACACACCCACCCGCCAGCTACGGTCTACCAGCCTCGCCCTCGCAACCGTACCACGCATCCGAAGAGCCACCGCCGGAGGCAGATCCTTCTCCTACCTGGCGGCCAAGACAGAACTCCCTCCCCATCCACCTTCAGCTGACCCAGAACGACCTCACCTTCAGGAGACAACTCGAGCAGTAGCGGACCCCGTCCCCCAAGCGCCTTGAGACCCTTCCGGGTGAGTAGCGCGCTATACAAATGACGTGATTGATTGATTGATTGACAGTTGCTTTCCAGACATTAAGGCCGGCTGCCTGAGGGAGCTTATTCCATGAAAGCTTTGTGATTTTGGTGAAGTATGAAGAGAACCAAGGTGTCTTCAAAGCCAGTAACCTATTAGAAAGTGTTGTGTGGTGTGCCGTGAGCTCGTCAGCGAGAGATTATGAACATCAAAACAGCAGTCCATCCCCAGAGCGCACAGAAAGGAGTCCAAGTGGCTAGCTAGTAATGACATAATCTGATGACTTCTAGGGGCTCCAATAATGCAAAGATACGGTGACAGTGACAGTGACTTCCATGAATGTCATTGTAGTCTCAATTAGGTGCTAACTGGACCTCTCATCACTCCAACAGCCAGAGAGGAAACCTAAAATGTATTTTTAGTGAAGAGACATAATTAAGGAAAGCGGCGACTTCCTGTTAATGATAACAATTAACAGATGTTATGCAGTTTTCATGCTGCTGTTTCTTTCTTGGACTGGGCTTCTTATGAATGATTACATGCTCTAGTCAGCCGGCACACCAAAGTTGGTGTATGATAAAAAGAAATCACTGTTAGTAATGCGGCAGCCTGTTCACAATGCTGAAGTGGCAAAACTTTCACCCGGCCACCTTCTGTTAACGGATTGCGTGTTTTCTTTTTGACGACAAGGTTACTGGGAATGGATTACACGCAGGCTTGTTTGTTTCTCAAGAAACAGGCAAAACCCCTTGTTGGTAATTAACATCAGCTGGCCTGGTCCAGTTCAGACTCGCTCACTACATATTCCTTCCCGCCACTTCATTCAAAGAGACAGACGGCTTGGAGCAGCTGACATTTTTTTAAGCTCACCTCGACTGTGTATCCCTGTTCCTGGCCTCCCATTTTAACTCCTTGCGCTGCATGTAATACATCGCCCACAAAATCAAGATCACACGCTTTTCTTTATAGCATAAAAGGCCACTTTATACAAGATTTATGAATTCCCATCAGATAACCGTTTATTATTATAATATGTAATTTGGCAGTTGAAATCGAAACCATTTGTCATCTTAACTTTTGAACTATAAATATAAAATCAGACCGAAACCATCAATATACTTTTCTTGTATCAACTGAAATAAACTTCCCCAACATTTTCTTTACATCCTTCCCCTCAATTGTTCTCTATAAGTCCCCCTATCCCCCCACTAATGACTGGAGAAGCCGCTCTAGACTTTTCCTCCCCAGAATTTTTTGCCACCCAGGAAAACCAACGAGTTTTCCTGGCCCCACCCCCTACCTAGTATGACGTGATTCACAATTTAGAATTACACCAGAAATTGACTTGCAACTCTTGAGCCAGCATATCCCTAATTTCCATTAAATAATAAGCTATACCTAAGTGCGACAAATGTACTCCGTCCTCCCGAAAAAGGTGACATTCACTGCTTGTTATATTATCGTGCGCCATACATTTGATCTGCATCACTGTACAAAACACCCTCATTGCTTTATTCAACTTTCTCCTTGCTTTCTGAACTGCAGCATGACATCTGGCATTTGTGCAAGATTGTCTAAATATGAATTCGGTCCAGATGAGGCGAGTGGTCGGCCAATTGGTTCTCAAGACCGCTAAATCTAATTGCATCCTTTTGATGAGCGTTAGACCAGATAAATTCACCAAATCATTTTCTCCTAAATGGATAATGAGATAATCTGGGCAACCTCGAACATGAAACATATTTGTTAGCGTCGGGAACAAATCAGCCCATTTCATACCTCCTTTGCCCTTCCACACCAATTCATATCGTACACTGGGAATCCCAAGCGATCTTCCATTAATCTGTTTCTGGGCAAAAGGAGCCGCCCATTTTACAAAGGAATGACCTACCATCCACGTTTGCCATTTAAACCTTGATGTAACTAGCCGAACAGTACCTAAATTAGAAAGCAGAAATTAATATACTGCAAAAAACTTGTCAATTGTCAATGCTTAGTTATTTGCGTATATATCTTTTGCAACAACTGGATTTCCATCTGCCAATATGTTACATACATCCAGTCCCAGGCCCAACCTAGATGCTTCTGTAGCCACCCCTATTCTGAACGAATGCGTGGCAAAATTCTGTGGGTTCTCGCCTAGGAACGTTAAGGCTCTTCGCAATACTGCTAAAAATTGTGCACTCGGTATTTTGTTCCCATTCTCGTGGATGAAAATGTGGCCTTGTTGAAATGAACTTGAAGAAGAAAATTTTACCCATTCCTGTACTGGGCAGCAATGAGCTATACCGCTATCATTCAGAAAAACCCATATACCCCTACCCAACTGATCAGTTTTTGACCTCCTAACCCATATGCCTAGTTTGTGCTCAAAAACTGAAATCTCCTGGCTGCATAAACCCCGATCTCTCCCCAAACCCAAAACTTCTGACACCCTGAATGCGCCAAAAAACATCCAAATCATTGCCAATCTAAAACGCCCCAATTCCCAAACATCATAACAAAATGACGCCAACTGCTCTAACAACTGTTGTAGTAACTCAAATGTAATGGGCTCCCGTAACTGCTTAAAGTTAACTGCCCTCCTCTTGAGTCCCCTCAGCATTTTCCCAACCAAAATGTGATCTACTGGATCAAAACCCCACAACAATTGTCCATAAAATGACAAACCTGATAATTTTCCTGCAATAGTCGTGTGGGATAAACCCTTATCTATTAACATTAAAACAAAGTCACAAATACTTGCACTCTCTGTGCCTGCGAAACCTGTCTCATGTATACCCCTCTTATAGTGCAAAAATTCTTCCCATGCTTGTACATAACTTCGTCTAGTCGAAGGGGCTATGGACTGCCCGACTAGCTGTACGATCCTCATTCCCCTAGGGCCCAAAGGTTGTGTGGTACCATCGTTTTGCTGACATCCGCCCCAGGCGCCAATTCTCGGAACTTCAGCCAATGAGAGCGAGAAAGGGCATCAGCAAAGGAATTGTTAACTCCCGGGACATGCTTAGCTTTGAAAATCATATTGAACTGTAAACTCAAAAGCATGAACATCCTAAGCAACTGCAAAACTCTCACGTCTTTGGCTTTCTGGTTCTTCACTAGATTTACCACTGCTGTATTATCGATGTGAAACAATACAGATCTATTTTGGAATTCATGACCCCATACCAACAGAGCAACAATCAAAGGAAAAAGCTCTAAAAAAGCAATACTGCGGCCCTGTTGCTTCCTATGCTTGGGCCAACTTTCGGCACACCACCTCCCATCCCAGAATAACCCAAAGCCACTTGATCCAGCAGCGTCAGAATAAATTTGTACTTGCCATACAAAATCCTCATCCACAAATTGCAATGGTATTCCGTTAAAACTTTCCAGGAAACATAACCACACTCTCAAATCCTCCTTAATTCCCTTAGTCATCCGAACTCTATGGTGTGGGAGAGAAGCACCTGATAACACCATGCCCAATCACCTACAAAATGTCCTACCTGCCCTCACTACTCTACATGCAAAATTTAAATAGCCTAACAAGCGCTGCACTTGTCTCAACTCAATCTTTCGTTAGTCTAGGACCAATAGTAAGAATGATCTGATTTCTTGTATCTTACCAGCTGGGAGGCGCGCTATCATCTTCAGTGTATCAATCTCTATGCCTAAAAAAAATTATTATCGGACCCGGCCCTTCCGTCTTGTCAGGAGCCAATGGAACCCCTAAAAACTCTGTCAGCTCTTGGAATTGAGTGAGAGCTTCCCTGCAATTGCCCGACTGAGCTTTTCCCACAAAAAGGAAATCATCCAGATAATGACAGCTGACACCTTTGGCACACACTTGAGAAAATACCCACTGAATAATCGTACTGAACATCTCAAAAAGAACACATGAAGCCGCACAGCCCATTGGTAAAACTCTGTCCACATAATATTGGCCTTGAAAAAACATACCCAGCAGTTCAAAATCAGACGGGTGAATTGGTAGTAAACGGAAAGCTGATTGGATGTCACATTTAGCCATCTCCGCCCCTTCTCCCATCTGTGTCACTAAGTTAATTGCTTCATCTACCGTGGTGTATGACACTGAAGTATCAATTGCTGAAATGAAATTGTTAATGGAGCCACCTTCTGGCAAGGTCAGATGTTGTATCATCCTATACTACCCCTGTGTCTTTTTGGGAATAACACCTTGTGGGGACACCATTAGATTTGGTAAAGGACAGTGCTGAAAGGGGCCCGCTGTCCTGCCTTCCTTAAGTTCTGCATCCAACTTATGGCGAACCACCTCTGGCAACTCTTTAGCAGAACGCAGATTGTCAGCCCACCTACGATGACGGGGGCCCTGATACCCCAGCTTAAAACCATTATGAAACCCCCAAAACAATCTGGCTGCTGCGTCATTATCTGGATACACGTCTAACCAAGGCGTCAGACTTGACAGTCTAACTGGTGTATGCGCCTTTTGGAAAAGCATGGAATGGAGCGCCTCGTCCCCTATAAGCCCAACTGTTCTGTTCATTAAATCTTTGCTGTTCACTGAACCTTTGGCCACCAAAACCTCCTGCTGGGCAACCACATTGCGTGAGAGGATGTCGCCCTCCACACTGTAAACATTCGTGTTTAAAGCGACATAATTGTCTACTACACATTCCTCTATTGTAGTTCCAGCAGGCCCCCATCCCAGAGCTGATACCCCTTCCCCATACATCCGCCCCTGATTAAGCGGGAGGCCACAGAAAGGGCCGGTAAGGAACTGGCAAACCGCTCGCCGTGTGTGTCGTCGCCGGAGGGTGAGACGTGGACATCCTTGACCAATAGATTGCAGGTGGTCCTGAATGATGCGGCGTGACTAATCTTCAGGTTATCTAGAAGAACCCATGCTTCTCCTTTACTGCTTAAGTTACAGTGGCTCCCTATTGAGCAGAGGGTGGAGTTCAAGAGCTTATGCACGGCCCATAAGGCTATCCATGGGCAAGCCCCTGCCTATATTAAAGAACGCTTGGAGGTCTATAACCCCAAACGAGTTCTGAGGTCTTCTGATTCCCAGCTACTGGTCTGCCCTCGATATAAGCTAGCAACCTAAGGAGGCAGATCCTTTTCGGTTTTGGCTCCACAGATATGGAACAAATTACCAGAAACGCTTCGGAGAGAAGTAAATCTCCTGCGTTTTAGGAAGCTGTTAAAAACGCTTCTATTTCGGGAGGCATTTGGCCCATTCAAATAGTTTCATTGTAGGCCTTTCTCTGACTCTCTTATGTTCTCAATAATTGCTGTTTGTCATCGGTCTTGAGCGCCTAGAGACCCGTAGGTGAGTTGGCGCTATACAAACCGAAGTTAACAATAACAATAACAATCCATTGCAGCCAAAGTTCCGAGTCTACATCCCCCCATGGCTTCTCAGCGCATAGACTAATACGTGCTCTAAATTCTTTGTCATAGTTCAACCATGAGTATCCCCCAAAATGCAGCTGCGCTTTCCTGACTATATCCATGTATTTATAGAGGGCAACTGACCTCACAGGATATTTCTCACAATAAATACTTGCATATATCAGGAAAGCCGAGGTCCAGTTTTCTATGGTACGAGGAACCCTGGGACGTCACGCTAACTCCCATTCCTCCTCTTTTGACTCCTCCTTAGCTTGCACATTAGGGTGTAGTAACTTGAAAACGTCAACAAACTCGTGGTTCCATATCCTCTGTTTGGCTTTGTCTGTTAAGTGCGTCCCCAAAGGCATTGCAAGACCCATATAAGGAAGCCTTCGTTTAATATTAATGGATACTGTCTCATCAGAAACTTCGTCTTTTGACGGCCCTTCATCTAAACTAGCTGGCTTATTTTGTGACCCTTCTGTACCTAATACACTAAGCGGTGTCAGAACCCTAGCTGATACAAACCCATCTACCAACCCACTGTTCCCACCTTCACTTTCAACCACAGTTTTTTCACTAGGGAATACTTTCCCATTCCCCTTTTTTGCTTGCACACCATCCCATACTGCCCACCAATGAGGCTTACCGTAAGGGAACTGTTCTGCTCTTTGTTGCAACTCCGTCCGAGACATCCGCTCTTGATAATCTCTCGGTGTTAGCTCTGTGTTAGAAGATTCCGCACTTGACCTCTGAAATGATAAAACAGGTTTTTGTGTTGCCCCCCTCTTTTCCCCCTTTTTGCTTTATATACCATACCTGAAGCTGTTTGTGTAGAAACCTTTTTGCTATTAAAATTATCCTTGCCCATTAACGACAGCCCATCCTGCTCCCTTGTACCCTGAATAGGATTGTGTGGCATCACACTTGTACTGTCACATACTTCGTCCTCAACCCCGCCATCAAAGGTTTTCCAAGAAGAGACAGAACTCCGCTCCAGAGGTCTGCCCAACCGCACAAAATCTGCTCTAGATTTTGCCAATATCAGCATATTGAAGCTCCTCAGTTGTCACTGGTACAGTAGAGGTAGCCGCTTTTACATAAAGGTCACGAGAACCTCGCGAAGAGCTGGAACTTTCTTTGTAAGTTTCACAATCCGCCATGTTGTTACCAGCAGAGTTTGGGTGCTCAACCCAGACCCACTGTCCTTCTAAGCTCTTGGGCTGGGTTCCGCCGATGTCCTGCATTGAAACCGGTGGCGGGCGAGCGCGTGGGAATAAGTATTCTCTATCCCATCTTCTAACTGCCGGGCCTGGAAAAACTGTGTCTCTTTCTTCCTCAAATCCTTCTTCCTCTCCTCCTTCCTCTTCGCTGTCTGCGTCTAAGTCACTATTACCATGTGTCTCTTGACCTAAGTATATCTGCACGTGCCCACGGGGTCCCCCCTCCTTGACACTGGGGGGCACTCTATCCCTGATGCTATGAGCTCCTCAAAATCGCTTCTGTCCTGTGGCATGTTGCTCCGTGTCTTGAAAGGGGCCACCTCCTTACTAGGCTGCGCCGCAAACTCTTCCCCCTCTTCACTATCACTGGAATAAGCAACCAATGAACATTCCCGTCCCCTCGCTAGAAAAGTCTGTCCCATGGCGCATGATATGGTATCCTGACTGGAAATGTCAATCCCCTCTGGCAGTGCATGGTTGGGGGTAGGGTAGGCATCCCTGCAGCCCCCGCTTTGACTGACTCAGAGTTTCTTCACAGCCTTTTCTTTTCCTTTTCTCTTGAGGGCTGATGAAGCGAGCTTCAGAAATTATTTTATTTTGACTCGTGGATTCATTTCCCTGTAACATGAACTAATTTATTATTGAGCTGTTGCATGATTTGTTTTATTAATTCAACTTAGATTAGGATTGCATCACACACTTGAACACGCGGGAACTAATAACATGTGCTCTTGTTGCATTTGCGAGTCTGTTTTGTAACACATGATTAATATTGTTTTGTTTGTCATGTTTGTCCTTTTGTCTTTGTCACTATTAATATGCGGCTGATCATTTATGGTATCTTTATTATATGTGCTTACATGTTTGTCCTATGTTGTGATTGTCTGTCTGTGTATCATTTAATCATCTTTTTACTTTTTCAGAAACTTAAAAGCTGGACTATATGAAGAATGGTAGATAATTTATGTGTTGCTTTATTTGTTTGCTTCTGCTAGATGTCATTTATTAATGGGTTAATTATTAGCAATGATCGGGTGGGTAACAGAAGGGTTTATTTTACTTGAATTAATCATTCTTTTGTGTTTGTTTAAATACTAGCCCGAGAGAGAGGCTTGAGGCCTAGTTCTGGTTCTGAAAATATTGGTTGGCCTGTACGTGAGCAGAATCGGAGCCATGTGCAGTCATATTGGAACATTTCCATGGAGGAGAGCTTTATTCTTGAAAGAACTGTGACTCTGACAATAGAGACTTGTACACGAACTGCTCTGAATGTTCTTTTTACAAGGCCGAGGAAGTGACAGGGATGATTTGCCGAGCTTTGGAGGAAATCAGAGAAGCAACTTTTAAAATTGTTGCAAACACTCGGAAGCCGATGTCACTCCATGTCAATGAACAATAATGTGGTGACGTTCTTTCCCTGGAAGAGGTGGTTCTGGTGGTCTGACAGTCAGCAACCAATCAGGGTGCTGAAGCTTATTTAAAAAATTACATTTAGTTAGATTAGCGAGCAAAAATGGTATAAAAATTGGGCCTCTTGAGGGGAACGGGGCTGACTGTTTCCTGAGGACGAAGTGCTGTCCGATTTCCCATGGATTGTAAGCATTCAACTGTTTATTGAATTTATTTTCCTTTTCAGGTCAGAAGGCTAATTTAGGGATTAGGATTAATGTTTTCTTTAATTCATTGTTTTCTGCAATGTTGAACTGTTGGATCTTTGAGCCAATGATTAATGATTTAAACTGAATTAATAAAAATAAATGTTTGATATTAATAAAGAGCTAATAAAGTTTATGCAATTTGAGAATTATAAAATAAACTTTTAAAATGACAAGCTGGTCTTGTTTATTGTAGAAAGTTTAAAAACAACATATTAGATTCATTCGCCTCATGATTCAGCTGCTCTGTTATTTCTATGGGCCTGGTATTGATTGGTAAGTCTGGTAGTAGATGGTGACATAATTTATGCAGAATTTTAGTAGGAGCGCTGGATCAGTTTTTGGTAGCATTCGTACGGTTATATGTTGTTTTTCACATACATGTTACATGCATGACACATATATGTTGGTATATACATAGGATCAAAGTTTAACATATGTTGAGTTTTTGTTTTTGTCAGATTGTTATATGTAGTCCTAAGGATTTTTTCCAGCAGTGTGAAAAATTCCTGGTTATTTGCCGGCAAAAGGTAGTGTGACTAGAAGAGTTACACAGTGCATTTGTTCTGTTTCAAATTGTGGTATAGAAAATATCACGTGTTGTGGACGTACAACCCAAGTTTAGGGACCTTAGATTGTTTGGTTAAATGTTATAGTGAGGATTGCCTATGAAATCGTAGCATTAAGCATAGGGACTTGTTGCCTGTTTTAAAACTTTTGTGAAAAGAGTAGTAGGATTTATCCAAGCTTGAGTGAAGGGTGAGATAGCGTTGTCTATTCTTATTAACGCTTGACGTTTTTCTGTGGTTGGTTCGAGTCCTGCCAAGATTTCGTGTGTGAATGATCAGGGTTTTCGTATGTATGCGTGAATAAATGATCATATAGAAATAGCGTCGTCTATTTTATGCGAAGAGTGAGTTCTGAATGACTGTAAAAACTATCACTTTGCTAGCGAAACAGACAAGTGGTTTGTTTATTTGTAGTTACTAATTAAAATTATTTGGAAAGTTTTGGTTAAAATGGTGCTGTGAAAAAGTTTTGTGAAGGAGGGGTGAGTTTACGAAGTAACACACAGAGAAGCTGCAGCGGCAGCATACGTCATTTCGGTTCGCGCTGTGATTGGTTAACATACATCACAGAAAGCGCAATGATTGGCTCACGTGACGAGCTGATACCAGATTGGTCAGTTCTGAATACTGTATTTCTATTGGAGGAGCAAGGTGGTGACGTGGCTTAACCTGATTGCTTGTTGGTGTCTTTCGCGCACGGATTGGTTAGAATAGCGGAACACCAGGAAAACATTTTCGAAGCTTACGGAACAACGATCTTGACTTAAAATCATGGGTTATTGGAATGATAATGAGAAAAAGAAGCCTTCATGGTTTCAGAAGGTGAAAAATTATTTTAAACCTGACAAGAAAATTGAAACGCGTGGTGGTAAATTACTTCATAAGTATAAAACACCCGCAGCCTATATGGAAGGCGAATATGGCTATCATACGGTAATTTGGTTTGATAATTGGATGCATTATACCAGGAATGATGGCGTATTAGCTTGGCCAGAAGATGGGTCATTTAATATGAAAGTTTTGAGAAACCTGAGAGGAAAAATTATGGATCTTGTGCCGAAGCCAAGACCTACACAATTTGAGGCATTGGTTGAATGGGAGGTTGAGATGATGGAACTTGAGCGTGAAAGCAAATGCCTGGCACCTAGAAATTCAAAATATATTTTAAATAGAGAAACACATGAAGATAAAGTGAGACACTGGAGAAAGGCAGATATGTATGATGGTCTGTATCCAGTGAGAATAATGATTACTGAAGATTTAGAACAAAAGACAGCTGGAAGGAGAATTGATGAGGAATTAGATGATGCAGTTTTAGAAGACATATATGCTACTAAACGCAAACCGCCTCCTTATCAAGCAGGTTCTCAATCTACCCCGAGAGTTTCTACAGGAACTTCTCCAAGTGCACCTCCTAGAGAAGCTGAAGGTTCTCCCAGATTTTTAAAATTACCTGAAAGAATAGGATCAGTAAATAATTGTAGCACACCGAGAGAAATTTCTAGTTACAATAAAGCGAAGGAAGATTTAATTCAACAATTGACAAAAGGCATGGAAGCAGTGACAGTACCAGTAACTATTGGTCCTGTTGTGCCGGTTTTTGATCAAGGAGATAATAGACATTCAGCTTTGACAGTTCCATTAAATGCAGAAATTCAAAAAGTTGCTGAAAAATTTTATTCGGAAGAGATTCATAGAGAAAAATCTATGATGCCAAATTTAACATTAAATGGAAGTTTGTCAGGATCGCAAACACCATCAGTGGCAGATTAAGATTCAGGTCTGTCAGAGAAAAGTATAAATAGAATAGAATTATCTCAAAATGGATTGTCCCCTGAAGCTCCTGATTATAAAAAGCTTGATGTAGCTAAATTAAAAGCTGACCTGGAGGAATTAATCATTGGCACAATTGGTACTGACAATTTGAAATTGTATCAGGATGATGAATTACTGTTTATCTGTAAGAGTATTCAGTGGAAACCGAAAAACAGGTATGAACAACTGGAAGAAATGGCTGCTGAATTAGAAATTGATTTGAGTAAACAGAAACATTTGCAGAAACATTACAGAGTGGATTTCTCTGAAAGAGACATTGACAATCTGAATGCTGCTGGAAGAATGACACATATAAGAGAATTAATACGTTTTCTCAGAAAATTAGGCGAATTAGGTAAATGGAGAATAAAATGGTCAAAGAAAGAACAGGATAAAAGACTAAGAAACGATGTAGTTTCTGAATTTCCAATGAGGGAAATAGCTGGAGGAGGGAATGTGCATGTTTCTTGGTCTAGACAGGATATTCTCCTGTTTACTAATGATTTTCCACGCTTGAGAGAGAAGCCAGTTGAGTGGTACCGACAGGTAGACAGATTTATAAAGGTGTCAAAAGTTCTGTGGATTGATCTAGATGGATTCCTTGACATTGTTGTTCCATCAGATCTTTGGACAGAATGCAAAATTTCTGTGGATTGGCCAAAAGAAGAACCTCCTCGAGACCCGGTTACAGGTGCCCCAGCAAAAGATGTCATGGACATTTATAATAAAGTAATTTACTGGTTGAAAGGGAAAATTCCCCCGAAAGAAGTGGATTGGGTTAAAATTGACAGAACAAATCAGGAACCAAAAGAATCAGTTCATTCATTTTATGAAAGGTTACTGTTAGTCTTTAAACAGTACAGTGGCTATGAAAAATTAAGTGAAAAAGACATGAGCCACTTTATATACAGATTTGTATATGGCCTGAGACCTGAAATTGGTGACATGATTAGAAATGGAATTGTCTGTTGGCAAGCACTTTCAGTTGATGACATCCTGAGAAAAGCAAAATATTGCAGTGATGAGATAGATGCGAAGCAGAAAAATCTCAAGGAGAAAGCGATGTGGGCACAAGTGAAGGTAGCAGAGCAGCAACAACAACAGTTAGCTTCTATGCAGCAGCAGAATCAGGGAAAATTCAAGAACAACTTCAATAATAATAATAAGCCAAAATTTAATGTAAATGTTGAAGAGTTGAAACAAAAGCTCCCATGTTTTAATTGCGGAGAGATTGGACACTGGAAACGCGAGTGTAAAAACCCGCCCAAAAATGTTTAAAATAATTCATTGAATCCACAGGTGCAGTGTGAGTTCAATCTGCAGCAACAGCAACAGCTACAACAGCAGTTAAATGAGTTAAGTCAGCAGCGACAGCTACAGCGACAGGTAGCGAATCAGCAGAGCCAGATACAGCAAAGCCAGTTTCAGCAGAACCAGGTACAGCAGAGTCAAATTCAGCAGAGTCAGGTACCTCAAGCACCATTCCCTAATAGTGCTAACACACAGAGATTTTCTCCCGAAACAGGTTTCTGTGGAGGTAATTTGGTAAATAATGTGTCAAAAGTTAACATGTCAAATGCTTCTCAATTTTGGTTAAAAGACAAATAAGAGAGTGATTCTTCAGAAGATTACTCATGACGGTGCCTGAGAGAAGAAGAAGAGTGTGTGCTTGGACCCACTCTTGAGGTAGATCAGTCTGGTCCATTTGTGAATGGTAAAGTAAATGATGTCGATGTTACCTTCCTTGTGGATACAGGTGCTACCCCTTCTACTGTTAGATCAGCAGAAATAGAAAATCTTCCTCTCTCTGGGGAGTCCATTCAAGGTGTAGTCGTAGCTAATCAGCAAATTAAAACAAGTTTAACAGAACCAGTAAAAGTGGAAATAGGCAACTACAAGGATAAGCACAGATTTCTAGTTTGTGACAGCAGTCCTGTGAATCTGTTGGGTCGTGATATATTGTGCAAAATGAATTGCAAGATATTTTGCTCACCAGATGGCATTGAAATGCAAACAGCAGAAGAAGATGGGCTTTATAAATTGACTATGCTAATGGTTGATGAGGAGAAAACATTATTGTTTCCTGTGTTTGATAAAAATGACTTGCCAGAAGAGCTCAAGAAGCCAGTTAATCCAGCAATTTGGGACCTAACAGGAAATGATATGGGTCTCATGAAAAATATTGATCCAGTAAAAATCACAGTTAAGCAAGGAATAGATTATCCAAATGTTCCTCAATATAAAATGAAAGCTGAAACAATTGAGGGTGTCATTCCTGTGATTGAAAAATTCATAAGTCAAGGTGTGCTAAAAGAAATTGAGAGCAGCCCATGTAATTCACCGATTATGGGTATTAAAAAGCCAAACGGAACATACAGAATTGTTCAGGACCTGAGAAAAATTAACCAGATTGTTGTCCCATGTTGTCCAATTGTTCCAAACCCTGCAGTAATTCTTTACCAGATTCCACATGAAGCAGAATGGTACACGGTCATTGACCTGTGCAATGCTTCTTTACAGTTCCATTACATCCAGAAAGCCAGCAAATTTTCGCTTTCAGGTTCCAAAATAGGATCCTAGCATGGTGTTGTATCCCTCAAGGGTATACTGAGAGTCCATCTATCTTTAATCAGTTGTTAAAGAAATCTCTGGAAGATCTGATATCCTACTAAAATTCTGCATAAATGATGTCACCATCTACTACCAGACTTACCAATCAATACCAGGCCCATAGAAATAACAGAGCAGCTGAATCATGAGGCGAATGAATCTAATATGTTGTTTTTAAACTTTCTACAATAAACAAGACCAGCTTGTCATTTTAAAAGTTTATTTTATAATTCTCAAATTGCATAAACTTTATTAGCTCTTTATTAATATCAAACATTTATTTGTATTAATTCAGTTTAAATCATTAATCATTGGCTCAAAGATCCGACAGTTCAACATTGCAGAAAACAATGAATTAAAGAAAACATTAATCCTAATCCCTAAGTTAGCCTTCTGACCTGAAAAGGAAAATAAATTCAATAAACAGTTGAATGCTTACAATCCATGGGAAATCGGACAGCACTTCGCCCTCAGGAAACAGTCAGCCCCGTTCCCCTCAAGAGGCCCAATTTTTATACCATTTTTGCTCGCTAATCTAACTAAATGTATTTTTTTTAATAAACTTCAGCACCCTGATTGGTTGCTGACTGTCAGACCACCAGAACCACCTCTTCCAGGGAAAGAACGTCACCGCATTATTGTTCATTGACATGGAGTGACATCGGCTTCCGAGTGTTTGCAACAATTTTAAAAGTTGCTTCTCTGATTTCCTCCAAAGCTCGGCAAATCATCCCTGTCACTTCCTCGGCCTTGTAAAAACAACATTCAGAGCAGTTCGTGTACAAGTCTCTATTGTCAGAGTCACAGTTCTTTCAAGAATAAAGCTCTCCTCCATGGAAATGTTCCAATATGACTGCACATGGCTCCGATTCTGCTCACGTACAGGCCAACCAATATTTTCAGAACCAGAACTAGCCCTCAAGCCTCTCTCTCGGGCTTGTATTTAAACAAACACAAAAGAATGAATAATTCAAGTAAAATAAACCCTTCTGTTACCCACCCGATCATTGCTAATAATTAACCCATTAATAAATGACATCTAGCAGAAGCAAACAAATAAAGCAGCACATAGAATATCTACCATTCTTCATATAGTCCAGCTTTTAAGTTTCTGAAAAAGTAAAAAGATGATTAAATGATACACAGACAGACAATCACAACATAGGACAAACATGTAAGCACATATAATAAAGATACCATAAATGATCAGCCGCATATTAATAGTGACAAAGACAAAAGGACAAACATGACAAACAAAACAATATTAATCATGTGTTACAAAACAGACTCGCAAATGCAACAAGAGCACATGTTATTAGTTCCCGCGTGTTCAAGTGTGTGATGCAATCCTAATCTAAGTTGAATTAATAAAACAAATCATGCAACAGCTCATTAATAAATTAGTTCATGTTACAGGGAAATGAATCCACGAGTCAAAATAAAATAATTTCTGAAGCTCGCTTCATCAGCCCTCAAGAGAAAAGGATAAGAAAAGGCTGTGAAGAAACTCTGAGTCAGTCAAAGCGGGGGCTGCAGGGATGCCTACCCTACCCCCAACCATGCACTGCCAGAGGGGATTGACATTTCCAGTCAGGATACCATATCATGCGCCATGGGACAGACTTTTCTAGCGAGGGGACGAGAATGTTCATTGGTTGCTTATTCCAGTGATAGTGAAGAGGGGGAAGAGTTTGCGGCGCAGCCTAGTAAGGAGGTGCCCCTTTCAAGACACGGAGCAACATGCCACAGGACAGAAGCGATTTTGAGGAGCTCATAGCATCAGGGATAGAGTGCCCCCCAGTGTCAAGGAGGGGGGGACCCCGTGGGCACGCGCAGATATACTTAGGTCAAGAGACACATGGTAATAGTGACTTGGAGATTGACTTAGACGCGGAAGGAGGAGAGGAAGAAGGATTTGAGGAAGAAAGAGACACAGTTTTTCCAGGCCCGGCAGTTAGAAGATGGGATAGAGAATACTTATTCCCACGCGCTCGCCACCCACCAGTTTCAATGCAGGGCATCGGCGGAACCCAGCCCAAGAGCTTAGAAGGACAGTGGGTCTGGGTTGAGCACCCAAACTCTGCTGGTAACAACATGGCGGATTGTGAAACTTACAAAGAAAGTTTCAGCTCTTCGCGAGGTTCTCGTGACCTTTATGTAAATTATGACAAAGACAAAAGGACAAACATGACAAACAAAACAATATTAATCATGTGTTACAAAACAGACTCGCAAATGCTTCAAGAGCACATGTTATTAGTTCCAGCGTGTTCAAGTGTGTGATGCAATCTTAATCTAAGTTGAATTAATAAAACAAATCATGCAACAGCTCATTAATAAATTAGTTCATGTTACAGGGAAATGAATCCACGAGTCAGAATAAAATAATTTCTGAAGCTCGCTTCATCAGTACCATACTCATTTTAGGAATTGTGGTGTGTTCTAAGGTGATTTTACCATATGAAAAAGCCTTCTGCTGGGATATCATGTTTGAGAGAAAACTTTTTCCTCATACTTTTCCCACGGAGGTTTGGAAGGTGATCTATAAGCTAAACTGAGAGCATATTTTCTGTAAATTGACATGATCTTTCTCAGTCATGTGAGAGTGAAACCTGACATTCTCAGTAAAACATAAACATCCAACAAGGGCAGACATTCTATGTCAGTCCACGGAGGCGAGGATTATGCTTCTCTAACTCTTTACTGACAATTACAGCAGCCAATAAACTTTAAACTTGCATGACCCCGGAAGGGCAACCCACAACACTGGTCTGCACCAATCACTGTCCTTTCTCACATAATAACAGTCACTGAACACAGGAAACCTCCTCTTTCTTTGCTGCTGCAGCAGCGAGTTAAGTGCCTTTTACCTTATTTTGATGTGTGATATGGGTATTGGCATTTACAGGCTTATATCGTGGTAGCGCTTCGGCGCTTTCATTGCTCTTGCCCGATTGTGTTTATTGCCGTGTGGTCAAATATTTTTCAGCTGGTTTGTGAGCGCGCGTGTGGCGCGATGCGGCGGAGCGCTGTGTGAACGGCAGGGGGCGGTGGAGTAGGAGGAGGCAGACGCGGGTTCCTCGCGCACAAGGAGCAGGCGAGTGTCGGCCCCATACGCTGTGCGCACGCGCGAGGCGCCGACTTTTCAAATTAAATTGACGACTGCCTCGCGCGTCCCGTTTTCAGCCCTGCATCAATCCTTGGCCTCAATTTAACGCTAACCGGAGCGTGTCCGGATCAGAGCCAGGCTCGAGGGGAGCATTTTGTGTGCTTATAAAGGGGTCTCCTTCCACCTTTAAGACTTGCCTCATAGTGTTTATCTGGACTTTGTTGACTTTGGTGTGTGTGTGTGTGAGGCACCACTGGGCTGCTCCCCCCCGTGAACTTCTTCCACACCTCCCAGCTTTCAAGCCATGGCGTACTACGCCGAGGAGGGCGACCAATGGGTTGAGTATAACGAGTATGATGAATATGAGCCACAAGAAGAGCAGTTGGAGGAAAATTTGGTGGAGGCCCTGGACAGTCAGGTCCTAGGGTCAGTTAATAAAGCCCTAATTAAGGCTCTCAAGCCTTTTACTAAACCCCTGCAGAATTATGGGAAGAGAAAGTTTAAATCGGCCCGTAAGGGTGGTACCTCTACTCCCTCAGCACAGAGGGAGTAGAGGTCGCTCCCACTCGCTCCTCCTCGAGCCCTACCCCACAGAGAGTGTACTGCTGCACAGCGCCTGCCTTCTCCCCTGCATAGCGCTCCTGTATAGCGCTTGGTATCGTTTTTCGTTTTTCTTTCTGTCAAGAATTGTAGTTAACTTTTAACTAATAGCGTTTTTCCTGCGCTATAATTTATATTGTTGTTCTGATCAGTGCTCCTGATATCTGGCAACTTTAGCGCGGGGACTGCTGAAATCGCGCTACCCCACCGCCATTTTGCTGTTGTTGTTTGTTTACCTGCCCCAGTGTCTCCTCCCCGCTCCCACCTCCCAAGCTGACCCTCCCACGCTCCGCCCCCCCACTATCCATTTATGGACAGATGCACCCACGCGCAGCGTCCACGCGCTACGGACACGCCGAAGGTGCGCCAAAGGTAAGCCCGTCTACGCCCGTCTACGCCCGTCCGCGCCTGGACCGCGCCCAGCGCCAGACCCCCTGGCCCTCGCATTGCCCAGCCCTCCCGCATTACCTACGATGCCACCACCCTCCTAGCCCTTAACCCCGGCCGCTCCCCCAACTGCGTCCAAGCCGCTCCTGGACACACCCATGGACCTTTCTCATGCTACTCCTGCAAATTCATCGGCACCGACAACAACTCCGCTACGACCACACCACAGATTCCCGACCCCAACCACCTACAATGCATCTTGCTCAACACCCGATCGGTCCACAGGCACGCCATTGACCTATGGAATCTACTAGACACCATCTCTCCGGACGTCGCCTTCCTAACAGAAACATGGATGAACGCCTCCTCCGCCCCAGACATCACCATTGCCATCCCAGAAGATTATAAGATCATACGCAAGGACCGTACCGGCCACACAGGAGGAGGAATCGCTATCGTCCATAAGAAATCCATCCACATCTCAACCAGCTCTGACGTCAATCTCGCCAACTCTGAACACCTTCACTTCCAGATCCACATCGACCCCAAGACCACACTCAGAGGCACCCTCCTTTACAGGCCACCAGGACCCCGCGCACAATTTAGTGAGGACATCACGGACTTCATCACTCCACACGCGCTCCCCTCCAAAGATTACATCCTTCTGGGAGACCTCAATTTTCACCTTGAAAAGAACAACGACCGCAACTCCACCACCCTTTTGGACAACCTCGCCAACCTCGGACTTAAACAACTGGTCACTTCCCCCACCCACATCGCAGGTCACACCCTCGACCTTATCTTCACCTCCAGCAATCATGTCTCCTTCAGCCACACTACGGCTCTCCTCTGGACTGACCACAGCTGCGTTCACTTTACCTACAACAAGCCCAAACCCAACAACCACCCCCTACCAACTCTGCAAAGAAACTGGAACAAAATCACCATCGACCAGATCTCCTCATCGCTTCTTCTAAACCCCCCAGCCCACTCCTCAAACCCCGACCAAGCCGCCACCAACCTCACCCTATGGTTATCCAACAGCGCCGACATCCTAGCACCACTGAAAAAACGACAAAGCAAACTTGGCAGCAAGAAGGCCTCATGGTTCAACGATGATCTTAAGAAATCCAAGAAACTCTGCCGCTCCCTTGAGAAGGCCTGGAAAAAAGACCCAACCACCAGCACCAAGGACGCCTTCAAAAACGCCACCCGCATACACCACCAACTGATCCGAAAGGCCAAGAAAACCGCCTTCAAGGACCGACTAGATAACAACGCCGACAACAGCAAGGAACTTTTCAACATCGTCAAGGAATTTACCAATCCCTCGGCCAACTCTAACGACATCACCCCCTCTCAAGCCCTCTGCGACTCCCTAGCTTCATTCTTCCACAACAAAATTGCAGACATCCACAACAGCTTCGACAACCAACCCGGAGACCAACCCACCCAACCATCTGCTGGACCTTCACCCCCCTCGAACATCCTTAATGACTGGAACCCAATCTCCACTGAGGACACCATCCGCCTGATGAACTCCATCCACTCAGGATCCCCCATAGACCCATGCCCTCACCACATCTTCAACAAAGCAGACTCCATCATAGCACCGCACCTCCGAGACGTCATCAACTGCTCCTTCAACTCCGCCACCTTCCCGGAAAGCTGGAAACACGCTGAACTCAGCGCCCTTCTGAAAAAACCCACAGCGGACCCCACCGAACTCAAAAATTACCGCCCCATCTCGCTCCTTCCATTCCCGGCCAAAGTCATCGAAAAAGCTGTCAACAACCAGCTCGTCGCCTTCCTCGAAGCCAACAAATCCCTCGACTCCTCACAGTCCGGCTTCTGAGCAAAACACAGCACTGAGACCGCCCTCATCGCAGCAACAGACGACATTCGAACTCTACTGGACAATGGAGACACAGTCGCCCTCATCCTCCTCGACCTCTCCGCAGCCTTCGACACAGTCTGCCATAGCACCCTTCTACAGCGCCTCAGAAACATCGGAATCCAAGGAAAAGCACTAGAATGGATCACCTCGTTCCTCACCGGAAGAACCCAGAGAGTCCGCCTTCCACCATTCAAGTCAGAGGCCACTGAAGTCATCTGCGGCGTACCACAAGGATCTTCACTCAGCCCCACCCTCTTTAACGTATACATGAGCCCCCTCGCGGCCATCGCCCGCCAACACAACCTCAACATCATCTCCTACGCGGATGACACTCAACTGATCCTATCACTCACCAATGACCCTAGCACCGCCAAAACTAACCTACACGAAGGAATGAAAGAAGTAGCCGAATGGATGAAACACAACCGTCTGAAACTGAACTCAGATAAAACAGAAGTCCTCATCTTAGGTACCTCCCCCTCCGCATGGGACGACTCTTGGTGGCCAGAAGCCCTTGGAAAAGCACCCATCCCGACAGACCACGCACGGAACCTGGGCGTCATCCTGGATTCCTCACTTTCAATGAACAGACAAGTCAACGCCGTCTCCTCATCCTGCTTCAACATTCTTCGCATGCTCAAAAAAACATTTTGTTGGATCCCCACCGAAACTAGGAAAACGGTCACCCACGCTCTGGTCACGAGCCGACTGGACTATGGAAACACCCTCTACGCCGGTACTACCGCTAAACTCCAGAAAAAACTCCAACGAATCCAAAACGCCTCAGCCAGGCTCATATTAGACATCCCGCGTAAAGAACATATCTCTGGTCACCTGAAAAACCTCCACTGGCTTCCCGTCAATAAGAGGATCACTTTCCGGCTCCTAACCCACGCACACAAAGCACTCTACGAAATCGGACCAGAATGCCTCAACACACGACTATCCTTCTACACCCCCTCCCGCCAGCTACGATCATCCAACCAAGCCCTTGCCACTGTACCTCGCATCAACAAAACCACCATGGGAGGTAGATCCTTCTCCTACCTGGCAGCTAAAACCTGGAACTCACTTCCCACTTACCTTCGCCTTACCCAGAACCACCTAGCATTCAGAAAGCAACTTAAAACGTGGATATTCGACAAGTAATTCCCCACCCCCCCTCAAGCGCCTTGAGACCCTCTGGGTATGTAGTGCGCTATACAAATTCTCTGACTTGACTTGACTTGACTTGGTGCAGATGGCCAGGAATGTCATCAGGGATCATGGCTCAATGGCTAATTGTACATCGGGGGATTCTTCCCCGTCCCCTCCCGAAACTTCGGATTCGGAGGCGGATTCTGTGGTTTCCAGGAAGAAAAGCAGGAAGGTCAAACACACAGCAGGCAAGGCGGATGCCGGTCAGGCCCCTAAGACCTTGTTATTTGATCCCAATAACATTATCCATCCTAGATCTACCGAATGGGTACCCTGTTCCGAGGTGGCGCAGTATGTGGGCAATAATTTACGTCAGGGCTTTGAGGGTGGAGTTAGGGCCACCTTGAGATCCGAATGCCCTAGACCATCTTTGGTAGGAAAGGTGGCGGAGACGCCGGAATTGGACCCCAATATGGCGGCGTTCATGAGAAAGTTTGCAAAGGATCCCAAGAAGGGATTGGATAGGGCATGGCGTGGCTGCCAGGATAAGTTGTTAGACATCTCGGGCCCCCTCACTAAAATTATGGAAGCCGCAGTTAAGGCAAAGGAGCAGAATGCGCCACTGAACGTGACGGATGTCTTGGAATGGACACAGCGTGCCATGTGCTTTCTGGGGAATGCTAATGTAGCCCTTTCCACGGAGCGGAGATGCTCTTTCCTTATGAGGATCGATTCCCAACTGGCAGAGATGGCCCCCACTGAAGCAGGGGCACTGGCTAATGGGATGCTCTTTGGAGATAAGTTTGTGAGAGACATGGGCAAATATGTTGCCACTTTCTCCGCATTGGATAAAGCGCAAGCAAACATCCGGAAGGTGTTCAACTCCGGTGTTTTGATAGGGCCGGACGTCAGCGAGGTCGAGGTGCTGGCCGTGGCTTTAACCAGACCTCGCGTGGAGCAGAGCAACGAGGCAGAGGCAATCAGCGACCCAATTTCTATCCCTCCCGCAATCGGGGAGGTGGTGGCAGAGGACAGAGAAGCAACTATCGTGGCAACTATTGAGGCCAACAGAATTCCTCAGGAGACAATTCCTACTCAGGTACGAGTTCTTTGTGCTTCAGAGCACATGGTGGGAGGCAGGGTGGCTCTCTTTCTTCACAGGTGGCGAGAGCTCACGTCCGATCCCTGGGTGCTGCAAACAGTACAAGGGTATCACATAGAGTTTTATGCCTCCCCAGCGCAGCGTCATGCACCCGCTCCCCTACATTTTTCCCTACCAGAACAGAGTTTCATCGACGCACAGGTACTTGCATTGATCCGAAAGGGAGCGGTGGTGGAGACCTCACCACACACTCAGGGCTTTGTGAGTACCGTCTTCGTGGTTCCCAAGAAAGATCAGGGCTTTCGGCTAGTGTTAAACCTCAGAGACTTCAACGCCTGGGTGGTGTATCGGCACTTCAAAATGGAAGGCATACACTTGCTGCGCGACATCCTGCTAGAACAGGACTGGATGGTGCGTCTGGACTTGAAAGACGCATGCCTGGCAATCCCCATTTTCCCACCGCATCGACGGTTTCTACAATTTCAGTGGCGTTACCGGTGGTACGAATTTTCCACCATGCCCTTTGGCCTCTCGTCCGCTCCCTGGTGTTTCACCAAGCTGATGAAACCGGTAGTCCAGTGGTTAAGAGAAAGGGGCGTGAGATTAATCATTTACCTCGACGACCTCTGGATCTTGGGTCGGTCTCCAGAGATAGTCTTGCTCCACCTGTCATGGACGATTCATCTGCTCCAGGAGTTGGGTTTCCTATTAAATTCGCAAAAGTCCATTTTGACTCCCTCTCAAACGATGGAGTTCCTGGGCTTCCAAGTCGACTCGGTGAAGGCTCAATTGCTATTACCTCTCAAGAAGAGGGTGGCGATCAGGAAAGAATTGAGGAGAGCGCTTGTCTCTCCGACAATTTCCTTGAGGACCTTGGCGCGCCTGGTGGGCCTTTTGGCGTCCTCCATCCAGGCGATTTTCCCGGGCCCTTTGCACTACAGGGCCCTGCAACGGTTGAAGGCGATGCATCTGCGCAAGGGATTGACTTATGCCCAGCAGGTTTCCCTGTCGGCAGAGGCGCGTACGGAGATGAACTGGTGGTTAGAGCAAATGGATGCCTGGAATGGCAGAGCCATTTTTGCTGCAACACCGGAGGTAGTGATAGAGTCGGACGCCAGCCGGTGGGGCTGGGGAGCCCGTTGCGGCTCAGTGGAGACAGGGGGTCGTTGGTCTCGCGAAGAGCTCAGTCTCCACATCAATTGCCTGGAATTCCTAGCGGGTTCTTTCGCGATTCGCACTCTGTCCCCGCAGAAAGTGTCCTGCTGCATTCTCCTACGTATGGACAATGTGTCCGCGGTACGGTATATAAATCGCCTAGGCGGCACCAGATCACGCCTCCTGGCGGAGATTGCCAAAGACTTCTGGCACTATTGCCTGGCACATCAGATCTCGGTGACGGCGGAGTATATACCGGTCTCTGTCAACGTGACAGCGGATTGGACTGGAGGTTGCACCCCAGGATTTTCAGGGAATTGGACCACAGGTGGGGTCCGTGTGTGATAGATCTGTTTGCCTCGCGGCTCAACAGGCAAGTGCCCCAGTTTTACAGTTGGCGGCCGGATCCCTTGGCGATCAGCTCGGACGCCTTTCTTCAGTCGTGGACGACGGGCATTCTATATGCATTTCCTCCGTTTATCATAATCCCGAGGGTGCTGGCTCAAGTGAGGAGGCAGCAAGCGGAGGTGATCTTGATCTCCCCGTGTTGGAGAGCACAAGCGTGGTTCCCGGTCGCAATGAGTCTCGCGTGTGCATTGCCAGTGCAAATCTCATCGTTTCCGGACCTTCTTACGGACCCGGTGGGCCTTTGCCACCCGTTAGTGATGCAGAGTCAGTTGTCCCTCATGGCATGGAGACTTTCCGGCGCCGTTGGCAAGTGCCGGGAGTTTCGCAAGACACTCTCTTTTTCTTGTCACAGGCGTGGGCACCTTCCACTCACAAGCGCTATGAATCCGCTTGGAAACGATGGGTTGGTTGGTGTAACGAACGGCAGGGAGATCCGGTGGGATCCGATGTCCGTATGATAGTAGATTTCTTGTCGGAACTGGCGCGGTCAGGCATGGCATATAGATCGGTGAATAATTTTCGATCTGCTATTTCGGCGGGACACCCGCATGTGGATGGCAAGCCAGTCGGGGAACATCCCCTGGTGTGTAAGGTAGTCAGGGGGATCCGTTTAGTGAATCCCCCTCAGCCCAAGTATACTGAACTTTGGGATGTTGCAGTGGTCTTACGCTTCTTGTCAGCGTGGCCGGCTAATGAGGGTTTGTCGCGAAAGCAACTCTCCGCTAAACTTACGCTTCTGCTCTGTTTGATTTCATGTAGGCGTGTATCGGACATTCGAGCATTGGATTTGGCAGGTAGAGTATTCACTCCTTCGGGAGTTTCCTTTAATGTTTCAAGGCGGACTAAAACACATTCAAAATGTATTTCTTACCCTGCATTTCCTCACCACAGTAAGTTATGTGTGGTAAAGTGTTTAAAGGTATATGAGGATTGTACTAGGGAATTTAGGAATGATTTTGGTCAATTGTTGATTTCATTGCAGAGACCTTTTCGCCCAGTCACCACTGCGACTCTGGCCAGGTGGGTTTCCTGGTTGTTGAACCTAGCGGGTATTGATACCTCCAAATTTGGAGCACACTCTGTTAGAGGAGCTATGGCCTCAAAGGCCTTTGGTGCCGGTTCTCGGCTTCAGGATATCATGACTGCGGCAGATTGGTCATCTGACTCCACTTTTAAGACATTTTATCATAAGCCTATTGTGGATGTAGCCTCGGTGGTGGTGGAGAAACTTTAAACTATGTAAATGTAAATGTATTTGAGCTTATATAGTGCACAGCTACCCGCAGTGGGTTTCCCGGCGCTTGCTTAGGGAACCCGTCCTGGTATTCCCCTGTGAGATAACCCCGGCAGGGTATCCACAAGGTGAAAGTCAGGCATCCCGCCGTGAGGGGCCGTTGTGGAGATTAAGCAAGCTATTGCCCAGAGTCGCAGAGTGTGAACCCGTGAGTCGAGAAGGCACCGGAGCGAGAATTATCGAGTCCGTGGAATTTATTGAGTCCAAGACCCGCAGAGGCGGGGAATTGAACCCTGGTCCAGTGCCGATCACAGCTTCCGGGTCTGCCGCCTCTAACCCCTGAGCCACACTTCTCCAAACTAGCATAATCAGAGCCTCCGTGGACTGACATAGAATGAAAAATTGTCTAGCAGACGCGACAAAGAATTTTCAATTCTATTAAGGACACGGAGGCGAGGATTATCCCACCCGGGCTAGCAGAAATGTAGTTTGCATTTTTACTGTGAAATGTGATGTATTTTACCCACCCGAATGATGTTTATGGCTTATTGTATTCCTGGGTGTTGGAATGGCCATTACGATGTATATTTTCGTTTCAGGTGATCAGCACAAGCAGACTTGAGAAAGATTCCTGTGGACTGCGTTGTTGTGCTGTTTATGAGGAGAAGTTTATTCCCTTCAGAACTGTTTCAGAAGTTACCACGTTGGGTTCCAGTCTCGGTTTGGATTGATGAAGAAATCGCAAAGAAAGAGGAAGTTTCCTGTGTTCAGTGACTGTTATTATGTGAGAAAGGACAGTGATTGGTGCAGACCAGTGTTGGGGGTTGCCCTTCCGGGGTCATGCAAGATTAAAGTTTATTGGATGCTGTAATTGTCAGTAAAGAGTTAGAGAAGCATAATCCTCGCCTCCGTGTCCTTAATAGAATTGAAAATTCTTTGTCGCGTCTGCTAGACAATTTTTCACTGTCAGTTGATTCCTTTGTGTTCTACTGCAGCTTCCCAGAGTGTTCTAAAGAACAACTAGAGCGCTAACAGTCCTACTTATGACAAACGTATGGCACACCTGAAACCATCTTGATTCGAATAAAGTGGTAACTCTTAAAACATTTAATTTAAAAAGGAACAAAATGAGGGGGTTCATTTTGCCTTTGAAAGTATGATTAGTGCTGCAGAAAGAAAAATTAGGGCACATTTTGAGTCAGTTCTCAAATCCTCCTCTATGTCATTAAAATATTCTGACATGCAGACTGAAACATGCACTTTCAATACCAGCATCAGAATTCCCTGGTGAGCAGTAGCTTTACTACAGTGATCTAATAATCAAATAGAGTGCTAACATTCTGAATTCATGTCAAATGTGTGACACATCTGAATGCCTTCTTGATGGAATCAACGTAAAAAACTGAAAGTATTTCCTACTGAGGAGACTGTAGTAAATGAGGAAATTAGGAAACTGCATATCAAATAAGTCTCCCAAGATGTCCACCAGAGACAAAAGAGCCCAAATGTAGCACAAATATCACCCAGACGTAGCCCAAGTATAGCCCAATGACAGAATGTCCCAGAGTGTTCTAAAGAACAACTAGAGCGCTAACAGTCTTCATTATGACAAAAGTAGGCACACCTGAAGCCATCTTCATTGGAATGAAGTGGTAACACTTAAACCATTTAATTTGCAAAGGAACGACATGAGGGGGTTCATTTTGCCATAGAAATTATGATTAATGCGGCAGAAAGAAAAATTAGGGCACATTTTGACTTCTCAAATCCTCTTCTATTTCATTAAAAAATTCTGACATGCAGACTGAAACATACA
This sequence comes from Lissotriton vulgaris, assembly GCF_964263255.1. NCBI lineage: Eukaryota > Metazoa > Chordata > Amphibia > Caudata > Salamandridae > Lissotriton > Lissotriton vulgaris. The sequence continues at coordinate 416,903 of NW_028252733.1, read as the reverse complement.
CTTGAACACCAGCAGCAGACTTCCCTGGTGAGCAGTAGCTTTACTACAGTGATCTAATGAGCAACTAGAGTGCTAACATTCAGAATTTATGTCAAATATGTGACACATCTGAATGCCTTCTTGATGGAACCAAAGTAAACAAGCATTAAAAATGCAATAGGTCTCGCCCTCGTTCAAGTTAAAGCAATTCTGTTTGTAATTAGGTGGCTTTTTAGCTTTGCTTGTATTAGTGTTATTCAAACTTCATGTACATAACATGTATGCATGCGTTTATATTTGTATTTATATAGATATGCATTTTATATATATGTATGTATATATTCCCCCGTTATAATTAGTTGTACTAACTATAACTCGCGCGCCCGCAATCCACTGTTGATGATGTCACATATTACATCATTCATGACATGGTCAGTGACATCACTGATGACATCTCAAAGTACATCACTGATGACATCATCCAGTGAATGTGGTTTGGTTCGATATTTAAATAAGTATTATATATATATATATGTAGCAATCTGCTCTGAAGACTGAGTGGATGTATAAGTGTCTGAATGGAGGATTTAGTAGCAATGTGATTGACTGTCTAAGTGACGGATTTAAAGTGTCTGTTATGTTATGTTAGTGACCTCTTATATCGCGCGTGACTCACCCAGGGGCATCTCAGTGCTTATATAGAGGAAAACCCAAAAAGGTAAAAACAGGTCAAGGGGGCATTGGCACGGGGACAACACTAAAACAAGAAGGCTTTAAGTTGTTTTCTAAAAATGAGATAAGAAGTAGATTTACGCAAAGCCTCAAGTAGTGAGTTCCAGTACTTAGGAGCAATGTAGGAGAAAGTTTTGCACCCTGTACGGCTAAGCCGGATACGGGGGACCTTCAACAGTGCCAATGAGTTTGACCTAAGATTACGATTAGATGTTTGCTTACAGATCTTTTTATGCAGCTAGCCAGGACCCATTCCATTGATGGTTTTGAAGGTGAGGCAGCAAATCTTATCTTGCTGCGGAGAGTTCCAAGAGGATGAGTATCGCGGATCCACCCTCATCAAGGGTTTGTCTTATTAAATCTGTGACCGCTACTATTGCGTCTCGGTACTAAAACCTGTGTGGAAACCTGACTGCGAGGGGTCAAGGATACTATTGGATTCTAAGTAATAGTTCAGTTGTTTATTTATTTGAGTCTCCAATATCTTACCCAGCAAAGGTAACAGCGATATTGGTCTATAGTAACTTAAGATCTGAGGATCTGCTGTGGGTTTTTTTAGGATCGGCCGGACAAAGGCTTCTTTCCATGCAACTGGAATAGAGCCCATTAGGATAGAGGCATTGAGAATTTTCTGAATTATCGGAGCACAGGCAGGGGCAAGAAGTGCCATGATGTTAGGAGAGCATAAATCACCAGGTGATCCAGATTTCTCTGCCAATAATTGAATGTTTATATCCTCCAGCGAAATCGTTTCAAAGTACTTCAGGTGAAAAATGGACGCTCTTGTCAGGACCACTGATCCCCGATAGGACTATATAATCTAAACTCGTATTAGAAAAATTGGCATAGATTAGTGAAATTTTATTTTGGAACATATTTTCTAATAAGTCACAGAGTTCCTGCGTTTCTAGTGACGACTGTTTACAGGCTTGAGGAGAAGCAAAGTCCTTAACTATATTAAACAATGCTTTAGAGGAACTACTGGCTAGTTCAATTTGGTTATAAACATACAAACATCTAACCAATTTAATTTTTTTATGGTAGTGAGATAAGGCTAATTTATAACTTTGTTTATCTCCATCGCTTTTGGATCTTCTCCATCGTGTCTCTACAGCCTTACACGATGATTTATTAATTTTCAAGTCACCGGAATACCAAGGGGCAGATTTCCGTCGGGAACCAAAGGTCTTCTCACACGCAAGAATAACTATGTCTAAAGTTTTCCCCAGAGCTGGGTTAAAACTGACCAGCATATCAGATGCATCCTGGTGGCATTGCTCAATATCCTTATAGTGGTGTGAAAAGTCTCCTCAAACGCCTCTAAAGTGAGTTTCTGCCAAGGTTTACACCTCTGTGTCTTTAAAGGATTCAAGGGTTTCGTTTTAGTCGCCTCAATTTGGGGCAGGAGAGTGAATAGAATTAAACAATGGTCTGTCCAAGTCTGAGAGAGCGGGGGATGAACCTTTAACTGTTCTATGTCAGTAAAGATAAGATCCAACGTGTGGCCTGCACAGTGAGTGGGTCAAAGCACCTGTTGTAATAAACCAATATCACTCAGGCGGGAAGTTAGCTGGATAGCGTCAGGGTTCATCGAGTCCTCTCCATGGAAATTAAAATCCCACAGCAAAATAAATTTACTGGAGGGCAGGCCTTGCATTGCTATAAATTCCGTCAAATAATTGACAAAATATGTTTTCGGACCAAGTGGCTGGTAGAGTAGAGCTCCATGCCAAGTCTCTGTTGATGACATAATGACCCTAAAAATTCCCAATTCCATTATGTCATTGCTGATAGTCGACAGCCATTGGGCTTTAAGATGGTCTTTAAAGGCCAGCCCAAACCCTCATCCAGTCTTCCCTCCTGTATCTAAATGGATAAACTTGTAATTGTCAGGTATTGCTAGGTTAATAGATGGACAATTATAGGGGGTTAACCATGTTTCTGTTAGGAAGCATAAGTCAGGGGACTAGGTAGCGATCATATCCCAGATTTCAAAAGAATGTTTCACAAGGGATCTAGTATTGCATAGGATATAACTTGGCCTATTCTGTATTTGAAAAAAGTCATCAGGACGGCCACTTGTACAAGCCATTACCGGAAGGGAGTTAAACTTGCAGATTTTACATGTGACCGGGCCTTCTAGTACAGTGGGGAAATGAGTGGAACAGATGTTTGTTGACTCTTGCCTGCTATACGCCCTCGTTCTTATCTCATGCAATGCTTCACTCGTATAGGAGAAGGAGACCTCTGACAGGGCCTCAGGTGCCAATAGGGCAACATTTTCTGCCTCTTGGCTCGATCTGGTGCGGACGGGCGCAGATGGGCTTGACTCCGGCGCGCCCGCTGCGTGCATCTGCTGTGCATAGGCGCTGGTAGGATCATTTTATACTCTAAGGGCAAGTGGTGCCCACACAACTAGCCCGCCGACCCCTATTCCCCCCAAGATGGCGCCTTGCTAAGTGCGGATGGAAATCCTTTCTGTGTCCCCGGGCAGCTCCTAATCGGCGTTGTGGGAGAAAATAGCAGCAGTGCGGTAGGATTATGTTTTAAAACGCAAGTTAAAAACAATTACAACTATGATTCCCGGCTTTCCGCCTCTGGAATCCCCTAGGAGTGTGTGCTGGCGTCTTGCCCGGTTTTTGTACTCTAAGGGCAGGTGGTGCCCAAACAACTACGCCGCAGACCCCTATTCCCCCCAAGATGGTGCCTGGTTAAGTGCGAATTGAAATCCTTCCTGTGTCCCCGGGCAGCTCCTAATCGGCTGCGGGGAAGAGCATAATGTTGTGGGAGGAAAATAGCAGCAGTGTGGTAGGATTATGTCTTAAAAACAAGTTAAAAACAATTACAACTATGATTCCTGGCTTTCCGCCTCAGGAATCCCCTAGGAGTGTGCGCTGGCGTCTTGACTCGGTTTTTGTACTCTAAGGGCAGGTGGTGCCCACACAACTAACCCGCCGACCCCTATTCCCCCCAAGATGGCGCCTGGCTAAGTGCGGATGGAAATGCTTCCTGTGTCCCCGGGCAGCTCCTAATCGGCTGCGGGGAAGAGCGTAACGTGGGAGAAAATAGCAGCAGTGCGGTAGGATTATGTTTTAAAAACAAGTTAAAAACAATTACAACTATGATTCCCGGCTTTCCGCCTCAGGAATTCCCTTGGAGTATCTCACTAAATACATGGAATAGTGATTAAACTGTGTGAATACCTGTATCACTCTATCTCTTGTTGTGTAAACTACTACATAAGTTGGTTACTAGCTATGTGAAAGTCTATATTAGTTAGTAATTAGTTAAGTGAGTATTTGTATGGGATAGTTAATGAATGAGTGTGTGGTTGGTTGGGAGGTGTATGACTGTCCAAAGATGTGTAAATAGTTGATTTAGTAGGTATATGGGGTTAAGACTGTATGTGGAAACAGTTGTTTGGGTGAGTGAATCTCTTTATGGGTGTGGTGATGAGTAAATATATTTCTCAATGATACATGTCCAACAAACTAGAAATACAAAAGGCAGTGTATGTGACAGTTGTTGTATATTAAGAAGTATGCATAAGACTCAGTGATTGTATGAGTGACGTATGGATAACTGTATACTTGTAATAGTGATTTTATAACACACTAAGTATGAGTTACTACCTACATGAATAAATAAAGTGGTGTTTGTGTAAGTGTGTAGCTTAGTAAATATAAGTATGATCAATTGTTTGTATAAGTGAGTAGAATGACTGAATAGGATGTGTGCTGGTGTGTAATGTTGATGTAGGTGTATAAGTATATTTCATAGTGTTCTATTGATCTTTGTTAGCATGTATGAGTGAATCTATAGGTAAGTGTTGAGATGTGTGTGTAGATGTAGGAATCACTGAGTGGGTTTTTAGAAACTTGTATTGGTGTGTCACTGGTTTCAAAAATAGTACTTTATATTTTATAATGAGTGTTGAAAAGTTATACTAGTGTATGATAAGATGTATCAGAGTTTCACGTGGATAATGTCATCAGTGATGTCATTTGAGATGAAATCACTGATGTCATCAGTGATGTCACTGACCATGTCATGAATGATGTAATATGTGACATCATCAGCAGTGGATTGCGGGCGAGCGAGTTATAGTTAGTACAAGTAACTATAATGGGGGAATTTCAATGGTTCTGTACGAGTGAAATGTCCAACTAACTATAACACCCCTAAAACTTTTTTTCAGTGCATTTCTAAGGTTTTTTAAATGGTAATTCCTAACTATAACATGTTTGAAACCTATGTTTTTTTCAGTGAATTTCAAAGGTTTTGTAAATGACAATTTTTAAATGTATTAATTAATTGTTTGTTTTTTTATACTAATTTTCTACTTTTTTTAAACAATTTATTTTTAGATATATTATTTTTTAAATTACATTTAAATTACATTATACATTACATTACAAAATATACTTTCTCAGAATGAATTACTTTAGTTTAAATACTTTGCAAATAGGCAACAGACTTTTAAGTACAATAGTTACAGTTGTTGTACTGCGCAACACAATTTCAGACAAAATGCAACATTGAGGTCAATTTGAATTTCTAGTTAAATGCAATTAGTTACTTTTTGGATTACTTTTCTAACCACAGGACTGGATCCTAGATTCAGTCCTGGTACATCTCCTGTAAACAGTTGAGTAAAAGTGTTTTGGTTACAGTAGTTATTTTTAAGGAATATTATTGTATTTTAAAAGTTGACACTTAGAAACTTCTTCACATAGAATAACCAATGTTATCCTATGGGAGGAAATTCACTTATCAGGTAAGTAGTGTTAATGTTACTTTTTCTTACTCAGTGGTTGATCCTGGATCTAGCAGGGGCACATCTCCTGTAAACAGTCGAAAGAATGCGTTTAAGTCATACAGGCAATTTTTAAGGTATATTTTTAGTTTGTGAAAATAGAAACTTCTGGTGAAAACCAGACAATGGATTCTTATGGAAGGAAATACAAGTTACTGGTAAGTACGGTTAGAATTACTTTTCAGGATCAGTACTGGACTCAAAGAAGCAGCACTGAGGCCACTCCTGATAACAGGTGAGTAAATCGGAATTTGTAGTTCTGCTGATTTTATAGGAATTTTTTAAAGTTCAAAAACTCCACACTTAGAAGAATTTCCAAGTGAAACCAGTCAATGTTAGCCTATGGAAGGAAATTCAAGTAACTGGTGAGTACGGTTAGAATTACTTTTCATGATCAGTACTGGGCTCAAAGATGCAGCACTGACGTCTCTCCTGATAACAGGTGAGTAAATCGGAATTCGTAGTTCTGCTGATTTAATAGGAATTTTTCTACGTTTCAAAAATCAACACTTAAAAACTTTTCTGCTGAAAACCACACAATGGATTCCTATGGAAAGAAATACAAGTTACTGGTAAGTACACTTAGAATTACATTTCAGGGTCAGTCCTGGGCTAAAAGATGCAGCACTGGGTTCTCTCCCGATAACAAGTGAGTAAATCGGAAATCGTAGTTCGGCTGATTTTAGAGGAATATTTGTACGTTCAAAAATCGACACTTGGAAACTTTTTTGTTGAAAAACACACAATGGATTCCTATGCAAGGAAATACAAGTTACTGGCAAGTACGATTAGAATTACTTTTTAGGGTCAGTGCTTGGCTATAAGATGCCGCACTGGGTTCTCTCCTGATAACAGGTGAGTATATCGGAATTCGTAGTTCGGCTGATTTTAGAGGAATATTTGTACAAATGGTGAAGGAAGGGGGCGGGGCCTGAGGTGACATGTGTGCAAACACGCCCTGTGGCGCGTTTTAAGTTGCGGGATTAAGTCCCCTTAAATCCTGAGGTCCCCTGGGGGCCAACTAGCCCACCAGGTACCTCCAGTTTGCGTCAGGGGCTGCATTGCAGAGAGGTTTTCAGAGGCCACGCCACTTTTTACAACACTCTCCAACGCAGCTCCGTGGCGCTTACTAGAGGCACCTAGTGGGCTAGTTGTCCCCCAGGGACCCTCAATATTGACCAGGAATTAATTCCCCAACTTAAACCGCACCACAGGGCGTGTTTGCACATATGTGAACTCAGGCCCCGCCCACTCCCTTCAACACTGTGCAAACGCGCCCCGTGGCTCGTTTTAAGCTGGGGAATTAGGTCCCTTTGAATCCTGGGGGTCCCTGGGGTCCAACTATCACACCAGGTACCTCCAGTAAGTGCCACAAGGCTGCGTTGCAGAGAGGTGTAAAAAGGGGCATGGCCTGGAGCGCCTCTCTGCAACACAGCCCTGTGGCGCTTACTGGCGGTACTGGGTGGGCAAGTTGGCCCCCAGGGAGCCCCAGTATTGAAGTATTAATTCCCCAATTTAAAACTTGCCACAGGGCGCGTTTGCAGAGTGTGTTTGTGAGAGGGCGGGATCAAGGGACGATTGCGTCTTTAAAAAAAATAATAATTGAAAGGGGGTTGTGTGGCCCCCCCTTCCTTTTACATTTTTGGGCCCTGGGGACCCCATCCCCCAGGGCCTGACCCCCAAATATACATTTATTAAATTTTTTTATGGGAAGGGGGCCGTGTGGCCCCCCTCCCGTGGCCAATTCCAGGCCCCGGGGACCCCATCCCCCGGGTCATGGCCAATATTAAATTAGAGCCCCGAGGGGTGGAAGTCCCCGGGGCTGGGGGGCCTGAGAGCCCCCCCACCCAATTTTACTAACCCCCAGGGGGTGGCGGTCCCTGGGGCTGCGGGGAGGCCCTATGAGCCCCCCGCATATATTAAATTAGAGCCCCCATTTAATGCTTTTAAGCCTCGGTGGCAGTCCCCGTGGCTGGGGGGACCTGAGAGCCCCGCCACCCATTTGAAACAAGCCCCGGGGGGTGGCGGTCCCCAGGGCTGCGGGGGGCCGTGAACACCCCGCATATATTAAGTAAGAGCCTCGGGGTGGCGGTCCCCGGGGGCAGTGTGGGGGTATTGGGACCCCCGCACTATTTTTTTAATAATGCCTCTGGGATTTGGCCCACCCCGGGGGCAAATTACCATATTTACCACGGGAGACTGCGTTTCTTTTTTTTTATATCGCTAGGATGCGCAAATCCTACGCGCAACCGCTATTTAAAAAAAATGTTTTGGGCCCTGGGGCTCTTTGTGGGACCCCCTGAGGAGGCCAAGGGAGTCAGGGTGTGTCTACCCTGCCCCCTTTTCGCGTTTTTCAGTGTTTGTTTTGAGTTTTTTGTGCCTCGGTTCCGAGGCACAAGATGGCTGCCAACACTTCCTGATTATGACTGTTGACAGCCAATTAGCATACAGCTCGTGCACGGCAGGGTGCGTGCAGGCTGCGCTTAGGGTATGCGGATCGGTATGCGGAACCACCGCACCCATACATATATATGTTCTTTTAATTGTAATTTTCTCAGGAACTACTGAACGGATTTACACCGAATAAGCAAAAGGCACGAGTCTGAACCAAGGACTACCTCTTTGCCAAATTTGGTGTAATTCCGTTCAGCAGTTCGGGCTGTAGTTGTGGCTAAAGGTCCTATGGGAAATTGCATGAGGAAAATGCATTTTGGGACCCCCCTTTTTTCCCGGTCCCCACTTGATGAATCATTGTGATACTTTCAGGATAGGAGCGGACCCGAGCTGGCCAAAAGTTTGTACAATTTCGCGCAGATGCGTCAATCGGCGCCAAAGTTATTCCAAATAGAATGTTGCGGATTTCCTATGGATAATAGGTCCTAACTATAACTACCTACTGGCGACCACCCTCGTTGTGGTCTGTACCTGGTCTGTGTTCGAGCTTGGTTGTATATATATATATATATATATATATATATATATATATATATATATATATATATATATATATATATATATATATATATATATATATATATATTTGTGACTAGTGAAAGAGTGTCGTCTCCAGGATAATGTTATTATGAAGGAGGTGGTAAATCCATCAAAGTACATGAACTTAAGAATGCAATTCCCTCCAAAAGGCCATCCCCATCGTTAGTAGAAAAAAGGGATGCCATCCAATCAAGTAGGTCGAAGGAATAGACATGCACCTCGTAATATGATGCTTCCAAGAGCATAACCAGGCAACTTGCGTGATATTGATGAAACTCCGTTGCAAGAGGTTCTGCGCAGACACACAGATATCCCATTCAGCCTTGACCCCCAAGTGTAGCTGCATGTGCCATACAGCCATCCCCAGAACAAGCCTGGTCATGGTCCTCTAAGGGACCCATTAACTGGTTAAAATGTGGGACAGGACATGACATATTGGAGAGGCATAAATCCATAGCCCAATGGTAGGGGCACTGTTGACAGTAGAATACAGGTTGCATGCAATTGAAGTAGGCAAAGCTAAAAAGTTAATCCACAACTCACGCTAAGCATCGCTAATGGCAAGCATCCAAAAACTTGTTGATTCGATCACAGTTGCAGTTGGCCTGGTCTGTGCATTACCACAAGATGAGCAGCTATTGCGTAGCAGGATCAGGATTCCACCAGCTAGCGCCAATAATAAAGGGAATCCTCCAAAGACGCTGGAAAATATACAATAGATAAAAGCTGGTATTACTCCAAATATTGCCTGAAAAGAAGTCACAAGGCTGGATCCCACATGTTTAAAATAATGTGCAAGGCCTTAAGTGTCAGACACATTAAATATGTGATGTATAAGCTCCCCAAAGTGAAGTGGGGGGTTAGTGTTCAGAAGTGACTGAATCTCGCTATATGTTCTAGCCACTTGCAACTCGAAGGTCTCTCGAGCCGAAGTGAGAGCCACTTCTTGTTAAAATAATAGGGCTTTGAGCCAGCCTAATTTGTTGAAATCTGTTTTCAAAGTTGGAATGGAAGGCCAAATGGAACTATCTATCTTCTCATGCAGGAGCGGAAAAAGAACATTGCTACAACAAGTAACACGTTGTGGAACTATAACTAAATACGGGATTCCCGCCCATAAACAACAGCAGTCGTGTTTGTTCAAAATAAGATAACTGCTGTTAGTAAGCAATGTGAAAGCTGGAATTATCACTGGGACTGGAGTTCCTTTAAAAAAACAAGAATGATTAGGCACGGATACATTACAAGCGCGTGCAACTTATCATGTTTATAAACCAGGGAATGTCCTACTGTGGAATCTCAGTCCTCCCCTGTTAGGAAAACTTCCTTATACTTCCGTTGACATCTGTAAGTGAAAGGTAGGGACCATAATTCATGGAGAAATGCACTACCTAGGTGTTCAAAGTAGCCAATATGAAAATGTTGCATACATGATTTAAATTGAAACAGCGAGAATGGGAGAGAGATAACCCCATGAATTAACCAATCAGCTATATCCGTCTCCGCCACAGAGAATGGCAAGGGATCTAATTGTTGAATGTGCAACAGTGTGTATGTAGCATCCTTCATGGACATAAATCTCTGTTTATCAGTCAGACTGAATGGTAAAAACAAAGCAGAAGCATTCAAATAATCCCAGGGGAATTTTCCTATTTTGAGAGTCTGTAACGTCCATGCAAACTGCATAACTGATCCTAATTGATTTTAACCATGATATAACACAGATACATCATTCTGAACAATATCAATAACAGATGAAACAATATTATCCAATGTATAAATGTGAGAAGAAAGTGTATTATGCATTTATTGACCACAGCAAGGACTTTTTCTAAATTGGCTTGATAAATTTGGCACAGACGAAGCGCTGCCTCTATATGCGACCTAATTGTAAACTGCATAGATAAACCTCTTAGATCTAAGAATTCTAGGACCCAAGATAAAATCAGCCAAATTGATGTTGCTCTACAAGAGTGATAGGTGTTGTTTCACTGATGACAAGGTGGAGTGTTCAAACCACTGTTGGCATCATTTACCCACAGAGTATGTGGTAATCGAATGTGAATGTGGATAGCGAGGATCCCGCCTAGTCTGTGTGAAACAAGGTGTTACCTTATAAAAGCGCTGTTGACATGCATTTGAATTTGTTTGCCACACCAACCATCCAGATGAATCAATTTCAGAGATATTGAAAGTGTCATTTTGAAAGAAAGCTTGCAATGCTTCGATTGTATAATTCCACTGTGCGAGCCAATTGTCATACTCTGCTAATGACGGAATGGATGGGATATTTCAATTTTTTACAGTTGCCAAGCCAAAGCAAGTAGTCTGGTGCACTGTATCATTTAAAAATAAAATTTGAGTCTGGATCAGGCAGGCACAATGTAAAGCTTCAGTTCCCTGAGCCTGCCACTACTTAGTGCCTCAAATTGATTTTAAATCAATGTTATCTTTCCATTAATGATAACCCTGTCTGGCCAATTTAGTTCTAAATGAATTGAAATAGATCAATTTAGTGTGGGTCAAGATAAATTTGGATTGAGATGACACTTGTAGTTTCCAGAAATAAGATTCTGGATTAGACGTGTCATAATCTGAGAAATTGTTTAACTAATCTCTATGGGTTTTAGACCTCCCCTGTGAGTGTAATAAGAACAGGTCTTAACATGTTTGTTGTATGTATAAAATCATGCCCATAGTGTTAATAATAGAATAAATCATCATAATTGGCATAATTTAAATACAAATCATCAGCATCAAAGGCAGCATAATACTTTAAATCAGAAAACAATGAATGTACTGCTTGCACATCCCAATCGTCAGAATGTATGTCCTGTGTTACCACATCTCCTAAGGAGACGCAAAACACGTATGGTATCTTGAGCACTTCCGTCGGCCCATGAATTTTGAAAGCTACTTTATCCCAAACGATGCCATCTGCAACGGGGAAAGCTGAAATGTTCACAAGAGTCCGATCACGTTTCATGATATTGGATGATGTGTGAGGGGCCAGAATTCCATCGACCAAGTTCACAGGAGAGCGTTCTGGCAAATAAGTAAGAATACTCAACATCTGTGGTGGAAGAGGATGGAGGCAGACAGGCGAAAAGCCAATAGTAGTTTCCATCCCACCCTCACCTATACAGGCATTAGTTGTAGAGGTTGAGGTTACCAGATTCAAAGAGATAGCGTTGCATGAAACTGCAGGTGTTACACTATTCAGAATCGGCCAGACGATATAACTTGACATTGTCCACTGAGATGTATCTGTTGTCTTTGCGACCAGGTAAAGGTGGTAAAATGACTGTATGAGTACCCTTCCATCCAAGTGCTTGAACTGGTGCACGATAAGAGGGACCACATTATGTTTTGTTCTCCAGCTTTTCTCATACCAGATGTCCAATCTTAGGTAGCCAGCCGGCAACCGGAATCAGCAGTGGAAACTCTGAAGGGAAAAACTATGTGAACGGGACTAGACTACTCTCTTCACACGAACTCCTAGATTAGCTTCTACCTGGGGCAAGATACGTGGTGAAGTGCGCAGCTCTCCGGTTGACAGCGCCTCACCTCAGCTGCGGTGACAATGAGGCTGGAAGACTAGAATGCTAACTCCACGCGACTCTGGCGGCCATCTTGGTGTGCCGGAGTCGCATGCATGCTGACCAAGAACCTCTTCCTTGTCGTGCATTTTCTTTCAAAGGATGTTCCATAGTGATCGTGTTCAAACGAGGGGTAAGGGTTCTGACAGGTTATCTATGTTAAAGGTTGCAGCAGCTGCCACAATGTCTAGACCATCAAGGTCTGGCACAAACATTATAATGCCAAAGAGCATTTCGTATAGGGGTCTGCCCACCCAGAGATTTTCAAGGGAGATTATTTATTTATTTATTTTAAGTTTTTGAAAACCTTTATTGCACAGTATCATGAAACAAGTACGGGCCTACAACCATCCGGCCGGCCTCGACAACTTTTGGAGCACATCAGCAAACAATACAGCAACGCAGTAGTACTTCAAACAAAATACAGTCGACCTGAGTTACACTGGAGATATTCGTACTACTGGGAAGCAGGAGAAGTTAAGGTTTATTTTAAAAGTTTTTTGTGAAGAATATTAAAATAGTAGAGACTAGAAAGGATGAAAGACCAAACATTCCATCCAAAACTGAAGTGGGCGACGCCCATCAAATAAATCCAGCGAGCATTGAGACACAATCAAAATGGCGGCACAAGGACATTTTAAAAGGATTGACAATCCCATAGTACGTTGTGTGCCGGTCGCTACCCACCCCCCTACAACTCACTCCATTGACCCAAAGAAGAAAGGAGAAAGGAAAAAAATGTAGAAATAAAGAAAAAATTAAGGCCCATAGAAACCAAAACGGACCAAATAAAATCCCCCCCTACCCCCCACCCTACACGCATGCAGAGGCTACGGCCTACCCCCCCCTAGCAGTGTGCCTGTCGCCTAAAAAAGAGTACCCGAAATAAAGAAGAAAAGGAAAGAAAGAAAAAAGTAGACATGTAATACCGGAGGAGGGCCAAACGTATGTGTCCGAAACAACCATCATGTATATTATCGGCCGCCCCACCCCCGACCCCGAATGGAATCATAGCCAACGTCCAGCTCCCCCGTCTATCCATCACAGTCTTAGCAATGCAAACAACAGTAAGTAAGAAGGGGAAAAGCAGCTTCAACCTTGTCCCTTGCGATCCAGTGTGCCAGTGAGGTACAATAGTAAAGTAGCCTTATGGAATAGGAGAAGCAGCCGGAATGACCACAGCGAGACAAGGCACCGTCCACCAATACCCACCCAACGCAGAGCCATGTGATCTACAAATGTACAAAACGGGGCAGCACACAGCAGCAGTCCTCCAGAGTTAAACAACCAAAGCAGAAGCAGCATGCCCAGAATAAGAGTGCAAGACTCGCCAACAGATCCCGAAGGAGGTGCCAGACATGGCGCCCCGAGGCGATCCCCCAGCCTCTGTACAAGTTCAGGAAGCACACTCCTCTCCACAGCTGTAACAGACAGTATCGCGATGGTGTTCAGCTCTCTCACCCTCAGCGCCTCCATGCATCTCTGGAGAGGCAGCACACAATAGTCGAACCCAGGGTGTGGCGAAGTGCTCAGCACGCGAACGCCAACTCGGCCAGTCGAGGAGAACGGGGGCAGAATGGCATCTAATCGGCCCCCCAGGTCCTGGGCATTGTCGCACAAGGCAGCTCGCAAGTCGTCCAGGGCGCTCAAAACATCGCCGATCTTTAAGGGCGCCTCAGGAGAGGATGATGCTGCAGCTCCCTGCACATGGGGCTCGCAGACGTGTGGCAATCCCCGAGCCCGGCCGCCGGTATCTATTCCTAGCAGCCGGTCATCACATCGGCGCCCCGACGGGCACAGCCAGGGCGTGGGGACTAGGGCAGCACACTCCATTCCAACGCCGCATATGATGGCAGAGCAGCGTCGGCCGCAGCAAGCGCCCGCAGCAACAGACCGGATCGTCAATTGCAAGCGCTGAACACTCCGTCCAAAATGGCCCCCTTCACTTCGCTTGAGGATGAGAAGACTCTCAGAGTCATCCGGGGAAAAGGATACAAATGTTGCACTGGCAGCGGCGAAGCCGTGGAAGCGTGGAGATCAAAGGAGTAAATGTCTCGCTACTGCGGAAAACTCAGCGTAGCTGCCGCTTCCCGCCGGCTGACTCCGCCCTGCCCTCAATGGCCGTTGTTGTCATAGTCAGGCCGGCCGCATCTGAGAACAAAGAACCGGTCCCCGTCGTTGAGCACCAGCAAGGAAACAAGGGCGCCCCGTCACTTCTGTCGCAGGGAGACCGACGGGGAGCACATCGTTGGAACCGGCATCACTTACCAAGTCCGATACCTCGACGCAAATACAGGATAGCTTGCAGGATGAAGAGCGGTACGGTAGGAAAACGGACGGGTCGGCGGAGCCGAGGGTTCAGGCAGCCATCGTGGTTGCAGGCTAGGCTCCTCCTCAAGGGAGATTATTGAGTGCATGTTGAACACCATACAAATGGGCCAGCCAGTTCCTGCCAGTACCTAAGACCCTAGCTTTCAAAGACTGCTTTAAGTCACGGTTCATTTGCTCCTCTATAGAATTTCCCTCTGGCCTGTATGGAGACAAGAACTGCATCAGCACCCCCATTGACATCATCGCGTCCTTGTATGCCTTAGAGGCAAACACTGGACCTTTTTCAGAATGGAAGGTGCCACAGGAAAACATCCCGACAAAGACATGTAAATCTCGAATGAAATTTCGAGCATCAGCACTGCGTTGTGGCTAAACCCAAAGGAATCTAGAGCACAAATCAACTGCAACAAAAATGTATTTATATGCAGTATCAGAAGAGAACGGACCACAGTGATCAAGATACACACAGCCAAAGGGCTGATTGGAAATACAGATCTCTGTTTGTGGTGGACGTGAGAGCGTAGACGGTTTGATTTGTTGACAAATGTCACAAGAAAGTACGTAATTATAGGTCTGTTTACATAAGCCACGGCACCAGTAACCTTGCTGTAATATAGAGATTGTTGCAGACACTCTAGCATGTGCAGAGGCCATGCCTTCATGTGCGGCAATGATCAAAGAAAGCCTACAGTCCTTGTTGTGAATCAACCGATGGAATTTTAGCATAAGGAACTTGTTCGGGAGATAAATGATAAGAATACTTCGAAGGGAAGCCCTGTGGGTAAGCCGCTTCATCCTTTGTAGCAGCAATTGCTGCCAACATTTTATTTTCAATCTTAGTCATGGACCTTGTAACTGCTGCAAAGGAACACATGGCTACTGCAGATTTGGCCGCTTTGTCAACCAAAGAATTACCAACAGCATGTACTCCCACATGCTCATGGCCGAGAGTATGTATAATCTGTGTAAGTGGGAGACGTTCCGCCACTCAAACCCAAAGCATTTTGTGCTTCATTGCGCTGCCTTTAGAATCTCAATAGTAATTTTGTGACTGAAAGACTAAGTTGTCATTAAAAGACTGAACACAGTAGTAAGAATCACATACAATAAGAGTATTCACATTAGGATCCCCAAACTCGAGAGCAAGAACAAGAGCATGCAGCTCCGTCAATTGGCTGTACAGTCTCCAAGTGTTTGTGTATGCACTATAGAAGACTTAAATTCTCCATTGACAATTGAACAAGCCACAATAGCGCAAGCCACTGAATAAGCGTGTTTAGAACCGGTGGCCGGTTGGGCCGAGACATCGGTATAAATGATACATTTGTACTCATCTAAAGGAAGCAACGACAATGGAGGAGGATGAACATGTTCATACTGTATAAACTCCTGTGTCTGAAGAGCTGGATCAAAGATAAACGTGACATCAGCCGATGTCAAAGAAGAAGCCCATTTTATCCAACGGGATGTAATGCCTTAGAGTTTGGCACACTTGCCTTAGTCACAGCTTCTGAAACAGGGAGAGGCGTGACCATAAGAATGCGTTTTCCCTGCGCCAGCAAGCGTTCTTTCAGAATCGCCATTTGGACCGCTGTCCAAAAATGTTCATTATTCGAAAATCGCATTTCAGTCGATGTGGAGAGATATGATTTGTATGCAATAGGTACTGTGTCTCCCTCATTGAACGTTAAGTGAAACCCACTGACCCAGGTACAATACGTATTACCAGGTTGATGGTGTTGTCATGCGCCAACAAATAGTTAGTAGCAAGCAAATCTGTTTGAAAAGACTGCAGAATGGAGGTATGTTCCGGAAGCCAACTGGCAGAAGAATATGTTGGTTGTATCAACGCATAGAGCGGTTTGATACGCTGGGCATAATCGGGGATGCAAGTCCTCCCGAAATTCAAAAATCCCAGCAAAGACTGAAGCTTTTTCAGTGTAGATGGAGGTCGCAAGTGTGCACATGTCTCCAGAAAGTGGTAGGCTAACCCCCTACCTTCATTGTTGAGCTCTTAGCCCAAAAAACATTGCAAAATGGGCGATGTGTGATTTTGCAAAATTGAATTTGTATCCATAGTCGGCAGAGGACAGGATAATGCGGTCGACTCAGACTAGATGTGACATCAGTTCTTCGTCTGTCGGATTAATATCATCAACATACGGGAATGCATCAGAGTCTATGCTGTCCAACCAAGAGACAACACGTGCAGCGAAAGCCCCAAGGCTATTCTTATACCCCGTAGGCAAACACGTTCATTTTTTCTGATTCCCAACGGTGGTAAATGCTATCAAGTCATTGCTCTCACAAGTCAAATTGTGACTGTAGAACCATTGGTAATATCCAGTGTAGTTTTGTATTTCTTACGAATAAGATTGTTCACTAGCGCAGAGCTATGTGTGTTTTGTACCTCAAATGTACGACAATGACTATTCGAATATCAATAATCTATTACAATGCGATATGACCCATTGGGTTTTGATACAGTAAAAAGAGGATTATTCATCGGCGATATACAGGATTCAATCACTCCTTGGTACTCCAACTGTGTTAGAATATCACAAACGGGAGCCTTAGCTTCTCGTCTGATCGGATGTTGGGGCTGTGGCATAGACTTTAATGGCATCTCATGTGCCGGGGAATCTCTATCCCAGCCCACCTGATTATGGTACACCGCCGAGGCAAGGGAAAAAACCCACTTGGATGCGTAAGCCTTTGCATGTTCATCAGGGACGTAACGTAAAAAACTCGGAAGTATCACATCCTCCCCTGTAGATGCCGCTAGCACAAATGGTGGAGGGCAATCTACCTCTGCCAACAAAATATTGTGGAAAGAGGAGAGATTCTCCCCAAAAACCACTGTGATTGTACGCTGTATATCACCTTCAACTTGGAAGAAAATTTCACAGAGTCTATACGAGGGGGGGGGGGGTAACTTGTGTGTCCGCTGTTTCTACAGTAATAAAAGTATCAGTTGCATCCAGACAAGGACGCAGTGCCTCCCGCACTATAGTAACCTCCGCTGAGCTGTCGAGCAGAGTCATCACCCATGTCCAATCTAGAAGTTGTGTTCTCGCAGTCTGAGGCATATTTTGCTGTTAAAGCGGCAACTTTCTTCTTCTGATACGGGGGTCTAAAATGAGGCAGAAATTTGTTCTAGAAAGTGTTCCTTCAAAGGTCATATATATCTGTGGACAGTATACATCAGATAATTCTGAGAAAGGTGACAGACTTATATAAACATGTTTATTTTGTCATAGTTTTTATTTTCATTTACTTAGGTTTTTTTTCCATTTCAATTTCTCAAATACAAATTACATAATTCATCATAAATACATTTTTACAGGCTCAAGAAAATTTTTTGGGTTTTTTAAAACACACATTATTCATAACACACCAAAAATACAAAAAGGAATTATTTATACACCGAAGAAATTAGTTAATTTTTAAGAAGGCCACCTGATATTCAAGGACACAACTCAATTCACAAACAAACACACATGCATACCACACTTACACTACCAAAAGGGGAAAAAAGGGAAGAAAACTACATATAAACTGACAAGTTCACAGGTTGTCAGGTTTTTAGGGTCTCAGGAAGACTTAGGACCCCCGCACATGATTGGTCGACGCGCGTTTCGGTGGATAACCACCTTCCTCAGGACCTTTTTTTCTCTTGTGGGTTCAAAGATATCAGGGGACCTACAAGAAGTTTATTTACAAAGAAAAACAAGAGGAAAAATATCTGTCACCAACACTTCTTGTAATTGATTTATAAATACAACAGTTTACAAATACAACATAAAACATTGCCTAGATCCAACATGGCTACAACCCACATGCCCGACAGGTTTTGGAGACATCAGAGTCACTGACTCCGGAAGATGAAGATGAGGATGACTCTGATGTCTCCAAAACCTGTCGGGCATGTGGGTTGTAGCCATGTTGGATCTAGGCAATGTTTTATGTTGTATTTGTAAACTGTTGTATTTATAAATCAATTACAAGAAGTGTTGGTGACAGATATTTTTCCTCTTGTTTTTCTTTGTAAATAAACTTCTTGTAGGTCCCCTGATATCTTTGAACCCACAAGAGAAAAAAAGGTCCTGAGGAAGGTGGTTATCCACCGAAACGCGCGTCGACCAATCATGTGCGGGGGTCCTAAGTCTTCCTGAGACCCTAAAAACCTGACAACCTGTGAACTTGTCAGTTTATATGTAGTTTTCTTCCCTTTTTTCCCCTTTTGGTAGTGTAAGTGTGGTATGCATGTGTGTTTGTTTGTGAATTGAGTTGTGTCCTTGAATATCAGGTGGCCTTCTTAAAAATTAACTAATTTCTTCAGTGTATAAATAATTCCTTTTTGTATTTTTGGTGTGTTATGAATAATGTGTGTTTTAAAAAACCAAAAAAATTTTCTTGAGCCTGTAAAAATGTATTTATGATGAATTATGTAATTTGTATTTGAGAAATTGAAATGGAAAAAAAACCTAAGTAAATGAAAATAAAAACTATGACAAAATAAACATGTTTATATAAGTCTGTCACCTTTCTCAGAATTATCTGATGTATACTGTCCACAGATATATATGACCTTTGAAGGAACACTTTCTAGAACAAATTTCTCTTTTCCCCTCTGTTCCTTGGTCGCAAATTATTTTTTTGAGGGGGTCCCATTCTTCATGCTCTAAAATGAGGCAGATCCTCTTGTTTGGCTTTAACGTCAAACTGTTGAGGTTGATCCCGAATCTTTGCCACTATCATGGCATTTCCCTCCACCGACTTGAGAGTCCGATGTGTCCTGCAAAGAACGAGGAGAGCGCTGATCAGGGACTTGAAATCTATCAGGAGTCTTAATTTTCGCACGGTCGTGCAATTCACAAGTACGCTCAGAAGACTCGGGTGTCGGTGAACCAGCACGCAAACCCTGCTTCTGTTGTTGTTGCCCCTGTTTTTCATTTTTCCAGTTCTTTTTAGGAAAGAATGGTGCCCATCTTTATTATTCTGGGCCTTTTGTTGCCCTTGATTTTGTGGTTGGATCTGTGGTTGAGTAAAAGGTTTGATTTCCAGACTATTGCGCCCCATGGTTTTATAAGCTTTTGCAATAATCTTTGGCAATTCGCGTTGCTTGTCTGCATCTACCCCAGCCTCCAAGCGTTGTACCACCTGTAAGCTCACAGCATCACCCTTAACATTAGCAAGGATTATATCGCAAACAATATTGAACACTCCCATCAGTCTCATTCCCAACTCCAGGGCCGCCTTGGCCCCATGTTCATCCTGAGCACGTCTAAACACGGAAGGGAGTACGGTCATTGAGGGGGTGCCGAAACACATTGAATATAATGCTGCAAACACTTTACCCCAATTGTTACAATCAGCTAATTCGGGAACCAGTTTTTTCGGAAGACTTATGGTCAAAATCCTGTGTTTCTCCACAGGAATGGTATTTGGAAAAACAGCTTTGAGTTGCCCAGATTTCTCAGCAAGCCAATAAGGAAGTTCATCCTTATTTTGCGGATGCTTGCCCATCACTGAATTACCCATTAATAGACTGACGGTCACACCACCAGGTGAAGGTGGTAGCGCAGCAATGGCAGGTGGTCCCACCTGGAAGTTGCGTGACATGAACTGTATAACAGCTCTATGTATACGTCTTAATAAAGTATGTAACATGTGTAGTTCTACGACTGTAGCAGTGAGATAAGTTGGGTGCGGGGTGTACCCAGGCAAAATGAGCCAAGTGGCCCCATCTATTGATAAGGGACCTAAAGAAACGGACTGTTGTCATTGGGTGACGAAGGGCGCCATTAAACCATATTTGGTGTTATCAAGCTGTTAGCGGGACCTCAAGAGATCTATAAGGCCTAAATTCCAGCGGAGTCGCTGTGGCAGTATACTTGTGAAACAAAAATTCTGTTCCATCGACCGCCAGAGAGGTGACCCAAGAATAAAACACTTTGAAGCGGAATGCTGGATCCGCCTCTACAACAAAGATAAGCGAAAACAACAGCATCAGGTACTCCATGTTGAGCCAAATAAGCCCTGAGCGGTGCATGGTTAGAAGCCCAATAAAATCTCAATTTTCAATAAAGAATAGAGATTAACAACCTATGTGTGGCAGCGCAATAACAGGGTAATATGAAAAAGAAAAGACCTTTTAAAATTCAAGCTTTAAAAACCTATAAAATATCACAATATAGGAGACAATAGTGTCACCCGAAACAGAAATGCACAAGCACTACTCAGGAGTCTCGCAGATAAGAACCAGACCAAACGTTGGCGGTGCCATGTTGCATGGATTCTGCACATACAAAGAGCTATGCGCAGGAAAATACTTAGTACCCAAAATCCCAAAACGACTACCTACAGTGTCTCATTCATTCTCCTACATAATCACGAAGCTACAAATGATTAGACAACCCAGATCACAACACTCCAGACTCTCTCAGGAATCGTAGTAGCAAGACATACCCTTTTACTCACTCACTCGTAGTTGTCCACAATAGGAATTGGCAGAGTCACTGTAAATGTTTATTTTAATTATTGTGCTCTATAATGCAGTATACGAGCCACTACCAGCTGCAAAATGCATAAACTCATAATAATTTGCATTGTTACAATTCCATAGAATATAAAGGGGATGTTATCATATGCAGACAAAAAGGACTATATGGCCTAACTGCCCTCCCCTTGGCTGGAAGAATAACAAGGGGCATTGTTTATCGACCTTGCACATCGTGTTCAGACTAAACTCCAGGAACTAACAGAACGCGAAAAGCAGACAGTTCTTATGTGAAAGGAATAAACAGTCTTGCAAAATAAAGTCATGTAGTAACATGTACAAAAGCAGCATCATGGCAGCAAAGCTCATGTTAACTTAGCAATGTCGAGAATGACCCTAATGGCCATATAACAATGTAACATCTCTTCAAGTACAAGAAGACAAATTAATTAAAAGACTGTTGTCGATCCCACGATCAAGAAATAATGTTATAGTCCACAAGGAAGCCAGTATGCCCATTATTATGGATGCCATAAGATTAGCGCCACTTTCTCTCTGGCTATCCATATTGAAAAGGGGTGCTGTGCGAGTGAAAAAAAAAATCCTCAAAGACATCCTAAGTTTGGAGGACTGCCAATGATGAAGCATGACACCTGGTGGTGTGTGAGGACAGTCCTTCACATTTGTTTAGATGCTTAGCACCCCACTTAATTAAGTGTAGGGTGCTTGCCTTTGTGTATAGAATCAGAGATTTATTCAGAGTAGCTTTGTTTTGTGTGTGTATATTAGGTTTGGAGGCCAGCTCACCCTGTACACCCCGTAGCCTTTAGTTCCCTCCCCCAGAAATCACTAGTGTTCTTTGTGTGTGAATTTGACATTTCCCGCTTTCCCTACTAGGCTGGGCCACGGCCACTAAAATGACTACTCTGCCTAGGATTCTCTTTCTATTTCAGACCCTACCAATAACGGCTCCGGCTGGTACGATTGCAACCCTCCAAGCTGCACTGCACAACCAGAGGTGAGCGGCCCAGAAAGAGCAGAGAACAGAGCTGCCTTCTTTGTTACCACCAGGCTGCCCAGCTTTGCTATCTAGCCGAGTGTGTCAGGATTTACAAACGTTATCGCGCCTGCCTAGTGTTTAGAACTACATCTCCCAGAATTCCCTGTGTTTCCTTGTGGGATAAAAGAGGGGGCGTGGCCTTGAGACATTGCACGTAATTTGTATTTGCTGGAGTGTTCCTGGATGAAGGTTGTGTCGCTGCATCCAGAGCGACTTCTGAGGAACTGAGGAAAAAGAAGGGTAGAAGTTTCCACAGGCTGTGGGAACGGAGTTCTGCCGGTAGCTGAAAGGAACCGCTGGGCGGACTGTGATTTGAATAGTCGCGCTCTTTATCAGCGTCTCGTTCTTCCGGAGCAGGAAGGGAGGAACCTCTGTTGTGTGTTACAGCGGGCTCGCTGTGACAGTGATCGATCAGTTTCATCTCCGCACTGGGTGACACAGTAAGCTACGCCAGTATTCTTGTTTTCCGCGGACTTTGGGCGGAAGTAACTAACCCAGGTTAAAGTCCGATTGAATCCCGGAACGAAGCCTCTCATCTTAAGAACTCTGGTAATCTGGGTGACAAAAAAGAATTGCTTTCCCGAGAGGGCTGCGGGTCGGAAGCATCTACGGAAAAGGGGAGTAGCAACTAAGTACCAGAGCGGAGGATAGTGGGGTAGCGCCCTACATTCTGCCGTGTTTGGAAAATTGGAACATTGTTCGTTGTACCTGGATATTAGTGGATATCTTAATTGACTGCAGCGCGGATGATAGTAGTAGGAAGCTACATCATACCGTGTACAGAGTGTGGCAGCACGTATTGATTTATATTTTGGGGAAAAAGTTCGTTTTCTTTGGAGCACGTTGTTGTGGGGGAACCACTTATCATTTCTAAGGAACTACTTATTACAGAGTGGAAAATATAATTGGGAATTTTTCGATATCACTCTTCAAACAAACCAGGAGGGTATGTGTAGTTTAGGTGTGGTCTTCGTTATACTTATTCCAGTGTAAGTTTTCCCTAGCAATAACATGTGTCTTTATTTCATATAGGGAGCTGATTATTCGTGATAGTACTTGGTGCTAATCAAAGAGAGGAGCAGAGCTTTTCTATGAGACAGGTGACTAGGAAAAGGGGAGGGTAGCGAGAATGAAATGAGAGTAGGATTACTGTCTGTGTAGTAACCGTGTGTATTTTCTCATTTCAGCAATCCCTTCCCAGCTGTCCCCTTCCTTCCCCTCCTGGTTATTGTTTTACTGTCTTATTTTCCCTCGCTTGATCACTCGAACACCCTGTGCTCAAAAAGGGGTGTTGGTGCGGTCAGGAGGTGGAGTCCATATTGCTTCAATCGGATCCTGCGGAGTCCAACTCTGACAGAGTGGTCCAGGATAGAATCAGAGAAGCACTGGTTGTTTATGGAACGAGCCCTGGCAGGAACCTCGCTGGCGAAGGTACTGTTTCTGCCAGGACCTCATAAAGCACCTAGCTTATACATTCCGCCGATAACGCACTCTCTACTAAGGGTTTGGGAAGGATGTGTCCGCAGAGGGAGACTCACTACTCTACCATACCCCCTGACTCCGATAGCCGACAACCCTGACTTTACACCAGGGCTTGGATCATGATTTCAGGTATGGTGGGAGGACCTCTGCAGGGCGATAGGACACTTTTTTGATCAGGAGGGGATTCTCTCCTTCAATACGTTATGGGCAGAGTATGCTATCCCCTAGACCAAGCGATTTAGATATTTACAGATTCGACATTGGCTAATGCAACAGTTAATATGACAGGGAGATCATTGACACCATATGGGAAATGGCTTTTAGGTAAACAGATGTCTTATCTCAGAGTTGTACACCTTACTCCAACCTAACCCGATCGGCGATAAAGCCCCCTCCCAGAAACGATGGGAAACTGAAATAGGCCGTCAACTCTCCCCGAAGGAATGGTGCGACATATACCACAGAGCCTGACATACCACCTACAACATAGCCAGCACTGAAACAGCCGTTAAACTTACCTCCTATTTATACATTACTCCAATTCGGCTCCACCGGGGGAACCCAGCCTGCAGCGACAATTGTTGGAGTCAGTGCAGGGCTAAGGGCATCCTTACACACCTACTCTGGGACTGCCCAGGTGTCACAGCGTTCTGGAAGGTGGTGCTGGACGACATTAACACTCACTTCTCTACCCAGCTTTCCAGATTCCTATCATACACTTTACTAGGCCTCCCCAATCCCCTCACTTATTCCCTCTCATTCCGTAGCGGGCACCAGAACCATTTGGCACCACTTCAAACCTCTACTGAACAAAGAATTTAAGGAGCTGACCTGCCCTTGTTACTTGTGGTTACTGCATCTCACTGACTCGGACGAACTAAATCCACAGAAACGTCCATTTAAGCTCTATAAGAACCCTAATATTGTATATTACTCAGCACGTTGTACAGGGCTAGGGAGGGGGAGGGAACCAGGGGTGGGATTCTTGAGGGTGTTTGTTTTTTCTCTTTTTCTTCCTCTCCTTCTTTCCTTTAGAAGGAGCCAAAAAGTTGCATTTTATAAGTACAACAGGGAAGCTTGTCTCATGATGTGTATTGTTAATTTGACATGAAAGTGCGACAATAAAACAGATTTAAACCATAAAACATGTCCCAGGCATGACATTTCAACCTGAATGCAGTTTTAAAGTGCTAATTCGACTTAGCAATATAACCCCCTTACCAAGCCTTAAACTCTCCTTTTGTTGATTATAAGCATCCACTGTGGTATACCTTAGGTAGTCTATATGGCATGGTGCATTGTAATTAAATGGTTAGATATGTACTTTTAAGTTTTACATGCCTTTGTAGTGAAAAACACCTAACTTTGTTTTTCAGTACTGTGAGGACTACTTGTCCCATAGGATAACATTAGTTTGCCTTATTACATTAATAAGTGCTAACCTTTCATTGAGTTAACACTAGGTGGTATAAGTTCCTAAGAGACACAGAAAGGGAGCACTCTACAACCCTTTATGAGTAGGTGTGATAGTCTCTAGAGAGAGATTGAGTGTGCGTGGGTTGGGAGTTTTTCTCCTGTGTGTTCTTGTGCCCTCACACATCCTTGCGAGTGTAAAGCATCATCATCAGGGTGTGCTCCTCATGGGGGTGGTGCTGCAGTCCCCCACGGGCCCCACAAGAGGGCTCTTTAATGGAGATCTTTTCAGGAGGTGCCGCACTTGTGCATGTGGGTGTGTGGACGAAGTGAGTGAGAGAAAGTGTAGATAAAATTACCTATCGGTATCCCAACAGATTTAATGAGGAGTCCTCTAGGCAAGACTAAAACATGGACGGAATTGGAGACTCTCCATAAACAAATAAAGGGAGGGACAAGTATTTTCCCGCTGCTCTCAACCCATAAAAATGTGTGTAGTGTACAAAGGTGAAGGATGGTCGACATGTTTCGCGCAACCAGTGGGTCCCTAATGTATCCCTCTGCGCTTCATCAGGACCGTGAATCTGAAATTTTGAATATGGGAATCAGGGAAAGACACCCTATAATCCCACCATACCTATTGTAGGGACAGGAAAATGTCTTGGCGTTCAAGACACGTATTATTCGTGTTCTCAGCACCCAAACCTGGTGGAGTCAAAGAGAAAAATAAGAAAAGAGAGAGAGATATATACAAATGTTCTCAATATGTTCTTCATGAAACAGCATATGTAGCTCAAAATGCCAATGATGTGGTAAAGTACCACTAAAAGTAGGCACCCTAATTATGCGTGACATTTCACTTTAATCGTTATGCGATATCTCTGTGCGTAACAAAGAACTGTGCAGTTTATCGGCAAGCGCGGAGTAACATTTCAACAGGCAGTAGTGTCACCGTGAGATCTAAAAACAGGAGGTGACACCTTGTGTCATATTTGCATCATAAAAATGGCGATATAGGCTAATCACATCCGTAACTAGCCGACCACTTGCTCCTCAAGTGTGCAGATCTTGTATTCATAGTAAGCGGTCTCATGCTGGTCAAACCAATCCAGATTAATTCAACGTACGTTTAGTTATCCAACTCTCTCTCAATCTCAGATACATGCTGTTAATAATGATACAGGAGAGAGGATTGTGATAAGAGCTACTTATGGCACTGTGAGCATGCTCAGGAAGCTTTTGTGGCTGTGCTCTCTGTTGGAAAGGTGATGGTACTGTGCAAACAGACATGGACAGTCGCTAAGTACTTAAAATGGTAGTGAAGTACTCAAGTGCATCCGATCACGCTGTTTACACTATGCAGTAAAATGCACCCACAAGTTGTTTTAATCACAGCTCATGTCAATTGTCCATTCTGTTCAAAAGGCTCCCTTGTGCCAGCAAGCTGACAAGCTTTGAAGATGCACATGTGTGCCTGTGAGTGGTACTGTGACCTGAGAGAAACTTGGCAGCATTTCCAGCAACCCCAGATGATTTTTCTTTGCTCTCTAATACTGCTGCTCTCTACTGAAGACAGGCTCAACCCAAAAACACATGTCTAGAAGTATACAGCATTTACCAGGATGCAAAGGGGCGGACTGTGCTGGGACTGTGAGGCAGTGTGCTCCCAACCCCCATTCTGTTCAAAAGGCTCCCTTGAGCCAGCAAGCTGACAAGTTTTGGAGATGCACCTGTGTGTCTGTGAGTGGTACTGTGACCTGAGAGAAACTTGGCAGCATTTCCAGCAACCCCAGATGATTTTTCTTTGCTCTCTAATACTGCTGCTCTCTACTGAAGACAGGCTCAACCCAGAAACACGTGTCTAGAGATATACAGCAATGTATGCACCAACTTTGGTGAAAAACTCCAGCTAATTTTAAAGTAAGTTTGAACTGTGTACTGCATTTACCAGGATGTAAAGGGGCGAACTGTGCTGGGACTGTGAGGCAGTGTGCTCCCAACCCCCATTCTGTTCAAAAGACTCCCTTGAGCCAGCAAGCTGACGAGCTTTGGAGATGCACCTGTGTGCCTGTGAGTGGTACTGTGACCTGAGAGAAACTTGGCAGCATTTCCAGCAACCCCAGATGATTTTTCTTTGCTCTCTAATACTGCTGCTCTCTACTGAAGACAGGCTCAACCCAGAAACACATGTCTAGAAGTATACAGCAATGTCTGCACCAATTTTGGTGAAAACCTCCAGCTAATTTTGAAGTAAGTTTGAACTGTGTACTGCATTTACCAAGATGTAAAGGGGCGAACTGTGCTGGGACTGTGAGGCAGTGTGCTCCCAACCCCCATTCTGTTCAATTGTAAGGATGAAAGAAATAATAACCATACCCTCCTCAAGATGAAGTAGGGCCGCGCCGGCGAGTAATAGGGCTGAGAGTAGAAAATGATATATGGAAAAACGAAATAGAACAATGCCGGCTTTTTTGTCTCGATTGCCATGCAGGGCACTGTAAAATTACCTTTGATCCGGTGT
This sequence comes from Lissotriton vulgaris, assembly GCF_964263255.1. Lineage (NCBI taxonomy): Eukaryota > Metazoa > Chordata > Amphibia > Caudata > Salamandridae > Lissotriton > Lissotriton vulgaris. The sequence continues at coordinate 389,474 of NW_028252733.1, read as the reverse complement.
TTGCAGCCGTGGGAACTTACTGTGTCACCCTCGGTCAGGAGCCTATAAACCTGTCAGCTGATTAGGTTTGCCGGTAACTGTGTGTCAGAAAGACCAGATAAATATAGCAGGGTTGCTTCCTAATTGACGGAAGGGCGTGGGCATTCCCAAAAGCATCAGTTGAGCGGGTAGTGACATGTGTAGCAACCGGTGGCTGCTATCTTTGAAGGTCTAGAAATACTGCAGATACCGTAAAATAAGCATGTGAAGGTGGGTGCATAAGGAAAAGCATAACAAAATATTATCCAGGTTTCTAGGTATGTAATCTCACAGGTAACGAGTCCAGTCTCTCCCAGTCATAACATATAACTTACAAGGTATCCTACAATAGGAGTATACCACGGCAAAAGTGCAAATATGTAGCCACAACTATTATTGTGTGTGTAAAACGCAATGGGTCCGAAAAAAGCTCTGCAGGTGACCCCCATTGCTTGTGAGGTTCTTCTTCCATAAGAACTGGCTACCAGAGGGATAGGAGACTAGGTGTTCCTAGCGTGGGTAATACTGGTATGATCAATTGCTGATCCAGTGTTAATGAGGGTGCTTAACAAAGTACCCATTTAGCTTACTGAGGTATGCCCAGTGTGCAATATCGGATCTGTTTGACAAACATCTGGGTGCCCCTATGTGGAGTTTTCTCATCAATACAGCGAGAAGGGTGTGGTAGGTTATTAGTGTATGGTCAATGCCTACTCTATAGATGGGGGGCACAGTGATTGTTGTGGCATGAGACTTCAAGATACCAACTTTGCCCAATGGAATGTAGTGTAGTTTCTATATTCCCAATAGGCTCTGCGCATTGGAATAGTATATCCTATAGATTTGACGTAGGACTTGGGTCAGTAGGCCTTTATCGAATATACTAAACTTAATAGTGAGTGCCAGCTAGCTCAGAGGTCACTAGAAACTTTCTCGAATTCACAAGAAGGGATCAGTTTCTGACAACCGCATAAACATGACAACTTTGTTTCCCTAGGACTGGAAAAAGTATCTTCAGAGTCGTGGAAACAATAGATAAGTATTTCACTTAGTCAATTGTGCATGCTTCATTTCTACAGAGTTGCAGAGAAATAGTGAGACAGGCGTTTTTAATAAAAAGGTTTATTGAACAGTCTTCTTTCTCATGCAAGAGAGGTGAACTGCTACAATCGTTAGGCAACTACAAAGTATAATGCGTACAGTGTAAACAGTAATATGAAATAATACTGTAGGAGCATTGTATGGTTTCTAAGCCATATAAAAATACATACACAAATACCATAGACTAAAATACTCAACTGGTGCATCTCAAATACACCTACCCCAATGTACATAACCTAAGTATAGTTCGAGGGAAGAAGTAAGTATGGTCTTTAGCATAGGTTTAGTTTTTGCCAAGAATCTACCAATGGTTTCTCTAGGTTCTACTCAGCTCCATACCTTAGAATGAAGGAGGTCTGGTATCTCTGTCTTGGTAATCGATTTCCCAACACTCCGCAAGGGGGTCAGAAACACTGGAGCTGGATTTCTCAGCAGAGGAGGGCAGCTTCCTGATCAGTGCATCAGCTGGAGAGTCGACTTCCTTCGGCACTTGCTGTAGCGAGCTGCGTCGGGCAAGTAGGTCGCCGAACTGCTCCGACCACCGTGCTTTGCCATAGCAAGTAAAGGTATATTTATACCTTGAAGGTGTTTAGGGCGTAAAGTCGGGCATATGAACGTCATGAATGAACCCCTGGGGAATAGTTATTCATTGTAAAACTAACTGAGTTCTTGGAGAAATCAATATTCAAGCTAGGGGAAGTCCCTTACGGCTTAAGCTGGTTTTCCAAGAAATCGTTGTGACGTTTGGTGAACGGATGGAAGTAGCCATGCCTGTATTTGGGTAGCATGGGTTATACCTAAATAAGGGCTTGATTTCTATGCCTATATAAGGACAACGTGGATTGTACCTATATAAGGGCATGCATAGGGAAAATCCATTCAGAATCTAAAACGATATACAACACCCACTCCACTTTCTTATGTACGACTTCTACTAAAATGCTAAGTTCTAAACATGAATAAACGTATCTAAAAACTATCTATACAACAAGTGTTTAAAACCCACCCAGCAACATAGAAATGAATTGATACTGGTTGTACACGAAAAGAGCATTTGTGCTGTACACATTTAAGCAATGTTTCATTCTAAGCATATAGTTGACATTTAAAAAAATGCTATCTGAATGAATCACGAAAATACATTTATGAAATGGCTCGTAAATACAGAAAAGAAAAGGTGCCGAAACCATTTCATGTCATCATACATATAACTGTTGGTATGAGGACAAGGTCAAAATATTGTCTCTGGGAGTTTTTTTCAAAGAATTATAGTTCTCTATGAATAGTTCTACTTTAAGCAGATTACTTTGCGCCAAAAAAGAAAAATACAAAATTGAAAAAACAAAATAACAATCATAGAAAAAAGAGTTCCAAAATTAGAACTTTGTTTTTGAAAAAATGAAGGTCGAATTCAGAGTCTCTCAGAGCACTGTGTGCCAAATCAAAAGTCAGTGTTATTGTTTGGAGAAAACATCAAATCCTCTACGTCTGTAAAACGATTGTCTACCATTGTAGGTGAAAGTTGGATTACCTCGTTAAGAAGATCAATTGCACATAGATGTGAATCATCGCCGTCAGCATTTGGTCGCATTAGCGATGTTCGAATTAGATGGTACCTGTGTGCCTGTCGTTTCTCGTAACTCGACAGGAGTCTCGCAGATAAGAACCAGACCAAACGTTGGCAGTGCCATGTTGCATGGATTCTGCACATACACAGAGCTATGCGCAGGAAAATACTTAGTACCCAAAATCCCAAAACCGACTACCTACAGTGTCTCATTTTTTCTCCTACATAATCACGAAGCTACAAATGATCAGACAACCCAGATCACAACACTCCAGACTCTCTCAGGAATCATAGTAGCAAGACATACCCTTTCACTCACTCACTCGTAGTTGTCCACAATAGGAATTGGCAGAGTCACTGTAAATCTTTATTTTAACTATTGTGCTCTATAATGCAGTATACAGGCCACTACCAGCAGCAAAATGCATAAACTCATAATAATTTGCATTGTTACAATTCCATAGAATATAAAGGGGGATGTTATCATATGCAGACAGTGGAAAAAGGACTATATGGCCTAACTGCCCTCCCCTTGGCTGGAAGAATAACAAGGGGCATTGTTTATCGACCTTGCACATCGTGTTCAGACTAAACTCCAGGAACACACAGAACGCGAAAAGCAGACAGTTCTTATGTGAAAGGAATAAACAGAGTCTTGCTAAATAAAGTCATGTAGTAACATGTACAAAAGCAGCATCATGGCAGCAAAGCTCATGTTAACTTAGCAATGTCGAGAATGACCCTAATGGCCATATAACAATGTAACATCTCTTCAAGTACAAGAAGACAAATTAATTAAAAGACTGTTGTCGATTCCACAATCAAGAAATAATTTATAGTCCACAAAGAAGCCAGTATGCCCATTATTATGGATGCCATAAGATTAGAGCCACTTTCTCTCTGGCTATCCATATTGAAAAGGGGTGCTGTGCGAGTGAATAAAAAAATCCTCAAAGACATCCTAAGTTTGGAGGACTGCCAATGATGAAGCATGACACCTGGTGGTGTGTGAGGACAGTCCTTCACATTTGTTTAGATGCTTAGCACCCCACTTAATTAAGTGTAGGGTGCTTGCCTTTGTGTATAGAATCAGAGATTTATTCAGAGTAGCTTTGTTTGTGTGTGCATATTAGGTTTGGAGGCCAGCTCACCCTGTACACCCCGTAGCCTTTAGTTCCCTCCCCCAGAAATCACTAGTGTTCTTTGTGTGTGAATTTGACATTTCCCGCTTTCCCTACTAGGCTGGGCTGCGGCCACTAAAATGACTACTCTGCCTAGGATTCTCTTTCTATTTCAGACCCTACCAATAACGGCTCCGGCTGGTACGATTGCAACCCTCCAAGCTGCACTGCACAACCAGAGGTGAGCGGCCCAGAAAGAGCAGAGAACAGAGCTGCCTTCTTTGTTACTACCAGGCTGCCCAGCTTTGCTATCTAGCCGAGTGGTCCAGGATAGAATCAGAGAAGCACTGGTTGTTAATGGAACGAGCCCTGGCAGGAACCTCGCTGGCGAAGGTACTGTTTCTGCCAGGACCTCATAAAGCACCTAGCTTATACATTCCGCCGATAACGCACTCTCTACTAAGGGTTTGGGAAGGATGTGTCTGTTATGGTAATTAAAAATCCCATTTAATGGTAAAGTCAGATTTTAAATCACAATTTTGAAAATGTCACTTTTAGAAAGTTTTGTAAAGGGGTTAGGCCCAAAGACCAGTAGCTAGATAGGGCCTAAATAAGTAACACAACAGGGAACCTAGCAACCATTCTATGTGCTGCTATCTCCTTCAGCAGACAAAGGGCCAATTTATGATTTAATTGGTCCTGGTTATTTATTCAACCATTACTTCATCATATTATTCTTTCATTTAATATCATAATATGATGAAGTAATGGTTGAATAAATAACCATGACCAATTAAATCATAAATTGGCCCTTTGTCTGCTTAAGTAGATAGCAGCATATAAATTGGTGGCTAGGTTCCCTGTGGTGTTACTTTTAGAAAGTTGGCATTTTTCTGCATTTAGCCATTTGGTGCCTTCTACCTCTCCTGGGTCACTGACTGGGTGTAATTGACTGACAGTTAGACTTTGTGAAGTCGTTCAAGACATTGAAAGCACTCCAAAGAGAAATTTCTAGAAACTTCTCCCAATTTCAGAGAAGGCACGAGGTATAAAAATACGGCTCTCAGACCGCCACTTCCGTTCACTTTCTGGACTTGCAGAAGGACTCGCAGAGGACTGCCTGCTGCTGTGTACACCACAGGACTGCTGTGCTGCACTTGGAAGGGCTGCTTTGCTGCCTCGAGCCTGTCTTGAACCCTCAGAGGCTAGCCCTGCTATTCTGCTATTTGAGCCATACTTCTTCACGAACAACCAGGACTACCACAGTGATTCCAAGGGCAAATGTTGCCCTCCTGCTCAAAGGCACAGAGACATTGCAGGCTCCCACTACATTGAACCTGCACCTGAAGCCAGCCTGAGTGAGTCCTGAAACACCAAGTGGTGTCCCACTGCTTGTGGACCCTTGGTTGTGGTGCTAAAATTGCCCAGATAGCCAACATCCCAAAATTAAGAACATTTTTGGCCAAATACTGCTCTGAGAGCCAAGGGAACATCGGGACCAACCTACTTGTTGATTCGCCCAAGGTGCATTGCCGGTCAGCTCAAAATTGCAGCTGCTCCCACTACATTAGTCTCCATGGGAACAAATCCTGTTCAGTGTTCATTCGTCAAAGGGTATCCATGCTCCAGGAACTGTCCCCGGCTAGATCGTCCTGACTTTTGCCACTGGACATTTTTGGCTTCCAAAAAAGTGATTAAGTCCAAATGTAGAAATCTTCACAGCAACTTTGTCCAGCGACACCCCGATGATGACGGTTCCTCCTCAGACACCGCCTGCAGCCTTGTCCCACTGAACTTTACCTTCTCAGATCATTTTTCTTAAAAATTCTTCTAAGTCCAAAGGTAAGAGCTGATCGGGCCAAATCCACTTCTTGTATCCGATCTACTCTCCATCGCAGTAGGCCATATTTTTTTTACTTTAACCCAGTGTTGTGCGACTAGTCTGTGGTTGGTGTTTTGATCTTTTAGACGCTAGTTTGTACCAAAAACTATAAATATTCATAACTCTGGTTCTACTGATTGGATTTTTGTCATTTTGGTGTCATATCAGTATTAAAATTGACTCTACTTTTCTAAACTGGAGTGTCATTTTTTTGTGATGTGTTTTCACATTATTACTGTTTGTGTGCTGCATAAATACTTTACACATTGCTTCTGAGTTAAGCCTGACTGCTTTTTGTGCCAAGCTACCCAGGATTAATTTAGTGACTTTATGTGGTTTACCCTGCCAGGTATTGTGGCTGTTGCTTGACCCGGGCTCACACTCAGTCAACCTAAAACCCAATTTCTCACAGGGTGATTTATAAATATTAAATAGGGAGATTTGGGCTTCGCCATTAGTTTAAATGGCAAAGTTGAGTTAGACCTTTAAAACTGCTTTACCAGTCTGCAGTGGCAGGTTTGGAGACATGTTTTCATGTCATGTTTACAAGCTCTGAGTACCTCTGGTACCATATACTAGGGACTTATGTGTAAGTAAAGGAATGCTAATTACATACAACCAATCTAACATCACACTTTTAAGGGTTAAAGCACTGGCTCTGGTAATAGGCCTCAGTGCACTCTGAGGGTAAAAAAAACAGCAGCATCAGTTCAAAACATCGGGGTGATCATGTAAAAGGAGGCACTTCCTTACAGAGCTGAATTGTGGTTCATAGTTCCTCTCTCTTAGCTTGCAAAGTAGTCACTCCTTTCTCCTTTAACTTCATAGCAGCAGCCGCTATTTTCCTCAATTACAGAGCATATTCTCTGCTCCTTCAATGAGGATGGCTAGGTTATTCTGACAATGGTCTGGTCCTTTCCCTGCACCGATGAGACCAGAAATGTTGCTTTGAATGTATAGTACACTAACACCTAATTAGAAGAGCCATGCTATGCAAGAATGTCAATAAATGAACATGGAAAAATGAACTGACTCACTATTAGACATAAACTCTATTGGAATGCTGTCTTCTGTCACATGATCGTTAGGCGGCATGGACCCTACAATCCCCTAAATCACTGACGTCATTGATTATGACTGATACAGCCTGACCATCTAGTCACCTCCAGGGAAGATAATCATGAACAAATGAAAACTAAGATTAAAACTAATAGAAATAAATGTAAGCAGATGCTTCTGTGTGGCCTAAAGGGGAACAAACATGGAGATCCCTAGTTTTATCATAGAATGTCTAACAATTAAAGTAATGTAAAATCATGACAATTTTACCTAAACTCATAGTTATGTTATGTTCTCACAACAGTCTTTTTTTTAATTAAATGCATTCTTATGGTAACTGATCCTGTCACAAAGCAAAACTGACAGCTGTAATAGGAACACATCTGTGCTCAAGAAACAGTTTCTAGTCTTCTTCCAGGACTCTACCAATACTCAAATGCACTAGCTCTCTGTATGCTTGAGGTTTTTTTTTAAGTTAACATGATTCCTAGCACCTATATTTAACCTTGTCCATCACACTTGTACACATCATCCACCTAGTCAAGAGTGTTACAGAATGATGTACTGCACAATTGTTCATGCCCAAAGTGTGAAATATTGTGTATCATAAACAAGTCAATAGATTAAAGGTAATTCTTTTGCATTTATTTGAAATATGAAAGCAGTTCTTCAGATCTAACGTCAAATACTAAGTTCACTTCTATATTTAATTCAAAAATATTTTTTCAGACCAGGAAAAAGCTTGTAGCTGAATTCCCCAGCCTTGTGCAAGAACAAAGATTAAGGGCCTGTTTAGAGTTTGGCATACAGGGTATTCTGTCACAAACGTAACACAGTACCCAGTACACCAAACCATCGGTCCGCTTGCACAATGATAAGTCGGATGGATATATGATTTCCGATGGGAGTGGCACCCCTGGCCCCGTCAGTGGAAAATGTACTCCAGAGACCCAACTGAGTAGGGTTCGCTGGAGTGTAAGTTCATTCAATCACCCACTTTTTTTAGACTGGGTGGCCTGATGTTATTTTTTTCTGTCCACCACAGGTAAAACCTGAGACGTACAAACAGAAAAAAAAAATAATGGCCCCCACCCCATGGGCGAACACTACTAAGGTGTGAGGCACATTATTTGATTTCTTTTTCTGAAACAAACTACAGCTTTGGGAGTTTGTTTCTGAAAAACAGAAAAGTTTCTTGCAGCCAGTAAGAAACATGAACATACACCAAACTATTTGTGAGTTCACAGGAAGCAGCAACTCCTATAAAGGCACAGAGATCAACGCAGGGCCAGAGATGATCCCTTAATTTCCCAGGCAACAGTTTGATTGGGGTGGTAGACCAGATGATCTCCATCATCATAATGGCTGGTGGGGGTTGTACGGCATTACAATGCGGGATTTTACCCCGCATGCAATTACAACGCAGTTTTTACAACGCAAGTCGTTACAACGACTTGCATTGTAATAGCAGCGTTGTAATAGCAGTGCGGGGTAATGCCCGCGTTGTTATGGATGTTTCCCCTGGTGGGCCACCCAGAAGGGTGTAAATTGGCCCCTAACTTCTAGTAGCCACTTATCTGACTCAGACATGTGTAGTTTCTCCAAATGCTCTTCTGGGAACTGCAGACAAATTTATCCAAGGCAGCCACTAAGTCCCTGAAGTAAGCACAGGCAAACATTCTTTCTGCACTGCTCCCATAACTGGTCTGCACACCAGAGATTTCGCAATGTGAAGCATCAACAATTTCAGGGCGTGTCTTTTTTAATTCCATCCAAATACGGCCTTCTGTTTAGATTTCCTAACCCTCTGGTGAAAGCTTAGGCTTGATGCCAACCTGACATGAGCCAGGGAACCTGTTGGACTGTAACCCACTAACCACCTGCGCATTACCTGAGGATGAAGCCATCTGGGCAATGATCAGTCTTATGAGACTTACAGGATTATTTGTTGTTTGTGAGCCCTGACACTTTTATTATTGCAAATGGACACACCTGTAATTAGACTACTAAACAATGTGGTAGTAAAGAATATTATTAATAAACACAATAATACAAATACTATAATGATTAATTCACTAATTCAATAATTCATTTTAAAGAGTGATGTTGTTCACCTACCCTTCCTTTCTAGACTTTTAACTAATCAATTTTAACACCCAAATGGGTTGTTTGAATTTCTTGAGGTGTCTTCTCACCCACATACCTTGAGGGACTATTGTTCGGTACTTCGAGAAGGTCGCTTTTGTCATGCGCTCTGGTAATGGTATTCCCTCCAGCCGATAAGGGCAAGATGGTTCCAAGAAGTCTGCTGTTTGCCTTCATTAGAGGCATCTATAGCTTATGCCTACATGATCTGAGTCTTCCTGGAAGGTGAAGATTCTCCGCTCTGTCTTATGCTTATCTGTACCAAACTTCAATTCTCTTTTCTGTTTTTTTTTTAAAGAGCAAGCTTCATAATGAATGATGTCAAATGCAGGAATTATCATTATTCTTCCTGCCCTAACACATGGCTTTTTGGGTTGATTTCCATCGTTTTAAAAATGCCTGGATACATGGCATATTGGGTGTTTGCAGTAAGGCTGATAAGTGCTTACCACAGAGCAAACCAGTATACTAAGGCCAGGCTGACCTGGCAATGAGATTTGGAAATAACAATAGACGACATGTGGTACTACTGCTGCAATAACACAAGACGCATATCACTGCACGGCAGGCATAGACTAATACATTTCAAATACATCAATAGAATCTATAACTCCCCAGAGAGATTGCATAGATACGGGCTCAGGGAAGATGCTACCTGTGACAGGTGCCACTCTCCAGCAGCAGATTTCCTGCACCTTGCATGGAGCTGCTCGGGAGTATTTAATTATTGGGAAAAGGTCTTCCGCGAACTGAGCACCATAGTAGAATCGGAGATTGCTCCCGACCCAGCGATCGCACTGTTGGGATATTCTAAAACACTACATAGGGCAATGCAGAGACTAGTGGACATGGGGTTACTATTGGGAAAGCGCAGGGTTGCTATGTGCTGGATGAGTGGCCCCCTTCCCACTATGACACAGTGGTCACATGATGTGCTATATTGCTGCACGCAATCGGAAAACTTCAGCAAACAGCTTCCTCTCCGGAGCAGGCGGAAGAATTTTTGGGGGCTACACACACCATTTTTGCTTAATAAAGGGGTAGAAGCGGCTAATGAGACTGCGACAGAGCCTGGAGAGAGCACTGATATCACAACTTAGTAGCCGGCACGTCATGGTACACAAATAATGACATACATCACATGGCGGGATCTGTGAATAGCCCAGATTCTCGGACGGAACAGAAGACCCATGTGTGAGAACTGGCGTTCCTAAAGACAAACGGCGGAGGGGAGAATGTATGAGTAATTGATGCTGAGTCTAGGTAATGATGCGTTTTGTGGAACTTCCTGACTAGCGAAATATGCAGAAATGTATTTGTTTACTTTGATTTTCTATATGATCATTATTGCTGGTACACCAGAGACAAGATTTGCAGAGTACTACCGGTGGAAATCCTGAGTGAGTGACGCTGCCTTCCCTATGGGATGTTGGCAATAAATCTGTCTAAAGTGCGTCCTACTAATAGGCCCCAGGGTTGTAGGAATGTGGCTGTGTATTTCATTGACACATTTTTTCAATAAAACTGCTTAAAAAAATATAAATAAAAGGCTGTTCAGTGCTCCCAAACCAGACAAAAGCTCTGGGTTCAGGTAAAACATTAGAACACTGGTTATCTAAGACATCCCAAGATTCCAGCAAGCAGACACACTGTAGGTTTGGCCTAATTAACCTGGGCATGTGTCATATGTCACTTGAGGCCAAAATTACCACATTTCTCTAATCTTCGCTTATGAGAAAATGTCCCATAAATTTGGTTAATCCTTCCTCACATGATCAGGTTTTATTTACCACGACTTTGTCACCCACCTTCCAAATGTCTAGTCTGATAGAGTGCTTGGAATCATACCTGTCTTTGTATGTCCTTTCAAAAGTCTTGCACCAATCTCCTTATCAGGGAGGGATTTATCATAAGCCACCAATATTCATCCACACCAGATTGAGCTTGGAATTTAGCACTCTACCCCTCTAAGGGAAATAAGGAGACTCTACAGTTATGCAATTAGTGTGATCCTATAAGGCCACCAAGTGTCATAAACTTCCTCTGTTAACAACTGACCTCTGAACAACTCCTAACCACTCCATTCATCTATTCAGCTAGACCATTGGCTTGTGGTGAATAAAGAGCAGTCTTCAAATTTGAAATAGAAAGACCTTCAAATAAGTCTCATATATCCTGCATGACAAACAGAACACCATTGTCTATCACCAAGGACTGTGTAAATACCTTCTTCCTTAGGGAATTCTAACATAGTTTTAGCGTCAATTACACTGATATATTTAGTCACCACTCAGTTGGAAGTATAGCCAACTAACAACATAACATAACGTTCATTATGGGACTAAAGTTCAAACGGATCCACAATGTCTGGACCCAACTTTATCCAGGATGCCAATGGCACTTCAACTGGTGTCAACTCCAGGGGTGGCGAAGTGTGGCTCAATAGTTAGAGCGGCAGACCCTGTTGCAGAGGTCTGGCCCGGGACCAGGGTTCAATTCCCGCCTTGGCGGGTCTTGGGCTCAATTTCCTCGAACCTGATAATCACGCCTCAGTGCCTATTCTAATCATGGGTCCCACTCTGCAACTCTGGGCAATAGCTTGCTTAGTATCCACAACATCCCCAACAGCGCTGGGATGCCTGGCTTCACCTTGGGGGTGCCCAGGAGTGGACATTTCACAGGGAAAAACCATGAAGGGTTCCACAGCGGTATGCGTTACAGCGCCAGGACACCCCAGTTGGGGTATTAGTGTGCTTTACAAGTACAAGTTACATTTACAGGAAGTGTCAAATTGTTCTTATCATTTACTGCACACTGCCAAAAATCATTGAACACAGCTTCCAATTGAAGGTCACCACCAGGCCTCCAGCACCACTGTCTTAATCTTGCCTTGGTGACACTTCTACCCAAATTACGTTCATGGGCCAAATTTATCACTTTTTCCCACAGGCCAGGGGGAGGTATAACCCTTGATCTTCTGCACACCTTCCTGACCAAGAGGCTTAATTCATCACAAACATTCCGATATCCCCTCAAGCAACTGGACATGGCCTTGACATTTTGCCAACCTTTAAGCATAAAATCAGACTGAACCTTGAAATTCTTATCAACACCATAAACCTGCCCCATTCCTCAGGAATCAATGCATTCTCCGGTACCCAACCAACCAGAACAGGTTCAAGCACCTCATCAACCCAAGGAAGAGGTAATCTAGACAAAACAGTCTACAGCCTTGTTTTTTGCTCCTGGAACATACTCAACACCGATAATACAATGAACTAAACCTTTACACCATCTCCTAATTTTGAGGAGCAAATTCGCATTACCTTTACAAGAAAACAATTACACAAGACCACAATGATCTTTCCTTACAGTGAAGGGTATACCCAGGAAGAAGAATTTGAAATGTTGACCAGCCCATGTCACTGCCAATGCTTCAAGCTCAATCACGGAGCACCTTTCTTCAACACCATTACCAGAGTGTGATGCAAACAGTAGCACCTTTGCCTCACCATCAGCAACTTGGCAGAGAAGAGCCCCAAACCCAGAAAAACTAGCATCAGTGGATAGCAATGTTTTCCTCCAAGTAAAATGTACCAAGAGTAGGTAAAACTGTAATACTTTCCGTAATTGATTCAAAAGCTTTGATGCATTCTACATTCTCATCAAACTCAACGCCGTTTTTAAGTAGCTAGCTCAGAGGCAAAGCCAAATCGGCAAAGTTAGGAAATAACTTTGAGCAAAATTCCACCAGACTCAGAAACTAATGGACTTGTTCTTGATTACTAGTGCAAGGAGGCACCTCAATTATACTCTGAGCTAACTCCAGTTTGAGGCTAATCCTTTCAGAGAGATCCTGTGACCTAGGTAAGAGACTGATGTCACCCTGCATTTACACTACTCCTTATTAAGTGTGAAGCCAAAACGGCACATTCTATCTAGCACATGCCATAAAATATTATCGGACATTTATAAACACCTGACACCAAAATGTCATCTTTAAATACCGAATCTTAGGGTAAATCCTATAAAACTTTGCTTTGCACCCATTGAAAACATGCTCCTTTTGATGCAAGCCAAAACAGCATGCTGTAAAATCATCTGTATGCTCCTAAAGGGTTGACAAAGTATGTTAAGTGTCTGGATTCAACATTTAAGGGAATCTGGTGACAAGTACATCACACTTAACAATTTGGCCTTACGCAGGGTTGCCAGGGACTAAGATATATTGATCAGAGGTTGTCTGTCAACCCAAATGTGTTTGCTGGGATCAAGCAAATCAACACACATCCTTATTTTCTTTCGATCCTCCTAGGGTGCCAAAACTACCAGGGCAAGCCACTCAGATGATTCTTCAATTCACCAGCAAGAGTACTTTCTCAGTTGCATCAGGGTTAAGTGTGATACCCATGTCACTTTTGGTATCCTCTCTTTTGACCACACATACTTTCCCCACTGTCTACCTGTCACAGAATTATATCCGCATGCCAGTGTAACCAAGTCCATCAATTTTGAGCCCAGCATATCCTACTTATTGATATCAGATGATAGCAACTGAATATTTTTAGAACCAAAAATACTATCCCAATTTTTATCCTCCACCATGGTGTATGGAGAGCCAGAATCAGCTAACACATTCACAGCTTTACCAGTACACCAATCTAACTTGCACAATCAGGCATCACAAGAGTATCACTGTCAAGACTACCATCACGTTTAACACTCAGGATCACCTTTTTGTCAGACCCAACTAAAGTATCACCTTGGTTTTGTGTTTTTGCATGATTTAGTGTAATATCTTTTCTTCCCATATTTCTTACATGTAATGTAAACCACCCAGGAGTGTTAGAAAGATGAGCCTCACTACTACACCTAAAACATTTGCCATGGAATTCTTTGTCAATCTTATTCTTAGATTTACCATCACCAGCTACCGTTGAACACAACCCTCTCCCACTTTGTTGACTCTCTTCCCACTCAATGAATTAATCGTACCATGAAAATTTTTACTCTCATCTCCCCCACCCATGTGGTAGTATTTTCTATACCTTCTATAATTGCAACAGCTTCCCTAAGATATGTTTTTTTTGCAGTAAACTTATCCTGTATTCTCGGACAATTAGTACACCCTACTAGTTGATGCCCTAATCAAGGAATCAGATAAAGCTTCAAATTCACATGTGTTAACATCTTTAATGCAACATAGTTGTAATTGTTCTCATTTCCCTTGCACCCTTGTGAAAAAATGATGTCTCTCCAACACAATATTGATTTGTGATCTAAAATGATGTTTGAACATTGAATCGAAAATGGCTTTTCATACAAGTCACCAGCTTCTCCTTCGCCTCTTCCCACCCGTATCTAATCAAGGCTCTCATGTATGTTCCTCCCTTATATGCCCAAATTGTGAGGGGTACAATTTGTTTCCTTTGTGCATGAAATGTCTCACCTCTGATGGTAAGAAGATATGCGTTAAATAGCTTTTTCCCATTTTCATACCAACAGGGGATCTCCTTTATCCCAAAGGAACTGTGGAGGGTGTGAAATAGTTGCAGCAGCCTTGCCTATATACAAATAAACTATGAACAAACCCAACACAAGATGATATCTGTATGTGACTCACCAGGGCCTTTGTTGTACTTGACCTATCTTTTTCCCCAGAGTTTTATATAATGCAAACTTGACTCGAAGGTATCAGAGCGCTTTACAATAGCACCAGTTGCGTTGCATTCATTTTTCTGTTAAGTACAGAGAGATTAAGTGATTAGCCCAGAATCACAGGATGTTAAGAGTCCATGCCGAGACTCGAACCCGGTTCCCCAGCTTCAAGGTCAACCGATCTGACCATTAGGGCACATCCTGCACACAAATATTCAAACATCACACTTATAAAACAATCTCACCTCGTGTATACTATATGGTAAGCCTTAATAAGGAAGTCAAGTCAAATACACTTTATTCGATTATTTAAAATCATAAAAGTATGCTATTCAATCACATGTTAAAATCAAGGATACAAAAATATTAAAATTTTAAAAATTATTTAATTTATCTTACAAAGTATACACAATATCTATGGGACAACAATTTTACAAACAAGAGGTTCACTTTCATGTATATACTCAATTAATTGTATAAAATTTCTTTCAATTAATGATTTTACATTTAATCTGTGAATTTTTCCCTTAATTGCCTCAACTTTTTGTTACGAAAGGAGACTACCAAGAAATTTGCTACCCCAAACATAACAACAGGGGATTCCATTAGCTGTAGATAAAGTAAGGCAGGTTTTACTTGTATGAAACCCCTATTTTTCAACAGTGGAGTAATAAACTTTCTCCTTCCTTCCGTGTAGTATGGGCAAAAGAACACAAAATGCATTGTGTCCTGGTATGAATGGTAGTCACATTTACAAGGAGCAGCTTCCTCTGGTTTGCTCCACTCCTTGTAATTTCCCAATAACACGTGCTATTGATTAAAACGGAATTTAGTGAGCAACCATCGGTGAAAGGGTTTGGTAACAATTGTCAAATATGGTTGAATAGACATTGCCAATATCAACAAATAATGAGCAGTAGGTTTACAGAGTTCAGTTGCTTCACGGTCCACTTCCCTAGATTTGAAAAAATTTGTTTTTACCCAGTTGATATCAGCTTTAATTAGAGTTTCTGGATTGGAGTAGATCTCTGGACGTCCAAGATAATTAGATATGGATTTAATATAAAACAGCCATTGTATTTCCGCCACTTTATCGAGAGCCATACAGTCCTTAATAATCTTGTGGTTCAAAGTTAGGTTGGGGTTTATCCATGTTCTTATCTATTCCAGGATAGGGGCCATATTCAATTGATCTGAGATATAACCCATCCCTAGATGTACAGCATACATGGCGGTTGATTGGGGAAGACCCAAAAGGGCTCGCAGGAATTTGTTTTCTTCTCTCTGTATGAGAGTTGTATCCTTATAGCCCCATATTGTGCCCCGTACCTAGCAATGGCCGCACTTTTTGCTTTATAGATGGACAAAATTGCTTCCCCCGGTTTGCCACCCAGTCTCTTTGCAAAGCCTAAAATAGCGGCTGTTGATCTTCTTACGCCAACTGCTTTATTTAGTATTTGGGGTGCCCAAGTGCCTACATCGTCGAACACGACCCCTAGGTAGGTGAAAACTTTAACCTTGGTTATTATGGAGTCATTACAGGAGACTGTTTTAAAGTACTTTCTTCTGTTCCCTAATGACATAACATGGGATTTTTCAGTGTTGACAACCAGGTTCAACTTTTCCATAAACTCCCCAAATGAGTCAAGCAGTCGTTGTAAGGCATTGGGTGTTCTCGCCAACAATACTGTATTGTCCGCGTATAGGAGTACAGGAGTGGGCGTTCCCCCCATACGCGGAATATCAGATGTTACAGTTACCAGGACATCTTCCAGGGAGTTTATATAAAGTGTGAACAGCATTGGGGCCAATATACATCCTTGACGTACCCCTCTACCGGATTTAAACTCAGCAGTGCATTTTCCCTCTGGCGTCATTCTAATCGATGCAGAGAGGTCTCTGTGCAGTTCAGCTAGAAAGTTCACCAAGGCCTGGTCTAATCCCAACTCCAGGAGCATCTTCCACAGCTTTGACCTATTGACTAGGTCAAAAGCTGTGGATACGTCCATGAATGCTAGATATATTGAACCTTTGGACGCTACTGTATACTTGTTGATTATAAGATGTAGGTTTAGGCATTGATCTTCTGTGCCTCTTTCCCCTCTAAATGGAAAGGGGCGACCACTCGGTCCCCCCGAACGTATGGTAGGGGGCCCGGATCCCCCCGGGAAGCCATTTTGGGCGGGGGGGCGTGTCTCGGCTGGTATGCCCGAACCGGCGTAGCCGGGGCGCGCCTTTTCCCGCCCAAGAAGGGTTGTCCTAGACACCTACACCGTTGGCCACGCCCCGTAGGCGTACCAGAGGAGGGTACACGCCCTCCCGAAGAGGAATAAAAGGAGCAATAATCCAAAGAAGCATCCTCTTGTTCCTGTGCTTGGAAGCTGCACCCTCTCGTTGCACGTGAGCCCTCGACGGAACAAGGAGCAATTTTGAGAACTTGTAATTTTTGTGCTTCTCTTTCAGCGTCTCCGAACCTTTGGATCCAGGACCTCGTTGCGCAGCAAGGACCGAATATCCCACAACGATGCCTGGCAAGAGGGCCGGAAAGAAGGCAGGGACTGAACAGATGCTTCGCATGTTGATGAAGGATATGGCGAGCATGAAAAAACAGATGGCGGCAATGAATAATACGGGCAGACCGAAGAAAGTCATCGGGCCAGCATTGCCGGGAGTAGTCCCCGCTGGGAGAGGTAAAAGGGCTAGGAATAGGGCGGCAGGGGGGGAGGCCCCGGTTCCCGAGTCACCCCCGACAAGCCCGGTTAGTCCGGTAGAGGCCCCGGTTCCGATGCCGGACGCGGGCCAACCGATCCCTGTTGTTGTTACGCCCACTAATGAGGAGGACATGCCTCCGGAATTGGCCGCCCAATTAGCCGCATGGCTTGGCAAAAGTACCAAGGGTACGACGGCGCCAGGAGACACGGCCGAGGAGGCCAGGTTACTAATGAAGCAGTTGCGGCAATCGCGAGATGCCGCAAAGGCGAATCTCCCTCTTGTCCCCTCACAGGTTCCTCCAGAACGACCGGCGGCTGGCGTTGGAAAAACAGCGGGACCAGTTTTGGATTCGGGTAAGCAGCCATTGCCAATGGCAAGAGAAGGGGTGTTACCTTCAAGAAGGGAAAAAGTGGTCCAACATATTCCGCTGGCCACGAAGGAATTGATTTGGGCTGATAAGTATGTGAATATGTTTTCTCTCCTGACTGATCATCACGAGGTGGAGTATGTTAAATCTCAGAAGGATTTATGGCACCCGAGTGTGTGGCGTGCAAAAATGGCGGGTTTCAGGGTTGATGAGACAATCTCAAATTGGGCCAGGGAATTTGCAATGTTTACTGCGATCATGGGGGAACGTAGGCCCGAGGTTTTGTCTGAATTAGCCTGCTATCAGACACGGATAATGGATTTCTATGACACGTATGAGGGTGATGTATGGATGGGTTATGATAGTAAGTTTCGTAAGGCCAAGGAGCACGATTCATCTCTGACGTGGGATTGTCTCGACTCCATATCTTGGCAGAAGCAGCTCCTGCCGGGCGCGACGAAGTCGTCTTCGCTTGGCGGGAATGGGTCGGCGCCCTCCCGCCATCAATCGGCGGCGCCCTTTCGGACAGGCCCCGCAGTTGACCACCAACCGAGGAGTGGTGGGAATGGGGGTAGAAAAGGGGTTTGTTGGAACTTTAACAGAGGCAAGTGCACGAGGCCACAAGGGACATGTAAGTTCAGGCATGAGTGTGCGGGGTGCGGACACTCTTCACACCCCGAGACTTCGTGCAAAGCCAAAAATGGTGATACAGGGGGTAAGGGAGGGGCCAAACAGGTCTAATGTCGACCACGGGGCTTCGCTACCTACCCCAGTAGATATCATGGCAATGATCCCCTGGCTAAATGAATACCCTGATCATGTCTCCACCGGGGTGTTGCGAGACGGCTTCTCGTATGGTTTCCACATCCCGGTGGGGGATTTTCGGGGGGAATCACTGTGTAAAAACCAACTGTCGGTTCAGCAGAATACGGCGGTGGTGGAAACTAAGATTGCAAAGGAGGTTGCCCGTGGCCGGGTGGCCGGCCCATATAGGCACCCGCCAGTCGCTAATTTTGTTTGTTCACCGTTGGGAGTAGTCCCCAAGAAGGACCCGGGTGAGTTTAGGTTAATTCACAACTTGTCGGCTCCGAGGGGTCTTTCGGTGAACGACGCGATTGACCCAGGAGTTTGTTCGGTGCGGTACGCATCCTTTGATGAGGCCGTCACCATGTTGAATCGCCTGGGGCCCGGAGCGCTGATGGCTAAATCAGATATCGAATCAGCGTTCCGGTTGCTCCCGGTACACCCTCAAGATCAGCGTCTGTTAGGTTTTATGTTTCAGGGACGCTACTACATGGATAGATGTATGCCAATGGGTTGCTCCATCTCTTGTGCTTATTTTGAGAAATTCAGTTGTTTCCTGCAATGGGCGTTTACCAGAGCTACGGGCTATACACAGGTTATGCATTACCTAGATGATTTTTTGTTCTTGGGGCCAGCCGGTGACACGGAATGTGCACTGGCTTTATTGGAATTTTGCAATCTCATGGAGCGGTTCGGCGTGCCATTGGCACCAGGGAAGACGGTGGGACCATCTACTTCACTCGAGTTTCTTGGAATTGAGCTCGATTCAGTGGAGGGATGCTTCCGTTTGCCCATGGACAAAGTAATGAAATTCAGGGCTTCTCTAGAATTGTGCATTAGCAAAGAAAAAGTAACTCTCCATCAGTTGCAACAAGCGGTGGGCCAGCTTAACTTTGCCCTTAGAGTAATGCCAATGGCCCGTCCCTTTTCCCGCTCTATTGCGCAAGCCATGGTCGGTCTCAAAGAAGGACACCATCGCACGAGACTGTCTGCAGAGGTTCGCCAGGATATGCGCATATGGTTGGCATTTCTGGCGGATTTCAACGGTCGAGTGGTGTGGAGCAAACCACCAGCATCCTCGGACGAGCTGGGTTTGTGGACCGATTCGGCAGGGAGCGTTGGATTTGGCGCCATTTTTGGTAATCGATGGTCGGCGCAAACATGGCCGACGTGGTGGCACACCAGTGGGCTCACAGGTAACATTGGGTTTCTTGAGTTGTTCCCCATTTTTGTGGCTCTGAAGACATGGCCGGACGAGTTCCGTGACCGGTCAGTGGTGTTTTGGTCCGACAACATGACCGTAGTTGAATGCATAAACAACCAGGCAGCACGCTGCAAGTGGATATTGAGATTACTGAAGGAAATTGTACTACTTTGCATGAGATTGAACGTTCAGTTTAGGGCGAGGCACGTGCCGGTTGTGCTGAATCATGCGGCTGATGCGCTCTCTCGTTCCCACATGCAGGCCTTCAGGGGTTATCTACCCTCCGCGGACCTAGTGGCGGCACCATTCCCCGAAGCTCTCTGGTTGCTCGGTGCCCCGGATTACAGGACCTCGTGGGAGCAAGCCTAGCCCCCAGGACAAGGAAGGCGTACGAAGGAGCGTTTCGTTCCTATTGTGCATTTTTGGGTCCAGCAGGAGGGGATAATTGGGGACAGGAGGAGTATGTCCTAAAATTTTTAGTAGCACTCCACAAGGCAGGCCGATCAGCAGCAACGGCCAATACGCACAGGGCCGCCATTGCATTCATGGCGCAGGCGCATGGCATCAAGGACCCCACATCGTCCTTTTTGGTAAAGAAGGCACTGCGTGGGTGGCAACGCCTCGAGGGTCATAGAGTGGACGAAAGGCGCCCGATTGGGTTAAAAATGTTGTCCCTGTTGATGACGGTACTCCCCGCGATATGTTCCTCCCAGTCCGAGGCAGTGCTATTCCAGGCCGCTTTCGCATTAGCATTCCATGGGGCTATGCGGGTGTACCGACCGGATTTTTGGACCAGATGGGATCAGCCCCTAGGGGCCCCTCTAACCCAGCCGGAACGTAACCATCTCCCTCCTCAGGACCATCTATCCAGGCACCTGAGTACCTACCTGAGGATGGGGAACTCGCAATATACAAGCTCATATTATCATAAACACCACTAAATCTATAGGGATACTAAGAATACTCACTGATTACTAAGGATATCCATGCCCTACACCACACTCATACCTTATAGTCTCGCGACCACATGGGTCCAGACTAATCTACCCTGGGGCAGTTCTGATTATCTACCATTACACACTATCCTCAGTTAGTGCTCTCATTAACGCCTCTTTCTCTAGAGACGATCTCATTACACACCAGTGTCCTCCCTGGCGCTGTCATTAACATGCCACAATCCTGTGGGTATACACACATGGGTCTGCAGCCCCAGTGCTCTCATTTACACACGGTCCGCAATTCGGCAGACCTACACCCCCCTCTGTCTTAGGTGCTCTCATTTACACACGGCCCGCAATCCGGCAGTCCTCCACACTGGTCTCCTCCCCAGCGCTCTCATTAACGCCACTTACCAATGACGACCACTTTCCTATGAATACCTTCAGCTCTCTGTCTCTCTATGTTGGGAAGTCTCTCTCTCTCTTCACTAAGGGCTCGCTACTACAATAATATTATGGGATGGCCGAATTACTTAGTGTCAACAATTCCCTAGCTCAAGGGCTCCTTGTTCTCCCTATTTATTCAGACTTACCGGATCAGGGGCAGCATCTGTTCTGGCTGTAACATCTGACTAGAAGAAAAAGGTTACCTATGCTCTGAAATAGAAGACGCTGTTTACAGGAGTCTCTCTCCCTATTCACTAAGGGCTTGCTACTACAATATTAGGAGTTAGCCAAATTATAATATGTACCTTCTGCTCTTGGCATCAAATGTTCCCTACCTCCCTTACTCAGTCACTCCTTACCTGACCGGGATTCGCATCCGTTCATGCAAACAATGTCTGACCAGAAGCAGATTACCTTGATTGAACAAGAATACAAGGCACATGTCGGTTCACTAAGAACAGGGCTCTCTGTTTATTTTAACAATGATAAAATACACATACATAAATCTGCGGGGTTTCTATGACTAGCAGTAACTTTAACACACCGCTGAAAGAAAAGGATTAGACATACAATTTATCTGCGGGGTAACAGGAACTTTTAACACACCGCTGAAAGAAAAGGATTAGACATACAATTTATCTGCGGGGTAACAGGAACTTTTAACACACCACTGAAAGGGAAATGATTAGACATATAATAGCCTAGGGAATAAGGACAAGATTAAGGTGTAATTGTAAAGGGGACTAGTTCAGACTACCTCACCTATTAGAAGGAAGATTTCTCTCTGACTCTGGTGGGATCAGGGCTCTCTCTGTCTCTCCCTCTGTCACCACATCACCACGCCTCTGGTTCATTTGCTCCAGCTGACAGCCTTCTTTGATGCTCTCTGCACTGCTCTCTCTCTTCATATTCAGCAACCATCTGCCTTCTTTCTCCATTCCAGAACTGCACTCTATTCTGCAGCTCCAGCAGACATCCTGCTCTCTCCTCTGCAAGATCCACACTGCTCTGGCTCCAAGCTGAACTGCACACAAGCTAGACTGAACACTCCTTCTCTCCTGCAGCTCGCTATTATGGATTCCTCCCCCCTCATGGAAATTTCCAATAGAGGGCTGCCTCCTACCGAATTCCTGTGCCAGCTCCAAGGCTTCCACGCAACCGCAGTGGCCAGCTGCTTGTTACGTCTGGGCCCAAGAGAAAAACACATTCCTCGGATAAGAAGCAGTCCTAACCGGTTTTCCTCTAGCACACAAACAGCCTTAACTATAAACTCTACCTTTACCCCTGAAGCCTCTCAGCTCCATCAAAATGGAGTCTGTCTAGTTCTGGGCCTATACGCCTGAGAAGGATGAAATAACCCTTAGCTCTGTCAGAGTACCTACATAAACCATACCAATGTGTAATATAAAGTCAGGACCACAGGATCCAACCTCTACTATAAGAAATAATGACAGGCCAAAGCCAATAGGCAATAGATGGCCTCTTCTAGGTCTGGAAGAAAGCGCTTAAAAGGGCCAACACAAGCTAGGAATACATATCCTAGATGTGAGCAAGATTAAAGTCTATATCACTGCTAAATAGAGCCAAAAACCCTGTCAAGACATTCCACCCTTAGACTTTATTTTGCGAACATCTATAAACAACAACATCCATATAAACAAACATCAACATAATCTATCAACAAATCAAAAACCAAAAAACTCTCTAAAATGAATGACAACTTAAAGAAATTCCACCTGAAACTTAATGTAGGGAATACAAATCTAACAACCAACTGAAAACAAATCAAAGCACCCTCGACCTGAAAGCTGAAACATATCTAAGATTTGATCTGAGAATAACAGAAACTAAACAAAGCATCCTCAAACTAAATGTGCCTCAACTTCTAGTGCTAACTGATGAAGTCTAGTGATATAGGGACTTATTTGTTGAATGAAAACAGCAAGGGGCCTAAATGGGCCCTACCTACTTCGGACAACTTAAGAACTAAATGTGCTTCAACTTCTAATGAAAAAACAACAAAGGGCCTAAATGAGGCCTACCCACTATGGTCAACCTAAGCTAATGATAACTCATGAAATCTATTGGTGTAGGGGCTTGTTTGTGGAATAAAAATAACAATGGGCCTAAATGAGGCCTACCTACTTTGGTCAACTTAAGCTTATGATAACTCATGAAATCTATTGGTGTAGGGCCTTGTTTGTGATAATGTCCATCTGGGGGGAAAAAAAAGCAAAATGGGAAAAATGCAAGGCCCAATTATGCAGTCAAGGAAATACTGTTCCGCATTCCAACATTAGGGATTATAGCACATGACTCGTGCAATATTATAATAATTTAGTGTCCAAGGCAGTCAATTTTGGGACATCAGTGTAGGTCACCACCCTGCATCTTCATCCGGTACCAAGGAAGCACTTCCTCCACCGTTGATCCACCACCAATCCGGTCTGGTCTGGTCTGGTTCCATCTTCCAAAAATAATAAACTAACATAAGAAAGTGAAAACAAAAAAGTAAAACAAAAAAGGGAGTGGGAGGGGGGTGGGCCGACGCACGCACCAAACACCACAACCCAGCAACCTAGGACGAGAAAACCAGTATCATTAATCTAGCAAGATAACATTTTCCATTTAAAAAGCACCCCAAGTGCTTTTCATTTTCGAAAAAAAAAAAAACTTAATTAATTAAAAACATTCTTCTAAAGTCAAGAAATAATTAAAATCATATACTTTTAAATTTGTTTGGGCAAAATCTAATTTTTACATACACAGCCAGAAGGGCTGGGGCCTAGAAATACCCTAATCCTTTGTGAGACAGCCCCTCCCTTCAGAAAGATGTTCGTGCTCAGAGCTTTGAATCTGCTCCAAAAAATACGCAGAAGCCAGGCTACAGTGTGAAGTAAATTGAATCACTGCCAAGTGCGGATCTCATTGCAGGAGAGCCAAGAGTCTGCCAAATACTCTGCATGTACAAGGATCCCTTATCTGAAGGCAATGACGCTGTCTGCGCCGACAGCAAGGAAGAGCGAGTTGACCCCCCCCTTACATAAACATTCCGTCCGCGGAACAAAATTGGATGTTGGCCAATAATAACAAGACAGGCAGTGTTCGGAGCTTACAGAGGAAAAAGCCCTCCCTGTACAAAACAGCTGGTCTGAGAGCCAGGCTAACTTCAAGGTCGAAAAACACATTCTTTGTAAGCCGTTCCCAGGCCAGAACCTGTATTCTCTAACTAACGAAAGCAAATCCAAATGTAAAAAGGAAATTAATCTGTAACACAGTCATATGCAAGCATTTTAAAATAATTCTGTTACAATGTACTGCTACTTAAAAGCTCCACTTTCTAAAAAGACTTTTGTCTAACTAATTCAGCTAGAAGGCAAGACATTTGAAACATGGGCATCTATTTAGCATGCAGATCAACACACAAAAAGGGGCAATTTGCTTCTGCACACAAGCCCATGCATTTTGCATTTGAAAAACGAATTATCATGGACTGTTGGGTTTAATATTTCTCTGCACACATATATATATATCAGGCAGCATGTTTAATGAACACTGCTTTTACCGTGCAAGGTATTACCTTTCTATCAACAGCTTGTCAAAGTACATAGGCGAGCCTTGAAACTAAATGCAAATTAAACTAATGTAAGGGACACATAGCAATGCATTAAGATGGTAGTGTGTCATAGTTATCATTTTAAGTCAAAATAGAACAATATATTCTGCTCCACCCTAACTATACACACTAGCATCCAAAAAATAAAATAAAAAAACGAAATCACAATATATACTGTCAGCTGTTGAAAGGGAAATAATATTAAAACAACATAAAATGCAGACACATTTCATCATTGTTTTTTTTTCAACCAGGGGCAACATGTAATTTTGCATTGCAGCATAATTTAGCGTGCAAGCCTTTCAATTCAACCTAATAAAAGGGCCAAATTCATATATTATCAAACAGCCATTCATTTTCTAACTGAGTGGGTTAACTTACATATGCTGGTCTGCTGCATATTAAAACATCTACATTTGAAAAAAGGTTCAGCTTGCATCAGGGAAATACACATCTATATTTTCTAGAACATTTTTTATAAAAGCACACGGTTGCATTTCACTAATTAAAGCACATTGTTCTGTGCACTGTTGGGCATGATTGATTATTCTCAACCTGTGATCATTGCAAAACACCGGCCAGCACATTCCTTTCTAGTTGGAAACCCCCTACGAAATAATAATGAAAACAGCCCCGTAGCGCGCGCACACCAACTGGGCCATCTTCTAATATTTCACTCATTTTAAATCATGCATTCAAAAATAATTCTCCACACGTCTGTGGATGCATATTAAGAAGCACATTTAAAAGAACACAGCTCCCTCCGTGCAAACCCTTATCTCAATCCGACTGGTTGATTTATAACTTACCGACCTCTAAGAGTCAGACACATGAAACATCAGCACCAAGGCAAACCCACACAAATTCGTAGACGCAATTCAAAAAGAATGTTAAATGAACAGAGCCCTACGCTCAGCACAAGATGTTACCTTTCCATCAAGAAGCTGACAAAGCACATAGGCAGACCCAGAAACCAATAAAAGTCAAATCAAGAGGGGAGGAGCCAAGATGGCGACCGGAGCGGACGTGTAGTCGCCCGGCTCCGCCGATCCTTGAGCTCCGCTACGAAATCCTGTTGTCCTTCCTGATTGAATTCGGCGGCGGATTGTGTAGGAGGACGAGCTGAGCGCATGGACCCGTTTTTGACCTCCTAGCGTGCCCGGGTGCTGGGGAAACTCGAAGTGCGGTTCCCCGCCCCGGACCCTCGCCTGCACTGCCGCTCGTCGTCGGCTCCTGGGAATCTGATGTGGTCCGCTCAGCTGGGTAGCGCAGAAGACTCCGTGGCGGCGCCTTTACGAGTGAGGCAGTCGCCGCCGCACTACAGCTGACGTCCAATGCAGACTGCGCCTGGACTGGAACAGCCGAGTTGGAAGCCCGTGGACGGTATTTCCCTTTGTTGACACTCCGAGTGGAAGGTGAGCGACGCATGGTGTCCGGCGAACCAGCACAGCGAAGTCTACTGACTTTTCCCCACTGCCCAGCCTGGTGGGGAACGGCTGATGGGAGGTGTGCTCGTTTTGCCTTTGGTGCTGGCGGTGTCGAGGTCTCCTGGAGATACTCGCCTATGCGGCGCCCCCCCCAGCTCCACTATCGAATGCCCGGCGCCATGGCTCCCTTTGTTCTCCCGCGACCGGAGAAAGTTTGTACACTCCTGCCTGTAGACAGCCTTGCCCTGCCGGCGCGGGACACCGACTTGAAAACACCGGTGCAGGAACTCGCCTCAAGGGAACTTCGACCTGCACTATCCTATGGGACTATCCTTGCCGCCCTCCGTGAACTCCGCTCGGAGATGTATGATGGCTTCAAAGCACTGGCTGCTCAACTGGACGCCATGTTGACCACCGTGAATTGCGAACGCAGCGTCTGCCCCCAGCTGAGTGAGAATCTGCCTTTGCCACTACATGATGCTACAATGTTTCACCATGCCTGTGCTGATGCTACACTTGCGGTTGCCTCTACCGAAGCCTACGGCTTGCAGCCCTCCAGTCCCGTGACAGCTACATTGTTTCCCCTTTCCCCCGGGCGTGACTTCTTGCCGCCTGCACCACCGAGTTTATTTGGGGACTCAGCGGAGCAACTATTGTCCTACGTGTCGACTTCTGACTGGTGGTCTTCACCCTTCTCCCAGTGGACTCTCTATTCCTCAGTGGCCTTTATGGACTTATGCATGGAGGACAAAGGAACTTATATCGATGGTCGGTGGCCATTTTGGGATCCTGCTTCGTCTTCTTCTTTCTGGCGGCCATATTGCCCTGGTGTACACGGGGGGAGAGGCTCTCCCGGGGAAGTCTGTGGGAGGTTACATCCACGATCGGGACAGGGCTAGGCTGCTCTCTCGCTGCTGATTGATTTAGCTGGCTGTAGGGGATGGGGCTGAAACTGGCTAACGTGTTTACTGGGCGCACGTCGCACGATGCTTCTCCACAATTGTATCGTAAGACTATTTGGTTCTGTTTTGACTTCCAGGAATGCCGATGTTTATGTTGTGGGTCTCAGTGAAGGGTCGGGATCTTTGGGCGATTTGGTATCGAGTGGGCTCCTCCCCCCCCTTTTTTCTTTTTGGGACGGTAGATAGATTCGTTCTCTCTCACTCCCTATATCAAAGGTATTCATGTTTTTTTCTTTTCTTTTCCTTCCTTCTTTCTTTCTTCTTCCTTGTCTATATTTCGGGTTTCACGGGGCGACAGGCACTCTGTGGGGGGGGGGGGCAGGCCGTAGCCTCCACAATGTTGCAGGGTGGGTGGGGTAACTTGATATAATCTTAGTTCTATGGGCCTTCCTTTCTATTTTCTGTGCTTTTACTTTGGTTCGACTCCGGGTCTGGGTTGGGTATGGTAGGGATGGGGCGACGATGTTTGGGGTGCATGAATGGTAGTAGATTGTTTGCTTCTGATTTGCACCGCCATACTGTACTGGATGTTAAACCTCCGTTGATGTTTTCAGATATAACGTCGCCTACCCGTAGTGTGAAGTTACTGTGCGGACTCGAATCCTCTTCTTATTTTATCTTCACTGCCTTCTTTTGATGAAAACGACAAAAAAAAAATTGAAAAATTAACCTTCACTTCTCCTCTCCCCCGGTGGCATGACTCTTTCAAATGTAATGTTCATTGCTTGCTACTCTGATTCACATCCGCGGGGAGACTGTATTGCTTGCACTTGTGCTGATGACGTACCGTGGCCGGCCTGAGGGTTGTGGGCCCGTATTTGTTCTGTTATTCAGGCACAATAAAGGTTTTCAAAAATTTAAAAAAAAAAAAAAAAAAAGTCAAATCAAACCATAATTCATCTAAACACTCACTGACTTTTAGTGTCAGCTCAAATAACCATGCATGTTAAACAGCATGTTAAAATAAATACTGCCATCTCAATGCAAGATATTAACCCTTTGGCAGCTCAAACAAAATCATTCCCCAATGACTGTAGTACATGGGAAATTCAAGAAATTATCTCTCCACGTTTTCAAATAACACGTACGCACATCTTCAAAACGTTATCCCCAAGCACCTGAAAGAGATCCAGCTCTCTCCTGCCTAACGTAATGATAACATGCCCTGTCCAAGCCATGACCACATGGCGCTATTCACAAGCCATATTTACAAGACAAGCTCTTCACAAGTAATATATCCAAGGCGCAATTCACAAGGAACACAGCAAGTCAAAATGAGAACATGCTCCTCACAAGCTACAATTACATGGCGCTATTCACAAGCCATATTTACAAGACAAGCTCTTCACAAGTAATACATCCAAGGCGCAATTCACAAGGAACACAGCAAGTCAAAATGAGAACATGCTCCTCACAAGCCACAATTACATGGCGCTATTCACAAGCCATATTTACAAAAAAAAAAGTCATATTACATTGAACACATTTCACATTGCACAGCATAAGTAGATGCAGCAAGCAATTTAATGGGCAATTTAAAAGCATTTTTCACACACATTTGTACAATTGGATCATCACAAAGATGTTACTGGCTCCCTCATGTAATGTCATCCTTCAACCCTGACAGTTCAAACACCAAAATGAAAACCATTTCTTCCACCCTGCTTAAGTCAAATGCCATGATGTACTGCAATCTCCTCACACTGCAACTGTCCAAGCCCATAGGTAACACAGGCTTCATAAACTGCAAGACTACACCAGATGGAACTGGCGCTCAGGGCACTCCCTCACAACACATAGGAACCTCTCCAAGCACATGGCCAGGTCACACAGGATTCGTAAACAGCCGACTACGCCAGATGTACCGACCGGATTTTTGGACCAGATGGGATCAGCCTCTAGGGGCCCCTCTAACCCAGCCGGAACGTAACCATCTCCCTCCTCAGGACCATCTATCCAGGCACCTGGGTACCTACCTGAGGATGGGGAACTCGCAATATACAAGCTCATATTATCAGAAACACCACTAAATCTATAGGGATACTAAGAATACTCACTGATTACTAAGGATATCCATGCCCTACACCACACTCATACCTTATAGTCTCGCGACCACATGGGTCCAGACTAATCTACCCTGGGGCAGTTCTGATTATGTACCATTACACACTAACCTCAGTTAGTGCTCTCATTAACGCCTCTTTCTCTAGAGACGATCTCATTACACACCAGTGTCCTCCCTGGCGCTCTCATTAACATGCCACAATCCTGTGGGTATACACACATGGGTCTGCAGCCCCAGTGCTCTCATTTACACACGGTCCGCAATCCGGCAGACCTACACACCCCTCTGTCTTAGGTGCTCTCATTTACACACGGCCCGCAATCCGGCAGGCCTCCACACTGGTCTCCTCCCCAGCGCTCTCATTAACGCCACTTACCAATGACGACCACTTTCCTATGAATACCTTCAGCTCTCTGTCTCTCTATGTTGGGAAGTCTCTCTCTCTCTTCACTAAGGGCTCGCTACTACAATAATATTATGGGATGGCCGAATTACTTAGTGTCAACAATTCCCTAGCTCAAGGGCTCCTTGTTCTCCCTATTTATTCAGACTTACCGGATCAGGGGCAGCATCTGTTCTGGCTGTAACATCTGACTAGAAGAAAAAGGTTACCTATGCTCTGAAATAGAAGACGCTGTTTACAGGAGTCTCTCTCCCTATTCACTAAGGGCTTGCTACTACAATATTAGGAGTTAGCCAAATTATAATATGTACCTTCTGCTCTAGGCATCAAATGTTCCCTACCTCCCTTACTCAGTCACTCCTTACCTGACCGGGATTCGCATCCGTTCATGCAAACAATGTCTGACCAGAAGCAGATTACCTTGATTGAACAAGAATACAAGGCACATGTCAGTTCACTAAGAACAGGGCTCTCTGTTTATTTTAACAATGATAAAATACACATACATAAATCTGCGGGGTTTCTATGACTAGCAGTAACTTTAACACACCGCTGAAAGAAAAGGATTAGACATACAATTTATCTGCGGGGTAACAGGAACTTTTAACACACCGCTGAAAGAAAAGGATTAGACATACAATTTATCTGCGGGTTAACAGGAACTTTTAACACACCGCTGAAAGGGAAAAGATTAGACATATAATAGCCTAGGGAATAAGGACAAGATTAAGGTGTAATTGTAAAGGGGACTAGTTCAGACTACCTCACCTATTAGAAGGAAGATTTCTCTCTGACTCTGGTGGGATCAGGGCTCTCTCTGTCTCTCCCTCCGTCACCACATCACCACGCCTCTGGTTCAATTGCTCCAGCTGACAGCCTTCTTTGATGCTCTCTGCACTGCTCTCTCTCTTCATCTTCAGCAATCATCTGCCTTCTTTCTCCATTCCAGAACTGCACTCTATTCTGCAGCTCCAGCAGACATCCTGCTCTCTCCTCTGCAAGAACCACACTGCTCTGGCTCCAAGCTGAACTGCACACAAGCTAGACTGAACACTCCTTCTCTCCTGCAGCTCGCTATTATGGATTCCTCCCCCCTCATGGAAATTTCCAATAGAGGGCTGCCTCCTACCGAATTCCTGTGCCAGCTCCAAGGCTTCCACGCAACCGCAGTGGCCAGCTGCTTGTTACGTCTGGGCCTAAGAGAAAAACACATTCCTCGGATAAGAAGCAGTCCTAACCGGTTTTCCTCTAGCACACAAACAGCCTTAACTATAAACTCTACCTTTACCCCTGAAGCCTCTCAGCTCCATCAAAATGGAGTCTGTCTAGTTCTGGGCCTATACGCCTGAGAAGGATGAAATAACCCTTAGCTCTGTCAGAGTACCTACATAAACCATACCAATGTGTAATATAAAGTCAGGACCACAGGATCCAACCTCTACTATAAGAAATAATGACAGGCCAAAGCCAATAGGCAATAGATGGCCTCTTCTAGGTCTGGAAGAAAGGGCTTAAAAGGGCCAACACAAGCTAGGAATACATATCCTAGATGTGAGCAAGATTAAAGTCTATATCACTGCTAAATAGAGCCAAAAACCCTGTCAAGACAGCGGGTGAGCAAGCTGGTAGCAAAAAATAAGAAGGATGTGGGGGGAGGTCTGTGTCGGGAACACATCCTGATCAAGGGTAATTCAATGGTAATCACAATAGCCAGGTCTAAAACCGATCAGGGTGCAATGGGGGACAGTATTGTTGTTCAGCGCATGCGAGGGTCCCCCATGTGCCCAGTGCAGTGCGTTGAGGAATATTTAGCACAAAGGGCGGTAGCATGGGGGGGAAGCTTGCTGAGACACACTGACGCCACCCCACTGACAAGGTTTCAGTTTCAGCGGGTGTTAACAATGGCAATCGCGGCAGCGGGCTTGGACCCGGGCGATTTTGGGACCCATTCCTTTAGGATAGGGGCTGCTACAGAAGCTACAGCCGGGGGTCAGAGTGTGGAAAGGGTGAAACAATTGGGACGATGGTCCTCAAACTGTTATAAAAGGTATGTGTGGTTGCACATGTTGTGAAGCCGATGTCATGCACTCACGCTTCTTGTTTTTGTTTGGTTTACAGTTTCGCGAGCATGCGCTGCGGGGCGGTCTGTGCAGTCGACCCGACACCTGGGGATCAGCGGTCAAAGACCAACGGCTGAGGAGAGAGTGGTGTGGGTCGTGGGCCACTCATACGTGAGGCGGGCCGGGGACGTATTCAAAGCAGGTGACATGATTCACGCAGCTGGGGAATACGGGTACAGGGTGACCTTCCACGGAAGGGGCGGGCTCTGTATTGACCAGTTTCAATGTTTTGTCGAGGGACTGTTAGGATGGACAAGGTCACCGCCGTCTATAATCATAGTACACCTGGGAGGCAATGATTTGGTGACGCTCGGTCGGCGGGTACTACTCGAGCAGGTTCTATCCACTGTTAGCTGGATGGCGAGAAGGATCCCGGGGTGCACGATAGCATTGTAGAAAAAGGTAGGGCTAGGACCTTTCTCAAGATTTGCCCGGCGCTAACCGCCCTTGTACCATTCAAATTACCAAGCAATGAGGCAGGCGCCAGAGACCAGAAGGCAGGAAACAGAAGTTTATTCCGACGGAGCAGAACACATCAGATCGGACAACAAGGTATCGTCTCGAGGTGCTCTAACAGCCTCTCGGAGGCCTGGCCTCTTATACACTGGTTTATGGCATGTGACCTTTCTTTATTACAATCAGAACATTGTGAACAACAAGGAAAGACACATCCCCGTAATCCTCGTGTCAATCCCACCCCCATATACCTTCACAATAGAGGTCCTCAACCTGCTGATAAGAGGAGGGGGTCATCATGCAGCTGAGTGTTTCGCCAAGTCTTAGGATGTGTGCGCCTGATCATATCCCAGGGGGTGGGGAGGCCCTGATCAACAGTGTGTCCTTTGAAGAGGGGCGATTCCATACAATAAGGGGCAGTAAATGATATCTCCCGGCTTAGGCGATGGCCTCGGACCTGTGTGGACAGCTGGACACGGGGTGAGGGGTCATCAAAGGAGCGGTATTCATGCCGCGTGGACAATCCAGTGTGGAGGGAAGGGTTATCAACAGAGGGGCATTCATGGGAGGAGAGGAGGTGCTGGTCAGGCGCTGGCGTGACTCCCAGGGACAGGGCCATGCGGAAGGGTCATGCTCATGAGAGGGAGGGAGGGGGAGCCAGGGTGCGCGGAGGATGCTTGCTGGGTCAGAGGGGCGCGCTGGCAACCGATCGTGGACAGGGAGACCGTGATACCTAAAGTGGTTGTCGTGCACGTTGTACATAGGTGAGAAGCTGGCGCAGATGATGTTCAGTTCGTAAACTAAAATTCCACAGTCCTCCCTTTTAACATGTCTCGCCAACTTGTCAGTTCGGATTTATCCCCATAAGGCCACGTACTTCTACTTCATAGAGGGGACTCATGTGCTCATTTCGGAAGTCCAAAGTCTTTGGGCACATACAGTTAGAAACAAGGCCGCACAAAGATGGCAGACATTGGATACCTAAGCAACACCCACATAATATCACAACAGGTATCAGCACGAAGGAAAACAACTTCCAACCCCATCCCTTCAAAGTGTCCCAAAACCAACTTCCAAGCGACCATCCTTCTTGTTCTTGGTGAACCTCCGAGGTAAGTCTGTGGAGGTGTTCAATGGCTTTGTAGACTGAAGGCGAGTTGTCAGGCACGTATGTGCAGCAGCTGGATCCGATGATGCGGCATGCTCCTCCTCGGTCGGCTAGGACCACGTCTAAGACAAGGCGGTTTTGAAGGGTCACAAGGCGGACCGCCTGAAGCTCAGCCGTGTTGTTGGCGAGGATGCCAGCCGTGATGTTGATCGTTGTTTCCACTGCCTGGGTCAGGTGTCGGATAGCGCGGCTGTTTGCCGTTGGGCCCCACAGGGGAACAAGTCCTTTTGCTGCATCTAGGAACTGTGCTCCGGTGGAGTCGGTTTGTCCAATGTCATCTGCACGCCTCTGCCGGTGATGGTTGGCAGGGGCTACATATGTGGGTGGAAGAACGAAGGCAATGTAACAGGCGCCCTTCCAACCTCTCGGGAGCCAGGTGTAAGCTTTGGTGCCACACACAAAGTACATATTCGGAGAAGCAACAAAGGAAGGGGGGTCAACTGAGTCCAATGTTCTGGTGATTCGGCAGGCACTGTGACCCACCAGCTGCGTTCCATGGCCTTCGAGACACACAAGACCTGTGACATTGATAACAGACAGGGCCACAGTCAGAGTAGCGGTAGTTTGTTTTTGCAGATGAGAGAAGGTGGTCCTGGCTGGATTGTGGAGCACCTGTACTTCGACTCGTTCTTTGGCTGGAATGTCTTTAAGGAAGGTGGCGCCCGTTAGCGCAGGACACAGGGCAGCAGAAGTCTTTCCGGTTTTGTTCAGCCAGAAACCAGAGTAGAAGTGTGACACCGTCTGGCTGGAGGTGGCGTTGTCCTTGTGGCTCTCTTGCATGAGGATCAACCAGGCGAGGCAGGAGCCGTGAACTGAGAGAGGAGAAGGGATGAAGGGGATGGAGTGTCCAGTGGCATGCGGGAGCAACCCGCAGATCCAGCAGTTTGTAGCATTTGCAGCAAGGTTGTGTTGGTGCAACAGTTGCACGAAAGAATTGTTCCAGAATTCTCTGCGCCTCTCTCGGAGCTGAGGTGACAGAGAGATTAGGTGATGCTCTTTCAGGGGTGTTGGCTGTGCAGTAGGGAGCAATGCCTCATGAGCCGGTGTACTTTCCTCCAGAATCCAGAAGGAGGTCATGAGGAGGAGGCAGAAGAGGAAGACGATGAAGAGTGCAATTGTCTTTGATTTGTGCAAGCTGTCAGTCTTGGGATTTCTATACTGGGTATTTCCTGTTGCTTCCATCATCTTCTTATCTGGCGCTTCCATCATCTTCTTATCTGGCGCTTCCATCACCTTCAAGGGGGCTCGGTAGCGGGCAGAACCACAGACTTCGTTTAGCTTCTCTCCCGGTAACCCTTGATTGTGCTTAGGTCACCGTTCCGAGATTCAACTTAGTCCGTGGCCTACTTAGCCGAAACTCCCTCCTTTCGACGCAGGAAATACCCTTCTCTGGATGGCACAGTGGGATCAGAGAATTTTGCAAGTTCGAGTGCCTCAGTATCGGGATAACAGTCCAATATCGGTCGGTCTTTGCTCAGGAGCTCTTCTTGGGTGCTGACGTTTTCTGTCGTGGCCAGGTTCGCAGAGACCTTCCGACAATGATGCGCGTGCAGCCAGTGCTTCTTCCCCTCCACTCGAAGCGCCGTTCGGGTGGTAATCAGCACTTGCCAGGGGCCCGTCCACCGCGGTTCCAGACTCTTGGTCCGCTGGAAATTTCGTATCAACACGAAATCTCCCGGTTGGATGTCATGGCCGGGGCCCCTGGAAGCATCGGGGATGGCCTGCTGCACCTGTTGATGAATGACAGACAACGTTTTAGTTAACTTGCACAAATAATCAGATAGTAGGACGTCTGGGACGTCATGAATGGAGGTAGGTTTGGGAGCAGTCCAGAGGTTCATCGGTCGCCCGAATATGACCTCATAGAGGGTCAAATGGTGCTTGGTGGGAGTGGAGCGCATTGATAACAAGGCCAGTGGGAGGGCATCCGGCCAGTTAAGTCCGGTGGTGGCCACTATTTTTGACAATTTCAGCTTCAGTGTGGCATTATGGCGTTCCACCAGACCGGCAGATTGGGGGTGGAAGACCGCATGAAACCTTTGCTTCACCCCCAACCCCTTTAGGATTAGTTGGATAACCTCAGCTATGAAGTGGGGACCTTTGTCGCTCAATAAAATTCGACAAAGGCCATAGCGAGGGAAGAATTCTTTCAGTAGTACTTTGGCAGTAGTCATGGCAGTGTTGTCACGGGTTGGATAGGCCTCTACCCATTTGCTGAAGGCACATACGATGACTAGTACATACTTCAGGTTTTGGCATCTCTCTAGTTGGATGTAGTCCATCTGAAGGACCTCAAAGGGGTGATTGGGGGTCCCAAACCCTCCCCGGGGTACCACAGTTCCTTTCCCGGGGTTGTGTTGCAGACAGATAAGGCACTGCTGAACTAGGCGTCTGGCTGAGTCGGGGATTTTGTCATTGTGCCAGACTTTGGAAATGAGTTCGATCATGGGTGCAGATCCTATGTGTGCGGGGGAATGTGCCATTGTCAGTATGGGGATCAGATATGAGTCGGGCAGCAACCACTTGTTTGCATCCTTCGTTCGCCAGCAACCCTCTTCGTCCTTCAAACCCACCCTTGCCCACTTAGTCAGTTCGTGAGGGGTGCTGGCCGACTGTATGTCTCTGATCATTTCCCTTGTGTCACTCCATTTTTCTGCTTGTGACCTGGTCACATATATGCGTGTCACCGTCCTATTCTCAGCTGTGGTTCGTGCAGTGATGTCGGCCAATGCATTCCCTTGTCTGACTAAGTCTGTCACCCTTTTGTGTGCCTGACATTTGATCACCGCTAATCGCTTGGGGAGGAGAACTGCCTCAATCAGAGCGGATACTAAATCTCCGTGGAGGATTGGGGTGCCGTGGGACGTCAGGAATCCCCTCTCCCTCCACAGGAGCCCAAAATGGTGGACCACTCCGAAGGCATACTGGCTGTCCGTATATACGTTCGCGGTGGTCCCTGCGGCTATGATGCATGCTCGGGTGAGGGCTATCAGCTCTGCTGCCTGGGCAGATCGTTGTGTGATGCGGGCTGTCTCAACTACTGTTCGGGCTGTCGTTACGGCATAGGCAGCTGAAGTGGTGCCATCTGGGAGTTTGATGCATGAGCCGTCTACCCATAGCTCTCCATCGGGGTCAGTAAAAGCAGTGTCTCGGAGGTCAACCCTACTCCTAGTTTGTTCGTCCGTGAGGGTCACACAGTCGTGGATGGGAGGAACGTCGGGGTCATTTTCAGGCAGGGGCAACAATGTGGCAGGATTCAAAGTTGTGCATCTCTTTAGTGTGATGTGGGGTGCAAGTAGCGTCAGTTCGTACCCTGTCAGTCGTGCGCTAGTCAGGTGTTGAGTCTTGGTTTGGTTCAGGAGGGTGTCGACAGCATGGGGTACTAGTACAGTGAGGGAGTTGGAAAGCACGATTCCCTCGCTCTGACGGATAGAGACAGCTGCGGCAGCTACTGCTCGAAGGCAGGCAGGTAAAGCTCTGGCTACAGGATCAAGAGTGGCGGAGAAGTAGGCACAAGGGCGCTGCTTAGGACCAATCGATTGAGTTAGGACAGACAATGCCAACCCTCCCTTTCGTGGGTGAAGAGGGAGAAGGGTTTGGAGTAATCCGGCGTTCCGAGGACGGGTGCTGAGCAGAGTGCATCCCGTAATTCCTTAAAGGAGGCTTGACACTCAGTGGTCCAAGGAAGCGGGGAGGGGACATCTTTGGTCAGCAGGGCAAGTAATGGTTTCACAATGAGGCTGTAATTAGGCAACCACTGTCTGCAAAAAGAGGTTAGGCCAACCAAAGAGCGGACCTGTTTTTGTGTTTTTGGGATGGGGGTGTCTAGGATGGTTTGGATTCGGTCGGGTGTAAGTTTCCTCCCTTCTTTGGACAGAAGATGGCCTAGGTAAGTCACTTGTGGCTGGCAGAACTGTAACTTCTTTTTGGAGACTTTATGGCCATTTTCTGCAAGAAAGTGTAGGAGTTGGACGGTGGCTGTCGTTGCAAGCGGGGTGGTGTCGGCCGCCAAAAGGATATCATCGACATATTGGATCAACACCACTCCCTCTGGTAGCTGGAAGGCATCCAGCTGTCTTTTGAGGGCCTGGCTGTAAATGCTGGGACTTTCAGTGTACCCCTGGGGAGCTCTACAAAATCGGTACGAGCGGGATTTTAAAGTGAAGCCGAAGAGATAACGGCTGTCTGGATGAATGGGGATAGAGAAAAACGCGTTCTTAAGGTCGATAACAGTGAAGGTGGTGGCAGTGGACGGGATGAGGGTCAGAATGGTGGTGATATCAGAGACTACAGGATATTGGGGTACAACCACTTTGTTAATCTCTCGCAAGTCGATGATGAAGCGGTACGCTTTCTCATCTCCTTCACCTTGCTTCTTAACAATAGGTAGGATTGGGCTGTTGCAGACGTTGCTAACCACCTCTTCAACCACTCCTGCATCTACCAGAGACTAAATGATCGCTACCAGTGCCTTCTCACCCTCTGGGGATATCCGATATTGCGGGAGTTTCGGGAGCATAGCGTCCTGTCGTACAGTTATGTGAATAGGATCAATCATCATTAGCCCCACATCAGAGTAATTTCTGGCCCACAGGTACGGAGGCAGGGTGTCAAGCAAGGACATGTCCGCGTCAGTTATGGAGCACATGTGTCGTGGGGGACGGGATCTGGGCATGTCTGGGTTGTCGTACAGGATGACTCGTATTCCATCTGGGGAACACCTAATGGTAGCTCGAAAATGTTTCAGTAAGTCAATGCCCATAATGGCGTCAGGGGAGTTGGAGGAGAGCAGAAATGTCGCGTCAGTGGTGTTGTTTTCTAGATCAAAGGAAATAGGCACGGACAGGGGGTTAGTGGAGGGCGTTCCATCGAAACCTATCGACGTTATGTGTGAGCCAGACAAGGGTGCCCTTGGAATCAGTCGTTTTGATAACACACTACGTGTCGCCCCAGTGTCTACCAAGAATGGAGACTCTGTACCCAGGACCTTAGCGGTGACATAAGGACCTTGCTGGTCAACACAGAGCTCGACTGGATCCCTCCCTTGCCCCTGGCAGTCCTATGCAAAGTCGGGGGCACTTTCACCTTCGGACAGCTGATATTGGTTCTGTCGAGGACGGTCAAATGTGTTCAGTCTCCCTGATCTGTCATTGTTGGTGTCGTTGGTGTGCCCTCGTCCTCTATTTTTCGGACCACCTGCCACATCCCTGGAGTCCCTATTTCTATTCATCTCTAGCATAACCGGACACTGGAATTTCCAATGGCCGAACCCTTTGCAGAAGGCGCATTGGTCATTGCTAATGTCTCTACGTCCAGGGTGGGGTGTGGGAGTGTGATCTTTAGGAGGTAGATCTCTGGGGGTGGTTGATTGGTAGTTCCCCCTTTGATGTTCCCGTCCTATCGTTATACCTTGTATCTGGGCTATCATTACCCTTTCTTTTAAATCTTTCTTCTTTTTCTCGGACGCCCTATCATTCTCATTCTTTTGGTGCTCGTAATACTGAGCCATCTGAAGGATAGCTGCAGGTTTGGAGGCCCCCCAACTACTCTCACTCGTCTGCAGCTTTTGGGAGACCTCTTGTGTTAGGCCTTTTACGTAATTTTGTACAAACAGGTGCTGTCCGGTTGCGGTGGTCATGTCTTGGCCACTGTAGTCGGAGAACACTGTCTCGAACCGGGAGAAGTATTCTGACACATCTTCTTGGGGTTTCTGTCGACAGGCCGTGACTATCGACCAGTCTACCTTTCTTTCTGGGATCAGTGTCTTTAATTTCTGAACTATTTTGTCTGGGAGTTCTAGTATGTCTTTCACTGGTTTCCTTCCAGGTTCTCGTTGTCTATCTAATTTACCGAGTTGGTCCCAGGTATGTCCAAACAGATCCGTGTGGTCAGCCTTCCGGATTTGCTTCCACACGTCAGCTGGCAGGCATAACCCGAAGAACAAGTCAATGTCTGCTAAAGTCATTATCGTCGAACCCAAGGCTGTGCCTAATTCGGTATAGAATGCTGTCGGGTTCTTTCTTAAATCGGGCAGAGTTTGCTTAAAGGTTAGGATATCTTGTCGGTCCCATGGTTGGTAAACCCAATTGTACACAACCCTCCCTTTTGCATTTTCATTATTGATATCATCGCTTGTTCCCTGGCCCCGTGGCGGGATCCAGTAAGGGGCCGCCTCTCTGATGGGCATCATAGTATTGGCTACTGCTACCGAGGTCGTTTCAGGGACTGTAACCTTGGTTTCTGGTTTTTGTTCCGTGAGGTGGCGGAAGACCTCAAGTATCTGCATGAAGAGTTCCGTCGCCTCACATTCAGTCCCATCTCCAACATCAATCTTCCTATACAGCGTTGTTAGTTTAGCGGGGCCCTTACTTCGATACCTATCTTCATATGCGTTCAGGGTGTGGTAGCTGAATCGCAAAATGAAATGCCGCCTGTGGCTGTCGGCATGTGAATTATATATGTTCATTGTGTACTCTTCGCTCTCCCTTCGTTCTACTAAGGTCTTTGCTATTTTGTCGATCCCATCCCGCTCATCTTTGCTCAACCTATTTGGTCTGGCTGGCGGTTGTTTGCTAGCCTCAGGGTCGTCTGACGATGTTGTTAATGTGGCTGGTGCGGAGGCCGTGAGGGCCGGTGCACTAGCACTAAGATCGCTTTCGCTCACACTCGGAGCGTGAAAGCTTTGTCGGCAGGGGGCATATGGAGGGGGCATGTAGATGATTGGGGGACCTAGCAGTAACTCATCGTTCGCCCGTTGTTTGGAGGGCAATTCAGGGTAGAGCGCAGAGGGGGTCCTAACAGGACATTGGCCTGTCGACCCTGATTCTTGGTTTCGCGTGGTTTCCTTTCTTTCTTTTATTTCTTCTCCTAGTTGCTTTGCGGCTAGGTGGGCTGCCTTTCGTAATTCTTTCCCTATTTTTGCTTCTTCTCTTTTCTTTCGTTGTTCCGTTTCTTTGCGCCACATGCCGATACTATCGAGCATAGTGGGCGTAGTCTTATTTTCCTGTAGCGCTATTTCTAATGTTTTTATTTTATGATCGTCAAAGGAACCTATCAGTGGCCACTGACTTTCAGGGTTCTTCTTTGTATATTTATGCCATAACTTAGTATAAGCTATAGCGACTAGTCCATGCTTAGTGAACATGTCCTTATTAGGGGTGCCCTCCAGTGGAGCTGGATGGTTCATCTCTAATAAGCGGTCCGGGCTAAACAGGCTACCAACCAGTGGGGAGAAGATAGGCATGACGGATTACAACGGGGACAAAAGTCTGCACTACCTATCTTATCACGGCGGACAAAGACTAGACAGAATATTTCTATTCTACGTTGTTTGGAGGCCGTGAATACCTCAAAAGAACCAATACCGAATAATCGGTCAATCAAACAATCCAGTGGGGAGAATAAGTGGGCACGAAAAGTTATCGTTACCCACTCTTTCTCTACCTGCAAAGAGAGACCTTGTTCTTCCCTGTTTGCAGACAAAGAATCTCCAGACAATAATCCACGAACGACAGTTCGGGAAACAGTGGGGGAGGAAGATAGGCACGACGGATTACAACGGGGACAAAAGTCTGCGTTACCTATCCTTCACTGCTTGCAAAGAGAGAGCCTGTTTGTTTTTCCCCGTTTGCAGACAGTGAATCTCCAGAGGTTTCAACAAAGCGTAATACTAGTATTATCCAAATAAAACAATATTTTTTTTTTCCAATTTGTCGTGTTTACACGACCTTACCCGGACCGCATGGACGGTTTCCTGTCCTCTGGATCCAGCGCCCGATCGTCCTCTCTCCTTCGTGATGCCTGTGGCACTCCTGATGGTTCCCAGTCAGGACCGTAGATCACTCGAGAGAGGTCTGTTCAGAACTAGTGAAGGTCGGATGATCGGCTGTCA
This sequence comes from Lissotriton vulgaris, assembly GCF_964263255.1. Lineage (NCBI taxonomy): Eukaryota > Metazoa > Chordata > Amphibia > Caudata > Salamandridae > Lissotriton > Lissotriton vulgaris. Next base: position 348,343 of record NW_028252733.1, on the reverse strand, counting down.
GACGAGGGTCTATCGGACACGAGCTCTTCCCGATCGTTGCAGTCGTTCACTCTGTCGTCGGGACCTCTCCCACTGGATCCACGTGTCGCTGATGGGCCCCACGCTTTGGGACGCCAATTGTAGAAAAAGGTAGGGCTAGGACCTTTCTCAAGATTTGCCCGGCGCTAACCGCCCTTGTACCATTCAAATTACCAAGCAATGAGGCAGGCGCCAGAGACCAGAAGGCAGGAAACAGAAGTTTATTCCGACGGAGCAGAACACATCAGATCGGACAACAAGGTATCGTCTCGAGGTGCTCTAACAGCCTCTCGGAGGCCTGGCCTCTTATACACTGGTTTATGGCATGTGACCTTTCTTTATTACAATCAGAACATTGTGAACAACAAGGAAAGACACATCCCCGTAATCCTCGTGTCAATCCCACCCCATATACCTTCACAATAGAGGTCCTCAACCTGCTGATAAGAGGAGGGGGTCATCATGCAGCTGAGTGTTTCGCCAAGTCTTAGGATGTGTGCGCCTGATCATATCCCAGGGGGTGGGGAGGCCCTGATCAACAGTGTGTCCTTTGAAGAGGGGCGATTCCATACAATAAGGGGCAGTAAATGATATCTCCCGGCTTAGGCGATGGCCTCGGACCTGTGTGGACAGCTGGACACGGGGTGAGGGGTCATCAAAGGAGCGGTATTCATGCCGCGTGGACAATCCAGTGTGGAGGGAAGGGTTATCAACAGAGGGGCATTCATGGGAGGAGAGGAGGTGCTGGTCAGGCGCTGGCGTGACTCCCAGGGACAGGGCCATGCGGAAGGGTCATGCTCATGAGAGGGAGGGAGGGGGAGCCAGGGTGCGCGGAGGATGCTTGCTGGGTCAGAGGGGCGCGCTGGCAACCGATCGTGGACAGGGAGACCGTGATACCTAAAGTGGTTGTCGTGCACGTTGTACATAGGTGACAAGCTGGCGCAGATGATGTTCAGTTCGTAAACTAAAATTCCACAGCATGGTCACACATTATCCCCAGAAAGGTGTGGCGGGGGGCCCTCTCTGTATCAGCTTTGAATCATTCAGTAAAGAAAGTCAATAACAAGCTTGGTAGGTTGTTTCGTTCGGCACAGTTGCACAGTATCCCGCATGGATGTATTCGGGGGGATCACATGTATCTCGGAGATGGGGTCCATTTGTCCCGGGAGGGGAATGTCTTACTCATAGGAGACTTCATAGCGTGGTTAAGGGGTGTGTAAAAGCATGACCTTTAGTAGGAGTTTGTGGGGGGGCCGGATAGCCGGTCAACTATCCGGCCTGTGGCGGTAAGGTCATGATCGGTGAGCAGTAATTTCAAGGTCCCTAGAGGAGGGGCGCCACCCATTATGGATGAGAGCGCCCGGGGGGAGGCGGCCATTGGCCCCTCACACGGGGAGGCGGCACCCACTAAGTATGGGGTCGCCGAAGGGAAGGCGGTCATAGGCCCCTCCCAGGGGAGGAGGCGGCTCGATGCCCCTCCTAGGAATTTCCCGGGGCCAGGATATCCGCGACGGCAGATGTGATGAACAGTGTGGGGTGGGAGGGGGGTCCACGCTACCTTCTAGACACCTCACACGAGTCCTCGGACGACCACTAAGATGGCGTCGAGTTAAATAAAGGGCCCCCACTAAGACAAGGGAAATTGGAAGTTGGCACAGAGGTACAGTCCTCTGTGCGCCCGCCTCTCACACCGTGACGGGGGAGTTCTGGTAGTAGGGATCTGACACCGGTTAAGACCTTGCCGTTGGCCCGTAATGTTAGGATGTACAATTTTTATTTAGGAAGTATGCATTTGCAGGATGTTTAGACTCGGCTAGGAGAACCTTTGAATTAGAGATTTGTTAAGGTTAGCCAATAAACGTGTCTGCATCGGAATGTTATAAATGAAAAATTGTACATGATATGAAACGTTTATTTTAATGTTTTAATTTTGTTTCATATTTTAATAAATACGGCCGGGAGGGTAACTCCCTCCCGCCTTCCAAAAGTTCAGAACTGCGTCCGTCTTCCCATCCTTGGGGATTGTGTTGGGAGGGGGTGACTGGCATACCGGCCATATCCATATTGGCCGTCACATAAAATAGCTTTATCTATGGTCCAAGAATTTATCCTGGCCAGGATTACTTTCCTCAATATTTTGATTGATGAATCAATCAAAGAAATCGGCTGATAGCATCTTGGGTCCCCCCTTTGACCCTTTTTAAAGACTGGTATTATAATGGAACGGGACCAGGTATTAGGGAGAGTGGCTGGAATAGAGCTTGCTGCTAGATTAAAAACATTAGTGAGTATTATTGACCAGAGGTCAGGGTTGGCCTTATACATATCAGGCGGTACCCCATCGGGGCCCGGTGCTTTCTGCCCCGATGTTTCAGCTATTGCTTTCTGTACTTCCTTTATGGTAAAACTCTGTAGGGACCCCACTAGTTCTTTAGAATGTATCACATAGGTATCAAGCTCCGAATTACTCCCATAGATGTTCTCAAAATGGTTTAACCATTCCCGTTCTGTGATGTTAACTTCTAACGGTGCATTTTCTACCCCATTAAACAAGGGAGAATTAACAATGGTCCAACATTTAGAACTATTCCTTAGGGTAGCTTTATCATGTAACGAGTCCCAGGCCTCTTTTTTTATTTCATTTTTACGAGTTTGGAAGATGGTTTTATATGTTCTCCTTAAAGAGGAGACCTTAATAAGGAAGAAACTCATAAAAAATGAATAATTGTAATAAATTGTGTGCCTACCACCACTGAGAGGTAATTGTATGTTGGGTGTTGATGCTAGGTACAATTCATCATAATACCATAAAGAAGAAACAACATTCCTACGGCCATCACATAGAACAACATTCGTATGATTGAGAATATAGGAATGAATCTCAAAGGATAAAGATGAAACACCACACATATAAGACTGTACTTTCTACAACAGGTGAAGCTTGTATGGAGATGTACAGCCTAATCTAACAAGATGGCCACAAAGTTCGGAGGAATGTTTCTAAGTAGAGTAGGGCTTGTACCAAGGTCTTCCCACACCTTAAATATGGCCCCCGAATGATGTCTCCAGTCTTGAGAGGCAGTAGTTTCAAGTTCTGAGTTTTTTTGTTACATATGCTCGGTTACTTAAAACCTTTGAAAAATTTGAACAGACATTAAAATACAAAAAATACACAAATGAATATAAAAGTTGTGCCATAGTGCATCAGGTTATTTTAACTACTGTGAACAGATTAAATAAAATATATTAAAACCATTTGTGCAGCTAAAGTCTAAGCAGCTCTGTAAAGTGCAAACTAGGCAGTTCCACTGTAAGAATTATGCCCAAAAGGATTTCACTTTTTTAAATATTAAGCCCTGAAGAAGTTCGTTGAGAACGAAACGCGTTGGCAGCAAATAGAAAATCATGTTTGGAAATGTAATAATCAATAAAGGATCATTTGCTATGAAAACTGTGGATAGTTGAGACACTTTTTGAAGACTAGAATTTTGGAAATATGAAATTATGTCTTTCTCATCCATTGTAATTGAATATATAATATGTGTGATATGTACCAAGAGTGCTAGACCATATCATATAAGGCAGGCGAGGAGTAATTGCTTCATGGCATCCTGTACTCCCCTCAGAGCCTCACGGGAACTCTGATCGATTCCCCCACAATGAGACAAGCCAGAGATGGGGGAATCTTACCAATACTCTTCAAAATACTCTATGTGGGTTGATCATCGTCAATCTGGTGGTATTCAGCCTTGAGGTACACGCAACTCATCACAAACCAGACAGAAGCTCTAGGTGCAGCTAAAAGGTTTATTATGAGTCAGTGAGCAGTATATACGACCAACAGTCACCAGGCAGCTCATCTACAAGATAACTGCCAATATTAGAACACTGGTATACATGCCAACAGAGCTAATTCAGACGGGAGACATGTGATAAGTTAAGCCAAATGCGATTTTATTTTAGCAGTCTGCCACCTGAAATTGCCTCTGCTTCAATTGGGAAACATCATTCCCCCAATTTATTTTTTCAAAGCCTTCTTATTTCAAAATGTTGGCTTGTATGCACTGGTCACCTATAACATCCCCATGCTTCTAGTAAGCAAACACATGACATGAGATAGGTGGGGTTACACAGCCAGGGGAGTGTATCAGCACTGGTAGGTCATAATATAAGCAAATAGGAACTAGTGAAAATGTTGGTAGGGTTGCCCCTGGGAACTTCTACCCCATTGGTTAGGGTGTGCCCAGGAGTCACTCCCACCCAATAACTGGTTCCAGGCATAAATCTGGCACCCCCTTCAGAATACTTTCTGGACCTGCAGAAGATTAGAAGAGGACTGGATCTGTTGTCAGTAACCTGAGAGGAGCACTAAAGGACCGGACCAGCTTCCTTTTTTACCTAGGACAAAGAAGTGGACGCCAGGGGCCAGTTGGCTGACCTCCTGTGTGGCTATAGGGAACAACAAGCAGCAAGAGGACTTTTCCCAGAAGTACCCAGCTGACCAGTGGCATATGATCTTGGGCTGGACCCTGCTATTTGTAATTATGGTTAATGACAGTGTCACTGTGATGTCATTTAGAAGTCTGACATGATGGAAGTTCTAGAGAAGAAGGTTGGGTTTCAAGGATATACTAGTTAGTTTAGTCCAGCTTAGGACATAGACAATATCAGAAGCTAAAGTGCCAGCTTCAATGAATAAATATATTTCATTAATTCATACGGAGTCAGATGATCTTTTTACAATATCGTATGGAAGCTTCAAGAGACCGCTACAGGCTATTCCTGAGTGAGTAGTTAGCCGTCTATAAGGCTGCAGCGAGATTAGATTAAAAAACTACCATAATTATTTACAGAATTGGGCGCGAGCAGAAACCGCCGTAAATAAGTGTGAATGTCACACTGATAATAGACAGTTGCATGCGTGCGTGCGCAAGCAAAGTGAAGTCCCCGTGAAAGAGCGCGAACACCACACTGAAAATAAACAACAGTGTGTGAGCGCAGGTGCACAAATTTTCTTTTGGAAGCGTGCGCAGAAGCGGAAAGTAGTTGAAGTACCGTGAGCGCTGCTCCAAAAGAAAACAAAATATGGGAATAAACGAAATACTGCTAATAACGCGCGAACACAAGTGCGAGTATAAAAAAAGGAACACATGCGCAATTGAAAACAAGTGAAATATAATAACGAGCAAGCACAATATTAATATAAATAAATATTGATGCACAAAATAGAAGAAATAAACATGATGAAGTCATCAGCAGATTATGCCTGACTCCAAAATGGCTGAATAACGGGACAAAAGAAAGAAAAATGAATAGAGACATGGGAGGTCAGTCTGTCTCTAAAATAATAAGTTAAAATATAGTTAATAGAGACGTGGGACGTTGGTCCGTCTCTTGAATATACATTTTCACATTAAAAAAAAAAGGAGGAGTCAATAAAAGGAGGTCAAAGCTAATTTGAAATTGGAAATTTACAAATACTGCAGAATTTAGTAAATATTGGTCTACATTGGTGAATATATATACACATTTAAAAAAAAAAGGACAATTACATTTAAAGTGAACAATACAAAATATGATTTAATAAACTAAGAAAAATGACTACAGAAGGCACAAGCAATGAAGTTGTTGTAAATATGAATTCAGACATGTACAATGAAGAAGATGTTACGGGAAACATTTCTATCACAATTTTTAGAAGTCCATTACCTTTTAACTTATCTGAACAAGAAATATTGCACACAGATGGGTAAATGGACAAGGAGGTTTGAACATTTTTTTAAAGCTAGATCTAAGAAATACTCGGATGAACAAGCAAAAGACTTATTACTCAACCTTGTAGGAGATGACGTTGAAGTTTTAATAACCACATTCCCAGAGCATGAAAGAAATACTTATAAAGGGCCTATGAAATGTCTAAATGCAAAATTTGATCCTCATAGAAACCTAGATTTTGAAAGATATAATTTTAATATAGCATGTAAGGGAGAAAATGAAACAATGGATAACTATGTCACTAGACTAAAACAAATTGTCACATTTTGTGAATTCACATTTTGTGAATTCAATAAATTTAACAATGAAGAAGACATATGGTTAAGAGTGATACAAGGGTGTAACTCAATAAAATTTAGAAAAAAACTCTTGGAAAAAATGTACAACCTACAAGAGATATTGCGTATGGCAAAAACAGAAATGCAAGCTCAAAAACATGCTACAAACATGGAAGAAGGAAGAGTTAAAGCAATTTAACAAATTAGCGAAATGTAAAGAAAAGCAAATGTAGAAGAAAAATCCAAAACACAGCTTAGAGGAGAAAGATTATGGATTTCAATTCCCACATCAAAAAATGTGTCCAGCAATAGGAAAACAATATAAAGAATGCAGAAGATATCATCATTTTGCAAGTGTATGCAAATTTAAGAAAGAAAATAAAGAATTTGGAATAAGGAAAGAAAACTGGAAGAAAACTAACCTGAATACAAAAAAAACTGGAAACATAAAATGTGAAAGACATATGGGAGAAATTGAAGAAAAGTCTGACAAAGAGTTTGAGCAAATATATTTAACAAAGAAGGGAGGTAGAGTACAACGTAGGATTCCTACTCCATGGGCACTGATAATTAAACAAGAAGAATCCTACTACCAGTGTGTAAAAAAGGGGGGAAAAGGGGGAACACTCAGTGTTGTGTAAAATACCCCTCACACACCAACAGGCCCCTTGGTGTCATGCTTCATCATCGGGGTCTTCGCACCCCGCTAAAGGGATGCGGCACGCTGCGACCTACGACTGCGCGGGAGCGTTGACAAATTTGACTATGTGTGGTGTGTGTTGAGTGTAAGTGAAAGGGGATAGATGTGAGTGGGGGGTGTGGTGAATTTTTTTTTTAAAAAAGTACCTGGCTAGTGGGTAAAAAGAAAAAACTTTATTTCGTACCCCTGGCTGGTGCTGTTAAAAAGTGTGCGAAAGAGCGAGGTTTTTTTGTCTTAATTAGGGACAGAACCTCTGGTGTGCGTCGACATGTTTCGGTACTGGTGTACCTTCTTCAGGACGGGGCACAACTTCCCAACCCTACTCACGTTTTTCTAAGAAAAATTGGGGTTATTTTAATTTTTCTAAAAAGTGAAAACACTCGTTAAAGACGGCTACAATGTGCCTCCGCCGTGACAGTCACGGCGGAGCAGCACAGGGTGGTAGAAGGAGGCCGATATAGGCGGATTTCATTGTGGATCCACCTACCTACCTTGATGCTCAGGACTTGCTCATGAGGCAATAGACAGCAAAGACCATGAGACATGTGATTACATGATCCAAAGAACCGCTGTAGGCACATTGTAGCCGTCTTTAACGACTGTTTTCACTTTTTAGAAAAATTAAAATAACCCCAATTTTTCTTAGAAAAACGTGAGTAGGGTTGGGAAGTTGTGCCCCGTCCTGAAGAAGGTACACCAGTACCGAAACATGTCGACGCACACCAGAGGTTCTGTCCCTAATTAAGACAAAAAAACCTCGCTCTTTCGCACACTTTTTAACAGCACGAGCCAGGGGTACGAAATAAAGTTTTTTCTTTTTACCCACTAGCCAGGTACTTTTTTAAAAACATTTTTCACCACACCCCCCACTCACATCTATCCCCTTTCACTTACACTCAACACACACCACACATAGTCAAATTTGTCAACGCTCCCGCGCAGTCGTAGGTCGCAGCGTGCCGCATCCCTTTAGCGGGGTGCGAAGACCCCGATGATGAAGCATGACACCAAGGGGCCTGTTGGTGTGTGAGGGGTATTTTACACAACACTGAGTGTTCCCCCTTTTCCCCCCTTTTTTACACACTGGTAGTAGGATTCTTCTTGTTTAATTTAAAGAGTTTGAGCAGTCAGAAAAACTTTACATGATGCAAGAGAATAATGATTATCAGCAACTCAATATGATTAAAAGAGAAAATATTTAAAAAAACTACATCAGTGGATTTAACAGTTGGGTCAGAAAAAGTTCCATGCAATATAATGTGCATAACTGAGTACATGAAAATTAAACAACAACCCACATTAACCCCGTCAAATGTTTTAGTGTTTTTCAATGGGGTGCCAACCATCCAGTCCTATCTATAGGAAAATTTGAAAAAATTTTACAATATGAAAATATAACGAGTAAAGAAGATATACATTTATTAAAAGTTGAAGTTCCAGATCCTTGTTTACTAAGCAACGTAACTGCTCAACTCATGGGTCTATTGGCAATGAATTGCAATATTTCGACAGAACACCCAATTCTAAAGAAATACCCTAAATTATTTGAAGGACTAGGTCAATTTAAAGGAAAATAAATCACTTTACATATACATGAGGCAATAAAACCAGTGATACAAACACAAAGAAGGGTGCCAATTCACATGCAAGAAAAAGTTGAGATAGAAATTAAATCACTGCTTGAGCAAAATATTATTGAAGAAGCAACAGGCCCAACACCCTGGGTAAGTCCCATTGTTATTGTTCCAAAAAAATACACTGATGACATCAGAATATGTGTGGATGTGAGAATCCCTAATACAGCTATTGAGAGAGAAAGGTATCTAGGTCCTCATTTAAATGACATGATAAGCACTATAAATAGAGCAACAGTATTCTCAAAACTTGATTTATGTAAAGGATATCACCAATTAGAAACTGATAGTCAATTCAGATATATAACAACATTCTCAATGGATTTAGGGTTATTCAGATACAAATGATTACATTTTGGAATACTTTCTGCGGCAGAAATCTTCCAGATTATAAAAAACGTAATAAGGCTAGTACAAAACTGTATGAATTATAGTGATGATATTTTAGTTTTTGGAAAAACACAAGAAGAACATGATCAAGCATTGGATAAAGTATGTCAACAACTTCAAGAAGTTGGTTTCACCTTGAATAAAAAGAAATGTGAAATAAATAAATAAGAATTAACGTTTTTTGGACACAAATTCTCAGAAAAGGGAATGAGACTGAATCTCATTAAAATAACAGCAGCTTTAAATGTAATGCAAAGACCAAACGATATAACAGAATTGCGATCATTTCTTGGAATGGCAAGCTACTGTGCATGACATGTAAAAAAAAATTGCAACTGTAAGTTCACCATTATGAGAATTAACAAAGAAAGGAAAACATTTCAATGGAATAAAGATTGTGAACAAGCATTTGAAGAAATAATGTTAGAAATAACAAATGCAGCAAATGTAAAATATTTTGAGCCGCACCTATGCACAGAACTAATAGTGGACGCAATTCCTGTGGGTCAACGTGCAGTTTTAGTGCAACATAAACCTGGAAGAGAAACACCAAGATATATGGTTTCCCATGCTAGTAAAAGCTTATCTGAAGTAGAACAGAAATAATCTCAGCCAGAGAAAGAACGTTTAGCCGTTGTTGGGGCATGCAAACATTTTCAGGATTTTATTTATGGAAAATCGTTTGTAATTGTCACTGATCATCAAGTTCTAACTTCCATTTTTGGAAATCCAAAAACAAAAATGCCACCAAGGATTGAAAGATGGAGAATGAAACTCATGGATTTTAAAATTATTCATAAACCAGGAAAAGAATATAATCCAGCAAATTATTTATCTAGACATCCATTCAAGACAAACAATGAGCAACAACTAGAGGTAGAAGAATATATACATTTCATAGTTAGATCAGCAGTCCCAGGAATTATTAAATAAAATGAATTGATTGAAGAAACACAAAAAGACAGTACACTACAAAAAGTAAAAGAAATCATACATGAAAACAAATGTAGATTGATAACTAATGGAAGTCAATTTCAGTCAAATTTAAAAAAAAATGATATATTAGCATTTAAAAATATAAATGCAGAATTGTCTGTAACTACCTCAGGAATATTACTTAGAGGAAACAAAATTGTAATACCGCTAAATCTGCAACGCTGTGTAATTGATTTAGCTCATGAAGGCCATCGAGGTATCTCAGCAACAAAAAAATTTCTAAGAAAAAAATTGTGGTTCCCGGGATTAGACAAACAAGTAGAAGAAGTTGTTCAATCTTGCTATGAATGCCAATGCACTGTAAAAGAAAAAGGAATTGAAGAGCTACATTTGTCTGAACTGCCTAATGCTGTATGGTCCAATATAGCAGCAGATTTTTATGGACCTTTAGATTCTGGACATTATTTACTAGCAATAATAGATGAATATTCCGGTTTTCCTATTTTAAAGTTAATTTCGTCCACATCTACATTAACGGTACTTCCAGTATTAGATGAGATATTCTCGACTTGGGGAATTTCTAATGTATTAAAAACAGATAATGGACCACCATTTAATAGAGATGAATTAAAAAAATATATAAATTACTTAGGAATAATACACAGGAAAATAACTCCAATGTGGCCCAGAGCTAATGGAATGGTAGAAATACTAATGGAAACAATTACAAAAGCTGTACAAAGAGCAAAACATTCTCAAATTTCAATAAATCAAGCATTGTGTCAAGTCTTAAGAGACTATAGAAATACTCCACATATATCAACTGGAAAATGCCCTTCAGATCGAATGTTTGGACAGTGAAGACAAACTTGTTTGCCGCAGCTGCCATTATTCCTTCCAAAAGTACATGGAGAAGTGGTAGAAAAAGATAAAGAGGCAAAAGAAGAAATTAAATATTATGCTGAAAAAGGAAGAAGATGTCAAACTCAAGACTATCAAGTTGGTGATCTTGTATTAGTTCGGCAACAACAAGAGAGGAAGTCTCAAACCAGATTTCATCCTGTCCCTCTAGAAATTTAAAAAATTCAAGGCACGGCAATGACTGTAGAAAATGATGATAGAACAATAACAAGAAACAAATCTTTTTTCAGGAAAGTCACACCTGGTGTTGAACAAAAAAATGCTCATCAAAGTGATCAACAGAATGAATGGATGCACAGAAAGATCTGAAAGAACATCAAGAAAACCTGAAAGATTAATTAAACATTGTTGAGTATTAAGTGAACATTTTGAGGTTTTTTTTCTTTTTTTTTCTTGTGTGTTTTATTTGATTTCATTTTTATCTTATCTATTTTAGGGGGAGGGGAGAGAATGTTATGATGTGTAATGGCAGTGTCACTGTGATGTCATTTAGAAGTCTGAAAAGATGGAAGTTCTAGAGAAGAAGGTTAGGTTTCAAGGATATACAAGTTAGTTTAGTTCAGCTTAGGACATAGACAATATTAGAAGCTAATGTGCCAGCTTCAATGAAAAAATATATTTAATTAATTCATACCGAGTCAGATTATCTTTTTACACTATTGGCTTCTGCCTGACACCCTATGCTTCTCTAAGCACCTCTCCTGAGGTCCATGGGGCTTAGGAGTGTACTCCTGTGGTTGGTTGGGGCTGAATAGACTGCGTCAGAAGGTAAAATCTTAAACCAGAAGAAACCTGGTTGGTGTTTCAGACCCACGCTCCATTGTGGTCACCCTGAACTTGCTTCTAGGTCCTAGTCTACCGCAAACATAGACTATCATTGGCGTTTTGTACTTTTTGGTGATATATTCTCTTAAATCTTTAAAAACTCATATCTCCTGGTTCCCTTATTGTATTTTTGTCATTTAGGTGTCATTTTGTTTATTAACCCCTTCCCTGCTGCCGTCGGCCTTTGGCCATCATGAGCACTACTTCGCTGATGCTGCGAACGTCTAATGGCCAACGCGGCCCCGCCCACTCCGCTGAACCGCTGCACTGCCGCGAAATAACGGCCGCGGCTAAGGTGTTAAATGTTACTCTGTTTTATAATTTGGTTTGGGATATTCATTGTTTTGCATTTTAACTTTATTACTGTTTTGATACTGCATAAATACTTCACATATTGCCCTAAGGTAAGACTGTCTGTTCTGTACCATAGCTACCAGGTGTCACAGGAAGCGTTCCTCAGGAGCAGTACCCCCAAAATGCCCACCTTCTGGCAGCATTGACACTGATTCTGTTTGTCAAGTATACCAGAAGATCGGGGTGGCCAGTTGAGGCGAAGAGAATTAGGGAGGGTACTGCGGGGAGGGAGACCTGTGGGAATAAAAGTAAATCTGTTCTATACTTAAACACTCTTAAAAACGCAGAGTGATTCCACAAGGACAGTTTGTTATCCTTAGATGCAGAGCAGTGTTTAGTTCCGCACTCTTAACACCAGAATGTTTCCATTAACAGTTTCATGCGAGTTCCTGGTATATATATATATCAGATGCCGTTCTTCGTAACTTCCTTCTCACGGGAAAGGGCGGAACACAAACCGAGCTTTGTGCGTGAAATAGTTTATTGCTCACAACACCATAATCGCCCTGACGCGTTTCGGTGTGCGACGGCCTTGATATCATCACATGATGATATATATATTGCTTGATATGGACACTTCTTCAATCTGTGAACTGGACTATATGGTATTCTAATTTCCAAATATTTAGTCTGTACCTTTGCTCAAATTATAATTATGCACTTTTCTCCTTTATTATTATTAGTTCTTGGCCCACAATTATTAATACTCAGGTTCTTAAAATATTTTCTCTTCAGCTCTGAAAGCCCACTTTGTTCACCTTTGTGGATTCTATTTGACTGAAATCTCAGATCGTCTTTAACAGGAAACAATGCGAGCAAGAAATGTCGTGGTGATCGTGGACAATCTGATGTCCTTGCTATCAAGGCTTCACAATGACTCTAAATTGAAAATAAAAGTTCCTACCTTGTCCTCCTGAACCTATTAACTTGGTAACCGGTGCAGAGGGATCAGATCACCAGTCTACTCGGACCGCGGCAGGAACCTCTGTCTTCCACCATGATCCGCAATCACAGGCGGTTGGCATCGGATGCGGCCGGTACATATACTAGTGCCACACCCACGATAGAACCCGCTACGAGGAGCACATACGGGCATAAACATAACAGAGATGCCGGTTAATAACAGGAACAGGAGGTGTCAATGACAAAGGCTATTGGTGCAAGATGGCCTTTATAAAACATGCAAATGACAGTTACAGTAAGGCACCACGAATATAAACGTACAGGGGTTGCAAATGGTTGACAATAAGCATGTATGGCAAGAAGCACATGATTGGCAATACGTACATGTGTGCCAATCAAAGTAAAATCAGTAATGGCAGTATGGGCATACATATTGGCGGCATAGGCACGGAGAAGACCATACCAGCCACCAGTCATGACACCAGGGAGTTAAACTCAGGTTCATTTAGTGACTTTGAGGCTCCTCAATGACCTGGCTTGATTATTCCTTGAGGTGAGCAGCCACCCACACCAAATAATGATCCAATTTCTTAAGTGCACTATACTGTATCAAATTACTTTCTTGCATCAAGCAATATGAATGCTAATCGAGCATCACTAATGTGGGCCAACTCCTGCAAGACAGTGCCTACAGGGGTATGCCCTACAGTCCCTCTTCCAGGTACACAGCCATGCAGAATTCCCGGGTCCAGCAGACACAATATCTTGTTCAAAACAAGTGGCTGACCCACAGGCATAGATGTTAGTAGTGATAAAGGACTAGGTGATCTGTGCAATTGTGGTGATTTCCATTATTTTAAAAAACATAATTCTAGTACCTCCCTTGAAGGAAGTGAGTTTTCTCCATGCCTAATTCTAGATAATAAGTGAATTGAGTGGGGTGATTATTTTTTCAGAAGCATGATTTATTTTAAACATAAGCACAGGTGTGTCTCCCTCTTTGGATTTAGGTGCTCCATTTACAGTTTAAGTAGTGCAATTGGTGCAGTCTGTGCCTATGCTATTTGTGAGAGGTCGAATCTGGCTAGGAGCCCAGGAGAATTACTTGCAGTAAACCATCGTAGGGTTGCAGTGGAGTAACACTGCTCCAGGTACACCTCCATCATATATTTCCAGTACACAGCTTGCTGAGTTCCATTCGTGAGACAAGGCAGCAAAGGCAGCATCTACTTCACCCTAATTCGATCGCCCTGTGCTTTGTGCTGAAGTTCCTTTGTGCTAATTATACGAAAAGAGCGCAGTCATTTTTTGGGTTAAAAAAAGTGATATTTTTAAATAACAACATGGCAGACATCAAATTCATAGTATAATACAGAATAGACATAAGAGGTAATTGTTTTTAAGATTAGTCAATTTTGACCAAATACTGGAAATTTCAACCTTTTGAGGCTCACATTTTCACTCTGGCTAATTGCCTCACACATATATTTTTTAGGTCTGCCAAAGATGTCTGCAGATATTTCTCCCGCAGCTCATTTTCTTAGGTATGTTGGATAACAAACGATTGCTTTGATATTACTGGTTCGCCAGACAATTACTAGACTAATGGTCCCTTCCTTAATGGTAAATAATTGATCCACCTGCCCATTCCTGTGGTTGGGTGGGAACGTATCAGGCCGGGGGTGGAAGGCAGTTTGCAAATTACTGCCTGACAGCATTGTCTCAATCCTCACTCGCTGAACGGGAATGTAGCTGAGGTAACTTGGGCAACTCTCAAACAGACATTCCCATATGTGACAATTCCTGCAATTTGGGGTGCCTGAGTATTTAAGCAGGACAACTTATAATTTTAACCTACCTGTCTACTCAGACAGCATATGAGCGGGTGCAGGCTTAGTAAAACACACAGGTTGCCATACAGTCCTGCACCTTCTCCAGAGAAATCAGAGTAGGGTTGCGATATGTAAGCGGTGTGATGCGGCATCCCAACCACAGGAAAAAACACTATAGAAGATGGAGGGAAGCCCTGTTGAGTACTCTTCTCAATACGGGGGGTGGGGAAAAAAGTGGGGATACATCTGGAACTCTTTGCTCTATAAATTACACCAGACAGTGAGACAACAAGAAGCGGAACCTCTAACAATGAGTTTTCTGATTGAGCTCTTCTGTTTTCCAGGCAACGAAAGATATGGACAGGGATGGCTAAGAAACCATGATTGGCAAAAAACGAAGCTGCTGGATTAACAGGGAGTGTTTTGACTGAGCATTTTTGTTTTCCAAGTTGGGTGGAAGTTGGTTCATAAGCAAACAGAGAAAGACATTGGTTAACAATTCTCTTGGAATATCCAGTTTGTACTATTTATTATAAAAGACTGGAACCAAGTATGTGATTATTGACTAACGATCCTTGCAGGGCCGGACTGGGAACCAGAACCGGCCCTGGCAAAGTGCTCGGCCGGCCCCCTCCCCCCCTCCGGTAGGAGAGGGGAGGGGGGGAGAGGTGCGACCGCGCTCTGTGACAGGGCCGTTTTCGGCCGTTTTTGTTACGGGCCGTTTTTGCAGCATAACGGCCCTGTAACAAAAACGGCCCCAGGGGCCCAAAACCGGCCCCCAACCATGCGGCCCACCGGGGAATTGCCTGGTGCCCTCAATGGCCAGTCCGGGCCTGGATCCTTGTGAAATAATGCATGCTAATGTCATATCAACATGTACTAGTATGGTGATTTATGAGGTGGGGCATGGCCAAATATATGAAAAAAGACAGATGACATGAGTTCTGATAAATCTGTGTCAGTGGGAACATAATTTAAGAACTTAACTGATGACAGCTGTCTGAATTATATTTTGTGGAAGTATTGCTTCATGAAAACTGGATAACACTTCATTTAATTTTATTTGTCAGATTGAATTATATAAATGAATCCACAGCATAAAATAAATATTAAAACTCAAGAGAGATGAGAGTCATAAAAACAGACATGAGATAACACTTTGTACAAATAATGCAATAGCACTACGATTTTTTTTAAATATAGAGAGACAGGTGTAGAAGTAGACCTCAGCAAGGCCTACCGGTGCTAGGGGTTCGCCCTTCTCTGCACACAAATCCTCAGACCAATAAATAGAAGATGGCACAGAAGCTGAATATCAAGAAAACAATTTATTAAACCTCATGAGGGAGGGAACTACATTCACACAACACCCTTTCGCAGTGTATGAAGTAGCACTAAGAGTAGAAGAACCATGGGTCTTTTATACCAACACAGGAGCTCAAAAGGAGGCTGTACATGTACACATAGGAAGAGTTACATACATAGATGGTCATTAAGAGAATGCACAGTCTACAAAGAAGGAGGGGCCATGGGTTGCTGACTTCAGTAAAACATCCTGACAGTAACAAACCTAAGCAGGTGCATGGGCAACTACAGACTCTTCTGAGCATGTCCAGAGTAGCAGGGGATAGGTATAGCCAGTTCTTGAGCAAGGCACAAGGCAAGCAACAGTAAAGAAGGAAAGAGCACATGGTGAGCACATGGTCAGACAAGATGGCTGCCGGAAACAAGATGGCTTCAGCTAAATACTAACAGCGATCTCTGCCAAATTTCCACAGATGACCCTTTTAGCATTAGCTGAAGACATCTATATTTAGAAGAGTGTTAAAAAGAGATCATTGGGGGCGTGGCCAAGATGGCGACGGAGTAAGACGTGCCTGCGAGCTCCTCCGGCGCCTCGAGCCTTTCATCGCCTTGTATAGCTGTCCTGGGGCGATCTTTGCTCCGGAATCGACTTTATTGGGGTTGCTGAGGTGCCCTGATTGCTTTTGAGCCATTCCCCGTCGAGCTACGACCAAGAACGGGAGACTTAGCCGAGGTGACGAGGCGGCGACGCACGAGATTGGTGCAGCCTACACTGCATGGCCCGGTGATCTTCGGCTGCTATTACCCGGGGGATCCTGGGCCACCGCGACCTGCAGAGAAGAACACTCGCAGCACAGGACACCCTGACTGGGTCCGTCCCAAGCCTAACCTACTCCCCGGTGGATCATATCGGCCAACGTCGTCTGGACGAGGTGGCGGGGAGGCGCCGACCTGTCTGGCGGTTGCTGGACAGCACAGTGGGACGTGAGGGGAAGCGGCGCTGATCCGACCCTACCCCATACAGCCCGGGGGGCGATCCAACGAACATTGAACATGCACGGCGATCGCTGTCCCCTGATAGCTCCGGCCTCCCGGTGTCCGCAGAGCGTGACCTGATATCCCGGGTCGCTCCTGGCAAGCGCGGAGCGCACGGGGGCTCGCCGCGGCTCCCCATCATGTCAACGAGGAACCGCATGAATAAACCGGGGAAGGACGGACCTGGGAAGGGTCCGTCTGCATTGCCCCCCGGTTCTAGCAAGTCACCCCCGAAGGAGGACGGGGACGGCCCTGTCACGAAGGCCTTCTTGATCGAACTTTTTGCATCCATCAAGGACGACATCACGGAGCTGAAGTCACAGCTGGCCTCCGATCTGCGCGAGGTCCGCCGAGATGTGGATGGCATCGGAGAGCGGGTGGCGACCCTGGAGGACCATGATCTAGGCCTTGCGGGGGACGTCCACCACTTACAGCAGGACATGCTCCGACTGCGCGAGCAAAATTTGGACCTTCAGGCCCACTGCGAGGAATTGGAAAATCAGTCCCACCGTAATAACATTCGAATCCGAGCGGTACCCTGGGAAGGAGAAGGTGGAAACTTGCGGGAATACGTGGAGGCCCTTTTTCTGCAGATTCTAGCAGAGGCAGATCTTTCGGAGATCCGCATGGACAGAGTTCATCGAGTTGGGTTGCCACGTGGCGCGCGTGCACCGCCACCGGACATTTTAGTTTGTGTCCACGACTTTCAATTGAAAGAGAGGATCCTACGAAAGGCCAGGGATATCAACAACCTACAATTTCGGGGACACAGCCCCCAGCTTTTTCAGGACTTGGCGGCCTCCATGCTACAGAAGCGGCGGGATTTCCGCCCGGTCACGGTTTTCCTGCGGGAGCACAGGGTGTCCTACTCCTGGGGCCACCTCTTTCGGCTCATCTGTAGATGGCAGAACAGACTGGTGCAAATACGATCCCTGGCGGCTGCCAGGGAACTTCTGGGCATGGAGGAGGAGGCCGCGCCGGCTGGCGCCAGCGCTTCCCCAAGACGACGACGACGCTCCCGCTCCCCGGCATGGCAGAGAGTGGGCCGCACTGGCATGGCGGATGGCCCGAATCCATCGGCGAGTCAAAGTGAGAGGGGAGAGGCCCTTGCCTTGGTGGCTTTGGTGACTGACTCGAGCCGGATAGACAGCTCTTCGGCAGCTTAGGCTCCACAAACATTGGCCTGTGGGGCCGGAGGGGCTCTACCACCTCAGGTACACTAAGGGACCTTGCTCCACTGGAGGGTTACCCCAACCCTGAACTCGAGGGGGGCATTACCTGGGTCTTCTACCCCCGACCCTTATGGTCATGTCCAGCTGCATCTTCTTTTGGTCTATTTTCTCTCTTTAAGGTTCTGGGGTTGTTCTCTTTGTATAATGTCTTGGAGTTCCTTTGGAAAGGGGGGGGTTTTGATTTGGAATGGGCTCAGTGGTGGTAGCGATGGATCTGGTATGACTGTGGGTGTGTTCGGGCTGTTTATGGCACTACAAGGGGCACTATATGGAGCGGGGTGGGGGAGGGGAATGTCTAAATGATGCCAGTCACGATAGGTTCATGGAATGTTAAAGGCCTTAATTCCCCCCAAAAGCGTCAGAACGTGTGGAAATACATTATAGATCGTCACCTGGATGTGGTGGGATTGCAAGAGACTCATTTGGCTCATAGGGACGAAACTAGGCTTAAGAATCGGCAATACCCACTGATTTACAGGTCTTCGGCCGCCACTAAGCACCGGGGGGTGGCACTCTTGTTCCGCTCTACACTACAATTCCAGCCTACGGGGGTGCGTAGCGACAAGGAGGGTAGATGGCTGATGGTGAAGGGGGTGCTCCTTGGCAAGTTCTGCACGTGGGTGGTTCTCTATGCGCCGAACACGGGCCAAAATGGGTTCCTTGAAGCTTTCTTGCGGGAGGTGGGGGTCTTTGGGGAGGGTGCTTTGGTGGTAATGGGGGATTTCAATCTGGTTTGGGACAAAGACCTTGATTGCTTGCACCAGCAGCGGACGGAAGCAGGCCTCTTTTCCTCTGAGTCACGCGATGCTATGGCAAGCTTGGGTCTCATTGATAGCTGGCGCGCCCTTAACCCCCACACTAGAGATTACACATTCTTCTCCCATGTTCACCACACGTATTCGCGTCTTGATCACGTCTTTCTGCACCAGTCGTTACAAGGGGACCTGAGGGACAGTAGGATCTTCCCGCTCTCTGTATCGGATCATAGCCTCCTAGCAGTGTGTCTGACTTGGGCCCCGGGGACGTCCCCCCACCGCAAATGGTACTTCCCTGTCTCTCTTACACAAGATCAGGAGTCATGTACAAAACTCAGGGCGGCCATTGCTGAATTATTTGAGTTTAATAAGGAAGGGGACACTTCGGTTTTCACCCAATGGGACGCCTTTAAGGCGACGACACGGGGCACGTGCATTGCCTTAAACTCCGCCTTGAACAAACTTAGGCGTGAGGAAAGGGAGGCGCTGGAGGCGGAGCTGACGACACTTGAAACTGCGCACAAACAGAATCCTTCTCGAAGGACGCTCTGTCCGCTTACGGCAGTGCGGGGTAAACTCAGGGCCCACTATAATAACCGGGCGGAGTATACCCTCCTGCGCTTACGGCGTCTCTCTTACGCACAAGGCAATAAAGTGGGGAAACACCTGGCACGACAGCTTCGCGACAAGCGCGAGCGAGAATACGTAGGGGGCATCCAGGCGCCCTCAGGAGCCTTGGAACATCAAGACGCGGCCAAGGCGGAGCTCTTCGGCAAATTTTATGCCGCCCTGTACTCGGCGGATAGCCTGGCCCCGGAGGATCAGGAGGAGTACCTGAGGGCTCATCCACTTCCGCAGGTTTCCAAGGAGTGGAATGATCTTTTGGAGGCCCCCTTTACTAGGGAGTAGGTGTTGGCCACGATCAAGTCCCTTAAGCCACTTAAGGCGCCTGGCCCGGATGGCTTCACGGCACCCTTCTATCAGACCTTTGCCTCTGAGTTGGGCGACTTTTTGGTGACACTTTTTAATGGCATGAGGGAGGCGGGTCAGACTACGGGCTCCATGGCGGAGGCGATGATTTTGATTATCCCCAAAGCCGGGAAAGACCCCTCGAAGTGCGAGTCCTACCGGCCCATAGCTCTGCTGAATGTGGATGCTAAATTATATTCCTCCATCTTGGCTGCACGACTCCAGGACCTTATGCCTGCCCTCATACATCCTGATCAGTCAGGATTCATAAAGGGTCGTCAAACCCACGACAACACAAGAAGGCTGATTCACCTAATCGAGAAGGCCAATCGCTTCAAGATCCCTGCGGTCTTGGTGGGCCTTGACGCTGAAAAAGCGTTCGACCGGGTAGACTGGAACTTTCTCTTTAGAACGCGGGCGGCCTATGGTTTCTCCCCCAGATTTATAGCTATGCTGCAGGCCAACTACCATGGTCCTCGATCAAGGGTCATGGTCAATGGCCATGTTTCCTCTTTCTTCGCGCACTCCCGGGGTACACGGCAGGGCTGTCCCTTGTCTGCCCTTCTCTTTGCGCTCAGCATTGAACCCCTAGCTCTTAGGATACGGGAAGACCCGGGCATCAGTGGTCTCCCCTTTTCAGGAGAACAGCATAAAATTTCCCTCTTTGCTGACGATGTTCTGCTGTCACTGGCAGACCCGGGAAGCTCCCTGCCACGGGTACAGGAGGTACTTTCTCAGTTTGAGGCAGTGGCGGGTTTTAAGGTCAATCCTAGCAAATCCTATATCCTTAACCTCACACTATCATCTGCTGAGGTGGACCGCATCCAGCCACTCACGCCCTTGTCGTGGGCCAGCTCCTCTATACAGTATCTAGGCGTCCGGCTGACCTCGTCCGTCGCCACTCTGTATGCGGCCAACTTCCTGCCTCTGTTGACCCAGATACAGATCGAGCTTAATCGGTGGAAGCCCATGTTCATTTCTTGGCTGGGCCGAATCCATGCTATTAAAATGACAATGCTCCCCAAGCTCCTATATCTGTTTCAAGCGCTCCCTATTACATTGGATGGGGGCTTTTTTAGGCGTATTAAGACCATGATCCTACACTACGTTTGGCAGGGGGGTCGCGCTAGACTTTCCTTCCTTACGCTGCGACGGCCTTTGAGGAAGGGTGGGGTCGGCCTCCCGGATATGCACCTCTATTATAAGGCTGCGCAACTTCGAGTGCTGGTGGAGTGGACCCAGATGGAATCGGAGAAGCACTGGTTGCATATGGATAGAAGTGTGGCGGGGAGGTCGATATGGGACCTGGTCTGGAAGGCGAAGGGGGATCGCCCTCGGAATGCCTATATTAGCACTCCTACGAGCACTACCCTGAAGGTATGGGACTCTGTCTCCAGCGATGAGAGGTGGACTTCCTTCCCGTCCCCCTTCACCCCTATACACTTTAACCCGGCCTTTCCGCCGGCGCTTGTTGAGGGTCCCTTTGATGTGTGGAGGGCGGGAGGGTGTCACGCGCTTACGCACCTGTTTCACGGGTATGAGCCACTCACCTTCCATAATTGCATGCGTGACTATGCGGTGTCACCGTCCGAGCGTTACCGACATGCCCAAATGCTACACTGGGCGTTGTCACCAGAGGTGCGGGACGCAGCGACCAGGCCTCCTACAGATTTTAAATCCTTTATCACCCGCACCGCATCCATGAGGGAGGTGATTTCATTCCTGTATGGCCTTCTGCTTGCTACGGCTATCTCGCCTCGCCCTCGATATATGGGTTTGTGGGAAGAGCACCTGGGTCGAGATATCTCCGACGAGGAGTGGACTCACCTCTGGCGTGACTTGCACAGATTTAATCATTCCATTGATCTTAGGGAGGCCCACATGAAAACGATGCTGGACTGGTATCTGTACCCAGCCCGGTTGAAAAGGATTTTTCCCTCCACATCGGATAGATGTTGGCGAGGATGTGGCCTCTTGGGGGATTTTGCCATATTTGGTGGGACTGCCCAGTTATTCGCCCCTACTGGGAGGAGATACTGTCACAAATCAAAGATGTGCTGAGTTACCCCGTACCTGACTCGATAGGTTTTGTTCTATTGGGTCTCTGTGATTCACTCCTGGAGCATCAGACCAGGGCGGATAAACAAATCCTTTGGCTTTGCATTGGTGCTGCCAAGCTGACCTTGGCGGCGGCCTGGAAAAAGAAGGAGGCCCCAGCGCTTTCCCTCTGGCATGCGAGGTTGTGGAAACTGCTGTGTATGGAGCGTGTGGCGGATGTTTTCAGAGGAGATTTCAAAAACTTTGTTTTTCGATGGGGCCCCCTGGTCCGGTTCCTCTCTCAAGGTCTGCCATCGGCGGTTTGCCCGTCGACTTTGCGTGCACTTCACTTGTTCCAGGTGTGAGAGGATGTTTTGATGTGTGCCTGTTACTTAGCTGCCACCACTGTGGGGAGGGGGGTGGAGGGTTGAAGGAGTTTGGGGGGAGGGTGTTCTGTTCCTTCTGTTTCTATGGAGGGTGGGTTTTTGTGCTTCACCTCGCTGCATTGTTTTTCGTTTGCGGAGGGACGAGGAGGCGCGAATTAGACTGATTGACTGAGCCCCCGACTTGGGTGGTTTATGCCTGGCGCCAAGGTGAGCTGATGCCCTCATATGGACTCCCCCTTGGGGCGAACATTATTCGCTGGCGAACTTTGGGATCCATCCTGGCTCGTGTGGCCGCATCGACGAATCTTCTGGAATGTTCCGTCTCCTCTGCCATGTAATGTGAGCTCCTGCGAGGGCTCTTTTCGTACTTACTGTGTTTCTACCTTTCTCTTCCTTTCTTCTTCTTCCTTCTCGTACTTTCAATAAAAATATCTTTAACAAAAAGAGATCATTACTCCAGGTTTATTCATATTGTAGATTTATTGGATGAACATCACCAACAGACACCTTCAAACTCTTCCAACTCCCACAGACTCCAAAACTCATCTGACATATGGAATCATGAGGGGAAAGAATGTAGAAAGAAATAGAACACCAATATGTCATAGAACAAACCAATTAAAACATGAATTGCACATTACAACACATCCCCTATATTAAAAGAAATAAAAGAAAAAGAACAATAAATGTAGCAAAGAAAGGCAATTCCTTAAAAGTATAACAAAATAGTAAGAAGAGTAACTTAACACAAGAATTAGAAATAGTCTCTGAAACGTACAGGAGCACGATGAGTTCTCTGTGGAAACCTCCTAAAAGGAACAACACCACGACCAGTTGAAGAGGAAGTGGATGTAGAACCATCAGGACTGGAAGAAGATGGAGAAACCACATCAGAAAACTTAACGATCCTTGACCTGCTCCAGTTACAGCCATTCTGCATAGTAACAACATTTTTGTAAATATCAGTGATCATGAAAGAACCGATGAATTCAGAGACACCTTTCTTGGAAAATCTGAGGTTTTTAACAAGAACCCATTCTCCCTGTAACGTCTGAAGGTCTCAGGATCTTTAACAGACAATTACAATGAGGACACAACCACTTGAGTACGTTTTGGTACTTTAATGACGGAAAAAGAAATACAATAAGTCAACGAAAAAGAGTCACTGGAATCCTCCAGTCTTTATACGTTACCAACCCACAGCACGGATGGTCCTGACCGTCCTCTGCAATTACGCCGGTCCCGGCGTATGCCAACAGAGGGCAGATAACGCAATGGCCGAAAATGCCACTCAATATGCTGTGAGGGGCATGGAGAGTGTGTGTGAGAACAGAGGAGTAAGGGAGACACCCAGCCGGGGTCTCTACCTGAAGGGAGCAGCCGCTCTACCTCTTCCTCTGACTGCACCGGGACGCGGAGACACCTCCTGGTGCTGCGTCACCGATGCCCAAATCAGAAGTAGTGATGGGATCGAGAGCAGCCGCTCGATCGACCCTGGGGACCTCCTTGACTGTGACGCGGCAAACACCTCCCGGTGTGCGTCACAGCTGGTAGTCCCTGAATCTCGGGTCGGGCTGGGAGCTTCGGCTCACACCAACCGTACCCGATGTTAATGGTTTCACACCGCAAACACCTCCTGGTGTACGTGTTAGTTTGTAGTGCGGCCAGGTACCTATAGGATCCACTGCGGCTGGGAGCTACGGCTCCTTCCAGCGTAAGTGCTATGGCGCCTTGACTCAGCCGAGTCAATGCGGAGCTCAATGGATGTCCGGTAGAGCTTCCGGGACTGAAACAGGGTGAGCTTGGCAAGACACGGCCCAGGGAGTAACGACTCGACCTACCTCCGTTCTTGCAGGACTAGTTACTTTCACTCCGGAGCGCTGCTCTCACGAAGCGGGGATGTCGGTGTAAACTCAATATCCGACAGCGTTCCTTCCCCAGGTTCCTCCTTTTATGGGCGTGTTTCCTTGAGTCATGCAACGGCTCTCCCGTTTGCATAACATCTCACACGCTAAGCATCCTGGGAGTCGTAGTCCGTTTTTGCTGGTTACGGCGTTCCCCCGCACAACGGGAACTCTTGACAGTACATCCTCCCTCTCTCAGCGGCTCCCCACGGGACCAGCGCTGGAAGGACAACGGCGATGAAACAACGAGACCAAGCGCTGAGCGTGAACCCCCTCAGCAGGTTCCCATGATTTCTCCTCAGGGCCATAGCCTTTCCACGCCACCAGGTACCACAGCTTGCCCCTACGCCATTTGGAAGCCAGTATGCCCGATACTTCGTACTCCACCTCCGACTCCACGCATACCGGCCTAGGTGTCACAGTCTGCTTGGAGGTCGCTGGTTTGAGCAGTGATACGTGAAAAACTGGGTGAATACGCAACGACTGGGGTAAGCACACCTTCACGTTCACTGGACCCATACACTTGGTAATCTGATAGGGGCCCATGAACTTGGGATGGAACACACTGTTCTTTCGAAATCTTATGTTCCTCCTGGATATCCAGACGTAGTCTCCAGTTCGGTACAGTGGCCCTGGTCTTCTCTTCCTGTCAGCCGTTGCCTTGTACTTCTTCTTGGCCTCTATCAGGACAGCCCTCGAACGCAGCAATGCGTCCTTAATGTGTGCCACCCTGTCCGCCGTGGCGGGAATCTTGTACTCTTTGAGAGGATGGAGAAACGGCAAGAACCTAGGATGATGGCCATAGTTGCTGTAGAACGGAGATGACTGGGTGGAGCTGTGTGTGGCGTTGTTGTATGCTATCTCTGCCACCCATAGCAAGTTGACCCATTCTTCCCTACCCTGGTCCACAAAACATCGCAGATACTGCTTGAGCGTTTGGTTCAGGCGCTCGGTCTGGCCGTCTGTTTGAGGGTGGTAGCTGGTGGACAAAGCAGTCTTGACGTGCAGCGCCGTGCACCAAGTTTTCCAAAACTGAGCAGTAAACTGCGATCCCCGGTCTGACACTATCACCCCTGGCAAACCATGCAATCGTACCACATTCTTCAGGAGTAATGACGCTAATTCCCCAGCTGTAGGGACTCTTTTGTAAGGGATAAAGTGCCCCATCTTCGTTAAATAGTCCACAACCACCAGGATTGCCGTCATCCCTTGGTCTACCGGCAGACCCACCACGAAGTCTAGTGATATATTATCCCATGACCTATCCGGGGTAGGAAGCGGATGGAGGAGCCCTTGGGTTCGGCCGTGGTCGGCCTTCATGGTAGCACACGTAGGACATGCCTGTCCCCACCTCCGGACATCCGCCCCCATGGCTGGCCACCAGAAATGCCGTCCAATGCTGGCCACCGTTTTTTCGAAGCCCAAATGACCTGCACATGGAGAGTCATGACACCAGACAAACGCTTGTTTCCTCAGTCTAGGCGTGGGTATCAGCAGGCACCTGCCTTTCAGGGGTATACCATCCTTCACCTGCCATTCTTTGTGACTGAGGAGCCACCTCCTCCATGCGAACGAACGGATCCCTCTCTGGATTCCCCTAAGGAAGGTATCCTGCTGGATAACCCCCAACACCATCTGAGGGGGAATGATGGAATGCTCGGCCACAGGCGTAGGTTCCTTAACTGCAGACTGACGCGACAGGGCGTCCGCCTTCCGGTTTTCCATCCCAGGCCGATAAGTGATGTGGAAGTTGAACCCTGCAAAGAATATCATCCACCGCAACTGCCTGGGAGAAAGGTGTTGTGCTGCCGTCATGAACTGCAGGTTCCGATGGTCCGTATACACCGAAACTACATGCCTGGCCCCCATCAACCAATGCCTCCATTCAGCGAAGGCGTCCTTGATCGCGGGAAGCTCCTTCTCCGCAATGTGATAGTTGCATTCAGCGTCGTTGAGTTTGTGGGACATGTACGCTACAGGATGAAGCACCCCCGTGTCTTGATCACGTTGGGACAGGATTGCCCCCAGTGCCACATCCGACGCGTTCGCTTCTACCACGTAGGGGAGATCCGGATCAGGGTGAGCCAACACCGGTGCTTTACCAAAGGCGCTTTTCAGGGCCTCAAAGGCTGCGTGCGCTTCCGGGGACCAGACAAACTCCTTGGACTTCCTCAGCAGTTGTGTGATTGGGGCCACCAACCCCTAAAATCCATCTATAAACCGCCTGTAAAGATTGGCGAAGCCTATGAAGCTTTGGACGTCTTTCACTCCTTGAGGCACCGGCCACTCTTTCACCGCCTTGATCTTGCATTCCGCCATCTCTTGTCCGTCCGGACTCAGCATCACTCCGAGAAATTCCACGGATGTGACGTGGAAATCACACTTGCTGAGTTTGCAAAACAGCATATTCTCCCTCAGCTTCTGGAGTACTGTCTTAACGTGGTTTACGTGCTCCTCCACATTGGACGAATATATGAGGATGTCGTCGATATATACAACTACGTATATATCCATCACATCTCTAAATACCTCATTTAGAAAGTACTGAAAGGCTGCTGGGGCGTTGCACAGGCCGAAGGGCATGACGAGGTACTCAAAAAGGCTGAACCTGGTCTTAAAGGCGGTCTTCCACTCGTCCCCGTCCCTCATGCGCACGAGATGGTATGTCCCCTTCAGATCCAACTTTGTGTATATACGAGCCTTCTTGAACTGTTCCAAGAGAACACTGATGAGAGGCAAAGGGTATCGATTCTTTATTGTTATCGCATTCAACGCCCTGAAGTCCACACAGGCTCTCAGCTCCCCGTTGGCCTTTGGGATGAAGAAAAGTGGTGAGGCGGCCGGGGATTTGGACGGACGGATGAATCCCAGCTTTAGGAGCTTACCCAGGTACCCCCGGAGATGCATATTTTCAGGTTCCGTCAGGGCATACAGCCGGCCACTGGGAACGCTTGCCCCTGGCACCAGGTCGATCTGGCAGTCAAACAGTCTATGTGGAGGGAGCACCTCGGCCTTCACTTCATCAAACACGTCCTCAAAACTGTGATAAGCCCGAGGGAGTGCCACATCCTTTTCTGCCGCTGTAGCCACCGTCTGCCTCCCGTTCTCTTCTGCGTCAGGGGGTTCCGGTCGCATTCCACAATGCTGTTTGCAATACAGTGACGTCATTTCAATGCTATGCGTTGGTCAGTCCACAGAGGGGTTGTGCTTCTGTAGCCAAGGCAGTCCCAATATGACACCGAATTGGGGTGCTCTGATGATGTTGAAATCAATCTGTTCCAGATGGCTCCATCCGTACTTCACCGGAAGGACCCCCGTGTGCTGCCCGATGGGCCCCGTCACCAGTCGCCTCCCGTCTACTGCGTAGACATCTTCGGGTATGGCCTTGGGAAGAAGCACTAGCCCTAACCTACACGCCTCGTTGTAATCCATGAACATGCCTGTGGCCCCCAAACCCACCATGGCTACAACGGGTATCCACTGGTCGTGCACCCCCACATGCACCGTGAGGAATAGGTGTCGTTGTCCCTTAGTGACTGAGTTAGATAGTGAAGGGATGTATGCGTGACTCCGAGATGCCCCTTCATTGGTCTGGGAGTCCTCTAGTTTTCCGCCGGGACATCCACCACGGCTGTTACCGACCGGTTGGCCCGATAACGTGAGGTCTTCGGTTTGGCAGGACACTCACGTACGTAGTGACCTTTCCTGCCGCAATACAGGCACAATCCCTGTTTACGGCGGGATTCTTTCTCTGTGGCCGTGAGACTCGCTCGTATCACGCTGATGTCCATGGGTTCTCCCTTGGCTGCGGTTGAGGTTTCGGGACTTCCCACCGTCACGTAGGATGGAAGGGCTCTTCCTTTTCTCCTATGATCACCCTTTCGCTCACTTAGCCGATGTTCCAACCGCAACACCAGGTTGATAAGGCCTTCACATGTCTTGGGTTGAGGGTCTATCTGAGCCACGACATCCTTGAGCTCATCGCACAGCCCTTGATGAAAGAGCGCCATTTGTTTGGCGACAGGCCACTTGGTTTCCGCAACCAACCTACGGAACGCGTTGAGATACTGCACCAAATCGTTGGATCCCTGTCTCAACTCTAGCATTTCACGGTCCGCAGTGTACGAATCCGCCCTTCGGTCGAACACCTTCAGGAATTCTTCGCGGAATGCCCCCCAGTCGCATAGGATGGGGTCGTCCCTGCTCACCAGAGGTACGCCCCACTGTGCCGCGTTTCCAGCCAAATAGGAAATAAGGAATGCCCCCCGGGCTTGACTTGTAGGGAACGCCTTAGGTTTGCACGATAGATGTAGCGCCACCTGCGTGGGGAATACCTGCACGGTGTTGGGATCCCCACTGTATCTCTCCGGTGTCGCCAAGGGTATGGAAAGCGGCATTTCCACCACTACAGCAGGGTTTTGGTTCGTGTGGGAGGTGCTGGGCGTGAGCGGGTCGCTCTGTAGGGCATCCAGCCTGGCCCGTACATCGGCAGTTTCTTGCCTTGAGGCCGTCAACTCTACTTGCATGGCAGCTAAAGCGGCCAGTACGTCATCAAGTGTTGCCATGTCTGTTATCGACCAGGAGACAGTTAATGTTGTAAGGTCGGATATTTTGTAACGTCCTGAAGGTCTCAGGATCTTTAACAGACAATATCAATGAGGACACAACCACTTGAGTACGTTTTGGTACTTTAATGACGGAAAAAGAAATACAATAAGTCAACGAAAAAGAGTCACTGGAATCCTCCAGTCTTTATACGTTACCAACCCACAGCACGGATGGTCCTGACCGTCCTCTGCAATTACGCCGGTCCCGGCGTATGCCAACAGAGGGCAGATAACGCAATGGCCGAAAATGCCACTCGATATGCTGTGAGGGGCACGAAGAGTGTGTGTGAGAACAGAGGAGTAAGGGAGACACCCAGCCGTGGTCTCTACCTGAAGGGAGCAGCCACTCTACCTCTTCCTCTGACTGCACCGGGACGCGGAGACACCTCCTGGTGCTGCGTCACCGAGGCCCAAATCAAAAGTAGTGATGGGATCGAGAGCAGCCGCTCGATCGACCCTGGGGACCTCCTTGACTGTGACGCGGCAAACACCTCCTGGTGTGCGTCACAGCTGGTAGTCCCTGAATCTCGGGTCGGGCTGGGAGCTTCGGCTCACACCAACCGTACCCGATGTTAATGGTTTCACACCGCAAACACCTCCTGGTGTACGTGTTAGTTTGTAGTGCGGCCAGGTACCTATAGGATCCACTGCGGCTGGGAGCTACGGCTCCTACCAGCGTAAGTGCTATGGCTCCTTGACTCAGCCGAGTCAATGCGGAGCTCAATGGATGTCCGGTAGAGCTTCCGGGACTGAAACAGGGTGAGCTTGGCAAGACACGGCCCAGGGAGTAACGACTCGACCTACCTCCGTTCTTGCAGGACTAGTTACTTTCACTCCGGAACGCTGCTCTCATGAAGCGGGGATGTCGGTGTAAACTCAATATCCGACAGCGTTCCTTCCCCAGGTTCCTCCTTTTATGGGTGTGTTTCCTTGAGTCATGCAACGGCTCTCCCGTTTGCATAACATCTCACACGCTAAGCATCCTGGGAGTCGTAGTCCGTTTTTGCTGGTTACGGCGTTCCCCCGCACGACGGGAATTCTTGACACTCCCACACTCTACAATTTAACTTTGGTAGAATTCGTCTCATCATAACATTCTTTATATTTTTGTTGATAAGAATGAATTCTATCCTCCACATCCCCCTTATCCAAAGAAAGAGAGGAATGAGAAGGAAGCCAAGCAGGATTTAATTTAGAACATGCTTGCCTTCCACGTAACAAAACAAATGGAGAAGACTTAGAAATATAATAAACAGTGGTACGATGCGCCCACCGGGTATCACGCAATTCATCTCTAAGGAGACTTTTCATATCAATAGCTCTCTGAACACACCCTTTGACAACACGATTCATCCGCTCCGCAAGACCATTGGCCTGAGGTTCATAAAGTGCAGTCTTAAGATGCGTTATACCATGGTCTTTCAAAAAGGTCTCCATGTCAGTGAAGACAAATTGCACACCATTGTCTGTTATGATGCACTTAGGAATCCCCTCAGACACAAATTCATCTAGCAAAAAATCAATTACCACTTTAGAAGTAACCGAGCCCACACACTTGGTGGACACCCACTTGGATGTATAATCAACAAGAAGAATTACAAATCTCTCAGATGGTAGCAACAAATCAAATGGACCCATAATGTCCAAACTTAATTTAGACCAAGGTTGATCAGGAATAGACACAGGTGACAAAGGAGCCTTACTAACAACTTTAGACTTATCATTAACTGAATATTGATAACAGTCCTTAACAACATGCTCAACTTTACTATCCATATTGGGCCACCAGTATCTCTCTCTTAACCGGGCTTTGGTAAGGCTTCTACCCATGTGTCCATCATGGGCAAGATTGATCAACTTTGATCTCATTAAAGAAGGAGGAATTAACCTCTCACCTCTCATCAGAACATTATCAACAATAGTAAGTTCATCACGAACAGACCAAAACGGCAAAAGATCCTTGCTAATACCTCTACAGTCATTAGGCCAACCATTAATGACCAAATCTTTTACCAAAGGAAAAATCTGATCACCAGATTGAGCACCAACCCAATCCTCCAAAGAAATGGCACCTTCACTCACCCAAGACACATTGACACAACCCAACTCCAGATGTTCAGTCTGATCTTGTAGAGGCAAACGCAAAAGACAATCTGCAGCCTTATTTAAAGATCCAGGAAAATATTGCACAATGAAATTAAATTCCTTCAAACCCTCACTCCAGCGTTTAAGTCTCGGTGTTAACCTTTCACTCTCCATACATGAAAACACCTGTATCAACGGTTTATGATCAGATTTGACTACAAAAGGAATACCCCATAAATAAAACTTGAAATGCTTGACTCTCCAAACAATGGCAAGAGCCTCCCTTTCAATACAAGAATATTGTCCTTCAGCTTTCTTCAAAGCCCTAGAGGCAAATGCCACAACTCTTTCTTCACCATTGTCCAACTGAGAGAGAACCGCTCCCAACCCAGACAGACTAGCATCAGTAGTTAAGAAAGTCTTTTTCTTAGTATCAAAATGACCTAAACTAGGCAATTGACTGATCGTCCTCTTAACAATCAAAAACGCATCATTGCAACCAGCATTCCATTCAAAATGAACTCCCTTTTTAAGAAGGTTCCAAATAGGCTCAACAACAGATGCAAAAATTTTAATACATTTCACGTAAAATTCAGCTAGACCAAGGAAAGATCTAACTTGATCCTTGTCACACGGAGTGGGAGCTTCAACAATACTCTTAGCTAACTCCAACTTAGGCTGTATTCCTTCCCCAGAAATCACATGGCCAAGGTAGGTTACCGAGGTTACACCAATTTTACATTTAGCCTTATCAGCCAATCTAGTCAAAACTGATCTCAAAACACTGTCATGTTCAATATTGTCTCTGCCAAAAACAAGAATATCATCTTGAAAAAGGATGACATTAGAAACATCACCCACCACCAATTTCATAATCCTTTGAAAACATGCCGCTGCGGATGCCAACCCAAATGGCATCCTCACATAAACGAAACGCTCCAAGAGGTGTAACAAAGGAGGTAAGATGTTTTGAATCATGATGAAGCGGCACCTGGTGGTAGGCTGAGGACAAATCAAGTACTGAAAATATTTTAGCCCCAGACAGCATAGTGATGGATTCAGAAATATTTGGGAGTGGTTGGCGATCCACCCATATGCATTTGTTTAACCCCCTAATGTCCACACACATGCGAATGTTCTTTCCCCCATCCTTAGGGCCCAAAACCACTGGGGCCAACCACTCTGATGACTCAATCTCTTCAATGAATGAAATAAAACAACCTAGGCACAATGGTATTACAAATTGTCCAACTAACAAAAATGAAAGAGGTGGGACTACACAAGATCAGTTTCTAACATTTAATAATATACATATTAAAAACAATCAAGGCTTTAGACAGAATAATCTGACGTACAACCTTGAAAGAATGCATCACAATACATAAAGATTTTTAATTTAAAAGAAATCAATTAACAAAATATTATCACGATTATCACAATTACAATATTCTCACAAAAATCACAATTATAAAAAATATATAAAAAAGTGGCAAAGTTAAAGTCTTATTCTCGACGCGCGTTTCGGCGACCAGCCCCTTCTTCTGGAGGAGCCACAGTATATTCTTATTCTAAAACATAATGTAGAGTTAGTATGATTATCGATAATTTTATTTAAAGATGCGGGGCACAGGCTCTTGGGTGGAAAATGAGTGATTCTTTGTAACGGAAATCGTCTCGAATATGGCAGTAGAACTAAGGATGTTTCATAGGTATTTAATTATAGCTGGAATTCTGATCAGCTATTGGAGTCAGCCTCGCTCGATGTTCCAAGGACGCTTTGAATGGCTGAAGTTCTAATTGGCTATAGAAGTCAGCCTAGCTCGATATTCTAAGGATGTTTAACGTGGCTGAAGTTCTGATTAAATGTTTGATACAGCCGCACTCGCAATTCGGAACACTGACGTTGATGGTTTAAAATCTTATATAGGTAAAGGACGATACTTTTAAATATCGAGAAAAAATGATGAACGTATTCTAGCGTCCGAATGCGAGGAGAGGGGTTCCGAAGGATGTGCGTGTGGCGATATCCACCCATATGCATTTGTTTAACCCCCTAAGGTCCACACCATGCGAATGTTCTTTCCCCCATCCTTAGGGGCCAAAACCACTGGGGCCAACCACTCTGATGACTCAATCTCTTCAATGACATTCAACTCAATAGGTCTGGAAAGTTCCTGTTTAAGTGGAGCTAACATCATGTTAGGAACTTTTCTAACCTTATATACACAGGGAATAACATTTTCTTTAAAATAATGCGATGCTCAAAATCTTTCAATAAGCCCAATTTGTCAGAAAAAACATGAGGGAAATTATCAAACAACTTATTAGAAGAGGAGATTTGATCAATGAGCATAACTTGATCAGAGGGTTTGAGAGCATTTGGATTGAGAATAATCCCCAATTCCCTCTGATGTCTCCACCCTAAAAGATTATCACCCCTGTAAGCAACATAAATCTTACCAACAGTCTCACTGCCTTTGAAGTGAATTCTCATGACTGTATAACCTGATACATCAATACGGAAACCATTATAGCTGACAGGGTTAATATCAGTTTTGATCAACTCTACTTTAGGAAAGGTCTTGTTCCAATTTTCATTACCAATTAAAGTGAAAGGTGAACCCGAGTCAGCTAGAACTACAAAATCTTCGCCCCCAATTATCACATTGCATTCAGGCATAGTAATGGGATCAGCATCAATAATACCATCACTAGTGACACTAGAAATTACTAATCTGGGATTATCTTGTGAAGATACGGCACTTTCAATGGAGTGTATTTTACTAGTGGATTTGCAAACTCTGGCATAATGTCCCTTTATACCACATTTAAGACAGGTAGCAGACTTGGCATAGCAATTAGGAAAGGAAGAGGAATGATTAGAACTACCACATCTATAACATTTAATCTTACTGCGATGAAAAGGAACTTTTCCCTTTGGGTTTTGTATAACCTTACAAATACTATCTTCTGAAGCAATAGGTTGAATACCCCCTTGAAGACTAGAAGTCACGGATTAAGTAACTTCATGAATGCTGCTGGAACTGGAAGAACAATCTGACGAAACCTTATGCTCTTTCATCTCTTTAGCCCAACCAGAAGTGTTCTCTATACCCTCAACAATGGCTAAAGCCTCTCTCAGAGAAGGATTTTTCGACAGGAGCTTCTCCTGTACTCTTGAACTATTAGTGCATCTGACCAACTGGCCACGTATTAAAGAATCTGTAAGGTCCCCAAACTCACAAGTACGTGCAAGAGTTTTCAATGAAGCTAAATAATTGCCGACCTTCTCCTTAGGTTCTTGCACTCTCATAAAGAATTTATGTCGTTCTAGAACGCCATTGATTCTGGGACCAAAGTAGTCTTCTAGCATTTTTAAAGACATTTGAAAAACATCTGAAGGTGTATCGCCAGAACCATTACCCAAAAGTATTTCATCAATGCTATCATAAATATTACGACCTTCAACACCTAAATTATGAAGCAAAATAGCCTGTTTCCTTAAAGCAGAAAATGTCTCCCCCCTATAGCCACTAAATAAGAATCAAATAAATGTTTCAATCTTTTCCATGGAAGAAGGGGTTCACCCTTCTCACAAAGAAAAGCTGGAGGTTGAGTCATAGAAGTAGAACTCATTATTAAGTAAAACTGAGCATAAACTATAATATAAATGCTAAAACTTGAGCATAGACAGTAATATTAAGAAAACAATTGTCAATAAGGTAAAGTAAAAGCAAAGTGTGTGTATCACTGAGGAAAATAGGATGGTAAAAATGATACAGAGTCTCAATCAGTTGAAGAAAGAACAGGAATAATCACAGTCAATACATCGATGCTTCTAGTTGCAAGAAGTCTGAATTTAGCAAAAACGAGTAATCCCACGTCGAAAAAACAAACCTTGAAAGTCTTGGTGTGCGCGATAATCCTTCGGTAAAATATTGAATAAACAGTCCACGGTAACCAGGTAACAGTGATGCTAAAATGGCAGCATGCGTGCGTGTGACGTATGACGTGTTGACGTCAACCGCAAAGCCAGCCAAGAATCAGGAAGTTGTGTAAACAAAGAACAGCGCGAGCAAGAACAGCGTGATATTGGCGCGTTCAGCAATGGAGCTGCGTAAGGAAGGCAGAGCGAGGCAGTGTTCACCGCGCGCTTAGGAGCGGTAAGAGTAGCCGTTAGAAATCGAAGGTAAACATATAACCTTCAAATCTAATTTACCTGGAGAAACTTGAATTCCGAAATAAATCCACGATGTTCCGGTTACCAACAATGAAGGAAACTTAAGCGAAGCAGTCAGAATTAATCCATAGATCAAAACGAGGAGTATAAACAAAGTCCAATTCTCTTTTTTTTTTTAAATCCAAATCGAAATCCAGTAAAAACAGTGTTGAAAATCCACAAGAGGCTTTGGAAAAAATAAAATCCAACAGTCAATAGTCTATTTTTTTTAAAAGAGAAAATTTACCAATAAAATCCAAAGTCAGGGGAAAACAAAAATCCAAAGTTAAGGTGGGTTCAGGGTTGAGTGGTGATGTGGCTTGTCCCTTCCAAGCTTCCAATCGTCGCCAGTGTTAAAAAGAGATCATTACTCCAGGTTTATTCATATTGTAGATTTATTGGATGAACATCACCAACAGACGCCTTCAAACTCTCCCAACTCCCACAGGCTCCAAAACTCATCTGACATATGGAATCATGAGGAGAAAGAATGTAGAAAGAAATAGAACACCAATAAGTCATAGAACAAACCAATTAAAACATGAATTGCACATTACAACAAAGAGTCTAAGTATATATCATGTACATCAATCTGCATCATTTCATCAACTTCTTTGTCTAGTACACATTGGGCATTCATTTGCTTAACATTACGTCTAGTGGGTGTGCAAGCAGTGATACAGATGGAGCAAAGTATTGAACCACATTGTATACATAGGCAGCATCTCAGTAGAATTACAAGTAATATACACAGAACTGTTAGCAGTATCCAGCCCCAGGTGACGAACAATGTCCATAGTCAACCGGTAAAAGTCCATGTTCCAGTATCAGGGTGAATCTCAGCAGCAATTTTATGCATCTTAGAGATCACAGCAAAAACTGATGGGGCATGATCTGGAATGTATGCGCAGCAACTACTTCCCATGATGCGACATGCACCACCTCGATCAGCCAGGACTACGTCGAGGACCGTACGGTTTTGGAGTGCCAAAATCATCGCAATCTGTAGTTCCTCTGTGATGTTCCCGAGTGCCATATCTGTGTGGTTGGTCACAGCCTCTACAAGACGAGTCAAACATCTGATTTTCCTACTGTTGAAGGCAGCACCAACAAAGAAGAAGAGCCCCAAATTAAAATCAACATATTGCTGCAGTGTGGTGTCAGTCTGATCCACCTCATCATGATTTGCTGTCCTCTTAAATCTGTTTTTGGAAATGCCATTAAACAGTTTTCAGACCATCCAACAGGTAGATGATAGTATCCCTTATTTCCACATACAAAATAGGTGTTATGTGAAGACGTGAAGCTACTCTTGTTGATACCAGCAATGTTCAGAACTACAGTACATTCACTTTTCTCCACTGGAATTTTCCCAACACTACTCACACATAAATCTGCTCAGGCTCTAGTAACAGCTATAACAACTGGGTTATTACCCTTAGCAGTTCGAGTATTTGGGTAAACATAATGTGGGTAAACATAATGTGTAGAACCACAGCAAACAACAAAGATTATCTTTGTTTTTGGAATTTGGTTTCAGTGAGCTACAAAGGGGAGGGGGGGGGCTACCCAATCATGTTGAACATTGCTGCAGCGGGCAGGGTATCACATTTTGCATCACTGTATTTATTGGAGGGAGGTGGTGATTCTTATCAGCAATTGGTGATGCTTGAAAACTTTTTGAAGGAATGGGATTATTTGTTGTTGGCGCTGACTTTCAACTCCATTTCTCTGGAGGAAGTTAATAAAGTACTTAGCAAAATACTTTGTAATAAAGCACCTTGGATGGATAAAATTCCTGGGGACCTCCACATGCAAAATCAGGATGCGTGGGGGCCATAGTTTACGGTACTGTTTCACAACATTATAAATGGAGCAGCCATTCCCCCTACATGGGTAGGGGCTAAAATTATTCCTATACATGAAAAGGGTTCTGCGTAACTATGAACCAATCAGCCTTATAGATTGCTCTGTACTATACTTTTAAATCGGCTTCACACCTGGGTGAAAGATTTTAGGATTAACTCCTTTCCAAGCAGGTTTTAGAAAGTGCGTCAGCACAATTGCCCAAGTTTTCAGTTTTTTGTTAATATACTGGAAAACAGTGGTCTTGGGTGGTGGCAGTCTTTATATCGCCTTAGTCGATTTATGCTCAGCATTTGATATGGTGCCACGGCTTAATCTTTGGCAGGTTTTGTCTGCTACGGGTGTTCCCTCTGATCTTTTGGCTATTTTAGTTAGGCTTCATCTAAGTAACCTTCAACTAATCAGGTGTGGAGTGATAGATAACCTCACTGTTCCTTTTTCTGTGGATTGAAGGGTAAGGCAGGTATGTGTGCTTCCCCTCACCCCGTTCTCGCTATATGGGAATGATTTCTCCTATTTCGATAATTGCGATGGTGATGCACCTAGGTTGTTGTGCATTAAGGCTCCGGCATTAATGTTTGTGAATGATACCCTTTAAATTTCAAAATCCCCTATAGGCATACAAAATATACTATGTCATTTCAAGAGATTCTGCGAGCAGAGGGGCCTTGAAATAAATGTTGGAAAACAAAAATAGATGATTCTAAACCCAGGTCATTCCACACGAGCCAATCCTAAGCTCTTAGGTGCTTTCTTAGAATGGGTTAAGGTTTTTGATTTCTTGGGTTTGACTCTTACCGAGGACATGGATTGTGTCACCACATCCATAAAAGGAGACTCAAACGTATGCAACATAATTGGGCACTATTGAGAGCACAAAACAACTTGCTATATCATCCATTTTTGCCAGTTAGGCAAATTTATAAGGTGCAGGCTGTGGGAGCTATGTACAGGTAGGAAATCGGGCGGCCATAAAAACATTCCAAGCTTACATGCCTCAGAGAGCAGCTTCCTATGCCAACTATTAGGCCCCCCCAGGTAGCACTCCGCTAGTCCCTTTGAGATTTGATCTGGGACTGCGGCCTATTACAGAGGAAGTGGGTCTAAGGCCCATTCTCTACTTGCGACAGATATGGGCCACACCTGCACTTTCATCATATCTGGATGGTCTGAAAGATGTGATGCAGTTAATAGGTACCCAAAATATTCCATGGTTCAGTTAAGTGTAAGACACCCTTGTTAAGATTTGGGTGCAGTGATTTGTGGGCAGCACCTGAGAACACACTAGCAAATGCAAGTAAGCTAACACCAGTTTAAATTGGGCCAGATATTGTCAGATTCTTCTACAGGTATTAGGACAGAAACATTTTTAAAAGTCAAAGTAACTTATATTTTTGAAGAATTTTTAGATGATATTGAGCCTTCATTGGCTCATAAGCTGTACTTGCACTTTAGATATGGAACTTTACCAATTACTTCTTATACTAGTAAAGGAGCTTGTAAACCTAGCTTAATAGGATGCTCCTGCCCCACTTGTGGGGTAGAGAGGAAAACAATAGAGCATGCATGTTTTTGTGCTCGACTTATCTTTTTTTTCTTCTTTTTTTAAAATTCAAATCATTTTTATTTTTAAAAAAAAGGAAAGATACAAAAACAAAGAAGGCAAAGGATACTCTGAGATACATTCAAGAAGATAATTCAACCTAAGATACACACATCATGGAAAAAGCAAAACCATATCAAAGAAATATAACAGAGGGTTCTCAATTAATAAACAATGTACATCCTATACATAAACATGGAATCTAAGCATCAGGTATGCTAGCAAAACTGAGAACATGTGAAGAGCAGAGTAAGGGGAAATAAAAGAAAGAAAGAGAAAGAGAGAGAGAGGGAGAGAGGAGCAGAGACATTAGAGGAGACAAGAGGAGGGGAGAAGGAAAGGAAGAAAAAGAAGGAGCATCAAATCTGCAGCAACGTGAGCTTAGGGTGGGTAATCTGTATTAGGACAATGAGATCACCGTGTTCGAATCCGTGACCTTTTGGATGACAAAAGGAAGAGATATGCATCAAGAGGCATAACTACTAATCAGACCTAAGGCGGGTCGTCACAAACTGCCCCTGAGTCCAGTGAACTCCAGAGTTTGGAATGTGATTTACGCCATGGCGAGGAGTGGAGTACATCATTGTCTGCGCCCCTTGAGGAAGCAAGCCACTCCTGCCAGATTTGCGAAATCGCTTGGGAAAATGGACATAACTCCTCTAACATGCTACTCGATTGGGATAAGATACACCTTACCCCTTTTTCCAATAAAATATCTCCGATACTCTTCCAGACCAAATTCATGCTGATTAATAGAGTTTATTGGTCTCCAGACAAACTTTTTAAACTTAAACTTCTTCATAGCCCCCTTTGCTGGAATTGCAAATCCCACGTAGGCGACCTGGCTCATATGCTCTTTCACTGCCCGTTGATCCAAACCTTTTGGGACAAAATGTATAATTACATTCAACAAAACTTCAAATTTCGCCCTGCCAGGTACTTCACATATGTTTTACTAGGCGCAACAGACCCGAGGCTAACGAATGATCACGACCGACATTTACTGGACCTTATGCTCACACTTGCGTGTAAAGTTATCTTGAGTAAATGGAATTCTGCCTTTGATGTTTCTTTTAAAATCTACTTATCTTTTAACTAGGAAATAGTGGCTTATTCTAATCTTCTGAGGTTTGGGCACTAGAGCACACAAAAATGCTCTTCGAATATTGAAGTCCGATGTAATCCAAATTATTGTTTTTGCTTTATCCATTTTTTTTACTGGCTATGTGGAGAATTAGGCAAGTGACTTGCACAAAATAGGACGCTTTCAGCATGTAGGCACTTCTGGGTACATATATTGTAGATCTTATTCACAAGGTTTTAAATGTATATGTGCTAGATTGCACTTCTTATGTTATTTTTAGATTCTTGAAGCAGGTTTAAGGTATAGGTTAATGAAACAATGTGGCAGAAATAAATGAATGAATTACTTCAAGTTTTTAAAGTTCTTTCTTTTGGCCCAACTATGTGATGCACTAAAGTACCCTTTTTGACTAGTTTTTAGATCTGTGCGTTTCTAAAATGAAAAGGAATTTTATTGTGTAATCATGTTGTATTGTGATTTTATTTAGAACTTTTATGGCATTTGCTTGCCAAATAAAGTTATTTTGAAGAAAAACAAAGTCAGCATCATATAACCATCAGTTTAGAAAAGTGATCCGTGCATAATTGGTGCATGTACTGAAACAGAATACATAAGCATATATAAGAAACCAACACAATAAACATTTGTAGAGAGATTAACTCCTCATCCTTTTAAAGGGATGCTGTAACGGGAGAACAATGATCAAACATGTATTGGATGAGTAGTAAAACTTTTAAACAATTTGGCTATTACACATACCCTGTGCTTTAGAAAAAGCGTACTGTTTTCAATTTGATTACCTCAGGTATCAGACTCCGATAACCTAATGCCCAAGTAGTCGAAGCCCCTAACTTTTCCAAAGTGTTCAACCCTATGTTTAGTTTGCATTTATATGGCCTTCTTGAGTTAAAGAACATTCATTTGGTGTTTTGAGCATTTATTTCTAAGTTGTTCTCCCTTCAAAACAGACCAAACTTCTCTATTAAGATCTGAAGACCTTTTCTGGGTTTTAGAGATCAACTGTATTTTCAGCGAAGAGTAGGGCCGGACCTTTTGGCCTGCCAGAGTAGGGGAATCATACTCACAATTAAGCAAAAAATCACGACAACTATTGATAAACAGAAGAAATAATGTGGGGGCTAGCATGCAAACCTGTCGGACCCCTCTGTTGACTTCTGTCTTTTCTGTAAGTACCCCATTGGGACCACAGGGCACACCGCCATAAATATGTTTGTAAGCATTCGATAGTAGCTAGTAATTCAGGTGGCAAACCCAACTCTGAAAAGGTTTGCCATAGCTTGGCCCTGGGAACCAGGTCATACGTGGCCCGCAGGTCAACAAAGGTTACTTATAAACTGCCCTTTCCCAAAGACACTGTATTCCACCTGATCAATTGAAAGAAAAAGGTGTGGTCAACTGTATATATTTTGTATCTAAAGCCCAGTTGTAAATGACTTAGGATATGATGTACCGATATCCACTCGTTGATTTTTTCTAAAACTTTCTTGCAAAAAACGCTTTGCAAATTATCAATGAGGCTAAGTAGGTGGTAGTTGCCTAGTATATTACAGGACCCTTTTTTTATAAATAGGAATAATCTCTGCGCCCAGCCATGATTCTAGATTGGGCCTCCCTGTATGACTGCATTACATTAGATATGAAAATATGGGACTCACACATCCAGATTAGTACAGTAAAGCTCAGTTGGAATCAAATCAAAACCAGGGGTCTTCCCAAGTTACTGGGCCTTTTGGGCTGCTATAGTGTCAGCCACAGAGAAAGTGAAATTATCCTCTGTGAGGCACATGGGTTGAAGCTCAGGCAGATCAGTAATAGAAGAGTGAGAGGTGACACGAGATTCTAAAGAGTAAAGATCACTTAAATGGGACATCTACTCAGTAGTTAAAATATGGGTCGCTGGTACATTATGTGCCCTCCTGCCTTCATGCATGATTAAATGCCCAAAAAGTTTAGTATCTTTATTTTTGACTGTATCAAGTAGCTTCTCCATAGTTGCTATGTTCCATGACTTTTTTGCTGCCTGGGTAGTTCTCCTATATAGGGGTCTAGTTTTTTAATCTCAACTCTGTCGCCTGATTCAATGGCTTTTTCAAGGCTTACTTTTCAAGAGCAACAAGTTATATTAAACAATTTGTGGGAGTTTTGTTGCGGTATTTTCAAAATTCTTGAGGCCATGAAGAACCCTCTAATATCTTTAAAAAATGTTCCAGGTGTCTTAAGGATGGAAGTTGAGCACTTTAAAAGAATGAAGTGCCAAGGCAGAACCTGCTGAGATATGCTGTAGTACCATGTTACTAGATTCTATAATGGCCCATTTAACATTTTTCTTGTAATTTGTCAATACCGGATCATCTTTAGCAAAAGATTGAAGGGTCGTGATCTTTCTCGTCCGGAGATGCCACAATGAAATCCACCAGTTCTCTCCATAGCCCCAGGTTCACAAATAAGTAATCTATGTGGCTTCTATAGATTTCCCTTTTAAAAGTAAGGGCAGGCTTACTCTCTGCAGGTAGATTGCCATTACTGCCTAGAAGGCTGTATGATAGCTTGATGTTAATAATTTCGGTTTACAGACTTAACTGGACACTTGCCATGACAGCTACATTTTCGCTAACTGAACTTGACTGCTGTTGGGCTTGTTATTCAAACCAATGTACATTTAATTTGTTGCAGCAATAACGTATGGAAGTGAAATTCTAATGAGAGGTTTTTAATGTTCTGAATCGATACTTGGAAAGATGTCTTTTTGTGAGTAAGACCTCATAGTCCTGGCCCCTTAAAATAACTCTGTAACAGAAATTGTTGTCCAGGAGATCTTCATTATTGATATGTATTTTTGTATCATTAGTGAAGTAATTTAACTTGGGTAGACATTACTAATACGGGCCGAATTTTTCTGGATTACATTTTTAAAAATGACATGTGTTGCAGTGATGATGTAATATTTCAAGAATCATGAGACCTATATGCTTCATTTTGGTGTCAAAACATAGGTTTTGGGGTTCAAGTAGTCTTAAAGGGACAGAAAAAAACTCCTCAGAACAACCCTTCTGCCATTTTCCAAATTGGCGGTTCTATAATGATGTGTGTTAGCTATCATATTTGTAATTTATTTTAATATTGTTTTTGTTTCAGGTTTTACGTTGATTCAAATTCGTAAACATGAGCGAAGTAAGTGGTAGCAGAGGATCTTTACATACTGACAGTGTTGCTAACTACAAAATCTGAGGACTCCTTCAACAAAGAAAAATGTGCCACATGCCAAACTAATCCCAAAGTAAAGCTAACATCAACTGCAGCCGGACAGAAGAGAGTTTGAGATGCAGCAGAAATACGGCAAGACGAATTCACATAAGACTGAAACTGATGGGTGAAGAGGATCAAATATTTTATCATTGTAACAACAAGTGCTACACATCATATACTATGGAAAAAAGTCTGAAAAGAATTGTCCAAAAATTTGTGGAAATCAATGAGTCACAACAAGAATCCGAGTCTTCTGTGAAAGCGATGACAACTAAACCCAATGGCCATCCACTTAAAAGATCGATGGCTACCGCTAGACCACCTCCACCAACTGATGAGAAAGCAGAGGATCTTCAATGTGTGATCTGTGGTTTAATCAGAACAAGGGATAAAAGGGATTGATGAAAGAATAAAGTACAGAGTATGTGAGTCTCAAAGGGTAAACATGTTTTTATCTGCAGCTAGTTTCGTCCAAGATGAAGTTTTCAGCCGAGCAGCTGATCTAAACAGCGAGGTGAATGTATTTCAGCAAATTTGTATGCCCACTTGAAGTGCATACATTTGAAAATATCAATGCACAATGAACTCCCAGCACCAACGTAACTGCCAACCTTTGGGTAAGTTTTCACTCTTTGAAAAAGCAAATTAAGTTTTAAAGCCACTCTGTGCTTGCTACGGGTTCACCCTCAGTGGGATCAGAGAAATAATGGTCACCATGGATGAAACTGTATTAATCCATAATAATGAAATTAAGATTTTTCTGGTGAGAATGTACAATGACAGAATTTGTTTTTGTCAGTCTAACAAAAAGAATGAGCCACTTATGGTGTTCTCATCTGAATTGA
The DNA here is from genome assembly GCF_964263255.1 of Lissotriton vulgaris. Lineage (NCBI taxonomy): Eukaryota > Metazoa > Chordata > Amphibia > Caudata > Salamandridae > Lissotriton > Lissotriton vulgaris. The sequence continues at coordinate 304,578 of NW_028252733.1, read as the reverse complement.
CTCCTGAAGTTCTTGCCGCAACAATAAGATCACAGGCTGCAGTAAAATCAGCAGGAACCATTTTAAGAAATGTCTGTGAAAGATTTTGGACTTAATGACAAATTTTGTGATGCTCAAGAACTCTGCAAATCATGAGAGTCAACAAGAATGCCTGATGTTGTCTTAACATTTTTTACATCATTGCTGTCGTGTGGCAGCTTTCCGCCGATCCGGGCGCCACGGGACACATGCAGGCATCGGGATACTCACTTCCGGCCGGAAGTGGTGTCCCGGTCTAGTCCTCCACCCAACCAAGCCAAGCACTTCCGGGGGAACACGCTTTAAATGCGTGAAGCACCGCCGGATCGGTGCTTCTGATTCTACAGTTCGCACAGAGCCCAGCAGCCGCCCTAAGCCCAGCAGACGTCGGAGGTCCGGTCATCTGCTTCTCTACACTTCCGGAAGGGTGGCTGCTCTTCGAGCCATGGTAACGCTTCCAGAGCCTCACGCGTTACGTGACTCCTTGCCGTGTTTTGTTTCCCTGCTACAGCCGCGCAGGTGCGCTGCTGTTTGCACAATTAGGAGGCAGCTGCGAGTGTCCGCTGCTACTTTCCTGCCTTTGTTCTTTTGTTTGGCCGTGGCACAGGAGCGCTACTGCCTGTTCCATCAGGAAGCGCAGGAGCGCTTTGACATTCAATACTTTGGTTACTCTTTTGTTGTGTCAGTTGCGCTGGAGCGCTGCTGCTAGTTTTATACACGCATGAAGCGTGGGAGTACTGTACATTGGGCCGCGCTATAGCGCTTACCCTGGAGTTCCTGTTCCTAACATCCTTTTGCGCAAAAGCGCCTTCCTTTGTTTCTTTTGGTCCTTTGGTGGTTCAGGCGCAGGAGCGCCTCTTTTCGTTTTTCTTGCCAAGGCATCAAGGCTACTGAACTCGAAGTCTTCCTTAAGTCACCACGAACAACGGGTGTTGGTGAGTACCAGAGACAGGGGCTCCTGTCTGCATGTGTTCTGTGGGGTGTCCCGGCGCAGGCGTAACACCAAGTCCTAATCGGGTCTTTCTTGTTCCCTCAGCTGTGCCAAGACCCTACCCTACGTCCAATTCACCAAGGCCACTCCTCTTGCTTTATTGGCCCCCATCCCTGGATTCATCTTATCCTTGTCGGGTGTTACTCCCCGAAGGGGTAGGTTGGGACCAGGGGCGGTGGTTTGTGTCGTCTCTGCAGAATCACCTCACAAGCCCAGGTGAGTCTAGTGTGGTACCTGACAATTGCTTAATATCAGCAAAGCAAAACTGTTACAAACTAAAGTTCTTGAGTTTGGAACAGAAGCCAATAATATTGATGATGCTTTGAAGAAATAAGCGAAGAAGTGGAAGATAATCCCATGAACCGTCAGGTTCAAAACTCAGATACACATGAAGACTGCTCACGCAATCTATGACAAGTGCAAAAAGTAGAGAGCTAATCACGTCAATGAATAGGAATGGTGTATCAACAAGCTATAATGACATAGTACGGAGCAGAATATTTTTAGTCATTCATGCTGTAAAATCTTGTGAATCAGACAGCACACCACTTCCAAGTCACTTTATCAGGAAAGGATTTACAATTGCTGCTCTTGATAATTTTGAAGACAGCTCTTCTTTGTCTGGAACATCCGGCATATGATACTGCCATTTTGCTTTTTAGGTCGAGCCTGGGAAGCGCATGCACTGCGAGGCATGCTGCATTGAGGTATGGAATAGAAGCTCCTGCCCATCTTTTCAATTGGCTCCTATTACTATCCTTTCAAAATGGTTGCTTTTGATTTATGAATAGGCTTAGTAGTCCCTCCTTAGTACCGCCTTGTCTACATTTGTCACCTCCCACGAGGACTGCCCGTTATACTTGTGTTGTAACATGGTATGTTTTATTTCCAGTTCATGAGGACTATTTTCCTTAATGTCTTTTTTCTAGCTGCTATTTCAGACACAATAGGTTCTCCCTAACCCACCCTGTTTTCCTGACAGCCGGCGCCCACGCTTTATCTTTGGAAGATGCTCCCTCCCCTCCCCACTTCACTGACGGTCGTAGCGCTTTATTATTTGATTAGGCTTTTAATTTATTTGCACTCACAACGAGCTGAGGATTACTTGGTGTGTTTACTGGTCATCAGCATAATTATGATTCTGTTTTTCTATCATGGAGTGTTTATTAAAAAAAAATATTATTTAGATTATCACTTGATGAAGTGCCAGCAAGCCACCTTTCTGCAACTTCAGAGTGCTTTGGCTCACAGCAGGCGAGCTGATAAAAGATTACTAATGTCAAGACTGACACTTTAACCTGCAGCACTTTGCATTCTGTCCATTGTGGTTTTGTTGATCCCGTTATAATTTGGGGCTAGGGAGCCCTGTACCCTAAGTGCTTTCTGCTACTAATCCAGTCCCAGCTGAGTGTGTCACTCTTTACAACCAAATTCCACGTTATTCCCAAACAAAACACTTGCTGCTTCTATCTCCTGGCTTTTTCCTGTGCTCAACCTGTGAGTCTTCCTGACACCTTGTGGTGGGACCAGAATTGTTTCTGTGGCTGTTTTAATACAGAACATTGTATTTGTAAATCGTATGTAGCACACTGCATATTTGCATAAAGGGGAGCTACTAGAACCATACTTCGGAGATTCAACAAGAAAGCGGCAGATCCATCTCCATTTCAAAACCCTGTCAGATTTTCTTGTGGGAAGTCCTTTAATTGTTCTGGAATTCTGTCAAGCGTGGAATGTATATTTTCTGGAAAATATGTAGGGAATAGAGCATTTTAAAACACACTGGCCCACCGGTTTAGTATGACAAGACATAGCAACTTGTGGTTTATTACTTTTTCTTTAGTTAATGATCTATTCATATTGCATTTATATATTTTTTTGTTGTCTCCTGTACTCAGATTCCATTTTTCTACTAGGGTGAGATGACTTATCCAGGCTTGCTAACACATAGAACGTTGAATCTGAGCGCCTTTGGTCTAAATACCAAACCTGGTTCAGTTTCCATCACATATTCTAGGCCGTAACGGGCTTGAGAAATCTCATGACTTGAAATTCAGCCCACATCAGTAAAGATGTTACCTGCGGAAACACCCACAAAGTATGGTGACCGAGCACAAACAGCTAGGGCGCTCGACCTCGGAATCTGGGTTCGAGCCTCGGTAACGACGCCAAAATCTCCTGTGATTCTGGGCAAATCACTTAATCTCCCCGAGCCTAAAATGAATGTGTGTCCTCATGTAACGTAACTAGTGCTATGTAAAGCGCTCTGATACCCTATTCGGTTCGGGTCTTGTTTGCGCTATATAAAACTCTGCAAAAAAAAAAACAAGACAGTATCAAGCTCCAAACTTGCAACTTATCCAAGAAAATTAGAAACAGCTGAATGTTGTATAGCAATGCTGTTTATGCAAATATTTTTTTGTTGGTGGAGGTGCTATCCGATGCTGCAAAGCGCCTTAATCCTACTCTAATTTCCACACTCAAGCGCGGCCACCAAGAATAGACGCATTGCTTTCTCTTTTAAAAACACTCCCTCCCCTCTTTACCACCACACAGCATGCTGCTGTTTATTTGCAACCTGCACACATTATTGTGTGCCAGTCCAAATTAACAAAGCAGTGCTTTGTTTTAGCTACATAAATAAAAACATTTCGATATTGAGAAGTAAGGGGGCGCTTTATTTTCAGGCCACATTTACAGGTTCGATTTGTTGTATATCTTTTGCGTTTAGCACACTATTCGTTTATTTAAGCTTGCACAAACTATTGCTCAATGTTTCTCATTTTTGTGCTGGAATGCAAGGAAAATGATTGAATTGGCGTTAGTTTAACCCCGATGCACAGCGTGGCTCTTGGCTGAGGTGTTTCAGCTGTCTCCCTTCTGCTGCTCTTTCCCTCTCATCTGTGCTTTTAGGGCTCTCTCACCAGGGTGCCTCTCTGCCCTTGGCTCTTCCCCCACTCGAGGGCCCTAGCATGCTGGCCTGCTCCTGTGTATCCTCTCTGCTTTACCACACTTTTCACACACAACAGCTGTAGTGTAGTTCCTATTTTCCCTATAGGCCCTGCGCATTGGAATAACATAAACAGCAGAGTAGAAGTAGGACTGCGGTCTTCTAGGTCTCTACTGACTATGTTAGACTTAATTTAGGTTTGCGCCAGCTAGCTCAGAGGTCACTGGAAACTTTCTTGACTGAATAGGAAGTGATCAGCTTCCCTGGCTCAGACAAGAAGGGATTCAGCTTCTGACAACCGCATAAACATGACAACTTTGCTCCCCAGAATAAGAGTCAATCTCTAGAGTTGTGTGAAACAATAGACAGCTATTTCACTCAGTCAGTTGTGCAGAATTCATTTCACCAGGGTGCAGAGAATAGAGAGACGGGCGTTTTCAATAAAAGATATTATTTATTGAGCAGTCTTCCTTCTCATGCAAGAGAAATGAATTGCCACAATTGCAAGACTTGTTATTATAAAAAGTGCGTACAGTAAAAGGAGTATTACAAAATAATACTGTAAAAGCATTGATATGATTTCTTAGCCATAAGATAGTTAAAATGAATAGAATATATACATTCATATATACATTGGCTAACGACCTCAACTAGTGCTTCTAACTATGCCTACCCCGGTGTACCTGACCTAAGCCTAATACGTGGGAGGGAGTAAGTAAGTAGCAGTTTAAGTTAAGTTGGTTTTGCCAAGAGTTTGATTCAAGAATTCACTCTAAGGGTTTAGTCAGCACCGTACCTCTGGAATAGAATGTAGGAGGTCTGGTATCTCCCTCTCAGGACCCGATATCCCAGTCACCGGCAAGGGTAGACTGGAAACACCGAAGCTGGATTTTCTCGGCAGGACAAAAGACAGCGTCTTTCTCAGCACGTCAAAGAGGAGGGGCAGCGTCCGTGGGCTTCTCGCATCTGCTGGGCTCTCTGCAAGGGGACAGCTGTTCTGCTCCAGTATTCACCACCACCGTGCGTTTGCTTAAGGCAGCGTTGGTATATTTATACCTGAAAGGTGCTGAGTTTGACGTATGTTTTTGGACATAAGACGTCAATAAAGATGTCACTAAGAACTGGTTGTTCTTACAGTGCCCGCAGGAGTTCTATTACTAATCAAAACAAAGCAAGCGGGGCTTTCCCAGGTTGCTGGGGGTTTGGTATGCCGAAAGAACTTGGTGTGCTCTCTAGGAATCTAAGGAAGTGGCTTCTGCTATGTCATGGACTGCAGAGGCGAATTACTGAAATATGGCTCTGATTATTATGCCATTATAGGGATATGTATTGATTATAGCCGTACAGGGGCATAAGGTCACAATATTGATCGGGTTCCTACATAAAACACATCACCCACTCCACGAATTTATGTCCATCAATTACTAAAAACGTAAGCAATAAGATGCACGTGTATTCCTACCCACCCCAAAATACATTTTGCTTTTGAAATGGTGTACATGAAATACATGAAAATGATAATAGGTACTGTACGTTTTAAGCAGAGTAATCATTCAAAAAAAAATTGCATATATATTCAGTTGAACGATTTTGCGAAAAATTACACATGAAATGTCTCTTAATACAGAAAAGAAGGGCGAGACTATTTCATCACATATAAATACAATTGCTATAAAATGTGCTAGAGGCTGAGGTAATATTTTGTCTCTAGATCTACTAAAAATAGAAGCTCTGTTCTTTATGAATAGTTCTACTTTAAGCAAAGTACGTGTGCCAGAAAAAAGGTAAATATTTTGGAATTTTTTTGAAAAAATAATTTCATGGTGAGCGGGGAAAAAATAGTTCCAAACACTTTTCAGTAGCTTTTGTTTATCAAAGCTGAAGGCCGAATTCAGAGTTTATGGGAACCCTGTGTGCTGGATTGTTTTCCAAAAAGTTATTGTTTCTGTTCAGGGGAGAACATCATTTCAGACAGGCTCGCAAAGAATTGGTCTACATATTCAGGTGACAGTTCGACCAAGTTCAATAATGCTGTAGCTTGGCAGTTGTGAGAATGATTGCTATCATCGATTTCAGGATCAGCAATGCTCACAGAAGGTCGTACCTGGGTGATGTTGCTTTCATTTCTTGCTCCACTGCCACCACCTAATCGTAGCGCACAAGTCTCAACGAATGCCGTCATCAGGATTGGTAACTGCTGGGGACAACACGATGCATGAGCCGTTACTGGACTTAGCAAAGTATCGACATCCATTGGTACTGCTGATTGTAGTGCAAGACAGGTGTCTAACATGCATTCCTCTCCGCATAGCATACATCGAAGCACAGGTAAGATGCAGTTCTGCCATATAGGTCTGAATGAAAGAAACCAGGTCATATTCAGATCTCTTAGCCGGGCTAGTCCAAGGACTTTAGTTATGTGGTCCCGGTAGCGTATTGCTAGGATCGTTTCTTCCATCCTTGCCGGAGTCATGTCTGTGTTTTGGCTTGCCATATCGGAGCAGGAGGGTCAAACATAAAATACCTGCTACGAGTCCCAAAAGTAGTGGTAGGCTGCCAAAGACTGAATGGACAAAATTGGGAAAGATGCTCAGGACTGCTTCGAAGGGTGTTAACAGTCCTGAAAAAATTGTCTTAAATACATTCGAGATACCACTGGCATTCGACATATTTAGGATTTGGCTGAGCATTTCTGTGAAATGCACGGGGCAATTTGTTGATAAAAGTGTATGTATCTCTGCAGTTGTCCTTGCAACTTGGAGATCATACGTCTCTTTTGATGACGTGATAAGCATTGTTGGCTGCAAAAGCACAGACTTCATTCTGCTTAAAGTATCAATTTGTATAGAAGAGATATTCAAAGGAGGCCAAATCGGAGCCACTGAGTCTCCAGGGCCATTTGGATACAATGCCTGCATGCAGCAAGTGACCATGGAGCTGACGCTTAAGAGATATGCTTTCCCTGGCACCAAGCCACAACAGCTGTGATCCGTTATTAGAACGTAACTCCCGTTAGAAAGTTGCCTAAAGAATGGATCTAACTGTGTTGCAGGTGTGCCGTGCTGGTGGCATGAAAGGTTAATCGAAGTACCCTCACAGGCCCCATGCAAGTTAATACCTTGGCACAAAAGTATACAGCTTAGTGATTGTTTACAATCATTACCACTATGAAATACATTGTTGTTGTTGTCACTATAACATGTGTGTGTATAAGGTAATTTCCATGATGACTTAATGTATCCTTTACCCAACTTTTCATACTGGCCTGCCGGTATATACTCAAGGCAATTTTTAAACTGGAAAGTTGTTATCGGAATTGTGATAATCCTGTGTATTATCCATTCAATGACAGGTCTTTCTGACATTGTCAATGGTAATCTCTCAAGTTTTTCAATGCTCAGGATTGTATAGTCTGCTCCTTTTTGTGCCAAACTGATTTGTTTATCAGTAAGGTTAAAGATAGAAAACAATGACGTTGTGTTGATTAAACGCCATGGCACATAGCCTGAACGGAGGTTTTGCAACGTCCAGCCTAGCTGTACAATAGAACGTAATTGGGACTGGCCATGTTGTAACATTAGCAAGTCCTGGTCTATTATATCAATAGCAGATGATACAATACTGTCCAGTGAATATATTCTGGAGGACAGAGTCATTAACCCATTGTCCACAACAGAAAGTGATTTTTCCAAATTAATACGATCAATTTCTCGTATTTTCTCTGCTGTTTCAATTTGTGTCTCTTTCCATGCCTCTTTGTAAGCAGCATATATACTGGCCACTATGAAACGTTTTTGACGCTGTTTGCGTGGTCCCATTATGAAATCTCGCAAGTCAGCACCATCTTTAAGTAAAGACAAGTGTTGCTTAATTTGTGCCAGTGTGGATGTTTGCAGCCATTCAAGGCATAGTTTCCCTACACTGTATGTTGTTACTATCCCTGGATGTTGTCTCTGGGAGTATCTAGGGTCTGGTCTGGTCATTTTTAACCCCTGTAATTTGTTCAGGAATCTGTCTTGACAGTTATTCGTGTCTGTAGGCCAGATTAACCACTTTTTCCAATCAGGATGTGTTCTGTTTTCATTTAAAATTTGGGATACGTCTACCTCAATATCTGTGGTTGCATTATCAGGTATTGGCTTTGGAATAGACGGTTTGTTAAGGTCTTTAATTTTGGCTAGGCCAAGATAGGTCGTTTGTTGAATTGTGTCATTCAAGAACATTATTTGTTCTGGGATCATGCAGGCTCGAAATATTGCTTCTAGGCCTTGTACCTGCCAATCTTTTGTACCCCAGATGGTTTTTGTTTCAATGTTATTTTTCCAGAAATCAAAACCAAATGTAATCATTTTTTCATAAAATGCTTCTGAATATATCAATTTAGTATTTGTCAGCATGGTTTTTGTCCCTGTTTTATCTAACAGTTTATAATTAAATGTTTCTGCATCACTTGTGTTAAACCCTGAGAAGTATTGGAATTACTCATAGAATGTTTTTGAACTTCTTTTAGGTGGAGTAGCACAATGTTCCCATTGGTTATATTTAAAAACATTTCTAGGTTGAGCAGATTTATGTAAATAGTGATCTGCATAATGAGTAAAACAGTACGTTTGTTCATAATTCTATGAACCTTGCAAATAATCATGTTCAGTAAATTTGGTGACAAAACTAAATCCGACATCATATTATTTATACTTTCAAAGTCCCAATCATCAGAGAATATACTTGGTTTTACGAAGTCACTTAATGAAACCTTAAATTGATGAGGATATTTCAAGAGTTCGACCGGGCCATATATTTCGTAGTCTGTCTTGTCCCAAACTACCCCGCCGGGTATTGGAACGGCTGTGACCTTCACTGATGATAGTTCTCTTTTCTCGATGTGAGATGATTTGTGAGGCTTCAGAACTGAGTTGATTTTCTGACTTGCTGTGTCCATTGTACTGTATTTTCCCTCAATGAATTATCCCAAGCAAAGTACCATGATGAGCCAAAGCAGGAGGAAAAATACACCTAGCCCAATCCAAAATTCTAACCATGGAGAAATAAGATAGGTTTCTTTGAGTTGATGAAAGAGTTCTGTTACTTTTTCTTTAAAAGTCTTTGTTGCTGGCGTCACTTCAGGGTCGCTTTGATCTTCAGAAAAGTTATCGAAATTGATGAAGTAGCCAGATGCAGTTCTGTCGATTGTTGGAATTGTTTTCTCAATTTGCCTTTCAGTAGCACATTCTGATGCTACATCATTGTAGACTGGTGTTTCACGATGAACTGTTTCAATTTGGGTTTCAAGAGGCACAAGTTCCATGGTATTTCTGCATAGTCCTTTTTTATTTACTCCAGGTTTTTCTAATGTGATTAGTCTTTCAGTTTGAACCTCTTGGATACTAGCAAATTTGGGTATTCTGTTACTTCTTGTGAGTCCACTGGGCCTACTATTTATTATTGGCCACATGATTGTGGTTCTACCAGGTCGATTGATACAACTCGGTTCTCCTTTTTACCAGCAAGGGGCGGTAGTACTACTGATCTTGTTCCGTTGATTGCTAAGACAGGTACTGCTTTTCTGTAAGAAGGCCCAAATTCCTTCTTCACCGCTATTTTCTCTCTGACCAGATCCCCAATCCTTGGAATCCAGACAGTTCTTGCTGGGACAGGTGGTGTATCTTCAGTGGTTGTTGGCTGTTGCTTTAACTTTATGTTGTTCAGGGCTTTTCTTGTTTCATTTAAGTCCTGTAAAACAGCCAAACGATCTTTGATGTCAAAGCCTTTTTTCTTATCTTCTACCACTGAAGCATGACTATCTAAGTCCTGAACATACATTCTAGTTCGTACGGGCTAAAACCTTTTAGAGAATTTCTTGGCAAGTTATTAAGACTACGTTGGACACTTGTTAAATGCTGGACCCACCCATCACCCAAACCTAATACCTTTGCCTGTTATAGATTGCTTTATGTCTCGGTTTTTTTCTTTCCACAACCCCGTTTCCCTAAGGATGAAAGGGACAAGAGAACCGCAATCCAATGCCTATGCTGGTCATGGCCTCCTTATAAGCTCAAGTGCTAAAAGCAGGACCATGGTCAGAATGAAGCATGGTAATTGCGTATGTGCCGATAAAGACTTGCAAATCTTTTATAACAGTTCTGGCGTCAGCCGAGCGCTGGGGCCACATTTTTTAAGTGAATATAATCTTAAAAAAGTAATTAATAGGACGCTGGATTTCATGTGTAGATAGCCCTATGCTACCTACAGAAATGACCATGGCATTACTCCGGTTGGCTCGTTACTGCGGTCTCTGTTGCAGTCTGGACAGCTCTTTGCAAATTTATAATGTGGCAGGCTCATCCCTGGCCACCAGTATTCTGATTGTAATTCTGTCAGAGATTCCTTCATCTGTTTGTGCCTCGGACCCATTCCCATGTGTGCGTCTGCTATTAAAAAGATTCTCCGGTTCGTGTTTGGAATTACCCTTTTTTTTTTTTTAAATCATTTTTATTAATGGATATCACAGGCAGGATTAAACAGAACAATCATAATTTTGTTGTACATAATTTCCAATATTTTTAAAGATTATTACAAAAAGCGGTTTACCATAGCTGGTAAATGATAATCAATCCTCAGACAGCCAAAAGAAATATAAAGGGGGTTTACACAAGTAAATACAATCTTGTTTGAGTTAAACACAGCTTCAAATCAGGTTAGTTAATGTCGGGTATATAAAACATGTCTCCCCATATTCTCTTTACTTTAATCATTGCTTTCACTCCTCTTTTCCTGGCTAACGATAGCTCCATATGATGTATCTCTTTAACCAAGCACCACCATTCATTCACATTAGGTGCTTGTTCAGCTATCCAAGCTCTAGCCAAAACTAGCCTTGCACATGCCAACACAATAAAAATTAGATCTTGAAAAGGTGTAGGGTTAGTCTGTATACCTAGCAGTATCATTTCAGAAGTTAAAGGTGCATCAATTAGCAATTTCAATCTCAATATCTTCCCTATACTATTCCAAAATGAAGCTAGCGCAGGGCATAGAGCCAACATGTGTTCTAGATCAGCCGCTTGTAAATGGCATTTGGGGCATTTGGTTCGATCGTTAGAGCCATTATTCAAGGACCATTTGCTTATTTGCAGAGGAGTGTAATAAAGTTGGCAAATTGTTTTATATGCTTGCAGTTTTAAGCTCGAAGAATGAACCAGCGTATCAATTTTCTTTAAGGAGTAAGATATTTCTTTTGAAGTGATACCTGTTGGAAAGCAAAGGGCCCATTTCTCTGCTATTTTTGGACACTCGTCTGGTTTAGTTTCGGTAAGGTATTTGTATCCCTCACTAATGGTTACTATTTGGTTTTCTTCTCCCTTGTACAAACATTGCCAAAAATCCGAATCCAGAATCTCTTTCATTTTTAATTTTCTTACCAAAAAATCACGAATTTGTGTGTATTTAAAGTAAGTATGTTCTGGTAATTTGTACAATAACCTTAATGTTTCAAACTCCAAAAAGCCTGAGGAACCATAAAGATCCCCAAGTTTCGATATACCTTGACTCTCCCATATTTTACACCCGGAATCAGAAAAAATACTAGGTAAGCCTGGGTTGTTCCAAAGACTTAGGAGTGGGTGGTAAAATGATAGCTTATTCTGATTCATAAGTATCCTCCAGATGTTAATTATGTCCTTTGCAGTCTTAAACCTCACTCTTTTGAAGTAATTTGGAACATTACTTCTAGCCAAAAACTGCAAGCATTCTGGCCCCAGCATGAATTGATGAAAAAAGTATGGGTTATTGGAATTAAATAAGCTCTGTATCCGCCCCAAAAATGATGCAATATAATACGATCGGAAATCTGGGAAATTAAGCCCTCCTTTTATAAACGGGAGTTTTAGAGAGGAAAGTGCTCTTCGGTTCTTTTTATAGCCCCAAATGAAGCTGCCCAGTATACCATCTAGTTTTCTGAAAAAGACTGTGTTTATTTTCAAGGGTATACATCTGAATAAGTATAGGAATTTTGGCAAGATATTCATTTTAATAAGGTTGATTCTCCCAATAAGATTTAAAGGTACCTTATGCCATTTTTTAAGGAGGGCCTCAGTTTCTTTTAATAAAGCATCGTAGTTCAGTAAATTAATTTCCCTTATATTGGATGTTAGCTTGATGCCCAGGTAAGTAGCAGAATAACTTACTCCTACCACAGGTATTATCGGTTTGTAATTAGCTATTATTTGTGTCTTATCTAGGTTTAGCTTATAACCTGAAACTTTTCCGAAGGCTTCTGCCTCTTTTACTATACCTAACATGGATTCGGTCACGTCGCTTGTATAAATTGCCAAATCATCGGCGTATGCTGTTATTTTAAGAGAATTTGCCCCGAATTTAAATGGTTTTATCATCATTTGAAGCTGTATGGCATTGATAAAAGGTTCCATAGAGAGGGCAAATAAAAGGGGTGATAAAGGGCAACCCTGCCGAGTTCCTCTTCTAATGGGGAATTTAGTAGAAAGTAGGCAGTCGTATCCAATTAATGCACTAGGTAAATAATAAAGTGCTTTTATCTTGGTAATAAACTTACTTTTAAACCCCATTGCTTTCAAAACTGACCACAGGTAGTCCCACCCCACTCGGTCAAATGCTTTTTCAGCATCAAGTAGTATAATACCGAGTGGGGTGGAGTTAGCTGCGGCCATGTCAAGCACTGTGATGGCCGTATTTGCATGCTGCGTCGTATCTCTACCTGATACGAAACCATGCTGATGTTTGCTAACCATTCTCGGCATAACGGGGGACAGTCTCAAAGCTAATAATTTGGCAAAGAGCTTGGCATCCGCATTGATCAAAGAGATTGGGCGATAAGATCCACATTCCGTGGGATTTTTATTCTTTTTTAAAAAAAATATAATTTTGGCGGTGTTCCAGGTTGACGGGGCCCCTTCTTCTGTAGCAGTCTGATTAATAACTAAACAAAGTATAGGCACAAGCTCTTCCCAGCATAATTTATAAATTTCAATAGGAAGAGTGTCATCTCCGGCGGCCTTTCCAGATGGAAGGGAAAAAATAGCTAATTTTAATTTCTTCTTCAGTAAAATCTTTTTCTAACTCTTCCATACAGTTCGGGTCATTCTCCGATTGCCAGTTATTTCTTATATAGTTCTCCACCAAGTCAGTTGAAGGCACATTCTCGGGGGTATACAGCTTAGTATAGTAATCAGCAAATTGTTGCAGTATCTTATCGGATTGAGTATAAATAGTACCGTCTGTCCCTTTTATACTCTTAATTAGAGAAGTAGCTCGTTCGTCGGCTATTTTATAGGCAAGTATTTTTCCTATTCTGTCGCCACTTTCATACTGTGTAATTTTATATTTGTGTAACTTAGCGGTAACTTTATCTCTTAAGAATTTTTTAGTCTCGCAGCGCAGCGTATTTATTTTAAGTTCAAGTCTGTCTTTATTTAAATTGTTAGGGGCTCCTGCGCTTTCCTTTCTAGTAATCTCGGCCAGGTGTTCTTCTAACCCTCTAATTCCTGAGATTAGGCACTGAATCTCTGCTTTCTGATTAGAATTCTGCTGGATAATATATTGCTGTGCAAATCCTCTGATACTAGCCTTACAACAATCCCAAACTGTAGTTATCTTAGTTGAATCAATGTTAAACTCAAAAAATTCCTTAATATGAACTTTCAATAAGGAAATGAACTTGTTATCAGATAAGAGATGTCTGGGTAAAGAAAAAAGCCTGGGTATTTTTTTGGGAGAGAGTACCTTAAAAATTACCATTATAGGGTTATGGTCCGACGTTACCTTTGGGCAGATCTCCATTTTACTGCCATTAATAATTTGACTTGTTGCCCAGGCCATGTCTATACGGGAATACATTTTATGAGGTATAGAATGGTAAGTGTATCCCGGCAGTGTAGGGTGTAGCTGTCTCCAGATATCTTTTAATTTATGTATACGGGCCAGCTCTAAGATGGATGCTCTAGTCTTGCACATTCGCTGCGAGGGGGTACTCTTAGTTGTGTCTATTGCATAGTTTATAACACAGTTGAAATCCCCCATGATTAGTATCTCTCCCTCCCACCCTAGTAGTTCTATATTTAAATGGTCAAAGACTGCAGCGTCATCATGATTGGACCCATATACTGCACATATGGTGTATTTAACAGCTGATAGCGTGATTTGAACGATGACCCATCTACCCGCTTTATCAGATGCCACCCTATTAACCTCAACTTTAAATGTTTTTTTCTTTAGTATAGCTACCCCACGTATCAAGGTATTTAAAGATGTACTAGTTATCAACTCATACCCCCCTTGCACCAGCATTACCCTATCCCCCACTCCAGGGATTCGAGCAAAAGGAACGGACTTTGCATCAATTACGTATGTATAATTGAGTGGATAGTTCACAAGTAGTGCTGCACAGTTGTCTTTTTGAAGACGTTTTTACCGCCAGCATGGTTTCCCCGTCTATGTATTTTTCTGAACGCTTTTTTGTGGCTACGGAAGCCGGTTTAGTTGCTACCGCTGTGGCTGTATTAGCCAATGAATTCCCTGCAACGTGAACGCCATCACGTTGATGACTCAGAGTGTGTATCACGTGAGTCTTTTGTAGTTCTTTCTGTAAAAGAACTACTTGTTTCCAAAGCATTTTATGCTTGATTGTGGCACCTGTGTCATCTTTGTAATCATTTTGAACCCAGTTCTGCAAATCATTATTGTAAGAATTGACGCAAAAATGCGAATCGCACACTATTAGTGTCGGGAATTCACGTTCGGCATTTTCAAGCACCATCTTTAAAGATCTGATTTCAGCTCGCTGAGCCGAACATTTTCTCAGTGATTCAGTTTTTGTTATTTTCGGTCTGAATTTACCGCAGAGCCAGCGACCTTTAACAATCGCGCAGGCTGCATCGTAGGATTTATAATCTACATTGTAATGCTGTACAAATTTGTCTGTATAGATTATACAAGTGTACTGTTCTAGGGGCAGAATTTCGATTGGCAGAGGATATTCTTTTTCATATTTTAACTCATTCAGTTTTTTCATGTTCGGGACAAAATAGTATGTCACGTCTTCTGCTGCAAGAGAATTTTCCCACTGTATCCATTTCGGATCTAGTGCCACTGTTTTTAAATTTACTGGGCTGAAAAGCGCCTCGAAGGCTGATTCTGCTGTGAAAACAGTTATTCTTTTGCCTTGGGCTACTGCTCGTTCTCTCGCTACAGCAGTTCGCACTGCCTTTACAATATTTTCTGTGAGACTGAATGTTTTTTCTGCTTGTGTGTACAAATGTGATTTGTAAGCTATTGGTACCGTTTCTCCCTAATTAGAGGTCAGGTACGTGAATCCGTATCTTCCTGGGATGACCCGGATTACACGGTTGCGTGTATTGTCACGTGTTTCTAATTTTGTTTTAGCTAACATGTCTGTTTGCAGTGATCTCAAAATTTCTGTGTGTTTTTGAGTCCAGTTGATTGGTTTAAAATCAGGTTTTATTAATTCGTAGAGAGGTTTAACCCTCTCTGCATAGTTTAGAATGTAAGTTCTTCCGAAATTCGGGAAGCCTAGAATCAATTGTAAGTTCTTCCGCGTTTTTGGTGCTTGCAGTACAGCGCACTTCTCTAAGAAGTTGTCCGCTAGGCTTTTTCCTTCACTTGATAACTCGTATCCTAAAAATAAGACTATTAGATGGGCAATTCGTGACTTTTTAAAGTTGAGTTTGTAACCCTCTGCTGCGAACCCAAGTGTTATGGTGTTCACTCTTTTCAAGTGAGTATCCAAGTCGTCGTCTGTGAGATAGATGTCATCGACATAAGATAATGCCTCATCGTCATATATTTGTAGTAACTCTGCTGAGAATAGTCCTGGGCTGTTCTTGAATCCCTGTGGGAGCCTACAGAAATTGTCTGTGACCCCTTTATTGAGAAAGCGGTCAAGTACCTGCTTTCTGGTGCAATATTTTGACAAAAGAACCCATTAGATATGTCTAATGTTTTGTATTTTTTGTGAACTATGTTATTCATTAGTGCAGCACTGTGCGAATTTTGTACCGCAAATGTTTTGCAACATGAGTTAAGGTGTCTGTAGTCCAAGACTAGACGATACGAATCGTCTGGTTTGGAAACAGGAAACACAGGATTGTTCATTTGAGAGGTGAATGTTTCAATTATCCCTTGGTATAAAAGTTGATCTAAAATCTCCCTGACCTGTTTTTTAGCTTCTTGCTTAATTGGGTACTGCCTTTGTGCAGTTGGTTGACATTTTAACTGGATTTTGTGAGGAGGAGAGTCCTCATCCCATCCTACATGATTCTTATATAATGCTGGTGCCTGGGCTACTGCCCATTTCCTTGCATATATATATTTAGTGTGAATTGGAATGTGATTTGAGAAGGCAGGCATAATCATGAGGGCACTCCCTGACAAACTCTGGGGGCCAATCTTTCTCGGCTAACAGGATGGCATAGCCTTTTGAGAGGTTTTCCCAAAATAGACCCCTTATTTTCCTAGTCTTATCTCCCTCTATACGCAGTGTTATTTTGTATATCTTATGAGGTTCGCTAACTCTGGTATCTGCAGTTTCTACTTGAATGTATTCATTCGTGTCCACTGTCTCCAGGTGACTCATCAGGATCTTGCGAGCTATGCTGATTTCTGCTGCGCTGTCTAGCATTGTCTGTGCCCACTCTCCGTTTTTCAGCTGTGTCCTCAGTATTCTCGGCATGTTCGATTACTCTAATACTGGCTACCTTCTTTCTTGGAAATTGTAATTTTTTACTTTGAGCAGGTTCCTTGTCTTTGGACTTGGTGTGCTCTTCCCTTGGTTCTGACCGTCCTCTTGTTTCCGATTTCTGCGAAAAAGATCGAGAGGGACGTGTATCATTATTTTGATATCTATCAGGCTTTTTCAAGTTATCCCTATTTCTAAGGTTATATCTTTTCTCAGAGTGCTCCCTCTGGAGAGACTGATGTTCTCGATTCGGAGTTCTTTCCCTCCGCCGAGGAGACCTTCCTCTGGACTGGAAAACTTTTTCTTTGGGAGTGGATTGTTTATTTCCATCCCCGGTCTTTTTAGGAGTGTTTAGATTATTTTTAATAAATAATTTTTCAGGATTTTCAAGAAGTTGGGGTTTTACTGGTTTCCCACCCAAACTATCTCTACCTAATTCTTCATAGCATTTTTCTATTATTCTGGCAAGCTCAATTGGTTGATCTGTTATATCTATTTCTTTCAATTTCTGGCGGATCGCCACAGATGCTGCTTCTCTTTTTATGTTGGCTAGTAATATAGCTGAGACCTGCTTGAAGTCTTTCAGTAATTTCATACCAAGAGTTAAAGCAGGTTCTGGACCGTATTCATTCTGAATTTGTTTTAGCACATCTGGTATTACCGCCATGGACGGAACACCATGTGTTTTTGTGTAAATGGAAGCAAAGACTGTACCCCAAGTGTCACAGTCCTCCACATGTGGTGCGACCCCCATTGGAAGGCAGATAGTCAGAATTCTGTGTTTCTCAATAGGGGTAGTATTCGGGAAAACTGCCTCTATTTGAGTAATTTTCTGTGCTAACCAGAAAAGAATTTGTTCCCGTTTTGCGGGAGTTTTCCCAAGACATGATTGCATGTTCTGTGGTGTGATTTTATTTGTGTTCCCCTGATGAGGGGTTAGCTGTGGAATATTAACAGCTGTTTGGACTGTTGCAGTCCGCATTACATATTGGACTAACTGTCTGTGTATTTTAATTAATAATTTTAGCTGTGCTAAAAGTTCTTCTTTTGACATTTTATCAATGTCTGGATATGGTGTGTAGCTGGCTAGAATCGGCCACGTTGCTCCTGGTCTACCTAGTGGACCGAGCCTGGTGATGTGATCATTATGTTTTAGGGCGCCTTTAAACCAGAGCAGGTGCTCTTGGTATTTTAATGGGATTTCAATCTCCTCGAAAGGAGTGTATTCTTCCGGTGGTTCCTCTATTTTGTAATAGTGGACCTCGTGTGTTGTAGCGTTTGCCGCTGGAAAGTTTATCCGTGAATAGAATACCTCTGTCTGCCGATATTCGTGTGCCTCTATCACGAAAATGACTGTACCACCTCGTGCTGACAGTCCGTTTTCTATAAGTTTTAACGTTATAGTTTTTCTTATGTTTGCCGGGATGATAATTGCACCCGGTTCATTAATCCCTGTAACATCGAAACCCAGTTGATTCGCGTCTACTGCGACTTCATTGGTTCCGTTGTTATCGCCATTTTCTGACATTGTATTAATGAAAGTTTGCAGAGCAGGTTTCCAAGGAAACAAAAGATTAGGTGCACAATATTTTGGAACACTGTATCCTTCAACGTTGACTAAACCAGAAACTTTACATAGGAATCTCTTCCTACAAAGTTCCAGCGGATTTTAACCTTTCACCCACTCCAGACGTCTATTGGAGTATTTACGGAAGAAAGGGTCTGTGTGAAAAAGCACGACTGAGTTACTCTAACGTCTTGCGTTAGTTTTATCGCCTTACCAAACGTTGGGCGCCATGTAGTGTAGTTCCTATTTTCCCTATAGGCCCTGCGCATTGGAATAACATAAACAGCAGTGTAGACGTAGGACTGCGGTCTTCTAGGTCTGTACTGACTATAATTTAGGTTTGCGCCAGCTAGCTCAGAGGTCACTGGAAACTTTCTTGACTGAATAGGAAGTGATCAGCTTCCCTGGCTCAGTCAAGAAGGGATTCAGCTTCCGACAACCGCATAAACATGACAACTTTGCTCCCCAGAATAAGAGTCAATCTCTAGAGTTGTGTGAAACAATAGACAGCTATTTCACTCAGTCAGTTGTGCAGAATTAATTTCACCAGGGTGCAGAGAATAGAGAGACGGGCGTTTTCAATAAAAGATATTATTTATTGAGCAGTCTTCCTTCTCATGCAAGAGAAATGAATTGCCACAATTGCAAGACTTGTTATTATAAAAAGTGCGTACAGTAAAAGGAGTATTACGAAATAATACTGTAAAAGCATTGATATGGTTTCTTAGCCATAAGATAGTTAAAATGAATAGAATATATACACTCATATATACATTGGCTAACGACCTCAACTGGTGCTTCTAACTATGCCTACCCCGGTGTACCTGACCTAAGCCTAATACGTAGGAGGGAGTAAGTAAGTAGCAGTTTAAGTTAAGTTGGTTTTGCCAAGAGTTTGATTCAAGAATTCTCTCTAAGGGTTTAGTCAGCACCGTACCTCTGGAATAGAATGTAGGAGGTCTGGTATCTCCCTCTCAGGACCCGATATCCCAGTCACCCGCAAGGGTAGGCTGGAAACGCCGGAGCTGGATTTTCTCAGCAAGAGAAAAGACAGCGTCTTTCTCAGCGCGTCAAAGAGGAGGGGCAGCGTCCGTGGGCTTCTCGCATCTGCTGGGCTCTTTGCAAGGGGACAGCTGTTCTGCTCCAGTATTCACCACCACCGTGCGTTTGCTTAAGGCAACGTTGGTATATTTATACCTGAAAGGTGCCGAGTTTGACGTACGTTTTTGGACATAAGATGTCAATAAAGATGTCACTAAGAACTGGTTGTTCTTACAGTGCTCGCAGGAGTTCTATTACTAATCAAAACAAAGCAAGCGGGGCTTTCCCAGGTTGCTGGGGGTTTGGTATGTCGAAAGAACTTGGTGTGCTCTCTAGGAATCTAAGGAAGTGGCTTCTGCTGTGTCATGGACTGCAGAGGCGAATTACTGAAATATGGCTCTGATTATTATGCCATTATAGGGATATGTATTGATTATAGCCGTAGAGGGGCATAAGGTCACTATATTGATCGGGTTCCTAGATAAAACACATCACAGCTATTTTCTCACAAGAGTGCCTTCTGAGCTGTGCCTCTATGCTTTGCTAAGTTGCTCTTTCCATAAATGAGCTCCCTGCCCAGATTTATGTCTGCATCTGCTACTCCACTCTCCTTCAGTGACCCATTATACTTGAAATGTAATGTTATCAGGACCGTGTCATAAACCCAGTACACCAGCATATCAAGACTTTGTAGTTAGATAGCTATGCACTTTGTACCTCTGGGTTCTAATCCTATTTCAAGAAACATGTTTTCTGTTTCCATTTTTTAAACATTTTGAATTCTGCTGATGCTTTGTCCATTAAATCTGCATTCACCCGCTAAATTACGTTTAAAATGTCATTACTTTTCCAAGTCATGGGCAAGTGTTGGTTTAAAGCGCTGCATAGGTTTGCTGTATTGGCCGAAATCCAGCAGGAGCCAGAAGGAGAAACCATTAATAATGGAAATGAGGGTTCTCAGTCACAAGTTGTAAATTCTGGCTCTATTGGTGATCTGGCCAATTTGGTCTCCCTGTTAAGAGATGAGATGGAGGGTATGAAAAAACTAATTTTAAATCTAACTACTATTCCAAACGGCAACTTATTTGTTACTTGTCAACAACATTTGCCATCACCTAATACACTCATTTCTTATCCAACAAAAGCCCAGGGTACTAAACAAGTAGTTAGTAAAAATGATACTATAACCACTAAACTGCCCCGGCCTGCTCAGGCTAAAGGAGGAGCAACCACAATCATTGCCCCTACTTTGGCCTTGACTGTAATCACCTCGAGGCCCCCCGCAAGGGAATCCAAGGTGGCAAGCAGGTACAACGATAGTGCCCAGAGGGGACATATAGGGAGGAAAGGCCCCCCAGGGCTGCAACCACAAAATGGGCCAGGAATATCTTCTAGGGTTTTGCTCAATGCCACCCTAACATCCCGTAAAAGACAAACAAGTCATAGTATGGAATCATCTGAGCACCATTTACACGCAACGGGTACTTTTTTGACAAATACCATATACATGACTAATGTGCCCACGTGCCAAATACGAACTAATGGAATGAGGGAGGGGGTAGATTCTTTGACAAATAAGGCCATTCATTGGCTAAGGCATGTTAGAGGGTGCTGGTCGATCATTAGAGAAGACATTGCTAGAGCTAGGAGAATCAGTCATTCCGGGGCTTCGCATGATGTTATTGAACTAACCCTGGTTTCTGACAAGTTAGCAGAGAACTTATTCATGATGGAGTATAGATCAAGCCCACCAGCTAATTCGGACATCCAGTTGAGGAAAATCCCCCCATTACCTTTCTCATTAGCAATAGCCATGCCTTCAAGGGTGCTAGGGAAGGGGCCTCATAGATCCAGACTTAACTCCATCGATTGACTACCCCTCAGTGGGACAAGAGAGTTGATAATTGATCAACAGGGACCGAAGGGTAGTAACCACCTAAAGACATGTAGAAGGGTAAAGAGGACCGAACACTCAGGCCCGGTAGGCTCTCCCTTGGCTCAAGTTGATGCGGTCAGCCTAGAAGGGGGGAATGAAATTGGAGTAGCCAACAAGGAGCCAGTAGGAGGTTGTGACCTGCGAAGTGTATGTGGCCCAGGGGTCCAGCCGTTACCCACCGCAGCACTCAGGGGTGATTCTAGTGCGGGTGGGGGTAGTATAGTCTCGTGGAATGTTGCGGGATTGGGCTCAAGAATGCATTCACCAGAATGGGTGTCATTTATAAATGGCTTTGACGTCTGTGTCTTTCAAGAGACGTGGGTCTGTGAGCCTTTGTTTCTCCTGGGTTTCCTTAACTTCTTCGTTCCAGCAGTTAAAGGCTCCAAGGGAAGACCGAAAGGGGGTCTAACCATCTGGGCTCGGCAGGCACTCTTTGACAAGATAGTAGAACTCCCTACAGGCAATAATGATATTCAGCTCATTAGGCTTACTATGTCTTCGGGGGAACCCCTAGACATTTATAACTTGTATAGAAGAGGTCCTGATGGGGGTAAATCTCAGGTCCTGGCCGCACTTGACCAATTGATTGGTGCCCAGTCAAGTGAGAACAGTATATTAATTGCCGGGCACATAAACATGACCTTTGAGCCCCTTTCTATAGAAGACTGGCAATCAGGTGAAGATGCAGACATGAATGGGGGATCCCAAGTTGGATCTAAAACCTGTGAGTAGATGGTCAGCAGAAGTAATACAGATGAATGCCCCATGTAGCGAAAGGGGGCTTAGAGCCTTGAATGGTAGGACACCGAGTAATGGGCAAGGGGCAAACACCTTTGATAATGGACATTGGCAAAGCCGGATTGACTATGTTATTTGCAGTTTAATGATCTGGCATCATACTATCTAAAACCCCCAGCGGCCTGCAGCGTGCCTTAAACATTTTCGAGGGTTTTTGCACTGATCATGGGCTTGAAGTAAATGTAGCTAAAACGAAGCTCATGACATTTAACCCCCACTCCAGCTTCAGAGGGAATTTCTTCATGGATGGCCAAAAGGTAGAAATGGTCTCGGACTTTGTTTACTTGGGTATCCATATAGCTAAGGGCGTAAAGTGGGGGAAACACACAGAAATGGCGGCTCTCAAATTCTGCCAAAACACCGGTGTTATAAGTGCTGAACACAGAAGGTCTTTGACTAAACCTATTGCGCCAGCACTTCAAGTATATGAGGCCAAAGCCATTAGCTCGGCGCTTTATGGCGCAGAGCTCTGGGGTTATGGCAATCAAGCCCCACTAACGCACGCCGAGAACAAATTCCTTCGAAATCTTGTCGGCCTTCCTAAAAGCACACCCATGAAGCCTCTGCGTTGCGAGCTAGGCAGGAAAGCCATCTCAGATATGGCTAGACTAAGACCCATTTTATATTGGCGGCGCATCTGGGTCACCCCCGAACTCGCCCACTACGCAAGGGGCCTTCTGGATGTAATTAACTGCGACAAGTTCCATACGATAGGCTGGCTATGGGATTTGCGCAGAATGCTAGGGATTTTAGGTATGAACGAGATATGGGAGAAACCAGGGGAGGCCCAGTTCCCGACAAAAGCAACCATAAAAACAAAGTACTGGGACATGGTTGAACGCCGGGACTGGAATGATGCAGACCCTTCTACCCTGGAGGGATTATATCTGGAGATAAAAACTTACCCTTCTCTTGAGCTCTATTGGGATATTATAACCAAACCGCAGGACAGGAAGCTATATTTCCAGCTTAGAGTGGGGTCTCTCCCAATAAGATCATTAACTGGAAGATGGGTAGAGGGTAATTCTCATGTCTGCCCAGCTTGTAAATCCAGCACTGAGACCATTGCCCATTTACTTTTCGTGTGTGGGGCTTACTCAGTCCCCCGACGTGTCTGGCTGAGGGCTATGTGCAAACAGCTAGGCACGAGGGAGAGTGATGTGGCCCTAAGGATTATCCGCACTAGTTCTCTGCCAATTATTGCTGTGGCAGTTGCTAAATTTTTGGGCTGGGCATGGGCTATTAGTTCACTAATGCGAGACCAATTGCATTGCAAATGCTTGTTCAAGACTGTTACAATAAAGTAGCTGCTGGAAAACAAGCTGTGTCAGCTGTAGGAATAAAGAAACAAAGCTGCTAACTTATAACCTAACTGCCTTGCCAACATGTGCAAAATCACTACAAGCCGTCAAAATGTCCCAATCTACCAGAAAGTTTCAAAGTGGCTGAGGACCTGGATCTTCTTCTACCTGATGCTGCTGCCCGCAAAGATGATTTATCATATCACATATTCTGTGCGGACTGAAGGGTTCTTTAGGGATGCAAATGTTCCCAACCACTGCACTATATATCTTTTTTTCAATGCTTCTCGCCTACTTTATTGACTTGAGCACACTAATTTTTGGTTAGCGTTCCAGTTGTCCCTCACGGAACATGGCTGTATACAATGATGTCATCATGTAGCGCCACTGTTTTTAAATCCCCTACATGGCTGCCTCTACCATCCATGACTATTTGATTGGGCCACTGTCACTCTCACATAAGTGACTTGTACTTGTTATTCATAGCAATGTGCATTGGCATAGTTAGACCCGGCATATACTTTATAGAATTAAGCATACCATTTCTTGGCAAATTACGGAACACGGCCGATTGCGATGATGCGATCGCGCGATGTAACTGTTTTTAAGTCTGGTTACGGCTGCCACCCTCATCTTTGACTATCTGACGGGATTGCTGTTGCCAACCCGTAAGTGACCTGCACTAGTTATCTATAGCCACATACATTGCTAAAGTAAGATCTTGCAACTACTCCATACTCTGAAGCAGGACGCATCATACGCAATTTCAACAAGTCCTGCTCATAGCATTACTTCGAATACGAAGTAATACGCACTGAAATAGAAATACCTTACATGTATCCCATATTTTGGAACAAATAGAGGACTTATGTAGTTGTTGCATGCCTACCAGTAGGTCTACCACCTACCTATTGTTGTTAGGATTAAGATATATGGGGAATTTAGCTCTATACTGATGGAGCTATATCCTGTAAAGGTTATCAATAGCTAAATCAAATTTTATACAGTAGCAATAAAATACATTAAGTGCAATCCTGCCTCGTGGAATCCCTAACTGTAAAATTGGAACCTCATATCAACGGTCCAAATGAAAATAGGATAACAGCAAAAAGAAAAACCAAGCGTCTAACACCAGATTGGTAAAAAAAAATTTTTAAAGCCTGTGTCAAGAAACCACACATCTGCCCCCCTCCCACCCCTCCTATTCCTCTGGAAACAGGTAGAGAAAATACAGTATAAAACAAACCAAGATACTAAAGTTCACTTGTGCCGTAGCTCCCTAGAAATGTTTAAAAACTTACAGTTGCAATGTATCCCTACCCTACACTCTACTTCTTTTGAGTTTTTTCTTAGGACTCTGAGTCCTAACATGGCTGCCACTACTTCCTGGTTGATGTGTTGGCAGCCAATCAGATCTCTTGATGAGATCGGTTCTGTCCTCGTTGAGTAAAAGTACATTTACATTCTATGATGACCTTATTATTTTTTTTAAAAGCAATATTGCTGTTCTGAGCCATTCATTACACTTCAGAGCTTCAATTTAGTGCCGATTGACTCCATTGTTTCAGTTTTCAATATTAAGATGCTCGCCTTCTGTAAAAATCTGGTGGCCCTACAAGCTGTCTGCAGCTGGTGACTGTTCATTGCTAACATGACAGCGGGCTGACATGATCTGATTTGAAATAACGAAATATGTACAATAGATAATAGCGTCTCAAATTGGTTAAAGATGGACAAATGCACAAAATGTGAATCGATGTTTCATCTGATTGGCCACAGAGTCTGCAGAGTGATGTCGGCAATGTTTGCTTCCATGCAGGGATCTGATCTTTAGAAACGTAAGTTCCCAGCCGTATTCTTAAAAGCATTTGTTGGGTGGAAGCAGTTATGTGGGTGACTAAATAAGGTTGCGGGGCACATCTCTCATACGTGGCGAGCACCATCCAGCCGTGTTTTTTCTTTGCTAGTGCGGCTTTGTCTATCATCCAGGATTTTTGTTTTGCTGCGCCGTTTGCTACTATTTTAAAAGCTGCGAAGGTGAAGTTGGTGTTCCATGCCTCTTGCATGTTAAGGTTTGTCAGTGCTTCTTCAAATGCTGATTTCCATGCTTTAATTACATTTGTTTGTTTGTTTATTTCAGTCCAACAAAGACCCATCAGCGTGTCCTCTTGAGCTGCTCTTAGTTTCCAACACATTTTCAGTATGGCAGCTTGTCTGACTGGGTGCTGATTTAGTAACCCAAATTCAAGGCGTACTTGCGCTTGTGAAGCAAACCTCGGAATCCGAAAGATGTATTTGAACAGCTCTGACTGTTGTTGATTCCGAAAGTTAGCGTCTTTGCCTCTATATAACTCAAAACCGTACGTAAGGGATGGTAGAAACTTTGCCGCTATCACCTTCAGTAGGTGTACGTTGGATGGGCATTTTGTTTTTAGTAAATTTAGAGCAAACCATAGTTTGTTATACTGGGCTTTTCTGTACTGTTGATGGTCTTTTAATGCCCACCTTGAGTCGACTACTACTCCCAGGTACTTGTAAGAGAGGCATTGCTCTATGGTGTTACCTGCAATGTGCCATTTGAATGATTGCCGCCCTGGCCGAGATGCGAAGCAGACAATCTTCGTTTTGTTATAGTTAAATTGCAACCCGTGTGCGCTGATGTATTCGTGCAACCTTGTGATGGAACGTTGTAGACCCAAAGGGGTCTGGCTGCAAAGAATGATATCATCTGAGTACTGTATGGTCCTTATTTTGTGATGGGATAGCTTTGGAGGGTCGCTTTGTATCTCTGAGATACACTTATCAAGGTCTGCGATGAAGATGTTGAAAAGGGTAGGGGCAAATACGCAGCCCTGCTTTAGGCCGACGCGGGTGGTGATTTTTGCTGTTGTTCTGTCACCATTGCCTATCTTTATCTTAACCCAGGTTGATGTATATAGGTTTATAATGGCCCGTAGCAACTACAGTGGTATGCCCCAATTGGCCATCTTTTGCCATAGGATCTCCCTTGGTACTGTGTAGAACGCCGCTTTTAAATCGACAAAGCAGGTGTACAGTTTTGTTGTCTTTTCCTTTGCTCTGTTGACAAGAAGGTTTAACACGAGCAGATTGCATGACGTATTGGTTCCAGGCCTGAACCCCGTCTGGGTGATTGGAAGAATCTTGTTCGAGCTGACCCAGTCTTCCAGTGCTCTCAAGAGATTTGATGCGTATGTTATGGCTTCCACATCAATGAGAGCGATCAGCCTGTAGTTGGATGGGTCTGTTCTTACCCCTGCTTTGAAAATAGGATGCAAAATGCTCCCTCTCCATGATGGGGGTATGCTTCCTGTTCGGAAGGCGTTGTTGTACAATGGGGTTAGGTAATCAGCCCAGAAGAGTTGGTCGTGTTTGATCAGCCCGTTTGGCAGACCATTTGGGCCTGGTGCCCCTTTTGACCTCAGTTTTTTTAGGGCCAATTGTACTTGGGATGACGTGATCCAGTCATCATCAAAATTTTGGTCCGCTTCTTGCTTTTCATTTTGTTGGTTGGATAGATGGTCTGGAGTCCGTGCATGGAATTTATTCTTTTGAGTTTCCTCTAAATGCAGGATCCAGTCTTCCTGTAATATATTTGCATTTGAAGGACTGGGCCGCTCCATTTGCTACCTTGTTGATTTCTGCCCCAAATTTCCTGTTGTTATTAGAGTTACTGGATTCTAGCAGTTGTTGCCAAATTTGTGTGAGGTGTTTTGACTTTTCTAACCAAACGTCTTTTTTGTATTTTTGCCTTAAGTTATGGATTTGTTGCTTGGAATCATCGCACTTAGTCTTGTCTTTTCCTAATAGCTTTCTGATTTCTCGGTTTAAAATTCTTTTTTTACATGCTATTGAACACAGAGGCGCCTGGAGAACTTTGCTTGATTTTCTTTTGTTGGTATGAGTTTGTTGACCAAAACTGTCAGATAGGCTTGAGATCATCTTTTCCCAATTACTCTGATATTCTAAAGGGCTCATCCCAGTGACTTCTACGTGTACTTTTTTCACATGTGTAATAATTTCATCAACGTTCCTTCCATTCCATACCAATCGTTTAAGATTATAGAGACTCGAAGATTTAATCAGGTCCCGCATCGCCTGAAGAGCTCCCTGCCATCTGAGCTGACACTGCAGTTGGAGAGACATCAATTAGGGGAAAATCACCGTCCTACTGCTGAGGGGGTCAGAGCTGGGGAAAACACACGCCGCACGGGACTCCAGAGACCAGGAGCCCGTGCATGACTCTACCTGCGAGGAGGCACGCCCCACTGCACACCGGCGCCTCATAACTGCTCGCCGGACTCGCTGGTGCGGGTCCCGCATCGCCTGAAGAGCTCCCTGCCATCGGAGCTGACACTGCAGCTGGAGAGGCATCAATTACGGGAAAATCACCGTCCTACTGCTGAGGGGGTCAGAGCTGGGGAAAGCACACGCCGCACGGGACTCCAGAGACCAGGAGCCCATGCGCGACTCTACCTGCGAGGAGGCACGGCCCACTGCACACCGGCAAATATAATCAATTCCGGTCCCCACAGCGCGGGACGCGCGCGGGACAAGCCGGACGAAGCCCGGGCAAAGGGCGGGCCGTCTGTGGCCATCCGTGGACGACCGAGGACGGGACGGGCCACCATTCTTGGCTGCACGATAAGGTACGACTAACTTGGATACCGATAGATTGCTCACAAGAGGGCTGGGGACACCAAACCAATAGCGGATGATACTTAACTGTGCCTCCAAAATCCTACACGGCTAGCGAAAGCTGTTATACTAACATTGATTTGGGCCATTGGGACGAAGGAGGAAAAGAGGACTCAAAAGCCACACAAAATACCATGGCTACAAAACCTAAAACCCGTTCCACCAAAGGTAAACTAGATACACCCCTGAGACCAAAAAGTTAGGGGTAGAGAATAGTATCCCTGCACTCCACAAAAGTACCCCTACTGCAATAGATCTAATGCTAAAAAAGGTGGCGGTGAGATAGAACGCACAGAAAGACGTATATCCATGACATTAACTACTGTGCCACTTTCACCCACGCAGACTGGGGATGGGAATTGTAGCCAGTTATCGATTAATGATACCCAGAATGATTCTATTAATGATGTCCCATGTGCCCAGATAGTAATAGAGGATGAACCCCTGGTAAAGGCAGGAGAAATCATAATAGCTAATAAGAAAAGTAGAAAAGGGGGGTCGAAAAACCCACAAACACGAAATCTGAATAAACCCGCAAGGAGTGGTAAACTAAGAGCCTGGGGGGATGAGGTCTCTACAACAGAAACTAGTGGCCGTTTTATTCCGCCGGGCTGGTTGAATGATGTAATTCTAGACCTACAAAAGCATCTAGAAACCTTTATAATTAGCCAAATCAATCCACTGGTCAGTAGACTGGATAAAATAGCACATGAAATACAGAAACAGGGCAAGGCCAAGGACACACAAACCGCAAATCAACTAGGGAGTGTTAGCCCAGAAATAACTGCTTCACCCCAAAAAATCCGTCAAACTAACAATTGTGTGAGCAATGAGCAATGTAGTATTGCATAGGTGCATGCCGAGCCAATACCACCAGGGAATAGGGGCCAGGAAGGAAGAAGGAAACCACAGGGAAATGGGGGCAATGATATAGGACCAGGACAGGGATATGCTGCGCATATGCACCCAGGATCATCTGCTATGCCTAAGCAGGTGGATATCCAACCAGGTTTTGAGCACTATGACAGAGACCAAGCTCATTTGCCATATGTAAACCTCCCGCCGGAAGCCAGTCCCTTCGCAGTCATATTTACGGGGGTCCCCGAACTCAGAATAGGGCAGAGAGAATCACAGATGGAACTTAAAGGCAAGATTGTCAATTGGTTAAATATCCACAGACCATTGCAGGGCGAAGAAGAGGGGGAAATCCTACATGTAAGAAGGGTAAACTGGGTGGGTAGGAGAAGAAAAGATAGAGAAGGTAACTGCATTGTTGCAAACTTTAAAAACCCAAATATAGTGCAGTACATATTGGACAATCAAAATAGAAACTCCACGAGTACAATTAGGACAATGACACTAGGTTATTTTTACCCCAGAAAACTTGTTGCGTACCCCCCAAACCCTAAACAGGGCACCAGAGGAAGAATTGTGGATGACCACTGGGTAAGGCATAATGATTTTACTACTCAGTACTTCCCACACCAGCTAGGCCCACAGTGGACCAATAGATTTAGCCCTTTGCAGACTCTAGACGATAATGAATGACTAGCGCTACCAATTAGGACCGAAGGGGTCAAGAGGATTAGGGGGCTGATTAATGAGCTGGCAGCGAAGGAGCAAAGTAATGTACAAAGAAAGCAAGTTGTAGATTGCCCCCCCACCCAATGATAGAGTAAAAAAAAGGGAGGGGGAAATGATAGTGACGGATGCTAGGCCATCGCACCAGGGTCTCAATGAAGGAGAGGCCCAGGAGGGAAAGATAAATATTATGTCCTGGAACATAGCGGGGTTAGCTGGTAAATTTGAAAACCCTGATTGGAGGAATGAACTGCATGGCTATCATATACTAGCCATTCAAGAGACATGGGCAGTTAACCCGGCAGTATACCAAATAGAGGGCTACAAGTGATTTGCGGTCCCAGCACAGGAAAGCAGAGCAGGGAGAGCGAGAGGAGGACTGTCTATTTATGTTGACCTAACCATAGAAGGGAAATGGTCAGTGTCAGCCTGGACGTCTCATACTCTTCAGGCAGTAACGTTCCAAGGCAGAGGGCAGACATTTTTAACATTTACAACCCAGGGCCCACACAAGGGGTAAACACTGCTTTATTGGAGTTAAATGACAGATTAAGTGAAGAGGCTGAACAGAGAAAAGAGGGGGGAGCCCAATTATACTATTGATGGGGGACTTTAACTCCCACCTTTGCTCAAACCTTTCCACCACACTAACAGATTGGGATGCTTGTCCACTAAGAAAGGGGCCGCATTTTGAGCACACGCAGGAGGGCACATCACTATCCACACTAATAGATACTTACTCATTAGTGCACACTATGGATATGGTAGCACAGGAAAGGGAGGGTACACATGTCCCTACATTCAAAGGTAGAGGTTGTTCCTCAACAATCGACTACATACTCATATCAGCTTTTGCGATACCACAAATTATAAAGGTCATAACAAAATGGAGCCCCTTTAGTGACCATAACCCACTAGCTGTAGAACTAAGTCACATGAGTTGCAGGAGAAAGAATAATAAAAGGGAGGGTAGGCTGCAGCCTGTAGACCAGGGGAGGCACCTTAAGTGGACAAAAATAAACCCACAGGAATTCTACAAAGCTTTAATTCAAAAAGGGGGGAAATATGTAGAAGAATGCCTGAACCCCCAAATAGACGGCTCAGATGTAGTAGCATCGTTTGAATCCCTAACAAAACTAGCAGACAAATTGCTGGAAGCGAAAGGCCCTACTAAGACAACAAATCACCCACGTTGGTTCGACACAAGCTGCTCTAAAGCATTAAGGAACCTAAAAAAAGCCCTCAAATGCAAACCAAGGAATATCGCACTAGTGGCCAATTATAGACAAATCTACAAGTCTAGTGTCAGGGACAGGAAAGCAGTACTGCAGGCAGAAGTCTGGGCAGATTTAAGAGAGGCAGGTGAAAACAGGGACTACTCTGAATTCTGGAGAATTGTGAATAGGCCATGTTTCCAGGATAATACCGCCCCAGTTATTACCTCTAGTATCCTCCCAGACCAATGGGTTATGCACTTCGAGGGCTTGTATAATAACACCAAGGCGGTCACGCAAGAGGGAGTGTGGGAGGGTGACAGGAGTGTGGAATTAGCTTTTTCCTTGGAAGAGCTAAAAACGGCGATTCAAGGTCTTACCCCCAACAAAGCACCAGGACCTGATGGAATACCCCCAGACCTATACAGAAGCAACATAGATCTCGGGGCACCAATTTTAACAAGGGTCTTAAACGCAGCCATTAGGTCTGGCTTACCACGTTCCTGGTCCACCGCACTGATCGTACCCATCTTTAAGAAAGGGAGTAGAGAAGATCCTAAATGTTATAGGCCAATTTCTTTAATCGATGTCTCTGCGAAAATATTAGGGTGGGTGATCTTGAATCGGCTAATAGACTGGACGGAGGAACACCATACCATAGTGGATACCCAGTATGGTTTTAGAGTGGGCAGATCTACTAGTGACCAGTGTTTGAACTTGTACCTGCTAACGGCCAAATACACCAAAGCTAGTAATGGCACCGTTTTTATGAGGTTCATGGATCTGGCAGCAGCATTTGACAACGTTAATAGAAGCAAACTATGGGCCATGATGTACAACATGGGCATGGAAGTGGAGCTCATTAACATCCTAAAAGAGCTTCATTGGAACACCACGGCTAGGGTGCGCTTCAGCCCAGAAGGGGGGCGTACCGAGACTTTCCCCTGCTCAGGAGGTGTAAGACAAGGATGTATCCTTGCTCCTTTTCTCTTTTCAATATATATTAATGGTCTGGAAAGCACCCTCATTTCCCTTGCCCAGGATTGCCCGAGAGTAGGAGCGCGTCAAATCCCAGTACTATTGTACGCGGACGACGCAGTCCTGCTTGCCCGCACATCGAGGAGCCTACAACAACTGGTGAACGGCTTTGTGAAGTTTATGGCCGACCTGGACCTGTCGGTAAACTTTAAAAAATCCTTTGTCATGGGGGTCGGCAAAAAAACAGTTAAGAAGCCTGTGTTCAAAATAGGGACACATACTCTTGAAACAGTTAATACTTTTCCCTATTTGGGTCTCTTGTTGGATGGCGATATGCACTTTAAACCGCTGGTGGAGGAACATTGTTTTAAATTGGTGTCTTCTAATGGGGCAATTCTAAGCTTTGCGCATAGACTGGAGCGTTGGTGCCCTGAACAAATAATGACTTTGTATGGATCAATCACTATGCCAAAGGCACTATATGGCGCGGAGGTATGGGGATTCAGGGACCCGAAAAAGCTGCAAATCGAAGAAGACAAGTTTCTCCGTAGAATCCTCAAAATCCCTCATTCTATCCCCACTGATATTGCTCATTCAGAACTGGGGACACAATACATCTCGGACCAAGTGAAGATTAGGCCAATCACTGCATGGATCAGAATATGGACTAATCCAGAGGCTGAATTGAGCAGGGAAATCGTCAAAGACTGTTTGCAAAGGGACAATGCATTGCAAATTCCCTGGTTAAAATACGTTAAAAATACTTTGCTAAATATTGACCAGCCTCATTTGTTCTCTGACCAGTCCCTAATTACAAACAATTGTAAAGCTACAGTAAAGAAATTGCTCCTAGAAAACTTGGCAGCAGCCAGACTAAATGTGGGAAAGGTTAAGACATCAGTAATTGCACATGGTTTAGTGAACAAGGGGGTGGGCATGGAACCTTACTTGTTCTTCATGTGTAATCAACAAGCCAGATTTTTAATGTGCCGTTTTAGGCTCAATCTTTTACCTAATATTTTAGCTTATCCTTCAGGTTTTACTGTAACGATTGAGCAGAAGGGTGCCTGCGGCTGCGACAATAGGTCTCCGCTGGACACCCTTCATTTTGTACTTTTTTTTTTTTTTTTTTAATTTATTTTATTAGAAAAAAGCACAGTACCAAGTACAAAAGATCGGTCGCCTACATCCCATCTCGGGCCGGCACTAAATCGTGGTGTAACAGCAATGACATATACCATGATAGATTAACAACATGGAGGCCAATAGTAGAACTCGCCGGTGGTCTGTGGAGGGAAACCCCCCCTGTAGGCTTGTACTGTCTGCAAAGTAGCGTGCATTTCAAATAAATGTACCAAGCAGGAAGTTTTTTGTAGGTTTTCTCCCAACCAATTCCTAACCCCGTGAACGCCCCCCCTCCCCGTAACTGGTCCCTTATTTGCGCTCCCCAAGTAAGTCCTCAGGTGCAGAATCAGATGTTGTGTTTAGTGCGGCCTATCACTCTCCTTAATTCCAGGGTGCTACCCTCCCGCCTCATGGAACCAGGGGATAGGGTGTTTCCTACGCCTATCTAGCGCCACGTTGTGCGGGGGAACCTCCCGGGCAAGCTAATCAGGTGGTTCATGCATGTGAGCCCCCTATCCCTCCCCATTCTCTCCCTCCGAGTCAGCCTCGACCGGCTTGGAGGACAAGTAGGTCTGGTACAGTCCCCAAAAGTTCTTGGGGCGACTCCTGGGCGGTAGGAGCTCACTGTAGGTGTCCGCCTGTGTGTTACAGTACATCATATCACTAGTCCATCGCTTGAATGTGGGTAATGGCCCCCTCATCCAGCACAATGCAACTACCCG
Source organism: Lissotriton vulgaris (assembly GCF_964263255.1). Classification (NCBI taxonomy): domain Eukaryota; kingdom Metazoa; phylum Chordata; class Amphibia; order Caudata; family Salamandridae; genus Lissotriton; species Lissotriton vulgaris. Next base: position 270,913 of record NW_028252733.1, on the reverse strand, counting down.
CTTCGCAAGGAGCATCCCCATGCCCACCAGTTTCCTAATCGAGACAGGGACCGATTTCGTATAACCCATTAGAGCAAGGGCAGGGTCCATTGTCAGGTCCACCTCCACTATAGCACTCATTTCAGCAAAAACGTCTGTCCAGAACCTCTGGACCCCCGGGCAGTTCCAGGCTAAGTGTAAGAAGTCCGCAACCTGTGCCCGGCACCTCTCGCAGTGTGAGGAGTCGCGGAGACCGTACCTGTGGAGCCGTTCCGGTGTATGGTAGACCCTCTGCAGAAATTTAAAGTGGACCAAGCGGTGCCTCCCGTTCAGGGAAATGCGCCTAGTGGCCGCAGAGCAGTATGCCCACATGTCGTCATCGACGTGGGTGTCCAGGTCAGTCTGCCAGGCTAATCGCGCCCTCGTGTAGAGCAGGGCCGTGTGTTCGTGTCCTATCCCGTACAGTCTAGTGATCAGCTTCTTCGGAGATTCGCTGTCTATGATATACACCAGTTCCGGGACCCCAGGGGGTTCCTCCATGTCCGGGCCTAGCAGTTGCGAAAGAGCACTCCGAACCCGGTGGTACTGGAAGCGTTGAAGCAGTGTTGAGCCCTCTTTTTGATGTGATATCTGCGCCCACGTCTTCGCCTTGCCGTTAAGAAACAGGTCCCCCAGAGTGTGCGCGCCCAGTTCGTGAAGGGCCCTATGGACACCCGGTTCCGCCAGGGTCGGCAGCCAGAGCGCCCATTGTATAGGCATGTTGGGAGCGTATATCAACTCCTTGTGTTGCCTTTGCACAATGGAGTGCCATGCGTGGTTGGTGGACGACAGAGAGTCAAGGGCGCCAACCCTACGGTCCCTGGGACCGCAGATGGTAGCAGGGAGTGGGGTGGGGTCTGCAAACAGCCGTTCCAGTATCACGTGCGGGATGTTTGGTTTGCCATGAATCCAAGTGTGGAGGTGGGAGGCCTGCGCAATCCTGTAGTAGCGCTCTAGATCCGGGGCCGCTAACCCCCCCTGCTCATACGGTAGTTGGAGTACCTTCCATTGCACCCTAGGTAGTTTCCCGGCCCACGCCAGTCTCACCAGGAGTTTGTTTAGAGTCGCAAAGAAGGCTTTCGAGAGGACAATCGGGAGATTATTGAAAAGGAATAGAAACCTCGGGAGAATGACCATTTTCATTAGCGCAATCCGTCCCATCAGCGACAGCGGGAGTTTAATCCAGCGCTCAACGTCATCCTCGAGTTTGCTGTAGGCAACCCCGTAGTTCTCCCTCAGCATGACTTCCGGGTCCGTGTGCAGCATAATGCCAAGATATCTTATCGGCTCAGCGGACCATTGGAGCGGGTAGTCCATCTCGAAGGGGACTGTAATTGGGGTCAGCGGGAAGGCGACTGATTTCGACCAGTTAACCTTCAGCCCAGACAGCGCGCCAAACCTCACGACCTCCCTCAGTACAGAGGCTATATTATTGACCGGGTCCCTGACATAGAGGAGGGTGTCGTCCGCGTAAGTGGAAATGCCTAACTTGTAGGTGGGGTAATTAATGGCTTCATACGAGTGGTACTCCCGAATCGCACACGCCAGTGGCTCCGCCACTAGGGCGTAAAGTAGCGGGGAGAGGGGGCACCCTTGTCTCGTACCTCTACTGATGGAGATCGGCTCCGAGACTGCACCCCCCAATCTGACTCTGGCCGTGGGCTGGTGATAAAGGGCGCCCAGCAGTTGGAGGAAGAGTCCTCCCAGCCCCATCTTCTGCAGTACTTTGCGCATGAAGGGCCATTCCACAGAGTCAAAGGCCTTCTCCATGTCTAAAAAGACCGCAACGGCTTCGGTGTCGTGCCTGGTGTGTTGCATGGCGCCCAGGACCGTGCGTATATTGTAAGTGAGGTTCCTAGCCGGGATGAACCCAGCCTGCTCCGGGGCCACTAACTCGGGTGCCACCAGGGCCAGCCTGGTCGCCAGCACTTTAGCGTAGAGTTTAGCGTCCACATTGAGAAGGGACAATGGGCGGTACGAGTGTGGGAGGTCGCTGGGCTTGCCAGGTTTAAGTATAGTGACAATGAGCGCCTCCCGCATAGAGTGGGGCATAGCGCCGTTTTCGCAAATTTCGTCAAAGAGGGTGGAGAGGTGGGGGAGTAGCTTATCCTTGTACGCCTTATAAAAGGCGACCGTCAAGCCATCTATCCCAGGGGCACTGTCCGCTCTCATGGTGGCTAGCGCATCAGATATCTCCTCACAGTGGATAGGGCACATCAGGAATTCCCTCTGCCAATTCTCCAGGAACGGCATCTTGAGGTAGTTGTCAATTTGATCCTCCACCCCCGAGATTTTAGTGGTGTATAGCTCCTCGTAGAAGCTCCTGAATTCCGCTAATATGTGTGTCTCCTCCGTGAGTACTTCCCCACCCGTGGTGCGCAGTTCCGCAACTGTCTGTTTGCGCCTAGAGCCTTTCATAATCCTGGCGAGCAGCGCACCCGGGCGGTCACCCTCCCCATATGCGCGCGCTGTCGCATATTTCCCTAGATGTCGTACCTCCCTGTCCGCCTCCTCGTGGAACTCTTTCAAAAGTTCCGGCAGGGTGTCGTCCCCAGGCAGGCTCGGATCAAGGAGCCGGCGGCGTTCACAGTCAGCAATCTGCCCCTCCAAGAATTTCAGCCTGGATCTAATCGCCTTCAGGACCCCCGAGTGTTTCGCTATGACCACTCCCCGTACGTACACCTTGAATGTCTCCCAGATTGTCCCGAAACTGTCCACGGATCCCAGATTGGTGGTAAAGAAATTGTCTATGTCCTCTCCCAGGTCGGCCCTAAAGGCCTCGTCCAGCAGTGAGTAAGGTGGGAATCGCCACGTAAACGGCGGGATTCTCTGCTGGGGAGTGTGCAATTCTAACAGCACCGGGGAGTGGTCCGACAGAGTGCGGGGGAGCACACTGCAACCCTTGACCATGGAAAACAGGGAGTATGATGCCATCCAGTAGTCGATCCTGGTATGTATGTTGTGGTACGCCGAGTAATGCGTGTACCCCCCCTTGGCGCTATGTCGTTCTCTCCATACATCCACCAGCCCCAGCCTTAGCATTTCTATCTGCATGCGCTGCGCCGCCGCTGCAGGGCGCCTGGCAGGGCCCGCAGACCTATCTAGATCAGGGCAAAAGGTGAAATTGAAGTCCCCACCCCAAACCATGCTCCCAGCAGCCCATTCATTACAATGTTCAGCAATCGTCGCATAGAAGTCCGGGGAGTCATAGTTCGGGCCGTATACATTCATGATCAAGAAGTCGTGCCCCTTGCCTGTGCATTTACTCAATACAAACCGCCCCTCCGGGTCCGCCTTGACCAAGGCGAGGGAAAGCGTGGATTTCGGGTTAACCCAAGTGAGGACCCCTCTAGCGTGTGTGGTGAAACCTGCATAAGTAGAGTGTCCCTGGAGCCCCCTGTGAGTGAGCATCTTGCTGGTGTTGGGGAGGTGTGTTTCCTGCAGCAGTGCCAGGTCTATGTGGTGCCTCTGTAGGTAGTGTAACACCTTACGGAGTTTCCGATGATCATTCAATCCCCTCACGTTCCAGGTGATAGCCCGGAGGGACTCCGAAGGTCGTAGTGAGTCTGCCCGTGATGTGTCAGCCATGATCATAGAACGGGGATATCATGTGTAGCATGATGGCTAGAGCCCCCCCTCTCCAGAAGCGGCAACCTCCCACCCATCGTGGAGCACTTAACTTGTTAGAGCACACGTCGGACCTTCCCCGAACCCTCCCAAACATCCCTGAATTCAGAACTCCCGCTACCCCCCACCGCCCACAGTCAACCAACCCCAACCTGGTGTGACCGAAAACCCTACATCCACCCCCCCCACCCGTCATCGAACTTCCCCAAACAGACTCAAGAAGAGTCGTAGGCACTGTAAGCGCGAGGGCAGAGGTAGCGCACTCAATGTCCAAGTAGACCTCAGACAGGTCGTCCCTACTTCGCAGTGTCAATAGGCTGCCCCCACGCTAGCGCCCCAAATGTAAGTGCGGCTGTGTGACATGATAACGGTATCGTGCCCGCCTCAACGGGTGTCCCCCCCCCCCCCCCCCCCCCTCTCAGCAACCACCCCATGTGGCAGGGCCCCGGCAACGCCATCCCAGGACAGTCAAATCATTGTCAAGGCAATCGCCGCCCCCCACCCGAACCAGCGCTGCTTGTGCCAATCTCACCCGCAACCTCATGTCCAGAAGTCCGTTCACTGCAGCGGTGCGCCCCGAGTGGGCCCCCCTCAGTCCAATCGTCGCGGGTTGTTGCAGGAGCTGGGGCAGCCCAGCCTCCAGAGGAAACCACTGCTCCCCCTCACCACGCTAGTCCTGCACCTCCAGGTCGTCGCTACCAGCACGCTCCTCCGTAGGCGCAGACCTGTCCTCCCGATGCTCCTTGATCCATTGCTTCAGGGATTTCTGCAGCTCCTTGGGGTCCGTAAAGAAATGCGAGTGGCCCTGCCTGTTGATGCGCAGCCGCGCCGGGTACAACATGGCATAGTCCAAGCCCAGGTCTCTGAGCTGCTGCTTGTAGGGGACAAATCGCCGTCGCTCCTCCTGTACCTTAGATGTGAAATCGGGGTATAACGAAATGTTCATCCCCTCGAACTGCAAGTCTCCCTTCTCTCTAGCAGCGCGGAGGGCCGCATCCCTGTCCCTGTAGTTGAGGAGTTTGGCTATTATCGGCCTAGGGTTCGCACCCGGTGGAGGTCTCGGCCCCAGGGTGCGGTGAGCGCGTTCCACAATGAACATGGGGGAGAAGATATCGTCCCCCAGCAAAGTCTTGAGTAGCTTCTCTACAAACAACTCCATTTTCCCCGTTTGGGTCGACTCCGCCACCCCCGTGACGCGTATGTTGGACCGCCTGGAGCGGGCCTCCAAGTCTTCGGACTTTTCCTGTATCACCTGGAGCAGCCTTCCAAACTGCTTGCGGTCAGCGTCCCATGTTGTTTGCGCCTCCTCCGCCTCCGTTAGCCTGCGCTCCGCCATGTCCAATCTCTCTGCGTGCTTATCCACCCTCTCCGTCATTCGATCCATCCGGTATGCCAGGGCGTCTATCTTGGTGCCAATGGCCGCCATGCCCTCCTGCAGGCCCTTCTCCATCGTGTTGAGCATACCCTTAATCTCTGCACACAGCGCGGAGCTCGGGTCAGCAGCTGCTCCCGGGGGCTGGTCCGCCGGGGGGTCCGGCACCTTCCGTTTCCTCTGGTCAAACGATAGTTTAGATTGGGTCCTGTCGCCCTTGCCCATCGCTACAGCGGTTGGGGAGGCCAGCGCTCTCAGTCCTTACTGTGCTGGTGTTCCCCCAGTGGGATAGACTCGTGTCCTGTCGCGTGAGGGTCTGCCTGATCAGCACGCCGCTGGCTGGTGCCCGTCGTCGTCTCTGCCCCACTGGGCGCTTCGGTGTCTGAATACCCTCAGCCAGAGAAGGGGTGCAGGGCTCGTGCAGGGGGTGCTTTATCTCCAAGCCTGTCCGCCACTCCTCAGGGCTCCCTCCAGGTGGTAGGGCCACAAGTCTGGGCACTCCGGCAGGAGGCAATGGCGCTCACGACAATGCAGGGCTGCACCGGCGCCACGTGGGTCTGCCCGGCAGGAGCGCTCCGCCGCCGGCGGTCGCTCAGGACCTCCAAGTCCCTCAGGGTGTGAAGCTGCTTTTGCAGGAGTCCGCCGTGGAGTCCCGGAGCATCAATAGGGGTCGTGGCTGCCACCGGCCTCGGTGCACGCAGAGCGCGGGGCGTCTCCACTCCGTGGGCCGCACGTCGGGTGACGCAGCCCGGCCCCGCGTCTCAGGACAGCGCGGGGATCTCGGCCTGGTCCGCAGTTCTCCGGACGTTGGCGCCTCCGAGGGAATCCGCGGGCGCAACCTTTCCCAAGTCGCGTCGGAGGTCCACGGGAGGGTAGGGGAGACAACCCCACCGGGATTTCGCTGAAATCGCCGCTCTGAAAGGATAATTAGCAAGTTTTCAGCGGCGCTAGCGCGGAGCTTCGCGCTCAAGCGTCCTCCATGAACGCCGGCTAGCTCCGCCCCCCTTCATTTTGTACTTTTATTTCATTTTATCAACTCCCTAGGCGTCGATTCCTGGCTCACATTCTTAGAAACCAGAAACTACGTCATGCGAAAGAAGCCCTGTTATTTTTACAGAAAGCGAGTGACATGTATACTTTGTGCGCCATCTCAAGTTTTTTTAAAGTAGCAGTTAGATTGAGAAATACAAGAAACTAATTGAACTGTGAATGGGAACCCATTTCTACCTCTACTCTTGACTCATATGCCCTGCTCTTGGTGTTCCGTTTCTAATCCTTTTAATTTGCTGTAAAGTTCAGAAATGTAATTTAATGATATTTTATGGGTAAATGTATTGTTACTATGTATTTTCATGATGATTTTTAATTATCGAAATAAAATTAACTGAACTGAACTGAACTAGTCTTGTCTTTTCCTAATAGCTTTCTGATTTCTCGGTTTAAAATTCTTTTTTTACATGCTATTGAACCCAGAGGCGCCTGGAGAACTTTGCTTGATTTTCTTTTGTTGGTATGAGTTTGTTGACCAAAACTGTCAGATAGGCTTGAGATCATCTTTTCCCAATTACTATGATATTTTAAAGGGCTCATCCCAGTGACTTCTACATGTACTTTTTTCACATGTGTAATAATTTCATCAACGTTCCTTCCATTCCATACCAATCGTTTAAGATTATAGAGACTCGAAGATTTAATCAGGTCTTTGCATGCTGGTGCCCTTGTGGGTTGATAACTGAGCTTGATTGATTGCAAACTACGGTCGCTCTCCAATTTGTTGATTATTCTGTAGGTAACGATTGTTTGTAGTACCTCTAGGTCCACTATGGTGTAGTCAAGAACCGCTTGAGCCTGTTTGGCGATTCTTGTCGGGGATGCTGGCTGGTCTTGCGGAAAAGGGCCATTCAAAGGGATCATTCCAATGTCTGCAAACATTAGGGCACACTGCAGACCGTACTTATCCTTTTTCCGATGGTCTGATATTATTGGAGGAATGGTTTTGCCCTTCCGTTTGTTTTGTTTAATGTTTTGTGCGTGATCCTTTTGTAGTAGAAACATGTTCAGATCACCAGACAGGACCAGCCCTGCCTGCGTGTAAAGGGATTGTATAGATTTTACGAGTGCTTTCAGGGTCAAGATTTTCTCCGATTTCTTCTTTGATTCCGGATGTATGTAGATATTACAGATGATCAAAGACCGAGCCGTTTCAGCTCCCTGCGGTCCTGGGCTAGGGTCTGACGGTAGCTTGATTTTGATGCACTGGATCCATGTTTGACCCGTGTCAATGGTAACATAGGACCAAGGAATGCTGGTGTTCAAATAAATCGATAGGCCTCCGGCGGCCCTACCTAAAAGGCCTCTTTTAATGGCGAGTTGTTGGATTTCCTTGAAGCTGTCTATGTTATCGGATGTAGTTGACCAGGTCTCTTGGAGTAGAATGATGTCAAATTTTTTTAGCAAAAAGCTAATAAATCAGCGTCTTTTGTTTTGCCCCCCCAATCCGTTTATATTCCATGAACATACTTTCAAGTTCGGTTTTCATGCTTCCTCCGTCATATAAACCGCGGGGCTTGGCGTTGGTGGTAGAATTTTCCGGCTCTCCCTGGTTCCTCCTGGCGAACCGTGATGAATGATGCGTAAATTGGTCCATCCTTCCTTGGTGCTGTCCGAGCAACCAACTGACCCCCGAAGAATTCCACAATCTGGTTGTGATCTTTCCTCTGCCAGCAAGGATAACAGGCCGGGGTATCTTTTTAATGCTACAGGTTTGATTTTGATGCCCCATGTTGCGAATTCTTCTCTATGTTGCCAGAATTCTTTGGCTACCCTGGGGTCCCTCCATGTTGCCACTGTCATTTCTCTCCCATTTGCGCTTGAGATTGGCTTAAATTCAATACTTTCTATAAGGTTTGAGTTCACATGTCTCAGAGTTTCAATCAAATTGGTTAGTTTTAGAATAGCGCTCCGATTGAGGATGTCATGCTTCCCCCTGGAGCAATAGTGCGGAATTATTTCGTATTTTAATGAGCCAACTGGGTAGGCTGAATCAGTCTCTTCCTTATGATCCCTGTGCTTGGTTTGATTGTTTTTTTTGGACATCTTGTCTGAATAGCCCTGATTTAAAGAGGTGGGCTGGGCAGCAGGATCTGGGTTAAACATGGGTGGTGAAGTCTTGAGTGCTCCAGGCCTTGTGTGGAGGCACTTTGTAACTGCTCCATAGCCGAAGAATTTTCTTTTTGCACCTTGCCCATTTTTGTAAAGTAGTGCAATATTCTTTTTTGTTCTGCTTGTTGCTTCTGTACCGGTGAGCAGACCACTGGTTGCATTTTTAGGTTTCGACCTGGCGAGGGGCACGCCCTCCCAGATCGAAAACTTTTGTCTTCAGTAGGGATGTTCGGACCGCCTCTGTTTCCCATTGGCTAGCTCCATAAATGGAGGCTAGCCATTGGGAGACAGAGGCTGTCAATCACGCTTTCCCGTGAAAACGCGATTCGGGGCGTTTCTGTGTCTTTTTTTAAGTACCGCCCTCTCCTCTTCCCATTGGCTGGAATTTTACCTTCCAGCCAATGGGAAGGGGAGAGCGCGAAAAACACGCCCCCGAATCTGCCGGCCGGGACACCCCCGTGACGTCATTCCCGGGCCGCGCTGTGATTGGCTGCCGGCCCGGGACCTGACTTGTTTTACTGGCGATGAGGGATAGAAATGAATATTAATAAAAATGAGTTATACGCGTATTCGCCATTATTGTACCGGTGTGACGCCAAGTAAATCAGGCACCTTGCCAGAGGTTCGTCTTTATTCATGAGAAGTACGCTTTTCGATAAGTCGGTTCAGTCGGCTAACAAAATACGTAAATTCACGAGCATACGCTTAAAACGGTAGTGTCAGTGCGACGACCATAAGTAGACGGGCGAGACCTGTGATTCGTGTTCCACAAGGTTTAAGATGCTTCTTGGGACTGCCCGAATTCGCACGCGCAAAACCACCAAATTATCGGTAGCTAGTGGCGGAGCGCGCGCCCTCCAGTCAATGAGCGCCCAGTTCCCGCCCCTTCGCCTTTCTCCGCTGTGTACAGAACTGGCAGCTCGGGCCGTTAGCAGCGCGAGGAATTTCAAAAACTCCAGGAGTTCGGAGGGGAGCGGACAGTGACGTCAGCGCTGGGTTCAGCGGCGGGTGCGGGTAGGCCGTAGTGACGTCAGAGAGAGTGAGTGAGGGTCGGCAGCCGGGTGGGGTGCTCGGGGGTGTGAGCGCTCTTCCTGGACCTTTCCGTTTTACAGGTTTGAGGGTGGGAGGGTAGTTGGGTCGGGGGACTGGGAGTCGTGAAGCAACCCCGCCCTCTGATGTAGCGCTTGAGCCGCTCGGTGGTCATGAGGCGCTGCGCCCAGTCACGCGCTTGAGTCTTCGAGGCGCATTCTGAGCATCCGGCGCAGTTGTCCCCTGCCTACCCCAAACCCCCCACCCCTTCAGCGCATTTGTGCACCTCCAGAAAAATGATTATCGGTAGTTATGGATCCAAAAATATACATTGCACCCTTTCCACACACTTTGCCAACTTATTTCATGCTCTTTATGTTCCTGCACGTTCGCTTTGTTGCTAGTTAAGTATGTCTCTGCGTAGCAGACGGGAATGCCTCTTGGCGCTTGATTAGTGGGTGCAGAGGGAGTCCTACAGAGCCTGATCATAAAAAGTCTGCCCTTTTTAATTGCTACATAGGTTTGCTTTTAATGTAACAAAGTAAAGATTATATTTGGTGGGGCTCAGTGTTAACAAAGCGCACCCTCTAGGGACAAAACTGCCACATTATGCGCTATACAACGCCAAGAAGTGGAAGCTAACATTATTTGGCGGGGGCGTGTGCAGCTATTATTAGTTATTTTTCAGTGTCCTAGGTTTGTTCCAGAGCGAGATATATATACACATTCTGATGCTCGCACATTTGGTGTTTGTGCGTATTTAAAATAAAAAAAAATATATATATATATATATATACATACACAGTGCACCTGTCCCCATTCCCTGACTCTACAACTATGATGTCTGAAGTGCTTTAGAAATGGCAACCCAGCAGGACCTTGACACCTTTTTTTGATCACTCGGTAACTCTCACAGTCCCCGATGCATGTCATGGGGGTTGCATATTGGCACCCCCACCCCTTCCTACCGGCCTGCTTCCTCCTCCTGCCTTCACACTACTCCCCAGCAGGCCCTTTGTTTACCCTTTGCAGGGGTGCACCAGGTTGCTTCCTGTCCCAGTCCTGCCATGGCACCAGATGGTTGCGGGGGGGCGGCAGATTGTCTGCTGTACAAAGCTCGTCATGTGAACTTGCCCTATGCTGGCAGGCGGTGCCCCTCGTGACCGGTCCCTAGTGGTCGCCGTGTTTATTTGATGTCACGTGTTACTAAATGTATAGGTACTATTTTAAATGTTGGTGGTCGGAAACGTTTGCAATTGGTGGCTATTAATTTTGTGCATGTCACGAAACCTTTAGGCACTATTTCAGTTGATTGTGGTGAGGATAGGTCACAGATGATAGCTATGTACATGTTATGATGTTGATAACGTACACAAGTATGTTACCCCATTTGTTTTATTCTTGATGACACAGCCAGGTGGCTGAGATTTGTTATTTCCTCATGTGTACATGTACTTTTTTTTGTGGAATTGCTATCCACCGACCAAGGACTACACAGGCCCGAAAGGCATTGGGATGGGATGGTGTTGTAAAACCACACTTTCATTGTTGATCAATAAGATACAAAGTATCTCTACTTCAAATTTAGGTAGGACGATGAACACCACCATGGAAAAATAAAAACAGAGACACTGCTGCTTTTTATCAAGATATTAAATGTGGGCATCCTTCCATCACTTTCTTCTTCTGACCCGCCAACGGGCAGGAGAGACTGCTTTAAACGGAAATACAGAAGAGCAAGTACTCACTGTTTTGAGTACTTGTGAAGTGCCCGTACTCCCCCCCCCCATTCTAGTCAGTGCTGAGACTGAGTACCAGACAGTACAGCACCTGTCCATTTAAAGCATTGGGGAGACTGAGACTGCTGTCATTCCTATTGAGGCAGGTTGTCTCTAATGAGCCTCGGGATGTCTGCCTGGTACACGGCGTGACTTTCACTGGATGGCCCTCTGTAACTGCCTGTGTCATGTATGACCATCCTAGATCCGTCCCTCGACACAGCCATCTCGTCCCTTGCAGGTGAGGGGACCCCCAACATCCATCCTGCCCTCGGTCTTGCCACGAATCGTCTCGGATTGGATCCCTTTTGTCGCACCTCTGAGTACTTGACTCGCTGAACACAAACGTGCCCTTCTCAGTGAAATGCCCAGCTCTGGTGTCTGGGTTTCTTTCCCTTCTGTGCCCATGCGAGGCGACAGTTTCCAGTTGTGTGTGCTTTTGCAGTGTAATGTCCTCTCTGCTGGCAAACGCCACATCGCGTCAGCCCTACACCAGCTGACCTCCAACAAGTGTACAGCTGCTCTGGTCCTCAGCCTCCCGAGCACCTAGTCTGGTTTTGTAAATCCTTGTTTAATGTAGCAGTCAATCTTCAAATCTGTATGTGACTTTTTACTGCACTATTATGAGAACTGTTCAGTGCTTCTTATTATTATATTACAGATGTTCACGTTCTGGGACCATGATTAAGCTATTGCCATTGTAAATGACAATGTCATTTATTTATCTGTTTTCAAAACCAACACGTAAATAAAAATGTCATTTACAATGCCAATAGCTCTAACTTTTGCAAAGGCGAAACCGTTGCATTGTAAATGCTTGTTGTATAATCTTGTCGTGGGTTGTGAACACTTTGGCGGCTGGGATGTTCAGTTGCTGTAACTGTCTGGTGCAGAGGTAAAGGGGATAACTGCCAAATTTCCTCTTGCTCTACCTGGTCCTTATTGCTTGACTCTTTTCCATTTGTTCCTTGTGATGTTGTTGGTAAGGTCTGGTTTGTTTTTGGGTTGCTGACCGTTGGGGGGGTCTGGGTTCAGGTGACTGATGGACAGTGCTGTTGTTTTTTTGCCTTGGGGCTTGTTTTGTCTGGCTTTCCTCAGTCTCTTGCGTTCTCATTTTTTTAGAGGTTTAGTTTGTTTTTGTTGCCCGTTGGTTGGTGGCCCACGATCTTCTCTCCCTGGGCTGACTGGGTCGTCAGTGCATTTGTGTTGAAATGAGGTGTTTTCGGTGATTGCTATCTGGGCAGTGGATGTTTGCTTTGTTAGGCTGCCTTCCATTGGGTCCCCACTTGAGTCCTCACTGGTTGATGTATCACCACTGAGTGTGCTTGTCAAGTGTTCAGGAAGATTTACTATACCGGGATTTTCGGTGATTTTAGGACGCTCCTTTGAATTGGTTTGTACTTCAGATCCTTGGGTGCTGGAGACGGTTCAGGGGTTTCACATCGAATTCTACGGTTCCCCTGTTCAGCTTTCTCGTCCTCGTCCTCTGGTATTTTCTGTCTCAGACCAAGAACTTGTCGATTTAGAGGTTCGGGCGATGTTACAAAAAGGCGCCATTATCCCCTCGGCGCTCCACCCAAACGGTTTCCTCAGCAACATCTTCCTGGTGGAAAAGAAAGGCAAAGGGTTCAGACCAGTAATCAACCTCCGCTCATTCAACGAGTGGTTGGTTTACAGACACTTCAAGATGGAGGGCATCCATCTTCTGAGGGACCTTTTGTTACAGAACGATTGGCTGGTTCGCTTGGACCTGAAAGATGCTTATCTTTCGGTTCCAATCTTTCCTCCTCATCGTCGATTCCTTCAGTTTCTGTGGAGGAATCAGGTTTACGAATTTCTTACGCTTCCCTTTGGTCTTTCCTCAGCACCTTGGTGCTTTACCAAACTCCTACGCCCGGTGGTAGAACATCTCCGGACCTTAGGGATTCGTCTGATTGTTTACCTGGACGACATTCTTTTAATGTGTCAGTCCAGGGATCTCCTTCTTCATCAGCTTCAGGTCACTATAACCCTCCTTCAAACTCTGGGTTTCATCATCAATGCCCAGAAGTCAGACCTCTTTCCCCGACAGGAAATGACTTTCCTTGGCTTTCTGATCATAACTACGGATGCGACTCTTCATCTTCCTTCCGAAAAGATCTCCAAGATCAAGAAGGAGATTCGCAAGGTTCTCCGGCGGGATCGAGTATCCCTCCGCCAACTAGCCAGGATTGTGGGCTTACTCTCCTCATCGATCCAGGCCATTTTTCCAGGCCCTCTCCATTACAGGGCTCTTCAGAGACTGAAGGCATTTCACCTCCGCAAGGGTCTTACTTATTCGGAACTGATCTCCTTGAATATGGAAGCCCGTTCGGAACTCCTCTGGTGGTTAGATCACATGGATGCCTGGAACGGGAAGGCGATTTTCGGTTCCCGTCCGGATCTGGTGATCGAGTCAGACGCCAGTCGCCAGGGCTGGGGTGCCCGTTGCGGCCCCCTCTCGGTGGGCGGCAGATGGACGGAGGAGGAACTTCACCTCCATATCAACTGTCTGGAGCTCCTTGCGGGCTCGTTCGCAATCCGCTCCTTCACCTCGACCAAAGTTTTGTGTTGTGTGCTTCTTCGGATGGACAACACAACGGCGGTCAGGTACATCAATCGGTTGGGAGGCACGCACTCCAAGGTTCTAGCGGACCTTGCGAAAGATTTTTGGAACTATTGCCTTCTTCGCCAGATCTCGGTCACGGCGGAGTATCTCCCAGGCGATCTGAACACTGTTGCGGATTGGCAATCCAGGAATTTCCGGGATGCCAGCGACTGGAGACTGGATCCTCCAGTATTTCAGAGAATTTCGGACCTTTGGGGTCTTCCAATAATGGACTTATTTGCGTCCAGGTGGAACGCCCAGCTTCCCCGCTTCTACAGCTGGAAACCGGATCCGGGGGCGGAAGCAGTGGATGCCTTCCTACAGGACTGGTCCCTGTTTCCAGCTTATGCGTTTCCCCCCTTCCTTTTCATTCAAAGGGTGGCGGCTCAAGTCCGCAGGCAGAAAGCTTCTCTGATTCTGATCACGCCAATCTGGAGAGCTCAATGCTGGTTCCCTTCTCTTTTGGAACTTTCTTGGGACAGGCCTCTTCGGCTTCCGTCGTTCGACCACATTCTGACGGATCCATTGGGTCACCCGCATCCGCTGGTTCTCCAGGGCCATCTACGTCTCATGGCATGGAGGATTTCAGGGGACGCGGAACGCGGTAGGCTTTCAGCCCGAGCGTTCATTTCTTCGCGCGTGCGCGATCTTGGTGTCGGCTTCTGACGCCGATCAGCTGTTCTCCTCAGCGCTCTTCGCGCTTGAGTAGAAACGCGCTGAGGCATTGCGCTTCTGTCTTTTTTCAGCCTCTTCCCTCACACGGACGCCGTTTTAGACGGCAGGAAGTACTTTCTGACTGGAATATTTAAAAATAATTATTTTTTCTGTCAGAATTTCGATTTCAGGTTTTTCTATTGTGTTTACCTGCTTGGTACCTGTGTGAAGGGATTTCCCCTTGTATTTAGTTGGGGTGCTTGTGTATGGGTACCAGTTTTTCTGCTAATATGCAGTCCGGTCCTTCAACTGTTGAGGTGGTGGCTCCTAATGTTCAGCCACAACTGACCCCTTTACACCCTCCTGCAGAGGTTGACAGGCTTCTCTCTTCGGCGATAGCCCAAGCGCTGGCACCTCTGCAGGACAGTGTAAACAGACTGTCAGCCCATGTATTTAAGAATGATGCTGGTGTTTTTGGGGACAGTGGGGCAGGGCCCAGTGGTGTTCCAGGATTTCTTCCACGTACGGCCAGGAAGCGTGACGCGGGGCACCTGGAGGGCTTCAGTAAATTATCTGAAGTGTTCCGTAAGAGTGCGCGCACGCTTAGAAGCGCACCCTACCGGGGGGAAGACTCACCCGGAGAGACTGGTGGTTTTGCCACCCAGGACCTTGACCCGGAGGAAGGGTTCCCCATTGAGGGAGATGATGAGGAGGACGAATACGTTGATGAGGATGAGGATGCTTCCTCAGAGGATTTTTCCGATGTAAGCAGGTACTGGCGCCCTAAGCCCAGTGCTCCAAGTCTTACGGAGGGTGATCTTGCCCCTCCTAATATGTTTGACCCATCAACAATTGTAAGACCTAGGTCGTCGGAGTGGTTTCCTGAGCAGTCTACTGCTGATTATGTCGCAGCTAAGCTTCGACAGCCTTTGCCTCAGGATGTCCGACTCCGTCTGCGCTCGGAGTGCCCCCGCCCTTCCCTTCCCTTTCGAGTGGCATGCACCCCTGAGATTGACCCCAAGTTGTGTACCTTCTTTGCGAAATATGTAAAGGATCCCAAAAAGGGTATTGATAGGTCATGGAAAGCCTGTCAGGATAAACTCCTAGATATTGTGGGTCCCCTCACAAAAATTATTGAGGCGGCCCAACGTTCTAAGGAGTCGGGCTTACCGATGTCTGTTGATGACGTTGCTGGTTGGTCGCAACGGGCTATGTGCCTTCTAGGCAATGCCAATTGCGCACTTTCTGCAGAACGGCGGCGTTCCTTACTGCTTAAAATTGACCCGAAATTAGGGGAGTTGTCGTCTTCGGAGGCAGGTCCTGTTGCACAGGGTGCTTTGTTTGGTGATCCCTTTGTTAAGGAGTTGGGGAAGTTTGTGGCAACCTTTTCAGCTCTGGACAAGGCTCAGGCTTCGATGAAAAAATTCTTCCCCAGAAAGGTTTTTGGCGGGGCCGGCAGAGGCAGGGGTCGCTCTTCCGGCCGTCAGGTCCAGCAAGGCCCCAATAGAGGCCAGTACAAACGAAATAACGGCTGGAATGATGGACGACAGGGTACCTTTTACCCCTCCAGAGGAGGCAGAGGCCAAGGCAAAGGACGTGGTGGATTCCAGTCCAACTCCAGAGGATTTAATGGTAAGATTTCGACTCATCTCTCTGGTTCAAATGGGGGGAAGGTTAGCGTTGTTTCCCCAAGCCTGGGCGTCATTAACTTCAGATCCTTGGGTGCTGGAGACGGTTCAGGGGTTTCACATCGAATTCTACGGTTCCCCTGTTCAGCTTTCTCGTCCTCGTCCTCTGGTATTTTCTGTCTCAGACCAAGAACTTGTCGATTTAGAGGTTCGGGCGATGTTACAAAAAGGCGCCATTATCCCCTCGGCGCTCCACCCAAACGGTTTCCTCAGCAACATCTTCCTGGTGGAAAAGAAAGGCAAAGGGTTCAGACCAGTAATCAACCTCCGCTCATTCAACGAGTGGTTGGTTTACAGACACTTCAAGATGGAGGGCATCCATCTTCTGAGGGACCTTTTGTTACAGAACGATTGGCTGGTTCGCTTGGACCTGAAAGATGCTTATCTTTCGGTTCCAATCTTTCCTCCTCATCGTCGATTCCTTCAGTTTCTGTGGAGGAATCAGGTTTACGAATTTCTTACGCTTCCCTTTGGTCTTTCCTCAGCACCTTGGTGCTTTACCAAACTCCTACGCCCGGTGGTAGAACATCTCCGGACCTTAGGGATTCGTCTGATTGTTTACCTGGACGACATTCTTTTAATGTGTCAGTCCAGGGATCTCCTTCTTCATCAGCTTCAGGTCACTATAACCCTCCTTCAATCTCTGGGTTTCATCATCAATGCCCAGAAGTCGGACCTCTTTCCCCGACAGGAAATGACTTTCCTTGGCTTTCTGATCATAACTACGGATGCGACTCTTCACCTTCCTTCCGAAAAGATCTCCAAGATCAAGAAGGAGATTCGCAAGGTTCTCCGGCGGGATCGAGTATCCCTCCGCCAACTAGCCAGGATTGTGGGCTTACTCTCCTCATCGATCCAGGCCATTTTTCCAGGCCCTCTCCATTACAGGGCTCTTCAGAGACTGAAGGCATTTCACCTCCGCAAGGGTCTTACTTATTCGGAACTGATCTCCTTGAATATGGAAGCCCGTTCGGAACTCCTCTGGTGGTTAGATCACATGGATGCCTGGAACGGGAAGGCGATTTTCGGTTCCCGTCCGGATCTGGTGATCGAGTCAGACGCCAGTCGCCAGGGCTGGGGTGCCCGTTGCGGCCCCCTCTCGGTGGGCGGCAGATGGACGGAGGAGGAACTTCACCTCCATATCAACTGTCTGGAGCTCCTTGCGGGCTCGTTCGCGATCCGCTCCTTCACCTCGACCAAAGTTTTGTGTTGTGTGCTTCTTCGGATGGACAACACAACGGCGGTCAGGTACATCAATCGGTTGGGAGGCACGCACTCCAAGGTTCTAGCGGACCTTGCGAAAGATTTTTGGAACTATTGCCTTCTTCGCCAGATCTCGGTCACGGCGGAGTATCTCCCAGGCGATCTGAACACTGTTGCGGATTGGCAATCCAGGAATTTCCGGGATGCCAGCGACTGGAGACTGGATCCTCCAGTATTTCAGAGAATTTCGGACCTTTGGGGTCTTCCAATAATGGACTTATTTGCGTCCAGGTGGAACGCCCAGCTTCCCCGCTTCTACAGCTGGAAACCGGATCCGGGGGCGGAAGCAGTGGATGCCTTCCTACAGGACTGGTCCCTGTTTCCAGCTTATGCGTTTCCCCCCTTCCTTTTCATTCAAAGGGTGGCGGCTCAAGTCCGCAGGCAGAAAGCTTCTCTGATTCTGATCACGCCAATCTGGAGAGCTCAATGCTGGTTCCCTTCTCTTTTGGAACTTTCTTGGGACAGGCCTCTTCGGCTTCCGTTGTTCGACCACATTCTGACGGATCCATTGGGTCACCCGCATCCGCTGGTTCTCCAGGGCCATCTACGTCTCATGGCATGGAGGATTTCAGGGGACGCGGAACGCGGTAGGCTTTCAGCCCGAGCGTTCATTTCTTCGCGCGTGCGCGATCTTGGTGTCGGCTTCTGACGCCGATCAGCTGTTCTCCTCAGCGCTCTTCGCGCTTGAGTAGAAACGCGCTGAGGCATTGCGCTTCTGTCTTTTTTCAGCCTCTTCCCTCACACGGACGCCGTTTTAGACGGCAGGAAGTACTTTCTGACTGGAATATTTAAAAATAATTATTTTTTCTGTCAGAATTTCGATTTCAGGTTTTTCTATTGTGTTTACCTGCTTGGTACCTGTGTGAAGGGATTTCCCCTTGTATTTAGTTGGGGTGCTTGTGTATGGGTACCAGTTTTTCTGCTAATATGCAGTCCGGTCCTTCAACTGTTGAGGTGGTGGCTCCTAATGTTCAGCCACAACTGACCCCTTTACACCCTCCTGCAGAGGTTGACAGGCTTCTCTCTTCGGCGATAGCCCAAGCGCTGGCACCTCTGCAGGACAGTGTAAACAGACTGTCAGCCCATGTATTTAAGAATGATGCTGGTGTTTTTGGGGACAGTGGGGCAGGGCCCAGTGGTGTTCCAGGAGTTCTTCCACGTACGGCCAGGAAGCGTGACGCGGGGCACCTGGAGGGCTTCAGTAAATTATCTGAAGTGTTCCGTAAGAGTGCGCGCACGCTTAGAAGCGCACCCTACCGGGGGGAAGACTCACCCGGAGAGACTGGTGGTTTTGCCACCCAGGACCTTGACCCGGAGGAAGGGTTCCCCATTGAGGGAGATGATGAGGAGGACGAATACGTTGATGAGGATGAGGATGCTTCCTCAGAAGATTTTTCCGATGTAAGCAGGTACTGGCGCCCTAAGCCCAGTGCTCCAAGTCTTACGGAGGGTGATCTTGCCCCTCCTAATATGTTTGACCCATCAACAATTGTAAGACCTAGGTCGTCGGAGTGGTTTCCTGAGCAGTCTACTGCTGATTATGTCGCAGCTAAGCTTCGACAGCCTTTGCCTCAGGATGTCCGACTCCGTCTGCGCTCGGAGTGCCCCCGCCCTTCCCTTCCCTTTCGAGTGGCATGCACCCCTGAGATTGACCCCAAGTTGTGTACCTTCTTTGCGAAATATGTAAAGGATCCCAAAAAGGGTATTGATAGGTCATGGAAAGCCTGTCAGGATAAACTCCTAGATATTGTGGGTCCCCTCACAAAAATTATTGAGGCGGCCCAACGTTCTAAGGAGTCGGGCTTACCGATGTCTGTTGATGACGTTGCTGGTTGGTCGCAACGGGCTATGTGCCTTCTAGGCAATGCCAATAGCGCACTTTCTGCAGAACGGCGGCGTTCCTTACTGCTTAAAATTGACCCGAAATTAGGGGAGTTGTCGTCTTCGGAGGCAGGTCCTGTTGCACAGGGTGCTTTGTTTGGTGATCCCTTTGTTAAGGAGTTGGGGAAGTTTGTGGCAACCTTTTCAGCTCTGGACAAGGCTCAGGCTTCGATGAAAAAATTCTTCCCCAGAAAGGTTTTTGGCGGGGCCGGCAGAGGCAGGGGTCGCTCTTCCGGCCGTCAGGTCCAGCAAGGCCCCAATAGAGGCCAGTACAAACGAAATAACGGCTGGAATGATGGACGACAGGGTACCTTTTACCCCTCCAGAGGAGGCAGAGGCCAAGGCAAAGGACGTGGTGGATTCCAGTCCAACTCCAGAGGATTTAATGGTAAGATTTCGACTCATCTCTCTGGTTCAAATGGGGGGAAGGTTAGCGTTGTTTCCCCAAGCCTGGGCGTCATTAACTTCAGATCCTTGGGTGCTGGAGACGGTTCAGGGGTTTCACATCGAATTCTACGGTTCCCCTGTTCAGCTTTCTCGTCCTCGTCCTCTGGTATTTTCTGTCTCAGACCAAGAACTTGTCGATTTAGAGGTTCGGGCGATGTTACAAAAAGGCGCCATTATCCCCTCGGCGCTCCACCCAAACGGTTTCCTCAGCAACATCTTCCTGGTGGAAAAGAAAGGCAAAGGGTTCAGACCAGTAATCAACCTCCGCTCATTCAACGAGTGGTTGGTTTACAGACACTTCAAGATGGAGGGCATCCATCTTCTGAGGGACCTTTTGTTACAGAACGATTGGCTGGTTCGCTTGGACCTGAAAGATGCTTATCTTTCGGTTCCAATCTTTCCTCCTCATCGTCGATTCCTTCAGTTTCTGTGGAGGAATCAGGTTTACGAATTTCTTACGCTTCCCTTTGGTCTTTCCTCAGCACCTTGGTGCTTTCCCAAACTCCTACGCCCGGTGGTAGAACATCTCCGGACCTTAGGGATTCGTCTGATTGTTTACCTGGACGACATTCTTTTAATGTGTCAGTCCAGGGATCTCCTTCTTCATCAGCTTCAGGTCACTATAACCCTCCTTCAATCTCTGGGTTTCATCATCAATGCCCAGAAGTCGGACCTCTTTCTCCGACAGGAAATGACTTTCCTTGGCTTTCTGATCATAACTACGGATGCGACTCTTCACCTTCCTTCCGAAAAGATCTCCAAGATCAAGAAGGAGATTCGCAAGGTTCTCCGGCGGGATCGAGTATCCCTCCGCCAACTAGCCAGGATTGTGGGCTTACTCTCCTCATCGATCCAGGCCATTTTTCCAGGCCCTCTCCATTACAGGGCTCTTCAGAGACTGAAGGCATTTCACCTCCGCAAGGGTCTTACTTATTCGGAACTGATCTCCTTGAATATGGAAGCCCGTTCGGAACTCCTCTGGTGGTTAGATCACATGGATGCCTGGAACGGGAAGGCGATTTTCGGTTCCCGTCCGGATCTGGTGATCGAGTCAGACGCCAGTCGCCAGGGCTGGGGTGCCCGTTGCGGCCCCCTCTCGGTGGGCGGCAGATGGACGGAGGAGGAACTTCACCTCCATATCAACTGTCTGGAGCTCCTTGCGGGCTCGTTCGCGATCCGCTCCTTCACCTCGACCAAAGTTTTGTGTTGTGTGCTTCTTCGGATGGACAACACAACGGCGGTCAGGTACATCAATCGGTTGGGAGGCACGCACTCCAAGGTTCTAGCGGACCTTGCGAAAGATTTTTGGAACTATTGCCTTCTTCGCCAGATCTCGGTCACGGCGGAGTATCTCCCAGGCGATCTGAACACTGTTGCGGATTGGCAATCCAGGAATTTCCGGGATGCCAGCGACTGGAGACTGGATCCTCCAGTATTTCAGAGAATTTCGGACCTTTGGGGTCTTCCAATAATGGACTTATTTGCGTCCAGGTGGAACGCCCAGCTTCCCCGCTTCTACAGCTGGAAACCGGATCCGGGGGCGGAAGCAGTGGATGCCTTCCTACAGGACTGGTCCCTGTTTCCAGCTTATGCGTTTCCCCCCTTCCTTTTCATTCAAAGGGTGGCGGCTCAAGTCCGCAGGCAGAAAGCTTCTCTGATTCTGATCACGCCAATCTGGAGAGCTCAATGCTGGTTCCCTTCTCTTTTGGAACTTTCTTGGGACAGGCCTCTTCGGCTTCCGTCGTTCGACCACATTCTGACGGATCCATTGGGTCACCCGCATCCGCTGGTTCTCCAGGGCCATCTACGTCTCATGGCATGGAGGATTTCAGGGGACGCGGAACGCGGTAGGCTTTCAGCCCGAGCGTTCATTTCTTCGCGCGTGCGCGATCTTGGTGTCGGCTTCTGACGCCGATCAGCTGTTCTCCTCAGCGCTCTTCGCGCTCGAGTAGAAACGCGCTGAGGCATTGCGCTTCTGTCTTTTTTCAGCCTCTTCCCTCACACGGACGCCGTTTTAGACGGCAGGAAGTACTTTCTGACTGGAATATTTAAAAATAATTATTTTTTCTGTCAGAATTTCGATTTCAGGTTTTTCTATTGTGTTTACCTGCTTGGTACCTGTGTGAAGGGATTTCCCCTTGTATTTAGTTGGGGTGCTTGTGTATGGGTACCAGTTTTTCTGCTAATATGCAGTCCGGTCCTTCAACTGTTGAGGTGGTGGCTCCTAATGTTCAGCCACAACTGACCCCTTTACACCCTCCTGCAGAGGTTGACAGGCTTCTCTCTTCGGCGATAGCCCAAGCGCTGGCACCTCTGCAGGACAGTGTAAACAGACTGTCAGCCCATGTATTTAAGAATGATGCTGGTGTTTTTGGGGACAGTGGGGCAGGGCCCAGTGGTGTTCCAGGAGTTCTTCCACGTACGGCCAGGAAGCGTGACGCGGGGCACCTGGAGGGCTTCAGTAAATTATCTGAAGTGTTCCGTAAGAGTGCGCGCACGCTTAGAAGCGCACCCTACCGGGGGGAAGACTCACCCGGAGAGACTGGTGGTTTTGCCACCCAGGACCTTGACCCGGAGGAAGGGTTCCCCATTGAGGGAGATGATGAGGAGGACGAATACGTTGATGAGGATGAGGATGCTTCCTCAGAGGATTTTTCCGATGTAAGCAGGTACTGGCGCCCTAAGCCCAGTGCTCCAAGTCTTACGGAGGGTGATCTTGCCCCTCCTAATATGTTTGACCCATCAACAATTGTAAGACCTAGGTCGTCGGAGTGGTTTCCTGAGCAGTCTACTGCTGATTATGTCGCAGCTAAGCTTCGACAGCCTTTGCCTCAGGATGTCCGACTCCGTCTGCGCTCGGAGTGCCCCCGCCCTTCCCTTCCCTTTCGAGTGGCATGCACCCCTGAGATTGACCCCAAGTTGTGTACCTTCTTTGCGAAATATGTAAAGGATCCCAAAAAGGGTATTGATAGGTCATGGAAAGCCTGTCAGGATAAACTCCTAGATATTGTGGGTCCCCTCACAAAAATTATTGAGGCGGCCCAACGTTCTAAGGAGTCGGGCTTACCGATGTCTGTTGATGACGTTGCTGGTTGGTCGCAACGGGCTATGTGCCTTCTAGGCAATGCCAATTGCGCACTTTCTGCAGAACGGCGGCGTTCCTTACTGCTTAAAATTGACCCGAAATTAGGGGAGTTGTCGTCTTCGGAGGCAGGTCCTGTTGCACAGGGTGCTTTGTTTGGTGATCCCTTTGTTAAGGAGTTGGGGAAGTTTGTGGCAACCTTTTCAGCTCTGGACAAGGCTCAGGCTTCGATGAAAAAATTCTTCCCCAGAAAGGTTTTTGGCGGGGCCGGCAGAGGCAGGGGTCGCTCTTCCGGCCGTCAGGTCCAGCAAGGCCCCAATAGAGGCCAGTACAAACGAAATAACGGCTGGAATGATGGACGACAGGGTACCTTTTACCCCTCCAGAGGAGGCAGAGGCCAAGGCAAAGGACGTGGTGGATTCCAGTCCAACTCCAGAGGATTTAATGGTAAGATTTCGACTCATCTCTCTGGTTCAAATGGGGGGAAGGTTAGCGTTGTTTCCCCAAGCCTGGGCGTCATTAACTTCAGATCCTTGGGTGCTGGAGACGGTTCAGGGGTTTCACATCGAATTCTACGGTTCCCCTGTTCAGCTTTCTCGTCCTCGTCCTCTGGTATTTTCTGTCTCAGACCAAGAACTTGTCGATTTAGAGGTTCGGGCGATGTTACAAAAAGGCGCCATTATCCCCTCGGCGCTCCACCCAAACGGTTTCCTCAGCAACATCTTCCTGGTGGAAAAGAAAGGCAAAGGGTTCAGACCAGTAATCAACCTCCGCTCATTCAACGAGTGGTTGGTTTACAGACACTTCAAGATGGAGGGCATCCATCTTCTGAGGGACCTTTTGTTACAGAACGATTGGCTGGTTCGCTTGGACCTGAAAGATGCTTATCTTTCGGTTCCAATCTTTCCTCCTCATCGTCGATTCCTTCAGTTTCTGTGGAGGAATCAGGTTTACGAATTTCTTACGCTTCCCTTTGGTCTTTCCTCAGCACCTTGGTGCTTTACCAAACTCCTACGCCCGGTGGTAGAACATCTCCGGACCTTAGGGATTCGTCTGATTGTTTACCTGGACGACATTCTTTTAATGTGTCAGTCCAGGGATCTCCTTCTTCATCAGCTTCAGGTCACTATAACCCTCCTTCAATCTCTGGGTTTCATCATCAATGCCCAGAAGTCGGACCTCTTTCCCCGACAGGAAATGACTTTCCTTGGCTTTCTGATCATAACTACGGATGCGACTCTTCACCTTCCTTCCGAAAAGATCTCCAAGATCAAGAAGGAGATTCGCAAGGTTCTCCGGCGGGATCGAGTATCCCTCCGCCAACTAGCCAGGATTGTGGGCTTACTCTCCTCATCGATCCAGGCCATTTTTCCAGGCCCTCTCCATTACAGGGCTCTTCAGAGACTGAAGGCATTTCACCTCCGCAAGGGTCTTACTTATTCGGAACTGATCTCCTTGAATATGGAAGCCCGTTCGGAACTCCTCTGGTGGTTAGATCACATGGATGCCTGGAACGGGAAGGCGATTTTCGGTTCCCGTCCGGATCTGGTGATCGAGTCAGACGCCAGTCGCCAGGGCTGGGGTGCCCGTTGCGGCCCCCTCTCGGTGGGCGGCAGATGGACGGAGGAGGAACTTCACCTCCATATCAACTGTCTGGAGCTCCTTGCGGGCTCGTTCGCGATCCGCTCCTTCACCTCGACCAAAGTTTTGTGTTGTGTGCTTCTTCGGATGGACAACACAACGGCGGTCAGGTACATCAATCGGTTGGGAGGCACGCACTCCAAGGTTCTAGCGGACCTTGCGAAAGATTTTTGGAACTATTGCCTTCTTCGCCAGATCTCGGTCACGGCGGAGTATCTCCCAGGCGATCTGAACACTGTTGCGGATTGGCAATCCAGGAATTTCCGGGATGCCAGCGACTGGAGACTGGATCCTCCAGTATTTCAGAGAATTTCGGACCTTTGGGGTCTTCCAATAATGGACTTATTTGCGTCCAGGTGGAACGCCCAGCTTCCCCGCTTCTACAGCTGGAAACCGGATCCGGGGGCGGAAGCAGTGGATGCCTTCCTACAGGACTGGTCCCTGTTTCCAGCTTATGCGTTTCCCCCCTTCCTTTTCATTCAAAGGGTGGCGGCTCAAGTCCGCAGGCAGAAAGCTTCTCTGATTCTGATCACGCCAATCTGGAGAGCTCAATGCTGGTTCCCTTCTCTTTTGGAACTTTCTTGGGACAGGCCTCTTCGGCTTCCGTCGTTCGACCACATTCTGACGGATCCATTGGGTCACCCGCATCCGCTGGTTCTCCAGGGCCATCTACGTCTCATGGCATGGAGGATTTCAGGGGACGTTGGTCTTGCGACTCGCTTTCGAGAGACGCTGAGCTCCTCATTCGAGGAGCCTGGGCTCCTAACACCACTAAGCGGTATAGATCAGCATGGAACAGATGGGTTCGTTGGTGTGTGGGAAAACACCTGGATCCCATGGGCTCCTCTGTCACCGACGTGATTAACTTCCTCGCTGATCTTTTCAAAAAGAAATTGGCGTATAGCACCATTAATTCTTTCAGGTCGGCAATTTCTGCTGGACATGCCCTGGTTGATGGCTCGCCAGTTGGGGAGCACCCTTGGGTTTGTAAACTCCTTAAAGGTATTCGACTTTCGCGCCCCCCAGAACCTCGTTATTCAGGTTTGTGGGATGTTAATGTGGTTTTGAATTTTCTAAAATCCTGGCAGGATAATCAATACCTTTCCCGCAAGGAGCTTTCGGCCAAATTAGCGATTCTCCTCTGCTTGATTTCATGTAAACGTGCTTCAGATGTTCGGGCACTGGACGTGTCAGCCAGGGTTTTTACCCCAGAAGGGGTTACATTTACTGTTTCGAGGAGAACTAAATGTAATACCAGGTCAGTATCCTACCCGGCTTTCCCAGATTCGCCAAAGCTCTGTGTTGTTCGTTGCCTTAAGACATATGAGGATGTTACTCTTGAGCTCCGCCCTCCGGGCGAAAGACAATTACTTATAGCGGTTAAGAAACCATTCAAGGCAGTTTCATCTCCCACCATTGCCAGATGGGTCAGGTGGATAATGTCTGAGGCTGGAATTAGCGTCACTGACTTTGGGGCTCATTCCACTAGAGGTGCAATGGCTTCCAAGGCCGTTCAGGTAGGTGGACGCCTGGAGGATATCATGAATGCAGCGGATTGGTCATCAGATTCGACTTTCAAAAAGTTCTACTTTAAGCCAATCCATGAGGCTGCTTCGTTGGTGGTGAGTAGGCTTTGAACAAGCAAAATCCTCGCCTCCGCTCCCTGACATAGAATGAGAAATTTCCTAGTTATCACAAAGGAAAGTTTCAATTCTATTAAGGAGGCGGAGGCGAGGATTTTCCCACCCAGGCTTATCGAGCCTGCCCTCCCGTAACTGGACTATGATTTGTAACTTCGTCTAAGGGAGTATACCTTTTTTCTGAGTTTTAATGTTTTCATTGATAAGCTGTGCAATGTTGATTAAGTACTATCTGCTTTTAGTTTGGTTACTCCATTGCAATGTTCTTGAATTCTTCGACATTGTACTGGACGAGATATTATTATGTTGTTCTCTTCCCTAGGCTCTGATCAAAAGACGGACTAGAGGTTGGATGACTTCTTCCCTGCGGCAGCTTCCACGAAAGAGGAAGGACTAACAGATGGGATTCCATATATACGAACTAGTGGACTCTGATTGGATGTTGGGTTACCAGGGCTACCGCTGCCATGTTGGTTTGGGTAGTCCTGGATGTGATGTTTTTTCTTTACTTCTAACTTGCTGTCCAATAAAATGGAGAAAGGACTAGCAAAATCCTCGCCTCCGCCTCCTTAATAGAATTGAAACTTTCCTTTGTGGTAACTAGGAAATTTCTCATTCATCGTGTATCAGACTTCTGAATGAAGCCAAGAATCGCACTTAAACAATTTAATAAAGCCACATGTTTCACACATGGACCTAAAACAAGTTAAAAGGGCAAATAAACCTATTGTGAAGCGCTCTGACACCTTTGGGTAAAGTCCGCGTTATAAAAAAAAAGCATAAATCAATAATAAGCCCCTCCAAGGCAGTCCGAAGTCCTCAGCGCTTAGTTCTGAAATGTTAAAAGGGGCGTGGCTGGAAAGGGAAATCCGGGAGAATCCCAGGTGACGTCTTGCACTGCAAGCGGTCAGATCAGCGTACAGCGGAAAAGCATCGTCACTGCCGTTCCCACTACCCATTGGGTGAAGGCGTGGCGCCCGCAGTCCGTCTTCTGCCGTTCTTTACCCCGCCAGGTGTGTCTGAGTTGAGATCATCTATCCTGCTTTGAGCGCCAAAGTGGCATTTCGCTCTCGACCCTCTACTTCCCCACAGTGTGGCCGGCACCGAGACTTAGTTGCATAAGAGGAGGCTGCTGGATATCCACAACTTCCCCAACCCGAGACCCTGCGTGTCGCACACCCCGAACTACTGCTCCTCCTCTCTCAAGTGACGTCACGACCGCTGTATCACCGAGCTTTCAGCCAATGGAAAGGTCGCGTCTGGCACGCGCAGCGTCTCGGGGCCCTTGACGACGGCCAATGGGGGCAGAGTTGGGGGGCAGAACTTCCGGTGGACTGCAGGAAGTTTGAGAGAGTGTGTGTTATCCTGAGGCCGGATAGCCGAATGGTGGTGGAGAGCGGCTACTGGCGGTGTCAGTACGCGGGTGGCAGCTGTTCGTTTGGGCAGCGCTGGGTGACACTTCAAGCTGCTCAAACGCTCCCCCGTACCGCGCCATCCTCCCCTGTATCGTTTTTGCTGCACTGCTCCCTGCGTCCGTTGCGCTGTAAGCGGCGCCATTTGAAAGAGGCCAGTTCCATCCTCTTCCCCGCGGCTGTTGGCAGGGACGGCGCCCAGTACTGCGGCAGATAAGGCCGTGGACTGTTGTCTGAAAAGAGGTGAGAGGACGCATGCTGCGGGCTTTGTGGAGGTGGTCTGTTCTTTGCAGTAGAGATTGTATGATGCTGTGGCGCAGGCTCTGCTTCCCCGTACGCTTAGAAGTGGGTTTCTCAGCCAGGCCAGGAAGACAGTTAATGAGTTTTTTTGGGTATCGGCTGGTTTCGCTTTCATTTACTTAGATTCTGTTTGGCACGGGGACTTTGACAGCTCAATGGATAAGGGATCGTATCGTTCACATTGTTTGTTGTTTATCCATTGAAAGAGTACGCCTGTGTGCAGAGCTTGAAAGTAGGTACTTCGACAAGAGCAGTGGAGAAGGACTGTTGGGGGGGAGGGGGCTGCGAGTCTTTTTTTGGACCAAACTGGGGGCTACAGACGCCCAAGAGTCCAGATCAGAAGCTCCTATTAGTTTCTGAAATAGAAATTGGAAGAGTGGATAGCTCCGGGGCACTTTAATTAATGTCAACCAGTAACATGCTTTATTTGGAACGATTGGGTGCTGTTTAGGCACTAGCAAAGAAAGGTGGTCTGAACGGTGACTAGTGGTATTTTGGCAGCAGAAGGGCAGAACCAGTACAACCCAAAAGATATGTCAAATGTTCAGAGAACTGTCGGATCAGGGCTCATGGGAGGAGACCTATCCAGTGCTATAGGCAGTTCCCCTCCGTATCGATTGTATTGCGCTTTTTTGTAATGCTGTTACCGCTTAATTTGTACTTTCATAGTGACTCCATCTTCCCATCCGAAACTCGCTGGCCAGCCATCTGTCCGGATTTATGATTCCTTTTTCTTTTATTGGATTTGCTGTCTCACACCCTTAATAGTTGTTAGGAGGATTTATTTCTAGTTTTAATGTGCAAATCAAATGTTAGTATACAATGAGTGCGGGTGCCTAGTGTCACTCCTTTTCTAGGCAGGACAGCCATTCCATGAATTTGAAAACCGAGAGCATGAGCCAGTTTAGACCTTTTGTTTGGAAGTCATTTGTTTACCTGCCCCCATTTGGTAATTAGTTATTGGTTTACTGTTTTGTTATTGTTTGTTTTGTTTTTTTATTTTTTAATTGTATTTTTATAAAGGCTGGGGGTGGTGTGTATCATCACCATTTGAGAAATAGTAGCATCTATTATGTTTAGCTTTTAGAAGCGTCCTTGGGGCATTATGAAGCGCTATATAAGGTAGAGGTTCATCCATGCTACCTTTTTCTTTTTGGCATTGCCTTTATAATCCTCATTTTTTAAGACTGGATATTGTTGTAAATTGAGTACTATAAACGATGTTTAGCTATTGATCATCTCGCTTGCCATTTTCCCAAAATCAGATTTTTCATAACACACATGTAAATACCTAATAAGTCAACGGTACAACTATTTCGAATTATATTTTTGTAGTTGTGAAATCCCATTTTTTTGCATTTGTGTGACGGAAAAAATATTTTAATAGGATAAAAAACAAATCAGAATACTTTACTTTGTGATGTGCAAGTAATGTTTTCTAAAACCCAATCTTCGGATTATTATTAATACACGTATGCCCTCTGGTGAGTTAAGTCAAGTCCTGGGCCATTTAACCTTCCAATTAAAAAAATGAAGGGTTAAATGTGCCTGTCTGAAGAATAAAAAATGTGCAGGGAATGAAAAAGGTATTGCCCTATGGAACCATACCTGCAAAGGCCATCATCTAGAGGGTTCTGAATGTTCAGAAACTATTTTGTCATGGAGTAAGGCATAGATGAGGAAAGACCTCCAGAATTCGTCACAGCAGATTAAGATCTCGATTCCTCCATTGGAATGGGCAGTTGATGACAGTGGGAACTGTATTTCTATCATGGAGGCAGGCTTGTTCCCTGAATACATGAGTGAAAACAGTCTGTCTTCTTGCAAGCACAAGGAAAAGCTCACCAAAGATGCCAGATTTCTGAAAAATTTGCAGTGCCATCGATATCCAATTTGGAGAACAAGGTTGGGACATCTAGAAAGGACAAGTTGAGGAAACAAGCAATGGAAATGCAATAGGTCTCGCATTAGAAAAGGGAGCTATTAGTCTTGAAAATGACAAATATTTTATTTATTTGTTGGTTTTTAAAATAGCTAAATTGATAGCTTTGTCATTTACAATGCCAATAGTTATCTTTCGCAAATGTGACACCTATAGCATTTGGAATGCAACATGTTTAGTATTTACGGATTCATTATTTTTTCCAAATTTGTCATGAGGTTGTAAGAAGTGGGTACTACACTCAATGTGTAAAACAGAGACTGCACTCTGTGGAGAAGGGTTCAATGTATGTGTGAAGAAAAGATTTTTATGTACCCAACGATTGAAGATCTTGTCAGCATGGATTAAAATGATACACTGACCCGAATACACAAGCACGTGTTAAAAGTGCTTGTGCATAAAGCAGAGAGACAATGAAGTTTGCAAACATAGTTTGGTGTGGGTGCAAATCCTGCATTGCCGATCCCTGGTGAGTTGCACTACTACTGCTGAAACAAGGCCATTTGAGGTACCAATAGATGAGGCGGACTCGCCTCAAGGGTCCTGTGACCTCCATGACTGAGTCACCGTCTGTTGCTTCATAAGCCTGCCTACAAGACTGGAGGTGAACTTGAGAATGTATTGTGGTGGACAGCCTTAAAAGTTAACCCACACTTGTCACTGCTAGGGTCCACCTACTGATGCTAAGACACCCAGGCTTCTAAGGTCTAGCAGGGCCTTCCTAGGTCTAGCATGGGAATGTGCTCCCTAAAGAGAGTGGTCTGGTGGACTGTTCATGAATGCTGAACCTGGTTGCCCAGGTCCAAATTCGGCAGCTCCAGCTATCGTGCCACAATCTCTCTCCCACTGAACACCATACTGCCCCACTGAGAGAAATTTGCACTGCCATAGCTATATCCCTATTGTGCCCCGCTATAAACGCCTGGATGCGATTAATTTCAAATTATGCACTAGACAAGAGTAATATGCTGCCTGAATTATTTTATTTTTTTAAACACCCTGGAAAAAGCAAGCACTTATAGGGAATGCAAGATTAAGTAATGCATGGGAAATGTAAGCAGAAACAACATGGCTACCTTAACGCTTTTAAACACCGTATTCAGAAATCCATGAGTGTGTTTGCCTGAAAAGTTAAGGACATGACTACAAGGCCTGGATGGGAGGCGTTTCAATGTTCATTGTTTATATCCTTACAAGAAACTGATAAGTATCACATTAAACATTTTCCACTCCACGCATTAACAGAAAGACAAAATGAAAGTAGCGCTTTACTGGCAAACCCTGTAAAGTGGCTCTGATGTGTTTGGGTGTGGATAAAGCCAATCGGGCCACTTTGCAACCACTCTGTCTTGCTTTTTAAGTTATTTTTTGTATTTTTAACCTTCTTTTTCTCTCGTCCGAGCCTGCACTTTGGAATAGAAAAATGTGAGGAAAAAGATGACATTTCCAACAAAAGTGCTTCATGCTCTTTTGGATCCATTTTAGAATGTAGGAAATGCTGTCAATAAAAATAAATACTCAAAGGTGCTAACTTCAAAGAAATACCTACGAAAGAGGAGATTAAGTGAACTGCAAGCAGCGCAATGTGCCAGCCAGTGTCGAGGAGAGGGCGCAAAGAAGAATAAGTGCAGTTAAACATAACCTATAGCTCATACTGAAAGGCTCCTTGTAGCACGGGCAGTTGGCAGGGCGGGAACAAAACCGCTAAAGGCGGGACAAATATACACTATTCACCAACGAAAACAATGGAATTAGTAAAGGCAGACAAAGAAACTGATAAAACTCAAGTAATAAAATATTGGATGATCGGACACTAGCCAACGCAAACGAGGCACTTGAGTGAGCTGAAAAGACCCTAGCTGAGTTGAACACTATCACACTGAACAGAAAGCTTGATAAACTTGCTAAGGACGTAAGGAACTATGACAAAGTTGTCTATCCCTATCTGCAAGACAAATATTGTAAGCAGGACAGCCAGGGCTTCTTCACGAACAGGAGCAGACAGGGCCTGAGGCAGTTCACAACATTCTCGGACTCCTCAATAGGCAGTGGATCAGACACTGACTCAGATAGACCCTCTACAAGCCGTCCAGGCAACCAAGGCCAGCCATTTTAAGGAGAAGGCAACCACATCTCAAACGGGGGTGCTGGGGCAGAACAGAACTAGGACCGACAGAGAGGTTGGAGCAGGAGCAGGGGCGACCCGAGAGGCAACACAAGGGTGAAGTTCTATCAGCCAGAACTTCACTGCAAGATACAGACACGCAGGCAAATGTACAGACGGTGAATTATATCTCACGGCCACTCTCAAAGGGGTTCGTACTACCATTGGAACCATCCCATTGTATTAAACCTAGCACTGACATACTTGTACATGCTCCAGTTCTACCGAAAATTGACCGGGTGGTGGTGTTGCAGGCCGACCTGACTATAAATACCCCATAACTAGTGAAAGCGTAGTTGACAACACAAGGGTCTTAATTACTTATGGCTCTAACACTATTAGACCTGAACACGATACAGTAGAACCCCACATCTATCCCGTTGCTGAAATCCCCACAATCAGTAACCATACAGAAGAGAACAGAATGGCCCTATCCATCCATGACCCTATCATAAACCTCTCAGACTACACCCTCACAGAAGCGGAGAAAATGGTACTCTCTAAAGGATTGACGTTTGTGCCCACAGCTCCACCCAACTCCTTCAACATCAAGCTGGAACTCCAGCGCTTCTTCAGGAAGATCAGGCTGAAGTATCATTTTAGGAATCATGACTATCACCCAATCTCGGCAGCAACTTCCTTCAAGCCCCCATCCATATTTACACCGGCCGCACACTTGATGAGTCGGAGAATTCTAGCATACGAGCAAGTAGTACTGAAGGAGACCATAGACATACTCAATAACCTCAAATATATTCGCTACAATATCAGCAAGGAAGAACGCCTTGCCCTACATTCCCTAGGTACCAACTAGGCAATTGTCACCAGGGCTTCCGACAAAGGGGGCGCCGTCAAATATGTGACAGAAATTGAACCGCTGGGGGTTACTGAGAGCTACCAACCCATACCAAGAAACCCCACAGCTGAAATAAAACAACTGATTGGCTCAGAAAGGCCCTGCTTTGTCAGAACTTCAATCTGGAATATGAGTTTCTTAATAAAAAGGATTTCAGAATTCTGACGATTTACACTTTACCCAAAATGCACTAATGTTTGGACAACCTGCCCGGAAGGACCACCGTTTCTGGTTGTGGCTCGATTTTGGAGCCCCTTAATGAGTATATCGATGCATTGTTGCAGCCCTGGGTGGTTCAGACCAGATTTTATGTGTGTGACTTGATGCACATTATCCAACTCCTGGAGGGACAACCTTTTGATGCTGACACAAGTATACCACAAGGGAGGGCATTAGAGGTAGTGCGGATTACTTTAGACAAATGCCCGAGGTCGCACTGGGTACCCAAAGACTTTATTATCGCTTTGCTGGGCACCGCCATGACAGAATTATTTTGTCTTTTAAAAACCAGTATTATTACCAGTGCAAAGGTGTCACTATGGAAGCAGGATTCTCTCCCAGCTTAGTGAACATTTCATGGACCAATATGAGGATGAACAATATCACCAAACCTTTCATAAATCAGATAGAAGTATGGAAGCGGTATATAGATGACGTCATAGTGATATGGACTGGAAGTGAAATCAACGTAGTAGCTTTTAAGGATTGGCTGAAAAACAGATCCCCTGATCTACAGTTCACTATGTCACACAGCAATAAGAGAGTATTAGTATCCTTTAACCACAAAAATCACAGTTCTGAATCAGTCACAATAGCAACAAGCATTTACAATGCAATGGTTTCGCCTTTGGAAAAGTTAGAGTTATTGGCATTGTATATGCCAAAATTTGTATTTATGTTTTTGTTTCGAAAACAGATAAGTAAATGGCATTGTCATTTACATTGCCATTACCTTTTTTTTTGCAGTCACTTGGCACTCTCTAGCACTCCCTAGCACTCTTTATGCACTCTGCATTTCTTATGCACTCTGCATTTCATATGCACTCCCTGTGCACTCTGCACTCCCTATGCAGCACTCTGTACTCTATATGCACCCTGCACGCTCCACTTCCTATGCACTCTGCACTTTTTATGCAGCACTCTGTATGCACCGTGCACTTTGTATGCACTCCGCACTTCCTATGCACTCCGCACTTCCTATGCACTCCGCACTTCCTATGCACTCCGCACTTCCTATGCACTCCGCACTTCCTATGCACTCCGCACTTCCTATGCACTCCGCACTTCCTATGCACTCCGCACTTCCTATGCACTCCGCACTTCCTATGCACTCCGCACTTCCTATGCACTCTGCACTTCCTATGCACTCTGCACTCCCTATGCAGCACTTTGCATAGAGAGTGCAGAGTGCATAGGGAGTGCATAGAGAGTGCAGAGTGCCTAAAGAGTGCAGAGTGCACTCGCTATGCACTCTGCACTTATCATGCACTCCCTATGCACTCCCTATGCACTCTGCACTCCCTATGCAGCACTTTGCATAGAGAGTGCAGAGTGCATAGGGAGTGCATAGAGAGTGCAGAGTGCACTCCCTATGCACTCTGCACTTCCTATGCACTCTGTATGCATTCTGCATTACCTATGCACTGTGCACTGTCTATGCACTGTGCACTCTGCACTTCTTATGCACTCTGCACTCCCTATACACTCTCTGCATTCCTTAAGCACTCTGCACTTCCTATGCACTTTGCACTCTCTATACACTCTGCACTCCCTATGTACTCTCTCTGCACTTTGCACTGTCTATGCACTCCCTATGCACTCTGCATTACCTATGCACTCTCTATGCACTTTGCACTCCTTATGCACTCTGCACTCTCTCTGCACTCTTTATACATTCTGCACTTTTTATGCACTCTCTCTGCACTCTCTATGCACTCTGCACTCTCTATGCACTCTGCACTCTCTATGCACTCTGCACTCTCTATGCACTCTGCACTCTCTATGCACTCTGCACTCTCTATGCACTCTGCACTCTCTATGCACTCTCTATGCACTCTCTATGCACTCTGCACTCCTTATGCACTCTGCACTGTGTATGCACTCCCTATGCACTCTGCATTCCCTATGCACTCTGCACTTTGTATACATTCCCTATGCACTTTGTATGCACTCTTTATGCACTCTCTCTGGACTCTGCATTCCCTATGTACTCTGCACTGCCTATGCACTTTGCACCCTCTATGCACTCTGCACGCACTCTGCACTCTGCACTCCCCCTGCTCTATGCACTCCCTACTCTGCACTCCCTTTGTTAAAGTTTGAGCTTTTGATAAATGGTGTTTTGTATCTTCATTGAATTATGTGTAAAACGTTGATGTGTTTTACTTTACACAGAAATCTGGAGTGCATTTATAATGCAATTATTTGCAGAGAGAGGGAAGGGATGAAAGAGGCCAGGAGTAAGAAAGCTCAAAAGGAAGCGAGTGCAGGATAGAGAGGGAGGGCAGGAGGGAAGGAATAGACGCAGGAGAGAGGGAGGGCATAAAGGAGTGTGAGGGCATGAGGGAAGGTAGGAAAGTGTGAGAAAGGCAGAAAGGAGAGGGCGGCAGGTAAGAGAGGAAGGGCGGAAAGGAGAAGGAGGGCTAGAGGAGGAGAGAGAGGGAGATGGAGGACAGGAAGGTGAAAGAAAGAGGTGGAAAAGGGAGGGCAGTAGAGACTAAGAAGGCAGAAGAGAGATAACAGAAGAGAGAAGGGCAGAGGTAATAGAGTGAGAGAAGGCAGAAGAGATAGGGAGGGCAGGAAAGAATAGAGCAGGAAGGAGGGCAGAAGCGAGAGAGTGTTGAAAGAAAAGATGAGTGCGGGATAGAAAGTGAGGAGAAAATGTAGATGTAGATGGAGAGTGAAAGGCAGGAGTGTGAGAGATGTAGAGGGAGGGTGAAAGGAAGTGAGATTGAAACAAAGGAGAGAGAAAAAAGAGATTGAGGACAATAAAGTGAAAGAGCAGAAGAGGTGGAAAGGGAGAGAGTGGGAGAGAGGGTAGAAGGGAGAGAGGGGGCAGGTATTAGTGTAGTAATGTAGACAAAGAGGAAAAAATTTGTGAAAAAGTTGACAGTGCCTCAGGAAAGCAACACCATTGGAGTGTGCATATTTGTTCTCATCACATAAGGAACACCATTGGAGTTTGCAGATTTGTTGTCACCTGCACTCACTTTCTCATCATAAGCACTGGTCAACTTATAGCCTCTACACATGCCCTTTTAAACATGCACTATTTGCACTTGATCTCTCTGTACTTGCCACGTATGGAAAACACCCTCTCTGCACACGCCCTCTTTACTCATGCCTTCTCTTCACTTGCCCTCTCTACACATGGACCTGTGCAGAGAGATCATATGGAGAGAGGCATGTGCAGAGAGGCCGTGTGTAGAGAGGCTGTGTGCAGTGATAGCGCATGTTGAGAGGGCATATGCAAAGAGGAGAGGACAGGATACAGAGGTAGTGCAGGAATAAGAAAGTGCAAGAAGTAGTGGGAGGGCAGAAAAGAGTGGGAGAGCAAGAGAGAGGGCAGAAATAAAAGGGAAGGGATGAAAGAGGCCAGGAGTAAGAAAGAAGAAAGGTCAAAAGGAAGCGAGGGCAGGATAGAGAGGGAGGGCAGGAAGGAAGGAATAGAGGCAGAAGAGAGAGAGAAAGGGCATAAAGGAGTGTGAGGGCATGAGGGAAGGTAGGAGGGTGTGAGAGGCAGAAAGGAGAGGGCAGCAGGTTAGAGGGAGTGCGGGAAGGAGGAGGAGAGAGATGGAGGACAAGAAGGTGAAAGAGAGCAGAAGAGAGAGGTGGAAAGGGAGGGCAGTAGAAACTAAGAAGGCAGAAGAGAGAGAGGGATAACAGTAGAGAGAAGGGCAGAGGTAATAGAGTGGGAGAAGGCAACACCCCATGATGGGGACTCGTTGGGTGGATTGCGTTCTGCTGACGTCACTCTCCGGGTTGCTGACCGCTCTCCAGCATTGCTGCCATCATTTTGCGTCACCTAGTCCCAGTCACCTAGTCCCTGTGGCCTGCAGTCCGCTTAAGATGCGGCTCCAAGGTCAATTCACCAAAATGCCTGGGGTAGCGGAAGTGCCTTTACATTCCACTTGACCTTCACTTACACATACATATTTATACATATACAAACACACATTCTGCCTACTCATTTACACTCTTACATAAACACACTTAAAACTGCCAGCACGCACACAACATACGTATATCTAAAAGCATTTTTCCCCTTACCTCAGCTGCGAGGGAAAAGCATTCGCCAGCTATGTATACCCCATTTTTTGTTAAACTAATAGCAAATCATGTAATATTGACTATTTGTATAACAAAAATGTTACAAAAACAGAGGCGAGTGAAGCCCTTACCGACGTCCAGTACGAAATGCTTCTGTTCCTGGCACTGCTGACGCTAGGGGTCGCAAAGGCAGTGCCAGGGGTGACAAGGGGCATGCCAGGGGTCGCAGCAGCAACCCTGGTGACCCCTAAATGACGTCCATGTCCGGCGCCAGAGAAACGATCTAGGAGCGAAAGGTGCACATTGAGAGGTGCAACCATGTAAGAATTTAGGCCGAAGATACCGCCATACACATGTTCATGCAAACCGGAGATCACCAGCCTAAGTCCTTCTCAAAGTGGAAAACAGAATACTTCCAAAGTTTGCAATATCCCGGCATTTCAGCCTGGATTTATGTATACTATGCAATTCTCGGACAAAAGTAGTTTTCCAGCATTTGCATTTGGGAGAAAACTACAGTTGAAAAGGCAGCTGACTCATGGCCAAATCCGAGGGCCCTCTACAGGACGACCCTTCGCTATCGCACTCAGAATAAATAAAGGCACTGTACGAGCAAAAAAGTTTATGGCAGAATGAAGGTCCCAGAAAATCAGGGGAAATTGGAATGGGATTGTGCTCAACTCAGGAGGACATTTTAAAGTGCTAAAAAGAGCGATTGTTGTCACCTGCTGAGAACATTTACCTTCCCTGCAACATTATTTGTTCACCATGCTGTCCCCAGAAGTGCTTGTGAGCAGGGTCAGCCCCGCCTGTCGATTTTATCTACAGGAAAGAGCCAGCGCTGATAATATTAGCTCGTGTGGCTGCAATTCATTCCATGATGCTCCACCTCGGAGGCCGGTTGAATGGTAAACATGAACATGCCTGTATCACTACATATCTGAATTCCACTATATCCGAATAGTACGGGTGGAGTAGCCTCGTCCAAAAAGTTGGCACACTACGATTTTGAACATGTGCTTGCCACCCACCCTCTGCGCTGGGTGTTAACAAGTGGGGGGCTCACTGTTTTGGTGGGTGAAATCCGGTACCTGTAATGTAGTGAAACCTGCCTGTGATCCCTTGTAAAATTCGTAGCAGGGGTAAAAAGGGTCAACTTGCATTTGTGGGCGAAAGTCACCTGTGTCAATAAGGCCCGATAGTTAAGGGTGCATTGTTTGAATTTCTCTTATGGTCAAACATTTAAGGGTAGTGACCGAAGAAAGCAGAGGAGGGATTACCGTTTTACATAGTGGGGACACGAGATTGGGAGTCAAAAAAGCTCAGTATCTCAACCCGGCAGCGAGCACCTAAAGCATTCCGTCCCACATTTCAACCGTTCTTCACTTCGTCTGGTCTGTGGTTATTGAAACCTTGAAACTCCATGGTTAAACCTTGTGACATGAAATCTATATCCACATGCTCACTCAAATACTGAACAGTCCTCCAGCTTGGTATAGCTTCGTTGTGTAGGCACCAAACTCTGGGAAACGCAGATTTTTCCCTCTCCTCCATCCGTTTATATAGATGCCTCGTTTAAACAATTGTAATCTTCCGAGGTGGTGCTAATTTACATGAAGGTGCAGCTTTGCAGCAATATACAGATTGTATAGGCGGGCTCTTTCGCCTCGTTCATTTCTTTAATCAATAATGTTGTTTTACGCTGCTAAAATCAATGTTCGTATAGGTCTATGTTAACACATCACAGAGAAAATTGTGAACAAAACGTGTTGGTGCGGCAACCATGCGTGAATCTACACACCATTCATGTTATTACATTTTCTACAATACAACCCTTAAACTTTCCAAATGCAAACTATTACTCTGCAGCAAGGCGTTGTCAAATAATCATAGGATACATGCACATTGTATTATTATCAATCTGATGTGCATTGGTTGTCATGGTTACCTGACCTGTTTATGGGCTTGCCGTCCTCAGGATTGGCTCTGTCACACCATGGACTAGCCCCCTGTATTTTCGTTAACTGGGCAGCTTGTAATTTATCAAATTGGCGGAAAATCGTGTTAAGGGCATATTACTGCTTCTGAAAGGGGAGAGGGGGGACGGGCACACGGAGGGGGGGAGGGGGGACGGCGGGAGGATTGGGAGTCGAAAAAGCTCAGTATCTCAACCCGGCAGCGAGCACCTAAAGCATTCCGTCCCACATTTTAACCGTTCTTCACTTCGTCTGGTCTGTGAGGAGGGGGGAGAGCGGGAGGGGGGACGGCGGGAGGAGGGACACGGAGGAAGGCAGGACAGCAGCAAGCACGGCCCGGCCGGACCAGATTCGGGGGCGTTCCCGGCTTTTGGCTGACGTAGCATGACGTAGCCAAAAGCCAAAAATTCTCTGGAACGCCCCCGAATCTGGTCCGGCCATGACGGACGCCTCTCTGTTCCAATGGCTAGCCTCCATTTATGGAGCTAGCCAATCGAACAGAGGGGCGTATTCAAGAGTCCTTACTGGAAACTACAGATTTCTCTGGGGGCGGAGCTTACGCTCCGTTCCCCAGTCGAAACCTAAAAAACAATGTACAACTATATATAAAAACGGTATGAGGTATTTATTACACATATAAAATCATACACAACGCATTTAATCAGTTATCTAATAGATACAAGTTTCCTAACATATAAAATATTCACCATGAATTAAAATACACACAATTATGACCTGCATAATTAGAAAAACAGACAGGAAAAAAAGTAAAACATTGAATTTGTTCGGGAAAGGAACTGTCCCAAGAGTGGGCATTTTTAAAGGAGATATCTAGTGACCAAGGGGTATTTTATTCGACCCTCTTGACATGACAGAACATTCCAAGTCTTGATAAAGATGGTTTAAAACAGTTTAATCCATCGAAACGCGTCGACGCTTTACTTTAGTACAATTCAAGATTCCGAATTTTGTATTGATATACGGTTTTGTGGGTTGCATAATACAAAGTGCAGTTATAGGATACTGAATGTATACTCTGTATTGAACAAATTCAATGTTTTACTTTTTTTCTGTCTCCTCACCTTGTGTCGGAACCCCCACTCGAGAAGTGGCTCCAATCCAACCAGCCACACGGGTACGACAGCGCTTGTTGTTGCGCAGCATCCAACTGCTGCAAGCGAGTCTATTGCACAAGCTGCGTTGCACCTCCTCGTGCACACCGATGTGGGTAAGCGTATTTACACACGAGACACAGTCATTTCTCAAGACTGCAGAGCGGCAGCTGGGGTACACAGTAAGCGCTCGGGGCATTACTCTTATTTACTTGTCCCTGATCACATAGACCCTCAGATTAATCATCCGCGTTTTTTTTCTTTCCATGATTTATTGCCTGGATTTCCCCGTAATTCTTCTTGCAGGATTTACTTCCCATTTTCTTGAAGCCCCAGGAAAGCCGAAATGTCTGGAGTGACCTTTACACATCTTGTGAATCTGCATTTGTAAATGAGTCCCTCATAGCGCCCCCTTCTCTGGGCCATCTCTTTGGTGCTATGGCTACATCTTGCATTTTAGGTCTTGCCTACGCAGCGCGCATGCGCTGCATAGGAGGGGACCTTTTGGAATCAATCAGCATTTTACCTAAAAGCGTGCATGTTTTGCATTGCTTTCTATTTGAATGCTTGCACGTTTGGCGTTTTCCTTGCGGAAGCCAGCAGCGACGCAATCTGTTAGTAATTATCTTCAAAACAGATGGTGCTGCTGCTCGCTCCCGCAAGGTAAACGCTCTGTGTCTGGTTGCTGTTAGCTGAAGCGACTGCCGCGTGTTCAATTTAGTCAAATGAGGGAAACCACAACTGTTGACAGCAGTTTTTGCTGAGGACTGCGCTGACGCAGTGGTCCAGATATAGGCGAATGAAACACATTTGAAAGTTTTTTTAAACTTTCTGATATCATGAGTTAGTGTTGGTACTGACTAGTTTGCAATTGCAATAAAGGTGAATGAGCCTTGGATGAATTTGAAGCATAACCATGGTAGATGCCTGCCTTCTGGGTCACCATTATTGGGCAGCAAGGTAGCTCGCAAACGCTGCTCTTGCTCTTTGAATTTGGGATGGTAAAATATCTAGTGTGCTATTGGTGACAGAAGTCCGTGCACTGGTCCTATCAATGGACATAATATTCTGGCCTGCAAGGAAATTCGATTGAGATAGAGGTACAGCTACAGACAGACAGACTACAAGGCATAACACATTGGGGAGTGTAGAAGGGGAGATGGAGGGGGGTAGCCCATTTGTGACTTGTTTCTAAAATATCTAATAGAGAATGATGATGCTGGACATTTCTAATTACACTTGATGGATAGTAGGCAGGAACCTGGATGCTAGACAGTCACATGTTTTAGAATGCAGAACACCGTAGTACTCTTACAGCTACTGAGTTATTTTCAAGAAAGGGCTGCACTCCTGTGCATTATTGCTTTCTAAACACACGCCAGCGAGATGGAATCACCTTAAACACTGAATACCCTCCTTAGCATTAATGTGTTACCCGTTTAGAGCCAGGAAGGGATGCATCCATTATCAGTTTCCCATAATCCTCAAGAGAAGTTAGACTTTTAAAACATGCAGACATTTGGTGATGAAATACATTTTACCTCTACAATAAGCCAAGCTGAATAACATTTAACATGTAAAAAAATATAAAAATCATTTAAAACAAAAAAGTATTGTTTTAAAAAGCATATGCAAACATTGAACTTCTACTGCCAGAATAATTACCTATAACTATAATAACAGTAGAAGAGGAATGGATTAGTTTTTTCAAGAGACATGGGTACAATTTCAAATTCAGGCCCTTTGTTTGCAGGATTAAGTGCATCAGCGTTAGGATTTACCAGCCACATTCGCTGTTGCTTCTTTGACTTTTCTTAAAGGTGCACCATCATCATAGACTGTTGAAATCCCCCCCGCCCCCCCTTACCCCTGCTCTTACCTGCACGGGCCACGGCTGCAGAGAATTACACTGTAGTGCATCAGAAGGTAGAGGTGGTTAGTGTATGTGATAGGCAGTGAGTGCGTTGCCTGAGAGGAGTTTGGTATTAAAGAGTGTTCTAGAGTTTGCCAGCTAGGTAGACTCTACACTGGTATTCCTGCGTCCTTGCACGTGGCTCAGTTCATATTGTGTCAGACTAGGACGTTTGTCCCACGTATTTGAAATATCTTCAGCCTATCCACCACTCTTTTTTTCCACCTAACTACTCGGCGTATGCAAATTAAGTATTATTGCTGGTGGGGGTTGTCTTTAGATCCCTCCAGAGGGAGCACTACATCCTTCAAATAAACTATTGGTGCGGCATCAGAAAGGAACTTGCATGTAAGATAGTTACTTGGGAGGAGTTCCAAAGATCGGTGAAGACAGCTAAAAAAACACCCTGTAACCTCTGAGAATCTATCAAAATGGAGAAACTCTGAAGAGATCCATCGAGGAAGAGTGTAGATTTTGCAAAGGGTGGCTTAAAAAGATGGCTACAGAGAACAAATGTAATGTTGCTAAAATGTAATGGTGATGTATACGCATGGCCTTGAAACCAACATTTTAACCAAAGGACGTCATTGACGTAATTAAAGCTCCATTAAGAGTGGGGGGTTGGGGGCTGTGGCAGTGGGGTGGAGCCATATAAACCTGATTTTCCTGCTGCACTGCCCTAGCCATTGGAAAGTTCAGACCCACGGAGGTATTCTTGGCATCCAATGAGCAGTGCGCTGCTAGTGGGTAACCTGAGCTCCTATGTTTAAGAACTGCAGTGCTGTGACTCCTCTTGCGTGGTACATAACTCTACTCAGAAGCCATAAACAAGCATTGGCATAGCCAATATGTCTTGCCATTGGGACCTTATAAGTGTTTAGCCATGCAACAGTTCATATTGTTGCACCAACGATATTGTGCGGGATAACTAAACACTTATAAGGTCCCAAAGGCAAGACCTATTGGCTATGCCAATGCTTATTTTTCTTTCTCCTGGGATATTACTGAGGCCACAGGGAGCTGAATGATCATGGCTCTGGGTCTAAATGTAACAGTGCTGGTCTCTTCCTTGTCACTGTCCCCCTCAAATCACCTGAAAGAACATCTGAACAGAGGTTGAAGTGGCTGAAATTTATTGGTATCGACTTGCCCATGGCGTAGTTAATTTATAAAAATTAGTTCCTATGCTTTTTTTGTTAACTGTCCTCAACAGTAATGGTCATTTTAAATGAAAATGTGTTGTCTGTAATGGCAGTGCTCTACCATACCATGCGTACTCTGCTGTACGCCACTGCACTCTACTCTGCACCACTCAACACCACTGTACTCTGCGACACTCCACTTTACACCATATCATTGCACTGCTTTCTGCTCAGCTTCTCTACCCTGTACCACTCTACTCTATGCCAATGCACTCTTGGTGACTACTCTACACCACTACACTCTTTGCCACTGAACTCTTCACCACTCCAGTCTAGGCCACACGGATCTACTCTGCAGAGCTCTACTCTACGCCACTGCACTCTAAGCCAATACACTGTATGCCACTGCACTGTACTCTATAACACTCAATTCCATGCCCCTCCACACCGCTTTACTCTATGCCATTACACGCTACGCAACTGCTCTCTACCCTGCTCTACTCCACTCTACACCACTTCACTCTACTCTGAAATAAACTGCTCTATGCCACTGCACTCTATGCCACTCTACGTTACTCTACACTTAACCACTGCACTCTACACCAATGCATTCTCACTGCACTATATGCTACTGTACTCTACGCCACTGTACTCTACGCCACTGCTCTCTATGCCACTCTACAATGCTGCATTCTGCTCTGCAACACCACACTTCTCCACTAAACTCTACGCCCCTCTATTCTGCACAACTCCACTTTACGCTACTCCACTGTACTCTGCACC
Source organism: Lissotriton vulgaris (assembly GCF_964263255.1). Taxonomy (NCBI): domain Eukaryota; kingdom Metazoa; phylum Chordata; class Amphibia; order Caudata; family Salamandridae; genus Lissotriton; species Lissotriton vulgaris. Next base: position 227,137 of record NW_028252733.1, on the reverse strand, counting down.
ACTCTATGCCACTGCATTCTATGCCACTCAACTTTCTGCCACTCCCCTCTAAATCACTCTTTGTCACTCTACTGTATGCCACTGAATTCAGTGCCACAGCACTCTGCAACACTCTATGCTGATGCACTCTACACTAGTCCACTGTACGCCACTCCAGTGTATGACACTCTACGTGACTCCACACTATGCAACTCCAGTATACTCCATTCTCAGCCACTCCACTCTCTACTAAATCTGCGCACCTCTCTTCTGTGTCACTAACTTTTAGCCATGCTGAACAGCAGCCACTCTGATGTGCAACATGTCTAAAACATATTGGCAAAGCCAGTAGCTCTTGCATAGGCAGTACCTATTGGCTTTGGTAATGCTTGTCCTTGCATGGAACCTTTTAAATACACAAGTTACTATTCTCCATTGTGCCAATCCGGATTCAATTCCGTGACACATTCTGAGCATACTCCCATTCATGTGCATTGATCATATTAACCATCTGATGTTTCAGAATGTAAGAAACTGCATTTTCCACCGACCATTTTATCCCCCATTTATTTTGCATTCCAGACTTTTTCCTTTTTAGGTTTTGCCTAGCCAATGCTTACGAAGTAAGCATTCGCTAGAAAAAACCTAATGAGTATAGTATAGGGGTTGGAATCCGCCCCCGTCATTCATTGGCTAGCTCCATAAATGGAGGCTAGCCATTGGAAGACACGTTTGTCTGTCAATGCAGGACCAGATTCGGGGGCGTTCCCGAGAATTTTTGGCTTTTGGCGACGTCAGCCGAAAGCCAGTTCTCGGGAACGCCCCCGAATCTGGGCCGGCATTGGAAACACCGGAAGATGATGTCCGGCCCGCCGCCTGGTTGTGGGCGGGGCCGGGGGGACATGGTTTCCGCTTCCCCCTTCCTTGGGGAAGCCATTTCCTGCCTTGCCGGTCTCCCGTGTTGTGAGGGAGACCGGAGAGGCTGCCCGCAGCGAGATCCAGCCCGAAGGAAGCAGCCGTGTGCCTCCAGCCAGGGCCGCGCTGGGATTGGCCCAGCCGGCCGAGCCTCCGCCACGTCATCCGGAGGAGGAGTGGAGAGCAGGAAGCAGCCTGCGTCTGTCCCGAGCAAAGGAGGAGCCCCGGGGAAAGAGCAAGTCCCGCCGCGGCCCCGGAGAGTGTGCTTTAAATTAGGAGCAGTTTTAAGTAGATACCAGTCGTATTTGAGCACATTACTCTGTGCACATCTGAAATCGAACTGGGACGTTATTTATGTGTACCGCACCGCATACATTACACTGCCATGGCTGAGTACTGTGCATGAGTCGTACACGTACACTTCATACATGTTTGACGGTTACACTATTGTGTGGAAAAAATAAGTAAAAATGCATATCAGATTGTGCTAATAAATACCATAGCAAAGTTGTCAGAAAAACATACCATAATGTCCCTTCCACACGACCTGAACTTTGCAAATATTTAAAATAAGAATGAGCAGACTTTAAACTAATTTAGCTGTCCTTGGTTCTCAACAGTTTGGTGGCCCCTCGTATAGTAAGTAAGACCTTTATATCATCCATATGCCCTTGTTTTGTGTGCGTTCTTTTGGGTCATGATCGTACTTTGGCAAACTTAATTTATTGATTTTAACACCATTTAACTAATCCCTGTCGCCGAGCAGGTAGAGCCACCACCTTTGCTGAGTTTAAGTTTCGAAAGAAGGTAGATCTGATATGATGCAGCATGACTAATTCTAAGGTTTCCCTGTTTTCTGTGTATGTACGTGGGTCGGGAAAATTCTCGGTTGTATATAAAACCAAAACTCTGTTTTCTTGTATGCGGAATACTAGTATCATCTGTTACGCCAGTAACGATAGTGCTTTTGTGACGCCCATTATTGACGATTAGAGGTCCATTACTATGTATTCGTGGACCTGAAAGCAAGAAAATACACAATGCTTGCATAAAAAGACTTTCCCTTTAACATAATACGACCAGTATGTAATTCATTCTTTATAAAGTAAACAGAGGCACACCCATAACTTCATTTTAATGTAATTCTGTAAACAACGTTTATAGGCCGAATTCAAGGTAGTAGAGTACCACACGCCTTGGTAGCAAAATATAACCTTAACTACTAAATAAAACACCCAGGATTTTAACAGATGGTAACGAGCAAATGGCTTTATGGGGCTAAATTGGATGTGTTTGCAGGAAATATTGCATCTGAACCTTTCTTATTAGAATGCTCATGTACTAGCGAAGGTAAAGTTGAGATTGATTGTTATGAAATATTTCCAAACGCACCAATCGGTATTATTCATTAGAACTATCATGAAGAAACCCAAGCCTCCTTCTGTTCTCTCAGTTCCACATGCTTTTTAATCACTTACTAACAAAATCGTATTAATCAAGGGAGGCTAGTCAATAAAGCAGGTACATATTTCTGAGAAACTCAAGCGTACCGTTCCAAGAAGCTGCTCCAGATAGTCTGTGAAGCATCCTACCTTGATAGAAAGAATACCTTTTTTGAAAGCTTTTATTTCAACATTTATTGATTTCATTGGCCTGCAGGGGCAATTTTGTTCTTACAAGTGGGTGGAACCATAAATCATTACTTTATTTATTTCTCTCAGCACTCGTTATATCGGAATATTTTCTTCCGAGTTGCAAAAGTCCGAATTTAAAAAACTTTCATACCAGTTAACGTTCATAAATTATACGTGCTTGATGAGCTCATCATGACCACTTTGCCTATCATGGTTTGTATTCCATTTTTCTGACGCGACCCAGGCTTTCTCTTGTAATTTTTTTCTGTTAACATTAGGCTTCTTGTCCGCACAGACATTTTGATCGGTACTCCCAGAGTCGAGAGTTATGATTTTCCGTTCTGCGGTCTCACCTTTGTCCAGATTCGTTTTTTTAACTCATGACCTGTATAAAGTCTCTCTACTTTTAAGACGCCAGATAGGGTGTGTAAACAAAAAAAATCTATTTTTTGTAGTGTCTGCTGATCTACATAGTTGGACTTCAAAGTCATGGCTGTAAATGAAACATTAAATTGCTTTATGGAATTGTATGCCTTCGTTAGTTGTTTAATCGAGAATAATTTAGCATGCTCACAGAGAAGACCTACTTACCAAATATCTTATGAGGTCGCAAGTGAATCGTATTTGAAACCGTTAACATATGCATGCTATTCTTAGCAAATATCAATCAAGCTTTCCCATACTGCTTTGTGTTCAGAGCTGGCCAGTCCAAATTTGGTGGCATATCTGAGATCGGTTTACTCAGTCTACTCATAAGGTGTCTCAAAGATTACAAAATAGAAAAATAATAGTGCAGGTTGGAGGCTTAAGCATTGAGCTACCAAATGTAATATACAGACACTGAATTGAGATAATTTGACTTTTTTAATGGCCTTCAAAGCAAATCTGTGTTATTTCAAAATGAAAACCACTTCTATTGACATTTTGGATGATTAATCTTTTAGGACGCATAACAAGTACCCATGCAGCTCAGCTCTAGGGTCCTCATTACCTTGCGTTTGATGCACAGGCCTTTTAGTTAATCAAGATCACAATTCGTAGTGCTTTGAACGAACTTTAACCTACAGCCTCATATATTTCACGTTGGGAGAACATTTGTCCAACAATTGGTCCATCTTATCGTTCAAGTTAGGGCATTCTAGTTTGTAGCATTTGTAAGACTTCTCAAGGCGTGTACATGCATGAAGGAATGCTGTGGCATTGATATAATTCACTTCACCCATGAAAGTAATCAAGAAATATGAGTTTAGCAAAATAAAATAGGAAAGTCGAGCAAGAATTGTCGCAATTTATGCAAGAGATTGGTACAGCGGCGATACTACAAAATAGGACTGGTTCATGTTAAGAAATGTAGCTTTAGCATACCATACTGAATAGGAAATATTGCATCCATAATACTAAACAAGAGATGTAGTGACAGTAGCGTATTCAGTAATTTATATTGCAACTGTGGCTTACTTAGCAAGGAGTAATTTAGCTATACCATAAAAAACAAAAATATTACACATATATTGGAATGTACTCAATATTGCACGTATATTAAACAATACTTTTTCCACTGTCACTGAGCTGGATATTGAATTGTCCCACTAAAAATAAACAATCTCACTAAGAAAGCAAAGTAACCACAACTGGTAGAGCAATGGCAGTATATTAGCTGGGAAATATCAGGTAATTGAGTGTCCTTGACAATGGCTTTTGTGACCACACTTTCTCGTTATGCAAGAACTACTGCAACTTATTAAGGAGTAAAAAAAAAACAATCCATATAAGTAAAAATATTGCTTGTATTGTCAAGGATTATTGTGACCATGTACTAAGCAAGTATCAACCATGACTGCTCCCTTGTTAAGCCTCCTAAGAGCTATACAGAAAACCAATGTAGCCTGCTGTCTCCATGCAGTTAGCCACTTTCAGTTTTTGCATGGCTTCAGTTTCTTAACCATTCCCAGCAAACACAGTTCCGCAGCACACACCACATTTCCCGACTATCTGATATGATTAAACCATGGGGAAAATATCAGGGAACTAGAGGGGAACATTTACCTCAGTTCCACTGGTTAACATGTTTCTAGCCCTAGCTATTCTTCAGCACCCAGAGTAAACTCTCCCTGATACCACTCTAATATCTTCCCTTAGTCAGGAAAAATCTTTGAGGACAGACAAATAATTAGATAAATACATATAGCACCCAATGGTATTTGTATCAGGATAGTCTGTTGAATAAATATTGGTTGCCTTCAAGTGGCATCATGAGACCGTGCGAGGGAGAAGGGACACCTGCAGTCACACTTTCATCATATGAGGTGTATTGAAGCAATGGTTAATCTACCAGAACCCTCCTATACACTTTGGGTTGACTTTACCTCTTGCACAAAAGCCTAAACAGCACCTCTTGCACAAAAGCCTAAACAGCACTCTTCTGTTCAGATGTAATTGTTAATGTACTTTTATAGTGCTTACAAACACTGACAAGGCATTTCAGTAAAAAAATTATTTGGGGTGAGAGCACGCTACTCCAGAACCAGAGATTAGAAGGTAACTATTTTTTTTTCCGTGTGCATTAATTGTGTTAGGTTTGTGCTTTTGATTTCATGCGTGTTTGTTAATTAGAGTTCGGAGTAGGGATAGAATGACTGCAATGGATTCGAAAAGGGGGGTTTGCAGAAGGGATAGAATGATAGGAATGAAATTGAAAACTGGAAGTAATAAGTGTTTTTGTAAATAGTGGTCCTGTGTGCTTGTTGGCTGCCTGGAATGGGTAAAATGGAGGGGTGAAAGGATGTTTGAGATGATGGAGGGAGGAAAATCGGAAGGATTTGTTAATGTGTTTTTTTGTTTTTTTTAAATAGTAAAAGTGGGTGTATTTCTCCCCCCCCCCCCGCCCCCACTTTTTTTCTGAGTTCTCTATAGCTCAAACTTGACCCGGATCGTGTATCAAGAGCGCTTTACATGAGCACCAGTTGCGTTGCATAAGGACACATTCATTTTTGTTAGGCACGGGGTGATTTGCCCAGAATCACAGGTTAAGCGTAGTTGCCAAGACTCTAACCTTGTTCCCCCAGCTTTGAGGTCGACCGCCCTAGCCATTAGGCCACATCCTCTCCCCAATATATACGTGTGTGTGTATACGTGTGTGTGCTAAAACAATAAACATTTGCACCATCTACCTTCATTCAGAACAGAAGTGCGACTGGGGGACGATTCTCTATCTATCTATCTATCTATCTATCTATCTATCTATCTATCTATCTATCTATCTATCTATCTATCTATCTATCTATCTATCTATCTATCTATCTATCTATCTATCTATCTATCTATCTATCTATCTATCTATCTATCTATCTATCTATCTATCTATCTATCTATCTATCTATCTATCTATCTATCTATCTATCTATCTATCTATCTATCTATCTATCTATCTATCTATCTATCTATCTATCTATCTATCTATCTATCTATCTATCTATCTCCTCCACTGCACAGCGGCGAGAGAAGAGACAGACCCCACGCTTTCCAGGCAAGATGTTTTATTTAGTTCTCGTGCCTTCCAAAATGCAACGTTTCGACTACTGACGTAGTCTTGATCACACACCACAATATATATTATACGCGCTTAGTAAAATTAGGTTTGCTTGATTAAACCCCTCTATATAAATAGCCATATGCACATTGAAACAGTCATTTTGACATGGTTTGCTGTCCACATTAATCTTGTTGTACATAAAAAAATGATTTTAAATAGCTATAATAAACCTACATACACATGCCTCTGATTGTAGTTATTAGTAGCAGGCACAACCCTCTATATATGCACCTATATGTATGTAGAAGCAGCAGTTTTGACTTGGTCTGATATATACATGTATAATGTAATATAGATTTTCTCTTATATACATGTATCTACATGCAACTGGAGGCATATTTCAAAGTACTATGATGTGTACTTGTATAATGACAGCACTTTTCCATACTGTGAAAAGTATAACTTGTCTGATTATATTCTTTTGGTATATTCTTGAGTTGTGACTATAGTTGACATGCGGGGAAGAGCCAGCTATTGACTAATCTTCTGAAATGGAGATGGTGGTCTATGGATCTTATGTTTGAGATTTGGCTGCTAGAACAGAGAAAGATGTTCCACCCATGATTTTTCCTTGTATTTAGGAATTGTGAGGCGGGGAGCAAATTATTGAGCTTAGGTTCCTTTGTATGTATTTGTTGATTTTCTTCCAGATGAAAGTGGTCCTTTTCCATGTATTGCGTTTTGTGTGATACAAAGCAGCTTGAAGGAGGATCTCATTCAACTGGTAACCAGTATATCGCCCTCCAAGCAGAGATGTGTGCTGGTGGCTTTAGATAGGAGCAGTCTAGGGGCAGTGTTGCCTGCTTGTGCCTCCGTGTGCCCCTGTTGCCTGCTTGTGCTGTGTGGGTGTGTGTGGGAAGCTTTGTGTGGCTGTGTGTGTGGGAAGCTTTGTGTGGCTGTGTGTGTGGGAAGCTTTGTGTGGCTGTGTGTGTGGGAAGCTTTGTGTGGCTGTGTGTGTGGGGTCTCTGTGTGGCTGTGTGTGTGGGGGGCTCTGTGTGGCTGTGTGTGTGGGGGGCTCTGTGTGTGTGTGTGGGGGGGGGGCTCTGTGTGTGTCATTTGCGGGAGATGAAGTTAGTGGCATTGTAAATGACAATGCCATTTATTTTTATTAATGTTTTTTTAACATAAATAATGTCAAGAGCAATGCCAATAGCTCTAACTTTAACAAAGGCAAAACCATTGCATTGTAAATGCTAGTTTGTCTAGTTACCTGAAGGTGAAAAAACATTATTACTCCTTAGTTGGTTCTTTTTAGCTTCATCTTTGACTCTACCACAGATTATACTTCTCATGCTTGAGCACTGCATACTCCGCATGTAAATGAAAACAGCCTTCAATTGCGCTAGATAAGCTTTTGGGCTCCCCTCAGTATACATTATCTTGTTCCCCAGTGGCCAGAGCAAGGGCAAGACCAAGGGGATGGTTTCTTCCATTGTTTTGTGATGGCTCTTTTGGTTAACAGTAGTGCATGGTCAGCGAATTTTGTTACTACCAATATTTGTGGTGTGTGGTACTGCCTGTACGCATGTGTTTAAGTTGTTGGTATCCTGTCTGCACATAGGGCAAGCCAACAGTGATGTTGAGTATATCTGTCCCATTCTGTATGGGTGTAAGGTATACCCTATGTAAAACATTAAATTGGATGCATCTGAAGCTGATGTTCCGGAACACTTTGGTAATTCCAGAGCTTTTTGCCACTCCTTATCACGGAAAGGGTGTCCCACTATGCTCTTCCATTGATCTCGCAGTGGGTGACGGGATACTCCCGTTATTTCAAACAGTGATTCATAAAGTCAATTGATAATTTTCAGGCCTTTGCCCATCGTGTACAGTGTCTGTAGCATGATGTATGTGGAGGTTTGGCATAGTTTATATTCCACTGCCGCTTAATGGCATGTATTATCCTACGATAGAGCAGTCACTGCCCCCCCTAGGGAGGACTCACTCATCCACTAATTTTCATAAGTACATCAAGGTTCCCTTCAGGAATCTGTCCCCCATCATGTCAAACCCCGCTCCTCTCAAGCTCTATATTTCTCTGTATGGTATATAGCCATTTGTGATCTGTAGCCATTTCAAGGAGATTGCCAGTGCTTATGCGAATGCTGATTTCCTATAGCTAATACTGACCTCTAGAGGTTCCATCACTGTTCTAACCAGTTGTGGTAAGTCTCTCCTTGTTTAAGTGGGTATTAGCAGCAGTGTTTGAATCATCTCCTCTTTAATTTGACTTCAGGTATAGCTGGTTTTGTCTATGTAGAGACCTGCTTGGCATACTGCCAGGCACTGGAGTTAGGCCGCTAAGTAGTATCCGTTGAAATCTGCCCCCCCCCCATTCCCCCTTTGCCGGGCCGTAACTTTAACTTGGCCAGTGCTACTTTACGTATACTCAGTTCTCCCACACAAAGGTTCCTAGTAAGGTGTTAAGTTCCTGGAAAAGGTTTGGCTCGTAGTATTCATTATTTAGCACAGTGACATTCCATTTTGTACTCTTCTTTGACATGGCACAAGGCAGAGGGTGGGGATAGCTTACCTGACAGTGGAAGTGTTTTGCCTACATTCCTGTGGGTGAAGATACATACACGGAGGTGAGAGGGCTCTGTTTAATTTCAATGAAGACTTCTAAATTAAGGAGCTGCTGATTAGAGTACCTGAAGCACCGCAGTTCATTTGATAGGAGGGTTGGATTATGTGCCTGCAGATGTTATTGGCCAAGAGTACCCTTTATGTGAGGCCTAGCTTTTTTTTTGTCTACCTCAATTTTATTCTTGGGAACAACTGTGTCCACAGACCTATTATTAATAAAGCACCCTAAATGTTCATTGTACCTGCATTTTAACCAAGTAACTGTATATACAGTGTGTGAAATCACAGAGGAGTGTGCAACGCACTTTTATTCTACTTTCTGTTTCTAATCCCTGAGAGAGCTCTCTATTTCTAATGAACTATGCAATCGAATGGTGTTGAGATACGTCCCCTCCCTGCATGGCTTTGCAAACCTTTGCTATCCTGCCCTGTAACTATTTTCTGGACTATTCTGTTTTCCTCCAGTGGACTCAACACCAAGAGAGCCCACTAGATGTGCACCAGGTTTTATTGTCCTGAAAACAGTGCTCTAATGCCACGAGGTCAACCATAGTCCCTCCTTTTTGAATGAGCGTAATTCGTGCACTCATCTCAGAATATGCTGGGACTAGCAGCTATAACTGCATGATGATAGTCCAGGGGCTCATGTCTTTTCAGGCAGTATTTTAAGGCAGTGAAATATCCCTAGAAGAGTTATCTGCTTTCTTTATTCTATTGTATGTGTGTGCATATATATTCACTGAAAAGATCAAAGGTTAAAGTCACTTTATAGTTGGATGAATATGTCTGTGACAGCATTAACGTTTTAAACTAAAAAAAAACAACAGAAATTAACCAGTTAGTTAGCAAACCTTATTATAACTTGCTCCTCAGCCATGCATGTCTTATGACCTCGCATGTTATATCACTCATTACATGTTCTATGACATTTACAGCATCACTGATGACCTCCAATTACATCATTGATGATATCCCTGATGGCGTAATTCAGTATGTGGTAGTTTATTTTGTAGTTTACCGTGTGGCAAGTAACTACCATATCACTTTTCTACCTAATTTTGTACAGTCTGTGTACAGTTAATGGGTAAAAGTGTGTACAAAACGCATGCGCTTTTAACCCCTTCGCTGCTGGCCCGTTTCCGCCGCTGTGCGGTAAACAAATGAACAGGGGCGGGCCATGACGAACCCCAGCCGTCATCAGCACACGAGCACCGTAGTGCATGACGGCTGGGGTTCGTCATCAGCATGCAAGGGGTTAATGTGTCATGGTTGTGTAGAGGTATTCAACACGTCATAAATCTTTATATTGACGACTAACTCTGTGTGGAGATGACCATTGAGTATTTGTGTTCAGTATTTTGCGCACAAGTGTTCGGTTCTACAGGAAGTTTCCAACATGGCTAAGATTCTTCGTAATAGATGCTAAGTATTGTAAGCAGCGTTGAGTAATTAGGATTGTCTCCACATGATAATTTCTACATAACATGGAAGATTGTGTGCACCAGGTTCTAACCTATTTACATGGGCTTGTTTTACTTGAGAAGATGGAACATCTGTAAAGTTTTCAACACAGTGTGAAGGCTTCAGCTAGTATGATCTTTAGCAACTTCAGAACTTAGTTATTTTAAGTGAATAGTGTCTTTTTTGACGAGTGTTGCGTAGAGTGTTGGCTTTTCCTAGTAGATACTTATTAATACTCTATGATGTATTTTCCATGAGTTGCACTGCCTGCAATCAGTGCGTGGTACAAAGTAAACTCTCTTCATAGAGCAAACATTATTTACAGTACCCACTTTTCTGCTCTTATCCACTTAATTTCTCACTGTAAGTTCGGTAACTGTGAAAGGCTTGGTTCAGATAAAGGCTGTCCGTGGAAGGGCATAAGTTGTGAAAGAAGTTGAGTACCTGGATGAACTTGGTTTTCTCTGAACAAATGTATGCAGCCTGAGCACTGTGTGCAGTAGGGGGTCTATCTGTGGTTGATGCTAATAGGAACTGGGCTGCCTGTGAAACGTATGGTTTAGGATCAATGTTGCACACAACACATGCTTGCTGCACCTAAGGGAGTTGTATCTGTGAGGGCACTAATGATGCTTCATATTGTTCCGAGCTATTTTGTACTTACTTTCAGGTCTCTAATGCCATTCTAGTTTAGAGTAATGGGTACAAAAGAAGCTTGGGTGATGTCTTCAGTGATGTCATAGAACATGTAATGAGTGATGTAAAATGTGAGGCCATAAGTAGTGCATGGCGTGGGCACAAGTTATAATTGGCTCTGCAAACTAGAACTGGTGAATTTCTGTATTTTTTTAATTTTTTAGTCCAAAAAGTTAATGTCTCTGACTTTCACCTAAATATAACGTTATTTAACCTTTTTGTTTATTTCAGTGAATTTCTAGGGTTTTTAATGTAAAGAAATAATTTATTACCATAAAAAAACACACCCCGTGGCCTTTGACCATGTGCAGCAAAGGGTCGGCAACATGACCTGGCCTGCAGCCAGGCCCTTTTGCCAGCTTCGCCCTGCAGGCAGCTAGCCTCCCCTGCAGGTAGCCAACCTCGCTATGTGCATGACATGGTGTTAGCTGCAGGGCATGTGTTGCTTCTGGCTTCCCCCTCAGGCATTCAACCCTACACTGTGCACAGCGTTTTGCCATGCGCAGTAGTGGGTTTGTCACAGGGCTTCCAGGCACTGTGGCCAAACTCCTAACAGACTACCAACCGTGCACCTCCTTTGGTGTGGTCAGCCTAGGGTTCGCCTCCTGGCCCTGGGGCTACATTTTTATTGTGCTTGCATTCAAATAAGCATTCATTTCCTGATGAATTTAAACACATTTTTTGCATTTCTACTACTGAGTCATCGGTGACGGCAGGACGTTCTTCAAATTTAGCAGTAAATAAGTTAATAAAAAGCTTGATTTTGTGCTAATAAATGTCTTAACGGTGTTTTGGCTATTGCACATGATTTTCCTTGCTATTTTGGATACAATGTCCAGCCTTTCCAACAAGGTGCATGCTGGTTACTGGAGTTCTTTGTCCGTTCCACATGATCCATGGTTTTGTATTGTCACTGCATTGCTTGTATATGCCCTTTAGTGGGCTGTGATTCAGTTGATGTGCATTGTTCAAACAATGTTACCACTGTTACCCCTGTTTCCACTCTGTGGTAATTGTGGTTCACGTTGTGTTGTCAGTGCAGTCGTCTATGTAAATTGAGGTGTCAATGCAGTAATAATCTCTGTGGATGCTCATTTTGTATGTGTCCTACAGTGGATTTTCTGCTCCTTCAATGCGGATATTTGTTTGGGGGAACATTTTATACAGTGTCCCTACATGTTTCGTTATTTGTTGAATTTTTTTTTTTTTTTTGTTCTTTTGTCAGTGTTCCAAAGCCTGTGTTGGTGTTTTGTTTGAGATGGATATATGATACTTTGCCATGATTGAGCCTATTTGGTGGTCAAAGTTTGTAGTGACAGGATGTGTAGTGATTATTTTTGTCTCAATGTCCCCTCTCACCTTGCAGCAATTATATATATATATTTTTTTTTACTTCATCAATTGTGTAATATTTTTGTTGCTTCCAGTCACTTGAGTGTTTTTGCTCCATGTGCTTTGTAACAGCATTGTTTCTGTCCTTATTCACCACACCTCGAATATGTTCTAAATGTATTTTTTGGTCATATTGTGCTGCCATTGTATTTGAGCCTGAAGTGGTATTCAGTTAATATAATGGTGTATTTGGTCTTGCATGTTACTTGTTGAGTGATATTTGTTTGTGCCCACTTGCTGTTATGTATTCTCTTTTGTTGATAACAATTTCACAAGCTTTGCACATTTTTTTTTTTTTAAAAGTAATTTTTATTGTAGTCATGCCAAGAGCAGGCCAAAGCACAGATATGCATTACAGTAATCATTGAGCCGTTGCGTATCATTTCCTGTTACATCATACACAGCCTGTGAGCCCACAACCCGGGGGTTGGGCGGCAATAAGATCGTAGCCCCCCCATGCCTGATGCTGAAGGTGCAGGAGTAGTAAGCTACAGGAGTGTGTGCATGACTACTTTTATTCCTCATCTAACCAACGCGATGAGCCCCGTCCCCCTCCCCCTTGAACTAAAACTGGTAACCTCCCCCACCCCCCCCCCACCCCCCCCACCAACTATCTAAGGGCCACTAGCATTAATCGTTCCTGTGTATCTAGGGCATGTTCCGTGCCTACTATGTACCCATGCTGACATACAGGCCCGTCAGCTTACCCCTCCCTCCCTGTCCGCATCGGGGGTCTCATCCTCCCTGCTATCTCTAAGGGCCTGTGCCATCACCTCCCATGATGTCGCTGTCTCAGTCGCTCCCTGGTTAGGGGTCCTACTCGCCAGCTGGAACCTGTGCGTGCTGTCGGCGGTCGCCCATTTCAGAAGTTCGTTAAGCCACCGCCTGGGAGTAGGACCCACCCTCGCCTTCCAGTGCCTAGTGATCTCCCGTTTAGCCACCATCAACCCCCAGATCTATAAACTTGCTCGTGAGTTTATTTTTGGGGGTATGAAGGAACAATGTAAGATACACTCCGCCGGGCCAAAATCGATGGTCCGGTCAGTCACCTCATTCAAAGTGTCACCTATGGCCTGCCAATAATCCCGAAGGGCCGGGCACGCCCACAGCATGTGCACCAATTCAGCCCCCTCTTCCGGACAACGGGGGCATGTCGCCTCTGTCGTTCCAAAGTACCTCTTAATCCTCCCCGGGTCATATATGCCCTATGTAGTAGTGGATAAGCTGAAACCTAGCGTTTCTCATACTGTTGCGGGCCCTACGCACTAGCTGCGCCCACGTCGTGTCAGGAATATCTTTACCTAGGTCAGCCTCCCACTTGGCTTTCAACGACGTGAGAGGAGGGAGGTTCTCTCGTACCATTCTATTGTAGAGGCACGTCACTGCTTTGATTGTACCCACCGACATCATGGTGTATTGGCATGCCGCCGCCGTCTCAGGTTCCGCTATCCCCGTGCCCCAATGGGTCTGTTTTGCCCCACTCACTGCCGTGTGAAGTAGATATCCCCCTCTCGGGAGGTCGAAGCGTTCTAGCAGTTCTTGGAACAGGAGTAACGTTCCATTTTCGTAAAGGTCGCCGACCATCTGCACACCCGCCTCCTCCCACTGACCAGTCACTTCCATGTGGCAATGCCGTTAGCATGCCCAGAGGAATCTCTGGGGCGTACGGGCGTCGAATTCCCGCCCTCTGCTGCACTCGATTCCAACATTGACGGTACGTGCGTTGATCTAGTGACAAGTCTCGACCGTCAATCCGCTGTTGAAGGGTGATGTATGCCAAAACATGACGGGGCGTGCCTTTCAGCCTTCCGGGCCCTGAAATACTCGCGCCACCTCCTGCGAAAAGACCTGCAGTTGGGCCGCCAAATAGTAAAGCTCGTAGTCCGGCACCGCCAGTCCCCCTTCATCCTTCTGGCGGGAAAGCGTTCCCAGCGCCACCCTGCATCGTCCAGCTCCCCAGATAAACGCTGTAATCTGGGATTAGAGCTGCCTGAAGAAGGAGCTAGGTATCCAGACCGGGAGCGTGCGGAAGTAGTACAATAACCGCGGTAGGGCAACCATCTTCAACAAGGAGATCCTGCCGGCCACAGAGAGCGGCAGCGTGGCCCAGAAGGACATACAGCCCTTCAGTCCTCGCACGCATCGTCCCAGGTTACCCTAGAACAAGTCCGCCGCCTTGTGATAAATGTGGACCCCCAAATATTTAATGCAGGTAGGCTCCCAGGCCAGCGCCGGCCGGTGGCTCGGCCGAGCAGCTCCCTCTCGCAATGGGATGAGGCTCGTCTTGGGCCAATTAACCCTTAAACCCGAGAACGCTCCTTACCGCTCCAGCAGTGCCTCTGCGCCCTCCAAGTCCGCAGCCCGTTGTTTAGGAAGAGCAGCAAATCATCGGCATATAATGAGATGAACTGCTGCCCATCTCTTGCACGCACCCCGGTAAAGTGCCGTCCCGTCCGGGCCTCAGCCGCTAGAGGTTTGATAGCTAGCGCGAATAGAAGAGGGGACGGGCAGCAACCCTGTCGGGTGCCTCTTTCTACCGGATAGCGGTGGGACACCGTTGCCCCAACTCTCACCCTTGCTACCGCCTCCGCGTAGAGAACCCGTGTCCATTGAATGTAGTCGGTTCCCAAACCAAATCGTTCCATAACCGCATAGAGATAGTCCCACTCCAGACCATCGAAAGGTTTTTCGATGTCAACAGAGAGGACCAACTCAGACCCGACCCCCCCCCCCCCCCCCCCCCCCCCCCATCCAGACCGTCCATGAGGCGGACAAGTCGCCTAATGTTGATCGTGGTGTTGCATGTCGGTATGAAGCCGTTCTGGTCATCGCGTATCAGTCCCGGCATGTGCGGCAAGAGCCTCGCCGCCAGGATAGAGCTCAAGATCTTATAATCGGTGGTGAGCATAGAGAGCGGCCGGTAAGACGCGGGATTACTGCCCTCCCTGCCGGGTTTCAGTAGCGGCACCACAAATGCTTCGTGCATGGACTGCGGTAGGCGGCCAGCTGCCTTGGCCTCTTTGTAAACTATCAGGAGCCGCGGCGCTAAGATATCCAGATATTTACTGTAGAACTCTATGGGTAGCCCGTCTATCCCCGGCGATTTGTTGCGAGCCATTTTCTGCACTGCCCTCCTAATCTCCCCCAGTTCGATGTCGGACCCCAGCTCCTTCGCCTGTTCCTCCTCTAGCTGCTGCAGGGGCAGGCCGTCCAAAAAGGTCTCGGCCGGTCCCCCCCGGTTGCCTGGGGCACTTTTATAGAGGCCCTCATAATATTTTTTGAATCCATCAACTATGCCCAACTGAGTGTACCACACTAGGCCAGCTTTATCTTGTAGATGTAGTATGGGAGAGCAGCGTTTAGTGGGGTTCGCGAGCCAGGCAAGATGGGTGCCCGATTTATCACCGTCGACATGGGATCGCAGCACGTAACGTCTACGATCAAAGGCGCGGAGCCTCTCCACCTCGATCGCCACCGCCTCCCTAGCCGAGCAGAGCCCCTCCTGGAGATCCGGGTGACCGGGCCGCCTCTTTTCTGCCTCCCTCAGTTTGACATCCGCCTTATCCAGATCGTCCAGCAACACTTTCCTCATGCCTACGTACTTCGTGATACAGAGACCCCTCATCACTACTTTAAAGGCGTCCGATTCTGTGGCCCTAGTGGCCGCCGTCCCCACATTCTCCGCGAAGTACAAGGCCATCCCCTCCTCCAGGGCCGCCCCAAGTAGGGGGTCCTCCGGAGTCTCGGGTCTCAATTTCCAGGTCGGGACCCTGGGCGTCTCAGCTACCCATGCCAGCCGAACCAAGAGTGGATTGTGGTCCGAGATCGTTCTCGATAGGTACTCCGACCCAGTAACAGACGTCAGTACACTCCGGGAACACAGCACCGCATCCAATCGGACATGCAGGTCGTGGAGCCCAGAGAAGGAGTAATCCCGGTCAGTTGGGTGCTGCGCCCTCCATACATCTGTCAATTCCCAACTCTCCTGCCACTCCCGTCTACCTCTAGACAGTCTGTGTACCGGGGAATCCTGTAGTGGGGGGTGGGATCTATCCAAGGAGGTGTCCACTATGGAGTTAGTCACCTCCCAGTAGGACCGGGCCCGCCAGGGAGTGAGCCAGCGTCCCTGATAGCTTCGCAAAGAAAGCTAGTTGGTCGATGTTCGGGGCATATATACTAGCCAGCACAATGTCTCTACCCCCTAGCTTCCCTCCCACTACCACGTATCTCCCCTCCTGATCTACCAACTGGCGTGTGAGTTGAAATGGTGTGCCTGCCCTGATCCAAATCAGTACTCCCCTAGCATAGGCTGAATAACAGGTGTGATAGAGCTGGCCCCTCCACCTCCTCTGCAGCGCTGTCCCCTCCTGCTTCGTGAGATGCGTTTCCTGTAACAGTGCAATGTGCACTCCCCTCCGTACTAAAAAGGCATGCACTTTGTGTCTACGCTGCATAGTGTGTAGCCCCCTCACGTTCCAGGTTATGCAATTCAAATGGGTCGCATTAGCCATTGTCCCAATGATCCTGTCGGAATTCACTCTTCAGTGCCAGCCCCTCGACGGTGGTGGTTCCTGCCCCCCCCCCCCCGAACAAAACAAAACCTCCCAACTGTCCATCCCTTGGTTTACCCAGGGTCATTGACATTAAAGAGAGCAAACAAACCCCAACTGTGCAACCCCCCCCCCCCCCCCCCCCAGAACAGGCCCCAATACCGAGATATCAGTCCCCATCCAAACTCCCGCACCTGATTGACCCAGGTTGCTGCTACACGGCCGCAGCCGTGGGTGCCTTAAGGGCCTACGGAGCGCGGCCTTGTCCAGAAGGGAGCTGCGCCGCCCGCCCCCCCACCCTTTCCCCCAATCCCCCCAGAAATAGTCCGGCTCCAAGCCCAGCGGCTTGCCCCAGCCCTCGCGTACACAGAGCTACGGGCCCCCACCCAGCGCCCCAATCATTACCCTTCGTCCACCGTGGGCAGTTCAAACATTCAGGATCTCTTCCGCCGTCTGTGGCGTCACCAGTGGGCCTTTGGCATGATGAATGCCAGAGAGGTCCGATTCCGACCCTGAGGCCGACACATGCGTGTCTGAATCCGTACCACGTTTAGAGCCGGGGCTCCCAGCCCGCGCCAGCTTCTCCACCTCTAGCAATGCGGCCTTCCGTTCAGCTTCAGTCTGGGAGGCTGTTGGTCTGCGCGTTCCCTACTTCTGTTTCCTCAGCCTTTTCGATTTCCGCAGACCTGCAGCCGAGCGCTCTCGTTCCTTTTCCCTTTCCTCCTGTGCCTTGGCGCCATCTGTTCCTGCCTTGTATGTTTCCCACCAGTCCCAAGCGTCTGCTGCCGCATTAAAAAAGAGCGTCTTGTCGTCCACCACTACCCGGAGCCTGGCCGGGAAGAGCAAGGAATAGGAAATCCCTTCAGTTCGCATTTCCTTTTTAATCGTCAGGAAGGAGGCTCGTTGCTTCTGCGTTTCAAAGGTGAAATCAGGAAAGAGCGTGAACTTGCTGTTCGCAATCTGAAACAGGCCATCTTCCCGGGCTTTTTGCAAGAGCAGGTCTCTGTCCTTGTAATGGAGCAACTTGGCTATGATCGGTCTGGGTGGTAGCCCCGGCTTAGGCGGTCCAGACGGGACCCTGTGGGCTCGCTCCAGTGTGAAGAATGGCGACAGCCCTTCCGGTGCCACCACTGTTTTCAGCCACTCGTCAAGATAGGCCACCATATCCTTCACCCCCTCTGTCTCCGGCACGCCTACGATCCGCACATTGCTGCGCCGGCTCCTATTTTCCGCGTCTTCTGCTCGCTTCTCCAGGGCTTGAATGCGGTCCAGGGCCTCCGTAAGTTTACTCTCCAGCACTTTTTGTGCGGGCGCCAGGTCTTTAATCGTGGTCTCAGTGTCCTTGACCCTGTCCTTCAGCTTATCGTGATCCGCCCGGAGCAGGCCTAGCCCCGAAGCCACTTATGCAATGTCATTGTGGAGTGCGTCGCGCGTGGCCGTTATGGCGTCCAAGATGCGATCCTGCAATCGCTGCAGGTCCGTTGGCTCAGGAGGGACACCCTCCACTGCATCCGATGTCGCCGCCCCCTCCGCCTTAGCTCTTGGCTTCCCCATTATGGCAGGGCCTGGTCTCTGGCGACTGTCCGATGACCGGCGCCCCCCCTGGGCCTCGGCAATTATTCTGGCTCCAATCAGCTATGCGGCCCTGCTGCGCGGTCACTGTGCTCCTCCTGCGCTCGTCGCTGTGGCTCGGGGGGGTGGCGGGGGGGACCAGGGCTCTCGATCGATCCTCTCAATCGCGTGCCCTCCGGGATCTGTTGCTGCCAGCCCCTCTCCGCCACGTCTGCAGTGCCTGCTCTTTTGTGCCTCAGGGAGCCTGGCACTGCTGGGGCACCTCTGCCGCTCTTCAGGCCACGCCGCCCGGTCCCCTCAGTGATATCAGGCCGCCACGGAGGGGCGCCGCCTATGCTGGTGACTCGGGGACGTCCAAATCAGCGCCCCCCCCCCCTTCCCCGGTCTGTTACACAGTTCCATCCCTCTCACCTCCGTACTCGGCTGGGACCCGGGACAGACTCCTGCACCGCCGGCTCTCCCGGCACAGGTCGTAGCCTCTTAGATCCACCAGCAGAGGCACATCCGGGGGGCCGCCTCCTCCAGCGCCTCCGTCCGCGTCACCACCGCGGCCGGTCCTTCCCGCTATGCCTGCCGCAGCTCACCGGGTCGGGGGTTCTCCTGTCCCAGGGGGGGTCGGCCGCAGGATGCCTTGAAGTCGGCGGCCGCGCCATGGCGCTGTGGGTGGCTGGCCAAACTCCGAGTCTGCAGGGCTCCGTCGCGGCCGCCATCTTGAGCGCCGTCCTCCCTCTGCTCCGGCAGATTCGGTGTTCGGCGGCCGCGCTCACTGATACAGCCTCCGTAGCCGCTCACACCCCGCCTCTCCAGTCACCACGATGTACTCATGCAGCGCCGGGGCTCACGCGGGCTCACCGCCGATTTCTTCAGGATCTATGAGGGGAAGAGGCATGGAGCTCTGGGCTCACGCCGCCATCACCCTCGGCGCTCAAGCCACGCCCCCTTCACAAGCTTTGCAATGTGCACATTTCCAGAATTCTTGTCCTTGCATGCATGCACTTTCAACAATCCCCAATGTTTTTGCATGATTCCTTGCATAGAGCTTGCCTCTGTTGAAATGGTGTAATAAATCTGATAGGTTATGTGTCTGGCTTTTTGTTTCTTCAGTAGTATTGGTGTTCTGCTCATTGGTTTTACTCTTTTCCAACCTTTATTTACAATTTTCTTTGGGACTTTCTGGCAATGAATTCTTGTTTTGTTTTCAGACCGTGCCTTTCCGCTTAAAGTTGTTCTGAGCAGTTTCCTTTAATCCTCAGAAATTCCCCATACGGGATATCCCACTTTAAGCTGTCCCAGCGTAGCACTGAATTTGTTGCCATTACTTTACTGTACATTGTGATTTAAGTGTGCCAATTTTGTGTATACATTTCTGTATCAAGAAAAGTGCCTTTCACTTTTCTGATTTCGTAAGTGAACTGCAATTTAGCGTCATTTGTGTTTTGTATGTTAAATTATTTTCAAATCCATCATTCCATCCGGGATAATGAATAATTCTTCAGTGAATCGCAGGCCTGTAACTATTGTTTTCTAATGAAATTTACTTTTCGGGTGCCCAGGTGATCTTCTGTACCCAGCAGCCCATGGTTAAATTGGCAAAGTTTGACAAAAAGGAAAAACCCATGGCAGTCCCTTTTATTTGACCATATATTTGTTTATTGAAGAGAGAGCCTTTTTTAAGACCATTTGAATCCTCTTCAACAATTTTTTATTGTGATAGTGAAATTCACAGGCTTTGATTCCTATTGAATGTTCAATGCTCTCATTTAACGAGACAAGATCCATTGTGATAAGTTTAAGGGATTCCTGCCGGGGATGTAAACAAAAAGGCTGCAACAGGTCCCCTGTGTCCAGTATGTATGAGCTTAAGTTCCTCACAAGAGGTGCCAAGTAATGATCCTCAAAGTTGGATACTGGTTCCCAAAGTGATACGTTGGTGGAGAGGATTGGCCTCTCCATTGGATTTGTTTGATCTTACGGATCTTTGTAAGAAGTAGATAGTGTATTGAATAATTTAATTTCCTCCATTGTGCCAAACAAATTTGCAAAAGATCTTTGTGTACTTGAATGGGATACGAGTCCAATTTATTTTATATCAGGTTTCCTCTGAAAGTTGTCAGATGGCTACTTTCACGTAATCTCTTTGGTTTAAAATGATAATGTTACCACCCTTGTCTATGGGCTTAATTTCTATTGTCATCCTGGTTTAGTCAGTCCCTCTCTCTCTTGTGCAGTTAAATTACCTCTATATAGGTTTCTTGTTTTGTAAAGATCATGTATGGCGATTACATGAAATTGATCTGTTTTGTTGCCTGGTTGGAGAGTGGGTTAGTAGAAAGATGTCATTTTTTTTCTACACGCAATCCTTCACCCAATGGTACCATGCCAATGTCATTTGTTATTCCAATATTTTGTATATCATTTAAGGTCATGAGGGTCTGTAGTGTAGTTCCTATTTCCTTAATATACTCTGCGCATTGGAATAATATACACTATAGTTTTGGCATAGGACTGAGGTCAGTATGCCCCTATCAAGTACATTAAACTTAATTACTGTGTGTGCCGGCTATCTCCGAGGCCACTAGAAACTCCTTGTAAAACAAGAGGGGAGTAGTTTCTGGCAACCGCATAAACAGAACAACTTTGTTTCCCTTTAGAATCGGAACATGTCTCTCATTCGTGTCAACAATAGTTAACTATTTCATTCAGTCAATCATGCTTGCTTAGTTTCTTCAGAGTTACACAGAAAGAGATAGACAGGCGTTTCAATAAAAGGATTTATTGAACAGTCTTGTTTCTCGTGTAAGAGATATGAGCTGTTACAATCGTAAGACAGTATGCGTGAGCAGTAGAAAGAAATAATACTACAATAGCATTGTCTTTTAGCTACGACACATAATCATATACATAAATAACACAGGCTAAAATGTGGATACTCGTCTGATGCTTCTAACTAGTTCTACCCCAGTGTACCTAACCTAAGTGTAGTACAAGGTAAAAAGTAGGTGCTGTATTCTATAGTATGGTAAGCTATAGTTTAGTATGCCAAGAGTCCCTATAGGGTCTAGTCAGCTCCATACCTTCGAATGAGGGAGGTGGGAATCTTTTTCCGGGTCTAACACCCCGGGAAGGGAGTCTGAATACTGGAAGCTGGATTCTCTCCGAGCAGGGATGATGGCGTCTGGTCAGTGCGTCAGGCTGGGATATGATCTCTTCCGAACTTGCTGTGGCGAACCGTGCAGCAAAGTCCAGCCGTGCCGTGCCGTGGCGTGGTTTGCCATGGTAAGGAAAGGTATATTTATACCTGGAAGGTGCTTAGGAATGTTTGCATTGATGTAAAGTCTGGCAGAGGAAGACGTCATGAATGAACCCTTAAGGAATAGCGGTTCATGCATAATAGATGAGTTGTTGGAGAAATCGATAGTCTTAGGTTAGGGAAAGTCCCAATGGCTTAAGGGTCTTGTTTCTAAGAACTCGTGATGTTTGGGTGGACAGATGTAGGTGACCATGCCATATTTGGAGAGCATGGCTAATACTTAAATAAGGGATGGGATCTTGTGCCTATATAAGGACCATGCGAATTGTGCCTATATAAGGACATGTATTGGGGAAAACCTATATACTAACATCTAAACTGAAACATAACCGGTCTTTAGGGTCTCTTTGTCCTCAACTGTCCGATCTGTACTTGGTTGTTCCTGAGTGTTTTTGATCTTTGTCTGTGTGGCTTCTGCAAAGATTTTAGCTAGCTTTATTTTCTTGATATATTTGTACAAGTCAATCCTTGTTTATGTGATGTCCATGTGTACTATGAGACAGAAGTTGAGGCCTTTTCTGAGTAAATCAAGCTCTGACATTGTTATGGATTGATCTGATAAGTTTATAACCTTCAGTTCTTGGTCGTTGTGGTACAAACTCCCAGCATTGCTGTGCTTTTTGCCTCTTTATCCCTGTGTTTGTCTTTTGCTGCGCCTCACCTTCCACTGCCTCTGGGGGCATTTCTTTTGTTGGAGATCGAGGCACGTCTTGTTTAACGTCAGCTTCTTTGTTCCTTTGGCTATGTTAAGGGTGCTTTAGCCTTCACTCAGATCGGTCTGTGTATGACGATTCACTGTTAGCATGTTCAATTGTTCTTCTGCCTTAACAGGCCATATCTCTTTGCAAATGTAAAAACTCCCCTTCCTCATAGTCTTGTTTGTCCCTTTGTAATTTAATTTGTTTCCTTTGTCTGACCAGTTCCTCATATTTTTGCACTGATTTCCTCTTTTGAATTTTTGTCGATCAGTTGTTAATTCTATTTTGCTTAATTATTCCTCCATCATTTTTAGTTGGTCCTGGATTGTTTTTAACCCTAGTTGTGCACGTTTGATCAACTTGACAATTAATCCAATCCATGCATTTAAGACATATTCTGCCCCCCCCCACCCCCTCCGAATCCTGTAAAAGCTCACCACTTGTGTCTTTTTTAACTTGGCATAGTGAAGTTGCGAAGACCTGGAGGTACCTTTTTTACTTGCATGCCGTTTTTCAATGATACTTCCCACCATTTGTCAATCTCTTTGCGGGATAATCTCTCCCAGTTCCTTAATTTTCTTCTTGTACCTGTATTGACAATTGTCTGTTCCATTTGAACTGGTCCCTGACTGTGGAACCTGATTTGAACCCTCCAATTAGAAGAGATTCTCTCACTGCTTGTAATGTGTTAATTCCTCAGTGCTTTAACAAAGTGTGCCATGCGATGCTGTTTCGTTGCACGCCTAATTTTGCTGCATGTCACTTCTGTTTTTAACCGCTCTGGTTACATCAATAAACACTCTCCCCTTCTCACCTGTGCTGCTTTCAATCCGGCGAGGGCTACTCTCTGGTTGCTGCCTTTTGAATCTCAGGCAGTCAGGTCTGGCTGGGGATTTCTTTGGTGATTACAGCAGCGGCTGCCCACTCCTCTCTTTAATCCTCCAACGGAGTTGTCCTTGTTTAGGCGTGCAAGGCACACTTCTCTTTTTTCACTGCAGTGCTTGATTATGAGGTAGGACAGACCGCTTATAACCTCTCCCCACTGTTGTGTCGACCGAAAGAACATTTGGCTGCACTCAACAAGTGGTTTAGTATCCTGTTTATTTTCACTGTACAAAACAAAAGTTAAAGTAATGTTATAGTTGGGTGAAATGTTCAGTAACAACGTAGCATTTGAAACTCTAAAAGCCACAAATTCTAGTTAGTTATCTCAAGTAACTATAACTCCCCTCCCCCTGCCGTGCACTGTTTTCTCATCAATAGTTTATTGCAAATGTTGCAGTGATATCATCCATGATGTCTGAGTTATGTCATACATGGGGGTGATTAGAAGTGCATGGCGAGTTCTAGATATGTTAACTATAACTGGAGAGTTTCTTAAAATGTTACATTGTTACTGAACATTTCACTCAACTATAATATTACTTTAACCGTTATTTTTGTTCCAGTGAATTTCTAGCTTTTTTTATGGTAAAGTTATATTTTATTACCATACACACTTCCACCCCCCCCCCCCCCCTAATGCTGCCAACCCCACGCTGCGTATGGCTGGCCTTTGGCCATGCCGGGTAGTGTGTTGGCCACAGTGCCAGTGCCTAGCCTGCCGACAGGCCCTGTTCCCAGCCCCACACAGGCAACCAATGCCACGCTGTGGGACCCCATCCTCTATGGCCAAATACAATTAAAAAAGGAGAGGGGAGTGGTCACGTTTCTCCTTCCCCGATCCTTATTAGGTCCTGGGGACCCCATGCCGTACAGGAGAAACAGAAAGAAAAGGGGAGCCCCTCAGAGTCATTTTTGGCCATGGGGCGCCATCCCTCGGGGGCGTAAGGGTTTTAAAGGGGAGGGGGCTCCCTTAACTTCATTAGGCCTAGGAACCCTATCCCCTGGGCCTATTTTTTTGTTTAAACGGTGGGGGCTCAAAATGACACCACTCCCTGAGCCTATTCTGGCCTCTGGAACGCTGGCCTAAGGCCTACATTTAATGTAGGTGGGTGCCATGATGTCCACCCAGAGGACCCACCATGCTCAATTGCGCCCCAGTGTCCAGGTGTGAGCTGTATCGGTGCGGGCAGGGAAACTGCTGTGTCAAGGTGCTTGGCTCCCCAGGACACAGCAAGTGCCCCCGAGCAATTAAAGTCTCAGGCTGCGGCCATAACAAAACAGAAAAAAACATATTAGCTGGACCAAGATTTGTATTTCTGTGACATTTGGTGTAAAATGCGTTTTGGGTGGGGGGTCCAAAATGCTGTTTACCTATTGCTTTTTTAGGTCTCGGACCGGAAAAGCTGGCTTGCCAGCTTCCGGTCAGAGAATTAATGATTTTGAGTACGGAGCTTGAACCCGCCTCTGTACTCAACCTCTCCTCAATTGGCTGGCTTCCTAAACGGAGGCCAGCCATTGGAGGAGAGATCCATCACTCCGATGTAGCCCCGTCCTTTTCGGATTTGTGGGCGTCATTTTTGCTGTTCTTTAGACAGTGACGTCATCCGTCACTCAGCACAGCAAAACACGCCCCCAAATCCGAAAATGGCCGTGCGTTTCTCCAAGGCATTTTCTCCTTGCCTCGGAGAAACGTGGTGGTGTTTTCGGAGCTGCTCGCCTCCCTAGGAGCTGCTCGGCTTCGCCCCTCTCCTCCCTTCCCTCCTATCTGTTATTTTCTCGTCTTCCCCTTCAGAAGGCGCTCGGCGAGAAACCACCCTCTGCCCCTTCATTGTTTTTTATTTAATTTAAAAGCGAGGTCGATTCCCGTCGGAGTTGTTCAACAGTTCAATATTTTTTTCTTAGTTTTTATCCCAAATGTATTTTTAGCTCTTCGGAAAAATGTTTGGAGCGGCGCGGCTCGCAGCCGGCGATTGTCAGTGCGCTGTTAATTTAACAGCACGGCGTAAAGTATTGTTTCACTATACAAAGAATAATCTTATTAATAATTGCCAAGAAAAATTACTTTAAAAATTATTTTATTCATAATAAAAACAATACTAACAGTAATAACGTTAATGATTATTCTAACAAAATAACAAAAGTCAACATTACAGTAATAATAATAGTAATAGTAGTGATATTAAAAAGAATAGGATTCATTACAATGATAATAACCGTATTTTTAATACTACTAACAGTAATAATAATAGCAAGAATAACAGTAATAATAATAGCAAGAATAACAGTAATAATAATTGGACGACTAATAATAGGTCATGGCTGCTGGTATCTGCTGTGATCCTGAGGTCACACGTCCTTTCCTCGCCGAGGCGGCCTCTAGGTCCCGTCAGTCACAGATCTGTCAGCTGAGTACCTCTAACTCTGCTATTTCTAACCTCTGTTACGTATTACAGCGCCTAGAGTCACCGGAAGGCGGAAGGAATCGCTTTATTTGATCCTTTACGCTTCTTGCTGTAGGAGTCCTCTGAACACGGCTTTGCAGTTTCGTCGAAGTATAAGGGCACGGGTTCGTCCTATCCCTCCAAATGAATCGAAGCAGCCCCCTCCCCCCTCTATTGTGACGTCCGAAGGATGAACGGCCACGCTTTCCCTGCTGGGACTCGTACCCGTGACCGCAGACTGGCCAGAGAGCTGCAGCGCGCGCTCCACCCACTGCGCTGCCTCTGTCTCTCTGTAGGCTTGAATTATGAGGGTCGCTTCTCTAAGAGGCGGGGTGTAGGGCGGTTTGTAGGGCGGGGTGTCGGGCCAGGTCCCTGTCCTTATCCATGCGCCGGGGTGTGTGGAGGAGGGAGGTGCAGAGCCCGCTCGAGGGTCATTTTATTTGCTTCAGCCCAGCTGGTGAACTGTCTGAAAATCCTATTGTATCCTACAAGGTTCATGTGTCTGCATGTGATGGAAGCGGCCCAGGGCCTGTTCACGGGGACCTTGGCACTAAAGAATATCCTTATATAAAGAAGCAAGGTGTGAGAGCAAGGTGTCATCCAGAGAGATTGTGTTTAGAGGGAGTAAAACCTACCTTTGCTCTGAGGTAAAACCAATGTCAGCGCCCCCCTCCCCGTGTCAGGGCGCACCCCAGCCTAAGTTGTGGTGTTTACCTTGCTATGGTGGCATGCTGGATGGTTATCTTTATGCTATTATTCTAATCTATTAGATTGTATGTTACGTACCTGTGTTGTGCTCTTCTGAGTTAGTGTGTATTGTCATGCTGTGCTATGTTATATTTATAATATGCACTTTTTGCAGCACTAAAATCTAATAGGTCTCGGACCGGAAAAGCTGGCTTGCCAGCTTCCGGTCAGAGAATTAATGATTTTGAGTACGGAGCTTGAACCCGCCTCTGTACTCGACCTCTCCTCAATTGGCTGGCTTCCTAAACGGAGGCCAGCCATTGGAGGAGAGATCCATCACTCCGATGTAGCCCCGTCCTTTTCGGATTTGGGGGCGTCATTTTTGCTGTTCTTTAGACAGTGACGTCATCCGTCACTCAGCACAGCAAAACACGCCCCCAAATCCGAAAATGGCCGTGCGTTTCTCCAAGGCATTTTCTCCTTGCCTCGGAGAAACGTGGTGGTGTTTTCGGAGCTGCTCGCCTCCCTAGGAGCTGCTCGGCTTCGCTCCTCTCCTCCCTTCCCTCTGCCCTCCTCGTCGCGCTCTCGCCTCTCTCCCACCCCCCTCCCCCCCTGCAGCTCTCCTCCGTCGTGCTAAAAATCACATCGGACCGCATTTGGTCCACTTCTTCACTCCTCCCTAGGAGCTGCTCGGCTCCGCTCGCCTCCTCCCTTCCCTCTGCCCTACCCTATTGGTGCATCCAGATCTCTTGCCCCCCCTTCTGCCCGCAGCTCTCCTTCCTCCTGCTCCCGCCCCCCCGCCCCCACCTCGAGGCTTAATGAGGAGGGCCTAGCCATTTGGTCATTACATATATCTATCAGTGATGGCATTATGCCTTTAGTTAGCAGAAGCTTGGATCATAAATGGCTCTGTCTGTGTGTGGCTCTGTCTTTGTGTGGCTCTGTCTGTGTGTGGCTCTGTGTGTGTGTGTGTGTGTGTGTGTGTGTGTGTGGCTCTGTGTGGATAGCTTTTTTGTAGGTGGCTCTGTGTGGGTGGCTGTCTGTGTGAGGGTGGCTGTGTAGGTGGCTCTATGTGAATGACTCGGTGTGGGTGGCTCTTTATGTGTGTGTGGGTGGCTTTGTGCGTGTCGCTCTGTGTGGGTGTAAATGCAATAGGTCATGCATTTGCGAGCGATTAAGCTATTGGCATTGTAAATGACAATGCCATTTATTTATGATTAAAAAAAAAAAATCATGAGCAATGCCAATAGCTCTACCTTTAATAATGCCGAGACCATTGCATTGTAAATGCTTGTTCATATAATCTTTAAATACAACTACAGTCCACACCCCTGAACGGATTTACACCAAATATAGCAGAAAGCTAGATCTTGGTTCAGAAACAGTGCTTTTGTGTGTTGATATAAATCTCGTCAGCAGTTTTGTAAATATTAGGGTTTCAAACAATAGTCTAGATTACACCGTGAAGTAGGCAGATATGATCCTGAGATCTGATTGGCTGGTACCACATAACCCACGAAGTAGTGGCAGCCATCTTAGGACTCAAACTCGGTCCTGAGTCCTAAGGAAAAAACGCAAAAATAGAGGGCCTGCCTCGTATAAAAAACGTTTGTTGGCTATTTTCTGTTGTTTGTGGTGCAACTTTATAGAGGATCTTGGTGGGTGTCCGGTGGGGCACCAGGGTACCAACCGCTAATTGATGAAGACCCCAGAGGATGGAGTCCTCGGGGATTAATGAGGCTCAAGGAGGGGGGTGCTCTGCCAAGTGGCCTCTCTCCTCTTATGTATTTAAATATGGCCCTTAATATATATGTTTTGGCCCGGGGGGGCCCAGGGAGGGGGGGGGCGATGTGATCCCTGGGGCCTAAAGGCCAAAGGCGAGCGTGACTTGGATGTGGTGTCCTACTGGGGTCCCTGGGGCCTAATGAGACTTGAGAGGGGTGTCTCACAGCCCCCTCACCTTTTTTTAAATTTATTTTAACTTGGCCCTGGATTGTGATCGCTGGGGCCCTCAGTCTTGTCTGAAAACAGAAGGCAATCAATAACCCAGCAGTTTTATCCAGCAACACTCAAACCACCCCCAGGACAAACTGTGCCACCAATAGAACCAAAGAAGATGGAGGAAGATGGAATCCAAGACTTGTGGGGCACCACAGGGTGGATTTCTATTAAAAAATCATTGCGTTTGTTGTAATATGAAGTGTGCCATTGCAATGTTGTGCACGAAGATTTACAAGAATTATCCCTTCACCACTCAACACTTTCAGGTTTCTTTACTGTTGCACCCCCTAAGTCAAAACCACTTTGCACGCAGAAAACTTTGCTGAAAAATGCAGATTCTTAAAAGTAACAATTTCTAAATGGTTTTCGCAGACAAGTGTGTTGCAAATTGTGTGGCTGAACCACACCTTTCATTCCTCGAAACCCCAACTCCCATGCCACCATCCGTACAAAATTTTGCCAAAGGACCCATCTAGTGTGTTCTGACATTAGAAGTTGATGGTGGTTGCTGCTTTTGTGTACCGAAAAAGGATATGGTGCCGAAAAAGGATATGGGCAACTGAGAAAAGACAGGATCAAGATGCTCTCCCTTTCACTGGTCCTGTGTTCTCTGGAGGCTGGATGTGAGCTTTGTATCTGCAGGATGCTTATTTTCATGTCTCCGTCTTGCAGGCCCACAGGCGTTACCCTCCATTCATGGTGGGCTTGGAGCACTTCAGGTTGCTATACTCCCCTTTGTCCTCACCATTGCGCCTCTGATGTTATTGAAAGTGATAACAGGGGTTGCTTCTCATTTTCGAAGGTAAATTGTCCCAGTTTTCCGCTGCCACGAAGACTTGCTGCTGATGGCATGCTTGCCCTTGGGAGTCGCCACCCACAGACTACGACACACCTTTTTTATTTGTTAGGGGTTCACAAAAAACATGCTAAAGTCGCATTTACGTACCTACCCTACAGCGTGGAGAGTCCAGGACAATTGGGCTGGGATCCAGATGTTTCAGTCTCTGTCCTGTATTTCGTTGAGACTCTACGGCTGCTGGGTATAATGGCCTCCTGTATCCTGCTGGTGAAACACTCCAGATGGCACAAGCGGACTCTGCACTGGCATCTGAAGTCCCATTTGGTACAGCATCCGGGGAATCGCTGAGATCGTTTCATATTTCGGAGGAGACTGCTATAGATCTGCTGTAAGTGGTTACTGCATTGTGATCTGGTCAGCGACAGACCCTTCTCCCTTCCCCTACCAGAGCTGACAGTGGTGATTGCTAATTTGCTTCTGGGATGGGGTGGCCACCTTGGAGAGTTGTAGAACAGAGGGTTCTGGTCTTCGGCGGAAACTCGTCTCCATATCAACCTGCTGGAGGTGTAGGCCTTCCTGCTATCCATTAAAGGGATGTCGGTGCAGATGTTCATGAAGCATCTAACGTGGAGCCAGCCCTCATTGGGTAGTCTTGACAGCGGGCAGTTTAAAATAATCCAGGCATCCCACTCTCTATCTTCTTCGCTCAATGATATTTCCACACCGTGCACAGCAATAGAGATTTTTTTCTGATAAGCAGGCCTGCTGGCAGTGATGGGTTTCTAAATGATTCAGCTGGCTGTGAAGATAGTCCGGTCAGGCGGGGGAAGCCAGTGGAGTTCCATCACAATGGGATTGATGTGATCATATTCTTCAGGTATTTCAAATTTCAAATTTGTTTATTTATGATAACGGAACTCAATTGAGGTCCACATAAAAATTCAATAAAGAATAAACAACAAATTTCATGAGAATACAAGAAAAGTTTTACAGAATATTCAGTTATCAATATAATGTTAAAAAACATTTAAAAAAGTTAAACAATTTAAAACAAAACATTTCGTTTGGAGGATTAAGCATTGCTTCAATAAAATCATAAGTAGTGGAAATACCCAATTGGAGGCATATTGGTCTCAACCATTTGCGTCTAAATGCCATAAGAGCCGGACAAACAAAGACAACATGGTACAGATCCTGGGAATTACAATTACAGAAATTACAAATATCTGAACCACCATGCCATTTGGACAGAAGACCGTTCAGAAGAAGTAAGTTGTACCTTAACAAAAGGATAAATCGCCTAACTCCATGGGGGAGGTTCCAACATATGTATGGTTGGGGGGTTTTTATTTCACTGAATTTACCAATGGGGAACATTCTGCTCGCAGTTTTACTTGACCCACTATCAACTCTAAAGCTCAACTCACAAGAGGCAGATTTTAAGGATAACCTTAGTTGGGCAGCAGTTTGTAAAAATAGGTTTTGTTCATCTAGCTGTAGTAAGGTAACAGCCTGTCGGAAATTCCTTACAATAGAGGAATAAGCATTAAAGGAACCCAACAGCTCACTTCTTATTAAATATCTCAAGGTACCAGGCGTTCCTCCAGCAATATTGAAAACCCAACGTACCACACTAGCAGCTGCCTGGGCCCGAGAGCTGCGCAGACCAAATTCTCGTCTTAGCGAAGACGTAGAATTTGCAGTATTTACAGAAGCTAAGTTACGTAATATTTTTCCTTCGGTAGAATCCAAAAATTTCCAACATACCATATCCCCTATTTCTAGTCCATAGATTAGGGATGCAGGGATTTTTGCTCGATAGACCTCGAGCAGTGTGGAAAAATGCCTTCTACCTGTTGATTTGTAAAAGGAAATAAGGCTCTTCCCTTGAACAAGGGCTTTTCTGCTATTGTTCTCAATGTGGGGTTTTTCGCTTAAATTGCTCATGACAATCTTTCCAAGAAAGGGATATGATTTCACTACTTCTAACCTTTCACCCCCTATGGACCAATAATAATTTTCATATTTGGGTTTTCTCCTTCCATGGAAGCACATAATTTTACTCTTTGAAATATTTATTTTCAAGAAGTGAGCCTCCGCATAGGAGGACAGAGCTTGTAAACGGTCATTCAAACCTTTTGGGGTGAGGTCCAGCATTAAAATGTCATCAGCGTACATTAAGCACGCTATTGGAGTTCTCCCCAAAATAGGTGCAATTCCGTTACTAGATGATAATATAGCCTTCGGGAGGTCAGCAATATATAGGGAGAACAGGGGAGCCAATAGGCAGCCCTGTTTTAGTCCATTATTAGTGGGTATAACCCAGGACAGTCCTCTCTCACCACCCATTAAAACTCTACACCAAGTGTCTGTGTGTAGTGCAATGACTAACTTCAATAGACTAGGGGGCATCTCTAGTTTAGTTAACTTACTCCACAGCAAGGATCTATCTACCTTATCAAAAGCCGTAGAGAAGTCAATAAAGGCCCCATATACACCCCCTCTACGAACTGTAACATATTTTTCCACCAGGATTTGAAGGGCAGTAAGATTGTCCAGGGTACCATGTTGTTTCCTAAAGCCAGTTTGTTCTAGCGGAAGTATTGCAGACGCTGATACCCAGTCATTTAAAGAGTTCAATAAACATTTAGCAAAAACTTTGCCTATGGCATCTAAGAGGGCTATTTGTCTATAGTTTTGGGGTAAGTTTCTAGCCCCCTTTTTTTAGAGAGGGATTAATAAACTCCCCTTCCAGGAATACGGGACAGTGCCATTAATAAAGCAAGTTTTGAAGACTGGGTATAACATTTTTCCCCACAGCATACTGTATGATTTTAACACTGAAATCGGAATTTCATCTGGGCCTAATGCTCCAGAAGTGCGTAAAGCTTTTATTGCAGCAACTATTTCCAGTTCAGACAGAGGATCGTATGGAAATGAATCCTCCTGCAGCTTACCAGGGCCAAACTTCTCACCATTACTGCTATATAGTTGCTCTATAAAATCAACCCATGTCTGCTCGTTAATAGATATCGGAGAGGGTCTAGATCTTACCCCACATCCTTCTCCAATTAATGACCAAAAGGTCTTGGCCTGCCCACATTTAGATGCCTCGCGAAGTTTGATCCAGAGGGCATCTTCTTTCTCCTGTTTTAATCTCGCCTTTATCCTTTTTCTCCTTCTTTTCAAAAGGGATATTCTTCTACTACGTTCAGGTATAAAGGAAAGATACTGGACCCTTACTAGTTTATTTATTTCTGTATTTAAACGACGTAGATCAAAAGGGATTTTAGGAATTATCTTTCCAAGTGGAGGCTTTTGAACTTTAGATTTTAAAGTATGTAAAAGGGATGCAAAACAGAGTAGTTCTCTACCTTCCCAATGGATTATGTTCTTTGCTGTGTGTTCTAATATATTGGACAAACTTCTAATAGACCCTGAATTCCAATAACATTTCCTTTTTTTATTATTAAGGTTCAATAAGTCATCTCCAATATTCCATAAATCTCTTTGTGGTGAGATTGCATTTAATTTTGCGAGAAGAACATTATGATCACTAAGATCAGTGACAAGTACAGAAAAATCCTCTAAAAAGGAACTATCAACTATCATGTAGTCTAGGATTTTTTTTTTTTCTAAACTTTATTTTTGTCGCAGACAATGATAGCATATAACAGTTGCGCCGACAGCCACAAGAAAGCAACGACATTATGTCAAAGAACATACTTCAGTGTACACGGCCCATCAGCCCACAACCCGAAGGCCGGGCGGCGGTAGCTGGTAGCATGTAAGCCAGGTCATGAACCTAGCCATGGAACTGCGCGGCAGGATATTCTGATCTGCTTTTCTTTTTTTTTTTTTTTTTTTTTTTTTTAATACAGGTTACCCCCCAACTCCCCAAAGGAACCCCTCCCCCCAAAACTTCGGCATTCATGACTAAAACATGTGTACACAGGTCGTTCACCTCATTATGGCACTCCTATCGCCAGATATAGCAGCGGTCATTACGTAAATTAGGAATGACACCTTGAGATACCAAACACAATTCCTCCCAGTTGTAACCTACATGTGCGTGTGCGGTCAGGCACTCCCCCAACTCACTGCCCTCCCCCACCCTCCCCATCGCCCTCATCCTCAGACCCTGTACCCCCAGGGGTGAACAACTCCGCACTCGTACAATCCGAGTCTTCGGCTGCCTCTCCCACCACTCGCATCATTCTCCACGCAAACAGGTCGTCCTGCAGCTTCACATCTCTACGCACGGTTTGCATGAAGGTTTCCTCCGCCAGGGACCATTCCCCCACATCTCTAAGCCACTGTGACATCTCTGGGGCCCTCTGTCCCATCCACGTGATGGCCACCCTCCTCCTTGCCAGTACTAAAAGTAGTTGTAACATTTTGTAGGGCAGATTACACTTCCTGGGCTTGGGGACTAAGGCCAACAAGCAGTGAAGGGGGGTCAGTTCCATCCGGAGTTCAGTAACTTTACAAATATGCGCCACCACCGACTGCCAGAAGGCGTAAACCAATGGGCAGTCCCACGCCAGATGAAGGAAGGAGGCACCCGGCGCGCCACATCTAGGGCAGTTATCACGCTTGTCCGGGGCAATACGCTTCAAGGCAACCGGAGTCACATATGTTCGGTGTGTCAGTTTGAACCGTGCATTGCACGACACCTTCCGGGTGAGGGTACCAATGCGTTTGCGCTGTGTCGGGTCTAAAGCAACCCCCAGGTCAGCCTCCCAGGCCGCCCACGCCGGTGGAACCGGTGGGGTGGAGTCCTGCCGCATGGCTGAGTACAATAGGGTTATCAGCCTCCTGCCCCTACCACATGAAAGGATAATATTGAGGGTATGGGACACAGGGGGCGCATCAGGGAATTGCGGCCAAGTATCTCGTGCCATTGCATGGAGGCCCCTGTGGTGTAGGAACTGTCCCTCACCGAGTCCGAACGTCTCCGTCGCCCGTTCGATAGTAGTCTAGGATTGAACCACCCTTCCCTAACTTATGAGTAAAATGAGTGGGACTATCCAAAGGAAGCCTTCCATTGATTATGATAGTCTGCTTCTGCTAGACTCTCCAAGATTAATTTCCCCCTTTTATTTGTTTTAATATTCTCCGGAAATATGGCTTTAGGTATCGTGAATGTCTCCTCTTTTACATTATTCCTAAATAATTCCATGGCACTATTAGACATTTTACCATTTAGATCACCTAATAATAAAATATGAGATGGGGAAATAGATTCCTGAAGATTTGAAATAAAAGAACAAATCATCTTAATACCCGGATTATAGTTTATATCTGGAGGTAAGTAAGCATTAATTATTACCAGTGATTTCTGAGGAACATCTTTAGCAAAATTTATTAAGGTTATTGCCTGAAATAATTTATTTGAATCAATAAAGTGGGTATAATTCCATTTAACTTTGTTTGTCAAAAGACAGGCTAACCCTCCCTTTGCTCGACCCCTCGTAGAGGGAGTAGCATTACTCTCTAATACATAATAATCTTTTACAGCCGGGAAATTCCCTACCAACCACGTTTCTTGCAAACAAATAATGTCAGCATTTAGAGAGTGCAAGTATGACAACTTTTCTGTGCTCTGGTTTAGACCAGCAGTGTTCCACGATATTATTTTTAGGTTATCGCTAAAATTCTGAATTCATTTTAGGTACAAAACCAGATTTATCGGATAAAACAGCGGGCAACCAACTCCACTCCAGATCGGCATCCTTTACCCTAGTTTGTTTAATGGGTAGCGGATTATTTACTATCACCTGTCGCTCATTTTTTGATATCCGTATTTTTAACTCTTCGGTCACTGTAGAGGAACCATCTAGAGGACCAGATTTTTTACCCTGATAAGGTAACATTTTTTGGAATTTATAACTTTCTATTTTGACCGGAATAAAAGGATCAACATCGATTCCTCTTATTTGAAGTTCTTCCGCCCATTGTAGGACGTGATTTGTTACCAGTTTTGAGTGAAATTTTACCCGTGATTTCATCCCATTTTCTAAATTTATTAATGTTGTTATATCTAGATCTGCAGATTGAATCAATTTTAAGCTCTCTATTTCATGAAAGCAATTAACTAAAGCAGATCTATTTAGGATGAGGTCTGGGTCAAAAATAGGTATAAAATCAAGGAAGAGGGTATCCACATTTTTCCTAGTCTTAGGCACGGTCTTAGCTGCATATTCAGTTGCAACTACGTCTGAAAAAGAACTAACCAGGGGGTTAAGGGTTGATTTTGGTTTAGGATCTATAATTAATGTAGATTTTTGGTCCTTCACCAATTTTATCTGCTCATCTAGATGCTGTTGAATTATATGAGGTATAGGATCTTGTTGTATGTCTGTAGAGGTCATCTTTATAGTTCCCACTGGCTCATGGGACAGGTTAGAGTCGAAATCTACATGATTAGAAATATCCGACGAAGGTTCTTGTTCACAATTAAAAATTATTTTCCTTTGCCTTTTTTTATAAAATCTACGATTTGGTTTTCATTTTTTTACATCGTTGTTTTTTAAATAGTGTTATTTCCGTTTTTTTCTCCTTTAATGGAGAGATTTTATCCGAAACAACAGGGAGGGTTGAAGTTTCTTTATTAAATTGTGGAATGAAAATGGGGAAGATAGAGGGTGGAGTATTAGTCAATTTATTCTCCTTTGGTGGTAGGGTCTCAATTTCCTGGTTTATGAAAGCTACGCAGTTACCATTAATTGGATTCTCATTCCTATATGCGGTAGATTCAGAAGTAACTGCAGTATAAGTATTAGTTTTAATCAGGGGATCTAACGGTAAAGGGACCTCAGGAGATGTTTTTATTTTTACTTCCCCGGTTCCTTCTACATCTAGGTTGGGTGGAGTGATAATTTTTTGATGAGTAACATCTTCTGATCCTGTTTTATTATTCAGCAGTGCCTTTAAAATCAGAGTTACTGTATCAGATACATTATCAGATCCATTAACTAATCTTTCCAGTAATTGTAGAATAGATGAAATGAGACGTTCTAAAGAAGCTAAGGAATTGGATATTACATTATCTTCACATATGTAGGAATTTAGGGGATCTTTGTTTTGAATGTTAGTAGAATTAGAGAATAGGTTCATTTCAGGGATGGAAAACTCAGATTTTTTTGAAGGGGTACTACTATAAAGATGTAATCTAGGAGTAGTTACAAGATCCTGTGTGATAAAAAAAGTTCTGTGCTTTAATTAATCCTTTCTGAGACTCTAGGTTTATATCAGGAAGCGTGAAATCCTCTGGGAGAATATCTTCAGGGGGAATATGCAGGGAATGAATTCTTTGATCTACTGTAGGAGAAGGAGGGTTATGTACTAGAGCCGCGACAGGGATAACAGAAATGCTACCCCGATCTGCAACATTTATAGCTTTTTCTTGGGTTTCAAAAAGATTGTCCGAGTCTCTCTTGGTTTTTATTGGATATAACATCTGAAGGGGATAGAACACTAATACCTGAATGGGTACCTTCATTTTTAGTAGCAGGGGGGACTCGCTCATTTTCTTGACAATTGATGTTAATAGTTTCAGTGAGGGGCCCCTCTCTGTCTACTTTATCCTTACCCTTATCCCATAAAGGGTATAGATGACATTTACTTTTTAGTTGGAGAGCTGAGCCAGCTTTATTTCGCAGGGGATTAGATTTAGTTTTGGAACAAGCTCTACCAACTAAAATTCTTCCTGATCTCCATTTCTTAGTAGTCATGTTAATTAGGGAAACAATATACGATGTAGCCTAAAATTAGAGGAAATATT
Source organism: Lissotriton vulgaris (assembly GCF_964263255.1). Taxonomy (NCBI): domain Eukaryota; kingdom Metazoa; phylum Chordata; class Amphibia; order Caudata; family Salamandridae; genus Lissotriton; species Lissotriton vulgaris. The sequence continues at coordinate 190,153 of NW_028252733.1, read as the reverse complement.
TAATAATAAAAGATAACACAATATATACCGCTACTTAGCAATACAAATAAAACACTCTATTAGTCTAAGCAACAAGCAAACTAAAGGGGGGTGGCCCAGCCCGGCCTCAATCGGTCTCTGTCGGTCGCAGTCGGTCCCACCCTTGTCCCGGGCTTCTCCCGGCGCGCTCCTGCGCTGCGGGGGTACAGTTGTTATTATATGCCTAAGAGGAAGGGGGCGTGTCCAACAGGGAGAGCGTCACCAGGTGTTTGCAGTCAGGTGAATAGCAGGGACTCTTGGGAAATGTAGTCCTGCTACCAGTGCGCTCGCAGCCCTGTCCTTAAGAAACCCTCGGTTCTGCTCCAACACCCACAAACAGCACGGCACCGCGTAGCGGGACCCGCGAAACGGGTCCGGCAAGGAGCTGCGGTTTAAAGTGCTGAGAGCGGCAAGATGGTTCAGGAGACGCAGACCGGGTTCAACGGCGTCAGTGTCACATCCAGGAAAACAGCAGCCAGGAAAAGCAATCTTCCTCAGGTACTATATGAGACTTGCTTCGGCTTATAGGGTGTGAATGTCATTTTTGTGCACACAGACCCTTTCATCAAGTAACATTTACCTCTCAGTTCTTTCAGATGTATTTTTCACATTAATTTTTATTGTTCTAGGATAGTGAATTAGTAAATATTAAGTATGTGAATCACAAACTAGTTGAAACAAGAGGAAATGTATAAATCATTCGTTAAACGATTGAATTAGTTCAAATAATATTTACAGGAGTACCCAAAGAATGTCAGTTCACGGGGGATACCAGACCACAAAAATGTGCTCAAATGTTGCTTGAGATTTCTAGAATTTCAAGACGTTTTCGAATGAAACTGTTCTAATTTTAACTACTGCTGTATTCTTGTGGACATAATGTCACAAAGCCAGGCCTAGTCAATTCTCACCAGTCTAAAGTAACACAAACTTAAAAATCACATAATATAAAGTTAAAAATAAAACCTAATTGTTAGTTTCATATCACTATACTTCTTGGGACGTTAAATTACTGAAAAACTTTTCGTAAGACATATGCACAATATGATTGACCTCATCCAACCCCTTGTAGTAACGTCCCATTTCTCTTTCTTCAATGTTAATCAGTTTGCTGACTTGCCTAGTCAAGCTTTTTGTATAGTACATGACTTAAATTTTTTTCCAGCATTTGTATGCCACATTATTCTTTTTTTTTTTCTTTTCTTTTTTTTTTTCAATATTTCAAATATTTACACACTTACATTGGAATATAATGGTATTCTGTGTTAAAGGCCCTTGTTAATCTTCAGTCTACAGGAGCAGAATATGGTGATTAGCCTCTCATATATTTTTCTCACTCCAAAGTTTTATACAGCGTGAACTTGAGCACCAGTTGGGTTACAGGAGGGCACATTCGTTTTTTGAGGCACAGGGAGATTAAGTGATTTGCCCAGAATCACAGGATGTTGAGCGTCATTGCTGAGACTCGAACCTGATTCCCCAGATTTGAGGTCACCACCTTAGCTGTTAGGTTACATCTTCTGCCCAATTTGGTGTGGGTGTAATACAATTAACATAATTAATGTAAATGGATTTGCTAGTGACTAGATTTATTTACAAGATTGATCAAATTGAACTTAATCTGTAGTTGTTTTTCTGACTGAATAATGACCCCTCTGTTTCGTATGTTAGATGGCCTTCTAATCTGAAAGAACAATTTTGTTGTTCCCCTCCACAGACTTTGCCATCATGAACGGGAGAAAAACAGATTCAGTCTACTAACTCTCCTAGTTCAGTGAGACCACTGAAAAAGGTAAGACCTTTATGAAGACTAGAGCACTCCTTGATCTTGCATTGTGGATTAATTATGCATGCAGCACTCTGGCATTCGGTGCATATGTTACTAATTGGCCATCTTTTTTTCTATAGTGTTTGTTACATTGATAGCAAAGTGTGTGCACAAATAGTATAAGTATTTTTTTGTGTGCAAAATACATGACAGTAAGGCTGAGTCACTCTAATACATAAAATCTATAATTACTAGCATTCAAATAAAAAAAATCAAAACATGATTAATAGCACTAAGCCATGCGTAATACCAGAAAAAGAACTAAAGAGAAATAAAAAACAGTATGAGCAGTCATAAATTCAAGATTAGATTGTGGAATGGTGAAAATAAAGCACTTGAATTATAAACATCAGTTAGCCCAGGTGGAGCAGGGGTTCACGTTTCAGACTCAAGGTAATGCGATACTGTACTCCATATTTGGTCGCCAAGCTTCTTTTTACGAGGGTCTTTGAGAGCATACAAACTATACTCCATGTTATATACTGCGAAGAACCGTGACCTCCCTACTTCAAAGGAGGGCTGGTCCTGTTGTAACCAAAAAGGGGCTATACAAAGTCTATATACCGCTGTAACTAAGAATATTAAGTTGGCATGTTGCTTTGATATTTCTGTCTCCCCAATCCCATTTCTACACCTAGAAGAATCTGTGTGGCAGATAGCTGAATTGGATTACCGATAATCTCTTATATACATTTATCCATCTGCGTCAATAAACCTGCTAGAGATGGAAACCCCAAAAAAATATGAACATCATCTGCAGATGAATAACCACAGCGGAAGCATTTCCCAATTAGATCCCCCGGCCATTTTGAGACCTTATCTGGTGTATAATATAAATTAAAGAGTGATTTAAAGTGCTGCACAGATAACTTTGAAGAGAGGTATAAATTTTTAGCCATTCCCAGAGAGATTTCTATTTGTATATCCTGCCTACCCAATTTAATCCCCCATTTAGCATTTTGTTCTATATCATTGGCATTAGTGCTTAACATATGACCATATAACATGCCTTTCCTTACAGCTTTCATATTATCTTCAATCAAGGGATTTGCTTGAAAAATGACTCCACTGTTCACCAAGTAATTCCTAATCTGTAAATACTTAGCGAAATTCTCCCTAGGGAGCTGGTACTGTTCCCGCAATTGCTCAAAAGATTTAAGACAACCTTCAGAATAAAGGTCTCCCACCACCCTTATTCCCTTCAGCCTCCAATTATACCCTACCCGATCCCACATTTCTACTGGCAGAAATATTGAAGATACCAGTGGTGTATACCATGAAATTTTCTCGAAGCCAAACATACACCTTAATATTCTCCAAACCTTATACGCAGCTTCCAGGATCTTAAACCGCGTACGCTTGTAATAGCTCCCCTCTAGATACAAGAACAGACAGTTTTTGGCTTTTACCCCCAATAACATCTGGTATATAGATGGGCATTCCGCAATATCCATCGGGCCTACCCCTGTTAGTAGAATATTCATACCTTGAATCATACAGGCATAGTAATATAACGTGAAATCTGGTACAGACCAACCGCCTAGCTTTCTTGGTAGTGTCATATATCGTACTGCACGGCGAGCCTTGCGCCCAGACCACATAAAGCGCATACAAATAGCTTGGAGCTGTGCCAAACTCGCCTTGGGGATTTCTAAGGGGACCCATCTGAAAATCTACAATATAATATTTTCGGTAGTATCATCATTTTTAATAAACTGCATTGCCCCACTAGGGGAGGTGTAAACACTCCGCCCGGTCTAGCTGTTTCTTTACTCCCAACAGAAGAGCCTCCCAATTTGATTTGACCAGGGCAGTTGTTGAAACCCTGAGCTTGACCCCCAAGTATGTGACCTCTTGACTTACCCTTGGGTCAGCATACTTCGGCATGTTGGCGCACAGCAACTGAGTTTTGGCTGAATTCAGCTTATAGCCGAAAGCCGCGCCAAACTCTGTAGCTAGATGTTCAATCGCCTGCATCGCTATTGTTGGATTCGGCGTAACGACAGCAACATCGTCCGCCTATGCGAGAACCTTAAACTGATAAGTTTGTATAAATACTGGTTGGATCCTGGTACTAGATTCCAGCATTCTTAAAAACGGTTCAATATATAATGAAAATAAAAGAGAACAGGGGCAACCTTGCCTGGTCCCCCTCTGTATTTGTACCGCCTCAGACTCTAGTCCCATGGTGCCTCTACGGGCTACATGTTGACAATACAATGTCTGCAATGATTTAATAAACGCTGGTCCGAAGCCCCAACGCCTCATAACATCCCATAAGAAGCACCATGAGACCTGGTCGAAAGCCTTCTTGGCATCTAATAAAATTACACAAAGTGGTTCCCGGGTTACATTGGCATAATCAAAAAAAGTTATCACACGGTTGACATGGTTCGCCGTTCCTCGCTGTGGAATAAACCCATGTTGTATAGTAGAAACTAATTCAGAAATAACAGAAGACAGCCTATTGGCCAGGATCTTTGAGTAGATCTTCCCATCCGCATTTAAAAGCGAAATGCGACGATAAGTGCCAGGCAGATTCGCCGGTTTGACTTTTTTATGGAACACAACTATGCATGCTTCGTTCCAGGTTTTAGGGGAAGCACCTTTCTGGGCCATTCGCATTGTTGCCAGGAGATCAACCTTTAAAACCGAAAAGAAAGTTTTATAAATTTCCAAAGGTAGCTTGTCTGGCCCTGCCGCCTTACCCCATGCCAACCCATTTACTGCTAATTCCAATTCCTCTAACTAAATGGGGGCTTCCAGCCCTTCTATCTCCTCTGCAGGGAGATCTGGCATGCAAAATTGGCTGACAAGGGTAGCCGCACCGACCTCATCGTACTCATCTCTTCGATACAATACCTCGTAAAATTGTCTAAACACCTCCAGAATACCACTTTCATTTTCAATAGAATCCCCATTTGAATCTGAAATATTGTCTATCTGTTGGGCTGCCTTCCTCAGCCTTAATTTTTGGGCGAGGCACATGCCACTTGCCTCGCCATACTCCTAATGGATTTGCTGTTTAATAAAAAACTGTTTTGCAGTTTCCTGGGACCAATTGCGATTTAGCCTTGCTTTGAGCCGTGCCACCACTGTAATCAAATCAGTTATATCTATACCGGCCTGAATACCCTGCATGAGTACTTACTCAGGCTTTATCAACTCCTGGTATAGCTTTTGAAATTTAGCTGCCCTTTTTTTTTTGATTATACAAACCGAAACTCAAAGCTTCCCCTCGAAAAGCAGCCTTAAAGCTATCCCAAACACAGCCTACACTACTGCTCCCACAATTAATATTGAAAAAAGAAGTGATCCATTGTTTCATATGGTCAATGAATTGCTGGTCTAATAATAATTTACGGTCAAAAGAAAATCCCCTTGGCCTTGTAACTGTTACTATGCCTGTTATAGAGAGAACTACCGGCCCATGATCAGATGTAATTCTCGGGTATACCTGAATCGCAGCCCGATTTAACAGCAATTGAGGAGTGAAAAAATAATCCAACCGCACTAGCTTCCGATGGGGGAAAAGAAAAACAAGCATTTACAAAGCATTTTGAAAAGTTTGAGCTATTGGCATTGTAAATGACAATTTGTATTTATGTGTTGGTTTTGAAAACAGATAAATAAATGGCATTGTCATTTACAATGCCAATAGTTTAATCTCTGCCAAATGCCACACAAAAACACAGATACACACGCACACGCGCACACCCCCCCCCCCCCACCCCCCCCCCCCACACCCCCCCCACAGACCCACACACAGACCCACACACAGACCCACACACAGACCCACACACAGACCCACACACAGACCCACACACAGACCCACACACAGACCCACACACAGACCCACACACAGACCCACACACAGACCCACACACAGACCCACACACAGACCCACACACAGACCCACACACAGACCCACACACAGACCCACCCACAGACCCACCCACAGACCCACCCACCCACAGACCCACCCACCCACAGACCCACCCACCCACAGACCCACCCACCCACAGACCCACACACACAGACCCACCCACCCACAGAGCCACACACACAGACCCACCCACCCACAGAGCCACACACACAGACCCACCCACCCACAGAGCCACACACACAGACCCACCCACCCACAGAGCCACACACACAGACCCACCCACCCACAGAGCCACACACACAGACCCACCCACCCACACACACAGAGCCACCCACCCACAGAGCCACACACACAGAGCCACCCACCCACAGAGCCACACACACAGAGCCACACACACACAGAGCCACACACACACAGAGCCACACACACACAGAGCCAGACACACACAGAGCCACACAGAGCCAGACACACACACACAGACACAGAGCCACACACACACACAGACACACACCCACCCAGAGCCCCACACACACACACACCCACCCAGAGCCCCACACACACACACCCACCCAGAGCCCCACACACACACACACACACACCCACCCAGAGCCCCACACACACACACACACCCACCCAGAGCCCCCCCCACACACACACACACCCACCCAGAGCCCCCCCCACACACACACCCACCCAGAGCCCCCCCCACACACACACCCACCCAGAGCCCCCCCCACACACACACACACACCCACCCAGAGCCCCCCACACACACACACCCACCCAGAGCCCCCCACACACACACACCCACCCAGAGCCCCCCCCACACACACACCCACCCAGAGCCCCCCCACACACACACCCACCCAGAGCCCCACACACACCCACCCAGAGCCCCACACACACACACCCACCCAGAGCCCCACACACACACACACACCCACCCAGAGCCCCACACACACACACACACCCACCCAGAGCCCCACACACACACCCACCCAGAAGAGAGCAAGCACGGCCAGGGGGCAGGGGAGCAAGCACGGCCAGGGGGCAGGGGAGCAAGCACGGCCAGGGGGCAGGGGAGCAAGCACAGCTGTGTTTCCAGTGCTTGGCTATTCTGAACCAACCATTGATATCCGGCCTGCCACTCAAACAAAAACAACTCCCAGAATACCTTCTATGAGCATTGGTACCCAGGAACCTGCACTAGCCTAACTGACTTGATAAAGTAACAGTGACCAAGTGGTCTCACTAGTGGTGTGACACCTTGAGCCAGTTCGGACCTTTTTATACAATCGCACTTTTGACTCTGGGAATAGTGAGTCGTTGACTTATGACTGCAGTATGCGGCTACAGATCCCTACGCACATCGCAACAGCTGTTAAACGTCAGACAGTATAGTGCTACCAATTGTGTGTGGGAAGAGGGGGTGCACACTGGGTAGCTGTCAAGCTCCATCCTACAGGGAGTGGGCCGGCAGAGCGAGGGCTGTAACATCAGATCGAGTGTACCGTAATAGGACCAGAGGGCATAAGCTGGCATGGGGAGGCAGAGAGGGGGGCCAGGATGCAAGAGTCCGGGAGAGAGCTGCTTATGAAAAGCGAGGGTACACCGAAGGCCTGCCCCAAAGGTTAGAATCTAAAATAAAAATAAAATACAGATCTACATTTATGTCAGACCTCTGATTTAGAAGGGGAGGGGGCTGAAGGCGCCCTGTATTCTCCAATAAACAAACATATGTGTGGAGGGTCAAGGAGAATGTTTTACAAACTGTCTGCTCGCTCCCCTACTGTCAAGATGCAAAACACACAACAGAGCAGACCAGGTCTAGGAATGGTGTGTAACTATACTAGTGACTGTAAAACAGTTAGATGCATGTGTGAGCGAATGTTATTGAATCACAAAAGTTAGAACAACCCCCATCAGCCCACCCTTATGGTGGAGTTTACGTCATGTGGAAGTTGCTGGTCATTCAATACCACGTCCGACCATATAGTGCCGGTGCGGGAATGGATGTCAGTACTCTAGCCATGATGTTCATCATAGAGTGGTATTGATAAAGTGCAGTGCTCAAGTGATAGTGATAAATAAAATTGACTACTCCGACTCAAAAAAACGTTCAGACCGAAGTCTGTGTCAAGAGTTAAAAACACGCCAAGTAGTTAGACTACCCTCTGGCGCTGTGCAGGACGGTCAACATGTTTCAGCCTCTTGGGGAATTACCCCGGCTTTCTTCAGGACCTTAGACATGGAATAGCTACTGCAACTACAAGTGATGTGTTAGGTGGGAAATAACATTAAAAATTGTACTAAGAGAAAGTTACATATCTACCAGGAACTTTAACGCTTAAATGTCCACTGGAGGGAGAGAAGCATGTCTTCTTCCTATCAAAAAACAAGATTTCTTACAACACTAGATTACACACATACAACCGCATGAATACACAGAAACAGCATAGATAAACACACCTGCATGAATAATTTACATTCTGCATTATAAAAGAAGCATAGTAGCTTTATCACACAGAGGCATTTCCTCACAGTGATACTCACCCTGCTTTGTGTGGGTGAAGACTTCACCTCACCCGGCAACCGCTCGGGAGTATGAGGCCCCGCTCTACAGTGTAGAAAAAGGACACAGTTAGCACACAACTCAACTGTGCCCAATGAAATTGCTCTACACATATAACCCAACAAACGTGTGATAGAAACCCATCTGTCAGACCAAGAACTGACCCACACAAGGGCTCCCATAAGACACTAAGAAATTGCACATACTGCGATAATCCTCATGTCCCAGGACACAGTATAGACACTTAAAGGCGCCTCTAAAAAGCTTCCTTTGACTCCCACTAGGAAAACTCATTAGATTATGAGAAATGAGTATAGACGGAAAACTGACTTTAGACCACAGTATATTGGAATTTATGGAAGATACTTGGGCGCTTATCAGTATCTTCCAATCTAATGAGTTTTCCTAGTTTTACAGTCACTAGTATAGTTACACACCATTCCTAGACCTGGTCTGCTCTGTTGTGTGTTTTGCACCCTGTATTCTCCCCCCCGTTGAAATGTTCAATGAAAGGCCTGCTTTGGGGAGGGGTCTCGGTAAGGACAGAACACTGACGCCAGTTTCGACCACAGTTGTTTTTTTAAGGCCGCCCGTAATGCGATGCTGCACTGGGCCGATATACACGAGTACAGCCTGGACTGGGGAACCATGCCACGCCGGAGTCGCGTGCAATACCTGAGATGCGAAAGGAATGCTGGGACGGCGGGTTCAACCAGCATATTAGGCAGCTCTACACGCAGCTTCTAACAAAGGTTGGGGACAGTGATATCATATTTGACAAGCCCGTGACGTGGCACTGGCTCAGCATATTTTCTCTTTTAGAGAGAATCCCACAATCAGGGCTCGGTGATGATGCCGGCTCTGCGCAGTTAACTCAGAAAACCCCTGCAAACCTCCTTCCACGTGCCTGTGGTGGCAAAGCAGTCATTGAATGGCGCACAACACCAACACAACAACAAATACACAAATAAATAACCGTAATAAAAACAGGGGCAAGTTGTTTCAATACATGTACACGCGTTAATATAACATGACGTGACCGAGATTACCTGTATAACTAAAAAAATAAAAGCATAGCTTAGGAATTTGTACGTAAAGGTTTTTAAAAACACATGTTTTAAAAAATGCGCAAACAACCCCAACCCAGACCCCAACCACGACCCCAACCACAGCTGACTTACTCTGCGCTGGCTCGTATTATTATATAATAAAAGGAACGGAAAGTGCGGTGTCCAACGTAGGTTCAGGAGGCCTGGACTCTGGGACTATTTACATACAATGAAATTCAATGGTTTCTTTTATATTTAAATAGTGAACTGTATCCGAAATTGGCCTGGACGCAGCCATTGTATTAAAGGTCATGATGCAGTCTAGGTAGGTAATTTAGAGGTTGATGGGCCCACCATAAAGTGGTGCCACTGCCCCCTATCCCTGAAGGGCTCCATAGGGATGGGTCCGCACAGGGCGTGACACATGCCCTGGCAGCCACTGCGGTGTGGGGGCTCCAAACCCTTCTGGAAGGCCCCATTGTCTCTAGTGCCACTGACTTTCTGTGAGATACTGGAGACCTAGGACCCCCTCACCATATCCTGAAGGGGGGGGGGGGGGAAACATCATTTACCATTGGTTCACTGGTACCAAATGCAGAGAGTCCCCCATAGTGCTAGCACCGTCCCTTCATCACTGTCGCTGCCTGCACAGCAGCCCACCTGGCATGCATTCAGATGGAGTCTGCAGAGGGTCCCTGGACCCCCATGTTCCCTCCAGGAGGCTGGAATGTCGGGAGCACAGCAGGTTTTTTTTATCTCCTGGTTTGTGCAGATTCTCAGCACTTCCCAAGGGGCTCCGGCCTGTGCACTCTAGCTATAGGGGCACGCAGTCCCTCCAAGGGATTTCCTCATTTGCATAGGCCCTGTGCTCTGTGATTTTACGGCATATCACTTTTTTGAATAAATTGACTTGCGAGGAGGAAGGCCAAATTTGGTATAACGAATGCCAATCCAAGTCCCCAGTAGTGCAGAGGGTCTTAAAAAGTGTACATTCTATAATCTGCCCCCAGTTATCTGTTTGCAGAAAAAAGCAATGCTTAGGCATGATGAGTTCCAAAACCGGAGGGGCCTGTTGGGTACGTGTTTGATGATTTGCTTCTAAAGTATTGTGGGCTTCAACCAACCCCATGAGAATTTTCTTTATCCAGTATTTGGGTGTCTTTCATAGATTCACATGCCTGAATCATTCCCCGTCGCCGAGACGGGAGCCTCCGGTACATAAAAAAGTAATGTCCTATAGACATACATAGAGAAAATAGGCCTAAGGGCTTCCCCTTAGCAGCCTTTCTTCGTCCTTATGTAAAAAGGACCAAACTCTCACCGTTAGCCAATCGGCTCCGACCTCCCTCTAGAACCTTCCTGGGAGGAGGGGGGCGGAGCTAGCCGGCGTTCATGGTGGACGCTTAAGTGCGGAGCTCTGCGCTAGCGCTGCCGATTATTCGTAAATTATCCTCCAAAAGCGGCGAACATTGTGGAATTCCGGCGGGGGCTGCCTCCCCTACCCCCCGCGGACCTCCGACGCGACTTTGAAAGAGTTGCGTGCGCGGGTCCCCCCGGCGAAGCCACCGACCAGAGAGTTGCGGACCAGGCCGGGATCCCCGCTCTGTCCTGGGACGCGAGGCCGAGTTGCGTCGCCCGACGTGCGGCCCCTGGGAGAGGAAGTCCCGCTACGGAGCGTGCACCGTGACCGGCAGTAGCCGCGACCCCTTCAGCACACCGCGACCACACTGCGGTCCCCTGCTGTGACAGCTGCACCCCCTGGAGAGCTTGGAGGACTCGAGCGAGCGCCGGCGGCATAGCAGACCCACCGGGAGCGCACACGTGGCGCTAGCGGAGCCCTGCGTTGACTCGGGCGCCATTACACTCTGCCGGGGAGACCTGCCCGGAAGCCCGACCGCTCGGAGGGAGCCTTAAGGAGCGGCGGGCGGCTTTGGGACAGAGGACCCCCAACACGAGCCCTGCACCCTTAATCTGACTGGGGGCGTCCTGGTACCGATAGTGGCCAAAATCGATTGTGAATCGATTTTGGCCACTATAGGTGTGGCAGGGTATACTCAGACATGAGTCCCTTTCTCACTGCTCCATCAGGATTCAAGCAAGCCGGGCCGAAGACGGCTGAAATGCCAGAAACCGGTCCCCGGTAGCTTGTCTCCCTTCTGGTGAAGAATTGGCTTGGTAGTTTAGTCTGCCCTGTTCCCATGATGCACTGGGCCAGGGACAGACTGATTTGCATATAGCCAGGTTCTGAGCTGGGATGGGGCAGTGAGATAAATAACGGTGATGGATCAAGCCCTGATCTTTGGACTGGGTAAGAGTGGTCTGCTCAATTCAGACACTCTGTTCATCACCACCCCCTTTTGTGAATCGATTTTGGCCACTATAGGTGTGCCAGGGTATACTCAGACATGAGTCCCTTTCTCACTGCTCCATCAGGATTCAAGCAAGCCGGGCCGAAGACGGCTGAAATGCCAGAAACCAGTCCCCGGTAGCTTGTCTCCTTTCTGGTGAAGAATTGGCTTGGTAGTTTAGTCTGCCCTGTTCCCATGATGCACTGGGCCAGGGACAGACTGATTTGCATATAGCCAGGTTCTGAGCTGGGATGGGGCAGTGAGATAAATAACGGTGATGGATCAAGCCCTGATCTTTGGACTGGGTAAGAGTGGTCTGCTCAATTCAGACACTCTGTTCATCACCACCCCCCTTTTGTGAATCGGTCCTGGTACCGAGGCACTCTGTGGGGGAGAGAAAGAGGCTAGCGCCTACCTTGGCCTTGGCTGGGCACGCAGACCAGAACGCGACAAGGAACTGGGCGAACGGCCTCCAGTGCCGGCCTGCGCACGGGGAGGAATCCCACATCATCCCATTGGGGGACCATCGGCACTATAAGCCCTGTGGACACTGGCCTCGCTACCCGCTGCAGCGATGGGCAAGGGCGACAGGACGCAAACGAAACTCTCGTTTGATCAGAGGAGACAGAAGGCGCCAGAGCCTCCGGCGGCCCAGTCCCCGGGAGCAGCTGCAGACCCGAGCACCGCACTGTGCGCAGAAATCAAAGGTATGCTCAACACGATGGAGAAGGGCCTACAGGAGGGCATGTCGGCCATTGGCACCAAGATTGACGCCCTGGCTTACCGGATGGACCGTATGACGGAGAGGGTGGATAAGCATGCGGAGAGGCTGGACATGGCAGAGCGCAGGTTGACGGAGGCGGAGGAGGCACAGACAACGTGGGACGCTGATCGCAAGCAGTTTGGGAGGCTGCTCCAGGTGATACAGGAAAAATCGGAATATTTAGAAGCTCGCTCCAGGCGGTCCAACATACGCGTCACGGGTGTGGCGGAGTCGACCCAAACGGGGAAAATGGAACTATTTGTTGAGAAACTACTTAAAACTTTATTGGGGGACGATACCTTCTCCCCCATGTTCATAGTGGAACGGGCCCACCGCACCCTGGGACCAAGGCCTCCTCCGGGTGCGAACCCTAGGCCGATAATAGCGAAACTCCTCAACTACAGGGACAGAGACGCTGCCCTCCGTGCCGCTAGAGAGAAGGGGAATTTGCAGTACGAGGGAATGAACATTTCGTTGTACCCTGATTTCACCTCCAAGGTACAGGAGGAGAGACGGAGATTCGTCCCCTACAAGCAGCAACTCAGAGACCTGGGCTTGGACTACGCCATGTTGTACCCGGCGCGGCTGCGCATCAACAGGCAGGGCCACTCGCATTTTTTCACTGACCCCAAGGAACTGCAAAAATCCCTGAAGCAATGGATCAAGGAGCACCGAGGGGACCGGACGGCGCCTGCGGAGGAGCATACTGGCAATGAAGATCTGGATGAGCAGGACTAGCGAGGAGGGGGGGATGCAGTGGTACCTTCTGGAGGCTCGGCTAATCTAGCCCCTGCGATAATCCTCGTCTGTTGGACCGGGGGGAGCCCACTCGGGGCGCACCACTGCAGTGAGCGGACTTCTGGACATGAGACTGTGGGTGAGATCTGCACTAGCCACACGGGTTATGGTGGAGGGCGGCGCCCTCCATGACACTGTTAGCCTGATCCGGGGTGGTTTTGCTGGGGCCCTGCCACATGGAGGGGACAGTGCGATCCAGGGGGGGGGGGGGGAGAAAGCCCGTTAACGCGGGTACGATACTGCTCTCATCACTTAAAGCCGCACTAGCAATTGGGGGCGCTGGCGTAGGGGCGGCCTATTGATATTACGCAGAAGGAACGACCGGACGGTGGTCGATTAGGACATTGAGAGCGCTACCTCTGCCCTGGCGCTTATAGTGCTTGCGGCTCTTCTTGAGACTGCTTGGGGAAGTTTGAAGACGGGAGGGGGGGGTGAATGCAGGGATCTCGGTCACACCAGGTTGGGGTTGGTTGACTGTGGGCGGAGGGGGGTAACGGGGGTTCTGAGTTCGGGGATGTTTGGGATGTTGGGGGGAAGGTCCGACATGTGCTCTAAAATGTTATGTTCTGCAGGGTGGGTGGGCGGCTGCCGCTCCCGGAGGGGGGTGGCCCTCGTCACTACACTACAATTGATGTCCTCTTTCACTGTTAATGGCTAACACGACACAGGCAGACTTACCATGTGGCTCGGAGTCCCTCAGGGCTATTACCTGGAATGTGAGGGGATTAAATGATTACCGGAAACTCCGCAAGGTGCTGCACTACCTACAAAGACACCACATAGACTTGGCGCTGCTGCAGGAAACACACCTGCCCAACACCAGCAAGATGCTCACGCACAGGGGGCTCCAGGGACACTCCACTTACGCAGGCTTCACCACACACGCTAGAGGGGTCCTCACCTGGATCAACCCGAAATCTAAGTTATCCCTTGCCCTGGTGAAGGCGGACCCGGAGGGGAGATTTGTGTTGAGCAAGTGCACAGGCAAGGGCCACAACCTACTGGTCATGAATGTCTATGGCCCGAACTATGACTCCCCTGAATTTTATGCAACAGTTGCGGAACATTGTACTGAATGGTCCGCTGGAAATATGGTTTGGGGTGGGGACTTCAATTTTACTTTTAGCCCTGATCTAGATAGGTCTGCGGGCCCTGCCAGGCGTGCGGCGGCAGCGCAGCACATGCAGGCAGAAATATTGAGGCTGGGTCTGGTAGATGTATGGAGAGAAAGACATACCGCCAAGGGGGGGTACACGCACTACTCAGCGTACCACAACATCCACACCAGGATTGACTACTGGCTGGCCTCACACTCCCTATTCTCCATGGTCAGGGGCTGCAGTGTGCTTCCCCGCACCCTGTCGGACCACTCCCCGGTGCTGTTGGAGCTGCATACTCCCCAGCAGAGAATCCCGACGTTCACGTGGCGTTTTCCACCTTACTCGTTGCTGGATGAGGCATTCAGGGCTGACCTGGGAGAGGACATAGACAATTTCTTTACCACCAATCTGGGCTCAGTGGACAGCTTCGGGACGATTTGGGAGACATTTAAGGTGTACGTGCGGGGGGTGGTCATGGCGAAGCACTCCAGGGTCCTGAAGGCAATTAGGAACAGGCTGAAATTTCTGGAGGGGCAGATAGCAGACTATGAACGCCGCCAGTTACTTGACCCGAACCTGCCTGGGGATGAGACCCTGCAAGAACTTTTGAAAGAGTTCCACGAGGAGGCGGACAGGGAGGTACGACACTTAGGAAAATATGCGACAGCGCGCACATATGGGGAGGGTGACCGCCCGGGCGCACTGCTTGCTAGGATCATGAAAGGCACTATGCGCAGACAGACAATCGCGGAAATTCAAAACTCAGAGGGGGAGACACTTACGGAGGAGGCACACATTCTGGCGGAATTCAGGAGATTCTATGAGGAGCTATACACCACTAAAGTCTCGGGGGTGGAGGATCAAATTGACAACTACCTCAGCTATATCAGGATGCCATTCCTTGAGAATTGGCAGAGGGAGTTCCTGATGTCCCCTATTCACTGCGAGGAGATATCCGATGCGTTAGCCACCATGAGAGCGGACAGTGCCCCCGGAATAGATGGTCTGACGGTGGCCTTTTACAAGGCGTACAAAGATAAGTTGCTCCCCCACCTCTCCACCCTCTTTGACGAAATCTGCGAGAACGGCGCTATGCCACTCTCTATGCGGGAGGCACTTATTGTCACTATACTTAAACCTGGTAAGCCCAGCGACCTGCCAGGTTCATACCGCCCACTGTCCCTTCTTAATGTGGACGCTAAACGCTACGCAAAAGTGCTGGCGACCAGGCTGGCGCTGGTGGCGCCTGAGTTGGTAGCCCCGGAGCAGGCTGGGTTCATCCCGGCTAGAAACCTCACTTACAATATTCGCACGGTCATGGGAGCCATGCAGCATACTAGGCATGACACCAAAGCCATTGCGGTCTTCCTTGACATGGAGAAGGCCTTTGACTCTGTGGAGTGGCCCTTCATGCGCAAGGTACTGCAGAAGCTGGGGCTGGGAGATCTCTTCCTCCAACTGCTGGGCGCCCTTTATTACCAGCCCACGGCTAGAGTCAGACTGGGCGACGCAGTCTCGGAGCCGATCTCCATCAGCAGAGGCACGAGACAGGGGTGCCCTCTTTCCCCGCTACTCTACGCCCTAGTGGCGGAGCCACTGGCGTGTGCGATTCGGGAATACCACTCGTATGAAGCCATCAACTACCCTACCTATAAGATTGGCATTTCCACATATGCGGATGACACCCTGCTTAATGTCAGGGACCCGGCCAATAATCTTGCGTCGGTACTGAGGGAAGTTGTGAGGTTCGGCGCTCTCTCCGGACTGAAGGTTAACTGGACGAAATCAGTCGCCTTCCCACTGACCCCAATCACTGACCCCTTCGAGATGGACTACCCGCTCCAATGGTCCACTGAGCCGATAAGATACCTGGGCATTATGCTTCACACGGACCCAGACGTCATGCTGAGGGAAAACTACGGGGTTGCATACAGCAAACTCGTGGATGACGTTGAGCTCTGGATTAAGCTCCCGTTGTCTCTGATGGGAAGGGTTGCCTTAATGAAAATGGTCATTCTCCCGAGGTTTCTATTCCTATTCAATAATCTTCCGATTATCCTCTCGAAGGCCTTCTTCGCAACCCTAAACAAACTCCTGGTGAGATTGGCGTGGGCCGGGAAACAACCTAGGGTGCAATGGAAGGTACTGCAATTACCGTATGAGCAGGGGGGATTAGCTGCTCCGGACCTGGAACGCTATTACAGGATAGCGCAAGCCTCCCACCTCCACACTTGGATTCATGGCAACCAAGACATTCCGCACGTGATCCTGGAGCGGCTGTTCGCAGACCCTACTCCGCTTCCTGCTACCATTTGTGGCCCCAAAGACCGCAGAGTTGGCGTGCTGGACTCCCTACTGTCCACCAACCACGCGTGGCATTCCATTTTGCAGAGGCAAAACAAAGAGCTGATGTACGCTCCCAACATGCCTATACAATGGGCGCTTTGGCTACCAACCTTGGCGGAACCGGGTGTCCATAGGGCCCTCCACGAACTGGGTGCACGCACTTTGTGGGACCTGTTTGTGCATGGTAAGGTGAAGACGTGGGCACAGATCTCGCTTCGGAGGGAGAGCTCCACATTGCTTCAACGCTTTCAGTACCATCGGGTCCGTAGCGCACTATTAGACCTGCTGGGCCCTGACATGGAGGAACCCCCCGAAGTCCCGGAACTGGTGTATGTCATAGACACCGAATCTCCGAAGAAGCTGATTACTAGGCTATACAGGATAGGACACGAGCACACGGCCCTGCTCTACACGAGGGCGCGATTAGCCTGGCAGGCTGACCTGGGCACCCACGTCGATGACGGCATGTGGGCCTACTGCTGCGCGGCCACCAGGCGCATTTCCCTGAACGGGAGGCACCGTTTGGTCCACTTTAAATTCTTGCAAAGGGTATACCATACACCGGAACGGCTCCACAGGTACGGTCTTCGCGACACCCCATACTGCGAGAGGTGCCAGGCCCAGATTGCGGACTTCTTGCACTTAGCCTGGAGCTGCCCGGGGGTCCAGAGGTATTGGACCGGCGTATTTGCTGAAATGAGCACTATAGTGGAGTTGGACCTGGCATTGGACCCAGCCCTGTCTCTAATGGGGTACACGAAAATGATTCCCGTCTCAGTTAGGAAACTGGTGAGCATGGGAATGCTCCTTGCGAAGCGGGTAGTCGCATTATGCTGGATGAGGGGGCCATTACCTACACTCAAGCGATGGGCTAGCGACATGATGTACTGTAACACGCAGGCGGAAACATACAGTGAGCTCCTTCCGCCCAGAAGTCGCCCCAAGAACTTCTGGGGATTGTACCAGTCCTACTTGTCCTCCAGGCCGGACGGGGATGTCTCGGAGGAGGGAGAGGACCGAGGGAGTGCCATGCAAGCGCCACCTGATTCACCTGACCGGGTTGTTCCCCCGCACAACTAGCGCTCTGTAGGCGGTAGGAGATACCCCATCCCTGAAGGTGTGAGAACAGGGGGGAGGCACTCCGGATTGATGGAGGGTGGCATGCCGCACTAGCTTCAACAGGTGATATTGACGCCTGAGAGCTTACTCGGGGAGCACAATTGGGGGACCAGTTAAGGGGAGGGGGGTGTTTACAGGGTCGGGGATTGGTTGGGAGAAAAATTGAAAACGTACTGCTTTGTCCATGTATTCAAAATGCACGCTACTTTGCAGATGGTACAAGCCTACGGAGGAGGACCTACCTCGACTGACCTCCGACGAGCTTTTGCATTGGACTCTATGATATTAATGTGTCATTGTATATGTCATTGTTGCTTCACGGAGACCTACTGCCGGCCCGAGATGGGTTGTAGGCGAGCGATTATTTGTACTTAGTGATGTGCTTTTTCAGAATAAATAAAAAAAAAAAAAAAACCTTCCTGGGAGGAGCCTCAATCCCTCAGATTTTCTACCGCACGTTGTGCTAGGGAGTCTCCAGCCTGAGCTCTCCTCAGGTTTTCTTCGAAATCATCAAACTTTCTCTGAAAGTGCTTCTTCGATCTCAAATCTGCAATAGGCTACTTCACTGCACTGTTCTTACAGTACGTGTTTCCCTTCCACTGCCTTATTCCATGTCGGAATCGCAGAAAAAGGCCTCTTCCATGTCGGAATCGCAGAAGAAAGCCCTTTTCAAGGCCTGCTCCTCATGTGGAAAGAAACGGATCCATGCGGATGATAAGCACGATCTGTGCTTGTATTGCCTGTACCCTGACCACGTCTCTGACAAATGCAGGGTGTGTAGAGCCTTCCCTAAAAAGACTGTGAAGGATAGAGAGGCTCGCCTTCTCGCATGGCTCGACAGGCTTAAGGACAGAGACACTCTGGAATCTTCAGAAGGCAGTGTTTCCATGTCCTCGAAAGTCTCTAAAAAGAGGCCCAGGGTACATTCCCCTGGCCACACAGACACTCCTCCTAAGAAGACACACAAGAAGTCTTCAGAGGCGAGATCTACGACATCATCAGTGTCTGTTCGAGACGATCAAACTTTCAAAAAGCCTGCTCCGTCTACCACTAGACCTGCCCAGAGGACTACCTCGGTCACGACCACCGTGTCGACGACGTCCGCGTTGTCGCCCTCAGCGCCAGCAACCACGACTACATCCTCGTCCTCAGGTAGACCTGTTTCCTCTATCATTCTGCTGAAAACATCGTCGAAGACGAAGACCTTGTCGACGACGGAGTCCCCGCCGATGACGTTAGCGTTGACGAGCCCATCGTTGTCAAAATCGCTACCGAAGAACCCACCGTCGACAAAGAAGACGTCGACGGGAGGCTCGAACACTAAGCCGTCGACGAAGGAGTCGACGCCAAAGACGCCGGTTTCAACGGCAGTATCGACGAAGGCTCCGACACTGGGCTCGCAGTCGACGTGTGCATCGACGACGACATCATCGACGTCGAAATCGTCGCCCACGACAAAGGTGCCGTCGACTACCCCGTCCTTGGTCAGGTCATCGTTAACGACAGAAGCTCCGACCACGGGCGAATCGTCGACGGAGACGGCGCTGTCGGCGCCATGGAAGAAATCCAAGCTAGTCGAGGTGTCGGCCCTCTCGTTAACACCGTCAACGGCTCCCTCCACCGTGGCAGGATTGCAGTCCACGTCTGGCAAAACTACCAGGGTGCAGATTACCCCGGAATCAACGTCTCCGAGCAGAGTGGAAAAGCAGCCACCTCAGGAAATCTTGCAAAGTGAGGAGTCCGAAGAGGAGGACCAGCCAGGTCCCGCTACCTTTATCTCGGACCTTAACGTCAAATGCCAAAGTACTGATGAGGAGCAGGAGGAGTTCGCTTATCAGGAACACTCCGTCCACACTAGTGTCCGCACGGAGGTCACCCCAATGATATGGCTGCCGGCGACCCTTGTCAATGACCTGCGGTACCTAGTGCAAGATTACAAACAACGCTTCCCGGATGCGGGCAGTGGGATTCAGACACCGGTCACACGTGCCCCGGCGTCCGCCCCAACTCACCCTCCCGCCCAAAGCAGCCGCCAACAGGCCCGGCCTCAGGTGGTGAGACCCCGTGACAAGGTCCAACCTCAGGCGGAGGAATCCTCAGAAGAGGAGGAGGAGGAGGAAGAAGAATTAAAGGAAGGAGAGGTCCAAGACGTCCACTCGGACCAGCATGACGAAGATGAATATGTAGCGTCCTCCCCCGCTTCGTCGTCTCCGGCTTCGCTGCACCCACGCCAAGCGGACTCGGTGCCAGCGGACATTGGCGGCTTCCACAAACTGGTGGACAGGGCGGCTAAGAGGTTTCACATGGTCGTGGAATCGACTGAAACGGAATGCTTTTTGCATGACTTCAAAGAGCACAGCCAAAAGTCGGCTAAATCTATTCCGATTATTGAGTTTCTATGGGACCAGGGCAAGAAATTGATGCTAACGCCCGCTTCTGTGCCCGCAGTGGTGCGACGCCTGGACAAGAAATATAAAGCCCCACTTACGGCGGCGGCTTGCCTCAACGGCCGCCCTAAACCGGATTCAGTGGTGACTCAGGCCGCACAGAAACACTCCCGCAACTCATCCTCCCCGCTGTCCGCGCCTCCTGACAAGGAAGGCAGGAAACTAGACACGATTGGAAAGAGGTTCACGAGTACGTCAGCCATGACAATCAAGGTGGCAAACTCCATCGCCCTGCTGGGGCGCTACGATCGCCAACTCTGGGAGGACATTGCCCCTTACGTACAAGAACTGCCCGACGCTGTCCAGAGCGAGGTCAAGGCTCTCCTTGTGGAAGGTCAGAATTCCGCTGCAGAAATAATCGACTGTGCTATCGATGCAGCCATGACTGGGTTCCGTCAGCTCGCTGGAGCTGCTGGGTTCTCCGCCGTCAGGGCTGGCTAAAAGCTACGTCTTTCCCCCAGGAGGTTCAATCGAAGGTGCTGGACATGCCCTTTGACGGCCAGCATCTTTTTGGTGAAAAATCGATGAGGCACTGCAGGCCATAAAGAAGGATACCGATACCGCCAGGGCACTGGGCACCCTGCAGTCACGAAACCAGTCCTTTCGGGGCGGCCGCTCCAGAGGTCAGTCCTCCTATAGGGGTTCCTACCAGAACAGGTCCTCTTACTCGTACAATAACAGAAATCAGTTCCAGCACAAACCGCAACATGGTAGACAATCTTCCTATGGCAGATCTACCTTCAGAGGCAAAAATACCAAGAAGGGCGCTGGCGGCCGCCAGTGACCGATTACTCCAGCCAGTCCCACCACCGTCTCCATCCTTTCAAATTGGAGGAAAACTGACCCATTTCCTCACCAATTGGCACCAGATTACCACGGACAAGTGGGTCCTGCAAATGATACGATTTGGACATTCTCTCGAATTCACAAACATCCCTCCCAATACGCCTCCCCTGAGACGGACGCACAGGCACCTACGCCTCCTTCTCCAGGAACTGTCCGTCATGCTCCACAAAGGAGCGATCGAAAGGGTTCCAGCATCCTTGAGGGGGACGGGATTCTATTCCCACTTCTTCCTGGTGCGACAGAAGGAAGACAAGTGGAGACCCATCTTGGACCTCCGGGCGCTCAACACCTTCCTACGGAGCCAATCATTCAGGATGGTGACAATCCAGGAAATCCTGGGCGCGCTGGAAATGGGAGATTTTATGACTTCCCTGGACCTCCAGGACGCCTACTACCACATCCCCATCCTCAAGCGTCACAGAAAGTTCCTGAGGTTCGAGGTAGCAGGCAGCCATTATCAGTTCAAGGTCCTACCGTTCGGCCTCAAATCCGCGCCCCGGATCTTCACGAAGTGCTTTGCACCGGTGGCGGCTTTTCTACGTCAGCTGGGTCACCAAGTCTTCCCCTACCTCGACGACTGGCTGGTAAAGGCACCCTCACCCGAAGGCGCAGCCGAGTCCTCCAACGCCTGCACCACTCTTTTTCAGAAGCTGGGATTGACCCTCAATCTCAAAAAATCCTGCACTACTCCGACGAGACAGATTACCTTCCTCGGGGCTACCTTGGACACGGAGTGTGCAAGGGCCTTCCCCTCAAAGGAAAGGACGGACAAGATACTGTCCCTGGCCACGGCTGTGGCAGCAAAGACACACCTCAAAGTCCGGACTTAAACCTCCTTACTCGGAATGATGTCTTCCTGCATACTGCTCATCCCTCACTGCAGGCTCAGGATGCGCCCCTTGCAGGAAGCTCTCACGAGACAATGGACGCAAAGTACTGGCTCGTTCGACGACACAGTACGGATAACGCCAGGCATTTCCAAAGGTCTGCAATGGTGGGGACGTCGAAAGAATCTTACGACTGGCTTGCCGTTTCTCCTCCCGCCGGCCCCACTGGTAATCACGACGGACGCCTCCCTGGAGGGCTGGGGCGCTGCTCTCCAGGACCTTCGGATCAGCGGCAAATGGGAGGATCAGGAGAAACTGCTCCATATAAATCTTTTGGAGCTGAGGGCGGTATATCTTGCTCTACAAGCCTTCCTGCCACGCATCCAGAATTCCCCGGTGCTCGTCAAAACAGACAACACCACGACGATGCACTATCTGAACAAGCAGGGGGGAACGCGGTCGCTCTCTCTCATACGAATCGCAGAAAATCTGGAACTGGCTGGTGCTGCATGGAATCTCGCTCAAGGCGGACTATGTTCCCGGGAAGGACAATACCATCGTGGACGCCCTCAGCCGCCAGAAATCCCTCTCCCACGAGTGGGAACTAAACGACTACACTCTGGCTCACATCTTCTCTCAGTGGGGTGTCCCCAACATCGACCTCTTCGCAACCAAGGGGAACGCCAAATGCCCAAGCTACGCAACCTGGTATCCCCAACAGGGGTCACTGGGAAATGCTTTTTCCATCGGCTGGTTCAGCGTGTTTGCGTACGCTTTTCCTCTGTTTCCGATGATCCCAAGGCTCCTCCGGAAGATGAAAGCGGAGCCTTGCACCCTGATCCTGATTGCTCCGTTCTGGCCGAGACAACACTGGTTCTCGGATCTGCTTCGCCTCTCCATCAGACCTCCGATTCACCTGAAGAGACACCAGAACCTCTTGACGATGTCGAATGGACGGGTACAGCACCCAAACCTCCGCTCGCTCAAGTTATCGGCCTGGCTCCTGAGCACAGAGAGTTCGGCGACCTAGATATCCCGCAGGACTGCAGGGAGGTTCTGGCGAAAGCGAGGGCAGGTAGTACGAACAAAACCTACTCGCTCAAGTGGAAAAGGTTCTGCATTTGGTGTTCGGACCAGGGCCTGCGGCCACTTGACGTCACCCCTGAACAGATATTGCCGTACCTCCTGCAATTGGCGCAGTCAGGACTAGCACATGCATCCATTAAAGTTCACCTAGCAGCTATCTCTAGGTTCACCAGAACTTTCTCGGGACCTTCTCTGTGGTCAAGTAGGCTGGTCAAACAATTCCTGAAGGGGCTCTACAGATCCTTTCCGAGGCCTAGGAAAGTCCCTCCAACCTGGCAACTGAATCTGGTACTCAACCAGCTCATGAGACATCCGTTTGAACCCATTCATCGCGCATCCATCAAACACCTCTCTTGGAAAACGGCGCTCTTGCTCGCCCTAACATCGGCCAGGAGAGTGGGCGAGCTACAAGCATTGTCCATTCAGGAACCATATATGCAATTCAGACAGGACAAGGTGATGCTCAGACCGAACCCTAAATTTATACCAAAGGTGCCTTCGGACTTTCATCTCAATGAACCGATTGTCCTTAGGTCCTTCTTTGCGAACCCTTCCACGGCGGCGGAAAGGGCGCTGCATTCTTTGGATCTCAAACGATGCCTAAAGTTCTACTTGGATAAAACCAAGGATCTCAGAAAGACTACACAATTGTTCGTGGCGTACAGCAGCCCAAGAATGGGCCTGCCTCTTACGAAACAGAGTAACTCCAGATGGATCTCCTCGGCGATTGCATTCTGCCACGACCAGGCCGGACGGCCTTTGACTGATCGTGTTACTGCTCATTCGACCAGGGCGATGTCCACGTCAGCGGCGAAATTTTTGCTGGAGTGCCAATCTTGGACATATGCCGGGCGGCGACCTGGAAGTCTCCGCACACTTTCTCCAGGCACTACTGCCTGGATATCGAGCTTCAGAAGGATGCGGCAGTGGGCCAGGCGGTGCTGCGCCATCTCTTTCAGTGAGGTGAGCCTTCCTACATCCCACCATCCAGGTATGCACATTCATTATGGTTGTATGTTTCTGCTTCCGCTGTTTTTACCATGTCGTTGATGATTTGTATATTGTCTGACATGACTGCAGAACTAATCGCTTTGCAAATGTGCATATATAATTGCTAGCTACTCTGATTCAGGCATGTGAATCTATGAAAGACACCCAAATACTGGATAAGAAATGCGTTACTTACCTGTAACAGCAGTTATCCAGTATTGGTGTCTTTCATAGATTCACATGCAACCCTCCCGCCTCCCCTGGAAGGACTCACATCCCTCTCTAACAATATTACGCCAACCTAGCTGGGTGCGTACGAAAATCTGAGGGACTGAGGCTCCTCCCAGGAAGGTTCTAGAGGGAGGTCGGAGCCGATTGGCTAACGGTGAGAGTTTGGTCCTTTTTACATAAGGACGAAGAAAGGCTGCTAAGGGGAAGCCCTTAGGCCTATTTTCTCTATGTATGTCTATAGGACATTACTTTTTTATGTACCGGAGGCTCCCGTCTCGGCGACGGGGAATGATTCAGGCATGTGAATCTATGAAAGACACCAATACTGGATAACTGCTGTTACAGGTAAGTAACGCATTTCATATCAAGCATAAAACCTTGAATTTGGGAATCCCTACAGACAGATAAGACCGGAGAGGCCTGGATATATCTGGTCCCAAAATAACAGTGAACCATGTTAACTCTAACACGGACCCAAATATATAAGCGGGAGGGGGGGACGGGCTCACCGACAGTGGGAGGGGGGGACGGGCTCACGGACAGCGGGAGGGGGGGGGACGGGCTCACGGACAGCGGGAGGGGGGGGGACGGGCTCACGGACAGCGGGAGGGGGGGGCGGGCTCACGGACAGCGGGAGGGGGGGACGGGCTCACGGACAGCGGGAGGGGGGGGACGGGCTCACGGACAGCGGGAGGCGGGGGACGGGCTCACGGACAGCGGGAGGGGGGGGACGGGCTCACGGACAGCGGGAGGGGGGGGGACGGGCTCACGGACAGCGGGAGGGGGGGGACGGGCTCACGGACAGCGGGAGGGGGGGACGGGCTCACGGACAGCGGGAGGGGGGACGGGCTCACGGACAGCGGGAGGGGGGAGACGGGCTCACGGACAGCGGGAGGGGGGGGACGGGCTCACGGACAGCGGGAGGGGGGGACGGGCTCACGGACAGCGGGAGGGGGGGACGGGCTCATGGACAGCGGGAGGGGGGGGACGGGCTCATGGACAGCGGGAGGGGGGGGACGGGCTCATGGACAGCGGGAGGGGGGGGACGGGCTCACGGACAGCGGGAGGGGGGGACCGGCTCACGGACAGCGGGAGTGGGGGGACGGGAACGGGCTCACGGACAGCGGGAGGGGGGCAGGAACGGGAGTAAAATATGCCGCTTACCTGCTAGCAACTCTTGGAAAGTGAAATCGCGAAGCCCACCCCTGCAAGGCACACGTTGGAAATGAAACCAACATGCTGATACGAAAAAAAAAAACAGCCGCATGGCGCACGAAAATGGGCGGGATGAGTAAAAATCGTCAGAACGCCCACGAATCTGCTCGGGGAATGAGTGACGCATCTCTTTTCCAATGGCTAGCCTCCATTTATGGAGCTTGCCAATGGAACAGAGAGGTGGTACAAAGCCCCAGACTGTTCTCAGAAGATTTTGCCTGCGCGAAACGCTGCTGCGCAGCTGTTCGCCAGGCGAAACCTAAAAAGTGTATCCCGGAGCCACCCCCCTTAGAAAAGCCCAAGCATCTACCAACCCATGTGCCATCATTAGTGCCTGCAACGCTTTGAAAACTCGCAGTTTCCTACCACTATATCTCAACTGTTCATTGCATAGGATGTTAGGTGCTAAATTTATATTAAAATCACCGCACAGGATCAGTGGTGTGGGCCACGTCGCCAATTCAACATTTAAGAACTCAAGAGTGGTTGCCTCATCTAAATTTGCCCCATAAACTGCACAGATCATAAAAATTGTAGGGCCTACAACGTATTCTGCAATTTCGCACCTGCCTAATCCATCAGTTAGAATTCTGCCCGTGTTGCATATATGTTTTTTGCCCCGAATTGCCACTCCTCTAGCCGTACCAGAGTATTTAGTACAGGCTATTAGATTGCATCCCAGCTCTTCGAGCAATTGCCGCTTTTACCATACTATATGGGTCTCTTGGAGACAAATTATATTGCAGTAAAGAGCTCGTAAGTCCTGTGCCACCCACCGTATTTTATCCACTGAGTTCAACCCCCTCACATTCAGCGTACCTACCCTGATACCCCTACCCGCCATTTAGCTATATCTAGATTCCTTCCACTCGGCCACAAATATACCTGAAAAAACAACACTGACTGCCCAAAGTAGACTCATTTTCGTCCTGTACTCATGTATTATTTTGTTTTTCCCCCCTCTCTCTCCCCTCCCCCCCCAACCACCTCCCCCCCCAAACCCACACCATCCCAAAAAGATGCTTAAGGACCATGTCCTCAGCGATGTAGAAGTGTTACCTCCAGTGCCCACCTGTTTGACTCCTCTGCCCCCTCCCTCTGTCTCTCTCTCTCCCCAATCCACTTAATAGCCTGACACCAGGCCTTGAAGAAAGAAAAGACAAATTCCGCTCCCCTCCCTTCATCTCACCTCGAAACAAATCATAGACTTCATTAGGCATAACATCCCATAAATCTCCATCACTCGGTGGTCTAAATTGCAAAGTTTTCAATGTTTCTTAGAAAACATACAGAGATTCGCCTAGTTTTGAGGAATACAACAAGAACAAACACAAAATCAATAGAAGGAGAATAAAATGTGAGAGAGAAGACCCCTGTGACCTAGAAGAAGCAAGAAAGAAATTGCACTTCCCACCCCATACTAGACCCAATATACATACAGCTACCAGTACATGCTCATTTGTTTAACAACATGTCCCTTTAACTTTTTGGACTCTGACTTTTCAGACTCTCCTTCAAATAATCCTGTACGACCATCCCGGGTGTGAAGTATCTAGTTTGGCCACTGAAAATGATCTTTAATTTAGATGGATTGAGCAAAAAGACCTGGGCCCCTTTTGCTTGAAAAGGTGCAATCAATTTCCGAAGTTGCCAGCGTTCGTGCACCGTTGCAGGGCTGAAATCCGGGCGCTCAAAGAACTCACACCCCAAACCATTCCGTCTTTTCTCGGGGCGCGCCAGATCATATAGCGCCCCTCGTAGCAGGTAGTTATTAAGGCTGATTAGGATTGCCCTGGGGTATTAGTTTTGATCTTTTCCACGCTGCCGTGTCACGAATGGGAACCTATGAGCCCTAATCACTTCTGTTTCCCAGTTCCAAGCATTAAGTTCAGGGAAGGCTTCCTTAAAGAGCTGGATAATACATTTTTGTGGATCAGCGCCTTCTTTTGCCTCAGCTATACCTAAAACACGCAGGTTATGTCGCGCGGGATTCTCTAAATCCGGGAGCTTCCAATCCTTGTCCGATTTAGATTTTTGCAGAGTCTCATTGGCTGATTGCTGCTTAACCAGGCAGTCCTCCGCTGAGGAAACTCTCTACCACCTCTACTACACGGGTGGTAACTTCCGCACATGTTTTGACCATGCACCTCACTGTATTTTGAAGCTTCCTTACAGCCCTTTGTGTGCGTAAGACTTCAGCTTTAGTTTCACTGCGATGTGCCATTATACTTTTGTAGATTAAACCAAGAGTAATTGAGTCCCCCTCGAAATCTTCATCCAAGTTCAGCTGAGCTAATGGAGGGCTCTGCTCATGCACTGATGCTTCACACACCTCCCCGACCTTTCTTACTGTTTCATGGGACAGAGTCTGATCAAATTCCTCAGCTTCTTCGTCATCCGGCAAGTCCCCCCAATCACCTGGGTTACTGAAACTGTCCTCATCTTGTTCTTTGTCTGATGCGGTCGGCAGATCAGACATCGAATAGAACTTGCCATCCGATCCAGCATACTCTGACTCACTGCCTTTCTCAGTTGCTGAAGCAGTTATATCAGTGCCTAGCCCTGGCAGTGTACTACTGTCTTCTATTATGGTTACTGCATTCCCAGCATTGACTGCCGAGGCTGCCATTGACATATTATGACCGCCCTCTTGATCAGCTGAAGCCAAAGCTGGAAAAGTTTCAATGTCGGCACTCGCAACTCCCTGTGAAAATTCAAGCTTAGCACCAGAAGCTCCTTGGGTTGTATGAGCCTCTTCAGTCTGCCCCACAGTTAGTTTTGCCTTTACTCCTTGTTTTTTGTTGAAAATTGCCGGGACAATCTGTTGCTTTACTGGGGTATCCTGGTTTGAATGCACTAACTGGCTCTGGTGAATGCCCTGTCTCTTTAAGATCACCGCATGCCCCTGTTGAATATCTCTGTCTTCAGGTATCAGCGCAATACTGGCAGCGCTGCCACTATTATCGTTGGCGTGGATGCCTGATGTAGCGTTATCATTATTGTTAGCAGCGCTATGTTGCGCCGTAACCCCAGCAGGTTCGGTCACCCCCCCAGCGGGTGTACTCGCAGGCGCTCCCCCACGGGTCCTCGCACCACCTCTACCC
Organism: Lissotriton vulgaris; assembly: GCF_964263255.1. NCBI lineage: Eukaryota > Metazoa > Chordata > Amphibia > Caudata > Salamandridae > Lissotriton > Lissotriton vulgaris. Next base: position 161,580 of record NW_028252733.1, on the reverse strand, counting down.
TTTGGCGCCATTACCTGTGAAAACTGTCCTCACAAAGTCCACAAATCTGGGGAGCGATAACTAAGTGGTAGCGCTTTTAAGATAACGTGCAGCCTTCCGTGTTACCTGCGGGGACCTCGGGTCAGGGATTATTCACTTTGTTTCTCCTTGGTTTTTGCCCGAAATCCAGGATTTAGCTGAAGAAGGAGCCGTGGAAACGTAGAGGCAGCAGTTTACCGCGCTGAGCCCAGCGCGGTCAGGATACTTTGTATCAGCACCTCCCTGGTTGAAACATGCCGCAGCTGTAGCCTGGCAAGTCTGCGTGGGGCTGTACTGGACCCAGCGGAGCTGGACGGTCACCGCAAGCACCGGAGTCCTGCAAAGCGGTAAGTCCCCACTTTGTCCCCTGCTCGTCCCACCACTGCAGGAGCTGCTCCCACGGGTATTTCGGGGGCAGCAGCACAACTGTGACAGGGGTAATGGCGAATCAAACGGAGCGAAGGATGGAACACCTCACACGGCCACGGGTGCGGCCGCCATCTTGCCTCTCTATAAATAAGGAGTTGTGTAAAGTCTAGTATGTTATGTTAGGATTGCGTGTGGGATAAGGCTATTACTAACCACAGGTAGAGCCTTTCTTGCTCAGGATGTCTGTCCTGTCCCGCAACAATGGTAATAAATGTACAGTACTGTTGTGAGCAATAATGCTATGTGGTATATGCAGTGCAGTTTTTCTTTTTTTCATGTGTAGTAGTTATAAACCGCGATATTTAACCAGTAGTGGATTGCAAACTATTGCGTATCTGCTTTGACACTTTTTTAGGTCTCGTAGAGAGACCTATTACGGTGAACCCAAAAACTTTAACTAAAGTGGATTTCCACGAGTGCATGAGTTCTCGTGACCGCGCTTTTATCCGAGCCGCCTGCCTCCGAGAGCTTCAAATTAAAGCCATCTGTTGCTTCCCCAGCGCTCTCGGCCTCACTTCTCCTCCCCCCTAATTAACACACACTTCTTTCACGGCGGCCGTGCTTCAAAGGGATCCGCTCCGCCCCCTGCTGATGTGCTATGCCTTAGCAACCCTCGTTAGTGTTTCCACCTCTGTGGTCGTGAAGTGCGTGACGTGAAATGTTCCAACTTAGCGCATGTTACATGTCCCAAATCAGCGTCAGTCATTGCACTCCCTGCAGACAGCTGGCGTGGCTTCACTCCGCTTTCGCAGCGTCGAGAGTTTCTTTTACCGCTCCGTGTTGTGATAGTTTCGAAACGCGGTGGGTAGCGCTGATTGTAGGTCTGTGCGGGGAGTGGACTTGGTATTCCGGTCCCCCCCCTTCTCCTGGGTACTCCGTTGTTCCCACCTTCGGTACCCACCATCGACCACACTCACAGCAGTCCTTGCACGCCAGCAGTATGTTATGTTTCTGGTAGTCTAAGGAGTGGTACACCTTGTAGCGGCCCTGTACACGGTCTGTTGGTCCGACCTTTCCCAATGTATGGTTTGTGGAAGTCGCTGCCCACTGTCCAATCACATGCCCTGTATCTAGCGTGTGGATGTCATGTTATCGTTACGCCTCAGTGGCAGCGCCATCAGTTAGTTGAGCCCCTCGGCCGCGTTGTCATTGCGCGCCATGTAGCACCTTCTCTTACTTTGGTCGGCTGGGTCCGCTGTACAGTAGTCACCTTCAATGACTCCGGTGATGTTGGAGAGTGTGTGCCCCCTCCGGCGCGTTTGTGGTACATGAATGCCCAGTGAAGCACAGCACAGGGTTGGCTTGTTACGCTTCAGACCTCATTGCCGCCATTTTACTTGCCAGCACTTCCCGAGGTTTCAAATGTGCGTCGGTGCACCGTGATCAAGCAGGCACTCTGCGTCCCCTGCGCGCAGCTTCTCGCTTGGCAATTTTCGGTCGTAGCGCCGATATTCAATCTCCACACTTCCCAGGACCGCAGTGTGCGCAGTGTATGTTGGGCATCTTCATCGTACTACGGGTGCCGCCATTTTGCCTGCCGCATCCACTAAGTAAAATTCATCGCCCCAGGGGTGCAGAGTTCGGTTTGTGATTGTCCTCCCCCTTTAATCCAGCGATCTATGAGAGTGTCTGCTATTCCTGGCGAGGTTACTCACGTTAGTGCTCCACTTAGCCCCAGCGTTGTGCGCACCCGCTTTCATACAGTCCCCGGCGCCGCCATAATGCCTGCTTTCGCCCGCTGCTATCCGAACATCTCAGGCGCTTACAGCGATTGTTTACTTTGCAGTCTTCAGTCGGTCGCTGATCAATGCCCCCTCATGTCCATCTGCACACTCCGTCCTCACAGTACGCAGTGCCTGCAGGTCGCGCTGATGGCTCACCTCGCCTCCGCCTCTGCCCGGACTCCGACTGCCATTTTCCGCTCGCCGTCACCCTGACGAAGTCTTGTCATTTGCAGCGCTGTGGCGCAGCTGGGCTCCTCTCGATCACATTTCTTGGGGGACTGTATTATTCCCTACGATTGGTTGTGTTCACTTGTCCAATTCCGTCCGTCTAGTTGTTATTTTACAGCGTGTTGATGATCCGCCCGGCGGAGCTGCACGGTCAGGCAGCCATTCCGCTGTGCGCCCCCTAGCGCCTCTAATTGATGCTATACATCATTTCAATTTAGGGCTTTAATCAATAGATTGCGCTCACAACCATAGGCATTAATTAATATGTGTCTCATACATGCAACAAAACGAGATACTACATAAGAATGCACGCAAAGTAAATCAAATTGACTAATTCATCTAGTACATGCCACATAACTTAATTTTATACAGAAAGGTGCTTTATGCAAAACGAGCGTGAGCAAAACAGACACGCATGCTCCATATAGACAGGCTTTTATGTGTGCAGATTTTAACAAAACTTTTAACTATGTTGTGAAAGCAGCGTGTATTTAAGATCAAGAGGCGTTCTGCTGTCTGTATTTATTGTGAACTAATAAACAAGGGCATTATTGTTATGCATTGCATTTACGTACTTTGTTATTTACAACATCGCGTTTTTTTAGATTATAATACTAGCTCATTATGTTAGCTAACATAGTTTATATGCACGTACTTTAAAAAATGCATTTTTTTAACGAGGATTCAATGCGTTACTTAAGGAATGTCACACTTTTTTTCATATTCAACATCTTAAGCGAATATTGTATTGGTTACTGCATGCCAAGCTGGCAAGTTACGTTCAGTCGTTTGTTAAGGAGCTTTACTATGTACACCTTAGCCTACTTTTCAGGTGCAGAGTGTCGAGCGAAAGTTACAAACCTGCTCGATATAGACTTGCTTTCATATGTGCAGATTTTTAGTGCTTTCGTATTTACAACGTAGCATTTTTTAGTTTACAAAGTAGCCCATTATATTCGAAGTGCTGCACATAGACATGCTTTAGTATGTACAGAATTTTTAGAATGCTTTAATACGTTGCTTATTTTCTTACTTAGCGTGTTTAGCTATTATTTTGTTACTTGACGTGTTTAGCTATTATTGTTTTTTTTTTTACTGCGTGGCAAGCAGGCAATTCAAAATTACGTTCTTCCTTAACGCACTTCATTATTTACGACGTAACTTACTATTCAAGTACAGCTTAGCAAGCAATGTTTTGCAGTAAAATGCTACACTTTGCGTAATTCTCAATTACAGCTTAGCTTTTTGAGTTTACGTTTTCAAGCCAGCATTTGTAGCGATAGCAAAAAAAGAAGAAACGGACACTAATTTGGGTAGCATAACAAGCGATTGCTAATACAGGCACACAACACAAACGCAACAGACACGTCAAAAGAAAAAAAATTTCAACGTAGCTCTGAAAATCTAAAAATACACTTCCATATTACGCTTTTTACTTACGACTACACACCATACGTGATGAGCACATACATACCAATAAATTAGCACTAATATTTAAAAACAAACTTACTTGATCGAAACACACCTACATCGCTGCTTCCTTCTCAAACGGCGCAGTAACTAATGCAAATATTTGCTGCACGCTCATTGGTACGCAAGTTTACGAAACGTTACAATTTCATTGGCTATTAAAAACGTTTATTTAAAAGTATATGCGTCACACAAGAAATTTAGGGCGAACTTATAAAATATTTAATTTTAGTAACAAAGCTTACTGGGTGCTATTTTCTTTGTGTTAAAAAACAAAAAGCGTTTTGCAGACTACGTTTAATGTAAACCGAACAACAATTGCATTATTATTGTGAATAACATTTAAGTGCTTTCTTATTTAGAACGTTGCGTTTTTTTAGAACAAAATGCCAATGCTAAGCAGGCAAGTCACATTTACGTCTTTTATTTATGGGCTTTAATATTTAGAACGTAGCCTACTTTTGAAGTACAGCGTGTCAAGCATAATTTATAAAAATGCTCCATATACACTTTCTTTATGGTGTCTACATTTTGAAAATAGATGTGACTGTGTAAAAGCAGCGTGCATTTAAGATCAGGAAGCGTTTTGCTGGTTATATTAAATGTAAACAAATAAGCAGGAGTATTATTGTTCGAAATGGCATTTACGTGCTTTCGTACTGACAACGAAGCGTTTTTTTAAAATTAAAAATGACAGCGTATTAAGGTGGCCAAAATGATCTATACGCATGGCATTTACATACTTTTGTATTTACGACGTCGCGCTCTTTTTAAATCGTATACTAGCCCATTATGTTAGCGAAAATAGTTTACATACATGTACTATAAAATCTGCACTTTTTTAAAGAATGATTCACTGCATTACTTAAAGAATGCTCAATTTATTGTCATTGTCAACATCTCTAGAGATTATTGTATTGCTTACTGCATGCTGAGCGAGCAAGTTAAGTTCTGTTGAGGTGCCGGGTTTTTAGGGACCCAGTGGTGCCAGGGGATAACACCCAAAGACCTCGGAGTTCTCCCTGTTCCGGACCACAGAAACCAAGAGTCTTCTAGGTGAAGTCAGAGATCGAGTTTTTTTGGCTGCAACCAAGTAACAAGTGTCCTGGAAGTACAACAGCACGGGTCGTAAGTTCTCAGGAGACTGTTCGTTTTTACAGAACCAGACTTCTCCTTTTATACAAAAATAACAGCTGCAGGCAAGAATTCTTCAGTTTACGATACGGTCATATACATATTTCCACAATAAAGCAAAAAGCAAAGTCATGTCGGCCAACCCATATTTTAGATGTCCAGTTTGTGATAGATGGCCCAGCCCGGCCCAGAACTACCATCAGATAACGATGGAACCCCAATAAAATCGGGCACCTCCTCATCGTAAAACTGGCCATAAACAAGAAACATGGACAGGTGTATGTGTGTAGAAAACATGGTCTGTGTGTAGTGAATGGTTTATGGCAAAGAAGGGTTTGGCTTGAGCGCAGTAAGGCTACGCCTACAACTATATGTAACAAAACAACTGCCAGTACTGCTCGAGCTATTTGATCAGAGACTCAATGAGCTGAGTTGACACTTCTCAACTTAGAAGGACCAATCATTCAGTCCACACCAAATGTTGTTGTGTAGATGTTTAATTTCTACTTACAAAATTATTTTAAGATACTTTAAATTTTTTTTTATATATGTATGTATCAACTAAAGAAAACATTTAGAAGGTAAGTCAAAAGGGTCTATACACAAAATGGGATTTGTCAATATGTACAATTCAGTGAAAAAAGGAAGATGTGTGGGTGATACAGGGAAAAACGACAAACAACATAAATGTCCAATTCAACTTACTCAAACTCGCAACCCTGGCATTCGTACTACAATCAATCCACATGAAAACACTGTACATACAACAGGTGGGGAAGTGTGAAAGTGTGATAGAAATGATTTACAAGGGGAGAAAATTCCTATCTAATATATACAACTAGGATAAGCAAAAAAAGCTCAATTCTTAATGGGAAAACACAAAAAATACATTCAATATGAAAAAGTGAACGAACTTAGATTTCTCGACTCAAATGCACTATATGCAACCATCTAGCTACATCTCAATCACCCCGATGACACAAGGTAATCGTGAGGAGAAATTAACAATTATTCAATCTAGAGGGGTCGACGCGTTTCGAATCCCATTACTCCTTGGGATTCTCCTCAGGACCAAAGACAGATAAAATCTGAAAAACATAAAATTGACATAAGAAAAAAACTCAGTCAGATATCAGCACACAAGAGAGACACTCAACTTAACATTCGGCGCACCATTCACACATGTAGTACCTGTCGGGTTTTCTTGTCGGGTTCTTTAATGAAAGCTGTGGGAAAAAAGGAATAATCCATACATTTTCTATTCGATGGAATTGCGGAGCCTCAAAGGAAAACGCCAATTGCTGAACTACTTACTGAAATATGTTGTGTAATCCTCTGTAAAGTTTGACGTGTTTGATTCAGTCTCAATAAATGGAGGGAAAAGCTTCCGTTATGATTCCGTCTGTTGAAAAATACCAAGAAATAAAATTCAGCGATGGGTTTCTTGTTCAGAACTCATAAACGGGTTTGTAAAACAAGACACTGTCTATCCCTTTTAGAACTTGTGAAAAGAACGCTTTCAGCAATTAGAGTTCCGAGATTTTCGATGAGCTCTTACCGTCGGTAGTCTTTTTCCGTGAACCTCGTTTGGCAATGAATTCCGGCGCCGTGTTGACACGTCACGAGTTGGGCGCTTATAACTGTGATCCTCAGGGCCCCTGGGGGGGCTGGGAACTGTAGTTTATTGAACGTGTTATGTTTGAACATGGCGCACTTGATGGCAGAAAAGTTTTTCTTAATAAAGAAAAAAAGGGGGGGGGTTTATGTGAGGCTCCTAATTTATTGAGGAACTACCAATGGTCCTATGTAGATATATTACGGCATTGCCTATAAATGATACAGTTCTGACATTTCATTAAGTCCTTTAGTTGTGGTGTTAAATTTGAGTATAAGCATTGCCTCCCTTTGTCTTAGCTTTGCTTCTAGGTCGCCACCTCTTTTGTCAGGGTCAATTTTAAAATGACCGTCCACTTCAGGTCGGTTTCGATATGTCCATTTTCCCCCTCACCCACCCACCCTTTCCCCCTCACCCACCCTTTCCCCCTCACCCACCCTTTCCCCCTCACCCACCCTTTCCCCCTCACTCACCCTTTCACCCTCACTCACCCTTTCACCCTCACTCACCCACCCCCTCACCCTCACCCACCCCCTCACCCTCACCCACCCCCTCACCCATACCATATCCCCTCACCCACCCTCTCACAACACTCACCCTCACTCACCCACACCCCCTCGCACCCCTCACCCTCACATCCCCCTCACCCTCACATCCCCCTCACCCTCACATCCCCCTCACCCTCACATCCCCCTCACCCTCACATCCCCCTCACCCTCACATCCCCTCACCCTCACATCCCCCTCACCCTCACATCCCCCTCACCCTCACATCCCCTTCACCCTCACATCCCCTTCACCCTCACATCCCCTTCACCCTCACATCCCCTTCACCCTCCCTCACACCCCCTCACCCTCACACCCCCACACGCCCTCACACCCTCACACCCTCGCACCCCTCACCCTCACTCACCCCTCACCCTCACTCACCCCTCACCCTCACTCACCCCTCACATACCCTCACACACCCTCACTCATCCGCCTCCTTCTCTAACTCCTTGTTCTCTTCTCCTGTGATAATCTTTCTGCTATCTTCCATCCGCCTCCTTCTCTAACTCCCTGTTCTCTTCTCCTGTGCTGATCTGCTCTTCTCTTTCACCCGTCTCCTTCTCTAATTCCCTTTCCTCTTCTCCTGTGCTGATCTGCTGTTCACTTCCACCCGCTTCCTTCCTATCGCAACACCACAGCATCACTCAGCAATACCACAGCATCACTCAGGGGCACCACAACATCACTCCGCGCCCCCACAGCATCACTCAGCGCCCCCACAGCATCACTCAGCGCCCCCACAGCATCACTCAGCGCCCCCACAGCATCACTCGGCGCCCCCACAGCATCACTCGGCGCCCCCACAGCATCACTCGGCGCCCCCACAGCATCACTCGGCGCCCCCACAGCATCACTCAGCGCCCCCACAGCATCACTCAGCGCCCCCACAGCATCACTCAGCGCCCCCACAGCATCACTCAGCGCCCCCACAGCATCACTCAGCGCCCCCACAGCATCACTCAGCGCCCCCACAGCATCACTCAGCGCCCCCACAGCATCACTCAGCGCCCCCACAGCATCACTCAGCGCCCCCACAGCATCACTCAGCGCCCCCACAGCATCACTCAGCGCCCCCACAGCATCACTCAGCGCCCCCACAGCATCACTCAGCGCCCCCACAGCATCACTCAGCGCCCCCACAGCATCACTCAGCGCCCCCACAGCATCACCCCAGCATCACCCCAGCATCACCCCAGCATCACCCCAGCATCACCACCACAGCACCACCACAGCACCACCACAGCACCACCACATTACCACTCAGCATCACTCAGCGCCCCCACAGCATCACCACATTATCACTCAGCACCACCACATTATCACTCAGCACCACTCAGCACCACCACATTATCACTCAGCACCACTCAGCACCACCACATTATCACTTAGCACCACCACCGCACCACTCTGCACCACTCTGCACGACCCCAGCATCCCCCCAGTATCACTCAGCGCCACCCCAGCATCACTCGGCGCCACCCCAGCATCACTCGGCGCCACCCCAGCATCACTCAGCGCCACCCCAGCATCACTCAGCGCCACCCCAGCGCCACCCCAGCACCACCGCAGCACCACCCCAGCACCACCCCAGCACCACCCCAGCACCACCCCAGCACCACCCCAGCACCACCCCAGCACCACCCCAGCACCACCCCAGCACCACCCCAGCACCACCCCAGCACCACCCCAGCACCACCCCAGCACCACCACAACATCACTCAGGGGCACCACAACATCACTCAGGGGCACCACAACATCACTCAGGGGCACCACAACATCACCACATTATCACTATGCGCTACCCCAGCATCACCACATTATCACTCTGCACGACCCCAGCATCACCCCAGCATCACTCTGCACGACCCCAGCATCACCCCAGCATCACTCTGCACGACCCCAGCATCACCCCAGCATCACTCTGCACGACCCCAGCATCACCCCAGCATCACTCTGCACGACCCCAGCATCACCCCAGCATCACTCAGCGCCACCCCAGCGCCACCCCAGCGCCCCCCCAGCGCCACCCCAGCGCCCCCCCAGCGCCCCCCCAGCGCCCCCCCAGCGCCCCCCCAGCGCCCCCCCAGCACCACCCCAGCACCACCCCAGCACCACCCCAGCACCACCCCAGCACCACCCCAGCACCACCACATTATCGCTCAGCACCACCACAGCACCACTCAGGGGCACCACAACATCACTCAGGGGCACCACAACATCACTCAGGGGCACCACAACATCACTATGCGCTACCACAGCATCACTGAACGCCACAGCTTCACTCGTCGCTACCACAGCTTCACTCGTCGCTACCACAGCTTCACTCGTCGCTACCACAGCATCACTCGTCGCTACCACAGCATCACTCGTCGCTACCATTCAACAACAACTGGTTTAAATATGTTCTCTCAATGTTTCAAGCTTTATTACAAATGTCACAAAAAGATGTTAATATTTCACTTCTGTTCTTGGATTTTCGTCACAATAAAATACCCTGAACATAATCTTCACAAAAGTTATTTACAAACGTTTAAGCTATTGCCATTATAAATTAAAATCACTTTTATTTAAGTATTAATTAAAAAAATTAAAAGCCATTGGTATTTGTAATATCAATACATCTAAGTCAAGTAAATACAAAACATGTTGCATTACAAATGCTATAGGTGTCACATTTGCGAAAGTTATAACTATTGGCATTGTAAATGACAAAGCTATTAATTTAGCCATTTTTAAAACCAACACATAAATAAAAAAATTGCCATTTACAAGACCAATAGCTCAAACTTTCCTAATGCGAGACCTATTGCATTGCAAATGCTTGTTTTTTTAGTTTACTTTAAGTTTGCGTGTCTAGCGATAGCTAAAAAAAGAAATGACAAAGATTGATTTGGCTACTGAAACAAGCATTCGCGAACAGACACACAACACACACGGAACAGACACGTAAAGGAACTAAGGCTTAAATGAAACATACGAAACTGTAACTCCGAAACACCAAAAATACACCTTGACATAACAATTTTTACATACAACTAGACACCATACATAAGAAACACATGCATACCAATAAAATAACACTAATATTTAAAAACAAACTTACTCAACGGAGACGCAGCTACATCGACGCTTACTTTTCAAACTGCGCAGTAACCAATGCAAATATTTGCTGCACGCTCATTGGTACGCAACTTCGCAAGACGTTGCAATTCCATTGGCTATTGGAAACGTCTATTCAAAAGTACATGCGTAATACGTAAAAACCTAGAGCGAACTTTTAAGATACTTTTTTTTTTGTCACAGAGCATACTAGGCACCATTTTGTTTGTTTAATAAAATGCAGCGTGTTGCAAACGGTAAATGTTTCGGTGATTGTTTTCACGAAAATGGTACATGTCACGGTCTTTAAAGACGTGCTTAAATAGTGTTCTGTTCTTTAATAAAATGCAGCGTGTTTGTAAGCATGATCGAAAATGCTTTGGTGACGTTCTTTCAAGACATGGTTAAAGAGTGGCAAGTTGTTTAAAGAAATGCTGCGTGTTTGCCTAACTTTAAAGATGTGGTTAAAGAGTGGCACGTTGTTTAAGGAAATGCTGCGTGTTTGCCTAAATTGTCTGTTCTTTAATAAAAAGCAGCGTGTTTCATAGCATGATCGAAAATGCTCCATATAGTAATGTGTTCCGAAAGCAGCGTGTTTCAGGACGTGAGCGACGTTGTTTAAGGAAATGTTGCGTGTTTGCTTAAAGTGTCGGTTCTTTAATAAAAAGCAGCGTGTTTCATAGCATGATCGAAAATGCGTAATGTGTTCCGCAAGCAGCTAAATGGTGACGTCGTTTATAAAGACATACTTATATAGTGTGACGCTATTTGAGAAAATGCTGCGTGTTTGCTTTAAAAAGACGTGCTTTAATGTGTGCGGAGGCAGAGAAGAGAGATATGCTTTAAGATGACATGTTGTTTAATAAAATGCAGAAGCAGAGAACATAGAGACATGCATTGAATAGTGTCACAAGTCATGTATTGAATAGCGGCACAAGTAGAAAGCAGTGGCATAAGCATACTATTAGAGCATGAGTAGGGAACAAAAGTACATACAAAGAACAGATGGTAGGCAAGGACTAGTGGACAGTAGAGGGACAGCAAAAGCACAAGCAAGTATAAAATGGAGATACAAGCATGGAATAGAGGCACAAGCAGAGAACATAAAGACATGCATTGAAGAGCCGCATAAGTCATGCATTGAATAGTGGCACAAGTAGAAAACAGTGGCACAAGCATAGTATTGAAACATAAGCAGGGAACAAAGGTACACAGAGCATACTAGGCACTATTTTGTTTGTTATATTCATGTTATTTACGTAGCACATTTGCAATAATTGGCTTAAAAATATTATATTAACATACAAAGCATTTGTCATGCATAAATACAAAGAAGTGTTGATATTTCGCTGATTTTTCACTTAAACATTCTTCAGTTGCAATTTAACTCTTGCCTATTTATTTTACTGCATCTATGTTTTAGCTAGTAATACCAAGTAGTATTTATGTTAAGTACATTTCCTATAGCTTTACTGTGCTACTCAACTCTTTGCATGTACACATGCTTCAATCCTACACCATAAAGCTATTGCAGTTACATTTATTTACATTAAAAAATAATGTCTTAACATTTCTATGTCAAACCCACTTGCATTCACTCGAAACTTACTTTCAAATTACACATAATATGCAGTACATTTGCAGTAACTATGCACTCACACTGCACAGTGAGTTTGACTTTAAAATGTTTGCAATCATTGTACATTTGCTTTCACTCTACACTCATTCAATACTTGCAATACCTTTGCATCTGCACTATACTCACACTCTCTATGGCATTCTTTTTTTTTTTCAGAACAAGCTTTATTATCATATCAGGAAAGATTGCAAAAACATTCCACGGTACTCCGAACCCCGGAGGAGCAATGAGCATAAAATTAAGGTACAGAGACTAGGAATCAATGCAGAAATCGACATTAATCAGTTTTGTCGAAGAACCCCCCCCAAGCCCACCACCCCACAGAAACTACCCTCCACCCGGGTCCCCCCCTAACCCCAAACACTATGTCAGTCCATATTCGATAATGCAGTCTATATGAAATTGGCAGTACACTCCTACCCTCGCCCAGGTCCATCCAGCAGCTGCTCACCGACAGCATCCTGTTGTGCCGGCGGCTCCAGCCACAGCCCCCTATAGTTCGCCCACCTCTTCCAGTTTTTGAAATGTTTTGTAGGGCAGCCTCGTACTTCGAACACCGGTCGTTCTAAGCTCCTGCAGTAGTCCAATCCCTGCTTCCAGGCCTCTATCGGAGGAGCTTGAGAGTTTTTCCAGGCACGGGCCACATCCCTTTTAGCCACCACTAGGCCTAGGAGTAACAAGTGTCTTTTATATATGTTGCCTCCTACCTGCTCTAGAACATGTAAGAGACCCAGCTGTAATGTACGTGGGAGTGTCCAACCCAGCACCTCATCCAGACCATCCCAGACCCGCTTCCAGTACCCCTCCAATGCCCCGCAGGACCACACCGTATGTATAAACGTGCCCACCTCACGGACACACCTCAGGCAGTCAGGGGAGGCAATCAGACCAGCCTTATGCAATCGCTCTCTCGTGTAATAGGCCCTGTGCAGGTATTTAAACTGAATGAAGTGTAATCTCACTGCAATAGCCGTCTCCCTTGGGGCTGCTAGGGCCTCTCTCCAGCTCTCCTAATCTAATTCTCCTACAGCTCTTTCCCATATGGACCGCAATTTGTCCAGGGAGGAGGAGCAGTGGGTAACGAGGGATTGATAGATGCGGGAGATAGCGTGTCTAAACTGTAGATATTGAAAGAATTAGGAGTTCGGCATATCCTATTCGCCCCTCAGAGCCTGAAACGATTTAAGGGTCGTTCCCCTCATAACATATCCCAGTGTTGAAATCCCTATTGCGTCCCAGCCGCGGAATCCCCGCAATGCCGCCAGAGACGGCAAACGGCAGTTGTGCCACAGAGGAGTCTCCTGCGTCAGTGTGTTCCACCACCCCATATGTCCCAGCGCTCTCCACCACACCTGAAACACCACCTGTGTAACCATCGGAAGTTTCTTTCTTTTTGCTGCCGAGTAGAGGAGCTCATGTAGGGTATCGGGATCCATCAGATACCGCTCCAAGGCATAGGCCGGGTCACTGCGGTCGCCATACCACCATTCGTTTAACACCAACAGGTGGGAAGCTTGGTAGTAAGATAATATGTCTGACGTTGCCAGGCCCCCACAATATGTGGACAAGAAGCAGGTGCGAAGCGCCACCCGGACAGCGCCCCCAGCCCAGAGAAAGCGACCCAGTGCCGAGTTGACCTGGCGGAACCACTGCGGCGAGACAGGGTGCGGATGATTTTGTAGTTGATATAATAGACGAGGGAGGGCTACCATCTTAAATATGGCGGAGCGGCCATATATATATTGAGGGGCATGCGGGACCATGTCTTCATATCTGATCGTACTTTGTCCCACACCGGTACGATATTGCGTTCCCACGAGACTCCCGGTATATCCAACAGGAATACCCCGAGATATTTAAGGCCCCCCGCTGCTACAAGAAGGGCCGACGCCCAGTCGCCAAGCACCGCACCATCTCCGAGGGTCCATAGAGTAGATTTCTGTACGTTAAGAATGAGCCCCGAGACTTCACCGAATATCCTCATAATTTCAAGAATTCTTGGGCCCGACCTATTAAGGTCAGTGAGAAGGAACAGCACGTCGTCTGCATAAAGAGCGATCCTATCCGACGGCCCCGAGTCCTACTCAAACCCCCTCATCTGCGCATCTATGAGGACCCACGCCGCTAATGGTTCCATGGCGAGAGCAAATCAATATGGCGAGAGTGGGCAGCCCTGACGGGTACCCCGTCCAATAGGAAAGGTCTCCGAGACAGCACCCGCCACTCGGACCAAAGCTGTTGTTGGACCCGGCCCTTTGGGCAGGTTCACCCCTAGACTTTTTGCTTTTTCCTAGCCTGTTTCTGGAACCTGGTGTTGGTGATTCTAGGCCTCTGCGCACTTTTTTCACTGTGGTACAGTGTAAAGTGCTTGAGCTCTCTGTATGAAGAGTGAGTGACCTGCCCTCCCATAGGAGTGAATGGGGAATATGTATGCCCATGGTAGTTCCTGTTGTGTGGGGAGTGCAGGGGTCGAGTTTGATATGTGTGAACTCGTGAGAATGAATGCTGCAAAATGATGTATGCAGCATGACTGTGTCTAGTCTAGAAGTACCACTTTTGGAAGTTGGCATAATTGTGTAAGTTGGTGCTAGCGTGTGATTGGCTGGTGAGTCTGCCCAGGAGTGCTTGGACCTGCTGGTGGATGGACTGTCCGGTTTGAGTAGGACAGGGTCTGCAGGGTCTGCAAGGCCCCAGAGGAGGGGGTCTGAGTCAGCCGTGGATGAAAGGCCCCTCTGCTGTCAGGGATGGGAGGAAAGAGCGTCTGGTGGTGCCGGGCCGTGCCTGTCACCCACCCTGCTAGCTCTCCTTCCTGACGGCCCACTGTCACCTCTGGCCCTGAAGCTGTCAGGAAGACGAAAACCAGAAACATTCCAGCACTCAGGGTCCCTTGCACAAAGTACTTCAAAGGCATTTCTGGCTATAAGAAGGGGATGAGTCTCCTTCCAACTTGTTCTTGTTCTAGCTCTTGTGGCTGACTTGGATCTACCAGGGGTGGGCGCTGCCCAGCCCCTGGGTGCCTGGATTCCTGGACTCCTGGGGGACCCTTCTGCCCTGCCTGGGCTGAAGGGGGGACTTGGCTTTGCCCCTGGGGAAGCTCTGGGACCTTGGCAGCATGGAGAAGCTGCCTTTTCCTGGGGAGAGCGCTGGAGTGATTTCTAGCGCCTGGAGGCGCTGTGCTTCCCCCTGAGCGCCTGGGAGCGCTCTGCCTGCTGTCTAGCGCTTTGGAGCGCTTCATTTTCCCCAAGCGCTTGAGAGCGCTTTCTCAGGACTTTCTAGCGCTTAGGAGCGCTTTTCATGTTCATTTAGAGCGCTGGATGCGCTGAGGATTCCTGCCTGGATTTATTTAATTATTTCCGAGTGCCCACCTCGATCTGCCGCGGAGAGAAACCAACCACGAAGGGGCCGCGCCCTGATTGGCCGCTGGCCCGGAGAGTCGCGCTCCGGTTGGTCGAGACGCCTGCAGAGGCTCTGGCGTCATTGGGGGCTCGCCGAAGGAGCCGCGATGGGATTGGCACATCGCTCGTGACCCAGGGAAGACGAGGCGGCGAGAGAGAAAGGTGGAGGCCGGCTAACAGGGCTCCCGTGTGCCGAGGGAGCCCTGCAGCGAGAGAGGAGATTGCCCCGGGAGCCTGGCTGGCTCCAATCTGCGTCCCGGTCCCGAGACGGGGGACCGGGCCAAGCGAGGAGAGTCTGGGAGGAGCCGGAGCTCCTCCGTGGCCGCCGAGCCCGCCCCCGTCGCACAGGAAAGCCGGTGAGTGCAGAGCGGAGGGGGCGCGAGGCCCTGGCTGGTGCCTGCCCCTACCGCAGCCGGCGAGAGTGAGCCGCCGCCCGGAGGAGCCCCGCCCCAGAGCCCGGTGAGTAGGAAGGGCTGGGGGGGCTCCGTCCAGCCTCTGATGGTGCCGATTGAGGCACAGAGTCAGGGCGGCCCTGATTGGCAGCGGGTCGCCCCAACGTTTGAGAGCCCCAAGAGGGGCAGGGGGCATTTTATGTTTTTGAGTTCCCCGAGTGGGACTCTAACGAAGGGGGCATATCGGGGCATATTGTCGTTGCCCGTCCCTAAAGTGGCCCAGTTGTGTCCGAAGCCGCGAGGGCTTCAAGGGCGGCCCCAGCTGGCAGTGGGTCGCCCCAACGTGAGTGAGCCTAGAGAGGTTCATGGGGGCATCATCGTTTTTAGAGCCTGAGAGCTCCAACGTCTGGGGCATGTGCTATGCCCAGAGCCTGTGTGGCTCCAGCAGTGGCGCAGTTGGCGCCTAAGGGCCAGTGAGGGCCCTGGCGCAGTTTTATTGTTCTCCAGGTGCCCAGCACTTAGTGGGCACCTGCTACGTTTAGGCTTTTTGGTACTTTGAGACTGGCGCTGCATGGCAGCGCACCCTGACACTGAGACTCAGGGCGTCTGAGCCCCAACAAGGCCGTTGGCCTAGGGACTGCCACAGGTGGTGGCTTATGTGAGTTTGCGCAATGGTATGGTTATTGCACCTCTGAATGTGATCTGGTTTTTAGGCCTCATGTGATTTTTGCGCTATTGCTTTACTCTTGACACCTCTGAATGTTTGATGCATTATGTGTCTTTCTTTTCATGCGCTGCACCTCTGAATGTTTAGTCATCATGTGTCTTCTTGCGCTGCACCCCTGAATGTATTGTGATTACATCATGTGCTCTGTCCTTAACACCGCTGAATGTGTAGGTCTATACATCATGTGTTTTCTTTCTTTACTACTCCTCTGAATGTATATTCATGCATCATGGGTAGTGTGTTCTGAGTTATACCCCTAAGTGGATTTCATCCTTAGGTGGTTGTTCTTTCTAGTACAGGTGGTCCTAGTGAGGTCCTGAGTACCTGCGTGACATGCTCCTAAGGTGTTTAGGGTTGCGTAGTGTGTACTTACCTGTTCCCAGTAGTTACTGGATGTGATTCATAACTGTTACTTTGTGCTACAGTGATTTTATACTCTTTTAGTCTAAGTTCTGATAGTATTTCATTACTACTAAAGTGCTGATTGTGACAGTGGCCCTTGTGGCCCTGTCTTGTGAATAATCCCATGTGAATATTGCCCGTGCCAATTGGCACCATGTATATGTGTGATTTTATCTGATGTGCTTTTACAATACAAAAGGTATTTTTATAATAACCTTGTGTGGAGTCTCTTTTGTGGTGTACCTAGTATGTTGTTGCTATTGTGCGCTGACGCAAATGCTTTACACATTGCCTCCGAGTTTAGCCTAGACTGCTCGTGCCAAGCTACCAAGGGGGTGAGCAGGGGTTATCTTGGCGTGTGACTTCCTTGCCCTGACTAGATTGGTGGTTTCTGCCTGGCTTTGGCGTCAGCCTTAGCCTACCAGAAATAGCCAGTTCTAACAGCTGTTAAATCAGTGTACAGCAGCCGAACGTAGGAAAGAAAGTGGGGTCCAAGATTTAGCCGTGACAGAAGCGCCTGCAGGTAGACCCAGCTCAGGGAATCGAATGCTCTATCTATATCCGCTAGCAGCAACGCCGCTTGGGCTCCGGTAGCTTTCATCATTTCCAGCGCCGCTTGGGCTCGCCTGATATTATGCCTAGTGGCTCTGTGGGGCATAAACCCAGCCTGGTCCGGGTGGACCAGGGTGGTGATTAGTGGGAGGAGGCGGTTGGCAAGGGCCTTGGCGAGTATCTTTGCTTCAGTATTCAGTAATGAGACCGGGCGATCGGATTCGTGGCGGTCTGGGGGTCTCCCCGGTTTGCAGAAGACCACTATCTCGGCGTGCCTCCAGTCTCCCGGCAAGCGGCCCGCCTCCATTGCAGCATCCAATGCAATGCCCTCCCATAGGGTGCCCCTAGCTGAGTATGATATTTCCGAAAGAACTCACATGGGAACCCGTTAGGCCCCGGGGCCTTCCCTGCATTCAACTCTCCTAAGGCTGTTCCCAGTTCCTCCGCAGATAGAGGGAGCTCAAGGCTATCACGTTCCCCACGTAGACCCCACGCGGCGGGAGATCCGCCAGAAACTTGTCAACCTCCGCCGCCGGAAGGGATTCCCTGGGGTTGTATTGATCCGCAAAATAGCATGCAAAGCTGTCAGCGATCGCCTTAGGGTCTGAGAGGGAGCCACAGACTCCATCCCGTAGTGCTGGCAGTATCGGCGGCTGAAGTGTGCCCTGGCATTGTGCCCGACTTGTCCCCCCACTGGTAGATTCTGCTCTGTGTCGCAAGCCACACCTGGCGTGATTCCTCCAGTTGCAGGGAAGCAGCATCCCGCTGCGCCTGCAGTAGCCGCTGAACATCCTCCTCCTCTCCGGTTTCTGCACAGGAGCTCTCTAGGGTACGCACACGGTACGCAGCCCTCTCCAGCTCTGCTCCGCGCAACTTACGTGCTCCAGCACACCAGGCTATGTCTACTCCCCGGAGTGTTGGTTTCAATGCTTCCCAGAGGGTCATGTCGTCTACTCCCGATCCTTCCTTATCAGACCAGTAGTGGGCTATCGCTTCCCGCATATGGGATTGATACTCATCCTGCTGAAGTTGCCAGGTGGAGAGGTCTATCAAAACGGCTGCCGTCTCCTGTCCAGGCGGAGATCCATGACAATGGGAGAGTGATTGGAGAGCCCATGCGGCAATATGGTCGTCGTTTTTACCCTTCCTATCGTAGGGCAGGGAACAAACCGGTAGTCCAAGCGAGAGAAGGAGCCATGCACCGCTGAGACATATGTGTATTCCCTACTATGTGGGTGTTGATAGCGCCAGGCATCCGTGCAACCCAAGCTCCGCACCATATCATACAACTTCGTAGACGCGGTCGGTGGCAGCCCACCACTCGGTCTAAAACGGTCCACCATACCATCCATCACATCATTCCAGTCCCCTCCAACCGCCGCCAGGACATCTAGGATCTCAGACCAAACAGCGAACATTTTCTCCACCAGGGACCACTGCAGTGGGGGTGGGGGTGTAGGGGGGGCGGGCATACACATTGACAAAAACAACAGGCTCGCCATCAATCGTTCCCTCAACAAACCCATATCTACCCTGGGTATCGACCCACTGTGTAGTGTATATATGACACCCTCCGATGAATCAGAACTGCAACACCCCGTGACCCTGACGAATCCTGCGTGGTACACCTGTTGATAACCAAATCGCTGCAAACTAAGGGTCTTGGTACCCAGGAGATGGGTTTCTTGTAACAAGAGGACATCTGCCTTCTCCCTCTTCCCCTGCTTCAGCACAGCGCCCCTCTTAATTTTATCGAGCATGCCCCAAACATTCCAGCTCACTATCCGCAGCGCCACCCTGGGGAGCACCGGAGCTGAGCCTCTATCCGCCATCATTTGAGTACGTGTATAATCGCCTGGGCCTATGGGAGTGAGTCTGCCTACACCTTAGCAATCGAACCAGCTGGACCATCGTGTAACAATGAACTATTCCTGAATACCCCAAACACCCGCTGTCCCCTAAAGCCCCACCCAAAACCTGGGCCAAACTCCACTTCTCGAACCTCCACCCCCAAACCTCCCCCACCCCCTCCCTATACACCTCAGTAACATTGAAGTATCTGTCGCGGTGCGGGCGAGACACAGACTAACCTCAACTCATTACTCAGAGAATTCCTGGTCTTCGGTCGACTGTCTGGAATACAAATTGACTGGAAAAAGTCACAATTTTTTCCTCTTACTCCTGCGGTGACCAGGTTTGCACTGGATTATCTATTGGAGTGGTGTGACTCTGATCTCCGATATTTGGGGATTCAGATATCAATCGTTAAGGATGAGACGGTGCGACTCAATTACGGTACTGCCATCACTAAATTAACGGAAGACGTTACACGGTGGATATCTTTGCGCTCTCCATGGCTGGTAGGGCGTCCCTAATCAAGATGGTGATACTGCCTCGTTTCTTGTACTTATTTCAGAATATCCCGTATTACCCGGGTGCTTTTTTTTTTTTTAAAACATTGTGGTCGGAATTGCTGCGACTTTTTTGGGCAGGCAAGCAACCGAGATTGGCTTGGTCAGTTATAACACAACCTTACCTCAACGGGGGATTTGATGTCCCGGGTTTTCTGATTTATTACCTGAGTGCTCAGGCACAGTTTGCCTATACCTGGTATAAGCCCACACCATTCATGCCGCAGCTGGCTGTTGAGGAATGGATTGCCCATCCTCTTCCACTGAAGGGCATTATTCATGGCCTAGTAACTATGATTGAGACGCCGGCCACCACGGTGACATGTACGATTGATGCATGGCAGCAAATAATGCGCCAATTGCCTGTCACTGTCTTGTACGCTCCTGCGATGCCCCTGGTATATCATCCAGACTTATCCTTACTGCAGGAAAGGGGATTCCAGATGATGTGTGCAAAACTGAAGGTCATCACATAGGGTGATCTGTTTGAGCTTGGGCAGTTCAAAACGCGTGAGCGATTGTTTTTACGGAGGCCAACCCACACCACTAGACGTCTTTTATTATGTACCGCTCAGGCAAGGGCTTCGGGCGATTCTACCACAGTTTCTTAAGGAGCCGGACATGGTTCTTTCACTGCAATTATTGCTTGCGGCGGCGGATGGTAAACATTTGGTATCTTATCTGTACTGTAGCATCCGAGGGCAATGTGAACGAAGGGAATGTCGGGCACTTCAACATTGGAGTGTGGATATAGGTAGGGTCATTGCTGAGGAGCAATGGTCATATTGTTGTGCACTTACTTCAAGAGTTTCAGCCAGTTGCAGACTGCGAATTATTCATTATAAATTTTTGCAGAGAATGTATTATACGCCGTAAAAAAAGATGAGGTTTCATGTAGTGGACAATGACCGATGTGAGAGGTGCAAAGCGGAAGGCGCAGGTTTTCTACACCTGGCATGGGCATGTCCACAGGTGTTTGACTATTGGACCCAAGTTCACACGGCATTACAAAAGATGGTGGATGTTCGGTTTGATAAAGATCCCCTCATAATGCTCTTAGGGTTTACAATGCGCATACCCAAAGTACACAGGAAATTTATAGATGTCGCACTGTTGTTGGCGAAACGAAGGGTGGTGTGTAGATGGGGACGTGGCCGAGCCCCGAAATGTAAGGAATGGCTAACTTATCTGATATAGTGTCAGGAACAGAATGAGATATATGCAGATACACAACCACTACACAGTAGAGCCAGGGATATCTGGGGCCCACTAAGGGAATTCTTATTGGCCACTGCTGATTCTTCTGCTGATGGGTCGCAGGGTGATGAGGATAGGACGCTGGATGAGATTGCAGAAAGACTCTGAGTTATTACAATACTGGTGCCATGCTGAGGCATAAATGCGCCAATGTGTGATGGACCAAGGTTATGGTACTCATGTTAAGGTATGGCGTCACGATGATTACAGCGTGGTGTGCTAATTTGATGAAGTGTGTGGGTTGCGGTTCTCTGACTGTATGAGGCAGAAATGTCTGAAGAAATCTCAATGAAGACGAATCAATAGTGTGAATCCCACTGCACAGCATATATAATGGCCCAGACTGCAAACACGTGGGATTTGAAGAGACTTTACGCCTGAATGCTTCCTCTAGGCCTTACAGCAATGTTGATATGTATTTGACACAAAAGGATGACGTTTACTCAGCCGTTTAATACTTGTGTTTAGCATGCTTTCTTCAGATGAGCAACGTACTGTAGGTTGAACAGGACGCTTGCACCCATAACCTCAGCTTATTATGAATACAGGTTACACCGATAGGAAACACACGGACCTTGCATCACAACAGGATATGCTGCCATGATGAGATGTAATGGGTACCAAGATATGCCGCCGGGCCTCCGGGTTGTCGGCACACTGGCTGTGTATGAGTGTAGGAATGATTGAAATGATTTACTAAATGCAGCCGGCCTGTTGGGTTGTAGGCGGTATGCTGTGTACACCTATACTGATGCAATAAAGGTCTTTAAAAAAAAACAAAAAACAAAACCCAAGGTCGAGGCCCATGTCCCTGCACCTAAGATGGCCGCCCCAGCCCGACCTCTGCCGTCGGCGCCATACCCAGCCAGGGGGTAGAGCGCTCCCTGTGAGCGAGAGGGGGAGGAGTGGCTAGATCACACCTTCCACCTCCCCTCGAGAGATGAGTTTCGATCACCCATCCGGCCTCCCTGTGGGCTGGCTCCAGGCCTGCTGAGTGTCTGGGATCCCTCCAGACCCAAAATGTGGCTTTTCCCCCGACCGTGGAGGATGTTATCCTGGGAGCAACCAATGGATATCTAAATCAAGACCACTCGGCGTTATATCCTAGACATAACTGTAAATATTCACATGTATGAAAGGTTGTGACTTCCTCTAAAAATGTTCAACCAACAATGATTGTAAACACATGTGTATGAAATTTTATTTATTACATAAAATGCTTTAAAAAAATGTATGTTTTAAATGTCAGCTTGTGTGTTCCCCTCTCCCCTCCATCTCTGCCAGCCCTGACGAAGGTGCCTCACACCGAAACGCGCGTTGGTGCTACCATCTAGAACGGCAACAATATTCCACCCAACCTGCCCTTCCTAAATTGCACCCCCGTCCATGCAACCATAAGCCCAACTTTTTTGTTGCAGGCAAAACGAGATTTATCTGTGTGATGTGGTTGAACCTGTATGAGTATGAACGACCCCTGTAAGATGTGAGTGTCTGTTGAGCCCCTTTAAATACCCTGGAGTGATTGGAACACCTAATCCTGTGAAAAAAAATGTTTGTCCCCACATGAAATGTTGAATTTCACTGATGGTTTTTATGAATTCTAGAATTTGCTAGCCGTTTATTGTCTCTTGAAAATGACTGATCGCATCAGAACAAATAATAATAATAAAAAACCCATCTATTTTCAAAACCATCTATTTTCTATATAAAAATATGAACTGATTGTCATCTATTTGCTGTCTTGGTTATTGATATTCTTTGGATATTGCTCCTCCTCTTAACAGAATCGGATCCTGTACAGGACCATTTATCTACTTTGGCAGGGTGTTCTTTTCTAATTGCTCTATTGATCCCCTCCCTTCCTGCCTACATCGCCTATTGCCCTGGGGAACCCCCTTCTATTGTATAATCCCTCCAGACCCAACTTGAAAGGATGAAAGACGCCGAGGCGGAACCCCCAACAACCAGCCCCCAGGTGCTAAGACCTCCGCCTGCGAGGACTCCGGACATCAAAGGAGAGGAGTCCTATATCAAGGGTGGCTCTAGGACGATCAAGTCAGTTGTATCCTGGACAACGTGAGCCCTGCTGACCTCGTCGCGGCTCCTTCGCAACTGAAGAGACCACCGAGCCCTGCTGACTTCGTTGCGGCTCTCCTGAAACCTAAGAACTATCCGAGCCCTGCTGACGCTGTCGCAGCTCCCCTGCAACCAAGAAGACCACCGAGCCCTGCTGGCGCTGCTGCGGCTCCCTTGCAACCGAGAAGACCACCGAGCTCTGCTGACGCTGTCACGGCTCCTTTGCAACCGAGAAGACCACAGAGCCCTGCTGACGCTGTCGTGGCTCCCCTGCTACCTTGAGAACTCTTGAGCCCTGCTGATCTAATCGCGGCTCTCTGAAACCCTAAGACTACTACCTCCTTGCTCGAGCCCTGCTGATTCGATCGCTGCTCAGAGACTATTCTGTTCCGGCTGAACCCAAGATCACCCTGTATCCCCCAGCTCGAGGATTGAGATCTGTGCGCCGGATACTTTGAACCTGAGACTGTCCCGCTACCCTACCCCTACCGAGACTCTTTGAGCCCTTGCTCGCCTGTACCTGAGAAACTGCGGATCATAAAGATCCATTTTTACTTGAAGAGATAAAGAATACGTTCTCTTAAACCTCCGGTGTGGTGTCACTTTATTGAGTGGTGCTAGTGCAGCGCGTACGATTCTAGATTAGGGATCCTCACCCTGAGGGTCTTTCGCCAGTGCTCGGCTGTGTTCCTAGGAGAGGTGAGTCTCAGGGTGGTCAGGTGCCAAATCTGTCCTCCCCTGAGATCGCCCTTCTAACATAGCTCATGGGGCTATTGTGTGACAATAATAGTATTAAGTTAATCATCAATACCTACCCGGGTATAATATTGAATGCATGTTATTTGTGTGCATTATTCCTGCTTGATTGATATAGCAGTACACATTATTGTTTTATTCTAAGAGTGGTGTAGGGATCTTTACTTTGGTCCTGATGAGACGCCAAGGGGTATGGCTTTGAAACATGTAGACTAGAGAGGTGGTAGCCCACCTCCGCATTCAAGCGCCACTCCCCTTTTTAGGTCTCGCGACCTATCAATGCGCGCAAGCGCATTGAACGGAGCGAGAATTCGTGTCGGCAAAATCCTCCTCAAACCACGGTCTTTCAGCCGCGGTTTTCTTTAAGTTCACGTGAATCACATGATTAAACAAGCACGCGCATTCCCTTCTCCTCCCCTACGGCCGCACAGCACAACAAAGGGCTTCGCCCAACGTGCGCTCTGCGGCTTCTCCTCCCCTAACACGCTTCT
This sequence comes from Lissotriton vulgaris, assembly GCF_964263255.1. Classification (NCBI taxonomy): domain Eukaryota; kingdom Metazoa; phylum Chordata; class Amphibia; order Caudata; family Salamandridae; genus Lissotriton; species Lissotriton vulgaris. The sequence continues at coordinate 137,217 of NW_028252733.1, read as the reverse complement.
CCTCCCCTAAAGCACCATGGCCGGCCGGTAGGCCGGCCGTACTTTGTTTCCCGCCAGTTTCAAATAGCACAGTAAGCACAAAGCCGCACAGCACATCAAAGGGCTTCGCCCAGCGTGCGCTCTGCGGCTTCTCCTCCCCTAATTATTTATGGCTCAGTTTCCCGGCGCATGCATTTGATCACATGCACTAGACAACCAGATACCGATCAACAACACATACAGATCTGGACACAAAAGGAAAATAACACAGATTATTTATTACACAAGAAGAATGAAAACATAACATATTACAACACAAGTGGATAGAAATCAAGAGACGAAAAGGACAATCTACTACACTGGTATAATAGAGCATACAGAAGAGTCGTCAGAACGACAACAAGTCAACATCTCCGCAGCATTCTCCTTCCCTCGAAGTAGAGAGGCGGCACACGGGGATACATAACAAGCACTGGCGTTGCCAATAGGTCTCGCAGTAGGAAAGTTGGAGCTATTACAATTCCAAATAACACTGCCTTTTATTTTTGTTCATTTTAAAAACATAATGGGCTTTGTCATTTACAAAACAAATAGCTCCAACTTTCCTACTGCGAGACCTATTGGCAACGCCAGTGCTTGTTAACAATACCGGCTAGAAGGAGTATTAAATATTAGTTTTCTACATAGCAAGGTATTTTTTAACTTCACTATTCTCACTCTGACCCTTCCACTCTCACATTACACATAGTATATTCACTCCGAAGTGCTCCAGCGTCTTCGTTGGTCGTAGCAAGCCCGTCCCGCAGCAGGGGAAGAAGAACCCAATGATGGAGCATGCCACCAAGGGACCTGTTGGTGGGGAGGGTTATTTTAACAACACATAGTGTTTCCCTACACATTGGTAGGGCACACACATTTCATGAACAGTGGTTAATATACTTTAGAAGGATATTGTTGTGTTCAAGGTAGATTCTTTTTGGTGGATTCTCCGGCAGGAGAGACCTAAAAAGCTGTATTCGTGCTCACTATTTCTCATGATGTTTTTCAAGTATTATTTTAATCAAACATAGTTATTATATTTCATACATATCTTATTGTGTTAGTACTTAGCATAATGCTCTTTTTTCTTCCTTCATAGCTTACTGAGAATTCAGTACAATTTTGACCGAAGAGCCAAAAAGCAAACAGCTCATGACTTCTGATCAGGACACTAAAGTTGTGGCTGAACCGCAGGTGCAGCAAGTACTGGACGCAAAAGATAATACCCATACAGTAAGTGCAACATTACTGTTTATTAAAATGTATGCAGGGTTTTGTTTCGAGCCACTGCTTTATTACCTTCATGGCATATGAGCTCTTGTATTAATGATACAGTCAATCTACCTTCATCCTCTTCGTGTTTATAAATCTAACTTTTTCAAGTTTGGCAATTGGTTGACTTCCTAGAATTACATATACTGGTAAACTTAACAATTGTCTTTCTGATCGCCCTGTGTAGGTTCCTTGACCTTTGTTATACTGCAGTAAGTACATTATAAATACAAAGCTGCTTAAACTCATTATTTATAATGAATAGTAATGCCTAGAAATTACTTACCTAAACTTTTCTCGGGTGCCGCACTACATCCAGAAACATATTCTTGGCACTTATTTCCACTGTTGTCACAAGGCCAAGCATTGTATGACTGGTGTTCGGAGATCGCCAGATGTGAGGTGCTGACTGCCATATATGAAGAGCCTGTGACATCGGTTCATTTTTCTATGTCCTACTATTAATGTTTTGTCAACTTTTATATAGTGCTTTTATGTGCCAAACTGACATCATTTTTGTAATACTGGCGCCTCTCAAATTGCCAAGCTTAAAGTCCTATAAAATTTGAATGAGACAGTTGGCAGTTACAGACCCTCAAATGTATTTATTCTTTTTCGAGATAAAGAGAATGACCTTCATTCTTTTTGCCCCAGTATTGGACTTTCATAGTTTCCCATGCTTTGTATCATTCCCCGTCGTCGAAATCAGAGCCTCGGTAATAGAAAAATACCATAGCAGTAGGCACAAAAGTGAAAGACGGGCCTAGGCCTCATCTCATTTTGTAGCCTATCCGCCTCTTTTTGTAAAAAAAACTAAAAAAGTTGCAACAACCAATCAGAGTAGCCTCACCCCATAGAACCCTCCTGAGAGAGCCTCTGAACCTCAGATTTTCTACCGCACGTTGTGCTAAGGGAGTCTCAACTGAGCTCTGCTCAGATTTCTCTTCAGTTTTGGAATTTTCTTTTTTTTCAACTCTAATATATAGAGCTATAGAGTTTGAACACCTAGAAAGTGGGGAAACTTTAATAAGTAAACCGGAGACTGATACCAAGATAGCCTTTACAAAACTCTATCCAGCAATTAAAGATTGTGTGAAAATAAGTATGTCTTAAGTTGTTTTCCGAAGCTTGGGTTGAGACTCAGACAGAGGTAGCAAATTTCAGGTGTTAGCTATTCGCTGGGGGGCGAGCGGCCCCCTCGTCTTGATTTCCTGCATCTTCGAACTTGACCCCAATAATCATTTTGATTAAGTCCTTTTCATTCCAAATAACTTTACTAAACTAGTGCCATAAAGGTATACAGTAAGATGTTATACTTAGCATAAATTACTAAAACTTTAAAACTTTCAAGAGGAGTGCTAACTGTATACAAATTCCATAATTGGACATTTCCTAATAACATTGGACACCATCTCAAGGTACAGAAATGGGAGCAATTCATGAAAGCCAATAAGTAATAATTTCAAGGAGGTACAATAGCTCTCATGAGTATCACCAACAATAAGACCCTAATGTGCAAAAAATTCAATGAAGTGCATAAAGCAGTAAGCTGTCCCATAAGCAGTGTGGCCTCTGTTATTGTTAAGGGGAAAGTGCCCTTCTCCTAATTAACCACATTCAACCCAGAAATTTGGATCTGATCTGAGGCTTCTCAGTGCAGTATGGTCACTGCATGTACCAAACTGCTTGCAAAGTGGCTTGATCTAAGCTTGACGTAGGTCAGCATTTCTACGTGCAGGACAGAGCAGAGCCGTCACTAGCCACCCGCTTATAGGTGCATTTTCAATAGAAGCGCACCAACCCTGAATCGAAAATAGTTTCCATGTCCATTCGGACAGTTGTTCAGACCTAGTAATCTTCCTAGGCACTAGTGCATTTGAAAAAGAGGAACTCCCCAGACAATCTGGCTCCAGCAGCTTTAGCAACATTACTCTGCATAGGCCAGGACCATTATTGCTTAATCAGCAACTACTTTGAAGGGATAGAATCATGTGACTGAATCTCCCAAAGCTCCTTCATGCTCAGTGATGGCAGCATTTTCTTTTTTTTAATGAGAGAACCAGATGATTTTACTGTATCAGCATTCGTAGCATCCTGCAAAGCAGCACGTAATGCGAAAGTTATGGAGTGTAACAAATCCTCCTCCAGAATAGCAATGGACGGAGTTGTGCCTTGTTTTCAATCACCTGCCTACCCATATCAAGCAACAATGGCTATATCAGAGTACTCAATTGGAGGAGAGCCAAATTCCTTGTAAACTTATTCACTGATCTTGCTAGCACAGTGCAGTTGGAAAAAGCCCATAATTCAGAACCATAAAGGGTAGAGCCCTCCGCCTTAGCTTTGTATATCTGTAGGGTGCGGGCTATTGGTTTACCAAAAGAGGCACAGAGTTCTTTAGAAATAGCACCTGTAACAAGCTTGTACTTGAGTCATTTTCTCTACATGAAGCTTCCATGTCATGGTCGAAGATAATATAATGCCCAGCTAATTAAATGGTCCACCCTCTCAAGTGTCATGCCCCCTAGGAATAATCTCTTTGTAAAGGTTTTATATTGATTAACAAACATAAACTTTGTCTTTGCTGCATTAATCTCAAAACGACACGATGTACAAAACTCTTCAAAACGGTGTAACAGTTGTTGAAACCCACTAGGGATTTGGGAGATTAATAACCGTGGTGGCTGGTGACTTTTCAAAGCAGAGGGCGTAAAAAGAGATTATTTTGCAATGCATTTTTTCACGTTTCAATCAACTAAGAGTTTAACAAAGGGGGTTTATGATGCAGTTGTGACTCTTGGGATAGAGATTTTAGTGTAGAGGTTTAAAGCGGAATTAATTAAATGCAGGACATCCAAGCAGACACAATACCAATAAGCGTCAGAAAGGAAACTCTGTTTTAACCTACTTTTTGGATGTGCATGCTTGTGTCTGGAGCAGCGGTAAAGGCAGAAATAAGGCATGAGTCCCAACCAGGGAACTAAGGCATGAGTCCCAACCAGGTATCAACAGTGCAACACTGGGACACACACAGGCTCTTTTTTGGGGGCAGTTGATTTCTGGTTAAGAACAAGCTTCTGAGGAAATAAGTGAGATTAAAGGTTAAGGTATGGGCCCACATGTGTTGCTGTGTTAGGCCGGAAGTAACTTACCCAGCAAATCTAAGGTAGCTACAGCCCACGCTCCACTTCAAAAAGTAAGGGGCAGCACACGCAGTGGTTAACAAAAGACAATAAAATCAAGGCTCCTTCACACTCACTACTTTTTAAAATTATCACTTTGAATCCAAATTGAGTTTTTACTAGCAACTCTGCCACATTGGAACTGAAGTCGCTATGTTTTCTAATTCCAGGTGAAAAACTGGCCTTGATGGCCTTTCCTAGGAAGAGACAACAAACGTGCTCGCAGGCTGCAGATGATCACAGAACTCTTCCGATCAACTTCTTGGTTGTGCCGTTACTGGTGCTGTGCACGAGCACAGGAATCCAACATAGCCTATCACTTTGCAGCTTAAAATAAGGCCTCACAGTGGTTGGGTACATTCTGTAATTCTCCCACCCCTGCGCCTCCTTGTAAGAAGGGGCCAACCACCATCACCCTAACCAAGCCTGCATTGCCATCATGCTGTTTATAATATTAAACAGCATAGAAGCAGCACACGGATTGGTTGGGGCAGGGCAACCTGGCCCTTAATAGAAGACAATGGGGCTGTGCTCCCTTCGGCTCCCCAAACAAGTGCAAGTTAGAAGGTACTGAAGTGTGCATGTCGGTTTGGGCATTGCAAGAGACCTGTCCAAACTGACATGCTCCTGTGATTTGGAAGTATAAAAGTACTCCTCCCCCACTTCTCCCCTCCCCCACTTCTCCCTTATGTCTGTCAATCAACAGAATTTCCCCACCCACACTAGCCAAACCCAGCCCTTGCAGCACCATGGTCGGGACTGAGGACAAGCAGATATACAATCATAATGATAATTTTCAGGTGGTTGCTCGTGGTGGTTTCCTGAAGGGGGCCCCAATGGATGCACCACCGCTGATTTATTGGGTGTCCTCAGCAAATAACAAAATAGGTGCCTTCAGTGAGGCTAGAATGGGGGCATCGGTTGAGTACTGAGAAAGAAAGTGGGCTATATAATTAAGATATAGAGATAACCGAGTTGGATCCAGGACACCACCCTGGCGGACTCCTTTATTTATTTGAATCTGATCAATAAGCTGACACTAGTTACACCATAGGATTCTGGCACAATTGCCCTCGTGCAAACGGATGACCAGCGCTAAGAGATTTAGGAGCATGCCCTTTATTCAAAGAAGTTAAGCTTTGAGTAATGTAAAGCTAAGCTGATGGATGTTAAAGTATCTGGACGTACAACTATGTGGCTCCATTTGAGCCGGCGCATATCCTTGGGAGGCACTATATCCCTAGCAAAAGAAGATGGTTGGGGATCAATGGGATGCCTACCTGAATCTGATGGGATATAAGGGCTTGCCTACTGGTCGGATTCCAATTGATAAAGATGTCCGCCAGGGCTGTGTCACCGACACCATAATAGGCCCACGCCGGCGTGATGACATCAGTTCCCTTTTTTCGCGTCGTCGTGTTAACGCTTTCGGGGACTTTCTGTAGCTGTTGGTAACTTTGTTACTGTTTTATCAGTTTTCCTGCTTCTTTGTATCTCTAACGATGTCGACTAAGAAGACCAGATTCAATCCTTGTGGGGAGTGCGGCAAAATGATGTCAATCACGGACCCGCACAAGGATTGTCTCTGGTGCCTGAGTTCGGACCATGATGTCAACGGATGTTCTTCGTGTCGAAAGATGAATCCGAAGGTGCTTCGTGAGAGGGAGACCAAGCTTCTGATGGCGAAGTTGAGAGGTAGAAAAGAAAAGACTTCGAGATCTCGTTCGAGAATGGCGAGGTAGAGATCAAGATCCCGTACCGCGTCGTCTTCGAAGTATTCATCCGATCATGCTTCGAAGTGGAAGAAGAAACATAAGAAGTTAAGGCATGAATCTCGACGTCACTCCGGTAAGGATTCGGACTCGAGACCAAAGTCGCCTAAGGGGAAGCATGGAAAGAATGGTGTGGCTCCATCTCCAGAGGTTTTCGATCCAGAAGGGGAGGCTTCGCCTTTGGAGTCACGGGCTCAATCACCGACTCCGGTTCCGAATTCATCTCTGGCGCCGTCTCCGGCTCGAGAGGATGAAGAGATCCCTTTGAATGAAGGTTCAGTACCTGTGGAGGTAGAAGCGAATCCAGAACCTCTAAAGGGTCAGTCTGAAGGATCTTACCCTCCTTTCCCAGCTCCAGGTCAAGACCCTACAGCATTTTTAAATGCTATGTATGGTGTCTATTCCAGAGCATGGTACCCCTCTGGTGCACCTTCGGGTCCTATGGGTCCTCTGGCTTTTAATTTAGGAGTTCCCCACTCCTATGCTCCAGCACCTTTTTATGCTGGCTCCGACTCTGCCTTGGCATTACTCGGTGCCGCCGAGGTAGTCGACGCCGATGCCGACATCGCTGGCTCAGAGTCGACCTCGAGAATAGCGCCCTGGGCCTTCGGATTCGATCTCGACGTCAATACCGGCTCCGTCTGAGTCGTTCACGGATCCAACGGCTCTGAAGTTGAAAGAGAGGTCCAGAAGGGATGCTCAGCGCCTCATAGAGGAGCAAAGATATAGAGAGGCGGAGGCTGAGATAGAAGAAGGTGAGCTTCAGGAGGATTGTTTTGAGGATCTAAGAGAAGCTAGTGGTTTGGATCTTTCTCCTGAATGGGAGCTGCCATCTGTGTCTGATGCTCCTTTAAAGGATGTTAAGCCATACCACATGGTCATGAAGAAGGCTGCTGAACTTTTAAATTTAACTCTGCCTACAGTGGAGTATAAGTCTAATCTCTTGACTGAGGTTCTCCATTCCCCAAGTTCTGTAATTGAACCGTTGCTTCCCTTTAATGAGGCGTTAACTGAGCCTATTTTGGAGATTTGGAGCAAGCCTCTAACAGCTCCTGCAGTGTCTAAAAGTGTTGCAAGGAGGTATAGAGTTGCACCTGGTGACCCTGAATTTTTAACCTCTCATCCTTCGCCTGAATGTCTGGTTATTCAGGCAGCCTGTTCAAAAAAGACTGTGGGTGCATTCCCTCAAGTGCCTGGGGATAAGGAAGCTAAAAAACAGGATCAGACTGCTAAGAAGTCCTTTTCTTCAGCAAGTATGGCTTTAAAATCTACTAACGCCACTTGCCTTATGGGGAGATACATTCACTCCCTGATGGATTTGTTGCGTCTGTTGGCTCCTAAAATTCCAGATGACAACAGGAAGGATTTTGAGGAGGTGTTATCTGATGCACAGGCGGCTGCACGCCAAGTGATCCAGAGTGGGCTAGATTCTGCGGATTCAGTTGCTCGCATCATGGGAACTGCTGTTGCCTCTAGAAGGGCTGCCTGGCTGAAGTCATCGGACTATTCGGCGGACGTTCAGGCTGCATTATTGGATTTGCCCTTTGACGGTGTTTGGCTTTTTGGTAAAAAAGCTGATGCAGCTTTAGAAAGATTTAACGACCGTAGGGCTACTTCCAAATCTTTGGGGCTGCAGACCAGAGGTTCATCTACCAAAAGGTATAGAGGTTTTGGATGTTCTTCTTTTCGTACCTACCGGCAAGGCCAACAGCAGCAGCAGCAGCAGCAGCAGCAGTAAAATCCCCTGTATATGTCTTACAGGGGTAAGCAAAGAGCTCGTCCTCGGACGTCAAGCCTCCTCCTCCTCCTCCTCCTCTTCCAACCCTCCAGCCACAGAAAAGCAGCCCTAGATCCGCCATTCCGGATCATGCGGGTCCTGTAGGGGGTCGTCTTACCTATTTTCTACGGGATTGGGATCGGTTACATCAGATCTTTGGGTTCTCAATCTCGTAAAAAATGGGTATGCTCTTCCCTTCCGGGAATTCCCTCCAAATTACCCTCCTTGTCAAGGTTTTTGCACGGAGGAACACCTGTTACTCCTGCAGGAGGAAGTGCAGACACTGTTAAGAAAGGGTGCGATAGAGTTGGTTCCAGAGCAGGAAAGGGGTCAGGGATGCTACTCCCGGTATTTCCTGATACCCAAGAAGGATGGCAGGCTTCGTGCAATCCTGGATCTCAGGATCTTGAACCGTTACCTAAAACAGGAGAAGTTCAAGATGCACACCCTTGCACAGGTTCTTCAGGCGCTGCAGGAAGAAGACTGGATGGTGTTGATCGATTTGCAGGATGCTTATTTTCACATTCCTATCCTGCAGTCGCACAGGAAGTATCTCAGTTTTATGGTGGGATCACAGCATTACCAGTTTGTGGTCCTTCCGTTTGGTCTTACTACTACGCCTCGAGTCTTCACCAAGTTGATGGCTGTGGTGGCAGCATATCTCAGAAGATCGGGGATTCCCGTTTCTGGACGATTGGCTGATCAAAAAGCGGAATCTCAAGAGAAGGTGCTCCCATCATCTGCAAGACACAACTCAGTTGTTGTACAGGTTGGATTTTTCGATAAATGTACCCAAATCTCACCTGGTGCCCTCCCAGCGCAACCTGTTCATAGGTGCGGTACTGGATACAACTGTATGTCATGCATTCCCTCCTCCTCAAAAGGATTCGCGACATACAGGAAATGATTCCTTTATTCTTCAATGGAGCGGTTGTTCCAGTCCTGAAGGTCCTTCGCCTGCTCGGTCTGATGGCTTCCTGCATTCTGCTGGTCAACCATGCACACAGGCACATGAGGGCACTCCAGTGGTGCCTCCACAGGCAGTGGTATCAGCACAACGGAGATCTCAGGGAGTCTGTGAGGATCTCCAGAGAAGCTGCAGCGGATCTGACTTTGTGGGGAGTGGAAGGCAACCTGTCTCAAGGAAAGCCCTTTCAACTGCCTCCAACGGTGGCCACAGTGATATCGGATGCATCCACTCAAGGGTGGTGTGCTCATCTGGGGGATCTGGAGGTCAAGGGTCTTTGGTCTCCAGAGGAAAGGTTGCTTCACATCAACCTTCTAGAATTGAGGGCGATACGTCTGGCGCTCAAGGCCTTCCTTCCTTCCTTCCTTCCCTTCGCGGTCTGTCAGTTCAAGTTTTGACGGATAACACCACCGCGATGTGGTATGCCAACAAGCAGGGAGGAGTATGGTCGCAGTGTCTCTGCAAAGAGGCTCTGCGTCTCTGGTCCTGGGTTCAGGACCATCAGATTTGTCTAATGGCAAATCATCTGGCCGGAGTTCTGAACGTTCGAGCAGACAGTCTCAGTCGGCTGTTCTCAGCCGACCACGAGTGAAGGCTCCATCCAGCGGTAGCTTGTTACGTCTTTCGGATGTGGGGGGACTCCTCAGGAGGACCTGTTCGCCACTCGCGAGAATGCTCACTGCCCGTCATTCTGCAGCCTCCAGTATCCGATGCAGGGAGCGTTGGACGCGTTTCAGTTGAGTTGGGACTCGCGACTCCTTTATGCGTCCCCCGCCCCCCCGCACCCCCCCCCTGGATTGGCCAAGAAGGGTGTGGTACACAGATCATCTCCACCTCTCCTCGTGCCCGCCGCTCCGTCTCCATTTCAAGGCAGATCTCCTCTCTCAGATGGAGGGGCAGGTTCTACACTCCCACCTCCAACCCTTACACCTTCATGCCTGGAGATTAAACGGGGCAACCTGAATTACTTTACTCTTCCACATGATGTGGTGGATGTCATCTTACCTGCCAGGCTTGATTCCACCAAATCTATCTATTCGTACAGATGGTCTAAATTTGTCACTTGGTGTGGAGAGAAATCTGTTGACCCATTGAAGGCTCGTTTATCAGATATATTACAGTTTGTTCTTTCTTTAGCGCAGCAAGGGTTTGCTGTTGCCACAGTCAAGGGTTATCTTTCGGCTTCGGCGGCATTTCTCTGTTTACCAGCTCAGCCGTCATTGTTCAAATCTCCTGTGGTTTTAAGATTTTTGAAGGGCTTTACAAATAAATTTCCTCCTACTCCTTTTATTGTGCCTCAATGGGACTTAAATCTGGTGCTTACTTTCTTGATGGGTTCTCCTTTCGAACCCTTGCACAAGTGTCCCTTGAGACTTTTGTCTTTTAAGACGGTCTTCCTGGTTGCAATTACCTCGGCAAAGAGGGTAAGTGAGCTTCAAGTTCTTACTTCTAAGCCCCCGTTCTTGACCATCATGCTGAACGAATGGTTCTCAGGACCAGGGCTGTTTTTCTGTCTAAGGTGGTAACTCCTTTCCATCTAGGACAGTCCATTACCCTTCCTACCTTGCATCCGCCCCCTCCCTCTCACCCTTCCAAGGAGGAGGAGAGACTTCACCGCTTGGACCCTAAGATGGCAGTGAGCTTCTACCTGGACAGAACAAGAGAGTTCAGGGTGGATGACCAGCTGTTTGTTGGATTTGCTGGCTGCAAGAAAGGAAGAGCTGTGCACAAGCGCACACTTTCAAGATGGATCATACTATGCATCAAGATCTGCTACTCCCTGGCGGGTAAGGTACCTCCAGAGGGTATAAGGGCTCATTCTACTAGAGCAAAGTCTTCAATATCTGCTTTGTCTAGGGGTGTACCTGTAGAGGATATTTGTAGAGCGGCAACTTGGGCCTCCCTCCACACTTTCGCGAAGCATTACTGCTTGAATTCCGAGGTGAGGAGGGACGGCCACTTTGCGCGCTCTGTCCTCCAGGATTTTCTGGTATAGGAGAGTAGACATCCTCCTCCGGGAGTGGGGACTGCTGTGGGACTCTATTCACAAGGTGAGGAATCCGAGGGGGCATGTCTTGGACAGCGGTGGTAATAGCCGCCTAATCTGTCTCCGCTCCACACAGGGACAGAACCTTACCGGCTGCAGTGTGCCGCATGACTCATGAGTCACCCGGGATGGCGGTATCAGCAAGCGCAGGACCCGGTGCGCGTGGGAAGCCGCCTCGCAACCTCTGAGATGCGGTAGGAGGATCGTGAAGCTCTTCTGCCAGACAGCCGGGAGTCCCCGATGCCCAGCCGCCATCTTGGGGTCGCGAGATTCGATCCCGCATCAGTGGAGCTCCGCTGCTCAAGGGCCCCTCCAGTGTGAGCTTCCATGGACCGGAGGTGAGCGCTTCTGCCCTTCGATCATTTTTGCTGAAAAGTTGGTCACTAAGAGTTGCTGCTGCGGCGGGCGGAGAGACTGCACTACCAGCGCCAAAACTGCCTGACCCTAAAATGGCGCTGCAAATAGAATTGGATACAATTGTCGGAGCCTGCTTCCCCACAATGCTGTCCTGCTTAGGGGGTTTTCTGAGCTGAGTATGTGCCCCTATGCCAAGCCTTGCTTACAGCTTTGCTGAGTCTCTCTCAAATGTGTACTCTGGAGGGATTGCCATTCCAATACCCAGCTCACCGCGCCTGACCTTAAAATGGCGAATGTGGGCAAACTCAGACAGTGTCTAGCTTGCTCCTCTTGCCCTGAGCCCATTCTGCTGCTCCAACATCACCCAGCCATCGCCCAGCCACTATACTATATTGCTGGATACAAGCTCCAATGTGAGAATGGCACGTTAATCTCAAGCGCTGGTAGTTCGCGCTCTCATCTTCCCACGAGGATCCAGCATCAACTAGCCTGTGAGGCCTGTGAGGCGCACACCTGTTTATCTTGCCTGGCTTGCCTACAATTCCCTGGGATTGGCTTGTTTATATCGCAAAACGCTGAAAACTCTGTAGAACAGCTAGCAATAGTCAGCAAGGTCAGCAGGGTCAGGCTGTAGCAAGCAGCGAAAACGTCTGTCAGCGGTCCAGTCAGTGCCCCTGCCCACTCAATAGGTCAACTAACGGTAGCCAGCTTGCCTAACAGTTGCCAGCGAAGTCAAGAAACTAAGCCCTCAACTAATATCCCAGCTGTTCCTTGGCTCAAACAGCGACCTGCAATAGAGCCCGGCAGCACCAGCGGCAGTCAGCAGTCAGCATCAGCGACAACCTGGGCCCCAGTCAGTGGCAAACAGAGAACCGTTACAAACCAGCAACACCAGCAATACTGTCATAACCCATCAGTGACCAGGGAGACCTTCAGCGATCCCTCAGCAACTTTTAGCGCCCACGGATGTCCCAATCTCCCAACTCCTACCACTGGTGCGGTGCTGAACTGACGTTTAACCATACCCTCAGGCATACAACTTCCCAGTGTTTTGACCATACAAAATACCAAGCATGATGGAAAGAGAAATTAAGAATAAAAAGGTCCGGCCTGAATCATCTCTCTCGGACTCACCCATCAAAACAAAGGGGGATCTCTCTGGCACATTGGACATATTAAAAAAGTTGGCAGATCTGCATGACCTATCCAATTCGACTAAATGTAATACTGACTCTATGCAGCTGGAGCTAACCGCTATCAGAGCAGATATGAACTCCATGAGCCTACGGATGAGCGAAGCTGAGCAAAGAATAAGCGACAACGAAGATAAAGCCACGAGTAGTGAGAAGATCATCCAACACCTACACTCCACCACCAAACGCCAGACCGCCAAATTGGAGGACCGCAATAGAAGATGCATCGTCCGCATATTTGGGGTGCCGAAAGAGTCAGAAAAGGATGCGGACTCCTGCGTAGCCTTCCTTGAGGCATGGATTCCAATAGTTACCGGGATCGTATTTCAGCATGGCCTAGAATTGGATAGGGCCCACAGAATACCGACATTCCTCCAACAAAATGCAAGAGGCCCCCGCCTTCTCATCTGCAAGCCACTTAGATATCAGCACACAGAAGCCATCCTACAATACGCAAGGAAAAACCACCATATTGTCTCGGAAGGTCACCGCATTATATTTACCCAGGACTACTCCAAGGAGACTGTGGAGTTAAGAAAAGGATTCCTTGCCTTGCGAGATAAGTTGCGAGCTAGAAGCATCCAATTTTCCTGTGCAGGTCCAGCCAAATTCAGGATCGTCGACCAGGGAAGACCACGCTTCTTCTCCAACCCACATGACTTATGTTATCTGGAAGACTCACAACAGCTTGAGATGGACCTCTCTGGTGGACCCTCCAACAAAATAAAACCGGAACCCCACGATCAGTAAGAGGTTGTCAGGAATGATATGTTCCAGCTGGGTCATAGCACTCGGAGAGAGCGGGTGAGGTCTGTGCATTGCTTGTCACTTGAGAGAGAGAGACGGGACTATGCCCTACATGTCTTTACCTAAGACAGTCATACCTACAGTTCCTACTACGTCTTCACTATACAGACTAACAGCTCTAACTTAAGCGGTAGAGTAGTTTCTAAATTGTTTAACGGGAGCGATCCCAGTGGATCGAGTTAATCATCTATCCCATTAGTCTAGAATTTGTTGGTTGTAAGACAGAGTTGCCCTAGAATTTTGTTTCATCCAGTTACGGTGTGTTTGCACTCACACTGCCTCAGTTAGTTAATCACATGCGTTCCTGTGTGGAGCTTGACAGTACTGCTGTCGCAGCTCTTAAGGTCGAAATTCAGGGGGAGGGGGGGTGGGAGGGAGGGAGGGAGGGGTGGGGGAGAGGGTGGGGGAGGGGGAATGGGGTGTGGGGGGGAAAGAAGGGTGCTTGACAAAGGGATTGGAAAATTGGAAACTTTAATGGCTTCACTCTGGTCTTGATGTTCTTACTTCCATCCCTCCTTTTCTTCTTTCTTCTTTTTCTGACACCACAGACATTTCACGTACATGGTGCCCAGTCCACACATACCACCAATGGAAACGGAAGAAAAAGCAAACATTTAGGGTTAAACCAAGGGTCCTAGCCAGAGTAACACCACACGTTGACACCACACGCCCCTCAATGGGGGTTCTACCCTGCGGCCATCCTTCCCTAAGATAACCTGCCACCATATCCACAAAGACCATGACTCCGGATAAAAATCTGACAGATAGCCTCAACATATTCTCTCTAAATGTGAATGGGCTTAATCACCCAGTCAAACGCAAAAAAAATTGGATTATCTTGCGAAAACAAAACGTGATATAATTTTATTACAAGAGACCAAACTTAGCAAAGAGGATGCAGACTTCTTTAAACAATACTGGACCTCCAACATGCTGTTGGAAAAGCATGTGGTGGTTGTGTTTTCTCCAAAAAAAGAGGTGTAATCACCCTTATCGCAAAAAAATCAAACTAAGCACCGATATCACACTCCACTGACAGTGATGGTAGGCTAAGCATAGCTCCCCTACAAAGGGATGAGGACCATATACACGTGGTAAATATTTATGGTCCTAATACAGACAACCCTGAATTCTGGAACTATACTTCGAAACAAATTGAAAACATCCCCCAGGATGAATTATTAGTGGTGGGTGGGGACTTCAATCTCCCCCTTGATCCACTATTAGACAGACAATCAAAATGTGTGTATCACCCCTCGCGGTCCCACGATGCATTACTATGATTATGCACTAAATACCACTTTCATGACTCATGGCGACTACAAAACCCGGACGGACGCGACTACACCTTCTACTCGCCACCACATAAATTCTTACTAAACAATTGATTATTTATTACTCTCAAACACCTTTACACACCTCATTGATGAAACCGGAATAGCCCCAAAACTGATTTCGGATCACTCGGGTATCCACATGAAGCTAGCTGGCTCACACACCCTTATGCCTCAAACGCTGGCGGCTAAACGAGGAAATCCTAATGATCCCTGAAAATAGGAGCAAGATAGAGTTGGCAATACGTGAATACTTTGAACTAAACACGCAGCAAGACTCTGATATTGCAACAGTTTGGGACGCCTTTGAGGCCACAATAAGGGGCACTCTCATAGGGATCAGGGCGAGAATGAACAAAGAGCTTAACTCTGAATTAGACACTCTGGAAAAAGAGGTTAAACGATTGGAGACTTAGCATTCTTCTAACTAAAATGACAAACTTCTGGTAGACCGCTTGACTAATCTGAAGTACAAGGTAGACCGTTTGACTAATCTGAAGTACAAATATAATGCCATACTAAGTTAGCGTGCAGGAGTATGGGTCCACAAATTCAAGGCACAAAACCTCTGTGATGGTAATAAGGCCAGAAAACTACTGGCGTCCTACCTTAAACACAAGAGGAAACAATTCCACATTAACTCTATTAAAGACCAAGCAATAATACACACACTAAACAGAAGGACATCCTACGCATCTTCCACTCTTTTTACGAAGACCTTTACAAAAATAAACTGCAGTTCAATGTGGAGGCATGCCCAAAATACTTAGTCTATACAGTTGCCTTAACTATCCGAGGAGGACAAAGCGAAACTAGGGGCCCCGCTCATGGCCAAAGAAATCTCAAACGCGGTTAAGTGGCTGAAAAATAATAAGGCGCCAGGCCAGGACGGGTTTACAGCTAATTTTTATAAGTCATTCGAACCCCCTCTAAACGTGTTCCAATCCTTCCTGTCGAAAGGTAGTGTCACCCCCACGATGAGTGAAGCAACTATCCTCGTGATACCCAAAGAAGGAAAAGACCCGCTACTAACGAAAAATTACAGGCCTATTTCACTCATAAACCTGTACTGTAAAATGTATGCGAAAATATTAGCTTTCAGACTGAATTGTATCTTACCAACCTTGATCGGCTTCTTCCAGGTGGGTTTCCTAAAAAATAGTCTTTCCAACGACAACACGAGACTCCTTTCTCACGTTTTAGAGAAGTCCAAAATATCAGGCTCTCCCGCGGTGGCAATCACCCTTGACGCAGAGAAGGCGCTTGATAGTGTTGTGGCCTTTTCTGCGCCAATGTATGCAAATATTTAATTTGGGAGATGAGTATATTAACATGGTCATGGCCTTGTACTCCCACCCATCGGCAAGAATCGCCATTAATAGTTCCTTATCTGAACCCTTTCAATTAGAGCAGGGGACTAGACAGGGCTGCCCACTTTCACCTGCACTGGTCTTACTGGCCCTGGAACCACTCCTCAGGGAGATGAAACAAAACAAAACATTACCGGTACACCTTTCGGCGCCACAACTGTGAAACTAGCGGCCTATGCGGATGATATCTTGATAGTCACAGAACAACCTGCTATCTCTATTGAGGCTCTGATGTCATCTATCGAAACTTACTCCCTCCATTCTGGCTACAAGCTAAACGGGGATAAATCCGAAGTAAAACCTCTGAACATTTTTACCAACAGAGAGGTGTTAGGCGCATCCGGACTCTGTTGGCAGAGCAGCTTCATCAAGTACCTAGGTATAGAGTTTGGTAGCTCCACACTTGAGACCCTCCAACAGAACAAAAACGCGACCCTTGAGAAAATCAAAAAACAACTAGACGGTTGGACACCTCGTTTTATCAAACTGGTGGGGTAAAATCAAGACCATTAAAATGATGACTGCGCCTCTAATTAACTATTTAATAGCTATGCTAACCCTGACACTGTCCCACGAGTTCCACCACAAACTTGATAAGATGCTCTCAAATTTCATTTGGAAAGATAAAAGAGCAAGGATTAGTTTACGGAAACTTAGGTTGGACAAGTCATTTGGCGGTGTCAACCTTCCGGATTTTAAAAGATACCAAACTGCCTTCTTAGCTAAACAAGGCTCATATTGGCTGTCCCCCCCTGATGGGTACTCACCTGTTTCGTGGATATTGAAAAGGCCCTCCTAGGGGATACCCCTCCACTCTCAGTACTGTCAATAAAAAACGAACCAAATCTCTTGCTCTAAATCCATATTTATTAATACTAAGTTGGCCTTATTTAAAATCGTCAAACTGCTGAACGCGTCAATACGTCGGTCTAGATGGGAACCAATTTGGAATAACTTTAAGATTACTTACAAGGGCAAAACACTACACAATCACTCCTGGATTTAGAAAGGTATCCACTTTCCGCACCAACTTTATGAAGGTGCGTACCCCCCTTCCTTTCTCAGTCGTCCAATCGAAATACGGGATCTCTCAGTCTTCTACACCTTTCTAAATATAAAATCAGCCATTACCAAAGTGAATCTGTTCTCCACTCCACCATTCCTGCCCTCGTATTTTTCTAGGCTAAATAGAATAGGCCATCAAGTTTCGAAAATCTATAAATTGCTAGGACCACAGCCATCCAAACTGCTCGAACACACTACACAATTTTGGTCCTCCCTTGCCTCCTTCAATATCTCTGAACAAGACTGGGCCGCGGCGTGGAAGTCTTGCATGTGCCACAAAATAAGCCCTACGCTCTCACAAACCAAATTCAGGCTCATGCACAGTCTTCTGGATGCCAGCTCGTCTATATGCACACAATACCACCCCTGATGCCTTTTGCTGGAACTGCAAGCATGCGGAAGGGGATCTGGACAATCTCATCCTACAATGCGAGTGCGTCTCTGCCTACTGGAAGAGTATTTTTGAATTCATACACAAATTATTCACCATTTCAACTCCAAAAGAACTTCCCTTTCTAGTTTTTGGTTTTACCAAAAGCTGAGCACCTAAATGAATCGGACAGAGCCCTTTTAGACCTCTTACTCATAGCGGCTATTAAAGTCGTACTCAACAATAGGAAAGATACAAAAAAGGCCAACTTTGCATGCTGGCTGAACTGGGTGATTAACCTCCGAGGGGCAGACCATCTTACCCTGCAGCAGTCACCTTGGCGCCCCGCACAAAGGAAGATCTGGATCACACTAGATAAATTCTTCAGCGTCCATAAACCTCCGTGAAGGACCTGGACCCCTGACCATACACATTTGGCGTAGTGCTCCCAAAGAGGGTGGTGTCATTATGCCTTCTAGTCACCGTGTCGTGGTGCTTTGTTTTTTTGCTGCTCCTTCTCACTATTCTCCCCCTACTCTTTCTTCTCTCTCTTACCTTATTTCCTTTTCCATGCCTGCTACTTCTTCCTCCTCTAGACTCTTCTCTCTCATAGCCTTTTGTTAATACACTAGGTGTGTGCATAATACCCGGACTCACTTGAATGTGCTAATACCCATCTTGTCTGCGAAGTTAATTATTGATTGCTTCACCATGTCTCCAACATTTCGGACCTAATTATGTCCAGATGCACGTTCATCTGTCCGCTGATTGTACCCACACTGCATCCTTTTGTCCTGTAACCTCTAAATAATTCAATAAAGATTTTTGAGTTTAACAAGGTGAGGAATCCACTGGCAGATGTATCTATCAGAAGAACAAGTTACTTACCTTCGGTAACGCTTTTTAGGTCTCGTGGCGAACAGCGCGTCCGCGCTGTGTCCACCAGGAGATCTCTTGTTACTGACTCTGCTTCCCAGGAGACAGCACCTGGCCGCGCGCATCTCGCAAAAGGCGATCGGCGCATGCCACGCGCGCGCGAATGCGCTCGCCGTGGCTGTCTCCTGGGAAGCATACATACACAGGCACACCTCCCCCTGCACGCATGCGCACACAGCACCACACACATACACAAGCGCAATACACGCACGGGGAGACGTCCCCCCCCCCCCCCCACCCCTTCGCCATCGCACACACACATGCACACATACAGGCATTCCCCCCTTCCCCTGAGGGGGTCACATAGCTCCCCCCAGCTCCTACAGTGCCCCGCGCGCTGCCGCAGCTCACCCCGGCTGTCTCCCATCCTGGGGGGGGGCGGGGTCGCTCGCTGGTGCCGGGTGCCCCCCTCCCCGGTGTGAGCCGCTCCTTGCGGGCTGCCGCCGGGTCCTCCACAGTTCTTTCCACCTACTATCTCCCAGGGCTCCGTCAGCCGGGGCCCGCAGCCGCCCCCGCGATCCCAGCCTGCACCGCGCGCGGCCGGAGGGAGGACCTCCAGCGATCCCATCGACCAGCGCACAGCGGGGACTCCGCCTATCACTTCCTGCTTTCCTCTATCATTAGCATACATAGCAGCCGTCATGAACATAGAAAACGGAGCGGGGCTCTGCGTGGCCTGCGGAGGCAGTACCGTCTTTGAAAACTATGCGTTTGGTGTGTGAGTGCCTGGCTGTTGTACATGGGAAACATGCATCAAATTTAACACTAAACACAACCATCCTGTAGGTAAGAGGACACAGGGGAGCACATACTTCAAAATGGAGTCTTCCCATATTTCAGGAATATCCTCGCAGCGTTATTTGCCAAATGTATGTTACTGGTACCAGCCAGACGCATCCATGGGATTGGGAAGAACAAGACTCTAACCCTACACCTGCTCATGGAATGAGTCCTAGGTAACTGTAGGATACCTCTGTGCCTATCACTCAGATGGTTGAGGTGCCCCTGTAGATTAGAGGGAAAGGAGAGTAGTTGCCTCCCTAGAAGCACAAAGCACAGGAGGTAGACAGCAGTATCGTTGAATGTCTTTCCTTGTGAGCGTAGACCCAGCTATCAAAGCCATGAATGTGCGTCTTATGATGATGATGCAACAATGGACACCATGCATTTAGAAAATAAGACACATCCAGCTGTCTTGTGAACGCTTATTTGGGAAATGCATTCATGGTATGCTCGACCCTCGCACCAGATTAGAATCACTTTGAAATGCGTGTATTTTGTTATTTCCTTACATAGTATGTTATTTGCAGGATACATTGGCGCCTACATCCCCCACCCACCCCAAGAGGAGAGCTAAACTTGCAGATAGTGTGGTAAAATGGGGAGATGCGTTTCTTGCCACCAATCATATCGTGTAGTACAATGGTGGTGTCTGCAAGTGGCAGCGACTCCTGTGTAGAACAGAGCCAGCTCCTGGCAACGCCCACCAAGGCCAACTCCTCACGCTGCCCCCTACTGCCCGCTCCGTACACAGCCCGCTAATGTGAGCTTCTTGCACTGACAACCACTGTCCTCACCTCACACTACCTCAACTGCTAGCTCCTCGCACAATTCACCAATGTGAGCTACAGTGCTCACTAGTGCCACCTATTGAAAGTCCCCAGTAGTGTCTGCTCCATGCTACTGTGCCTGTCCCTTCCATCTACCCCTCCAGCGTGTGCAACTAACTGTCCACCGGCGCCATGTTTGGGCTCATGGTGTACTTCTCTCTACTGAACCACGAGGGCGCACTGTTCAGGCCAGTGAAGCGATGCATGGGCGCTGGAAGTATGGGTGCGCGCGGGGGGAGGGAAGTTAGGGGGCTGCAGCAGTAATATAACATGTTGGAGGTCAGATGGTGAGTGAGCAATAAGACTTCTTTGAATTGTGTCACATCTTGTGCTATGTGTTCAAAGACGAGGAAAAATGCCAGGCTATGTCTTATGACGAATTGCTGCTTATTCTGTTAACTTTGTAAACTTGTGTTTACTTTTATTTCTCGGACTGCAAAGTTAGAGGATTTTGTGAAGTAAATAATAAAACTATATATATAATCCTGCCATACCTTGAGTAACTGGTTAGATTTCCGAGATGCAAAAACTGGAGCTTAAAACTTGATGGTGTGTGCTGACTTTGAGTATTATTAGCCATAAGTAATACATCTTGTTCATTATATCCATCGTGATAATTTTTTGTGCTGTTACATTTTGTAGGTGGATATCAATTTACACTTTAAATGGAGTAGCCATTACTAGCATCGTTCATCTATCTATATAATGTTCTTTGTGGGGTTTTTTCTAGATATATGTATGCAATGTTATTCATAGCCTTGAAAAGGTGTGGTCCTGCAAAACATGTTAACTGCATTGCTATTCTTTTTACGTGCAGACATAAATTCAAGCTTTGAAGTAATCTCATTAATGGTGAACCTTAATTAGTCATGCACAGAATTCATTAAAAAAAATGATATTTTGTCTAAACGCTCAAATTATTTTTTTTGCATTAGAAGTATTTGATCACAAATTATCCTTTTCGAATAATATGTCTAATAAAGGACCCTTCAGATTTTAATCTTAAAAAAATGAATAATTCTGAACGGGAGCCCGTGATACAGGGGGTCCTAGGGCGTTCTCTCGAGGGCCTACAAGTGTGTTCAATACTGTGTTCATAGTGGCCAAGGTTTCAGAATGCTATGCCTTACATTTTCATAATTTCATTGTAATTGTGAGTGACATTTCAACGATTATAACTGAGTACCACTTTCTCCTGAGCAAAATCAAGCCAAACATAAACCTCAGAAATTACACCCATTTGAGCAAGGAACAACTCTAAGATCTCAACACTGCTGCAAAATACCTGAAATGGAAGGGCACTAACTGGAGACAGACTGCCTGACTGCAGTTCTCAGCAGAGGGCAGGCTGCACATAGCTGCCAAATTGTCAGTTTGCTTATGCATAGCTGCCAAGTTTTTGGTTTGTGTATGTATGTGTGACATTCCCATATTTGCATTGTGTTTATGTGTGACATTTCAATACCTCACGTGTGACACTTGGAGTGACACTTTTTTGTGAGCTGTGTGAATAATAACAGCTGTGAGCCCGTGCCTGAGGTGCATCATCAGAGCTTTGTGAATAATAACTGCGTCAGCCCCGTGGTGAGGTGCATAATAACTGCATCAGCCCCGTGGTGAGGTGCATCATTACAGCTGCGTGAATAATAACAGCTGTGAGCCCGTGCATGAGGTGCATCATCAGAGCTTTGTGAATAATAACTGCGTCAGCCCCGTGGTGAGGTGCATAATAACTGCGTCATCCCCGTGGTGAGGTGCATCATTACAGCTGCGTGAATAATAACAGCTGTGAGCCCGTGCATGAGGTGCATCATCAGAGCTTTGTGAATAATAACTGCGTCAGCCCCGTGCGTGAGGTGCATCATTAGAGCTGCGTGAATAATAACAGCTGTGAGCAACAGCACTCTTGCACACACTCAAACTGCTCACCAATTCAAAGTATGCTAAAAAATGTATGCAACGCATTGTCATACACAATGCCAATAACTCAAACTTTAATGCTGCGAGACCTATTGCATTGCAAATGCTTGTTCTGGTAGATACAGTATCTGCCTGTGGATTCCTCACATGCCCACCCGCCTCCCCGTTGTCCACTCTTCTATACCTTAGATAATGACAATGTTGAATGTATATATGTTATTCTACTTGAATTACTGCATTTTCTTTACACTGTGTGTGTTATCTTGACTATTGTATACTGTGTATATATCTACTGTTATCCGTCCGTGTGCCTCGAAGGCACGGAAAAAAAGGGCGGAACTGATGTCATCACGCCGATGTGGGCCTATTATGGTGTCGGTGACGTCAGCGGAGTCGCGCACGATGCCGTGCCTCTCTGACGTCGTTCAAGTCGGCGCAAAGCTACAAAAAGATTTTTCCGAATGTTGCTGACACAAGGGGATATTCACAAGGTGAGGAATCCACAGGCAGATACTGTATCTACCAGAAAAAGCGTTACCGAAGGTAAGTAACTTGTTCTTTAGAGGCATAAACAGGGTGCGTAAATCATACTACATAAATCATATTTCCTAGCACCACATCCATCACATTGGGGCCTGGTGCCCTACAAACCTAACAGTCCCCCTGGCCAACTTGCCTTCTCAAAGGGGCTCAAAATGCCCTGTGTCCTAAGTGTCCGGGTGGCTGCCAATGTAGCAGAATCCATGTGAGTAATTGCGCAGACTTAAATGTTGCAGCTGGCACTAAGTGCTGCACAGCTGTGAAAGTACGAGGCTTAAAGGTGGGCACTCAGCGGCACAGCTCCTCAGCTGCAGCGGCCCACAATAGCAATAGTGATGATTTTGGTAACTCAGCGGCAACAGCTCCTCAGCTGCAGCATCCCACAATAGCGATGACTTTTAGCCCGCGTTCCCCGCAGTAGAACCAGAGGCTTTGAAATTCAGAACTGAGGCCTCACCTGCGAGTAGAATCTCCCTCAAATAGGAATCCAGGCGGCTGATGGGTGAAGTCTAATGTCCCTGAGACTTCAGCAGGAGGCAAGCTCAAATCAGGCCCTTGGGTAGGTGCTTCAGCAAGATGGATGAAAGTTTCAAAGTCCTTTCCCTCTAGTTAGACGGACAGAGGTTCGTCTTGACATCCAGAAGTAACACGTTCTTCCTCCAGGAAATAATTAAAATATAGTGCTCACAGAGCGCAGGGAGCCATAGCTCCAAAAGCAAAAGTCCTCAGCAATCAAGGGGGCAATGCAGGGCTCAGGGAGGCAAGCCCTCATGGCAGTTCCTCCTGGGCCCAGCAACAGCATGCCCCAGCAGGATCAGGTACAGCACATCATCCTAGAAAAGCACCTTGAAACTGAACAATTTCATGGGTTCACGGCCCCTTTACTTATACCACCAAAAGACTTAGTTCTCAAAAGTCACAAGTCTCTGATCCCAGCCAGAACCAGTTTGGTGTGGTCCTGGAGCACTTTGTTTAAAGGTCTGCATCTTGCCTTTGAAGAAGAGGGGGTCTGCCATCAGCCGCACAGTGGGAGGTGAAACCATCATTCACCTTGCCAGGCACAGCCTTCTCCGATTAAAGGGTCACCCTTCCCCATACTCCAACTGCAGATCTCTCTATTCAACCCACATCTGACTCAGCCTGCCCTGTCCCTTCAAAACCAGACATGCAATTCACATCAGGCAGGCGGACACATAGCACACAGAAATGCCAACCTCTAAAAGTGGCATTTCTCACAGTCATAATAAATCTGTGCACACCATTGTGCAGCATTTATTCTCAAAATTTCATACATACCAGACTTGACCATACTGCTACTCTCTAAACCGGAATTACCACCTACACACTCTGAGCAGGGAATCCCCAATGCATTCCAATGGGAGGGCAGGCCACTCTCACTCCCACTAAATGTAACAGAGAGCG
Source organism: Lissotriton vulgaris (assembly GCF_964263255.1). NCBI lineage: Eukaryota > Metazoa > Chordata > Amphibia > Caudata > Salamandridae > Lissotriton > Lissotriton vulgaris. The sequence continues at coordinate 113,258 of NW_028252733.1, read as the reverse complement.
CACACACTTTACACTGGACCACAGGGCTTAAGTGCCCAGTAGCCTAAAACCACTAACACTGCACAGAGAAAAAGTCTGGGAGGAATACAAAAAGTTTAGGGGTGAACCTGCAAAAAGGGCCAAGTCCGACAGAACACTTGAGGAGGATTATCATCCCGCTGGTATTTGAACCAAATATTTGTGGTAAGGAAAGGTTCTAATATCATAAGCCACCAGGCTATTGACCAAATCCCCATCTCTAAGGAATAGTTTAATACTATCTAATGACAATTATTTTGTTGAATGTCTTCCAGCACTGAGGCTGTCCTCACGAATGACGGAGGGACATCCCCTCACCCGCTGAATACCATGAATGGCTTTGTTTTTTATCATATTCTCCCCTTCATAGCATGAGTGTAAAGGAAGTTTAGGAACGTTAGCCAAAAAAATAGAACTCACATGTTGAAGAGACCTATCCTTAACAGAGGATACAGGCGGACGACAGGCACTTTGCCTGAACCCATTATTGCCAGGATTACCTTGTAGATCTTCGCCAGTAGAAATATTGAACTATTTAGAATTTTGAAAGGTGCCAGGATATCTTATTGTCCTAAAATCTTTATGGAATTCTGGCCTCTCGGGGCATTCTTTATCCGGAGTCAAACAGACAATCTCAGGAAATCCTAAGAAAGAGTGACTGAGGATAGACCTAGTTACTTGGCCAGAAGGCTGGAGTTCCTGCAGAGATGAAATGTATTGCTTTTTTTTGCAGCTGAATCGCTGAATCCACTGACCGCTGACTCAACATGCTAGATGGATGTAAAATCAATAATTTTAAATCCCCCACCTCGTCCCTAATGTCCTTTTATTTGCAATGTGAGGTGAGCCATGTCGCATGGAGAGGAATACTGCAAAGTTGTTTCATCTATGGGCCTACTGGATGTTTCTAAAGTTACTTTCACCCTGACCAATTCTGCCCGGGCAGGTAACGATTGGTACATGGTAGTGTGTATATATAGAAGGGGAATGATTTGACACCACTCTTGTATATGCTGAATCTGCAGCGACTGTTGCAGGAAGAGGGACTTTAGAAGTGGATTTTCTATTAGTATTCCCTGTGAAGTAACTCAACATTTATGCTTTATTTTTTATTTTTAGGAATAGCCCCTAATTCGCCTGGAGGAGAAGAATCCGCTCCTATAATTGATTCAACTTCATCTGTTAGGAGATTGATTTGTATAAGAGTGCAATTATTAGGTTTAGTTGAACCCTTGCAATATTTAGCAATACCCTGCACTAAATCAGAGGCCTTAGGTTTCCCATTTGTGGGTAATCAAGTGAGAAGGAGGATGGGGGTATCGCTAAATCACGCGACTGCTAAGAAAGAGAAGTAATCGCAAAATAAAAAGTTCAATCATAAAATAAAACGCACAATCATAAAATGTAGTAACTAAAAATACTTGTAAAATTGATCTAAAGAAGTTGTTTAAATATCAGTCCTTTACATAATCTATGCAGCTACAAACGGTCCAGGTACGTAAATAAAAAGTATCAATCAGAACGTGATGCTATGCAGAGATACACAGTACCTTAAGTGACCACAAAAGTTAAACCAAAGGGGCTGGCCCAGCCCTGCCTTCTCCGTGGTCGGATGGGCTTGGAGGGACCTGCCCTTGGCCCGAGTACGGCCTGCGCCGTGAAAGACCTGAAAGGGCTTTATGCGCTGATGCAAACAGTGGCCCCTCCTTGAAGGGCAGTGATAGGCACTGGGACAGCAAGTCCCTTCACGATGCCCGAGCTGCTGCAGTGACGCCCCATCAATGGCAGGTATTTACCATGCAAACAGACCCCGCCGCCCCTCCCTCCCGGCAGAACCATTATATAGGGAAATAATTCCCTCTCAGAAAGAATCTAAGTTTCTTAGAAAAATTGCATTGCTCACTTGCCTGATATCGCCCATCTTATATTAGAGACACTAAGGATTTTTTGATTTCCATATGATGTTCTATGGAAATCGGACATGGTACTAATGATGAGCTGTTGAATCGTCGTACACTTGCATAGGACACACAGTTGGAATCCAATAGCAGCAGCTTTTTCTGTACACAACCAGAGTCCATTTGTTATAGTGAAGTACTTATTGAAGTAACACAATTTGTCCTTGGTAATAATTTCTTTTTTTCTAGGAAAACACCTTATTTAAAAAAATCAGCGGAAGCGTTAAAACTTTTCTCTGTCTTACACGGCCCTCTTTGTGGGATTCTTTAAAAGGGATCGCCTCATACGTGCAGGCTTACAGGAACGCAATAACTCTTTTATTATGGCTCATATACATTGATGATAATGTTAAATGTGAGACATTGGGTTTCATCACAAACTGAATTAAAGTTATATGAATATACAGCTTTAATTGAATACAGTATCTGATAGAGGCATCTAGCCGCACATTTCTTTCCTTTGAATTTCCCAGGTATCAGACTAGATCCCTAAGTTTTTGTGTGTGTGCAGGATGCCTGCGCGTTGGTAGATGGCGTCTATCAGCTCTGTGCAGCATGGTTGGAGCCGGCAGTGATGTCTGCTTTACATATATAGTTTCCACCTCTGCACACTGACGTCAGTTCTTTTCTTTCTGCGCCAGTTAGCGCTGATCTGGAGAAAGTGCTACCCCCTGTTGGTTTTTGACACCATTTTTTGGGATGTTTTGTTGAATTCTTTTTTGGATTAATTTTTCCTCTTGGTTGTGTCGCGGGTGACTTTGAGGCAGACCGACTGTGTGGCGCCTGTCATCGCCCCATGTCGGTTACAGACCCACACCTCCTGTGTCTGTGGTGTCTCAACTGCGACCACAACTCCAAGTTGTGCTCAGACTTCCGGGCCCTGGCACCGAAGGCTGTAAAGGAGCGGTCCTTGAAGCTGCAAGCTTCCCAGCAGGCGATGCCTGGCCCAGCCCAGTGGATCCTGTGAATAGAACTATTGACAGCTGACACCGCCCTGCACTTGGGGACCCTAACTTCCTCACCCAACACCCCACCTCTGAGAGCTTCGTGGCCTAAACCTCTACATCCCATACTGCTCTTCCTGCCGCTCCTTTGGACAGGAAATCCAAGAGGCTGGAGTGTTTGGGAAAGAGGTTTGTTCGAGGCATATGCCCTGCAGATTGTACACTTTGCATAGATCGCCATCTGGTGTTGGCTCGGATGATTGAATGTTGTTTTTGTCTTTGAAGAAGTCTTGTAGTCACGAGGTTGGTGACTCCTCCTTCGGTGGACAGTGCACATGGGCTTCGGCTCCATCGTCACCGACTGTATTGTCTCAATCGCATGCCTTCGACGCGCACCCTCGACCGCTTCCATTACTCTGAGGTTTCAGCGAGAGGTTTTTGAAGTTTTTCAGAAATTGATGGCGCTCAACAATTTACGATATTGTTCATGGAGAAAACTATGTTGTTTGGAAATGTTTTAGTTTTAGTTTTGGTGCATCTTGGTCAAAGGAAAACCACAACCTCTGAAAAAGAAAAGGGTGGGCAGAGACCCCCTCTTCCGAGTTAATCAAGCCAAGTCCAGAGCACACAAATGAGGATTAAATGTTGTGAAGTGTATCACATGTTAAAGCAACCAAAAATGAGATCGTCGGCAGTAATTGTTTTCTTAAAGATTTTTATTCCTTTTCACCGCTGGTGCTCCTCTCAGAAGGAGATCCACCAGGGAAAATAGCCAACATTACTCTACGACACCTGCGAACCTCGACGCAGGCTGTTGGGCCTACCCGCACCGATAAAGATGGACGTCGATGGAACGGACTCCATTTAAAAAATGTCTGCAGTGTGGTGCTAAATTTCCACACTCGGATACCATCCTGTCTGCAATTTGTGCCTCTCTCCAGTACATCAAGAGGACAATTGTGAAGCCTGCCTTTCATTTAAATCAAAAAAGACTATCCGGGATCGTCTAGCTCGACACCGAGAAATGCAGCGAGGCACAGGCTCCATTCCGGACATCTTCAATCCAGGTCCCGATTACCTTCCGGAGCCAGAAGAGATCCTGGACTCCGAAGCAGATGTCTCCGATGCCGATGATGACATCACTCCGGCTCAAAAGGACGCGAGTACTGAAACCCCGGCCCGACCAAGCCCACACCAATGTCACCAGTAACACTTTGCGCTCGGGTTCACACCGTACTAAGACTTTGAACGCCCCGCCCTCTGGCCCAGCACCGAAGGACAGACAAAAGCCATCCGGCTCCAACCAAACATCCAGTGTCGAAAAAAACACCCTCCGCACCGAAGGCCCAGCTGTCCGAGTTGCAAAGCCCTCTTCCGTCGGCATAGGCGAAGCACTTGGTGCCAAAATCTATGAAAGACGCCTCAGCACTGAAAAACTCTGATAAAACATCGGTGCCAAAGCAACTCAATAAAGCATTGACGCCTAAGCAGCCAGATAAACCACCGGCACTGAAAAAAACAGATAACTTCGGTCCCGAAGCAAATCGAAAAACGTCCGTCACCGAAGCATATAGAAAAGACTTTGGTACCATCAAAACACAAGACACCAAAAACGTCTGAACCGAGCAAAGCTGCTGTACCGGACAATGTCCCAAAACATCCAAAAGCAGCTCCTAAAGGCAAATCTTCGACATCAAGCAAGTCTGTGGAGCCCGAAGAGCAAAGTATGGTCATATAGACACCAAGCCACCTACAAAGAAAAAAACAGAACATTTACCCCAAATTCCAATTCCACCAGAGAAAATTCATATAGCTACTAACACTTCACCGCCACAGTCACCTCCACCATCTGTTATCCCTAATTTGCTAATTTCACAACCACACTCTCCAGATTTACAGGCATGGGGAATTAGATGAGGATGTAATGCCATGAAGTCCTGAATTCACCACAGGCGCCAGACCCGTGGCATGATTATAACACTGAACCTGATCTAACAAATGATCTGGATTTCAACCCCTCAAAACCATCCCCACCATATGATAATGTGGGGTTTGCACGGCTTATCAATAAACTCAAACTTCATTCAGACCCTGTAGAGGAAGATTATTTATTGGAAACTTTTGCAGAACCACACAAATCTACTCTCGTCTTATGCATGCTACAAGGCCTTCTCAAACATGCTCCACAGGTGTTTAAAGACCCAGTCAGAGCTAGTGTTCTTAGCCCCAGGGTTGATAAAAAATACAAAGCAGCTCCTAGTGACCCTATCTACATTACATTAAGGGCCAACTTCCCTTAGATTCATTAGTAGTAGCCAATGCACGTAAAAGGGCAAACTCCCACGTATCAGGCGACACACCACCTCCTGACAAGGAATCTAAGTTGTTAGACACAATCAGACAAACGTATGGTGTCTCAGGCTGCTAATTCATGGAAAATAGCAAACACACCCCTTCTAGCAAGATATGACAGAGCTCACTATGATGATCTAGAGAAGCTCATCCAGCATTTGCCACCAGAATATAAGGACAAGGCTAATGACCTTCTACAAGAAGGGAAACTAATTACTAATACCTCAATTAAATGTATACTGGACGCAGCAGACACCGCGTCACGTGCTATAAATACTAGTGTTCTGCTACGTATACACGCCTGGCTTAGGGTGTCTGGTTTTAAGCAGGAGGTGCAAATACAATCCTGAATCAACCATTTGATCAGGAGCACCTTTTTGGACCTGCAGTTGATGCATCTTTAGAAAAAAAATAGACACAAACAGCAAAGTCATGGGGGGCCTTACAGTCACCATCTGCCAGAGGTTCCTTTCGGCGCTCCTTTTATAGAGCAGGTTCCAAAACTAACACATCAGAACACCCTACATCATCCTATGAAATTCCCAACCAGGGCTCCTTTTCTAGGGGATACAATAGAGGAGGTTACAGAAGTAACCACAATAAGGGTAGAGGCAGCGGTAATGACACCCGCAACTCCCCTAACAATAAAACTGTGACTTCTCTACGCTTCCCCCGATCATCACACTCCTGCCGGGGGACGCATCTCACAGTTGCTACCTGTCTGGAATTCCATCAGAACAGACAGGTGGGTAAGGCAAATTAACCAGTATGGTTATTGCCTGGAACTCACGTTTACACCCCCCATCATTCCTCCAAGACAACGTCCAATGTCATTAGACCATCTAACGCTACTCAAACAAGAAGTCTTGGCAATGTTACAAAAAGATGCAATAGAGCGAGTTCCTCTACTTCATCAAAGGACAGGAGTTTACTCACTTTATTTCCTAATCCCAAAGAAGGACGGCTCTCTAAGGCCAATACTGGACCTCAGACCGCTAAACTTTTACATTCAGTCAGACCACTTCCACGTTGTCACTTTACAAGTGCTTCCACAACTGCAGCAAAGAGACTTTCTCTCCACTGTACATGTAAAAAACGCCTGTTTCCACATTCCAATACATCCCACTCACAGGAAGTATCTCAGATTTGTGGTAGATGGTCAACACTACCAGTTCAAGGTGCTCCCATTCGGAGTCACCACAGCACCCAGGGATTTCACCAAATGCCTCGCAGTCGTTGCAGCCCATCTCAGAAGACAACAAATCCATGTTTTACCCTACCTAGACGATTGGCTCATAAAGGCAAACTTCCAAAACATCTGTGTTCAACACACACTTCAAACAATACAGTTGCTTCACAGTCTGGGATTCACAGTAAATCTAGCCAAATCCCATCTCCAACGGCCTACAATGCAACACTATCTAGGGGCAACGGTGAATGCTCTCACAGCCAAAGCATATCCCAATCCCATCAGGATAAATGCTACACAAACACTAGTTTAAAGATTTCAACCACAACACACTACCAGCAAGAGTGTTCATGCAACTAATAGGAATGATGGCATCATGCATTTTTCTCGTCCCTCATGTGGAGAACCGCAGCACTAAGGCCCGCCGGCGCAGGGTACGCCTGAAATCCCCGGGATTCACCTGCCTTGTCAAGAACAGAGACACAGACTCTTCGTCTGGCGTAGATGGTATTTATTAGTTGCAGCTAGTACAGTGGTCTTAGAAGTCGTCAGAACAACGAGGTTCAAAAGAGACTGCCACTTAACCTTGTGGCGCACAGGTTTATATACGATACAATACAATGCAAAATGCAATCACACAAGAGCATGAGCTATAGGCAAACGTTATAGACCATGTTTTAAGACCGAAGCAACTCAAGTTCCCGGTTCTGTTGTCACTCGACCTCTTAAGTAAATCACAAATGAATCCACACAATTTAATTTACAAGTAGAGAAAACTCAGCTGCGTGTTGTGGAAGGACAGTTGTGAAATAGGAGAATGCATGAGACATGTAGCGAAGGACAGCAGATAAGATAACTAAAAGGCTGAGTTGGTCATGCTCAAGGGCGGTACTACACGTATCAAGACGCAGAGTTGGAGAAGATGGTGTATATATAGGATAAGTTAACTAAAATTCATTTGCACAAGGTGTATCCCAAATCTACCTCTGGTCACTGTGCATACTGTACTAACCTGTTAATTACTATTTGGGAGATAGCCTTGACCGGTACTATACTAATTCCTGGACACAGAATTTGTAGCATATAGAATGATTAGGAAAGGTCATTTAAATCTTGTTGCAATCAGGAAGTCGCAACTTCCAACATAATGAGTCTTATCCCAAATCTAACACATGCACTGCATGTAATGTGTTAACCCTGTAATTTGTTTTTATCGTTTTAGATGTATGCTTAACTACGTCTTTTAACTGGGTACAGTTGTACTATACAAGACATGTCTCTATTCTACCTCATGCAATGTAAAGCGCTCTGATACCCAAGGGTCTTGTTCGCGCTATACAAAACTCTTTAAATAAACTAAAATGGTGTGAACCAACATGTAGTCCGGACGGGGATTAATCAGCTCAGACAGGAATTGGTGTACTCGGCCAGACCCTAACACTCGTTAGTAAACATAAGCAAAGGAGCCACCTGACACGCAAAGGCAGAAACGACAAACATCGCGTTCGCCGAGCTGCCTGAGTGAGGGCAACATAAAATGGCGGTGATCACAAAATGGAGGCTGAGCATGAACGAATTCGTAGTTTTACAGAACCTCACATGCAAGGCTACAAATGCGCCCATTACTGGAATGTCTAGCACATCAGTGGAACCAGGCTCAAGGTCAACTAACAGATCTGGTGTTGGTGGACGACCGCACCCATCACTCTCTGCAGTGGTGGACCACAAAAAACCTGGCCAAAGGGCGGTCGTTCCTCGAGCCACTTCCACAGCTAGTGCTAACAGATGCGTTGATCACCGGCTGAGGAGCACATCTCAAAAACCATACCACTCAAGTTTATGGACCTCTCAACAAAAACAATTCCACATCAACTACCTGGAATTGTTAGCAATCTTTCTAGCGCTAGAGTTGTTTCAACCGCAACTCCTCAACAAAGCTGCCCTAATCTGTACAGACATGACAGCAATGTATTACATACAAAAACGGGGGGGATACACTCTCTCCAATTATCCCGTCTGGCACAAAGCATCTGGAGGTGGGCCATTCCAAGAAACATATACCGCCTAGCAGAACATCTACCAGGAGTACACAATCAAATAGCTGATCTACTCAGTCTTCAAACACAACAGATCCACGAATGGGAACTTCATCCTCCAGTTCTTCTTCCATCCTTTCACATGTGGGGACACCCAGATTTAGATCTGTTCGCCACACACAAAAACACAAAATGCCCAAACTTCGCATCCAGGTATCCACACCCATTGTCCAAAGGCAATGCGCTATGGATAAACTGGTCAGGCAAATTTGCTTACGCTTTTTCGCCTCTCCCACTCATTCCATTGCTAGTGAGGAAGCTTCAACAGTATTCCCTTACAATGATCCTATGTGGAAGGGATGGGCGGAAATAGAAGCTAGGAGGCTTTAGTAGTTTGTCAATTGTCAAGAACAGCAGTATCAGGTGGTTTTTAATAAGTAGATGCAGGTGTAGTGTAGAGTCCTTTAGGCGTTGTCTTTGGAGCTGGTGTTATCTGGTACGTCCTTCGACCCCCAGGATACTTGAAGAAAAGAACAAAGAGGACGGTAAGTGTTTGGACTACCGCCGGAAAGTTTCTTTATGAATGAAGTGGAAACCACCACCACACCCGGTGTAGTTGAACAATGGTCGCCAACACTTTTAGTATCCTGGTTGCCCTTTATCGATTAGGGTGGATACTGTAAGTAATGCTCTGAAGCCCATATTCTTACATAACTAATGTGAGGGTTGAGGTTGGGGAATTTAGGAAGGGAATTCGCGTAGGGAACGGGTGGGTTGCAGGAAGATTAACACCCAATGGGAAATAGTGCTAGGTGGCGCTATGTACAGTGCCCCAACTTCCCTCCCTTCCTTCCCGCTCCTCCCGCCTCCCCAAACTAATTACTCGGTGCCCCGTGTACAATGTCACTCACAGTCCGTGCCGTAACTCTCCTGAGTTACTGCGGCAGGTGCGCCCTCCTGGGGGGAGGATGGTAACCACCACTCCTCGGACCACTATTCTGCTCCCCCCGCTGTCTTCCGTGAGGTCCTTCGGCTCCCCGTCTCGCGCTGGTTTCTCCTCCGGTCCCGTCTGATGGCGTCCTTGCGTTGCTTCCTCCTTCCTTCTTCCAGGCTCGACATCCCCATGTTCTGCGTCCAGTCCTGCCTTTTCCTCCTAATGCGCTCAAACTGATTGGCTGCTGCCGTATGGTCCTCCTCCGACGTCCTGTTAAAGAAACCTGGACCAAGAGTTACCCGGGTTTCTGATTTGCTGGTTCTCTGTACCAGGTGATCCCCTTCATACTTGTAAATAAAGGTTCTATGTTTGTATTATCCCTAATAGGTCCCTTCTGACATCCTAGTTGCTCCAACATGGGCAAGGCATCCATGGTTCACAATTCAGTTGCAGCGATCAGAATTACCACATCAAAAGCTGCACCTATCTCCCAAGTTTCTCAATCAGAATCATGGAGAGATAAGACACCCAGATCCCAATCAGCTCAACCTGGCGATCTGGCTCCTGAAATCCCAGGGTTTGGATACCTCAATCTTCCACAAGAATGTATGAATGTTATCAAAGAAGCTAGACGCCCTACAACAAGAGCGTGCTACGCTGCAAAATGGAAAAGGTTTGTCATTTATTGCTCCCACAATAAAATCGACCCGCTAGATGCTTCCATTCAAAACATCATCTGTTACCTTTTGCATCTACAACAATGTAACCTAGCGTTTACATCCATAAGATTACATCTAGCTGCCATAGCATCCTACTTGCAAAACAGACAACATCTGACGAGTTCCCCCAATAAAACCTTTTATGGAAGGGCTTAAAAGAATAATTTCACCAAGAGCTCCACCCTCCCCAGTGTGGCATCTCAATATAGTCCTTACCAGACTAATGGACCCTCCATTTGAACCGCTACACAAATGTGAACTACAGTACCTTACTTGGAAATTGGCGTTTTTAGTCGCCATCACATCTCTCAGAAGAGTGAGCGAACTCCAGGCATTAGCCATACTAGAACCATTTTTACAAATTCATCTTAACTAAGTGGTTCTTAGAACAAATCCAACATTTTTACCCAAGGTAGTGTCTGCCTTCCATCTAAACCAGTCTGTTAAACTACCAGTATTCTTCCCTCAACTAGACTCAGTGGCAGAAAGAGCGCTACATACTCTTGGTGTTAAAAGAGCATTGTTCTATTACATCGAAAGAACAAAAACAACTTTTCGTAGCTTTCTCCCCACCTCATAAGGGCAATCCTATATCTAAAACGGTAATTGCAAGGTGGATTGTAAAATGCATACAAATATGCTACCTTACAGCCAAACTCACATTAACCATTCCCCCTAGGGCTCATTCCACCCGCAATTTAGGGGCATCTATGGCATTCTTAGGGAACCTTTCCCTAGATGACATATGAAGAACAGCAACTTGGGCCACGCCACACACCTTCACAAAAAACTATTGTGTAGATGTGCAAGCAAAACAACAAGCTAGTGTGGGCCAGGTTGTATTAAAAAAAACTTTTTCAAACTACTGCGAATCAAATCAAACAAATTTGTATAGCGCACTACTCACCCGGTAGGGTCTCAAGGCGCTGGGAGGAGGGGGGAGTCGCTACTGCTCGAACAGCCAGGTCTTGAGTTGTTTCCTGAAGGAGAGATTGTCCTGCAACAGATACAGGTAGCCACCGCTATGTAGGATACTGCTATATAGTCTATTCTATAGACTTTAAGTCTCCACAGGACTTGCTTCACTTTATGTTTTTCTGTAAATATTATGAAATGCCCAGGACTATCTATCTGAAATCTCTGTTAAAGTTAAATTTTGTGCAAGTACGTCCCGTTCTGTTTTATTTGCAACTGCTTAAACCTGACTGTATCCAGTTTGTGGCCGGTTTCTTTAAATGTGCAATGAACTACAGAAAATGTTTGGATTGTTTAAAATCATCGTGATTTAACGGTTTTTATGGTCCTTATAGCTTCCTCCCCTTTATGTATTACTGCCACCTCTAAATCGTTTTTTTTATTGTTAAACACTGTAATTAAGTCATTGTTTTTAAGTTATTGAATGTGCAGTATTTTAAAGTGTTACTTTATAAGGCATTCTTTCGAAGACACCATAAACGTATTTGAACTTTATTCCGAATAAATAGTATACTATTTTTTTTTCAATAAGCTCCTAGCTGCGTGAGAATCCAAGGCACACTTTATGACTGAGCTAATATATAAAACGGTTTTCTAAATGGTACAGGCACAATCACTTGCCATGTGTCCGTGTGGTGCTTGTAAACTGCATCTAAGCTATAGCACAACGGTGCACCTCGGAGTCCTACATTTTCATCTTATAAGAGAGTCATGTAGCTGTACACTTCAGTCCAAATGGGAAATTCAGCCTTCCCTCCATTTATGCATTTCTTACACCACCTACTGTCTTTACAGTAAATTAAATAAGTGTGCACAGCACGTTTTAGTGGACAATGGAGTGGGTATTTAACAGTGTCCTGGAGACTAATGTATTTTGTCATGTAAAGGGGCAGTAGTTTGTATTCTCGGTCTGCCAGTGTCGCTTGGAGTGCAGACCCCTCTCTGAGTTTCTGGAGCTGGACAGGTGGATAGTGTCCTAGGAAGAAATGAAACAAAAAAAGTTTGCTTTCTGTAATCAATGCATGTGCTTGAAATAAAATTTGTGAGAGTGTTCGATGTATATTTGAGATGGAAATAGTTAGCCGTGTATTGCAGTGCGAACCCTACATGTGTGTTCGAATGATGTATCAACCAGCTGATAACGAGAGGTGAAATAATAATTCTCCTTTGTGTGGTTGCTCTCTCTGTGTATATTGAAAATATTCGACTATATTAGGTCCTGGTGACAACTACTCGATCAACCAAAACCTAAAAAATGGAACAGTGTTCCCAGTCGGTGCTTGAGTGACGGTACCATGCGCTCGCTGTCCTTTTAAGATGAGCTATATTTGTCTGGTGGGCGGGGCCACGTTCTGGCAGTAGCTGAGTGTTGTAGCACCTGTACTTCAGATTGTGACACTGACCAGAGCGCGGTGCTATGAACAGGCCATGGGTTGCTGCTTCAGTAAAGAATTGTGCCCTCGAAAAGACAATGAAAAAACAAGCCTTCTGCGGGCATCTGACGAGAATACAAGAGAGAATACTACAAAGAAACCATTTCTCTTGAAAATCGGCTTTGTAGAAAACCAGATGCAGAAGAGGAAAGAAACGGCAACCACTGTGATGCCTACACCGACTGTCGATTCTTTTGATAAAGGTAGCGAGACCATGCCTATAGAACATACCGCTTCAACAAATATAGCGAGTAACTGGTGCTACAGCAGCATGGAGGGACGCACAGATGGCCAGTCCGTTACTGGAAAAAGCAGCAGCAGACCAGCCCCGTTTTTTCGTGCTTTCACTAACGTCTTGTTGGGGTTTAGTAATTACAAACAGTTGGGACGGGATTTCGAAACAGATAATGTTCCAAATGAAAAGTCAAGTGAAGCCGACTGTGGCGATATGAAAGTTGAAGCGTTTAAATTGGCAAATGGAAGTGAAGAAAATATTGGCTTTGCAGCCGAAAACCAGCATCACAAGTTTGGTAATTGTCCTGCATCTACAAAACCATGTGCAGATTCTGAGCAACACAATTCGGCAGCGGACGGACAGGTTTTGGGCTATTATAAGGGCTGCAGCGAGGATCCGCTTATTAAACCAACTGTAGAGAAAACGAACCGGAGAAACGAAAACAATGGAAACCTGAACACTACCCAAGCCACAGATTTTGTTTTTTGTCAAGATGCAATTCAGGAACGGGATAGCACTTCAGTTGCTCGTGGCTTTTATAGCATTTGTCTAGTGGAGGCTGAAGATTTGGAAATGGAAGAGGAGATTTCTTCTGTCGGACAGGAAGAAAATGCAGTCGGGTTAAATCATTCAGCTGTTACTGGCCAGGGAATGTGCAATGTGACATGGCCTTTTGACAGAGCGCAAGATTGTTCAGTTGAGCGGGCGGCACAATCGACAGCTGCTTTTAATACCATGCAACATGAGCCATTCGGCGGAACGGAGAATCCGCCGCGGTTGCATCACGTGGAGTCCAAAGTGCCTTCGTCCGATATGAAATTCAAAGCAAAAGACCATGTCGGTGAAAACAAATATTTTACATGTACCCCCAGTGTAAATGCGGATTCCAAAAGTGAGTTTTTAAAAAGTCTTCATAATGCACAGGAATTTGAATATTGCCATTTTTCTGATATGGTCCTACAAAGTGATAACTCCACCTTTTCTGAAAGTTCACTTTCAAATAATAGAGGAGTTCAGGTGGGTAGGTGTGGTTTGACTTTAGAGCATGAACAGGCACCAACCTTTTGTTTCACTGAGCCAGTTTCTCCTTTATTTAAACTTAACGAAAATAGGGTTTCTGTCGTTCAGTCGTCTAACAAAGAAGCAGATAATGATTTGCTTATCTCTAATTTGGTGCACACAAACCTAGATTTCGATGTAGCTGATAATGCCAGTTTAGAAAACTACAGTCGAGAAGAAACCAATTATCCCACCAAAGGTACGCACAATTGTAATTTAGTAAACGTAAATCTAGACCCAGTGGCATTTGAAGTTCAGTTAGACTCCATTCGGAGTGAAAATGATTTAAGCCTTAAAGAAAGTACGTGTATTGTGAATTCTCATTGTGTTGATGACAGTAAACTAGACACATGTGTTTTCAAAGGAAAGGTTGTCTGTGAGATCAGCAAAAATGTTCCTTTTCCAAACAAATCTCAAAATGAAGAAAATTTTAATGCATCTAATGCACTACCTACAGATATATCAATTTTTGCCCTAAATGATAATTCAAGTTTACATTTTCCACAAGGCCAATCCGAGGATGATGGCAAAGTGGATTTCAGACATTCCATACCTGATATCTGTAATGCTGCTGACCTTAGATATTGTTTAGATGTCCCAGAACGTTGCAGTAATGTGATAAATGATACCAAACATGAATATTCAGGTAAACATAGTATTTACAACAATCAGTTGGAATCAGAGTTTGTCACAGGAAGATTAAGAAATGTGGAATATTGCAACCTACTTGAGAGTGAAACAAAAGTGAATGGTGAGTCAGAACATTTACAGTACAGTTGCGGTGCCAGTTCTATACAAGAGGAAATCCTTTGTACTTCTGATTATCAAAATGCATTAACATGCAACCAAACTAACTATGCTGATATAACTACGAAGTCGGGGCTTGTGAGTAACTCCGAGCATTGTTTACAGACAGGACAGCAGATAAATAAAGAAGTAACCGTCATGATTGATCATTCACCTGAAGAGCCAGACTACATGCATGTGTTATCAATGCAGACATGCACATTAGTATCAGAGCAAGAACAAGAATTGCAGTCTAAGTGTTTAGAGAAATGTGAAAATGAGGATTTGAAGGATATGTGCACTGAAAAGACATGGCACAGTAATTTAAAAAATGACGACGTTGAGTCAAGTGGTTACAAGACTGATGAAACGGAAAAATCTTGTAATTTTGAACTTACTAACGAAGAGTTATTTCGATTTTATGTTGATCCAAGCCAGATTGACGAGTATGCTGCCACTCCATCATATGAAATCACTATAGTGCACACAGTCCCTATTGCATCTGAAGAGAAACACAAAAATTGTCTTATGGAACTAATAGATTGCATACCTGAAAATTTCCTTAATGAAGAACATCTAGATAATTATAAAATGGAACTTCAGCTCTTGCGGTCACATTCAAATGATTCCAGAAATTCTATAGCCACAGATGCATCTGCTGAGCCCCATAACGATGAGAATGCATTGTGTGTGGCTTATCTTTGGGACAATGTCCTCTCTAAAGAATTGAATGCAATGGACCTGCCGAGTTCCATTGGTGACTTGCAAGTTAACTTTTGTTTGGAAAGATATCCTTATCAGATGTCATTACCAGAGGATAATGTGATTTGGGGGTGGCAAGGCATTTATGGTGATTGGGTGAGTATTTAATTTTCAAATACAGTTTGCTTATTACATTTTAATTTACCCTTGAACTATGATGTTAGTTTGTGTATATTGTATGATCTTGATGTTACATAGAAGCTAAAAAATTATAGGTGTATGCTATTTTTTTTAGCTGTTATTGCATTACTGCATTTATTGCATGAGAATATACTTACCAAAGCAGCGCAAGGGCAATGACCTGATAAAGTAAAGAGAAGGGTATTATTATTTATTTTGCTCTTTGGGAAACTGAGTCCAACCTGAGAGTATGAGGGGCATCAGAGACTGACAAAAGTTGTAGACCTTCTTTCTCTCCTCCAGGTAAAAGATTGCACCAGTAACATGTCACATCATTTTGCAGTTATTGAAAACGATGGCAGGAGAACTACTTTGCCAGTATAACTAATCTTCTCAAATAAGGGTCCCAATTAGAGGTTACTTTGGCAAGGATAGCACTACCTTCAAATGTATCTGGGAAAAGCTTAGGATAGCTGTAATGTACACCCATACAAAAGCTCTTCCTTCACAGCTAGAAGTGACTCTGTTACTTACTGGTAATCATCATTACTCTGAGTCAGTCTTGCTTGCCACAGTTCTGACTTGAGAGATACTCCGTGGATCCTGCACATTATTCGCCTCTATGTAAAAAAGGTAATGCAACCACATGCCTTACCCAATATGGCCTCTACAGGAAGTGCCACTTACTCATTACTCACCCATAAAGACAGGGCCACCCATGTGTGCTTCCTGAAAGTACCGAAACAATACAGTTCTCACAATTTTATTTCCTTTTCACACATCGGTAGAGAATGTAGGACAGTGGCTAGGAAGAGTATGACTCAGAGTAATAAAGATTACTGGTAAATAACAGTCATTGTCTACATAGTCTTCTTCCATGCCCCCAGTCTGGAATAGTGAGCATATATCAAAGCTGAGATGGGGAAATACAAATTGACTGCAGCACAACCGTACTACTCCAAATGATTTTATTGAAACAAGCCGAAGGAAAAACATGTAGAAAACTATCATTGGACTGCCGAAAGAACCACTGATGCAGAAGCCTCCTCTGAGATGGTCATACCACTAGTAGACAGTCCTGCCGTAATAGTCCTCTTTAAACAATGAGGGAAACTCCTTGGAAAAATTCTGCAGCTAGTACTTCTTCCCAAGGAATTTGGGAAAGCCGGTCTTTTCAACATCTGACCTTTCAAGAGTTAGAAGTCCCTGAATGGCTTTGTGCACAGAATGACTTTTAGGCTTCTTCTTCTGTCTGTACTGGCCAACAAAGTTCTCCTCATCCACAGATGACGGAGAATCAGGAAAGGTTTTCATGGATGTGGGATAGCACCTCCCTATGCTGTTTGCCTTGGATGTATTTTCCTAGGATCTTTCGCCCGAGAAGATTTTGAATCCAAATCTGCATAGGAAGGACTGGGATGCTTGGACAAAGAAAGCTCCAAGTGGCAAAAGCAGCTTGGTCCATCTGATCTCCTGCAGTATATGCAAATTTTATGGCGGCTCAGATGCACTGTGAGCTGGACCTAACCCCTTCTCCTCCTGACTCGAGTCAGAGAAATGTTTTTTCTTGCCAATACGTTTTCCCTCCATGTCCATCATAGAGGAGAAAGTGCTGCCAATTCTTAGGTGCAGCCCTTCTAAAACATTGCTTAGCAACAAGTATGCGTTATTTCCAAAGTACTGCAGGACCGTTGCTATTCCATAAACAGGTAAGTGGTCCCCGGAAAATAAACACAAAAAGAAGCACTGGTCCACGCCAGTCCTTTCTTGAGGGACATTGGCTGCCTCTCAACGCTCTGCAGAGAGGCAGCCCAGAGGAAGTGGTGCCGCATGGCCCCCCCGCACAAACAGCCGCTAAAGCAGTCTGCACAACAGGCCCAGGAACATGGTTATGGCTGCCTCCAAGTTGCTCAGCGGGAGGCAGTCGTAAATAAAGGTGCATTGAGTCTGCACCCATTAAGGTTAAAACTGTGGCTAATGCAGGCCATGGTTTATCTTAGGAGAAAAACTATGTAGAATAATGCACCTGAAGGGAAGATCGCTCATAGGGGATAGCTACCTGAGCACAGAGTAAAAAACAGAGCACACACATGGATGGCCCTGCCTTAATGGATAATTGTCTTTTTCTCTAACATGCCTTAAGACAGGTGTTTCCAACCAGTGGATCGTGAGCTACCAATAGCTCCCAGACACCATCAGAGAAGCTCACTTTCTTGAGCTATTAAAAAAAAAAAAGCACAAGGTGATATTTTCATTTCATAGTCATATGAAGGCTGTGTTTATTTTACTTCATTTTCATCAGGCTGCAGATGGCAGGGTCTGATAATAAGCAGTGCAGTCAGATTTATGACCCAGACTGGGGATAGACCACACAGGCTAAGAACTGAAGCACTGGGGTATTTAAATCTTAAATACAATCTCTTGTCAATTTAGTGTTGGAGCTGTAAACAAAATTATGTTTCTGAATGCTTTTAAATGAGAAAATGAAAATTGGGGGATATATAGGACTTGTAGGTTCTCCAAGAACCTGCGGTAACCAGAGCCAACAACCAAGCTGCACCTTACTGTAGTTTTTCATTGTGTACTGACTGTACAGCAATTCGTATGGTAAATTATGAACAATGGAAAAAGGGTATAAAGGAATACTGTGCATTTCTGATATGTACTTCAGATACTGAGTTCAGGAGCAGCGGTTGTAAATCTCTGAATGTATAAATACCCTTACAAACATGTGTTTCAGAGGGAATTTTGTGAAACATTTGAAAGGCACAAACATAGAGGTATTCAGTTGGTAATGACTAATGTTCTACTACTCTGAATTCCCACATGTTCCAGATAAAAATGGTACCCCACTTGTATGGCTGGGCCTTGCGACTGCGACACAAAAGACCCCAAAATGTAGCCTAAGAGAAATCATATTTCAACCAGCAGAGAGCATGTTTGAAAAATTTTTTTTTACAAGGTGGCTAGCTGTGGATGTTGTGACCCAACTCCGCCCACACCTAGAGAAACCTACCGAACCAGCACATATTTGAAAACTAGACATCCGGGAGAGTCCAGGGTGGTGGAAAAGGCCTTGAATCTGTGTGATTTTAGTTGCATTTTGAGGTCCGCAGATCATTGTGGGTAAGAAAACTTGATGGGATCCACAAGAGGCACACCACCTGGGTGTCTGGTTTATGAAAATATCTAGAGTTGGTTGATTTTCCCTACTGACAATGCACATCCTGTCAGAGAAAGACAGAAAAGACCAACATTACCGCAAAACCATCTGCTCCTCAACTGCACACACATACTGGTTGGGTTTGGCATAAGGGTGAGTGAAAGGTTCAAAATGTAAATGTTATTAACAAGAGTATTCACAAAAATGAAATGCATTGTTAATAATTGAAAGTTAAAAAAAGGAACCAATGACTCACAGCTCATGAGTTGTAAAGGTGCAACAAGGCACTAACAACTTTACAGGCCATTCACACACCTTAGATGTGTGACGCACACAACTATTCACGCCAACTGCCGCGGTCCCAGTACATTACAACACCCACATCAACAGACTGCGCCATTCAAGGGACCCACACTTTCATACACCCACATGACTGAGGCACCATTCACACTGGCAGGCAGCTATCTGAGTGTTTGGACTGACGCTTTGCTGGCAATGTGTGCAGTGACCCCTTCACCCATACAGATAATCACATGACCACTCACCCATACAGACACTCTACAAAAGAGACACTTACACACCCACTCAGTGAACCAAGCACCCACTCAAATAGCCAATCACACACCAACAGCCATACATCCACTCGCACACCCACTCACACGGATACAGTCAGTTACACAATCACTCAGATCACATATGTTAGAAATAGTATCACCTCGTAGTAGTACAGAAGGGTTAGCAATTTAACTTATGCAGTATCTTGGTATAGCTCTGTGTCTCAGAAACATTTACAAAATACTTCTCACTGGATGATGTCATGAGTGATGTCACTGACCATGTCATGAGTGATGTAATATGTGAGGTCATAAGCAGTACATTGCAGGGGGGGCAAGTTATAGTCATCTGAGGTAACCATAAGTGATGAATTTCACTGATTTTGTACGAGTGAAATCTGAGCCTAACTAATGTCCCTGTTACTTTCTTGTCCCCCTCTGAATTTTTAAGGTTTTTTAATTTTATTTCCTTATTATAACGTCCCTGTAATCTTTGGTGTTTCTTTTAGTCGGGGGGGGGGCATAATCTGTATATACACACACACACATTGTACAGTCGAGTACATCATGAGCAATGCAATTCAAGACAACATCGTGATCAATAAGATAGTGGATCATTTATTTGGAAAGCTCTGGTACAGGGATGCACACATACATCTGGAGTCAGTAAAAGGGTTAAACCTCTCAAAAGATTCCTTTTTCTAATGAATACCAGGAACAACTGACCATTGTTAATGTTCTCCTGGAAGTGAACATAATGTCAGGATGATAGTTTCTATAGACCTCACTCAGAGTGCTTTTTGAACAACCTCTCTTTGTAATGCCATTGCCGAATGGCAGAAGAGCTTCTGTCTACTGGGTCCAGGGTAGCAAAGATCTGAGCCAATGTGAGGATTTTGCATTGGTCTTTCCCCATTAAGATGTTCAGAAGTCCAAGATAAGCTTAAGGCCCCTGTATTTTTGCAGTGAAGAAGTAGCAGGAATAATAACCCTCTCCTTTCTGTGAGTCAATACCCTCTCTATGGCACCTTTGGAGTGCAACATCTATATCTTCTGTAGGTAGATAGACAAGGGCTCTTCTAAAATTCATTCTGGTGCAGAAGCTAGATTTGTCTGTGATGAAAGAAAAGGTAGGGCCTAGCCTTTTTGAACAAATCTGACCCGCACTGACCAAGAAGCAGCCTCTGGAAGGCCTGAAAGCCTAATCCACCAGGGCCAAAACCACTACCATTGCATTTCCCCAAGGGATGCCTATCCTTGATAGCTGCCAGGCCACAACCTGGTCGTTTGTGCACACAAAGCACTACTTGCTTGAGAGCTAGGTCCGACAGGACACCTCTGCTGCTCACCTCAGGAAGACTGTTTTTTAGTCTGAGCCCACTTCACTGACCCGCCACCTTGGAGGTACAGCTTCAGTATCTATTTTACAGTGAATAATTTGTAAATAGAAGTATCCGTAAGAAGATCAAATGAATTACTTTCAATAATGGTCTTTTTGGATAATACTCAATCTAACAACAGGTTCCACACTGCCATACCACCACCTCATTCTGTGGAGTGGTCTCTTTTTAACAGCTAAAAAAGTCCCACATTGGTACTCTGCACACCTTTAACAATAATTGTTCACGCTCTGTCTGATGTTCTGGTAATTGAAAAGACAAATATTTTGTGGGCACACATGGGTGTTGCTTTTATGCGATTCCACTCCATCGTTCAGGTGTGTTCGAGTTGGTGCAGAGCTGCACTATATCACCATTCTGTGCAAGAGAGCACTGCTACATTTTCTCTGCTACCAGGTAGATAATCTAAGATGACGAATCAGCAGTTTGAGTATTCACCAGAAGGAGTGTTACTGAAGGAAAGTAACTTGTTCACCCTTTGCTAGGGTCAGATCTGTCTAGTGTACTTTTTACGGTACAATTAGTTTCCTTCCTTCCTTCAGAACTTTGCCACAGTGGTACAAAACTCTGCATCATTAGGTGCATATACATTAAGAAGGGTGGCACTGATGCCATCAAAATTTCACTACAAGTAGTGAATACCTACTCATCTGGTCCAGCTGTGAATGAGAGATCAGTAATGGAGTTGCAGACATCAACAAAATACCAATCCTCCCTAGAGTCTGTAATATAGGAGTGATGGAATCTGCTCTGACTTTTCATCACTTTAAGGTTTTTCTAGCATTGAGCGCTTCATATGATCATGCCTCCTTCTGATGTCCCAAGTAGGTAATTTAACTGTGTTTGGAGTGGCTATTTAGTCTCTGTCGTAGTTTAAGAGGCAGATAGATGTATGTCCCCATTCTAGTTACATTGAGGCTACAGTTCACACTCCTATTTGAGCAGTCCTAATGCAAAAGGTTCCTTGCATCAATGTCCTCTTTCCAAAATCCCACCCAAAAGCACAAATTACAGCACCCAATTGCGAATCCAACTCCCTATCTTTACCTCCTATTATATCACAGTCCTGTAACGCAAACAAAGTCAGTGTGAACTGCAACTAAACAGATCCCCTTAAACAAGCAGTGAGCCTTTCAGTAGCTCAGGTGAGCCCCTCATTGTATGCACCACGAGCAGCAAGTCCTGCAACTCGGACAGCCCACAGTAGCGAGTCTCCAGTGGTGGACAGTGGATTAAGGCCGGCCAAACTTGAAGTTTAATTGATCAAGAGGTTACTGTTTACTAAAGAGCCCCTCCAACCCCAGGCTACTATACTCAACAAGCATTTGCAAAGCCACTAGGTCTTGCCTATGCAAGAACTATTAGCTTTGCCAATCTGTTTTAGCCATGTTATACATCAGAGTGGATACTGTTCAGCATGGCTAAAACTTAGTGGCATAAAGGAGAGGGGCAGGGCATACTGTGTTGTGGTGTAGAGACGTAGAGCGGCATATAGTGGTGTAGTAGAGTCAAATGGTATTGAGTGGCTTAGAGGAAAGTTGGGCAAGAGGGAAGTTGGGCAAGAGGGAAGTTGCGTTGAGTTGAGGGGCGTAAAGGGAAGTTGCGTAGAGTTGAGGGGCAAAGAGTGGCAGGGAATAGTGTCCGAGTGGAGTGCAGCTGTATCATGGAGAGGAGTATTGTAGAGTTGCCTAGAGTGCAGTGTGTTAGTGTGCAGTGGTGTAGTGTAATGGTGTCTAGCACTTTGGCCTAGAGTGGCTTAGAGTAGAGTGTAATGGCGAAGACTGCAGTGGTGTGGGTGCCATAATGCCGTGTCGTAGAGTGGAGTGGCGCAGGGTAGAGTGGAGTGGCGCAGGGTAGAGTGGAGTGGCGCATGGTAGAGTGGAGGGGCGCGGGTAGAGTGGAGGGGCGCGGGTAGAGTGGAGGGGCACGGGTAGAGTGGAGGGGCACGGGTAGAGTGGAGGGGCACGGGTAGAGTGGAGGGGCACGGGTAGAGTGGAGGGGCACGGGTAGAGTGGAGTAGGATGCAGTGGTGCAGAGTAGATTAGCGGGAATTGGCCTGGAGTGCACTTGGGTAGGATGCAAGGGTGCAGAGTGCAATGGTGGAGAGTGCAGTTTTGCAGAGTAGTGTCGTAGAGTGGCATAGAGTAGTGTGGCATAGAGTACACTGGTGCGGAGCAGAATAGAAAGGCGTAGAGTAGAATTAAATGCATTGATTTGGAGTAAGGTGGTGTCGAGTGCATTGGTGTGGAGTGGCGTAGAGTTGCATAGTGTGTGATGACATGGAGGGTAGAGTGCAGTGCTGTAGAATGGTATTGAAATAAATGACGTAGAGTGCAGAGGTACAGAGTAGAGTGCAATGGCATAGAGTTTAGTGGCTCAGAGTGGAGTGTTTTAGATTGGAGTAGCACAGAGTAGACTGGATTGGCTTAAACTGGAGTGGCCTAGACTGGAGTTTGCGGTGGCAAAGAATGCAGTGGTGAGGACTAGAGTGGCATAGACGGCGTTGATATAGTGTAGAGTGGTGTAGAGTGCAGTGGGGTGAAGTGGTGCATGGTGGACTGGGGTAAAATGGTACGGAGTGGAGTTGTGTAAAGTTGAGTGTGCATGGTTTGATAGCGCACTGCCATTACAGACAAAACATTTTCAATTGAATTGACTATTACATTTGCACAGACATATAGTTTTATTGATAAAACTATGCTGCGTACAAAGAATGTGTGAAAATGTCATCACCTTGTTAATGGATTAGTTTTGATCATATAAAAATGTTTCGACCGCACTTCAAAATTAACAAATGTGCTTAATTTTTGCTTTACTACATTTTGAAATATCTGCACAGTTACAGACATTTACATTTTATTGGGTGCTAATAAAAAATAACACAATGCAGCCTTCCTCTAGCACACCTCCAGTATTCGGCTTGACTGTCACAAATCTTTTAACTTTGAAGTCTGAGAAAGAAAAGTAAACACCAAACTCTGTGGGATACTAAGCCTGACACTTGACCTCTGTCTCTTGGTGCACAGCAAATTTGACAAAATGAGAACAAGACTTAAAGGCTTGTTTACAGAAAGGAGCACAGGTGGAAGAATACAAGGGGCTCTTGTAAACCAGCTATACTCCACAGAAAGGACTACCTCGAGCTGGATAGCCTGAAACTAATAAAGTCAGCAAATTAAGAGCAAGCAAATATGAGTTACGAACCACAAAGCCAATGGTAAGCAGCGGGTTGAATGCATTTCCAGGGAAGCTTCTGAATGTCCCCAAGAAGACTTTAGCAAACCGGACAGCCCAGACAGCTGTGCTGTCTGGTAGGCTTCACGCTGAAAATGGAATAAAGCATCTTATGTTCGGATCTGTTAATGGGTGCAATGTAGGACTACCCCTCAGATTGGTCGTTAGACATGTAACCTACAGCTGACAAGTAGCAAAAGTTGGTGACAGCCACTGCTCACAGTACTTGAAGCATGTCCGAAGCTTCATTATAAGAATGGTTGCAGGTCAGCGTCCAGGACCACAGATATTCCACAGTGAAGAATCTACACTCTTAGTTCAGTATACTGTCTTTATTAACACCTTGGCTGCTAGGCGTTTTCCCCTCCGGTGCTGACTTTTGATTATTTCCATACTTTCATGACGAGCTCAGCTCGTCATCAGCACAGCTCAACTGTGCATCATGACGAGCTGAGCTCGTCATGAGCATCGAAAGGGTTACGTTCAATGTATCCGGAGGACACCATACACTTGGTATGGGTTTGGGATGGTTTTAAGGTGTTCAATATCACACTCCCAGTCAGATCTTTTGACAGAAAAGCTTGATTTGCCCCTCCTTACTACTTATATCTCGATTCTGCCTGCGTGTTTTCAGCTCTTCTACTATGCTAGATTTATTTTGAGTGAAAGATTCTACTTGTTACATCATGTTTGTTAACTTCTTGTTATCAGCCAGCAGAAAAAGGGGGCGCCAGAGATGCTGGCCTCAAGATGGCTGACACTGTGAGGCTCCGCTGGCCCTGAGAACAATCCGTAATTAATCCCCTATAAAGTGCTGCCATCGGTACTCCACAACACTGGGACCTGCCTCTGACAACACCGGGCTGCATTTGCAGCCTCTCTGGAGCCTTCCCGGTCTGTTGTGTGGTGCCTGACCAGATGATAACATCTGGTGGTGCGGAGCATGGCCACGGGCCTGGTGATGAGCAGCGCTGCTGGTGGCTCGCTGCACCTCTGTGGGGGCCTAGGTTGCCTCCCCCTACCCAGTTAAGAGATTGTGGAGCAGCCTGGAGTCGACCTGAGACTGCAGCTTTTCATAGGATTCTTGCTGGACATGTCGCTTCCCGGGCTGTTGGGGAGGGGAGGGCACAGTTTGCTGGACTGTTACGGTGTTGGCACCCCCAACCAGAGCCTGGGCAGCAGGGGACCTGACACCTGGGGCCGGCCCTGCCTGCCTTGCCTGCTTGACCTGCTAACTCCCAGTGGGAGACCGGAACAGGCATGGTCCTGATTGGAGTTTATCCCCCATCGCACCGCACCGCACTGTACTGTGCTGGGTTCACCATGTCGGCGGGCCCCAGGCTGACTGATACAGAGTCCTGCTCGTGTCCCCTGGGAAAACAGGGTGTGGGGGTCTAGAACGCATCGAGCCTAGATACTTTGCTCCCCGCCACCATATATCTGTGGTGGCATAACTGATCGCTACCGTAGGGAGCCCGCCAACTTGATATATCTGAAAGAAACATGTTAGTTATAGATTCCTTACCTTAGAATTACCACCAGGCGTCAGACTGGATCCGGAAAGTTTTTCGTCAAAAGTAACTCTGCGTGTCGGAAGGTGGTGTTAGTCTGCTCCGTGTTCGTTGTTGGCGTTGTTGCCGGAATGACGTCGTGGTAGCTACTTAGACGCCGCCCTCGCGTGCTGACGCCAGTTTTTTCCTTTTCCGCGCCAGCCAGCGCAGATCCGGAGAGAGCAGTACCTTCAGTCATTTTTTGACGGAACTTTTTTGTCGACTTTTTGTTGACTTCTTCGACTCCTTGTGCACGTAGGGATACCTGGCTTCAAGGCTTGTGGATCGTGTTCCAGACTGATGTTGGTTACGGATCTGCACCGCATGTGCCTCTTTTGCCTGGAGCGCAGCCACGACCTTAAGTCGTGCTCAGACTGCCGGTCCATGGACCCGAAGGCTTTGCGGGTCTAGTTCGAGGTCTAGGTCGAGACGGAGGCCGAGGGACCAGTCGTGGAGCCATCACCATTTGCCGAAGTCTTCGCACTCTGGGGTCAGGTAAGTCGAAGCACAAGAAGAAGTTGAAGATGCATCGTCGCTCTTCGACTTCTCGTTGGCCGACCCGACGAGGGATGCGGGTGGTGCCCCTCCTGTGGCTCTGCGTGCAGAGCCCCCAGAATCGGCTCGGAGTTTCTCTCCCTTCCCGGGACCCGGAGGGAAACCCGCCCAGCTTCGTACGCTGTACGAGGCGATGTATGCCATCTTTGGGCGGCCCGAACCCGCTGGCGCGCCTTCGGCCCCCCAGACTCGGTTGGGGGGCCTAGGCCTTCTCCACCAACGGCTCTGGCCTCGGTGCCGCAGGCCCCCCCTTGGATCCAGGCCTAGATCCAGATAGATGCTGGTTGACCTGATAGCGCCTCTTCCCCCGACACCGCTTCCGCATAAGACGCAGGTCGGCCCACCAGCCTGTGTCAACCCCGGCCTCCATCCTGATGTGGACCTGGTTCCCGACAAGCTCCGGCCGACGCTGGATCCGCGCAAAGAAGGGTTTTGTGCCCCTGTTCACTCCTGGGGTCCTTTTTCGACCAGATTGGCACCCAGAGGAAGAGAAGGAGGAGGACTGGGAGGGATGAGGTGACCCTCTGACTGAACAGTTGGATAGTGAACAGGACTAGAGAGGACCTGGGGGATGCCAGTGGTCTGGACACCTCCCCTGACATTGGCATGTTGTCTCCTCCAACCGTGGCTACGGAGGAGGGAGCATCATATGCAGTGGTGTCCGAAGGGTCTATTCCCTCCCCTTTGAGGCTACCCCTCCAGCCATGCCACAACAATACCACTGCATGTCGGAGGATCACCTGGCCCTTCTCCAGCAGGAAGTTACGGCTCTCTTGGCCAAAGGAGCCATTGAGCGCGTTCCTGTCCCAGAAGTAGGTTGTGGTTGTTATTCCCACTAGTTTCTGGTCCCCATGAAAGAAAAGGGCATACGTCCTATCTTGGATCTCAGGATTGTCAACCCCTTCCTCCGGGAAGGAGAAGTTCAAGATGTTGACGCTAGCTCAGGTCTTGTCTGCCCTCGACCCGGAAGACTGGATGGTAGCGTTGGACTTGCAGGACGCTTATTGTCACATCCCCGTCCTGCCAGCCCACCGGCGTTACCCGTGCTCCCCTTTGGCCTTACCAGCGCTCCTCGGGTGTCCACGAAAGTGATGGCGGTGGTCGCAGCTCATCTGTGCAGATCATGGGTTTCAGACTTCCCCTATCTTGACGACTGGCTGTTGAAGGCGGGCTCGCACCAAGCAGTTGTCTCCCACCTCCATACTACAGCAGACCTCCCGCATTAGCTGGGGTTCTCCATCAATGTGCCGAAGTCACACCTGATTCCCGCTCAGAAGTTCATCTTCATCGGAGCAGTTCTGGACACAACGCGGTTTTGGGTGTATCCTCCCAAACAGCGAGTCTGGAATATTCGGGCTATGATTCTGATCTTTCAGCCTCTGTCCCGGGTTTCGGTCAGAATGACCCTGAGGCTGCTGGGCCTCATAACCTCCTGCATCCTGCTGGTCGAATATGCCAAGTGTCATATGCGGGCTCTGCAGTGGGACCTGACGTTCCAGTTGGGAGCAGCATCAATGGAATTTGTCCAATTGTGTTAAGATCTCGGAGGGCACTGCACGACAACTGCAGTGGAGGCCCAGATTGGGTCAACTGCTGATCCCTCTCCCTTCCCCAACTAGAACACACAGTGGTGATGGATCCATCCCTTCTGGGATGGGGTGGCCACATGGGAGAGCCAGAGATCAGAGGCCACTGGTCTCCGGCGGAGTCTGGGCTCCATATCAGCCTTCTGGAGCTCCAGGAGATCCGTCTTGCACTCAAGGCATTCCTTCCCTCTGTCGGGGATGAGTAATGCAGGTGTCCCCGGACAACACAACCGCCATGTTGTACTGCAACAAGCGGAGTGGGGTCGTGGACCCTTTGTCAGGAGGCCCTCCGACTCTGGGCATGGCTGAAACATCAGGGCATATCCCTGGTGATTCAACACCTGGCAGGTTCACTGTATGCCAGGGCTGACGAGCCCCGCCGCGGTTGCATGATGGATCACAAATGATGTCTTCACTCGGGTGGTGGAAGGTCTCTTTCGACAGTGGGGAGAGCCTTGGTTAGATCTATTCGCTACCGGAGAGAATGCGCTATGTCAGCACTTCTGCGTGTAGGACTTTCAAAGGCGGCACTCGCTAGGCTATGCTTTTCGGCGAGGGTGGAGTTGCAGTCTGTTGTACGCCTTTCCACCTATACCTCTTCTGCCCAGGGTGCTGAAGATCAGGCGCGACCGGGCCCAAGTGATCCTTGTGGCTCCGGATTGGGCACGCAGAGTCTGGTATCCCGAGCTGCTCAACATGGCCATCGATCCTCCGACCAGTCTGCCTCTTCGGGAGGATCTTCTGTAGCAGCAACAGGGGACTGTCCTCCACCTGAACCTGTCCAGCCTCCACCTCCTTGCGCGGAGATTGAGCGGCGGTAGTTGAAGTCATTCAATCTGCCTCCCGAAGTCTGCGATGTAATCTTGGCAGCCAGTCGTCCCTCCACTA
Source organism: Lissotriton vulgaris (assembly GCF_964263255.1). NCBI lineage: Eukaryota > Metazoa > Chordata > Amphibia > Caudata > Salamandridae > Lissotriton > Lissotriton vulgaris. Next base: position 84,808 of record NW_028252733.1, on the reverse strand, counting down.
AGACGGTATACGCCTGTCGGTTTAACAAATTTGTGGCATGGTGCACTGCAAAGGCCGTGGATCTCCTCTCTGCCTCTCTTTCTGAGGTTCTCTTGTTCCTCCTCTCTTTGGCCCAGCAGGGCTCTGCTCTGGGCACTATCAAGGGCTATCACTCGGCTATCTCTGCCTTCCTTCAGCTTCCAGATCAGCCTTCCCTCTTCAAGTCCCCGGTTGTAAATCGTTTCTTGAAGGGCATAACTCATCTCTTGTCTCCTGTTCCCTTCGTTATGCCTCAGTGGGACTTGAACCTGTTTTTCACTTACTTAATATACGCTCCCTTTGAGCCTCTTCACAACTGTCCTTTGAGGCTTTTAACTCTCAAAACTGCATTCCTGGTGCCCATCACATCTACCAGATGAGTGAGTGAGTTCCAGGCGCTTTCTTCAAAGCCTCCTTTTCTATATGTGCATCAAGACTAAGTTGTCTTCAGGACTCGTCCATCCTTCGAGCCCAAGATTGTCACTGCCTTTCACATCGGGCAGACCATCACTCTGCCCACCTTCTTTCCACCTTCGCATCCTTCGAAGGAGAAAGATAGGCTCCACCGCCTGGACCCAAAACGTGCGCTTTCCTTTTATCTGTATGGCACCAAATACTTCCGGGTGGATTACTAGCTCTTTGTTGGTTTAGTGGGTGCCAAGAAAGGTCGGGCCGTACACAAGCGGACTATCTCCCGAATTGCCGTTTTGTGTATCAAAGCCTGCTATTCTCTGGCGAAGGAGCCTCCAGTGGGGCTGCGCACCCATTCCACCAGGGCAACTACAGCAACTACTGCTCTGGGATGAGGCGTTCCTCTGAATGACATCTGTTAGGCAGCTACGTGGGCTTTGTTGCACACTTTTACGAAACACTACTGCCTTGACAGTCAAGTCCGGAGGGCCGGCTTCTTTGGCCATGCTGTTCTCGAGTACTTTCCGGTTTGAACTCTGTTCACAGACCCACCTCCGCAGTTGGTATTGCTGGGGTATCTGTTCTAAAGTAAGGAATCTATAACTAACGTATTTCTTTCAGATAAATAATTTACTTCCCTTCGGTAAAGATATATCTGTAAAACATTAGTTAGTTATTGATTCCTTACCGTCCCACCCATCGTCCCCGTTCTGCGAACTGATTTCTAGGGTTAAGGATCTCCTTTCGGGGCCCTAGTTTTGGGCACCAGTGGTCAGTGTCTTGCATGGCTCTGCGTTTCTGGCGCGGAAAGTCGTGTACAGGACTGACTTCCACGCACGAGAGCTGCGTCTAAGTAGCTACAGCGACATCATCCTGGCGACACGACGCCAACGACGAACGTGGAGCCGACCGACGCTTCCTTCCGACGCGCAGAGGTATTGCTGACAAAAAACTTTCCGGATCCAGTCTGACGCCAGGGGTTAATTCTAAGGTAAGGAATGCATAACTAACTAATGTTTGTTACAGATACATCATTACCAAAGGTAATTAACTTGTTCATCTAGTAGCCGACCACAATAGAATTTCTGCTTTCGTGTATCTGCGGCCCCACACACTTTTAAGCCGTCAAGATGAGGATGCATCAGCCCAAGTTGTTCTTTGACAAGCGGTGTGCCTTGAAGGAGGGGTGCTTCTGGGTAGCTCACTCCTGATGGAGCCACTGTGGGTTCACCTAGGGCCCTGCAAGTAAGAGACCTTCTTGCGAAGGTGCTCAGTTGCTTAAGGAGCATTGACTCAAAATAAGTACACTGACTAACCTTCTTGATCGAAAGGGCAATCGACTTGATGGCCATAATGATTGTCTTGCTCAGCTAGAACAATACGTCTCTTACTTGGAGAATGAAGCGATGGCGAGTGCAAAGCGGCTTTTACAAATGGAGAAGGTGCCGGTGGATATCAAGGTAGAAAAGTGCTCAAACTCCTCTCAGGAGCAGGAGGGCAGAATCTTGTCTAGGGTCTGCAGCAGCTCGAACTCGCTGGTAGACCTACCGATCCTCCCCGCTCTGTGAACGATTTGTAGTGTTAGAGGTATTTTATTTAACAACCCTGGTTTATACACCAGTTGTTAGTGTTTAAAGTAGCTATGTGCTTCGTTGAATCATATGAACTTTCCTTATAGACCTTGCCTAGATGTAAGGCAGGGGTCTTCAAACTGGGGGAGCGGGCCTCAAGCGATCCCGCAGGGTGATGGGGGGAGGGGTGGGGGGTGCCAGGCTCTGGCAAAAAGAAGCATTACACTCATAACAGTGCTTTGTTTTAAGCAAGAAAAAATGAGCACCAGTAACCACTCTGTAATGGGCCATCTTTTTTTCCCCTCAAATATTTATTGGGTTTTCAAGGAAAAGAACATTATAAATGTTATTATAATGATAATTATAACGAAATAGAAAGTAAGGAAGAACTACAAAAGAAGAAGAAAATGTCAAGAGGTTACAAATTAAGTGGCAGTTGGAATTGCAGTTAGGTTAGATATACAGGTGGTGTATATATATATATCTCATTCTTCAGTCGGTGTATGATATTTACATTGCAGGCATACAATTGAGACATAAGTTTGTATACGATGCACTATGAGGATATCATGATAGAGCATCAATTACAGTAGTATAGTAATCAGTCACATATCCTAAGTACAAACCTAATGTCAAAACATCAGTTAACAAGAAACACTCGCAAATCTCACATCGAATCAGACTGTATACTATGAAAACATAATGGCGTAGCGTGAGGGAAGTCCTGTGTGGAACGATCCTTATTTGGAGGGACCGGTGGGAGGACTCATGTTTGTGGTCAAGATCCATAGGGAGGATGTTTGTGCAATGAGGTTCAGTAGAGTGTATGTGTTAGTTTATTGGGACTTATGCGCTTCATGGAGGGTCATATTTAAAAGAAAAGGCATCCACGGACCTCCATAACTTCCTATGTGGGGACGCCAGGGGGAAGAATGTAGAGAGATGTTATCAGCCCCTCTGAGAAAGGACAACCATTCTTGCAACATTCTGAAGGAGGCTTATTTGGAGTTCTTCCATCTATTAAGTACTATTTTGCATGCAAGTGTTAGCATTAGGTCTAACAGATAGCTGCCATTTTCATTCGGTAGCATTGGGTCTAGAAATCCCAGAAGGATGTAGGAGAATTCCCTGGGGGGGGGTTGATATTATATGTTGTGTATTTACACTTGTATATTTTGTCCCAATATGTTTGTAGGATCGGGCTTTGGAAGAGCATGTGAGTTTGATCACTAACATGTGCATTACAATTCCAGCATGTTGGGCTCTGGCTGAGGTTAAGCTTAAAGATCCTTTATGGGGTCCAATATGTTCTGTTTATTAGCATAGGTTTCGATTGGGATAGTATTGGAGAGATTTTATTTGAAAAGGGATTTTTATGTATCTTGTCCCAGTCGAAGGGGATGTTTCTAGTATTAGATTCAGATTCCCATTTTATCTCGCTTCTCAAGTGTGATTTGCGTGGTTTTGGGGACAAAAGTTTTGTAGATTTTAGAAACTGTGTGCCCTGACTTTAGTAGCTGGAGTATCCTGTGCCTTTAGTATCAGAAATTTATAAAATCTAAAGAGTTTTAACAAAACAGTGGTTGTAGCTGGGAGTAAGTAGTTTCCCTGTAAAGCGGTCTTTGACTAGGTTTATGCCGTTGTTGGACCTATTTTCCCAGAGGACCATTTCTCCATCTACCTTCAGGTAAGGGTTGCGCCATATAGAGGTTAAGTTGGATTTGTTGATTTTTACCGCTGTCATGTGATCCAGGAGTATTAGGGCTATTTAGTATTTAGAATGATGGATGGAAGAGATATCCATGGTTAGGAGAGCAGGTAGAGGGATTTCATTGATGATTGACCTTTCTATATCCACCCATACTGGGATGTAGTCAGGGCTGTTTAATAGCCAATTAGATCCTTGTTTGCAAAGATATGCAGTTTGATAGTTCCTATAGTTTGGAAGGCCCATGCCCACCCCACCCTTTTTTTTGTTTTTGGATTGTTGAAGTTTCTTCATGGAATTTCCGAGCCTCTTTCCTTGCCAGAGGAATGTGTTGAAAATCTTGTAAATCTTAGTCAAGAACTCATTAGAGAGTGTCATAGGCAACATACTGGCCATGTAGTTTACTAATGTGGTGATCATCATTTTTAATGTCTCTGCTCTTCCCCACCAGGGTGAAAATTCTCATTAGTCTGCAGGGTGGTGATTAGGTCTCTGGTGAAGTCTAAGCCTAGGTATTTTCTACTCTTTTGTTGCCATGTAAGGCCCGAGCTGCCAGTTATTTATTTGTCGCCATGATTGTTGAGCAGTTTCACCGTAGTCTTATCTTTATTGAGCTTATAACTAGATACTGTGGCGAAGTCTTCTATTGAGGACATTAGGGCTGTAGTAGCAGACTCCGCATTCTCAGAGATGACTAACACGTCGTCTGTATAAGCTGTTATTTTGACGGAGTTGTTGTTGAAGCGTATTCCTGTGATCTTTGTTATTCCGTAATTGATAAAGGAACTGCTCTATTGCTAGTAGGAATAAGGAAGGTGAGAGTGGGCATCCGTGCCTGGTTCCCTGATCTAGCATAAAAGATGAGGAGAGGCTCCCACCTGCTCTTACTTTGACGAACGGGTTAAAATACAGAGACATTACCATTCGAATAAAATTGTCTCCCAAATTGAATTTTTCAATATTTGCATATGCGGACGACATAGCTATTATTACCACAGATCCCAGACAAGCAATCACAGGGATTGAACAGTTAGCCATCAATTTTGGACACAGCTCGGGTTACAAACTTAATGCGGCAAAAACTCAGGTACTTTGTACGGATAGCCTTCAATATAATGATAATAGGGTAGTCTCAGAAGTGACATATCTAGGAATAATCATAAAATCACATACATAGGAGATAGTGGCAGGAAACTTGATTAGGATAACATCACAAATTCAACAATCACTAGAAAGGTGGGGTAGACTCCAACTTTCCTTTATTGGAAGAGGCAACATCATCAAGATGAATATACTACCCAAAATATTATAGATCTACCGTAGCATTCCTTTAGAAATTCCTCAAAACTATATAAATAAACTACACACACTGTGTACAAATTTTTCTGGGCACCCGGGAAAACCAGGAGAGCAATGAAGTGGCTAACTTTGCCAGAAGAGAGAGGGGGGTGGGGGATCCCGGATTTCTTGTTTTATTATTACGTATGCTTTCTGCAGAGAATGCGAATTCTTTTGACTGGAGAACAAATGGAGGACCCGGCAGAGTCTCCCTCAATATTTTATTTATTACTTAGAGAACATTCAAAGGGCTGTTTATTGAAAGAGCTGGAAGGTAACTACTATAAACATACTCGGTTTAAGGTGCTTGAGGCAGCATATAAAGTTTGAAGGAAAGTCAAAAATATAATGAAATTAGAGAAAATTATTTTTTACACCCTATTTTCAGCAGAGAAAATTCTTCCCTCAATAATAAGGGATCAGGTGGCTAAGGTATGGAGTATGCAAGGGATGGTAAGAATTGGAGATTTATATCAGAAGGATGGAACCTTTAAAGCTTTCTCCGAATTGATTAACAAATATCATATACAGCACTCTAGTTTCTTTAAGTATCTACAAATTAGGGATTTTTGTCTAAAGAAAGTAACTAATCCGACATCTAATACTCTAATAGAGGCAATACAAACAAAGAAAAAGATAGGGCAGATATATCAATTATTGTTGGAGTATAAACAGGATGATTTGAATAAATATATATATTGGCAAAATCAATTGGAAGACAATGAATTGAATATTGTAGATACCATCCTCATGACTAAAGATATATGTATTTCAGCCAACATGAAGGCACAAGTATATAAAACTGTATTTAGACTATACTATACACCTAAACGAACGTCTTCATGGGGCCCACAATTTGATGGAAAATGTTTCAGGTGTGGAGAAGAAGCAGATCTACTTCATATCTTCTATGAATGTTCTAAACTGAGTCCCTTTATCTTAAATATAGAAAATTTCATTTCAGAAATTATTCATTTTCCTATCAAAATATCTCCAGCACTGATGTTAATTGGAAGGACTCAATTTATTAATGAAAATACAGACATGTCTAAATATAAACACTTTTTATTTGTAGCAATGATAGTCGCTAGATTATGTATAGCTACTGAATGGTTACAACCTGAAGCACCTGATTTTGAATTCTGGAGAAGGAAATTATTGAATGTATATGAATTAGAATGGAATTTATATGCTTTAAAAGGTATAAGAAAAAAAAGGATTGGCATATCGATATGGGGCGTACTTAAAGACTACATAGAGAACTAGATTTTTGTATTTATATATTTTGTAATGAACTAAAATGCTGGAATCAATCACTAATCTGTAGAAATAATGCTTTTTATGTTTGGCTTTATTCTTTTCTTATTGGATTCTGTGAATTGTATCTTGCTTTTTTTTCCATTTGATCTCACGTTGGCAATAAAAATAATAATAAAAAAAAAAATTTGAATTTTTTGAGTGTCGCTTTAAGATGGGACCAATCTATTTTGTCGAAAGCCCTGTAAAAACATTTTTTTTAAAGAGTTTTATATAGCGCCAACAAGATCTGAAGATATCTCATATCGGAACTCTTTACATGAGCACCAGTTTTGTTACACAAGGACCCATTCATTTTGGTAGACATGGGGATAACGTGATTTGAATAATCAAAAACACATGAGGGTCCCTGAATACAAATGCTAGGCGGAGGAGGCAGGGAGAAAAACTGTAATCAAAAACAAAGGAACCTCCCCCTGAACAAAATATATAGTCGGGTAATCACTCTAATCTCTTTTAAAACATCATCATTGTCCCACACAGAGAATATTTATTTGAAAAACATATGTCTATTATTTTTTCTGAAGTGTTCATTCATAGATCCAAAGACAACAATATATATATATATATATTCTATTTACATTTCGAAACATATGTGAAACCGCCCTCTCATAACTTCAATACATCCAACACTCTCACACCCATCCAGACCATCATCAATCATACCACTAGACAATATATACAGAAAACACAAAATAATTACAAATAATTAACATTCATATATACAAAAAACCAATCCAACAAGAAAAGGGGGAAAAGTGATTTGACCAGAATCACAAGATGTTGAGGGTCGTTGCCGAGGTCGACTGCTCTAGCCGAAAGGCTACATCCTCTCCCCTTTTCGGCATCCAACGTGATTGCTACTGTGTCTGTTAGTTTGGCTTTCTCCAAGGCGTGACATAAAGCTTGTGTATTATCACTAGAAAGTCTGTTCTTTAAAAATCCCACTTGTGAGGGGTGAATAAATTTGGATAAATATTTTTGGAGACGTTTAGCAAGGATCATGGCATAAATGTTGCAATCTACGCTAAATCAGAGATATATGCCTGTAATTTTGAGGTTGTGATGGGTCCTTACCTTCCTTGGTTATCACTGCTATGCTAGACTCTGCAGGTGTCCCATTTATCTGGCCGGATTCACTAAATTCGTTAAACATGTTTAGAAGAGGGGGATCAGAACAGATGCAAATGACTTAAAGAATTTAGCATTGAACCCGTCTTGTCCTGGCACTTTCCCTACTTTAAGGGATTTTATTGTGTCCCCAATTTCGTTGGCCGATATTGGGCCATAGATTTCATCTTTGTCTTGTTCTGAGAGAGCAGGTAGGTCACATTTGCTTAAGTAGTTGTGGGCTTTAGCGGTGCATAGGTCTTGGTTTTTGCTATACAATGTACTGTGAAAATTCTTAAATATTTCTGCTATTTTGTCAGGATCAGAGTGAGCTTTGCCTCTCTGGTCCAGTAAGGTCTTAATCGTTTTTTTTCTGTAATTTTAATTTTAAGTAGGAAGCAAAGCTCTTCCCCGCCTTGTTGGATTCAGAGTCTAATGCTCTTTTGTTTATTAATCCACATCCCTGCCCTATTACTTATTTTATTACATTCATATTTCTTTTTCACCAATTCATTTAAGGCAGAGGTTTCTCTAGAGGCAATGCGTTTCCCTTCGAGTATAGATATCTCCTTTTCTAGTTTTTAGGGTCTCGCGACCTGCGTTGCACTGCGCAGCAGTGCTCACGCAAGTCGCATGACCTTTAGTAGGTAAAAATGGGGAAATCAAGCTGACCTAGGAATCGCACATGCTTGTGCGTGTGCGTTTCCTTTTCAGCTCCCCCATTGGCCTTTGCGTGCGTCTTATTGTAAAAGACTGCACGCAATTGGCCCGAAGCGTGCGCATAGCTCCTCCCATGGTCTATTGGTGTCTATTACGCGCACCAAGCCCGTAATAGACATCAATAGGCCGTGGGAGGAGCTATGATTGCGTGCCACTTGTTCTGGACCAACATTTGCATTTCAACCGGATCGTTCAGTTTTCCACCAATCAAAAAAGAGTGACTCGAAGAACAAGGAAGTGCAGGTATTCGACTGTAAATTTCAGCCGACGTATCCCATTCCTACGTTGGAAGAAAGCAATGATTTCTAACAGAAAACTCTACAGCTGCAAATAAAGTCTGATGCTCGAAACTCTCCCAAGAGTACGAGGTACTCTGTGCAGAAAGAAAGAGCTTTTTTATGGCCTGCGACTAGAAGAAACACAGCATTGGACTCTATCACGAAGGTGCTTTTTTCGTTAAACATATGTAGTGTAGTTAGGGTTTGAAATATTTTAAACAGAATGTAGATTTCTCGTCTGTTTTTAATGCTACCTGTCTCAATACTTGATTTTTCTTTACACCACTTGCTCAGTCTTATGTCATAATTATGACTCTGAAAGAATAGGTGACAGTTCTCATGGGATTTAATACAGGATCAAATAAATCTGTAGTAGTATAGTTTAATGGCTATGTTTGTACATATAAGTGGTGTCTGTTTTCATGGGAAGGCTAGTTTGCTTGTAGCTCTGTGGCTAAATGTATGCAGTTTCCACTTTTCCAGTGACTGAGTGCAAAACCCAGCACGTCGTAAGTAACTCTGTGTGACTACCAAAAAGTGATGATTACAGTGTTTGTTGTTGCAAGCCTCGCCGTTACAAACTAGGACCAACAAGCATTTGCAAAGCAATAGGTCTCCCATTATTAAAGTTTGAGCTATTGGCTTGCTAAATAATGCAAAACCAATAGCTTAAACTTTATAATAATGCGAGACCTATTGCATTGCAAATGCTTGTTGAAGATTGCTATTGGTGTCCCTGTTCATGGCGGACCTAATTTTAATGATCACACCCCTAAGAGTGCTTTTTAGTGCATCCCATATTCTGAGGTCGGAGGTGTCTCCCATTTTATTAACCATGAGGTAGTCCTGGAGCACACATTCAATGCTTTGCCTGTTTGAATCTATATCTAATACCTCAATATTGAATCTCCATAGGGATTGTTTTAAAAAGGTTTGGGGTCAGTAGTGGATAAACTAGTGGATAAACTGATACGAGTGATCTGAGATCACCACTCTTGACTCAATGACAGTTTGATCTATCCTGTATGCAGCATTGTCGGAAATAAGCAGTTACTCAATGTGTGAATAAGAATTATGGGGAGATGAATAAAAGGTGTACTCCCTACCTGTGGTATATTTGTAATCTCGAAGTGTCAGTCAAATTAAAACGTTTGCATAAATTGTTAAGAGCTTTGTGTGACTTGTTGACATGGACGGGACCGCGTGAGTCCCTATCTAAGGTAGGGTCCAAGGGAAGATTAAAGTCTCCAGCAACAGTGTGCATGGCGGTGTCTAGAATTGTTTTAATTTGTTTACTAAGATCTTCCCAGAAGGCCAAATCCTTGTTGGGGGCATAAGTGTTTGTGATGTAGAATTCTGTGTTGTGTTTTGCCAATTTCGTTGTGACCCACCAACCCTGTGTCTCAGTTGAGCTTGAAACAAGGTCAATGTTGGCTTTTTTGGCTACTAAAGTCAGGACACTGTTTTTTTTACCTATTGCATCTGAACCTGCAAAGTCGCTGCAAAACTTATTTCGAAGTGAGTTGAATTGTTTGGAGACCATTTATAGTTTCTTGTAACAAAATGATGTCACCCCTTTGTGGAGATAGTTAAGAATCTTCCTTCTCTTGTTTGGGTGGTTTATGCCTTTAACATTCAGCAAGACTATCTGGATGTTGTGTTGTGCTATAGCTATCGGTAAGAACTGAGACATGATAAGTTTGATATGGTCCTAGTGTGTGTTTCTCTACCTAGGTGAATCTTTTTGGATCGTTTTCTTCCGGTGTGGGTAAGAAGGGAACCTCCTTTTTGTATGAACAATAGAATCTTTATGGTTCTGATGCTACCTTGAGTAGAATCGTGAACATATAGGCCACTTCTCCTGTTGAAGGACCACCTGTATGAACAAAGGTTGCACTGCAATTCCTGACGTCTGAATAATACAAACAATACTGATAATAAATATAATTTTGCGAGGCTGGACACCGCGCCGTGAGGGAAACGGCAGTCCTTACACCGCCACTGGTATCCTGCCAGGCATTTTAGCCGTGAGGGAAACGGCACTACTACCGGCACCACCACAGGATACTGCAACTCCCAGCAGCACCGCGGCAGGCGCGGCGGGAGCAACGTCACCTACGCGCCAGGCGGCGCCTTAAGTGAAGGACACGCCTCCCGCCCCGCGGGACGCGCGCGGGCAGCGCCGGGCTGAGCCCGGGCAGAGGGCGGGCCGTCTGTGGCCGTACGGGGACGTCCAGGGGCCGGGACGGACCACCCCCCCTTATTTGTTCCCGTGAGTACAAGTGGAATATAGTGAACTGGTTTTTAATATATTGTCTTTGAAAGCCTCCAGACCTACCAACCAACATGTCTATACAATCCACTTTACCTGATAACTATCTACTAAAGGTTGTTACCAGAATAAATACAGATAGGAGGAAATCATTAGGGAAAAGTACTTCGGACATCTCCCCTGTGGTTTTGCCTCTGGAACTTAAGGATGTTGATAATTGTACACCTCCAAGTGATCATGCTATAGTAAATGAGACGGACAACATTAGTATCGTTGTAGATTCAATTGAGGCTGCTGATAATGTAATTGTAACGGAAAATGATATGGGGGGCACCTATGAGGGTACCCCCCAACAGTCCATGAGGGCCACAAGGCTGATGAGAGCATGCAGAAAAACTGTACCCAAAAGGGGAAATCATCACTCTGGGAGAAAACATAAAAAGGACATAACTCACAAGGACAAACCAGAGGATATTGGTGCTCTAATTAAAGAAAGCGGTGCCTCTATTGACCCAGAACAATTAAATTTGTTGGTGAGCACTATTGATAATAACTTTAAATTGATTGTAGAGCCCCTGCTTACTAAAATTGAGGGTTTGTGTGGTGAAGTCCAGAGACTAAGGGACGCGGTTGATCAGCATTCTGTTACCCTAGATAAAACCGTGTTTATTATTAAAGATTTAACATCCCCAATTCTAGCTACAACTCAGGAAAGGTCCAAATCACGAAATATAAATAGTTCCCCTGCCATTGCCACTAATGGGAAAGAACCAACCAAAGAACGACCTGTATCGACTTGTCCTGTAATTCAGGATAAGGGTCGACCCATGCAGCAACAGAGAGTAGGGTCTACTAGTGTGGGACAGGTTACCCCAGATTTGGTTACCCCTAATCAGGATGTTAGACCTACCCTATCTTCAAATGGGGAGAAGACTGGTCTAGTACCAGCCGTGACAGCTCCTGTAGTAGGCACAGGGGGGACAGGGACAGGGGGGACCAATATGGGCTTTGTAAGAACTAGCAGGCGTCCCACAGACCTTCCACCTGAATGTGTACCCTACGTTGTAGTTTTAACTAATGTCCCACCCTTAACACAGGCATCCTATAGCCAAGAGACGGCAGCCACACTAAAAAATAAAACTATCTCTTGGCTAGATCAACACTGTGGTTATCCAGTTGGTTACTCTGATCAGATTATTTCTATCAGAAGAGTCAACTGGATAGGTAACACCAGAAAAACCTGTGGGGGTGACTGCGTGATCATTAACTTTAGACACCCGCAACACGTTGCGACGGTCCTCCTTAGAGCGGCCGCAATCACGCAGTCTGAGACAGAAGTCGTTTCCAGGCCTCTAGGATACTTCTACAACCATTTAAACAGGTTGCACTCAGTAAATAGATGGGAAGGGTCAACGAATAATAATAATAATCAATTTATTGCAAATAGACCAGGACCATACACATTTTGTTTCAGCCCCTCAGGTGGTTCTATGCCAATGCATGTGCCGAATTTGGTTTCTGGTGGGAATAGATTTTTAACACATGCTCCCACTTTCCCATCTGTATGTGATGGCATTCTGTCACCTGTAAACGGGATGTGTTACCAAGTGCCAACCCAGAATAGGTTCCAGTCATTGAGTTATATGGATCAAAATGACTGACATAAGAGTAGCTCAGTCCAGGTGAGAGATGATACTGGAGAGCAAATTATGCCCGTAACTGATATGATCATTAACAACAATGAGGTGTGTTTGTCTATTGGGGGAGAAGAGGAGCATTTAGAGTTCAACATAAAGCATTTTAATGTAGATGATAATATGTCCGTATGTAGAGATGGTATGCCCACTGTTAGCAATGTAGGGGATAGGGTAACTTGCCACATAGCAAGCTGGAATATTGCAGGTTTAATGACCAAAGAAGAAATGCTTGGCTGGAAAGATTTTATTGGTTTATTCGACATCATCTGCTTACAGGAAACATGGTGTACAGAATTTAAGGGAAGCAATGGCTTTGTTTCCTATGAGCTCCCCGCCTTGGACTCTCCTCACGGTAGATCAAAAGGAGGATTGTTAGTTCTGATTTCAGTGAAGCTACCTATTTCAGTAAAAAAGTATGTAAAAGTGGGGGTTCATATATTGCTGATTAATTTTTACAACAATATATTTGATGGGACTAGGCACAAAGTTATTAATAATTTACATATAGCAGTGTGTAATTTGGTAGAGAATTTTAACGGTGTTTACGAATTTATTTTTGTGGGGGATTTTAATGTATCTGTTTGCCCCTTATCATCCCATAATCTATGTGGAGTCTATAATCATTCAGGGAACGTTGAAATTCATTTTCCTCATCACTTGTATGGTGAAATTCTGAATAACTTTTTGATAGACTATGACTTAGAAATTATGGAAAATGTAAAGAATGAATTGGGAGAATGTATCCCAACTTTTAAAAGAAGGGGGGCTAATACGGTAATAGATTTTATATGCATGTCTTCTAACTTAATCCCCCTGTGCTCTGAGGTCAGGGTGGTCGACGTGATGCTGAGTGATCATAATTGTTTAACTACTGATGTTAAGATTTGGAAACCTTCCACCACTTTAGATACAGGTACAATTGTTATTTTCGAACCATATAGATCAAATGGTGTCGGGTTGAGGTGGAACGGAGAAAAAGCGGATGACCCTTCCGACTCTATCATTAATAGTTGTTTGATGGAAATCTTAGCTATCCTAGAACAGGATGGAACATTAGTTGCCAGTATTGACCTCTTTGATAGAATCAACTCTATTATTAGCAAGAAGTTCACAATAGAGGCAGGGCACATGACTAGACAAAATAGGGGGTGGTTTGACCATGCGTGCTCCAATGCCCGTAGAGCTCTTAAGGATGCTTTAGCAGCTAAACCTAGAGACAAATGTTTAGTGACTCAACTTAGACAGGATTTTAAATCGGTCCTTAAACGCAGAAAAGTTGAGCTCCAGCAGGAAGCATGGGACAATTTAACTCCAGCAGCAGAACTAAGGAATTGTAACTTGTTCTTGTCCACGGTAAATAGCCCTTTCCTCAAGGATGATAAGGCTCCAGTGCTCACATCAAATGTGAGCTCAGATTCGTGGATTCAATATTTTTCCACCATATTTGACTCTGGTAACGAAATAGCTTCCTATGGATCAGAATGGCCTACAGTTGCTTTAAACATCTCTGTAGAGGAAGTCATGGTTAGCATTAGAGCCCGTAAGGGTGGGAAGGCCCAAGGCCCCGACGGGGTACCCATAGATGTTTATAAGACCGCCCCGGAGATATGGGGCCCCCTATTGGTCAAGATTTTTAATGCAGCTGTTAGCTCCAAGATACCTTCGACCTGGACAGAATCAATAATCATCCCTATTTACAAAAAGGGAGCCCGGGGTGAAGCTAAAACTTATCGACCAATATCCTTAATGGACTCATCTGTCAAAGTTATGAGCCGGGTTCTATTAATTAGATTAGAGGAATGGGCAGAGATGAATGCGATTTTAACCAATAGTCAGTATGGGTTCAGAAAGGGACGTGGCACAATCGAGCAGTGTTTAAATTTAGAACTTTTGGTCGGGAAATATACCCAGGCCAAAAAAGGGTCACTATATTTATGTTTTGCTGACCTAAGCAGTGCCTTTGATATGGTAGACCACGCCCTATTGTGGGCTAAACTGATAGATATGGGAGCCCCGGATTGTATAGTATATTTCTTGGCACGCCTGTATGAAAAGTGTGGCACTAGTGTTCGGTATGGCCCGAAAGGGGAATGTACAAGTAAGTTCAGGATCGGGAGGGGTATTAGGCAGGGGTGTGTTTTAGCACCCCTGCTTTTTACTCTCTTCATTAATGAGGTGGATTCCGTCCTGCAGACAGTTACGGCAGATGTCCCTAGAGTTAACAACCTTAACATCCCGGTGTTACTCTATGCGGACGATGCTGTGCTACTGTCCAGGACCCCCCTGGATCTCCAACGATTGATGGATAGGTTTGTCGAGTTTATCAAAAACAGGAAACTGGTGATCAATAGGTCAAAAACCTATGTGATGGAATGTGGTCCCGGTCGAGCCAAAACGAAAGTTAACTCTCATTATTTTATAGATGGTGAACAGGTTTTAAAAGTAGATAACTTCTGTTATCTGGGGATCAACTTTTCTAAAAATGGTAGCTGGGATATCGAACACAAAGCAGTTAAAACTAAGATGATTAGAAGTGCCAATGGGGTTTTTGTATTTGCCAAGAAGCTGGGGAATAGACGCATAGCTGATATGCTTAATATTTGTCAATCTAAAAGTCTATCGGCGGCCCTCTATGGGGCTGGAGTCTGGGGTGTGACATCTGCTGGGTGCCTACAGGTAGAGGAGAATAACTTCTTGAAAAGGCTCCTGTGCTTGCCCAAATCGACCTCCAACATCTTGGTTCATAGGGAAATGGGTATCCATTTTCTGAATGATTTAATTATGCTAAGACCCTTATTATTGTGGCGATCCGTTTGGCTAAATGAAGGCACCTCACTGAATAGAGCCATTATTGAGGATTGCCTCTCCTTGGACCAGCACCTGAAGATCCCTTGGATTAAATATAACATTGTTAATTTTCAAAAAGTCTTTGGATACAATGTGACTATTGATCGGTATTGTGCTTCTGATAATTCCAAATCATTTTTGAAAAATACGTTTTTGAATTTCTGTATAGAGAGGCGTGTTTTGGAAGAATCAAAACTAAGACGCCTGAAAGTGCTGGTGGAGGGGTCATTGAGAGACAGACATTGCTTAAAGTAATATTCGCAACTGGTTGTTCACTGTCCCTTCATTATGAGCCCAACGTGTCCCCGCTTGACATCTGTTGGTCTGGGCCTGTCACAGGATCCATACTTATCTCCGTTGTTTGGCTACTCGGAAAAGGGTTTCCCTTTCATTCAGCACGTGAACTCACCTTTGGCTTCCTGGTGTCGATGGAGCCTCTATGGCTCCAGCAGCTCTGGCTGCTGTACCTCATGCCACAAAGTGTGGCAACATCGTTCACCATCCCTGGATCCCGTTGGGGTAGCAGCAAGATCCCAGTTTTACAGTGCCAGTTGGTTTTTTGTCTGAGACCGCTACATTTGTACAGATTCCCTGGCAGAGGGCCGCAGTGGACCTGCCCTCCAGTGTCCATAATTACTGGCCCAAGCCCCTCGTGTTAAATGCAGGAGACTGTTTCCCCGGTAGTCACTGAATCCTTGTAGCTACACAGCCTAAAGCCTCCCTGAAACAGGCTACACAAAGATGGGCACTGAGGCACATCCACAGCACCCAAGCCTCAGCAAGTGGCACAAGAGTGATTGGGTGTTATCATTGTAGCAGAGACTGGTATTTTTCTCCTCAGGGGAAACTACTTTTGAGACTGGTATTGGTTTATATTGGATAGGTTTATCATACGGTGTAGACTGTTGAGTCTTTGGAGAGTAGTTGCAGTAGGGTATTTTCAGGCATCCAGAGGGACAAGTAATCTTTTTTCCACCTGGTTCTTGACCACTCTTCTGCCTTCAGGGTTTTTTACAACAAGGTGATGGATGAAATTCTTGAATTAATCTAAACCACTGGCAGTTGATTGGGATGAATCCTAATCTGTCGGTTTTTTGCCCACCATTCCACCTCAGTTTGGACCCAGCCATGTACAAATCAGTTTTGACCTGGCTCCAATGATCACAGTCCAGCTCGAACAGCCACGCCAGGTACTCCTTGAACCGGAATACAAGTAACCTAGGACCGGTTTCACCCTTACTATGCACTGTTAAGCCAGGTTTAGCCTACTTCCAGTGCCACAGTTGGCACAGGACCCACTCCTGGGCGTACCCGCCCCATTTCGGGGGTCGACTGCAACAACAAGGTGATGGATAGATGGAATGTTTGAATTTATCTACGCCACTGGCATTGACTCCGGGTCGCATTTCAATCCATAGTTTTTTGCCCGCAATGTCACCTCAGTTTGGATCCAGCCATAGGCAAATCAGTCTTGACCCAGGTCCAGGCGGAACACTCCTGTCTAAACTGCCAAGCCAGGTCCTCCCTGGACCGGAAAACAGGCAACCTAGGACTGGTTTCACCCTTATGTGCTCTTCAGCCAGGTATAGCTTGATTCAAGTGCCCACAGTGAGCACCAGACCCACGTAATTGCCAGTGGCTGAGATTAATCCAAATCATTCCATCCATCACTTTTTTGTTTACTTCCGTGTGTCGCCCTAAGTGGCACGGGTATGCCTAGACGTGCCCTAGGCTGTTTACAGCTTGTGACAGAGACAATAGTTTCCTATTATATTAGAGTTCCTAAATGTTCTATTTTTTTTTAAGTAGGGGTTTTGATTCATATTAACTTGAACAGATTTGGCTGTAATTTTAGAAACTGATATTCCCCTCATGTGTGCATCAAGCAGTATTTGTCTTTGTAGTAATTAAAAACTATTACACTTCTACACACTGATGAGCTTTTAAATGGAGAATGGACGGGCATGGTTACTTATATCCTGCTTAGCTTACTTGTAATATTAGGAGTTTTCTTAAAGCAATTGGGTCCAATTTCTGTATTTAAAAAGAAGCGGGAAAATAGTTTACGTTTGTGGAATTTCTGAACATTTGTACAGTATCAATTACGCTACTGCATTTCCAGTGGGAAATCATTAACTCCTAGGCATAGTGCTAAAGGGAGCACACCACTTTGTAACTGCATCATAAAGTAACATACTAAAGTGTTTTTTTTTTTTTTGGTGCAAGACGTTTATTAAGTACTGTCAAGTGCACACAGCGTCACGCCTACAACCCGGAGGCCAGCTGCTATTTGTACAGATACTCAGGATGGTATGATGCATAAGAAATACTTCACATATATCGCTTCGTAGAGGTTATCCGAACAGAATGACAGTATGCATATTCCATATGAACAATCAATTCGTCTCACTTTTTTACATTTTTTGTTAAACTTCAGCATGTGCGGGATCCAATCTATAAGTGGGAAGAATTCATGCGCAGTACAGAGGTGGGCCTACATCAAGGTATGGTATACTACACACAGCACATCTCGACAAATAGCAGAGTAGAGCTGGAATAGGCCATTGGCACCTGTAAAGGGAACGGTTCTATCTACCATAAACATAGCATATAACAGTTAATTGTACAGCGGCACTCGAGATTGAACTCTCTACATTGGTGGCAAGAGCAGCCCACAAAGTGAGGAAGGGGGGACAGTGATGTCAGCAACTGAGAGCACATCTGCATACCACATCCTCCCCTTTGTCAGTGCCCATGTGGGCTTCAACAGTGTCCCATCAGCGCAATTCCCAAATCATCAATCACAGGCCTCCTCCGCAGACATTTCTAGCAAATAGCAGTTTAGCGGAGCCCATATGTCAGTAGGTCTAGAGGTGACAGGTATCAGTTCAGAGTAGGTATGCAATTGTTCTTGACAGTACACCATGTCTTGTACCCAATCCTTGAATTTGGGGGCCCTTCCCCTCCCCCACCTGCATGCCACTCTACGCTTGGCCAATAGCATAGCAAGTGCCACATACTTGCGGTGGGCTGCCTGAAGCGGTTCCACATAACCCAGTAGTGCCAAGATCGGGGACGGGTCTACCAACGTGTGAATCATTTTGGATATGGCCTGAAAAACGTGATCCCAATAGTGGTGTACCTGATCACATCCCCATGCAAGATGCAAGAAATCAGCCCCCGGGGCCCCACATCTATCACAACTGTCAGTGGCCCTTAACTGGAAACTGTGCAGTTGTGCCGGTGTGTGATATAATCTGTGTATGAATTTGTAGTGAATAATCCTGTATCTACTGCTGGATGATATGCGCTCCGTCTGCTGCAGACAGAAATCCCACTGTCTGTCAGTGAGCATTATGGCTAACTCCTGATTCCACTTCTCTCTGGCCAGCAAGGCTTCATAGTCCATATTAGCACGGATCGATTTGTATAGCGTGGATACCAGTTTGTTGGGATTATCATGCAAAAGAATGTTCTGTAGTGGGACAAGTATAGGAGGTTCATGTGGGAAGTCAGTTGTAACCGCCTGCAAACCATGCCGGAGTCTGACATTGTAAAACACATCTAGCGGTGTCGGCTGTATCCCTTCATAGAGCTGTTCTCTGGAACGAAACTTGCCATTATGGTACAGATCCCCCCATGATGGAACATGTATCCTCTTCAAAAGTTTCTGGAAGGCTGCTTCTTGTAAAAGCGGTAACTGTGGGTGATAAGCCAAAGGCAACCATGGGGCGTATAGGAGCTGCAGGTCTAGTCTTGAGCCTATGTGTCGCCACGCAGTTACGGTGCTCAATACTGTGTTGGGGGTCTTATCTCTACCTTCTATTGGGGAGTAGAAGGCACCTTCGATTGGAATTGGGTGGGCAAGCCAGTGTTCAGCTGCCAATTGAGGCATTTATCTAGGTTGTCGTATCCAGAAGTAAGCAAAGTGGGCCTGGGCTGCGCGGTAATAAAGTTCGAAATCCGGAATTCCAAAGCCGCCCTGTGAGTAAGGTCTGATAAGGACCTCCCATTTGAGTCTCGGTGCTTTCCCGCCCCAGACTAATTTAATTAATTCGGTGCGTAGCAGCCGAAAAAAAAGGCACCGGGGTGGAATGGTATGTTCAGAAAGAGATACAGGAGTTGGGGGGAGTATCACCATCTTAATTAGGGAAGCCCTTCCAGCCATGGACAAGGGGAGGGCAATCCACCTGGAGATATTATCACTGATTTTATCCATCACCGTGCCGTAATTAGCCGGAATCAATGCCTCTATCTTTTTCAACGTGTATTCCCAGGTATTTAAAATCTCCCTCACACCAGGCAAGCGGATAGTCCAATGCAAACCGATGTGTTGAGGCGGTAAGTGGGAAAATACACAACTTTGTCCAGTTAATCTGGACGCCAGAGAGGACTCCAAACCGTATGAACTTCCTAAGGATGGGATTCAGGTTCTCAGAAGGGTGACGAACATATAGCGTAATGTCATCGGCATACATTGAGATTAGTATCTGCCTTTGAAAACAGCGCAACGCACTGTCCCGATGTTGACGCAGTTTAGCTGCAAGGCGTTCTGTGGCGATGGCAAACAGGAGTGGGGAGAGGGGGCAGCCCTGTCTGGTCCCCCTGGAGACCGGGAATGCCGAGGACAATTTGCCATTAACGAGGACCTTGGCCACCGGGCTCGTATATAACAATCTAATCCAGGATATGAAGATAAGTGGAAAGCCCATGCGCTCGAGTACCCGGAAGACATAATCCCACTCCAATGAATCAAACGCCTTAGTGGCGTCTAAAAAAAAATGGCCGCCATTGGCAGGTCCTCATGAACTGAATCATAAACTGAAAAAAAGGTGCGGAGGTTATGCGACGTTGCCCTGCCCGGAACAAATCCAGCCTGATCCGGGAGTATTAAGTCAGGCAATAGAAGGCTAAGGCGTGCAGCAATCAATTTGCCGAGAATCTTCACGTCGCAGTTTAGTAGGGACAGGGGCCTATACGAATCGCATTTATTATCAGGCTTCCCCGGCTTGAGGAGGGACGTGATGAGAGCAATTCTCATGGAGGCAGGGAGGTGACCAACCTCCAAAGCATCTTCATACACTTCGCGCAGCACCGGTGCCATGAAATCTATAAAGGTCTTATAAAATTCAATCGGAATTCCGTCTAACCCGGTAGCCTTACCAGACTTCATGTGCATGATAGCCTCCCTCATTTCATCTAGTTCGAACAGGGCACTCAGAAAGGCTCTCTGTGAATCGCCCAGCCATCCCAATGATACATCTGCCAGGTAGTCATCTAGTGTTAGTTCCCCTATTCTAGTCGAGGAATACAATGTACTATAGTGTCCTACAAATTCATTTAATATGTGAATGGTGTCCCTGAGCAGTAACCCTTCTGCCGTCTCCAATTAGAGCATGACAGTAGGCGAACGCATAAGTTTAATCGTTGCAGCCAAGGCCTTCCTGGGTCTCTCGCCCTCCCCATACCTTCTGGCCACCCAGTATTTGTTCCTGAACTTCACCTCCCGTGCAGCTTCATCAGTATACTCCGACAACTTATCCCGTATTACCTGTAGTGTATCACCCCCAGGGCAAATTCGGAGTGCATCCTCCGCGTTTCTAAGGTCTGACTCCAAAGTCTTCAATCTATTCAAGATACTTTTAAGCACCCCAGAGCCTTTCGAAATGCAAAGCCCTCTGAGCGTGACTTTAAATGCATCCCATATAGTTTCAACATCCTTTACTGAATCTTTGTTACGTTTAAAAATTCTAAGCATTCATCCCGTAGCTCTTCTTGGAATTCAGTATCCAGTAGCATCTTGGGCTGCATACGCCATGCTGTGACAGGGGGGCCTAGTTCAGTGCCCCGCAATGTGATAAGTACTGGTGAGTGAGCTGAATATGTTCTGGGGAGATGTGCCGAGTGCACAAGTGATGTGTAAAGTTGGGGCGTCAACAGTATATAATCCAGTCTGGCCCATGACCTCGCCTGAGCAGTGAAGTGTGTACCCTCCCCCTGTGTCCCGTGCATAGATCTCCATGCGTCTAAGAGATTATTACCTTCAATCGTTGCACGAAGAACCTCCCTCCCATTGGTATAGTGATGGGGAGCGGGGTGTGACCTGTCTAGGACAGGGTTTAGGGTCATGTTAAAATCACCCCCCCAAATGAGATGTTGCGGTCCAGTTTCCACAATTGCTGCCCACTTGTCAGTTAAGTACTGTGGGTCATCCACGTTAGGCCCGTAGCAGCAGGCCAGTGTCACAGCCATACGACCCTATCGGCCCCACATCAAGCAAAATCTCCCCTGTGAGTCCGTCTTAGAGCCCGCTAAATGGAAAGGCGTGTTTCTTTTTATCAAAATAGCCGTACCCCGTGCATAAGAGGAATATGAGGAGAATACTGTATACGAGGCCCATCTTTTCCCAAAGGAGTGTAATCCATGCGGCTTGAAATGCGTTTCCTGGAGGAAAGCAATATGAATTTTATGACGATCAAGATAGCCCAGTATTTGTCTTCTTTTCCTAGGATCACCCAGCCCTCTCACGTTCCATGTGATTATATTCTAGTGTGTGTCCCCCATGCATGCAACTGGATATATGAACCAGAAATCGAGGGTCCTGAATGGCGCCTCTACCACCAGCAAGCAGAAGGCTCATCACGAGCCGTGTGTGTCCAGTACACCCCAGGGAGAGCGAAGGACACAGCATACGGGCAGTGTCTCCGCCCCCATTGGTGTCTCGCTCCCATGCAGAGTCCACACATCGCATACCCGGCCCACACTCATCCCTGACGCATTTGAAAAATCCCATATCGAAACATAGAAGCAGCTCTTCGATACCTGTCGCACATGCATTGAACATAAACCAAACAGTTCCCCCAACTGCGCATCCCTCCCGCCTACTCGCGAGAGATCCCAGCAAGCACATAGTGCGCGCAGAAATAGCAAGAGCAGTCACCTCCCATCTCCTCTCGTGACAAGTATGCAGCACATCTAAGAAGACCCAAACCTTGCTATCTGCATTCCTCCCATGCAAAACATCTCTCGCCTCCCCCCACCCACTGAAGCATCCCCAACTTGCCAACATCCCAAGCCCTCCCCCCACCCAACAGGTGCCCAAACCACCCGAACATCAATAGAAACGGAAACAAGTTCCTTGGGGTACACCCATTAGGGGTCATCTGAGGTGCACGTCCGTCCACCCCCATTCCTCCCGCTCCGTATAAGTCCGCCCCTGAAGTCTATCCAGAGGGGGAAGGGGGTAGGGGTGGGGGGTGCCCGGCATACGTTACCACCTGCAGTCCGGTACCCGTCCGTGGTACCCTTCAAAGCCCTCGCAGTCTCCATATGCAGTGTTAACACCGAACCACGTAACGAGACAAATGCCATGTCCCATCAGCGTGGTTAATCTCAGCAACAAAGAGCAGTTGTCCTTCTAGTCAGAACTCGAGTCATGCTGGCCTTCAGCATCTGCAGGTTGTCGTCCACGTTTAGGCAAAGTTTTAATATAATCCTCAACTTGCTGTGGGTTGACGAAAAAATGTTGTGTGCCCTGATGGGTTACTCGCGGTTTGGCTGGGTATAAAAGGGCATAGTCAATGTGTAGGTCCCGAAGTTCCTCTTAACAGTAAGGAATTTCCGCCTTTGTTCTTGCACCACTGGGGTAAAGTCAGGATAAATAGAAAATGTCACTCCATCGTGCGCGAGGTTCTGGTTCGCCCGCGCCGCTCGTAGTGCCGCATCGCGATCTCTATAGTTGAACAGGCGTGCAATGATGGGTCTCGGCGGTGCTCCTGGCTGGGGCCTAGGCCTGAGGGAGCGATGAGCGCGCTCAACTTTGAATTGGCTCGAGAAGGCCTCCGCCTCCACTGCCGCTATGAGTATCTTCTCAATGTAGAGTTCCATCTTCCCCGTGTTGGTCGACTCTGGAATGCCCGTGACTCGAATGTTATTCCTTCGACTCCTCGCTTCCAACTCCTCATTTTTGGCGGCAATTAGACGCAGCACATTATCCATTATTGAGAGTCTCGAGGTATGCGCCGCCGTGGTGTCATCATTCTCGGATATTCGACGCTCCACTTCCGTAATACGTTCTTCGTGAATATCCATTTTCTGGACTATTTAATTTAATTGCAGGTTTATATAGCGCTAGGAATCGACTCCCGGAGGAGTATCTCCGCGCTTCGACCGCTGGGGAACCCGTCCTGGCTCACCCTGAGAGATGGTCCCTAATGGGTATCTCTGAGGTGCGACCAAGCATCCCCAGCGGTCCGGGGGGCCGTTGTGAAGATGAGGCAAGCTAATGCCCAGAGTTGCCGATTGTGGTCCCTGACTGGAGTAGGCACCGAGGCGAGAATTATCGAGCCCGCTGACCCTGGTCCACGACCCTGCCGCGTCGGGAATCGAACCCTGGTCCTGGGCTGTCCTCTGCTTACGGGTCTGCCGCCTCTAACCAGTGAGCCACACCACTCCACCGTCCATTCTGGCCGAGAGTCTGTCAACCTTGTCAACGACAGTGGCAAAGCCCTGGCGCATCTCCTGCAGTATCGTGGCAATGTCTGGCACCGTGGGGGCTGAGTTGGACACTTCTGGAGATGGACTCCGAGGTTGTCCACTGTCCACCGTATTCCTCGTTACTTTTCTTTGCACTGCGGGCTCAAACTGCAGCTTGGGCTGCTTGTTGTCTGGTTTCCCCATAGCGCCGAGGAGATAAAAACGCTACGCCGTAGATGAAGGTTGATCCTACCTGGCGCAGCCTGTATTGAAAAAGGGGGCCCCCTCTTTAGCGTGGTGGTGCTGTTCAGTTGTGCTGCCTCCTTTGCACCAACTGTCGACTAAGGAAGCCCCGGGTGCATCCACAGTAGGAGTTCGTAGGGAGGAAAATCGCTATGTCTGGGCTGGCATCTGTAACTGAGCAGTGAACGCCGGTAGCAATATCGCCGCAGTGCCTCCAGGCCCCCCGCCGGAGCACGAGGAACCGGAACTCCTCTCGTGTTCAGTGCCTTGGGACGGTCAGACATGCAGCGAGGAAGGGGGGGGGGGGTGGGGGGATAGACGTCACTGCGGTGCTCACCCGATGTCGGTATGCAGGCTAGGGCGAGACACACAATGTGCGGAGGTGCTTATTGTTTCGCCCCGGTGCCCCAGCAACTCACCAGCCTCAGCGACGAGTCCAAGTCCCTCACAGTCAGAAGCGCCACTATCAGCGCTAGTTTGCGCCCGCAGCCACACAAACCGGTTGCGCCCAAGGATCCTCGCTAAAACACAGTCCTCCGTCCATCAGGTCTTCGGGTGGGGGGGGCAAGGAGAGGAGCGCCACCCACCTCCACAGGTGGAACGAGGAAAACTGCCCGTCCCCACTCCGCAGGCCTAGTCACCTCGTGGTGCGCCTCGGTGTCCCGTTATTCTCCGACCCGCCTCAGGGCTCCACAAGCGCAGGGTGCCTCCGGGGCCAGATTTTCAAACTGCAGCAACTTCGCTCCCATTGAAGGTGGAGCCGCCAAACTTTCACCGAGTGTCAGGGAACACTCTCACTTTCTCATCGTGGGGATTTTCGGACGGGTTGGAGCAGGGTAAGCAGGATAACGAAGGATAAAAGTGCCGGGCTGCCGGAGCCTCACTAAAGTGTGGCCATTCAGCTCGTGCGCCCTCTAGCGCCTCCCTCAAGTAACATACTAATGTTGCTTCCCAACAAAGTCCTTTTTCCACGCTAGAGATTGACCAGATGTTTTCATCATGCTGGCTGCATCTGGTTCAATGTCCCTTAGTCCTCAGTTTGCTGTGATAAAAAATAAGGCATCTGGTCTCATAGAAAATTAGTCCCTTTCCTGAACAGTCTCCTGCCTTTGTGAGAATGAATTAAATACCATGTTAACCTTCTAATGCTTTTTTGTTTTTAACTTCTTTTAATGAAAGTATGCACATTACATACATGGTGTTACAAAGGAATTCACTCATTTTAAACCAACCATATGAACATGTGGCATTAAACATTACGGCAAGACCTACAATCTGATGAATCAAGTAAACAATATGCTTGTTATAGTGGTTTTACAAAAGTGTTACAGCACATTTAATTCATTCATCAGAGACCGGTATTTTGCCAGTGGCTTGTGAATGAAGATACTGCACTAGTGGCACCCTAATGTCCTTGGGTTGAGATATGGTGGGCAGTTATTCTGCGTAGCGGGCCAGAGTCTCATGACAGGTCACCAGGTCCTTCAAGCAATTTGCAGTCCTGGGGCACACACGGCTCTCCCCGCACATAGCAACCAAACGCTTAGCTAGCAATAGTGCTATTTTGACAAATCTGCGCATTGTTTACTTCAGAGTCGGAGTGAAGCTCAATGGACAAACTTACGGAGTGCATTCTATGGTGAGGTCCGTTATGTTGTATAATATGTTTATGACCCCTAACCAATATTTTGCGACTGTGGTGCACTCCCACGCTAGGTGCGAGAAATCCGCCCCCGGGGTTTTACAGCGTTTGCACCCATCATGTTCTCGAAGGCCACATTTGTGTAGCTTAGCTGGTGTGTGATAGACTTTGTGCAAGTCATTGAAGTGTATTATTCTAAGGTTGCCATTGAATGTTAGCGCCGTGGTTATTTGGCAGCAGAGATCCCAGTCTTTTGTAGTTAGTGGTGGGTCTAGCTTTTTGTTCCATAGCTCCAGACTTTTGAGTTGTGCTGGTGGATCGTCATCCCTCGCTACTCGATAAAGCTTAGTCACCAATTTATGTCTTGTAGGACTAGTAAGTAGTGTATGTAGTGATTGTAGCGTCGGGGGTTCTGCTGGGATCATGGGATAATATGCCTGCAGTGCTTTTCCAAGCCTCTTAATAGTAAAGATGAACAGAGGGGTCTGATTTTGTATATACCTAAGATCCTCTTGCTGTATGAAACTACCACCAGGGAACAAATCCTGCATTTCTGTAATACCTGCTAAAGCGACAGCACGCACTGCGCCCGTCTCTTGCGTGACTGAAATCCCAGCATGGTGTGCTAGAGGTAGCAGCGGAGAGTATAACGATAGTTTACCCGTCCTTCGACCCAGTGCCTGCTAGGCAGCAATAGTAGTATTTACTGTGTTAATCTCTGAGCGGGGAGTTCCCCTATTCGTTAGAGTTAATATAGATCTTAAAGGGACAGGGTGTGCGTCGCTATCCTCCACAGCCACATGTGGGACATAGTTGTAAGTTCGGTACCAACAGAGGTCATAGAGGTATACGTCGGGCACACCAAAGCCTCCCTTGCTGTAGTCTAGGGTAAGAGTCGCTAGGCTCACACAAGCTTGTTTACCCCCCATATCAAACGTAATTTGAAGGATGCGTATTGTTTTAAACAAAGTCCTGGGGAGTGATATGGGAATGGTGCTAAAAAGTAGAGGAGTTGGGGTAGAATGACCATTTTAACCAGCGCCATCCGGTCTGCTAATGATAATGATAAGCGTATCCATCTGTCCACCTGTTGCTCGAGCTTCGCGCAGGCGGTACCATAATTTTCGCAGATCACAACTTCTGGGTCTCGGTGTACCCACACCGCAAGATTTTTTACCGGCTCTATTTCCCACATCAGAGGGAACTCCAACTCGTGGGAAGAGGCGCTAGCAGTAAGCAGGACAATCACCGACTTGGACCAATTAATGGTAAGGCCAGAGAATCGACCAAAGCGAATGTATTCTCTAAGAACTGGAGGTGAAAAGGTCTTTGGTTCTCGTACAAATAGCAGCGTGTCGTTTGCATATAGGGAGATACTCACTGGACGAAGGGCGAACTGTAGCGCTGATTCCCTATGTCGTTGCTGGATTATACAGGCGAGATCCTCCAGTACTATCGCAAATATGAGTGGCGAAAGGGGGCAACCCTGTCTTGTCCCTCTGCAGATGAAGACTGCATCCGAAGTTATTCCACCAATGCGAATCCGCGCTGTGGGGGCGACCTATAGCAACCTTATCCAGTTGGTAAACAGTGGTGGAAAGCCCATGCGACAAAGGATACGAAACAGATAGCTCCATTCCACTGAATCGAATGCCTTGGCCTCATCCTGCATCACGGCCACCGCCTGCAGCTCTGGATCAAGAATATGGTACATCATAAGCAGTGTACAGAGATTGTGAGATGTAGATCTCTCTGGTATGCCATTCCCAACATTCCAACCCATTTATGGACATTACCTGCCCAGAATTTGGTAAGCTATTTGCTTGGGCAGAAGTCAAACCTAGTGGCAGAGTTGTTGCTGTCTGCCAGACCTCAACCCAATCTTTATAACCTCAGTTGAGACAATTGTCAGATTCAACCTAAATAACCTTGGAAAATGAAACGCCTGCACCAACCCCCCTGCGCTCACCACTCCCTGCGCACACCACTCCCTGCGCACACCACCACTCCCGCACCCCCCCCCCCCTCCTCCCCCTCTTTACGGCACTCAACCACCCCGCAGCACACCACCATCCTGCCCGCGTTCGCCACAAAACTGACTTATAGCATAGCGGCCCTAAAACAACAACTCATTTAGGGCCTATTGTGGTAATCCCCCTTAACAGAGTAAGCTTTGCTGTATGGATATTGAACCAGCTTAAAAATATATTGAAAGTTCAGAATAATGCTCCCCATGCCAATCTTAATGAGGCAGCTCTATAAATCTCGAACAAGTGTTGCTTTGCTCTTTACTCCTATCTTTTTATAGCCCAGACCACTCCATTTCTTTTCAAAATCATCATCATTAGTAGATCTAACCCAACAGCCCCACTGAATTCTCCCATTAACCCTGCTGTTGCTCATGCCATTATTCAGATCAATTCAGCTTGATCTTATTCAGCTCATTGTAACACACACTACCATGCTCTCTGCCATTTGCCAAAACCTAGGCATTGCCATAGTAAGGTCTTGAGTACTCCTAATTCACTTGAAGTTTACATGGAGGTAAGTAAACTTGTTCTCAAATCTTAGGGAATCATTCTGCATACATGCAAACATCCTAACATAACATGAAGTCTAATTTGTGGTAAATATTTTAAAATAAATAATTCCATATTTGTTTTGTAGGAATCAGCAAAGGTTTCAGAATTAAATCCGAATGCTAAAGCATGGGGAAATCATATGTTGCACTTGGAAGCAAGTGGTGCTGTAGATAGTAATGTGAGCAAAAGCTGGGAAGAGTTACCCGATCATCCCCCAGACACCTGCAGAGAAGGTATGAACAACTAATTTGCATTGCTTAAGACAAATTGTTACAAATATTATAATCCGCTTTAATTCGCCTTAATTGCTTATTTATTGGAACAGTTGAATCAAGAAAAACATTGAAATGCAAAAACATTCAAATTGTTTGTTTGGTTTTTTTAAACGTTCTAGTGCTCATACAATGCAATTTGGGCTCTCTTGATTTACCCTTAACTGTGAACTATTATTGTCGCCCTCATAGTGTTTGTCTTCACAAGTGCAGCTGGCAGCACATATGTGTGTGTCCCTAGAAAGTCAAGGAGTTTTTACTAAGAATACATTGAGCTTAATCATCTTACTGAACATTGTGTTTAACAATACTTCTGTTTTGGGCCACTTTAATGCTGCCTACTGAAATAGGACAACTAGTTATATTTGTGAAACTATGGAGCTCCCATTCTGTAGTAGGGGACCTCTGTGTATAGTCTTAATCTAGTGAATAGTCCCGCCCATGTGCTTGGACCTCGGAGCAATCAAAAATAATCTCTTAAATCGTCAAAAAATTGCAGACCTGCAAATACACAAGAGAGAATTTAAAGACAGATAATGCAGCCTATATCCACAGGCTACACTGTCCAGTACTTCAACTAGAAATTCCACCAAAGATCCACAAACAGCACAGCCTGTCCAGTGTTTTTTTTCAGAGAGAAAATCCTTCCCCTACCAGCAGAAGCCTCTGGAATGATAGAGAAAGTGGTGGACCGACAAGCCCCATAGGCTGCCATTATGTGGCTCAGAACAGGATACTGTGCCTTTAAGAGAACCTTCCAGAACACACTCAGTATCCCAGAATGCACAGCAGGTCCCTTTTACTTTCAGTTCTTTTTTCTGGCTCCTGTTAGCAGGACCCTGGAGCATTGAGCTCTCCCTTTCTAGGGTTTTTTACAGATTTTTTCACTTTTCAAGTGTTTGAGTGCTTTCATTTGAAGTACTTTGGTGCTTTCTTTCTTGTGTGTCTTTCAGCACTCTTTTATTTGTCACATTGCCTGCTTTGTTTGACAAATGCCCAGAGTGCGCACGGAAGAAGGCCAAGTCGGACCCACACGAGGTGTGCATCATCTGCCTTCCCTCTTCTCATGTTCCGGAGGAGTGTGACATTTGCCAGTCCTTCTCCAGCAGGACCCTGAGAGACAGGATGAAGATCCGGCTCCAGGGCCTGAAAGATAGAAGACTGAAGGCACAAGGTGGGTCAGGGCATACTTCATCTGCCCATGCTGAGGCCTCTGGAGGGCTCTCCAGGGCCAGGAAGACCAGCAAACGTCCATGTTATCCGCCGGCGTCGATAGCACCGACGACTGCGTCGAGAGGGATGACTGCAGTCTGTTCCCCATCTCCCCAGGGCTCTGGGTCGAGGCGACGTCTACGTTCGGCGTCTATGGACCTGACTAGACCGCCGTAGAGATCGCCGTTGACGATATCTTCATCGTCGTCGAGTCATCGGCGTCGAGAGGCCCGGCGTCTGCGCCCGCCGTCGAGACGACACCGCCGTTCATCATCGGCGAAAAGGAGGAGGTAGTCGTCGAGGGGATCCTTGACATCGAGGAGGACGCCGTCGAGGAGATATTCGCCGTCGAGACGGAGGCGTTCGCCGTCGAGGAGGCGTTCGCCGTTGAGACGGAGGCGTTCGCCGCCGAGGGAACGTCGGTCGCCGTCGAGGCGGCGTTCTTCGATTCCAAAGAGGCGCAGAAGGAGTTCTGGCGCCAGGAGTGCCTCTGGGTCCGCTGGGATGCGCAGACGTGCGCCGATAGGCTCTGCCTCGCCATTGCCTCCACCTAAGAAGAGATGGGTGTCACAGGGCTCTGTGTACACCGAGGTATATACACCTCCTAAGCCGAGGACACCTACCCCTCCACCTCCGTTGCCCAAGGATCCTCCGCCGCGGAATCCTACTCTGCCTCTGCTTCCTCCTTCTGGACCGCCGGTGGTTCCGCAGAGGACAGCTTCATTACCACGGTATCCTACGCCGCCTAACGGGGACTCCTCAGTCGAGGCGCCCGGTCAGGCCGCAGTCTCCTGCTGCTGTGAGGCCTGTGGAGCGTCCGCAGTCGCCTGCTCCTGTGAGGCCGGTGGAGCGTCCGAAGTCTCCTGCTCCTGTGAGGCTGGTGGAGCGTCCGAAACCGAGGAGATTGCGTTCTCGCTCCGACCGCAGGGGGAGATCGCGTTGCTGTCACCGGTCGTCGACAAGATCAAGACGACGCCATAGGAGGTGCCGGTCCAGATCCCACACAAACTCTTCTGAGACCAGGGAATACTCGCCGACTTTGACGGAATCCCCGGGGACGAGGGTGTCTCCTGTAGACGACATTGTCTCATTCCAAGACGTTCTGCTGAGGGGTGCGGCTAAGTTGGGTATCACTGTGACGGTGCCTACGATGTCTGTGATTTTCGAGACACTACATAAACAACCTGTCTTGACCGTTTCTGCCTCTAGTACCAGGATTGGTGGAGCCCGCCGAGGAGTTGTTTCTCACTCCGGCGGTGACGAAGGCGGCCCCCTCCAGGCTCCTCAAGTAGTACCGGGCTCCGGATTCTGACCCGGCCTTTCTTAGGATGGATCCGACACCGGACTCGGTCATAGTGACAGCGGCTAGGAAGCAGCATGCCACCTCCCCGTCGTCTACAGTTCCTTCTGATAAGGAAAGCCGCTGGATAGACTCTGCTGGCAGGAAGGTCTGTGGGACAGCATCTACCACAATGAAGGCGGCCAGTGCCGTGGCGTTGCTAGGGCGATACAATCGGGCTCTATGGGAGTCCCTCCCGCAATTCGCTGAGCTCCTTCCTCGAGAGAAGAAAGAGGACTTTCAGGAGTTTCTGAATGAGGGCATGTTGGTCTAACCAACTCATCAGCGTGGCTGCTGATGTGTCTCTTCTGGCAGCGCATGGGTACTGCCATGGTATCAACCAACGGCGCCACGCTTGGCTTCTCCTTACATCTTTCAAGCCAGAGGCTCAACAGCGGGTGGCCAACCTACCTTTCTCGGGGTAAACCCTGTTTGGCAAGCATGCGGACGACGAGATGGCCCGCATCAAAGTGGAGGCCGAGTCCCTGATGGCTGTCGGGTTGGAAAAGCCCAAGGAGAAGAAGACCTACCGCCCGTTCCAGAGACGGTTCCGGGTGCAAGGCAGAGGGCGAGGACAGGCTTCGGGACAGCAGCAACAACAGCAGCAGCAGTTCCGGAGGCCCTTCCAGAAGCGCCAGAAGGGCAGAGGCGGCCAGCAGTCCGCAGCAGCGAACAAAGGCCCGGCCGGGTCTAGGCCATGAGCGGTTACGTCCACTGCATCCGTTACCCACTCCGGTGGGGGGGAAGCGTTCAATTTTTTCTGGCAGAGTGGAGAAAAATTACTCAGGACAAGTGGGTGCTGAATATTGTTTGCAATGGATACAGTCTTCGGTTCACCAGCCCGCCTCCAGCAATTCCACCGGTCAGCTCGCAGTTTCAGCTGCGCAAGCTCCAGGAGGAGGCCGATACCCTGTTAATGGAAAGGGCGATTGAAGACGGACCTCTGTTTCAAAGGGAAAGAGGTATGTACTCACTGTTCTTTCTGGTTCGCAAGAAGGACTAGAACGAGTTCAGGCCCATTCTGGATTTGCGACAAGCAAACAAATGGATTTGCAGAGAGAGATTTTGCATGCTGTCGTTGCATCCGATTTATCCTCCGCTGCAACAGGGAGACTGGCTATAAGCTATAGACCTACAGTATGCTTACTTCCATGTGCCCATTGCACAGAAACACCGGAAGTTCCTGCGATTCCAAGTCAGCAGTAATCATTATCAGTACACAGTACTGCCATTCAGGCTGAAGTCTGCGCCCAGAACATTCTCGAAGTGCGTGGTAGCGGCACACCTGAGGAAGAACAAGGTGTTCGTCTACCCGTATCTGGACGATTGGTTGATCAAGGCCTCCTTATTCTCGGAAACTCAAGCGCACTTCCAGAAGACGTGCTTTCTCTTGAACAAACTAGGGTTGCACATCAGCATGTCCAAGTCTGTCACGACTCCGATCCAGTGCATACAGTACTTGGGAGCCTCCATCAATACGCTGTCAGCAAGCGTGTCTCCTTCGGAGGAGAGACGATTATCACTCCTTCGGAAGGCTCAGGCTCTTAGGACCGCTCCATCTACAACGGTGAGGACGGTGTCTTCTCTACTGGGGTCGATGGCCTCTTATATCTTCCTCACGCCACACGCACGGCTGCACATGAGACCATTGCAGGAGTGCATGGTGATCAGTGGGATCAGAGGAAAGGGTCTTGTGGCGACAAGATACGACTGTCTCTGCATGCTCTTCAGTCTCTGAAGTGGTGGTGTTCAGCGGAGAATCTCCTCGGGGGGGGGTTCCCTTCCACAAGGACATTCCCACGCAGACTATCGTGATGGATGCGTCTCTCCACGGCTGGGGGGCGCACCCCGGAGACTTACAGATACTAGGAACGTGGTCCCCGACTGAGTCCACGTATCACATCAATTTCCTGGAACTCAGAGCTGTTCACTTGGCGCTGAAGGCCTTTCATCCGTCCTTCCAGACCACCTCTCTTCTTGTACAGACGGACAATACAACCACGATGTATTACCTCAACAAGCAGGGGGGCTCGAGATCACACACTCTGTCTCCGGAGGCGCAGGCGATCTGGCGCTGGCTTCTGGCCAGAGGACTGACTATAACGGCTACCCATGTACCAGGTGTGCAGAATGTTCAGGCGGGCGCACTGAGCAGAATGATTCAGGAAAACCACGAATGGGTCATAAACGACGAAGTACTAGGAAAAGTCTTCGCAAGGTGGGGGACTCCAGACCTAGATCTGTTCGCCACCGCCGAAAACAGCAAATGCCGAGACTTCGCTTCCAGGTACTACCAGCAGGGGACGCTGGGGAATGCGCTATGGATCAACTGGTCGAACAGCTTTCTGTATGCTTTTCCACCCATTCCCCTGATTCCGACGGTGCTCATCGAGCTGGCCCACTCCAGGGCGCGGATGATCCTGATCGCCCCGGGATGGCCCAGGCAGTGGTGGTTCACGGACCTGCTTCACCGGTCTCTCCTTCCTCACATACGGCTGCTGTGCCGGCCGGACCTTCTCACGAAGTTCGGGGGGCTGATGGTGCACCCCAACCTCTCGTCTTTGAGTTTGGCGGCATGGCTCCTGAGATAGTGCAATATGGCCATTTGAATCTACCAGAAGATTGTATGGACATACTAAAGGAGGCTAACGACCTTCCACTAGGACTTCCTATGCTTACAAGTGGAAGAGGTTCTGCATCTGGTGCAAGCCAAAAACTATGATCCAACGACATGTAAGGAAGATGTCATCCTTCCGTATCTTCTACATTTGGCACAGTCTGGGCTTAATTTCCATTCCATTAAGGTTCATCTCGCTGCACTGACTGCCTACAGGAAATGCCCTTCACAGACTTTTTGGAAGGCTTGAAGAAAGTATTCCCTCCTGTCCGCCTTCCTTCGCCTTCATGGGAATTGAATGTGGTGCTGTCCAGATTGATGAAGGAGCCTTTTGAACCTATTCATAAGGCTTCCTTGCAGCACCTGTCCTGGAAGGCGGCGTTCCTCGTGGCCATCACATCGGCCCGCAGGGTGAGTGAAATTCAGGTGTTGTGTTGCAAAGAACCTTATACTGTATTTCATGCTGCTAAGGTTGTTATGCGTACTCACCCTAAATTTCTTCCAAAGGTTACCTCTGATTTCCATGTTAACCAGACCATAACTTTACCTACGTTTTTTCAGAATCCTTCATCTCTAGCGGAAAGGTCTCTGCATTCCCTGGATGTTAGGAGGGTGTTGAACTTTTATCTGGATAAAACCAAAGATATTCGTAGGTCAGACCAATTGTTTATCAATTATGGATCAGCAGTCAGGACCGGTCTTGCTACCTCAAAACAGTCCATCTCTAGGTGCATAGTGTCCTGTATACAATTGTGTAAACCTAAGGCTCATTCCACCAGGGCCAAAGCTGCCACGACTGCTTTGCTGCGTAATGTTCCAATTGCAGAAATCTGCAAGGCGGCCACTTGGAAGTCGGTCCATACTTTTGCTAAGCATTACTGCCTGGACACTGATGCCAGGACAGACGCTCAGGTTGGGCAGGCTATGCTGCGAAATCTGTTCGCACAGTAGTGGTGTTATTTTTCTTTTCTCCACCGCCGCTTTGGTGTGGGGATGGGCTTGCCATTCTATTCACTAGATTATGACTATACACAGAGATCCCCTACTACAGAAGGAGTAGTTTCTGTCCTGTAACTCCAGTTCTGTAGTAGGGGTATCTCTGTTATAGTCATAAGCGCCTGCCCTCCTCCCCGGTGGAGAAAGATATTCATGTAAGGATTGCTACAGGTCTGGCGTGTTACGCCTTCAAAAAGAACTGAAAGTAAAAGGGACCTGCTGTGCAATCTGGGATACTGAGAGTTCTGGAAGGTTCTCTTAAAGGCACAATATCCTGTTCTGAGCCACATAACGGCAGCCTATGGGGCTTGTCTGTCCACCACTTTCTCTATCATTCCAGAGGCTTCTGCTGGTAGGGGAAGGATTTTCTCTGTGGAAAACACTGGACAGGCTGTGCTGTTTGTGGATCTTTGGTGTAATTTCTATTTGAAGTACTGGACAGTGTAGCCTGTGGATATAGGCTGCATTATCTGTCTTTAAATTCTCTCTTGTGTCTGTGCAGTTCTGCATTTTTTTCGACACCTTAAGAGATTATTTTTGATTGCTCCGGGGTCCACGCACATGGGCGGGACTATTCACTAGATTATGACTATAACAGATACCCCTACTACAGAACTGGAGTTACAGGACAGAAACTACTCCATCCCACTCATTCATGCACCACCTTGAGCATACAAAAGACAGCTCTGGGTCCCTCTTTTACAGGCTTATTGTAGTCAAAGCTCATTGTGTTCTGAATCTTGAGGGCTGTAAATGCATGATTTAAAACACATGTAAGCTAATGAATGGTAATAGCTATTCTGCCTTTGATCACTAATGCTGCGCTCAATAGAATTGGCACGTTATTCCTGCGAAACTGACACCTTGGTTTCCAATTTTCAGCAAAGCACTTGGCTTTGAGGCCCAGTATCAAATGGCCTCCGTGTTGGACTCTGTGTTTGCATGGGTAAACCTTCCATGTGTCAGATATGAAGGGATATATCTGAAAAATTGGTGCAAAGCTCAGGTAATATGTCAGACAAAAACACTTAAAGCATCTATGGACTTGGGCTCCACACATACAAGAACATATAAACTATGTATAAGGAGACCATGCATGTAAATGTCTGTCAGCTACAAATACCTCTATTGCTAAATCCCTTATAAGCATTCTGGTCAAGTTCTCCACCACTAAATTGTTGGGCGCAGTGGACACCCCCTGCCTGTTGTCCTCTGAATGCCCTATGTCATTGAATTTGCACATAATGCTATCACCCTGCTTCCTACTAGTTTCTTTTACCCCCACCTTTTCTTCGTTTAAGAATTAGCTGAAGTGAATGCATATCTGTCTAACTTGGGATTGCCTAAGTCATGAGTTTGGTAACATTGCTGAGTGTGAACTGTGACTTAATCCCCCCACTGCAACAATTGAGGAGGGTGACTGAGGTAAACTGTTTTCTTTTAGGAATTCCTTAGTTTACTGTTGGTAGAAGCCCTTATTTCAGCGCACCTCCTTCAATAAAATGTCTGATGTATCCAAAATTTACTAAGCAACAATATTTTAACATGAAAGCCTAAGAGCTTCAGTATCCACACCAGGTATACTAAAAATATAATTTAGTAATTTTTCTTACAAAATATTTAAGAATATTCGTTATCACATTGTTAATCTCTTGTAAAGTTTGCAAATAAAGGAAAAAATATTTTTCCTGTGGTTGATTAGGACTTCGACGCCACTTGTGGCTGACTTAGGAGTGAGCAAAATTACTTTGTACTTGGTCCCACTGAAAGTGTTTTTTTCCCCTTCTTCCTTAAATACTTTTAAGGAAAAGGAAGAATGACAGAAGTTTGGACTTTGAAGGTTGTGACTGTGTCTTAATGAGGTGTGAAAATAATTTTGGGTGTTTTTTTCCTTGTCTGTGAAGAACAAACTCCCTTGTAGGCCAATATTGAAAATAGATTCAAGATGTGTGTGTTTTCAGGTTGATGCTGCTGAATACCCTCAGTCACTGGATATCCAGGTAGGTTAGTCCGAGAAATTCTTCTATCATACTTGGTAGATGGTGGGGGAGAGTAAATAGTGAAGACACAAGCCAGTGCAAGAAGGTCCTTCCAGTTCTAACTGTTTAACGGAATCTCTTACAATTAGGTGATACATTATTCTGTTAGACTCTTCTCTCCCTCCAGACACACGCAATGTTTTTAACAAATATACTGCTGACTTCTGTCAACATCTACAGCTCTGCTTGGGTTTTCGCAAAGGTCTACCATTTTCCACCCTCTTGGACTCCTATTACTCCTTTCAAGGGCAGGATCTTTCAGCAGGGCTGTAGACATCAAAGCAAGCCCCAGATCTGGCATGCAAGTTGAAGAGTCTGCAACTGGCAACAGTTAAACAGGCCCCAGAATGGGTGATTCAAGCTGAAGGGAGAGACAAGCCCACAGTATTCCCCAGCACCTGGAACATGTCTCTTTATAGCAGCAGGTCATCTTTCCTCTTTCCCCTCGCAAGTTTTTTCTGCATGGAAAGTGGCTGTGCAGGAAGTTTCAAAAGAAAAACAGAGAATGCCATTGACCAGGGTATTTCCTACTATGCCAGGATATTTAGCAGGCTTTCCCCACCTCCTTGTTCCAAATATAATGCTGCTAAAGGTCTGTGGGATTACAGTGTGTCCCCCTTACACAAATTCTCCCATCCATATTACCAAAAATAAGGTCCTACAGTCGTGTCACTGAACCCCTACTGAGTGCATTCCATTCTTCCTATCCCGACACCCTCTGGCGCCCTTTCTACACATAATTAACATAGTTTATGATCATTCAACAGCCTCTACTTCCAAGGACAGACTCATCAAGATTCACTCTCCATTAAAAATTAGATTTTTCTTGCTGCTTGTCATGCGTTGCAATCAAGATTACTATTGTATACCCTTGTTAGCACCTATTTGTAGAGCTTTTTCTCAGGGTGGGGGAGTGGGGTGTGATGGCAGGACTGTCCCTAAGAGTTTGTATGCCATCATAGTCCCTAGTATACCTCAACACTTTAGATATGGCAGACGTCACTGACAACTTGTTCATGTTGTCATCCTTTACCAATAATACGTCTCTGAATCGTGAGGTGATCTCTCTCGACATTGAGGACCTAGGAAAGTGGCCCCAGCTAACTGATGAGACAGAGACATTCTGGAACTCTGAGCAGGTCTAATTTATTCTTACTTTGTTGAAGTTTAGATATCGTTCCATACAATTCCATATGGTTTGCAGGCCAAAAGAAGTTCGATACACTCTAATGGGAATGATAAGTCAACGACTTGGCGATAT
Source organism: Lissotriton vulgaris (assembly GCF_964263255.1). Taxonomy (NCBI): domain Eukaryota; kingdom Metazoa; phylum Chordata; class Amphibia; order Caudata; family Salamandridae; genus Lissotriton; species Lissotriton vulgaris. The sequence goes on along the minus strand of NW_028252733.1, from coordinate 46,843 downwards.
CTGTTGTTCTAGATAAAAGAGCAGAACATTGCAGTTCACTATCCAGGTGCCAGGATATTTGGTGTTGACCAAGAAGGTTTATTCACCTCACTTAGATGATCCAAAAAGAAGCAATAGAAAACTTAGGGGAACATTTAAGGCATTTGATTACAAAGGAATAAAATGCTTTGATATCTGTTGTGATAGGCAACACAACAACAATGAACCACCTCAACATGCGGGGAAGGATGAGGTAGGTTTCCATCTCAAGGCACATGCAATATACTTTATGTTGACTTTTGGCACATAGCCTCCTTTTGACCTTCAAGATGTGAAAAATGCTAACTAGACAAGGTAAATAGAAACTTGTAAGAAATAGATGTCTGTCATCGACAGCCTTGGAGAGTCATTGGTCAGTGGGGTGTCCTCACAAACACACCTCCTCAACTTGGTTGAAACTGTATAATGCCGAGGCTCTGACTCAAGGTACTCCAAATCCTTTGTGGTCACCTGACCAGACACTTCTATGTGCCTTTCCTCTATTTCTTTACTGCAGAAAATAAACATTGAAGTGCAACAGTGAAAGATTGGGATGATTGCCCTACATCTTGCACTAGACAGAGACTTATGTTATCTAGACAAAGTAATCGACTAGAGATTCCCTTGCAGACTTGAGCTGCTTTCCTAGAGAGTTTCATCACAGCTGTTTACTGCAGAACTTGAACATCTGGATCCTTAATAATTTAAATGTCATTTGAGATTTCGTCTTGACTACATGAACATTTTGAAGTAGACAGCCACTCCTTCAGCAAGATTTTCCTATTCCTTCAGAAGTATATTTTGCGGTTTGTACTTAACGAAGCTATAGACAAAAGATGCTGTCGAAAAAAGATGTCAAAATCCTAGCAGGGTGAGAAGGCTACTTCTCCCTGGGCATTGAACTTGGTCATTTCGAAATTGACAGATGCTGTCTTTAAAGGAGTGCATATATTTAAACATTATGAGCATGTGCTGAATCAACCTGAATAGTCTTATTTTGACTCATGCAAGGAAATCTGAATGAGACTGAGCCCAAATGATCATACTTGACAAATCATTCACACCCTCAAGATACCCTATTTATTGCTGATCTGTACTTAAATTAAATTATGGCTCTCCATTCCATTCCGCCATTTAACAAAGGATGGAACTACCACCCACCTTCTATTGTTTTATAGTTAACCTAGAATAGTTTACCAGGACGTGGATCCTAAACCCCCCAGGCACCCCCTGCCCCCAATAACTTTCTTGACTTTTGCCTAGGTTGTCTGAACAGGCAAATCTGATAACAAGTGAAGAGGCGAATTCAGTTGTCCTGTAAAAATAATGAACTACTTGTAAATCAAGCATGCTAATGTTGGCAAAGTAGCTGAAACTTGAGATTTTTTTCTTTTTAGGACTGGATGCTAATGGAGATGGGGACAAAAAGCATCAGAATGCAGTGTTAGTCGAATCACAAGAGCAATCTCTAACCATTTCAGTGGCTGACCACATAGATATGAACTCTGTGACCTTGGAAAATTCGGAGTATGAATCTGTACATGAAACCACACTGCCAGGTAATTAGTGCATGCTGCTGCGTTCGATAAAACTACCGATTTTCTTGAGGTTCATCATTAAAGCAGCGCAGGAGTTTGTATAAATTAAAGCCTTTCTATGCTGTCTCAAAACACCATTCTTTACCTATGTTATGGTTGCCTTTTCTTCTTAATAAGTGATTTTTATGATACATTTAAAACAGTTTGAACTACATAAATAAAATTGGGACATCAAAAGAAGGAAGGGTATACTTTTTGTAAGGTTATGTGCTGTTCTACGCATTTTTGATTCTAAAACAAAAACTAAAAGCCACATAGCTAGAAGTTAAAGTGGACATCTTTCTTCATCTCTTATCATGGAGCTAAATTTGAAACTTAAAAGACCTCAAGATTTCCTATTTCCAAGCATGCCGTTTTTGATTCAGTTGGTGCTTCAGCACACTTTTCCACAGTTGTGCCAGTACTATGCAAAAGCAAGTATTCCTGGTGACATGAAGAGATAATACTGGGTTAAGCTTAGGCAATTTTCATCTTTCAGAAAGCTATTGCTGCTCAGGTGAGATCAGTCCATGCTGTAAGTTGATTTTGTTGTCTTTGGAAACCTTACATTGAAAAGCTTTGCAAAGATTGTATGTGTATACTTGGCCCTTTTTGGGATTAGCACCTTTTAATACTTCTGTTACGCCTTGCAGACTACACTGTTTTTGTTTGGCTAAATGTGGCTTTTACTTTTTTTTCTTATTGCTACTATTACAGGGACCTTCACCAGGCATGTTCCTGTTTGATGATAAATATTTTGTAGAAGGCATCTTGAAATGTTACAACACCATCTCCATGTGATTTGAAGGTTGTGTTATCTAACGTAATGGGGCCCCGTTTATGACCTATGTATATGGCAGATTTCCAGCACTTGCCTAAAAAAGGAGGACATAATGACATAACCTTAGACACAAGAATAAGTAAATTATCTCTCTTTATACTGAATATCTTTATACTGTTTTACGTTGTGTCAAGGTGTTGCTGGTGACTTTCACTCTTTCCTGCCCAAAGGAATTTTAGACTATAACCATTTGCTAAACTACTTCTAGAATGCAACCGTTATGGTGCACAGCTCTTAACAATACATCAACATTAAGAAAAACTTGAAGTTATTACCTTGTGCACTACATTAACTTAAAGTCTCCAGGTCTAGGTAACTTGTCCATTCAAACCCCAATTCAGAATCTGGGAAAGGTATTTTACACAGTTTTTTAAAGGCATTTTTACACAGTTTTTTTAAAGAGGTCTTACATTTGGTTGGCCAGTCCTCTGCAAATTGGCATGAAAGATAATCTGGCCTAGACAACAATTCTTTACTGTTTTAGGCTTCGCTTTCCAAATCACTACAGTCTACCATTCATTTGACTAAACTCTGCAAATGGAGAAAATTAAAATGTTTTGTAGCTCGATACAAGGATTTTCAGCTCAAGGCAAATTTCAATACACTCTCCCAAAGCGAGCGCAGTTAACTAGTTTCTCTGATTTTTGAGGCACTGTGGCTTCATGTGATGGATTGTTAGGCAGCAGTCTACAATAAATGTAGAAAAAGCCATGGTTCTTATTCCAACAAAAACATGACCATTCAATATTATTTAATAGAATAAAATTCATTGTGTTGGCTTTTCATTTTTGCATAAAGGTGTTACGTCGGTAAAATGTGAAGATGATTGAGAGTATCGGAGAGTATTCTCACACGCAGTTTAACCCCTTAGTTCCATCAAGTTTTTAACCTGTAATCAAGTAAGATCACATTTTTTTTATTTAAAGATAAAGTGTATTCATGAGTACCTTACTTCAAAGTTAGTCGAGTTAGTTTAGATCACATTATGCTGTATGGCCTCTGTACATCAGTGCCTGCAATAAGGATTTAATTCCAAACGAGAGAATTAGGATTTTAACTTGAAGATAGTTTTTTCAGATTCTGAGCGGAGTCTGTATTTTTGTTATTTTCATTAGATACTCTTTGTTGTTCACATGAACTTTGAGATCAATGTGCACCTAGTTATTTGGGCATTGTGCATCAAGGGTGGAACTTGTAGTTAAGCTTGCATTTATGTTGGGTCTTACAAAATGTACAAGGAATTAATTCATCCCAGCCCTTCGAGGTATTAATGCTGTTCAGATTTTATTATTAAACAATACATGAAATTATCCTTTAAGTTCACAATGCTATAATTTACCATTCACCTTAGTTATAAGTACTTGGGACCATCTTTGCATTCAGCGAGCCCTTACTTGAACAGCTATCAGCAGATCTGTCTCAGGTTGAAAGGCTATACATGCAGAACTATTTGTCTTTTACATTGACGGCCTCATCCAAGCTTTTCATTTGCTTGTTTTAGCAATGTCTTCCGGGATTTGGGTAAGTTTGTTCCTCTAAGGCTGTGGTGAATGTATTCCGTCATGCATGTGCTAGTCCGTTTTCTTAAACTGAGCAAGTGGTTGTTCATGTTTGCTTCCTTATGCTCAGCAGGGAGTGAATTCTATAACCTTATAGCCCGCTGCAGAGGGCTATTACGAGTATTAAAGGCCCTTAACTGGCATTGGCCTATTAAGATGGAGAGGGCCTTTAACTACTTCGGCGCTGCGCACACTTCCGCCCTGTGCGTGCGATTTAAATAGTGAGCGATATTCAGACGGCCCCTGGCCGTCCTCCGCACATTCCCACCGTGACGCATGAGGGTCGGGGGCCATCATGCGCACCAAAGGGGTTAACAACCAGTATAACCTGAGGCAGAAGGGCTGTAATGCAATTGGAGCATTCCACCCACTAAGGGTAGAATGTTCTAAATCAAATAAAGGAAAAATTTAAAGACAAACATTGGAATGGTACAGCTCCTGGCTTATACCTGCCAATATAAGCTCGGATCTATTTCATTGTCTTCAATGGAGCTCTCAACATTCCAATGTTATAATACATTTTTAATCTCAATACCACTATTGTTTCTTTATGTACAGTACTTTTACAATATTTTGCTATAATAACATTTTCCTTGGTGAATGAAACTTATTTTAACAATTCTGAGATACACAATATTTTGTGATTTAATTTGATGTATTTTTACAGTAACCACCATCATGGTTGGGCGTGGGGACAGCGGGGGCCAACTTTGGAACTGGATGTCATTTGTTGAAGTAAAGTTATGAAGGCTTAAGTGTAAACTGATATTAATGCCTTCTGGGGAATTTAACTTTAAGCAGCCATGCAGAACTGCATCTTGTCGGTCTGGATGAGGTTTGTGATTGCTCATTGAGCCACTGAAGTTTCCTTAAACATATTGCTCTTCCTCCCATACTTTGGTGTTCAGTTAAATATATGTTGATTTCAGCTTGTTATTTACTGTTCTGGTTTCCACCATCACCTTCACTACTACCTTAATGTACCACGTTGCATATACCTCCTGGTGTAACTTAGGCAGACATTTAAGTTATTAAACTTTTGAGTTTCTAAATCATCAAAAATTAAGTCCGTAATATGCAATTTGAGTGGTGCATTCACCTTCATTTAATTTTTCGACTATGCTTCTGTATATGTTCAACTTGAACATATTGTCTCAGTCACAAAAGCAGAAGTGTAACAGATGACTGTCCATACAGCTGTTAAACAATTGCTGACTGGTCTTCTATTAGTTATACTGTTTTGCCAAATAAAATAAAAAATGTTAAATGTATGATGTGATGATGGCAATTCTCCACTTTCAAATTCACCAGTTTAGGTTTGAATAGTTTATATTAAGTTATTGTCTGAAAGATCAGAGGTTGGCATACCATAATTTAACATAAGGGAAGCTCCGACATGTCTCTAAATGTTTCTATTTTCCGATTTAGTATTCTGTGATATGATTCCCATTACTCATTGTTTGTATGTTTTTGCTCAGCAGGGAATGACCAGTCTCAGTCAGGTCAGGAGGATCTTCGTGAAGTGCTTAAAAAAACACTGGAGTGTTGTTTATCAAGGTGAGGTTGTACAAAGTCAATTTGAAGTGTTTACTTCAGATGCATCCACCTGAATAGCTACTTTTCCTGAAAGTGATGCATGGTTAACTCTTTGTAGTATCCAATTTTTAGTACTAACAAAGTTTAAAATGTTATTAAACAAAGTCCAGTGTATGTCTCCGACTTTAACACTGTTTATAACATCTACAAGCATGTAGCAATTTTCTTTTATACTAGAATCCGTTGAAATAAAATGCAGTCCTGCACCTTAAAAACCTCAAGTCCCAATTCATTGTCCCTCCTATGGCTTAGCCCTACTGTGCTCCTCTTTTGGCTACCTCTTGATGAACTGTCCATCTATTCCCACTTAAATTGAAATCATAGGTTCTCAAATCTTTTACTTTGAGGTGCTCTAGTCAGTTGGTGTATCGACTTACTTTTCTTAGAGAAAAGTATGATCATTCTTGTTATTTCACTTGGACGGTCCTTCCCTAAATCAAAAGACACAAAGTGCATATGGTATTACTTCTAAATGATTGGTCTATGAAATATATTTCATAATATGAGCAAACCACAGACTTGTTAAAGATGTACTTTTTCCATGCAGAAAGTAGTGCAATAGTACTAATCTCTGTGAATTTTTCCCTTTAGTTAAAAAAATTATTTTGTTACATTGTATCTCAGTGAGTATTATACTTTAAAAAAAAATTCTATTTCAAACTTAGCAGTAACTGCTATTTCCACCTAATCAAATGGGATATACCTAATCACCCGGCCAATCAGATGCTCTTACAATGTTTTCCTGTCTTCCAGTCAAACTGAATAGGAAAGCGATTGCTCATTGTTGAACAAGCACCAAATCTTTTAGTTTAGATCTTCTTCTTGCTTGACCCATTCAACCCACCTAGTAGAGAAGACTTGCGTTGTTTGCTGATGGATGGGTCAGCATTGCTCCATGCTGTTGGAGACCTTAGTTTTATTTCTTTTTTACTTGTTTTTATTTCAATACTGCACAGATATCACATTATATATATATCTCGACCTATCAGGCTGCAATGCGTCCGAGAAGGATAAGGAATAAAACGCCAGTTAACCTACTCTAGAGTAGCAGTGGAGGGTGTCTCAGCGTTCTACATGTATGCCCATATGCTCCGCTCGGCAGCTTCATTGTTGGGTGTATGACATCTGTGTGGCATACAGGACAGTTCCCATAGAGAGAAATTATATGCACTATTAACTAATATAACTAACAAAAGTAACAAAGAAGAGAACCTTGACAGTGACTAGTGGCGGGCATTAGTCGAAGAGGAGACCTATCTAGCAGGCAGTGGAACCAGCATGGACAGGGGCGAGGTCCCTCAGTTCTTCGGGGAGGGCCACTGCAGCGCAGTGGCAACTGCCTCTGCTAAGAAATTTACCCGGAGCTGAAGTCCATTACAGTACAGTCTGTGGGGATTACTGCATATGACTGATGCTGTGTCAGGACCCCCATTAGGAGTGTGCGTGAGAAACTGGCTCTTTCATCTTCCAGAACCCACACTCCGAGTCGTTGGTCCACCCCGTCACTGGCCCAGTCACCAGCACTCCTATTCATTTGTCCCACACAGATACAGACTGTACAATAGCTCAGTAGGTCCAACATGGGGTTATCGTCCAAGGTTGATGCAAGGGTGGCACGGTCTAGTGTCTGCATGGAAAGTTCAGCCCCTCACCCTGACACTCAGTCATCTGCATTCTCTCCAACATATCTCCCCACATTTCCAAATCATCCGCATTCTCATCAGTGCGTACGGCACGCCATCTGCACTCCTCAGCCACGCCCCATTTGCGCAGGTCTGCCCTCCACATATCCTGCTGCGCTTAGCCAGTATGAGGCCCAGAAGATCAAATTTATATCTCATACAAGTTCCCATCTTGGGAATCAGGAGCACGCCTAATAGACACTGCCTAACCGACGCTTCAAGACACGCACCTGTGGCTGTTCACAGTACACTTAGCACATCTTGCCAATATAATTGAAATCTGGTTCAAGCCCAGGTCATATGTATAAATGTTGTTGGGGTTACTCAGCACCACGGGTATGCCAAAGAGCGCCCCACATTAAAGCATGCCAATCTCTGAGGCGTTACATATGTGAGATGCAAAAAACTGGGTAAACTTAAACCTAGTGTTACTCGCCACCTCCCGGACCTGTGCCAATGCCCACCTCCACTCGCCTTAGGTGAGCGGTGAATGGAAGTATGCCGTCCATCGGTCCTGAATTTTTTACACCTCATCCATACAATACACCTTCAGAGCTTTATATGTGCAGGAGATCAGTCCTCTAGTGGAACCCGGATCAAGCAACAGTGCTAAGGCTCTTCTGGAACGAGGTCCATATTTCACAACCAGTATTTTTGCATATTGTAGGAAATAACCATCCGGCACTAAGAACCACTCCTTCGCCTCGTCAAAAGAGAGGAAGATCCCATTAATGTACATATCTCCAGCTGTTGTACAGCTCCCCTCATACCATTTTGTGAAATCCATGACGGACTGGATCCGATGGAAACCTTGACGCCATTGGAGGGGGAGTGACTGAGTATGGGGCCCTACACACAACCAAAGTAACAGCCTGTTCCCAGGCCTCCTCAACCTGAAGAATTACAAACGGGCATTCCACAGAGGTCCAGGAGCACATCATAAGGTATCTTGGCAGTTCCGTCCCAGTACCCCAGTCCGCCAACAGAGCCTTCTCTACATTGTGGCTCTCAGCACCCCACTCTGCCACATATTGCAGCAGTCCCGCAAGATAATAAAGACTTATGTCCGGGAGATCAAGGTCCAACCCCCCCCCCGAATCCATATCCAATTTGAGCACCTCCAGTTTTACACTGCTATGTCCTCCGGCCCACACCAAATAAAGCAGGAGACTGTTCAGGGTGTCAGAAGTGTATTTTGAGATACAACAGAAGGAATTCTGGAGGGCATAAAGACAACAGAGAAGCGTAACCATCCTGGCCAATGCCACCCGTGCCATAATTGAGAGGGGGCAGTCTGTACCAGAACAGAATGGATTCCCTCAGACCTGATTGACTGCTCCCATATTCAGGGCATACGGAGCATCCGGCGAATGGGACACCTGTATACCCAGGTAGCAAAAATGATCACACTCTCATCCAAGCTCCACAGCAGGAAGATCCGCAGCATCCCGGAAGGGCCAAAGGCTGGCAGTGGGAATATAACTGACTTTCGGCAGTTAATATGTAGGCCCGATACCATTTCGAAAGAGGCCAATGTCATGGACTGCAGGTACTGCCTCCTCCGGTTGGCAGATGTAGAGAAGTGTGTCATCCGCATACTAAAAGATTACATGGGTATGACCATCCACGGTGATGCCCCACTGGGCCATATACCGCCGCAACCTGATCACCAATAGTTCCTTCGCCAGGGTGAAGAGAAGTCTGTGCCCCTTTCAATGGAGAGGCTTTCCGATATCAGGCATCCATTACGGACGCGAGCCCTCAGCTGACAATAGAGGAGGCGGACCCAAGATATAAACTCATGGCCCTGACCCATTCTCCTTAGGACTTCCCACAGATGCGCCCAAATGTTTTCTCGCTATCTAGGGAGACGACTGCCACCCGGTCATCGCTGTCTGCCACAGTGTGTGTCTCACTTCCCTGTTATGAACCCACATTGATCCTCGTGGACCGGGTGCGTTACAACCTTGTCCAAACGTGTCACCTATACCTTGTCTAGCAATTTGGCCTCTACCCCCAACATCGATAATGGTCTGTAGGAGTCAGGGTCACATATGTCTTTACCCAGCTTTGGGAGTATAACAATCTGCACATCCCTCATAGATGGTGGCAAAACTAGTCCCTTGGCCTCCTGCAATGTCTCCAATAATCTGGGGAGCAGAATATCAGCAGAGGCCTGGAAGTACTCTACCAGGAGGCCATCAGGTCTCGGGGACTTGGAGCAGACCATACTCTGCAGTTCTTCCTGCAGTTCGCACACAGCATCTGTAATGCAGTGGTTGGATGGACACAACAGCATGAACCTACTGGGGTAACAATGCAGTCAAGTGTGTCCTAGATAACACTAGGAATCCCAAACGCTTCTTCTTGAAGCATAGGTATATCTTTCTTCAGATGATGATTCTGCTGCCTTATCTCAAATTTGAGGGGTCGATTAGTTACAGAATAGTGTAGATGGGTGGTCCTTCAATTTATCAGTTGTTCACCAGGCCTTCCTGTACTATTGCATTCCAGATGGCGAAGTAGTTTATTCCCTTTGCTAACTTGGATTGATTTGAGTGGAGCAAAAAATGCTTACTCAAGGCTGTGGGAGGGATGCTTAGCTCCATGATACTGTATAGCACAAATAATTATACACTTTGAACTGAGTGTTCAGAAAGAGCTAGATCTTTGGCGAATAATAAGACATGCATAGCATGTTTTGGCTGCAGATACACATGCTTTGCACACTCCTGCCATCTAGTGTTGGGCCTGGACTCTGACATTTGTTGTTCTTGAGGAAATCTTTTATGGTCAACGTCATACGTAGTCTCTCCTTCCCAAAAGATTGCGCATGTTCAGTGATTCCTCTGTTAGATCATTTATTTCCGCCATCGGGCTCGGACAGATTGCGTTGGAGCTCTGTTGTGTTTGATGGCCATACAGCCTATGGACAACTGACGGATCCCGCAGACCCGCGATCGATGACCAAGACTAACATATGGCTCTTGCAAATGTGTAAGCAGGGAGTGAAAGCAACCAACTTCCACATCGTCTCCTTCCACACCCACCAAGAATGTTTGTCTCTGGGTAATGGAAGCTAAAACTGACTGTTTATTCAGGACGTGTCCTCGGTGCGGAGCGAAATACGCCTATTCAGACACCCACAAAATCTGTCGGTCGCCGGGGCACAAGGAACTGTGCTGCATGGAACCTATATGAAAACAAGATGTTGTGAAGCATGCGAGATCGAAGGTTAGCCCATAACATGGAAATGGCGGTCGAGTTCTCACAAGAAGAAAAGGACAGAGAGGCCAAGTAAGACACAGAGCTAACTGTCCGACAGGGGTATGTCTTCTCCAGTTCCTACAATGGCTCTAGTGAGGGAGATTAGTCCAGTGTGAAAGTCAAAGCCACAATGCATCTGACTCCGGAGCAAGGGTCGGGATTCAGGTTGAAGACCACTCCAAGTCCCGTGAGTATAATTAACCGACCCCTTGCCAAAAAGAATAGACATAACCCTCCCCATCTATTCCACAGTGCGCCACAGCACTAAGGAAAAAAAAAGTTTATACAGTTGAATGGGATTGATCTACCCTAGACTCATTGCAGCCAGGGGTGCAAGACTGACTAACTCAGTTGCTTGGGCCTGTGGGGCTGAATTTCCAGAAAGAATCCTAAGAAACAGTAAAGCCCAAAAACGTACCGCACAAACTGATTTAAAAAAAAAAATCTAAGACATCTGAAAGAAACACGTTAGTATTAGATTCCTTACCTTAGAATATCCCCAGGCGTCAGTCTGGATCCGGAAACTTTTGTGTAGCAGTACCCCTGCGCGTCGGTAGGCGTCGTCTGCAGGCGTCCCCTGCGGCTCCGCGTCCGTCGATGGCGTCGTGCGCCGTGATGACGTCGCTGGAGTATATAGACGCCGCCTCCGCGCGCTGACGTCAGTTCTTCTTTTTTCCGCGCCAGTTAGCGCAGATCCGAAGAGCAGTACTCCGGTCTTTTGACCAAGTTTTTTTGATCTTTTTTGATATCTGAATCTTCTACGGTTCTGGTAGGATGCCCGGTTTTAAGAACTGTGACGACTGTGACCGGACGATGTCTGTCACGGATCATCACCGACTCTGCCTCCGGTGCCTGGGCCCCGACCACGACGTGGATGCCTGCGTCGACTGCCGGGCCTTGACTAATAAAGCTAGGCGGGAGCGGTCCCGCAAGCTGCTCGAGCTCCGGGTGTCGGCCCGCGTCGAGAGCGGTCCCGGTCCGGCCGGCGGTCGAGGGAGCGGTCGAGGGAGCGATCGAGGGAGCGGTCGCGGAGCCGTCACGGGCGCTCCGGGAGTCGTCACCATTCTTCTGGTTCCTCAGGTAGGGAGCACAAAAAGTCGGGGCGTCGTCATCGTACCCCCGACGCGGCCGGGGGTTTGGGTAGCCCCACCCCCGCGGCTCCGCGTGAGTCGCCGACGCGGCCTGCTCCATACCCTGCGGTCCCTGGGCAAGGCGCGTCCCCCGAGGAGATAGAGGCGTTCCTCATGGCCATGAGGGCTCTTTCTCCTCCGGCGGGTTCCGCGGCGCCTTCGGGCCCTGTGAACCCATCTGGGGGCCCTAGCGGCTCGGGTGACCCTGCCTCGACGCCGTCGGGTGCTCCGGCCCCGGCGCCGCCGACGGCTCCGATCCCGGCGCCGCAGGGACCCTCCGGGTCGACGCCGGCTGGTCAACCGGCCTCTCGGGCGCCGATTCCATCGGGGCAACCCTTGCCGCCGCCCCGGCGCCGGTGCTCCGTCTCCGGGCGGCGCCGTCCCCATTCCCTTTCCGAATCCGGACGCGGAGTCAGACCGGCGCCGATCGACGCCGGGCTCGACGCCGATGGGGCCTGTGAACCCCGACGAGCCGGTCTACATTGTTGATTCAGAGTATGGTGAGGATGTAGAATACGGAGAGGGGTGGGAGGGGTCCGAGGACCCTCTGACACGCGAGTGTCAGTATGACATGGACTGGACAGGTGACTTGGGTGATGCCAGTGGTCTGGATGACTCCCCCCAACCCTGGTTTTGTCTCGCCTCCTACCGTGGCTACGGAGGAGGGGGCTGCCTATTCAGTGGTGTTGATAAGGGCTGCCAAGGCCGTACACCTTGAGCTCCCCGTCGCGGCCGTGAGGACTAACATCCTCACCGAGGTCCTCAAACCGCAGTCATGCCCACAGGAGCCACTGCTGCCGTTTAACGAGGCCTTAACGGACGTTCTTTTGGGCACGTGGTCCAGGCCCGCTTCAGGTTCGCCTGTTGATAGGAACGTGGCCAGACGCCACTGTCCGTGTGCGGACGACCCTAAGTTTCTGTCCACCCACCCCACCCCTGAGAGTCTGGTGATCCAGGCCTCCACCTCTCAGACCGCATTCCCGTCGGCCCCGCCCGACAGGGAATCAAAGAGGTACGACCAGTATGGCAAGAAGGTATTTTCGTCCCTGAGTCTGGGACTGCGGTCTTGCAGCACCGCGTGCCTCTTGGGCCGTTACACCCACTCTCTGTGGGACACGGTCACGGACCTGCTGCCTGAATGCCCCGCGGAGGTACGGGCTAAGCTCTGCAAGGCTATGATTGAAGGCCGAGACACAGCAAGATATTCCATCAGGTGTGGTCTTGATACGACCGACTCGCTGGGCAGAGCGATGTCCACGACGGTGGCGGTTCGTCGCCACGCCTGGCTGAGATCCACCAACTTCTCGGCTGATGCCCAGAATGCTTTGATGGACATGCCGTTTGATGGCTGTCGCCTGTTTGGCGACAAAGCGGACCACACGCTGGAGCGCTTCAAGGACTCCAGGGTCACGGCCAAGTCCTTAGGTCTCTCGACCCAGCGCCAGCAAACGGGTTAGTTTCGCTCCTTTCGTGGCCAAGGAAGGGGCGGTCCCACACGTGCTGCCAGCCACGCACCGCAACAGAATTATCAACGCGGTGGCGGCCGTGGAAACCGCCGTGGTGGCGGTCGGGGACAGCGGCGAGGTCAGGCCACACCTCCCCCCGCAGCATCTGCCACTAAATCCTCCTAGTCCGAGCTTTCAGGCCCATGTGACACCGGTGGGAGGCAGGGTTCGCCATCACCTCTCCCACTGGCGCACAATAACGTCGGACAGGTGGGTGCTGCAGCTCGTCCGAAGGGGCTGCTCCCTCCCCTTCGAGACAACATCTCAAGCCATGCCACCTCAGAACCACCGTGTGTCGGGGGACCACTTGGCACTTCTGAAAGAGGAGGTTACGGCCCTCTTGGCCAAGGGGGCCATCTAGCGCGTTCCTGGGCCAGAAGTAGGACGTGGTTGCTATTCCCACTACTTTCTGGTACCCAAGAAGGACAAAGGGGGCCTACGTCCTATCTTGGATCTAAGGAACGTCAACGGCTTCCTCCGGAAGGAGAAGTTCAAGATGTTGACTTTGGCTCAGGTCTTGGCTGCTCTAGACCCACAAGACTGGATGGTAGCGTTGGACTTGCAGGATGCATACTTTCACATCCCCGTCCTGCCGGCCCACCGGCATTACCTGCGGTTCACAGTAGGCCTCGAGCATTTTCAGTTTATCGTGCTCCCCTTCGGCCTTACAAGCGCCCCACGGGTGTTCACCAAAGTGATGGCGGTGGTCGCAGCTCATCTGCGCAGATTGGGGGTCTCAGTCTTCCCCTATCTAGACGACTGGTTGTTGAAGGCGGGCTCGCCCCAGACAGTCGTCAGCCACCTTCAGATGACGGCAGATCTCCTGCACCAGCTGGGGTTCTCGATCAATGTGCCGAAATCACACCTGTGCCCCTCTCAAAAGCTCCTTTTCATCGGAGCGGTTCTCGACTCTGCGCAGTTTCGGGTCTATCCTCCGGAACCGCGAATCCAGGATATTCAGGCTTTGATTCCCATCTTCCAGCCGTTATCCCGGGTTTCAGTCAGGTTGACGCTGCGGCTGCTGGGGCTGATGGCTTCCTGCATCCTTCTGGTGTATCACGCCAGGTGGCGGATGCGGGCTCTGCAGTGGGACCTGAAGTTTCAGTGGGCCCAGCATCAGGGCAACCTGTCCGACCATCTCTTGATCTCGGAGGGCACTGCGAGACAACTGCAGTGGTGGCTTACGGACCGCGATTGGGTCAGAGGCAGATCCCTCTCCCTTCCCCAACCGGAGCACGTTGTTGTGACGGACGCGTCCCTCCAGGGCTGGGGAGGCCACTTGGGAGAGGCAGAGATCAGAGGCATCTGGTCTCCGGCGGAGTCCCGGCTCTATATAAACTTGCTGGAGCTGCGGGCGATTCGTTTGGCACTGAAAGCGTTCCTCCCCTTTGTCAACGGGAGTGTAGTGCAGGTGTTCACGGACAACACCACCGCCATGTGGTACTGCAACAAACAGGGCGGGGTGGGGTCGTGGACCCTTTGCCAGGAGGCTCTGCACCTCTGGCAATGGCTGGAACGTCAGGGCGTGACTCTGACGGTTCAACACCTGGCAGGTTCTCTGAATGCCAGGGCGGACGAACTCAGCCGTCGGTGCTCGATGGATCACGAATGGCGTCTGAACTCGGACGTGGCGCAAGGCCTCTTTCGGCAATGGGGAGAGCCTTGGTTAGATCTATTCGCCACAGAAGTGAACGCGCAATGTCATCAGTTCTGCGCGTTGGAGTTTCCAAGACGGCACTCGCACGGCGACGCCTTTCGGCGCGAGTGGAGTTGCGGTCTGTTATACGCCTTTCCGCCTATACCACTTCTGCCCAGAGTGCTGAAGAAGATCAGGCGCGACCAGGCCCAAGTCATCCTTGTGGCTCCGGACTGGGCTCGAAGGTACTGGTATCCCGAGCTACTCAGCATGTCAGTTGGTCCCCCGATCCGCCTGCCCCTTCAGGAGGACCTTCTGTCGCAGCAACAGGGGACGGTCCTCCACCCGAACCTGTCCAGCCTCCACCTCCATGCGTGGAGATTGAGCGCCGGCAGTTGAGGCCATTTGACTTGCCTCCTGAAGTTTGTGATGTGATTCTGGCAGCCAGGCGTTCCTCCACGAAATCGGTATACGCCTGTCGGTGGAACAAGTTTGTGGCATGGTGCACAGCAAAGGCTGTGGATCCTCTCTCTGCCCCTCTTTCTGAGGTTCTTCTCTTCCTTCTTTCTCTTGCCCAGTAGGGCTCTGCTCTGGGCACTATCAAGGGCTACCTTTCTGCCCTTTCGGCCTTTCTGAGGCTGCCTGATCAACCTTCCTTGTTCAAGTCCCCTATTGTAACAAGATTCTTGAAGGGCATCACACACATGTATCCTCCTGTTCCGTTTGTGATGCCTCAGTGGGACTTGAACCTGGTTCTCACCTTCTTGATGTGTGCTCCCTTTGAGCCACTTCATTCCTGTCCTCTCCGTCTCCTGACTTTAAAGACGGCCTTCCTGGTTGCCATCACCTCTGCCAGGAGAGTGAGTGAGCTCCAGGCTCTTTCTGTCAAACCTCCTTTCTTGTCCATTCATCCAGACAAGGTGGTTCTGAGGACTAGACCTTCTTTCCTGCCCAAAGTAGTTTCTGCTTTTCACATCGGGCAGTCCATCACCCTCCCCTCCTTCTTCCCGCCTCCGCATCCTTCAAAGGATGAAGAGCGGCTCCATCGTCTGGTCCCAAAACGTGCGCTTTCATTTTATATGGATCGCACACGCCAGTTCCGGGTGGATGACCAACTGTTTGTTGGCTACGTGGGTGCGAAGAAGGGACGGGCGGTACATAAACGGACCATCTCTCGGTGGGTCGTTCTGTGCATCAAAGTGTGCTACTCTTTGGCTCGGAAGGAGCCTCCTGTTGGGCTGAGGGCCCATTCCACTCGGGCCACGGCGGCTACTACTGCCCTGGGTCGGAGAGTCCCCTTGCAGGACATTTGCCAGGCGGCTACGTGGGCCTCGCTGTACACCTTTGCGAGGCACTACTGCCTGGACAGTCAAGTCCGGAGGGATGGCTTCTTTGGCCGTTCTGTCCTCCAGGACTTTCTGGTGTAGGAATGTATTGGTTCGCAGACCCACCACAGGGTTGGTATTGCTGGGGTATCTATTCTAAGGTAAGGAATCTAATACTAACGTGTTTCTTTCAGATGAACAAGTTACTTACCTTCGGTAACGATATATCTGTAAGAAACATTAGTTAGTATTAGATTCCTTACCGACCCACCCATCCTCCCCATTCTGCGAACTGATACCTAGGGATAAGGACATCCCTTTCAGGGCCCTAGTTTCAAATGGCACCAGTGTTGGTTCTCACATGGCTCTGCGTGTTCTGGCGCGGAAAAGCTGTGTGCAAAGAACTGATGTCAGCGCGCGGAGGCGGCGTCTATATACTCCAGCGACGTCATCACGGCGCACGACGCCATTGACGGACGCGGAGCCGCAGGGGACGCCTGCAGACGACGCCTACCGACGCGCAGGGGTACTGTTACGCAAAAGTTTCCGGATCCAGACTGACGCCTGGGGATATTCTAAGGTAAGGAATCTAATACTAACTAATGTTTCTTACAGATATATCGTTACCGAAGGTAAGTAACTTGTTCATTAAGAATTGATGATGCCATGGCCAAGTTCGCAAGTTTATGCCAATATCCATTTATAAGGTGCTTATGGTGTCTAGTAGAAGTAATAACTTTATTCGGTTAAAAGCAACCATCAAAGTATGCACAAGACTAATAAAAACAAGGCACCAACAATCAGTATACAAGGGGGATAATACATAAAGCTTATTGTCAAAAAGGGACCTATATACATAGAAGTACAACATCGTCACAGTACCCTTTAAAATTAGATCCACAGTATTCATTTAAAACACTTCTTATGGTTTGATAACATTCCTCCAGGCAATAAAATGTAATAAAACTCATAAGGGGGAATGTGCAAAATACAGCAATTGCTAAGGTGTAAGCAAATTAAAAAAATGTGGTGTTTAAAAAATGTGCAACAAGAGGCAATACTGTTACAAATGTTCTCAACGTTGCCTTGGGACTATGAAACAAATGCATAAAGTGACATACATAGTGCAAATAGGCAGGTAAGCAGCAATACATCTAAGGGAACACTCTATGGAACACAGCAGTCTATGGCGTTTAAAACGTTTTGTCTTTTAAACCACACTGTTTGCAAAAATGTACTTACAGCAAATACTATTATTGGCGACGTGTCACTTTTTAAAATCCTGAAGGCTTCCAGGAGGCTACGGATAGCCATGTCGTGGCAGATTGGAGCTAGCCATTTGCGACGTGCGAGTTAATACTCGCTGCAGAAGAACAATACAGGTTTCTCATCTTCAGTCCCCGAGCTACATATAGGGCAAATTCTGAGATCTTGGTTAGTGCGCCATTTGCTTGTAAAGGATCTCAAGGGTAGGATTCTATATCTGAACCGTATATCCAAGTTACTGGTTGAGGATGGGAATATTAGATCTAAAAATTCTTCAACCCTGGGAATATGCTCATGGACTAGGAATGTGCTAATTACATACCCATTTTGGCTATTCATAGCATAACGGTCGTTAATGTAAGGCCAATATCGAATTATAAGCAAATTGTTATCCGGTTTTGAGATATTTTTAGGGTCCCTAGCACCTTGAAAGTTCAATAGCTCTACCAGTGAATCTTTGAAAACTTAAATTTCAGGTGTAGACCAAAGTCTGATCCAATATAATAGGATTTTTAAAATAGCCAAGTCGGCAACTCTTTTTGTCCCAACATCCAAATACATGGGGGTGTGTGGTGAGCTCGATGGTAAACCTAGAAGCCTTCTAATAAAAGGATTCTCAGCAATCTTCATTGACTGTAAATTTCCACAGCCCCAGACCTCCGCTCCATAAAGAGCAGCTCCCTACGCCATTGCTTGAGAGGTTTCCACAGCAGGGGAATTTGTGTGACGTAGTTTGATTATAAAACCTTAAAATAGCATTAGATCAGTGTTCAATCGTTTAGGTTATCCATGAGTCTGACGTGCAAATTACAAGTGTGTAACTCAAAGTTGACTATGTTTTCGACCAGATGAGGTGAAGAAAAGACAACTTGTATATAGTCCTAGATTAATGAGCTCGATGTATATCTTTTAGCGTGCATGATGTCGGATCTGATCACTGAGAGACATTTCCTCTCAACTCTCAGCCTATGGATTGCTTTGTTAATCAGAGCATCGGGGGCTTTATAGGAGCCAGGTTTCAACTTTGGGACCTCAGTCATAAAAATAGCCTTAAAATGGGAAAGATGTGGGCGATCTTGTGAGTCCAATCGGCGTTCATAGTCACAAGGTCTCAATGGATTGGAAGTTAGCAGCCGGGAATTAGCATTAGGCAACCCACTTCTGTCACTAGGATAGTGATCTCCCATCATTCTCGGCTGAATAATGCGGAACGTGTTGTTAGTAACGCAGCCCCATAGATTCTAGGATCTTAATGGACTTGATGACTGAGCTTGATTTGTTCACTTCATGTTGAGAGCTATTCAGCGACTAACTTGGGATGCCCACTTTTCCCAGTTGGGATCTATTATGGAAAGTGGGAATCTCCTGATGGGGTGCAGAACTTAGTGACATAGAAGAGGGGATTATACTAGACTGACCTGTAGGTGAAGGTTCAGTAACCACCCTCTGACAAATATTTGCATGTTATTACAAACAGGGGCTAGATGATAACTTGTTTGTACAGTAATAAAATTATATTTTTAAGGTGGTTCAGTTTGCTATCCAAGCTTCCACAACGACTATTCATGACATGAGAAGTGACACATGCAGAGTTGGCACATAAAACTTGGTTTATATCTTTAGGCTTAGCTTGAGGCCCAGTGATTTAGTCAGTAGACTGCAACCCTGTGGCTTCACCAGCCAACTGCAGCAGCTCAAATAGATTTTGACGTGGAACATTGGCAACTATATTAATTTTGGGGGACAAGGGGCATTTGGAACTCTCAATCATCCCCTAGTCTACTAGAGTTGGTCCTATCCAGCGTGGTTTCATTTGGGGTTCCCACAAGCTCGAGTGAGTCACAAACACCACTAGCAGTCAGATCTGGTTGTTCACAAACTTTCATTTTTTCCCGAACATCGTGGGAACTATTGGCCGGTGTCTCTTTGCTTTCAATTAATTCCCGCCGGTTTTTAGAAGTTATTCAACTTTCTCAATGAGGTGGTCGATGTCAGCCAGGGATTGTAAGTTTGGTTGAGCCGTACCAGGTCTCTCCTTCCCAGATTTCCTAGTTTTTTTAGCCTGGGTTTCATTTTTAACAGCCTCTCCTGCCTTGTTTGCCCATTGCCGCAGGAATATAACAATATCTAAGTCATGGCTAGTATAAGAGCAGAAGGTCAGTAGATGCAGCCCAATGAGAAAAAAGTAATAATAAGTAAATTGGTACCTTGTTGGATATTGCAATAAAACATGTGCAAACGGGCTCTGGATATGTTGATCTCCTCGAGTCATTTAGTCTCCAGGGTCAAATGTTAGGGGGGCCCCAGCCCACCCTCCTAGCGCGTCGGATTATGAGGGATGGAGTCCCCAGAAGGCATGCAAGGTACCGGCGGTAATGGGCTCCCATGCTGTTGGAGCCCAACTCTGCTAGTAAGCGCCTCCTGGAGCGAGAACACCCGTTGGCGTCTCCTGGCGTGTCAGATTATGGGGGATGGAGTCCACAGAAGGCAGGCATGGTACCGGAGGTAATGGGCTTACGCTCCGCGGTGTCCTGATTCTGCTAATAAGCGTCTCCTGGAGCGAGAACACGCGTTGGTGCCTCCTGGCACGTTGGATTATGGGGGATGGAGTCCACAGAAGGCAGGCAAGGTACTGGTAGTAATGGGCTCTAGTGCGGTGGGAACCTGACTCTGCTAATAAGCGCCTCCTGGCACGAGAACACACGTTGGCGCCTCCTGCAGCGTCGGATTATGGTGCATGGAGTCCCCGGAAGGCAGGCAAGGTACCAGCGGTAATGATTCTTATGGTGTCCAGCAGTCAGTATCAACTCATGATCCAATTCAATGAGGATTGGCTAGGGACTTGTTTAATCTCAGTTCATTATAGGGGCATTGGGTGGTGAAACTTAATTGGCTCCCGACATAAGCTTCTAGGGTACCAAAGTTCATGTGCCCACTTCTCTGAACCAGCTTATCATAGCCAAGATGTTAGGTTGACAATGACATTCACAGGACCTAGAGCATCCACTGAAAGCAAAGGGGTTTATCCATTTGAACTGAAAAGCAGGTTACTGGGTTAGTCCAGTCATGGCAAAAACGGTCAGGGCTAAGAATCTCAATAAACCACACTTTATCCTAAAGTCTAAATGGGACTGGAAATATGGCGGTGTGGCCTTCTCTGTGGTCATGGTTGATACTGGGCAGATAAGGAACAATTCAGGGGAGTTCTACCAATAAATCAAGTTTTACATATCATCCTGCCAAAAATATCAACTTCACAATATCAACTACCACAATATTGTGGTGTAAAGTTACATAGGTGAGTATAAAAAAACATGCAAATATGGATCTCAGACTTTCACCAAGAGAAACCTAATATTATTCTCCTTATTTGTACAGGTTCATGGCTTTTTCTCTCTGTCACACTACAAAGAGGTTATCAGATATTGTGTAGTGTACTGCTTTCTCCATTTATTTCAACATAGTTATGGAGACATGAGAGAGCTTTACTTGATCTATAGATTGTAGACTAATGCATCTATGAATATGTAAATACAGTAAGTCTCATCAAGAGTGCTGAGAAAAGGGGAAGGGCAAAAGTGGGAGATGGACCTAGCTTTGAAAATCGAAATGCACACGGGCTCCAGAACTATGCAAAGTTGTTTATCCCTCCAATAACCAGCTCTCATCTCCTCCAGTGTTGCCATAGCATTAGTTTTTAGTTCCCAAAACAGTTATTCAAAGTGCCTCCGTTTATTAGTCACAAACAGCAAAGCTATTCACTTAGATACCTATTTTCAGAAGCAGTTGTTGCTCCAGTATTGGACTTTCATAGATTCCCATGCTTTGTATCATTCCCCTGTCGTCTGAATGGGAGCCTCGGTAAATAGAAAAAGGACAAGCACAAAGACTGTATATACTGCTTGTACCCTGATCATAGAGCCACAGAGTGTAAGATCTGCAGGACTTTCTCCACAAAGACCTTGAGTGACAGGGAAGGACGTCTGTTAACCTGGCTACAGAAAATGAAGTCTCGTAAGGAGGTTCTATCATCTGACAGTGAGGATTCTTCCTCAGCTGTGTCTTCCAGAAGATCCAGGAAGAGGGGTAGGTCTTCCCCTTCAACTGAACCCCCTGTTAATGCCTCCCAAAAGACCTCTGATAGGTCTGAAAGGCCAAGTCCCAAGAAATCTCCTCACCGAGGTGTAAAGGAGAGGCCGGGACCAGTTGCTGAGGCGCAAACATCAAAGAAGGTACTTCAGATTCCTTCTGTTGCTTCTCCATCAGCCTAAAAGGAGAAAATTTTCAAGAAACCAGCGTCTGTCTCTCAGGAGGGGAAATCAGATAGAAAAAATTGTCCGTCGACGACGAAGTCTTCAGGTACGTCGACAACGGCGGCATCTAAAGTGCATCTGGTTTCAGTTACAGCTTTGTCGACGGTGGCTGCAGTGTTATCTCCGTCGATGCTTCAGGTTCCGATCCCCTTGACGATGATGATGACATCTTCAATGACGATGACGCTGACAATAGGGTTGACGGCCACGACGTCGTCGAGGACAACGACGACGTCTACGACAGCTGCTATGAAGATGACGACGAGCTCATCAACGGTATCGTTGACGATCAGCCCTTCGCCGACGACGGCCCTTTCTTCGCCGACGGTCCCGTCGACGATTCAAAAAGTCTGGATTTCGATAAGAAGGCAGCTGATCACTCCTGAGATTACTTCTACGCGCAGAGTGACACCCTTGCCACCAACTTTGCTCTTGGAGGAAGAGCTTTCCGAGGAGGCGGATGGTTCTTACGGGGATGCTTATAGCCCACCCCAACTTCAAGTGAAGTATCAGGACTCAGATTCTGACGATTACTATACTGCGGAAGGCCATTATGAACAACAAGATAGACCTCAACATCAGTCTGATCAGGATAAGGTGGCAATTCCTTCCTCTCTTATTACGGATTTGCAAATGATGATACAGGATTACAAGAAAAGGTTTCCGTCTCAAGCTTCTGAGCAACAAATGCAGTCACCTCCTCCATCGATTCCTGCCCCTTCAACTACAGTGATTCCTCAGGTGTCTTGGCCTCCGGTATCGGAGCCTAGAGAAAGCCACCAGGAGATTATTGCTGTTCATGATGATGATTCATCTGACGAGGATCAAGTTGTTCATCAAGTCCCGGATCCTGATAAAGAGTGGGACGACTATGTCATTCCAGATCCGGCCTCACCATTGCCGGATCCTGTTGATTCTCCTCCAGCAGACATCGGAGGTTTCCATAACCTTATGGAGAGAGCGTCCAAGAGGTTTGGCCTTCCTGTTACGACCATACAGTCGGACTGTTTCCTTTATGATTTCAAGGAACCTTACAGGAAGTCCATCCGTTCAATCCCAATCGTGGAGCATGTTTGGTCTGAAGGTACTAAGGTGATGCAAAAGCCGACTACAGTCATCCCTGTTCTTCCGCGGCTGGAGAAGAAATATAAAGCTCCAGAGAACAGTCCCGCTTGCCTGACAGGTCAACTGAAGCCGGACTCAGTTATTTCCCAGGCAGCTCAAAGAAAATTTAAGAATCCATTGGCGCCCCTTACAACACCACCAGATAAGGAGGGTAGACGCCTGGACAATGTGGGTAAACGATTCTCCTCAATGTCTAGCCTTCTAGTTCGAGCGGTGAATGCTCTTGCATTCTTGGGTTGATATGATCGCCAGATGTGGTGCGATTTATCCCCGTTTGTGGATCAACTTCTGGATAGTGCCAAGGTAGAGGTCAAAAAGTTCCTTGTGGAAGGAGAACGGTCTTCTTCGGAAGTAATAGATTGTGCTATGGATATAGCTACCACCGCCTTTCGAGCCTTAGCAGGGTCAGCAGTTTTAAGACGTCAGTGCTGGCTTCGGGCTACCTGGTTTCGCCAGGAAGTTCAGAATAAGATCCTGGATTTACCTTAGGATGGGGATATGCTTTTTGGCAAGCACATAGACGATGCCCTCCAAGACATCATAAAGGACACAGACACGGCAAGGTCCTTGGGGACATTGCAATACCGCAGGGGTGCTGAAGGGAAAGGTTTTACACTTGAATGAACCTGTTGTTCTAAAGTCTTTTTTTCCTCGACCTTCGACTCTGGTGGAAAGATCTCTCCACCCTTTGGATGCCCAAAGATGCCTGATATTTTTATCTCCAACATACAAAGGATTTCAGGAAGACTACGCAACTTTTTGTCGCTTTTAGCGCTCCAAGAAAAGTCTTACCCCTGTCAAAGCAGGGGATATCACGTTGGATTGCCAGCACAATTCATTTCTGTCATCAGGCGGCAGTGAAGCCGCTGAGGGGACGGATCAAAGCTCATTCTACGAGATCAGTGTCATCACCTACGGCTCTGTTCTCTGGTGTCCCTATCAAGAACATTTGTAGGGCAGCTACATGGAGCAGTGCCCATTCATTCACGTAACACTACTGTTTGGACTTCCACAAG
Source organism: Lissotriton vulgaris (assembly GCF_964263255.1). Classification (NCBI taxonomy): domain Eukaryota; kingdom Metazoa; phylum Chordata; class Amphibia; order Caudata; family Salamandridae; genus Lissotriton; species Lissotriton vulgaris. The sequence continues at coordinate 22,987 of NW_028252733.1, read as the reverse complement.
GAGTGAGACAGCAGTTGGACAAGCAGTCCTGAGGAATCTATTCCAGGGAGCGGTGAGCTTTCCCTTCTATCCCTCCTTGCTTTATTGCACATTTTGTATCGTATAATATTGCCTATCTATTGTTACAATGTGTTTTGACTATCTATGATAATACTGATACTGTGATGTGCTGATATGCATGTAACAAAATGTGCATTTGTTGCTTACTGCTAGCTACTCTGATACAAAGCAAGGGAATCTATGAAAGTCCACTACTGGGGCAAGAAAACAAGTTACTTACCTGTAACTTTGGTTCCCCAGTATTGGTACTTTCATAGATTCCCATGCGCCCACGCCCCTTCCCTGGGCAAGCTCAGCCTTTAGCAGATGTGATTACTGTTACGCAACGGCTACGAAAATCTAAGGCTCTGAGGCTCTCTCAGGAAGGTTCTATGGGGTGAGGCTACTCTGATTGGTTATTGCAATTTTTGGCTCTCTTTTACAAAAAGAGGTGGATATGCTACAAAATGAGATGAGGCCTAGGCCTGTCTTTCTCTTTTGTACCTACTGCTATGGTATTTTTCTATTTACAGAGGCTCCTATTCCGACGACGGGGGAATGATAGGGAATCTATGAAAGTACCAATACTGGTGAACCAAAGTTACAGGTAAGTAACTTGTTTTCTTTTCAGTAAATCCCCTTTCCCGTGTTCGTGATAATACCAGGTCAGAGGGTTTTAGGACAATTTTAATAAGGCTTATATCTTCATTTGGTTTATTACAATGCTGTGCTTGTCTTGGTTCAATTAGTAGTCTTCGGTTTGTAGCAGTGAAGCACTGCACATTAATGGCCAAAATTAGATTTATTTTTCAATCTTCACAAATGATGTTCACAAACTAGTTTCATCACTAGGCTTAAATAATTAAGTAATACCTTCTGTGGTGGAAACTTCTAGAGGGCACAAAGACTTTTTCCGCCATTGAAGATTGATGTTCCGACTTAGTTGTTATACTGGAAAGCATGTGACTTCAACTTTTCACTGACTAGATTAAAAGACATTAGATTTAACAGTGAAACTTGTGAACATGGCAAAGTATATTGTACAAACGCTATTACTTCATCGTAAAATGTCTTTTATGTCAAACCTACGAGACCGTGCAAGCTGCATTACTGCAAAAGACCATTCTTCCCTTTGTTTACCATTGTTGGCTTATCTCCTATTTTCCTTCTTATTCAGTGGCTTTCCTTGTCATTCTTGTTTGTCCCTCCCCTGAAGCATTTCCTCTTTACTATTTTACCTGGCTGAATTGTATCCTTCCACTGCTCACTTCTGGGAATTACTTTTTTCTTTATTTGGTTACCCATTTCATCAGAGTGCATGTGTTTCCCAGTTATCCCTTGTTTCTCGTCCCCTCATCCCCTGTAAATTAAGTGCTCTGTTTGCTCTCTCCCTTGTGGTTGCTTGTTCTGTCTCCTGTGTACCTCGCTTATCTTGTATTTATCATTTATTTATTGACTTTTACTTAAGTTGACAGCTCTCAGCAGTATAAAATGAACAGAGATTGAGAGTGATGTCAAATTTTTCAGAGGTGTGAGCTGTACATGGAAGGCTTATTTTTTACTTTGTATTTCAAATGTTTGCTTTGGTGTCCCTGGGTTATAAAATATAAGTTTTAACTAACTCCTGCTTTCTATATTTTTTCACCAGAGAAAATCTTGCCAGTGATATGTACCTGATATCGCAAATGGACAGTGATCAGTATGTGCCAATTATGACTGTAGCAAACCTTGACAACGTAAAAAAACTCAGTACAGACATGGACTTAATTGTTGATGTATTGAGAGGTAAGTGATCTGTTGAATTTTGTATTTACCTGTTGTATTATTAACCATCAAAATAGATTGTTTTTTGATGAGCACACAATCACTACTCCTCTTCTGAAAAAAACATTCATAATCCAAGACACTGGTGAAATCATTCTTAGGCCTTGGTTTAAAAAAAATCCAATTCACAAAAAAGGTCTATAGCAGTAGTGGTCTGTAAGAAGTAAACATCAACATATGTTAAACACAGATTTCTCTTTTATACACATTAAAAGATCCCTCCTTAATTTGATTGGCTAAACCACAGACTAAATGGAAAAAAATAACAAGATTGTTTTTATGGATATCCCATACTTACATATGGGCGATAGATTTAAATCCTTTTCTTTGCCACATTTTCTGATAAGGTAACAGTGGTAATATATTGCCTCATAATCAAACATATTTTCTGAAGCTGTGTTGCTAGATAAGTATGACTTTCTACATGTAATGGTGAATAGAGGCACATATGGGAGTATTGTACACCTGGTATTTGTTTTCAGTATTCTTTTCTAAGTGATACATTTTTGCTTTTACTTCTCTTCATATAGCTTGATATACTTCTCTCCATGTGCGCTAATTAGCATCACCACCCTTTCTTAATTATATCAGTAGTTTATTAACTTAATTAAATTTGGCTGCGCATAATCCAGATTTCCATACCATCTAATAATTATATAACATCACTTAGGAAATGTATATCTTTATGAGAGGGCTATATAATGAGATAATTGACATTAATTCAGTAGAGCACACGTTTGACGTAACATGCACTCCGAGGATGCCAAACGAAACATCATTATTTGCATGTGATATGGTTCTCTATTAAGCACCTTTGATAGGCCCTAGAATGAGGTGAACAGTAAGTCCACTTCTAGGGAATTCTTAGACCACAGCTTCGGCATGGACAGGTGATTGGTTGGAAGGTTAAAGTAATTGCTGGAAACATGTATAGGGATCTACCGTGCACTTTAGGTTACACTAGAATGATGGAATACCCTCATGAACAGAAGAATGAGAGAATACACAGGGTATAAAATGAAAACATAAAGAGTTGATTCTACAAATGCGGGCCATGTCTTCTGATGTTTAGCCTTAAAATATGCCTCACAAATGCTTAGCTTCAGTACGAAAGGAATCATTTGGATGTGCCTGGTTTAAAATGGCGATGAGAACAGCTTCCAAGACAGTGGAAGTGCATTGCCTGCATTCCTGTAGCTAGAGGGAGGAAACCAGGACACTGATGTGAGGCGGAAGAGGCCTGGCCACCTTAAAACATTCAATTACACTTTTCATTTAAAAAGGAGAAACTGATTAGTCTACTTGAGCACTGCCATTTGGTGAATAGCAAGGGGAAGAGATTTGGCTGTAGTTTGTTTTTCAAGGTAAGGAAGTTTCTAGGTCAAATATGTCCTTTGTCTGCTCCTGAATACTGCTTCAGGAAGGATGATAACAGCCAGGTGCTGAGATCTCGTACTTCCTTGTGCCCATATTGTGGGTGCCCCAGCTTAGAGACAGTCACGGTGCTTCCTGGTGTAAGACACATTGCTTTGGACAAATGATGGTTCAGAGGGCAGACCGGACAAGATAATAGAAATCTCAGTCTAGCACAGGGCTCATTTGGAGAACAAGCAATGCATGTAGAGGAAAAGGTATGTGATTTGGTGTGCTGATCTCATTTCGACTCCTGGAGTAAAATCATTTAACTGGGCCTGTAAAGGTGTGGTACCTGTGTACTGTGATTGGATAGGCTAAAACTTTCTGCGTTATCAACCCTCGTGTGAACAGCTTTCTTAAGTTATTCCCGATCAGCAGTCTGCAAAACAACACTGTGCAAGGTATACACCACAAACGCCCAATTGAGCTTTATGGAACATACTGCTTTGACTTGTGCGCGAGGCACGTATTGTCAGGGCTGCACTAAACCACTTGCAAGTTGAGAAACCAATTTCAACAGCTTTACAGATTACAACATTTTAATAATGACACCAGCCAGACGTTTTTTTCAACATGGTATGTATGCTTATAAATCAGCCAGTAAATCTTTTTTTAAAAATCTATTAATAATATAACAGATACATGACTATACAAAGTCATTAGGTCCTAATAAATGAATCACCCGTCAGTTTTCTAAGCTAAAGTCAAAGCAGCCTGCATATTAGTAAAACACAGACACATATCTATTTGTAGACTAACTGTAATAAAGCTCCCTCTCACAACACAAAAGAATGTGTGTCTTTATGTTCTTAGAACCAAATAGTCTAACATATTGAAATATGGAAGATAACTTGTATTTGTAAATTTTAATGCCTGAAACTCGAATGTCGGTCTTCACAACCCTCTCTCTTTTACACTACTTAAGGTAAAAATGGGTGAGCCAACATATTAAAAGAGTGAGCCAAACCAGAGCAGAGCCAAACCAAGTGTCTGGCGTGGAACTTAATGCCCGTGCATGAGCCAAGCCCTTAAAATGTTTGCTATGTAACTCATATTACAAACATCTTTAACATGTGGAAGCTTTGACATTACTTCATCGCATTATACCACTGCACTGAGAAGTACTTTTTAAATTTATACTTTTTTAAACATGAATCACTAGTGAACTAATAGGTAAGACAGTTGTGATGTAAACCCTGTAGGTGGTCCAGATTGTTAAACAGCATAATTATAGTCTATTTAATGAAAAACAGTAGGTTTTTGTACAACTGGTATTCTGAGCTCACATATTTGAAAGTGCTTTAATATGTAACAATGAAGAAAAAGGAGTTTTGGTCAAAAAAAATATTTGCCTAAGATCAAAGTAGTCAAGGAGGAAAGCTGTGATTTTACCAGGTCTTACTTTGTAGAAATCAGTCACTAAACCTGTATCTATTTGCCTTTACTTTTTTATGCTAATGATTGATTTTACCGCTTTCTGCATTTTTCTGCTGTCTCTTTTTTAGGGCAGGGTATTGAAACATTATGCGTGAGCACTAGTTACATTGTTTTTGTAAGCACGGGATATTAAGTGATTTGACCAGAATCACAGGATGTTGAGCCAATGGCGAGAATCAACTTGGTTCATCAGCTCAAAAGTCATCAGCTCTGTTCCTTATGCCGCAGAATCCATACAAAGGATTGCTGTAAAAGAATCTGAGTTTGAAAGCGCTTGTTCTTAAGTGCATCTACATAAGAATGCACTTCACACCAGCAGTGGAGCAGACGGCATTGGTAACAGGAGCCTGCTCCCGAAGTCCTATTTTCCCCTTCCAGAGGCCCCCATCAGAAAATTTATGGAAGAGCAGGTGTACTCCTCCTCTAACAACGCGCACCAAGAGAAAGATTCCTTTAGCGCAAATGATTTATAAAACGTGGGAAGTCTTTCTTTTGATGCATGCTCCAGCAGAGGCACTGTGCCTTGTAACAGTAGAGTGCGCGTGCGTACCCTACAGGGTACATAGGTTGTACAGGTGCCACCACCATGGAAACAGCATGTGCATCGGCCCTGCTGGGCAGATATGACCGCACCTTATGAGACTCCTTGCAACAGTTTGCAGAAGACCTCCAGAGAGATCGACAAGATGACTACCTAGAGATTGTAAATGAGGGCATGATGGTCTCCAACCAAGCATTTGTGCTGCTGCCGACTCTTCATTACTGGCAGCCCCACGGGTACTCTTATGGGATTACCTTCAAAAGGCATTCTTGGCCTAATCTAACAGCCCTAAAATAAGAATCCCAGCCACAAATTCTTAATCTTCCCTTCTTGGGTTACCCCTTATTTGGCAGTGGTAATGGTGATGAGATGGCTATGATGTCTGATATGGAGCCTTTTGAGGCGGTAGTACTAGAGAAACCCAAGGAGCCACATATATATACCTCCACGCTTTATTGACAACATTTCTGTTCGCAGAGAGTTGTATTGTATTGTATGGCATATTTGTATGGCGCGAAAACTGTCACCCAAAGGGTATCCTGGCGCTTTGACTTTGACCAGCCATACGCGATGTTATACTGCCTCGATCTTTACGCTATCCTAGGGAAGAGGTATGTTTTTAATCCTTTTTTAAAGGAGGAGAGATCCTCCTTGCTTCTCAAGGTCATGGGTAAGGCATTCCACAATTTAGCTGCGGCGAATCTGAAGGAGCGTCCGCCCATCTGAGTCCTCACAATTCTAGGGATTACCACCAGACAGGCTGATGAAGAGCGAAGGGGTCTGGTAGGAGTATACCAGGAAAACATTTCCTTTAGCGAAGACGGCCCCTGACCATGGAGGGCCCTGAAAACTAGACATAATGCTTTAAAATCAATACGCTGGGCGATTGGCAACCAGTGAAGGTCCATAAGCGCCAAGAAGGAAGAATCAAGGCGCAGTCTAGAAAGAGCCAGCTTAGCAGCCATATTCTGCACTCGCTGCAATTCACCCACTAGGGTAGCTGGCGCACCCAGAAGTAGCGCGTTGCAGTAATCAAGCCTGCTTAAGATACTACGCACTACCTCTGGGCGGGCATGAACCGGGAGCAAAGAGAGAATCTTCCGCAATGTTCGGAGCAGCATCATACACGTGGCCACAGTTTTGTTGACAAACGCGTCTAGATGTAGGTTAGATTCGAACATCACACCTAGATTCCGAGTTGAGTCTGCCGCTAACCCAGTGCCCTGGGAAGAAGGCCAAAAATCCGGTGGCAGAAGCCGGGGGATGCGATTCATTGAACAGTACAGTACCTCAGTTTTTGAGCTGTTAAATTACAGGGAATTTAGACTCAGCCAGTCCGTGGTAGCTGTGATGCAGCGATGGCAAGTCTCCTGCGACACAGCATCCCTACCCTCAAACGAGAAGATAAGTTCTGTAGTAGGGGATCTCTGTTATAGTCATAATCTAGTGAATAGTCTCGCCCATGTGCGTGGACCCCGGAGCAATCAAAAATAATCTCTCAAAGTGTCGAAAAAATGCAGAACTGCACAGACACTTAAGAGAGAATTTAAAGACATATAATGCAGCCTATAAACAGGCTACACTGTCCAGTACTTCAACTAGAAATTCCACCAAAAATCCACAAACCGCAAAGCCTGTCCAGATTTCCCTTGTCTTCAGCAAAAACCCCTCTGGAATGATAGAGAGGAAGACATGGACAGACACTCCCCATAGGCTGCCATTATGTGGCTCAGAACAGGATACTGTGCCTTTAAGAGAACTTTCCAGAACTTCACAGTATCCCAGAATGCCCTGCAGGTCCCTTTTACTTTCAGTTCTTTTTTCCGGCTCCTCCTAGCAGGACCCTGGAGCATTGAGCTCTCCCTTTTTGGGACTTATTTGGTGTTTTTTCACTATTTTTCACAGATTTAGTACTTTATTGTACTGTGGGGCTTTTCTTCTTGGTTTTCTCACTCTGTTTTTTGTCGAATATGCCTGCATTATTCGACAAATGCCCGGAGTGCTCCAGGAAAAAGGCCAGGTCGGACCACCATGAGGTGTGTATCCTCTGCCTTCCAGCTTCCCATGTTCCAGAGGAGTGTGTTATCTGCCAAGGCTTCTCTGGAAGAACTCTGAGGGAAAAGAAGAAGATCAGACTTCAGGGTCTCGAGGAAAGAAGACTGAAGGCACAAGGCGGGTCTGAAGGGGCTTCTGCCCATGCTGAGGCCTCTGGGGGGCTCCCCAGGGGCAGGAAGACCAGCAAACGTCACCATTCTCCGCCTGGGTCCATTGCGCCCACTACGGCGTCGAGAGGAATGACTGCGGTCTGTTCCCCATCGTCGGAGACAAAACGATGTCGACGCTCGGCGTTGAGGGATGTCACAAGACCTTCGAAGTCCCCGGTGACTGTTTCATCGTCGTCGGCGTCGAGCGAACATCGACGAGCCAGGCCGTTTGCCGTCGGCGAAGAGGAGGCGGACGTCTTCTATGAGGCCACCGTCGAGGCACGCGAGGCCGCCGTCGAGGCACGCAAGGCCGGCGTCGAGGCGAAGGGGTTCGACGCCGAGGAAGAGACGCTCGACGTCCAGGGGCCGACGCTCGCCATCTGGTCGCCGTTCTTCAACGGCGAAAAGAGGTGGAAGGAGACCTGACGCCGTGGGAGGTTCGCCTACGTCCCAGGCTGCAAGAGAAGGGGGTTCGCCTCACTCTGTGTATTCCGAGGTGTATACCCCATCCAGGAAGGTGACTCCCCCCTCCTCCGTTACCGAGGGGTCCCCCTCCGAGGATGCCTACTCCGCCTCCATTGCCTCCACCGCAGCCTGGGTCAGGGTTGCCTGAGAAGCCACCTCCAGTTCCACCGAGGTCGACTTCATTACCTAAGTTTCCGTCGCCTCCCAAGGGTACACCTAGACCGAAGGCTCCGTCCAAACCCAAGTCACCCGTTCCGGTGGATCGTCCTCGGAGGTTCCGTTCACGCTCAGGACGGAGAGGTAGATCAAGGAGTCGTCATAGATCCTCCACCAGATCAAGGCGTCGCCATAGGAGGCGGGGGGTCTAGGTCCTGCACGGACTCTTCCAGGACCCATTCCTACTCGCCGACCTTATCGGACTCCTCTGAGACCAGGATTTCTCCAGTGGATGACATTGCCACATTCCAGGAAGTACTCCTGAGGGGGGCTGCGAAGTTGGGTATCACGGTGACGGCTCCAACACCTACGACGTCCGTGATATTCGAGACGCTTCACAGGAAGCACTTGTCTCGTCCTCTTCTGCCTCTGGTACCTGGATTGAAGGAACCTGCGGAGGAGCTGTTCCTCACGCCAGCGGTGGTGAAGGCCGCTCCGTCCCGGCTTCTAAAGAAGTACAGGGCCCCGGATTCGGACCCTACCTTTCTGAGAATGGATCCGGTACCGGATTCAGTGATGGTGACGGCGGCCAGGAAATTGCATTCTACCTCCCCGTCATCCACCGTGCCGCCAGATAAAGAGAGTAGATATATCGACTCGGCGGGAAGGAAAGCGTGTGGGACCACTTCCGCAGCCATGAAGGCTGCCAGCGATCCAGCTCTGCTGGGCCGTTATGACCTGGCGCTGTGGGACTCCCTACAACAGTTCGTGGAACTGCTACAGCGACAAGAGGTAGGACTTCCAGGAGATCCTCAAGGAAGGGATGTTGGTATCTAACCCGGTGATCAGTGCAGCAGCGGACGCCTCCCTGTTGGCCGCACATGGTTACTGCCATGGAATCAATCAGCGGCGGCATGCCTGGCTACGGCTCACGTCACTCAAGCCGGAGGCCCAGCAGCGGGTGGCCAATCTGCCCTTTTCCGGGGAGACCCTATTCGGAAAACACGCAGATGATGAGATGGCCCGCATGAAGGCGGAGGCTGAGACCCTGACGGCTGTGGGCTTGGAGAAGCCCAAAGAAAAGAAATCCTTCAGGCCTTTCCAGAGGCGCTACGGCGCACAAGGAAGAGGACGGGGGCAGTTTTCGGGACAGCAGCAGCAACAACAGCAGCAGTTCCGGAGACCCTTCCAGAAACGTCAGAAGGGTAGAGGGGGACAACAGTCCTCTACCGCGAACAAGGGCTCGGCCGGGTCTCGACCCTGAGCGGTTACTTCCCCTTCATCCGTTACCCGCTCCGGTGGGGGGGAAGCGTTCAATTTTTTCTGGCAGAGTGGAGAAAAATTACTCATGACAAGTGGGTGCTGAATATTGTTTGCAATGGATACAGTCTTTTGGTTCATCAGCCCTCCTCCAGCGATCCCTCTGGTCAGCTCGCAGTATCAACTGCACGAGCTCCAAGCGGAGGCCGATATCCTGTTAAGGAAAAGGGCGATAGAAGACGTACCTCTGTCTCAAAGAGGAAGAGGAAGAGGAAGAGGTCTGTACTCCCGGTTCTTCCTGGTTCGCAAGAAGGACAAGAACGAGTTCAGGCCCATTCTGGACTTGCGACAGGCAAACAAGTGGATTCGCAGAGAAAAGTTTCGCATGCTGTCGTTGCATCAGATTTTTCCTCCGTTGCAACAGGGGGACTGGCTTTGTGCCATAGACCTACAGGATGCGTACTTCCACGTGCCCATCGCGTACAAACACAGGACGTTTCTGCGATTTCAAGTAGGCACCAACCATTATCAATACACAGTGCTGCCATTCGGGCTGAAATCTGCGCCCAGGACATTCTCGAGGTGCATGGCAGTGGTAGTGGCACACCTCAGGAAGAACAAGGTGTTTGTCTACCCGTACCTGGACGATTGGTTGATCAAGGCCTCCTCCTTCTCGGAAGCTCAGGCAGACTTCCAGAAGACGTGCATTCTCTTGAACAAGTTGGGGTTGCACATCAACATGTCCAAGTCTGTCCCGATCCCGATCCCGGTCCAGTGCATTCAATACTTAGGAGCCACCATCAATACTGTAGGAGAGTAGGGTCTGCAATCCTATGATCACCCTAGATTTTTGCTTTTTGCTTCACTGGTTTACGACTTCCCTGGCTGTGGGCCTGCCAATCAGACCCACAGCCTAGCTGTTATCTCACTAAATTGACACGTGTACCTTAGGTGCATTTACCAATTGGTACTGGGCCACCTTATCAGACCCTGTAACTCAGGGCATAGGTGTACCCAGGGCCTACCAGGGGCTGCAGCATGTATTATGCCACCCCTGGCTGGCCATCTAAATCTGACACAACTGGCTGCACGACAGCTGGGGCAAGGTGGTGTAATCACCCTTTGCTTTAGATATAGTATACCTATATCTAACCCTAAAATGGACACATAGATTCCGATCAGTCACTCCTATCAGTCACTCCTATGGCAGGCCTTGACAATCCTGAAGGCAGAGTGCTTGGAATCATGTGAGATGGTGCTCTGGCATGAGCTGAGCCCGTTTGCAGCTTGCGGAACCAAGTCCTAATAGCTGTTCCATGATAACGCGTACCATATACTCTTAAGTGCTTTATAATCCTCGCGGTTATATGCCAACTCTGGTATCGCTTTATCAAAACATGTCGAGTAAGGTGTCATACGAATTGGAATACTAACCCCTCGCCAATTCTGGCGACGGGGTTAGCATTCCACCCTTCTAGAGGGACATGACATGTATGTAACTGTGGACCCCGGTTAAAGTTAACTCAAGCCTCAGCATCACAAAATGGATGCTGCCACCACAGACACAAGTCTGACCTCCTGCTGCTGGGAGTCCTTCCAGCGAGGGAGGCTTGGACAAAGGGTTTCCTGTCAGGGGCGGTGCTAGCACCATCCCAGACAGGGTTTTGTGTATCCTGGGTAGGCAGGGCTTTAGAGGAAGGTGACTGCAAGTGGCACCCCGGTGCTCTCTTTGCATAGGCCGGCTAGAACCAGTTCCAGGGGCACACCAGCCCCTGACCTGGGGAAAGTCCGGCATGGGAGAGGGGTGTAACCACCCCCCTTCCTGGTCCCACCCATGGGCAGGACCTAGTCGCCTGCCAGCCCCTTTCATTAGTATAAAGATAGGAGCGGGCCCCCTTCCAAATTAGATCATCTTTGAATCCTGAAACTACTTTCTACGAAAGGATCTCAAGACTTCTTCCTAAGATTTCTCCCTTGTGACTAAGGAGTAGTCACCCTGCATCTGCAGGCACCACCTAAGAACATTGCGGTTTGCTGCACGTCCTTCCTCTGGAATCCGACCGACCAGCACGACGAGACCCAGCTTCCCTGGCACCTCTGACCTCTACCTACATCATCAGCCCAGCTGAGATCCGTGGGTGTGACGAGACCTCGAGGGACCGGCCATCTTCAGAACTGCACAACGCTTATCCAGCACGACCGCCGAGGGATCCTCGAGTGAGTGCTTTGGGGTTCGAGAAGACCTAACCCGGAGCAGCTCCAGCACCGAAGTCCAGCCCCCCAGCATCCACGAGATCTGCGTGGGGCCCTTCTGCTCTTTGCTGCTCACCGCGTTGTCTGGCTACTTGCCTGCTGGCTTGTGGCCCTCTTGACGACGCACCACGACGACAACACCGCTGGTCTGGTTGCTCCAGACTGGCCCTTGCTCCCCTCCAACAGAGGAGCACCCCGGACCTTCCTGGTCCACTCCAGACGCCATTTTGAGTCCACCGCGTGGGCTTGCATTTGCCAAGACTTGTTGCCCCAATCCTGGGTCCAGCGACGTCGACAGCAGATACCTTTGTGGAACAGCTCGCACCTCCATCCTGGTTGCCGACAACGCCTCCTGGTCCGTGAGACTGCCGAGCCCAGCGTCGCCCACTCACCTGGTCGAGGTGACTCTATCCGGTGCCATCCTGGCGCCCATCTAATCACTGGCTAGTGATTCAGAACTTGGTCCCCTCTGCTTACAGGTATCCTCCATCATCGATCCAGGCTTGGATCCCTCCGAATCTCTTCACTGGTCGCCTGCCAGCAACTTCTTCTTTCAGGCTCTATAGATTGCAACGAGGATTCCCGACGTCTTTTCAGACCTATGCAGCCGCAGCCCCTGGGCTAGGTAACCTGAGCATTTCGGTGCTCCAGCATAGCTTAACTATCCAAAGGTCCCGATCCTTTTTCGTTTCAGCTCTACCTAGTCGGATTCGTCCGATAACACTAACTTTACGAAATCTAGCATCCATAGACTTTGTCCCGCATCCCGCGTGAGAGTGCACACTCTGCACCTGATCCCCCTAGGCCTCCTGCTAGTAATCTGAAGGTTCAGTAGTCCAGTCCTAGCGATCCTAAAGCCTATTAGAGTAGTACTTACCTGCTAGTAATTTCGCATTCCACTTTTAGAGTATATGGTTTTTCGTGCCCCTCGGGCATTTGAGTAATTTGTGCGACTTAAAGTATTTTCTTAAATGCTTTGTATTGTTCTTGGCACCCTGTCCTCATAAAGAGTCCAGGGTTGTTGTGTTCTAAATAAATATCCTTTTATTTTCATAACAACTTGTGTGGTGTCCTTTCACTTGGTGTTCAAGGGGTATATGTGATGGTATAACAGCTGGCTTAACACGCCCTCTAGAGTTTAGCCTAAAGACTGCTCTTGTCCATGCTACTAGGATAGCTGGTGTACGGTTGACTTACAACCAATCATCAATAAGGGTTGTTTGGACTGATACAAAGTGCTCACTAGAATAGTGAACATTATATATCAGGCCAACTTCTCACAAATACGCTGTCAGCAAGCATGTCTCCTTCGGAAGAGCGACGGCGATCGATCCTTCGGAAGGCTCAGGCTCTTATGACCGCTCCATCTACAACAGTGAGGACAGTGTCTTCTCTACTGGGGTCGATGGCCTCTTGTATCTTCCTCACGCCTCATGCACGACTACACATGAGACCTCTGCAGGAGTGCTTGGAGGACCAATGGGACCAGAGGAAAGGATCTTGGGACGACAAGATACGACTGTCTCTGCATGCTCTTCAGTCTCTGAAGTGGTGGTGTTCAGCTGAGAATCTCCTCAGAGGGGTTCCCTTCCACAAGGACATTCCTACTCAGACTATCGTGACGGATGCTTCTCTCCAAGGCTGGGGAGCGCATTCGGGAGACTTACAGATTCAAGGAATGTGGTCTCAGATGGAGTCCACGTATCACATCAATTTCCTGGAACTCAGAGCAGTTCACTTGGCACTGAAGGCCTTTCATCCGTCCTTGCAGACCAACTCTCTGCTTGTACAGACGGACAATACGACCACGATGTATTACCTCAACAAGCAGGGGGGGTCGAGATCGCGCACCCTGTCTCGGGAGGCGCAGACGATCTGGCGCTGGCTTCTGGCCAGAGGATTGACGATAACGGCTACCCATCTACCAGGTGTGCAGAATGTTCAGGCAGTCTCACTGAGCAGACTGATTCAGGAAAACCAAGAATGGGTCATAAACGATGACGTACTAGGAGAAGTCTTAGAAATGTGGGGGACTCCAGACGTAGATCTGTTCACCACTGCCGAAAACAGCAAATGCCGAGACTTCGCCTCCAGGCACTACCAGCAAGGGACGCTGGGGAATGCACTCTGGATCAACTGGTCGAACAGCTTTGTTTACGCTTTTCCGCCCATTCCCCTGATTCCAGCGGTGCTCATCAAGCTGTCCCGGTCCAGGGCACGGATGATCCTGATTGCCCCGGAATGGCCCAGACAGTGGTGATTCACGGACCTTCTACACCGGTCTCTCCTTCCACACATACGGCTCCCGTGCAGGCCGGACCTTCTCACGAAGTTCGGGGGGCAGATGTTGCACCCCAACCTCTCGTCCTTGAGTTTGGTGGCATGGCTCCTGAGATAGGGCAATATGGCCATTTGAATCTGCCCGAAGATTGCATGGACATACTGAAGGAGTCTAAGAGACCTTCCACTCAGACTTCTTATGCTTACAAGTGGAAGAGGTTTTGTATCTGGTGTGTGTCCAGGAACTTTGACCCAACGACGTGCAAGGAAGATGTCATCCTTCCTTACCTTCTGCATTTGGCGCGGTCTGGCCTTAATGTTCATTCCATTAAGGTTCATCTCGCTGCATTGACAGCCTACAGGAAAAGCCCTTCAGACTTCCTTCTTCCAGATCCCTGTGATCAAAGATTTTTTGGAAGGCTTGAAGAAAGTGTTCCCTACTGTCAGGCTTCCTTCGCCTTCATGGGAATTGAATGTGGTGCTGTCCAGTTTGATGAAGGAGCCTTTTGAACCCATTCATAAGGCTTCGTTGCAGCACCTGTCCTGGAAGGCGGCGTTCCTCGTGGCCATTACATCGGCCCGCAGGGTGAGTGAAATTCAGGCGTTGTGTTGTAATGAACCTTATACTGTATTTCATGCTGCTAAGGTTGTTATGCGTACTCACCCTAAATTTCTTCCCAAGGTTATTTCAGATTTTCATGTCAACCAGACTAGAACTTTGCCTACGTTTTTTCAGAACCCTTCATCTCCAGCGGAAAGGTCTTTACATTCCCTGGATGTTAGGAGGGTGTTGAAATTTTATCTGGATAAGACCAAAGGTATTCGTAGGTCAGACCAATTGTTTAATAATTATGGATCGGTCAGGACGGGTCTTGCGACCTCAAAGCAGTCGATCTCTAGGTGGATTGTGTCCTGCATACAACTGTGTTACCAGAAAGCTAATAAGACCTTAGGAGGTAAGCCTAAGGCTCATTCCACCAGGGGCAAGGCGGCCACGACAGCCTTGCTCCGTAATGTGCCGATTGCAGAAATTTGCAAGGCCGCCACTTGGAAGTCGGTTCATACCTTTGCTAAGCATTACTGTCTGGACACTGATGCCAGGGCGGATGCTCAGGTTGGACAGGCTTCGCTGCGGAATTTGTTCGCGCAATAGTGGTGTTAATCTCTTTTCTCCACCGCCGCTTTGGTGTGGGGATGGGCTTGCCATTCTATTCACTAGATTATGACTATATACAGAGATCCCCTACTACAGAACGAGTAGTTTCTTTTCTGTAACTACAGTTCTGTAGTAGGGGTATCTGTTATAGTCATAAGCGCCCGCCCTCCTCCCCGGTGGAGAGATATTCATGTAAGGAATGCTACAGGTCTGGCGTGTTACGCCTTCAAAAAGAACTGAAAGTAAAAGGGACCTGCAGGGCATTCTGGGATACTGTGAAGTTCTAGAAAGTTCTCTTAAAGGCACAGTATCCTGTTCTGAGCCACATAATGGCAGCCTATGGGGCTTGTCTGTCCATGTCTTCCTCTCTATCATTCCAGAGGGGTTTTTGCTGAAGACAAGGGAAATCTGGACAGGCTTTGCTGTTTGTGGATTTTTGGTTGAATTTCTAGTTGAAGTACTGGACAGTGTAGCCTGTTTATAGGCTGCATTATATGTCTTTAAATTCTCTCTTAAGTGTCTGTGCAGTTCTGCATTTTTTCGACACTTTAAGAGATTATTTTTGATTGCTCCGGGGTCCACGCACATGGGCGGGACGATTCACTAGATTATGACTATAACAGAGATACCCCTACTACAGAACTGGAGTTACAGAAAAGAAACTACTCCTTGCGTGTCATCGGCATAATTGATGACTGCAATGCCGAAGGACTTAATCAGCCTGACCAGAGGACAGAGGTATAGATTAAATAGAATAGGGCTAATGGCCGACCCTTGGGGTACGCCCTGCCCCACTTTCTTGATGTCAGAACGGTAGGGCGGCAAGGCTACCACCCGGTGTCTGTTACCGAGATAAGATACCAGCCAGGCCCGACACCCCAATCTCCTCTAGTCTCCTGACCAGGATGGCCTGGCTGACTGTATCGAACGCGGCCGACATGTCGAGCAGCACTAGAAAGGCTGCTCGACCAAGGTCGACACACGAACGAAGGTCATCCAAAGCGGTCACCAATGCAGACTCAGTGCCATGGGCTGGTCTGAAGCCGAACTGAGCCTCGTCCAAGCAGATGTTAGTCTCTATAAAGCTGGACAGATGTTTAGTCGCCAGTTTCTCCAAGATCTTAATTGGGAAAGGAAGCAATGAAATAGACCTGTAGTTCGCTGCGCAAGTAGGATCCAATGTATCCTTCAGAAGCGGCGATACCACGGCCAGCTTCCAGCAGTCCGGTACCGGAGCTGTACTGAAGGACTGACAACAGATGGCATGAAGGGGAGGGAAAAGCTCCTCATGGAACAGTTTCCAGTATTTATGTGGTAGCGGGTCAAAGGTAGAGCCCGAAGAGACCCAGTCAGCTGCTGAGCAAAAATCCTCAAAGGACAGGAGGGGGAAGCTGCTCAACCGGGCTTGCCAACCATCCATCTCCAGAGTCCTGAGGGTAGTCACCGGTGCAGAGTTGGGCATAGTTTGGGGATCAGGGGTAACCGGAGTACCAAGGTTGCTCAAGATGAAGCGATCTTGTCCTCAAAAGCCTTTGCCAAGGAATCGCAAAGCGATTGGGAGGCCGAGATGTCATTAGAAGCACAGGCAGGGCGAGAAAGATCCCGGACGATCTTGAACAAGGCCTGAGATTTATTCGCTGCTAGCATTAGCGTCTCCTCAAGGAAACTGGCTTTGGCGCACTTAATCTGTGTTTAGTAAACCGACAATGCCTGTTTAAGAAGAGCCTTATCAGACTCAAGATGTTTCCTCCAGGCACGCTCCGCCCGTTTACACTGGAGCTTCAGCTGGAAAAGCTCCTTGGACAAGGCATGGCATGTTTTGCCCTGTCCCTGATTTTCCGCAAGGGAGCCAATTCGTCCAGTGAGTTAGATTTGCTGGCTGAGGATCTCATAACTCTCCTCCACACTACCTCCCAAGGAAAAACCTTCTGCAAGCAAAATTGGCAGGCTCGACGGTTTCAGGAGCCTTGATCATTGCCTACCAACCTTCGAAGTGGCTCCTGTGCTGCCACTCTTCAGTGAATCAGCAGTTCATACCCCTCAATGGTACCAAGAGCACCACAAACCTTAGCAACAAAGACCATGAATCTCTGCTTCCCCATCTTCCGTTACCCACTTTAGTAGAGGGAAGTATCTCTCATTTTCTGACAGAGTGGCAGTCCATCACGCAAGACGCCTGGGTTCTGAATATTGTATAGAATGGGTATTGTCTCTGGTTTAGCAGCCCTCCGCCAAATATTCCACCAGAACCATACAATCCACTTTTGCAGATACAACAATGAATGAGTTAATAAATGAATGAATCGGTTATTTGATACCGCACACAAATCACCCCCAACAGGGGTATATCAGCACAACGGTTACTGCAGTAGATTGATGTTGAGTTAAAATATTGCTGTTTTTAGTGCTTTCCTAAATGTATTGTAGTAGGGGCTGGATCTGACAAGGAGTTCCAGTTTGTTCCAAAGGGTTGGAGCCAGATAGGAGAAAGTATTGTAGGAGCCACTGACATAGAGACTTGGGGCTCCTGTCCAGCGGGCTTTGTAGATTATACAGCGGATTTTGAACCATATCCTGTTTTTTACTGGCAGCCAGTGGAGATATTTCAGGAGGGGATCAGATGCTGATCTGGGTGATTGATTACAGATCAATCATGCTACTGTGTTTTGGACAACAGTAGACAATAGAGACTCATTTGCTGACTCACAAGAGCCAGTACCAAGGTCTTCCTGGCAGACAATGGAAGAAATGGGAAGACTTTTTCTCGATAGTGCAGCATGTAGAAACATGTGCCCGTTGTAGATTAGACTTGTGCTTTCTTGTTGAGTCCCTGATCTAACTAGTTTCCTAAGCTAGGGATTGGGGCATAGCCTAATTCTGGTGGCCACCAGTCTGGGGTCCACAGGGTTTGGGCTTTCCTGACCAACATAATCTCAGTTTTGTCAGAGTTAAGCTATAGAAAGTTATCTGACATCCATTTTACAATCGCTTTCATGCCCTCCGCGAAGCGACCCTTAACTTTGCCAAAGTCCTTATCAAAAGACCAGACCAGCTGTGTATTGTCTGCGTATGACAGGATCTCAAAGCCATATGTTTTGTTAACTTTAGCGAGAGGAGTCCAATTCAAATTCAAAAATACTTTATTCGGTATTCTTTGATAGAAACAGTTACAATGTCAAATACAGCACATTCAGTAGTTAAAAAACACAGTATACAAAATTACCCTAGATAAAAACAGTAGTGGTGATTTAGTAGCAACATTAACACAAAAGAAAGAGGGAGTCTGGAGTGACCATTAATGGGGCCGATAGAACACCAACATTAAAAATCCAAACATTTTCTGTAGTTCATTGCACATTTCAGGAACCAGGCCACAAAAGTGATAGTCAGGTTTAAGTAATTGCAAATAAAGAGCGGGGCGTACTTGCACAAAGTTTAGCTTTTTAAAAAGAAATTTTAAATAAAAAGTCCTGGGCATTGCATAGTATTTACAAAAGAACATAAAGGGAAGCAAGTGCTGTGGAGACTTATTGTCGCAGCCACAGGGTGCTAGCACCTTCCCTTTATGACTGCCCCTTGGAACTGCCAATAAAAAGTGAAAAAGGTTAAATCTAAACCTGGTTAATAAAAATCGCTTGTATGCTGGCAACGGCCATGATAAATACAGCTCCATATCTAGGGAGGTTTTAAGCATCAACTGAGTCCTCACACTAGGTTTCAGCAATTTTCTCCTCTCTTGCCATTTTTTTTGTTTGTGTGAAGGAGTACTTTACGAGCGTATCATCCATTCTATTAATACCTTCAGGTTTTAAAAACAAGTCCGGTCATCCCAACTCACTAAAACATGTTTTTAAGTATTTGAGCCAGGGAATGTTCGTTATATGGTCTAGGCTCAGGGCCTCTTAAAATACTATGGGTGAGACCTAGGTGCTTATTAAGCCAACATTGCAGCCAAAAAGTAAGGGGACGTAAGGCCAAGATGTAACTTATGAAGGGCATACTGGTTTCTTCATGAACTGACAGGTTTGCAGTCCCCTTTGGGATGCTCAGTAGTTGCTTTAAAAAGTTATTCTTGGTCACCTGAAGACCCTCAAGACCACAATATCCCCATAAGTCACTTCCATAACTTGCTATGGATAAACATTTGTCCCGATAAATTCTTAGCATAGGAGCCACTGGTCGGTTACCCATTTTAGATGCAAATCCAAATAGCGCCGCATTTGCCCTGGTAACCTCGTCCCTTTTTTTGTTTAAGAGTGCAGCCCAGTTAAGCCGGTGATCTAGCAAAACACCCAGATAAGAAAATGTTGTACAGTTTGGCACTCCACTCACCACAAAAGGGTACTGTCTTTTTGCACGCGACCCTACCTGCATCGCGTAAGATTTGGTATTGTTAATGGACAGGTCACGCTTGTCCATAAAACCGTGAAATGCATCAAGTAGGGTTTGAAGCCCCTTTGTGGTTCGTGCCAAGAAGACTGCATCGTCCGCATAAAGCAGGACGGGCAGTCCTCGCCTTCCCACATACGGACAACCGGCCACTGTTTCTAACAAGTAGCCTTCCAGATCATTGATGTATAGGTTAAAAAGGAAGGGGGCTAGTATGCACCCCTGCCTTGCCCCCCTTTCAATGTCAAAATTCCTGGATACCTTAAATGAAAGAGATTTTGTATCTGATGTTCTCACAAGCTCTTTGATCCAACAAGCTGTGAAGAAGCGATTCTTCCAAATATGCTTCATCTGGCCAAATCAGGTTTACAGTTCTCTTCTATAAAAGTTAATTTGGCAGCAATTACTGGCTACAGAAAATGTCCTTCACAAACCTTTTTTCAAAATTCTTTTTATCAAGGACTTCTTAGAGAGTTTAACCCCTTCGAGGCTAATGACGAGCTGGCCTCGTCATGGCGCTTACCTGCCCTGCGCGGATGACAAGGCCAGCTCGTCATGAAACAAAGGAATAAAGCGATTCCCAGCGCAGGACGGGAAAACGCCTAGCAGCCAAGTGGTTAAAAAAGGTTTTCATTACAATACGACGTTCGTCCCCTCCATAGGAGTTGAACATAGTCCTTTCACGCCTCATGCAGGCCTCTTTTGAGCCCATTCATAAATCATATTTGTAACATCTCTCTTGGAAAGCTGCTTTCCTCGTCGCTATCCCGTCAGCACGTCGGGTTAATGAGATTCAGGCATTATGTTCTCACAAACCATACACCGTTCTATAGTAGTAAGATAGTTATGAAGACTCATCCAAAATTCTTACTGAAAGAAATTTCGGAATTTCACATTAATCAGACCATTTCTTTACCTACTTTATTTCAGCACCCATCTACACCAGCTGAACGTAATCGACATACTCTAGCTGTCAGGCAAGTCTTAACATTTTACATTTTATCTGGACAAAACAAAAGAAATCCGGAAATTGATTGTAAATTATGGGCCGGTTCGTACAGGTTAAGACAGGTCAAAACAGTCTATATCCCAATGGATAGTGTCTTGCATTCTGTTATTGCTACAAGAAGGCAAATAAGGTTCTGTCCGGTAGACCTGAAATTCATTCTACTAGAGGGAAGGCAGCTACAGTTCTTTAATGAGGCATAGACGAACCGCCGAGATATGTAAAGCGGCTGTGTGGAGATGTGTTTACACACTTGCCAAACACTATTGTTTGTACTCCGATACTAGAACGGCTGCTCAAGAAGGACAAGCCTCACCTTCACCTGGACTCGTCTTGGTATATGGAAGGATGATCATATCATTTCACTCTAAAATTATACCCCTTATTGAATTTATGAAAAAATGCAATAGGTTGGAATGAACCAAAGCCTTTCACACAGCGAAGAGTTTTGATTTCTCTTTAGTTTTTGATATGCTGGGACCATAGTTCCGTAGGTCATTGGTTTGCCACTGAAACCTTAGTGCTTTCTAAATCCCAAATCAAGAAGTTCTGTATAAACCAAAGGCTGAAGGACATTAGGCTTCCACCAACCTTGTAACACTAAAGCTATAAGCTTTGTGGTCTATACAGTGCTCAATCTTGTTTGGCAACCAATCGGTAACTCGTTATTTTTAAGAAGAGTGATGAAGAAAAAGGCTATTTGATACAAATATAAGCAAACAAATTTATTGGTAGGAGGATTTTCTGTAAATATTTATTTTTTGTGGTAACCAAATTCGGTAAATAATGCAATATGGAGTACAACACAAATATGGTTTTCAGTCTTTTATTGAAATTAAATATCAGTTTTTGTTGTTGGCATACTGAGATTTTTCCTTCCCACTTACAGCTTTGCCCTTGGTGCAAGTGGATGAGAAAGGTGAGAAGGTCAGGCCAAATCAGAATCGCTGTATTGTGATCTTGCGTGAAGTACCTGAAGCTACACCCATTGAAGTAAGTAGTGCATAGTTCTATCTTTTTGTTGGTTTAGAAGGTGCTCATATCAACACACATTTCACCTTGCAATGAATGTTTGAGAGAACTGTGTAAATCAAGTGTGGAGTTGCTCTGTGGTTATATATGTTTAGAAAAAGATTTTGATACTGATTTAAGGTGTTGATGTCAGTAGCAGCATTAATGTTGTTATTGGTACCTCCATTGCATTAGTTTTTTGACTGAACCTGATTTAACTCTCAAAAGGACGTGGGGGTGATGAGGGATGGAGTGAAGTTAGTCGGAGGGGGGGGGGGGGATGAGAGAGAGCCTATATTTCCAGGAACTGAAAGAAATAAAGCAGAATATACAACAGTCTGTTACATTAATACATTTTCCAGCTGAGCACTTTCATGTTTGTTAGCCAACTGGAACAT
The DNA here is from genome assembly GCF_964263255.1 of Lissotriton vulgaris. NCBI lineage: Eukaryota > Metazoa > Chordata > Amphibia > Caudata > Salamandridae > Lissotriton > Lissotriton vulgaris. The sequence goes on along the minus strand of NW_028252733.1, from coordinate 1,152 downwards.
TAAATGCAAGTAGATATAATGGTTTTGTGTTGTCTGATCTTCAATAATTGCCATAAACATTAGAATGCATCTCTGCCATGTACTGGATCCTGGTAAAAACACTTTCTACGCACAAACACACTTAAATACACACGCCCACCTTTTATTATCTACACACACACAACACATACATATCATTATAAGGGAAAAGCCATTGACCTTAATAAAGCATGTATTTACTATTCTTACTCCAAGTCCACTTTGATAGTGAAGTGGGATATCCAGCAGATCAAGGCAAATATAACCACCTTTAATTTTTGATACACTCCCTCGAAAGTACCTAAAAACACTACCGGGTCCGGTCCTCACAAAATAGTCTTATTGTTGTCAGGGTTTACCCATGCTATGAGGACTGATCCAATCCTCCTCACACCTACCTACTCACTCCCACCCACTCCCACTCACACCAACCTACTCACACCAACTCACACCTACCTTCTCCCACTAAAACGGCCCCACTCTGACTCGCACAGCCCCACTCTGACTCGCACGGCCCCCTCTGACTCGCACGGCCCCACTCTGACTCGCACGGCCCCACTCTGACTCGCACGGCCCCACTCTGACTCGCACGGCCCCACTCTGACTCGCACGGCCCCACTCTGACTCGCACGGCCCCACTCTGACTCGCACGGCCCACTCTGACTCGCACGGCCCCACTCTGACTCGCACGGCCCCACTCTGACTCGCACGGCCCCACTCTGACTCGCACGGCCCCACTCTGACTCGCACGGCCCCACTCTGACTCGCACGGCCCCACTCTGACTCGCACGGCCCCACTCTGACTCGCACGGCCCCACTCTGACTCGCACGGCCCCACTCTGACTCGCACGGCCCCACTCTGACTCGCACGGCCCCACTCTGACTCGCACGGCCCACTCTGACTCGCACGGCCCCACTCTGACTCGCACGGCCCCACTCTGACTCGCACGGCCCACTCTGACTCGCACTCTCCCTCTCTCCCTCTCTCCCTCCTCCCTCTCTCCTCTCTCCCCCACTCTCTCCCTCCCTCTCTCCCTCTCTCCCCCACTCTCTCCCTCTCCCCCACTCTCTCCCTCTCCCCCACTCTCTCTCTCCCCACTCTCTCTCTCCCCCCACTCTCTCTCCCCCACTCTC